>NC_044406.1:5208140-6528140 GCF_006542625.1 Nomascus leucogenys | reverse complement strand
CATTAAGTAATGGCAAAAACTGCAATTACTTTTGCAGCAACCTAATATATTTTACATTGGAATGACAGAGCTAATGTGCTAAGCTTTTAATCATGCATCATTCTCTTAAATATTGCTTTGATTAGCAAAATTAACACAATGCATCTGAGTACCATGGGTTCTTACAATTCATCATCTATATTCTTGATATTCAGCTTTGCTGGGTAAGGGACACCCACTCTAAAAGGAATCATGCTTACTCAAACAATGGACTGATCTTCCTAAGCAAGTCAGTGTAGCTTCTCGGCAAGCAGGTGTTTTATCTGAGACCTGGTGTACAGATATACAGAGCAATTATTCTCTTTTTAATCCTTCCTGGAATTAAAGACCAAGTACATATTCTCCACATCTTGAGATCACACAGTCTGCAAATTACTTTATCCAAGTTACAAATTAGCAAATCTCCCAACTCTTGACTTGAATTTACAGCTCCCCTTTCTGGTTGATTCACTAGGATAATCTGACTCATGGATTTACTGTTTAATTTTATTCTCAAATCTTTGCAGATAGTTTCTGTTAGAGAAACTACCACTCTTAGAACCAAATAAATGACCTTGGATTGGACTCTATGTATCTCTTAAGGCTATGTTTCAACCTATTTCACAACCCAAACAACAGGCAAGGCCATACAGAATTAAGTATTTTAAAGGCAAATATGAAGTGCCCAAGTAATTTAAAATGGTACTCTTTGAAGGCTATTGCCCATAAATTGCTCTGCATTCATTCTGTTTTACATATCATATGTGGATATAAATAAGATATATATGTAGAAGGAGGTATAGACACAAATATGGATATAGATATGAAAGATAAATAGGTAGATACATGATAGATGATTCATAGACAGGTAGGTAGATAGGTAGATACATAGGTAGGTAGGTAGATAGTTGATAGATACACGGGCAAATAGATGAATTTCTTTTTCCCTAGAAACTTGAAAGTGCAGATTCAGAAATGATAGAATATTCTTGGTTAAATTATTCCACTAATACTCATGTGTAAATTGAGTCCAATGTTCAACACAGTCATTATTCATTCATTTGATCTTTTATTCAACAATTATTTCTTGAGTGCCCACTGTGTACAAGTCACTATGATTGTAAAGGGGGCATAGCAAAGGGACAAAACAAAGGACCTCATGAATTGGACTTAGTCTTGTGAGGGAAATCTACAACCACACAGCGACAAATGCTCTGAAGAAGAAAAATATAAAACAAGGTAAGGCAAGATGGGTTGCTGTACTGAAGTGTATCAGACAGGCAGGTGCTGAGGGGTAGATGCTGTAAATGAAATGTTGGGTGGACTAAACCGAGACTGTTGACATCCCCTTCTGATATGATTAGGCTTTGTGTCCCCACCCAAATCTCATCTTGAATTGTAATCCCCATACTACCTATAATTCCCATGTGTCAAGGGAGAGACTAGGTAGAGGTAATTGAATCATGAGGGTAGTTCCCCCATGCTGTTCTCGTGATAGTGAGTTCTCATGAGATCTGATAGTTTTACAAGAGGCTCTTCCCCCTTTTCTTGGCACTTCTCTCTCTCCTGCTGCCATGTGAGCAGGTCCAAGTTTGCTTCTCCTTCACCTTCTGCCATGATTATAAGTTTCCTGAGGCCTCCTCAGCCATGTGGAACTGTGAGTCAATTAAACCTCTTTCCTTTATAAACTACCCAGTCTCAGGTAGTATCTTTATAGCAGTGTGAAAACGGACTAATACACCTTCTCATAAGGGTTTCTGAAAACGAAAGCTTACATGGAGGCAAAATTGTTTCTTGGCACAATCACATAGAAAATGTCTGTCCTCAGGGGTCTTCGCATTTCCTTTCCTTATCCTTGGATGATATTATCATCTGTCCTCCCTCTTCTAAACTCCATGCCTTCCACAACCTATACTTGAGAGAATACAGGACAAAGGCATTCTTTGGAAGAATTCTACCTTTGATGTCAAAGCACAGCATATTCTTGTGTTACATCACCTCATTTAATTCTTGGAGCAACCCTTGGAAAAAATGCCTCAGGTCCCAAAGTGCTGTTCCCACAGAGTGTTTGAATTGCTACAGCTCCAACTGCAGCAGCAACAACACAAGCAAAATAAAGTAGTAATTAGCAACACAATAATAATGATACTGTCTTTTTATTAAGGCTGAATGCTTTACATGTATTTTTTTCACTGAACCCTCACAGAAGCCTCTGAGAAGAGGTATCATTATTATATACAGTTCACAGATGAGCTGAAGGGTTAGAGCAATCTCATATGTTGCTCAAGGTCACATAGCAAACACATGTCAAAACCAAATTGTGAATGTAGGTCAGAATCAGAATTCAAATCCTTAACTACTATAGCATCAAAAATGAAACCAGACAGGATACGCTCAGAATTGTTGAACTTCAAACTCCACTGAAGAAGTAGAGAAAGCTATTTGAGCAAACTTATTTACAACATCTTGGAATTATACAGCACATATACAGGTGTAGATGATAACACCAAAAAGTCTAAGGCACTAGTGAAATTGCAAGGTTGAGTTGAGTCTTCAAGTTGACACTTTCTTGCTATTTTGAATGACCTTCAAGGTTGCCTAAGTTATCAAAAGTAACATTTCTCACTGTAGATATTGTGCATGATCTTCAGAAAGGTTCAATATTTACCAGTAAAATATTTAAAAATATTATTTTGTATGAGTCCTGAGAATAACTCAAAATGTAGATGAAATAATTCCTTCCCTTTCACCAATAATAAATGCTAAGATATTTAAGAAGACACTTGGTTAAATAGAAATAAAATGCAGGAGGTATTTTTCAATGCTATGCTGAAATTAACTGTGCAGAAATTATAATCTTCAAATTCATATTTATATTTCCTAATCTTTCCTAGAGGTGTATTATGTACACACACACAGACACACAGAAGAAGTACTGTTCACGCTCTCCCAAATGAACTTGATTCTCTAGTTTCTAGCAAAATAGTGTTATGCAATTCTGGGCTAAAGACAAAGACAACTTATTAAAGTTTTCCCAGTGTAGGGATTCTTAGAGATTTTAATATACTAAGTTGAATTTGGAATCATCAAGGACAGAATAAAGTATACACGGTTTCCCAATCTTATATGATGTTTTTTTTTTCTCCCAAACATTACATTGTACTGTTTTCTGGCATGTTGAGCAGTTGATAGGCTGTGATATCATTCAACTTCCTTTGTTTGTATTGACCAAAAAGCTTCATATACATATAAATATGTAACACTTCTAGGGTTACCAGATTTCACAAGTAAAAATAGAGAATGTCACAGTAATTTAAAATTCAGGTAAATGACAGACCTCTTTGGTAAATGCATGTCCAGTTTATCTGGAGTTCAAATTTAACTGGGCGTCCTGCATTGTATGTGGTAATCCTAAACATTTTCGAAGAAAAGATGAAAGAGCCATGTCATTCAGTGCATGATAATAGAAACTTAACATCTTGAGTTGGTGTAGACAGATCCCCGCACATCAGCAACATTTTGAAAATTTACCTACCTATTCTTAGCCCTTAGTTTAATTCCACTGTGCCCTTTATGTACACATTACTTTAAAATATATAATTTTGCCAGTTTTTAAATTCTTTTTATTGATTTCCCTGAGTTGTATCCCTACATGATAAGGAATCAACCATAAAGGTATTTACTGGCTAACAGTGAACTAGGTACTAGGTACTCAAGAAAGCTTTTTTTTTTTTTTTTTTTTTTTGTCCACTGTAAAATTGTTCCTTAGAGGAACAAGCAATAACTGATAAAGGCCAAAAAAATTCGTCACTGGATATTCTCAGATGTATATGATGGTTTCCACTGTAGGCATTATTAACATTTTCTCAGAGTTTTCTTTTTCTCACAGTGACTAACACATCATTATTTTTCTTAAGTAACGAAAAGCTGGGAACCCTGCCAAAAGTTATCTTAACAGATGCTATATTATCATTTCAGTGAATTCTATCATTTTTCACATCCTGGTAATTATATTTCAGAGGTGGAATGCATGCTGAGTATGGCAGGCTGCTGTTACAAAAATAGACCCGAGAAACACATTAACCTGATAACTCCTCCCATCCTGGGGATGTGGGATGCTGCTGTGTGCCTTGCCTGTGGTGGGATTTTCTGGGAATCCACTGTTTTCTATTTTGTGCTTCATTTCAACTCACCTATTCACTCATGCCCCATGCCGAATTACCTGTAAGGAATCATTAAACTTTTGGTTTCCTGTAGGGAAGATTAACTAATTGCAAATATTCGGGAACTGGGGCGGGGGTTGGGGTGCAGAGAACTACAGGGTGTCATTAGTTGCTCCTTCCTGAATTGAACCATTATAGCATTCCCAAAGGACCCCAACAGCCTAAATGGGCACACTTATTTTTTAAACGTTTGCTGAAAAAAAAATACTGTAGTTGATACTTGTCTAATCTTTCTTCAAATAAATTGAGACCTGAATCCAACCCTCCTAGATATATGATGTCTTTAGTTCTATTACTTTGTTTCTTTGACATACAGGAAAATTTCCAGCAAAAGGAAAATCTTGGCTTTTCATAGTTCAGTGCTCATGAGTCCAAATGAATTATCTTTCTCAATAGCAGGGGATTAATAAAATATGCAAAGCATCCCAAATTGGCCTAGAAACTGGGAATAATGTTATTTATCCTATACCCACGTTCCTTCCAGTGAGGAAGGCGGAACGATGAATAATGTACACTTTCCCAGCTGCTCGTCACTGTCCTTAGGAGTAGACTAAGAGGAACATCATTTCTCAGAAAAAGCCTCCAAGTGTGCAGAGTTGGAGGTGACAGCTATTTTTCATTCTGAGTTTTGTTCATAACAAAGGGCAGCTATTCTTCTACTATAAAAGGAAGCTCACTCTAGGTAAAGTCACCTTTGATAGAAGCTTTTATTTTCCAGTCCTTGCCAGATCAAAGTCCATACTGTGAAGACCCACCCTACGGGCAGACAGCAAAGAAACCGTGTGTGGCGGGCATTGAATCTCTACAAGAGTGGGGGCGGCGGGGGCGGGGGGGGGACAGAAACAAAAGTCCAACTGAGAAAGTTTGAATGGCCCAGAGATACAGGCGCAGTTGGAACTATTCAATTAGAACATTGACAGGGTATTCATTTGCTTTCTTTATTTGTTCTGAAAATTACTAGGATGTTTTCATTAGCTGTCCTGTAAAATTGGTGACAAGAGCCCATTTGAGAGAATTCTAATCTGAGAAGCCCCTCTTAAGTGTGAGTTATACTGGAGACTTATGGCCTGAAAAATAAAGAGTCCTCTTTTTTTTCTACATAATTATGCTTGCAAAATATGAAGCACAGGGGCACAGTGTGTAGATTTTCAAAGCACAGAGATGAACTTCTAGAACATGCAGGTAGAGAGAAACGTCTACCAGAATCTTTGAATTAGAAAATGTTATATATGAGAATGGGGCGCAGGTCATAAGAACAGCTATTAAATCCCTTATGAAACTGGAGAGGAAGGAAGCAGCATTTCTTTGCTTAAAGAGCTGACAAGACTGGTGAAGCTGAAGCTCATGTTTTTGGCGAAGTGTGTGGGTTTTTTGATCCTTGAGAAGCAGAAAGAATTTACTCAGGTTAACAAATTACCAATCTTTGATGTGTCTGCAATGTTATTTTTTCCTATAAACTTGGAATTTAAAAGGTCTTTTTTTTTTTCCTGACTCTGAAGTCCAAGAATTTGGAGTCTATATTAAAAGACATATCATTATTTTGCATTAATGTTAATTTGGTTGCATTTAATAAATATTCACCTGCAAATCTGATCCTTCACATGATCTGAAATAAAATATGTACAAGTTATGGCAATCTTTTTTTTTTTTTTTTTGAGACACAGTTTTGCTCTTGTTGCCCAGGCTGGGGTGCAATGGCGCAATCTTAGCTCAACACAACCTCCACCTCCTGGGTTCTAGCAATTCTCCTGACTCAGCCTCCTGAGTAGCTGGGATTATAGGCAGGTGCCACCACACCCGGCTAATTTTGTACTGTTAGTAGAGACAGGGTTTCTCCATGTAGGTCAGGCTGGTCTCGAACTCCCGACCTCAGGTATCTGCCCGCCTCAGCCTCCCAAAGTGCTGGGATTACAGGCGTGAGCCACTGTGCCCAGCTGGCAATCTTTAACACTAAAAGAAACAAGTCTGTTTTGGCCTGACCATACTAGTTCCAAACTAAATTTTATATGTAAAAATGAGAGATTGACATCTACACAAAATATATTTAAATATGTTCTATCAGTTACAGCTACACATATATAATGGTTACATATTATGGTTACATATGTATAAATATTGACATATGCTGATACATATACATATAAAATGTATCTATGTCTCTAGCTAGCTAGCTACAGTTAAGCTATAAGTACAACAATATCAACAGCAAACTGTCTCATGCATCCTTTCCAAGACTAAATACTTCATGACAAAAATGATTGAGATGGGCCAATATTTGGCTTATGTTTATTTCATTTTGAGCATTTGGTTCTTCTCAGATTTATAAACTTGTGTCCTAAAAATACTTATAATTGGGACAAATAATTTTATGGGGTTTAAGTATATAAATATATGGATACTGTTTTAGAATCCAAAATCCCTCCTTCTGGGGTAAAACTATGCCAGTAGGTTCAATCAGAAGGTTTATTGTAGCAAAAATACTAGAGAAAAGCTGCAAGTAATCCCAAAAGGAAAGCAATTGTAGCATAGGGAACCTTTGCCTTTACCTTATAACTTGCATAGCAGTGTGGAACCCTTAAATTATGCTTACACCATTTGCCCCATGCTCATCTTTGAGATCATCAGAAAACCTGCAGATAGGTTATATGAAAAGAATCTTTAAAAATCATCATATGGGGGTGTGGCATCACTAATTATTCCCTTTTGACTATAAAGTACAAAGTGCTAATGCTACCTCTCCCCAAATATTTACATTTTAACAATGACCCCAAGTACCTCAACACAGGAGGATGTATTTCAGGCAGCTCCCTACAACATAAGAGATCTTCCTGATATTAAAAGGGGCTGCACCTGGAAGCAGAAGGTAGGTTGCGCTCCCTGTGTCAGTTCTCAAGGTTTTGTCTTTCAATTCCAAATGCACCCTTCTTTGCTCTGCTTCCCCATGCTCAGAGCTGAAACCTTTAAACATTTCTCCTTTGGCATCAGGCACATGTCAAGTTTTGTCAGCAGACAGTATGAGAGGGCTTTCCCAGGAAGAAAGGGGCTTCCTCTCCTGGTTCTGGTTCTTCCTTTGTTCCTGTGATATGACTTCAAGGGGGTGTGCGTGGGACACCCAATAGTCCCCCCTCCAGCAGCTTTTGTGTTTTGGATCTCTGTGTACCACCCTCAACCCACTAACTGGACCAGTTCTCCTCTGGGACATCCCAGTAAACCTAACCCCTTCCCTTCATTCCACCCATTTCCTTGGCAGACTGCAACCACAGCCTCTCCAATGAGGTCTAAATCCCATCCCTGGGGCAGGGCCACCATTCCAAGTTTATTTCCTCCTTCAGTATTTTTCCCCAGTTCTATGGTATTCTTTAGAGTCCTCTTTGATCTCTTCTTAGTAGTAGTCTTTGTCAGTAGTTAGTAATTCTGTTTGTTTAATTTCCCCTCTTCAAATTTCTGGATTACTGGTTTGATGTTTCCCTCCTGCTGGGAGTTTGTTGGATAACATTCCCAAAATCCATTCCATTGCGCTCATTCAAAAGTCCACATTACAAAAAAAAAAAAAAAAAAATCCATATTTTAAAAAAAGAGAAACTCTTCCCAAATGGAATTTTTTTAAATACTAGAGCTCCCTTAAGGAATTCCATTAAGGCAAATTCATCATTTCATAGGATTCTCTCAAATAAAACCAACAATATGGAGTTTACTGAGTTTCATAGGGAGATGAGGAAAGTTACACTACACAGAAATTTCTTCTTTTATCCTAGTATATTAGTCTGTTTTCACGCTGCTATGAATAACTTCCTGGCACTGGGTAATTTATAAAGGAAAGAGGTTTAATTGACTCACAGTTCCACATGGCTGGGTAGGCCTCAAGAAACTTGCAATCATGGTGGAAGGCAAAGCAGGCACGTCTTACATGGTGGGAGGGGAGAGGGAGAGTGAGCAAAAGCAGGAAAAACTGCCGCATAAAACTATCAGATCTCGTGAGAACTCACTATAACGGGAACAGCATGGGGGAAACTTCCCAGAGGATCCAATCACCTCCCACCTGCTCTCTCCCCATACATGGGGATTACTATTTGAGATGAGATTTGGGTAAGAACACAGAGCCAAACCATATCACCTAGATTGACATATTTCCAGATCTCCTTCTTGAAGAGCTCCTCCTTATAGACAGCTTCTCAATAAACCTTATCATTTACCCACATGTCAGTTCTAACTTTCTGCCAGTGTATCTTATTTGGCAAAACCAGTTAGGTGGTTGCTCAGGGACAGACCACCTGCAGCTTCCACCTGAGCTTCAGTTTTTGCTGTGACTGAAGCCTGCCTTGATTTTGACTTGATTAAGAACACAAGTATTTTCAGTTATTGTGCTTTTCTTTTTTGAAGAATCTTATCCCTTATGTAAATCCTTAGGCAAAAGACAGATAACTTTCATCTTTACATTTCTAATATATTTCCTAAATTATCAAAATGTATTTCTCAGAGTTTCATACTGTGTTATTTTTCCCTCATGGAAATGTTTAGAAAGATTCCATGTTTTTCTAAAGCTCATTAACTACTTGCCAGTGTCATAGTCTAAAAAAATACATCAGATCTCACATGGTGCACCTAGGAGCCATCTTCTCCTTTTTCACAAAAACAAGTCATGTTGAATGCTATTTCCCAGAAAGGGGTACAACATTGGAAAAGACAAGGTCCTTGTGCTCATAGTATATCTGCCAATGAGAGAAATCTACAATAAATACAAAAATAAGTTACTTGAGTAGTGCAGCTCAAGATGGGTTTGAATGTCTCAGCAGGCACTGGAATTTGCAGTCCTGCAAGCCAGGTTAAACTGCCTTAATTTATTCCAAGGGCCAAAGAAAGTCCTCAAAGGCTTTAAAAAGAGGTGAGCTTTTTATCCAATGTAGTTATTTATTTATTTTAGGGACTGCTTTGCCTGCTGGTTGGAAAATGAATTGTAGGGAAGCAGGAGGAAATTGGGGGGCACGTTAGGAAGTTGTCACTGGGTCTACGCAACAAATGATGGAGGTGTGAATTAGATATGGTAAAGATTATAAAAACTAAGTTGGCCAGGCGCAGTGGCTCACGCCTGTAATCTCAGCACTTTGAGAGGCTGAGGTGGGCAAATCACGAGGTCAGGAGTTCGAGACCATCCTGGCCAACATGGTGAAACCCTGTCTCTACTAAAAATACAAAAATTAGCTGGGCGTGGTGGCACGTTCCTGTAATCCCAGCTACTTGGGAGGCTGAGGCAGGAGAATTGCTTGAACCGGAACCAGGGAGGAAGAGGTTGCAGTGAGCTGAGATAGCACCACTGCACTCCAGCCTAGGCTACAGAGAGAGACTCCGTCTCAAACAAACAAACAAACAAACAACAACAACAACAAAAGAAAAAACTGTCTACTGGGATACACTTGAGAGATGGGGGCAAACAGCACTTGGGGGGTTGAAGGAAGAAGATGACAGGATGACTCTGAAATGTTTGGCTTGAGAACCTGGGTGGAAAGTGGTACCATTTGTTAAGATCTGGGAAACTGTGAAAAGAGTTGTTTTTGTTTTAGGTAAAATTAAGTGATCAGTTTGGGACACAAACTGTTTTAGGTAAAATTAAGTGACACAAATTTGGGACACATCTAAGCGAAAATGTCAAAAAAGATAGATATGAGCTCAAAGGAGATACCCATCCTAACAATAAACACAGACATTATTAAGTCATAATTGTCACTTAATGTGAGGAGAATGAATGAGCTAGCTTACAAAAAGATAGCAGGAACAAAGAGAACACTGGCTTAGACAGGCAAACCACACACAAAAGCTGGAAGGAAGACGTTATGGCTACAGTATAACCTCCTTCTACATTTTGAGTGTTAAATCCAGTTAGATGGAATTCCTTTCATCTCTTACCACTTAACGAGCATTTCCCTCCTGCAGTGCTTCTCAATTTTGGCTGCATATGAGATTCATCTAGGTACTTTGAAATAATTCTGCTACCTGGGTCTCTCATCTCCAGTTATTTAGCTTTAATTGGTCCACCCATGTGATTCCAATGTTCCCCAAGGGTTGAGAACCATTGTTGGAAGCTGCGAACTTCAAGAGACCCTTCTCAGATGAAGTCAACTGCTATCTGGACAAAGGTATATATATATTGCTCTGCTATTATTCCAATACATTAATGCTCTTGAAGTGCCCCCTAACCTCTCGAAATGTCAGGAAGTTTTATTAGCAAATGAATTTAATGATTCCGAATTCTGATCCACAAAGGCAACACCTTTTTCATTTTCTCAGAATAGTTTTAATTTGAAATGGCAAATGTGATGATAGGACACAAAAAGGGTGCCACCAGAATTCAAATAAGGGATACTAGCTCAGAGTGGTAGAGTTAAGAGCGTTTCCCTGAGGATAATAGTGCCTGGGCTACTTGAAGGATCATGGGGATTATCCAGTTGAGGAAGGATGAGAAGGGAATTTCAAAGAAAATGGAACCATTTGGGAAACTGAATGGAGACTTCAAATAGCCTACTCTATGAGGAGAATTAAAAACTGGTTTTCTTCGAAACATGGAGACAGCCATGGAGAACATTAAGAAGGAGAAAAGGGAAGACAGATGGAGCTCTGTCCATCACTAAACACCTCAGATGCAAGCTAGGGGCCTGCTCTTTATTCTCTAGTTGATGAGAACCAACACACTGGGACAGATTACTAATCACTACATACAGCATGGGTTTAAGGCAGTCAAAAGTATATTCAGTGAAGCCTGCTAGTCTAATAAGTGCCTCCAGATGAAAGAAGATAATGACTTATACTAAAGCAAGGTAAGAGGCGCTATGAGTCAGATCAGATCTGGGAAACAGTTAAGAGGTAAAAAGCATCACAATGGATGGCTGATTGGATGTGGAGGTCCAGGGAAGAAAGAACAACTGTGTTTTCTAGATCAGACACAAAGGCAACAGAGTGCTTTTAATTTAGGTAATGGAAGAATTCACTGGATGCCTGAAATGCAACAGATACCTGTGTCCATCAGAGAGCTGACATCTGTACTAGGTTCTGATGGCAGTTGCAGCAAATCATCACAAAGTTAGTGTCTTAGCACAACACAAAGGTCTAGAAATGAAAAGTCCAAATGGGCCTCATGGGGCCAGGATGGTGGTGCCAGCAGGGCTGTGTTCCTTTAGGGAGGCTCTAAGGGAGAATCCATTTCCTTGCCTTTCCAGCTTCTTAAGACTGTCTACCTTCCCTGGCTCACGACCCCTTCTTCTGTCTTCAATAGCGGCAATGGCTTGTCAATTTCGTCTCATATTGCATCACTCTGAGCCCCTTTCTGACCCTCTCATCCACATTTAAAGATCTTTATAATTACATTGTGTCCATTTTAATAATCCAGAATAAGCTCCTTATTTTGCAGTTGGCTGATTTACAGTCTCAATGCCACTGGTAACCTTCCTTCCCCTTTGCTATCTAAAGTAACATCTTCACAGATTCCAGGAATTAGCATGTGGACATCTCTGGGGAGGATGTCATTATTCTGCCTACCAGAGTATCTGAAACATGGGGTAGCTATGAGGGCTCGGACATCAAATTTGAAGCTCCACAGCATATTATGCATAACAAAAATGATGCAGAAACCAAGACTGCCCAGAATAATGTGGGGAATACAGACAGTGTTTCTGGATGAATGTTTAGGGTGCAGGAGGAAGAGGAGTCTACGAAGAAAGTGAGAAAGAGTGATTGGTGGAGAAAAAGGAGCCAGAAGCAAGTAGCAGAAGTAAGATGTGGTGTAACATCGAAGATGTGAGTCCTGGTTTTAAGCTGGGGAAAAATCTGTTCCTGAAAAATTCCCAATATTTTGAAAATAGTGTTCAAAGAGCCCTGGAGATAATGTCTCCTAATTTTGAGTTATAGCTAAGATACATACAACATTCCTATCTCTTTTTTATGTGTATATTGTAAAAAAACATGTTATCCTCCCATGGCAAACATATATACATCACTTCACATTTCTCATCAGGTCCAAATCACATCTAAAACCTTGTGCCCATAAATGGAGTGTCTGACTGAGAAGAACTATTCCACATAAGAACTTTCCATGGGTTTGTTATGGCTAGATGCAGTCAACTTAAAACCAAAAACCTCCTTTGTGTTTTCATTTAGATTAATGCAGCTCATTCCTGTGAGATGTCTGGATTTCAAGATGAATAATCAATTCTGCTCAACTCTCACAAAAGTTTTTGTCATATAAGGAAATTATCAGTAGTAGTTTGAATTACTAACTCTTTTTTGGGAGGGGGGTTATCATTTTTTGTTTTGTTCTGTAAGTTTGCTTTTGTCTTGTTAAGTCATTAAACATCTAGGTAATTTGACAATGCTCTTGTAATATGCAGTCCATACACAAAATTGCAGGGTTGATGTGGGGCTTGCTCATGGAATGAAAAGCCAAAGATGAAACTGACTATGAGAATAAATTTGATTTCAACAGATTTGGCCAGGGAAATATTTACTGGCTGAAAAACTCAAGGAAGAGGCAAGGTTTTTATTAGATGTATTTTTTATCACTTTTTTAAGATAGATAGGGTAATACACATTAAACATAGGTATAGGTAATAGATATAGGAAATAGGTAAAGGAAATATGCTAAAAGACTCAAGGAAGAATCTAGGTTTTTATTAGATTTTAAAAGAGGATGATACAGATTATATACAGGTATAAAAAGTTCAGATTATATATATATATGTATATAGTAAGTACAGATTATATACATATAATCTTATACACACACACATACACACAGTTGACCCTTGAACAACATGGGTGTTTGGGGACACTGACCCCTTGTACAGTTGAAAGTGTGCATATAACTTTTGATTCCCCCAAAAACTTAACTACTAACAGACTACTGTTGACAGGAAGCCTTACTGATAACATGAATGATAAATTAACACATATTTGTATGTTATATGTATTATACATATTATTATTCCTCCAATAAAGTAAGCTAGAGAAAAGAAAATGTTATTAAGAAAATCATGTGGAAGAGAAAGTATATTTACTATTCATTAAGTGGAAGTGGATCATCAAAAAGATGATGTATCATAAAGATCTTCATCATAAAGGTCCTCATACTCATTGAGGAGGCTGAGGAGGAGGAGGAAGAGAAAGGTTTGGTCTTGCTTTCTTAGGGGTTCTTAGAGGTGGAAGAAACTCTGTGTATAAGTGGACCCTCATGCAGTTCAAACCCATGTGTTAAATGGTCAATTGTATATATATGGAAAAAGACATACAGAGAGAGAGAGAGACAGAGAGAGAGAGAGAGAGATACCTTTCTTAATAATATACTTGGCCTAGGCAGAATTCTAAGATGGCCCCCATGGTGTAAGGACTTGTGCATTCCTCTCCCCTTGAGTGTGGGCAGGATCTCTGACTTGCTTCTAACCCAAAGAATAAGTCAAAGATGATGGAATACCACTCTGTTGACTACACTATGTAAGACTTAGCTGAGTGACTGAGACTGCGTAGAGTCTCAGAGGCAGCAAACTTACATGGTGTGAACTGCAGATGGAGAGAGGCATGTCCCAGAGGGCTGGAGGCAGCCACTAGGTTCCAAAGGTGGCCTCCAGCCAAGAGCCAGTGGAAAGCCAGGGCCCTCGTTCACTCAGCCCCAAGAAGATGAGTTCTGCCAACAACCTAAGCTTGATTCCACCAGTCAAGCCTCGAAGGTGAAAATACAGCCCAGGTGACACCTCGATTACAGCAAGTAAGACTGTGCAGTGGACCCTAAGCCACGCCCATATTCTCAGATCACAAGAGCTATGAGATGATACACATGTGCTATTTTCAACCAGTAAGTTTGTGACAATCTGTTATGTGGTATAGAAAACTAATACAAGATAATTTTAGAATAAATTTCCCTTACATTTTTGTTACAAAGAAAAAAAATATGTTTGGTAAAACAGTTATCTAAAATTAACCACTTTTTTCTCTCTGAATTATATGAATAAAAATTTGATAAACTAATACTTTTTTTTCTAATACATTTTTTGTCTAAGTTTGGAGATGGGAAATTGTGCAGAGTTTAAATGCTGTCCCCAAATCTACTCTTGATAATTAAATCTTTGGACCTAGAATCTCAATGTAGTGACCAATCCCTTATCTTGAATTTCTGCAGTTTAGTTTCTTAAACATAAAGCAACCACTAATTATAGGGTATTGGATTACTGAATCATAATAAAGGTATTTATCAAGGCAGATGTAATTTAAACATTTTATTTTATTTCATATATATGGGGAATATTTTCTACCAACATCAATATTTTAACATTTTTATTCAATTATGTATTTACCATCTCAAACAAATACAGTTGCCAGGAAGAGTCAGGAGGCAGGAGATAAGAAGAAAAAGGTACTCCTGCCACTAAGTTACTTTATCAAAGGTACACATGCCACTAAGTTACTTTACCAAGGTACTCATGTCACTAAGTTACTTTATCAAAGGTACACATGCCACTAAGTTACTTTACCAAGGTACTCATGCCACTAAGTTACTTTATCAAAGGTACACATGCCACTAAGTTACTTTACCAAGGTACTCATGCCACTAAGTTACTTTATCAAACGTACACATGCCACTAAGTGTTTGACATTTCCTCCTACACACTCCACTCCCTACACACACTCCCTCTCTCACCTGCTGCCATGTAAGATGTGCCTGCTTTCCCTTCTGACATGATTATAAGCTTCCGGAGGCCTCTCCAGCCACGTGGAACTGTGAGTCAATTAAACCCCTTTCCTTTATAAATTACCTGGTCTCAGGTAGTATCTTTATAGTAGTGTGAAAATGAACTAATACATGGGCTTTTTACAAAAGGTGCTATAAGAAAGCTCAAAGTAGGTGATAGGTTTTAGTGCATTTGGAAGACTTTTTAAAACTTTATTTTTATTAATATTAAGGCAGGCATAGGAAGACAATTACTGCATGATCTCATATGTGGAAGCTATGAAAGTGGAACTCATAGAAAGGGAGAGTAGAATTGTGGGTACCAGATGATGGTGTGGGAGATAAGGAGAGAGGGAATGGGGAGTTGTTAGTCAAAGGGTACAATGTTTCAGAAAGACATGGGGAATACATCTTGAGATCTAAGGCATCACAGGGTGACTATAGTCAGTACTAATGCATTATATATTCCAAATAACTAAGAGAGTAAATTTCAAATGTCTCATCTGTGGAGCCATTCATACAAGTCCCTATTTAAGGAACAAGTGATTATGAAAAAACATTAGAAGAGGTGATAGATATGTTAAGTAGCTTGATTTAACCATTTCACATTGCTTACATATGTCAAAACGTCACATTGTACCTTACTGGGAAGACTTTTAAAACCAAGGTAAAAGCTGTGGTCCCTGGGTTCATGAAAACAGGGCATTACTGATTGTGAAGATTCGTAAATTAACTTGTCAAAGTCCAGCCTTGTCAAAAACTAAGACTGGTCTTTGATCCCAAAGATTAACTGAGATTATGTCAGCCAAAAATTGATTAATCAAGAAGAACTCACTGTGTATTCAAAATTGTGCTTAAGATCTGTGCAGGTTTTAGATATGCCTCTCCTTGGGTATACCTGGGTGAGAGAAGTGACCAATATATACATTTTTTCAGAGCATGAAGCAAAGAGAATGAAAAGTGGAAAACTATCAGTCACTCATGGCTATCCCGACCTATGGAAACCACCTATATGATGTGGCTTGGTGGTTTCAAAAAGTACCCCAGACCCCAAATTTCTCATCATCACCTAGTCTCAGTGTCTGATATTTTCACTGGCAATTTATTGAATTAATTTAGTAAAAATACCAACTAGAATGGAACTAAACCATTTGAGAGAGAATATATGAATTCATTATCAGATGTTGAGTTTACAATGAATGGTTTCTCTGAGTGGCTAGTCCCAAATTAAACTAGTCATTAGTTAAAGACATGATAACATCAGACAGAACAGAGACATATGGCATTTTGTTTTCTGGGATAAACCTCAGTCACTGGATCAAAAAGAAACAGCATAAATATTTTTATTGAGCAGCTCATTTGTGCAGGGCATTTTGTTAGACACCAGGTAGACTGCAATGATGAATAATACAGCACACGCACTTTACAGAGTAGCCCTCTGCAGATGCGGGTGAACACATAATGGGACACGGTACAGGGTAGATTTTGATGATGCTGTAATTCAGTTAAAGGTAAAAGGTGGCCAGGTGTGGTGGCTCACGCCTTTAATGCCAGCACTTTGGGAGGCCGAGGCAGGCAGATCACTTGAGGTCAGGAGTTTGAGACCAGCCTGGCCAACATGGTGAAACCCTATCTCTACTAAAAATACAAAAATTAGCCAGGTGTGGTGGCAGGTGCCTGTAATCCCAGCTACTTGAGAGGCTGAGGCAGGAGGATCACTTGAACCCGCGAGGCAGAGATTGCAGTGAACCGGGATAGTGCCACAGCACTCCAACCTAGGCGACAGAGTGAGACTCCATCCGGAAAAAAAAAAAAAAAAAAGGCAAAAAGTGAGGAAGAGCTGTGATTGACTGATGACTGTATATAGAAATGGGGCTTGAGCAGGCCCTGAAAAGATGTTGCCCTACGGGAAGGAAGCCTCCTAAGTAGGAACTTGTTAGGTATAATTGGAGAGTGGACAGATTTCTGTAGGGCTGGTATGCTGGGGATGGGACAGGAGGATGCAGAATGAGGCTAAAGTACAGACTAAGGCTGGTCTGCAGAATCAATGCCAAGTTGAACTTTTGAGTCTTGCTCTCCAGGCAGTGAGAAACAATGAAAGGGCTGAGCTCTCTGAAGGTCACTCTTTGGGTTCTATTCAAGGTGGATTAGAGTGGGGAAAGACTGCAGTGGAGACAACAGCCAGAAAATTGATGTGACTACTCTAGAGAGAAATTATAAAGTGTGGACAGTATACTAGGGTTCTCCAGAGGGACAGGACCAATAGTATCTCTGTATATATAAAAGGGAGTTCATTACAGATAGTTGGCTCCCATGATCACAAGGCAAAGTCCCACGATAGGCCATCTGCAAGGTGGGGAAGAAAGAAGCCAGCAGTGTCTCAGTCCAAGTCCAACAGCCTCAAAAGTAGGGAAGCCAAGAGTGCAGCCTTCAGTCTGTGGCTGAAGGCACCAGAACCCCCTGGAAACCACTGGTACAAGTCCCAGAGTCGAAAGGCAGAAGAACCTGGAGTCTGGTGTCCAAGGGCAGGAGGAGTGGAAGCAAGGGTCCAGTGTGGGAAGAAGAAAGAGAGCCAGAAGACTCAGCAAGCAAGGTTATCCCACCTTCTCCAGCCTGCTTTCTTCTAGCCATGCAGGCAGCAAACTAGATTGTGCTCACCCACATTGAGGGTGGGTCTTCCTCTCCCAGTCCACCGACTCAAATGTCAATCTCCTCTTGCAACACTCTCACAGACACACCCAGAAACAATACTCTACCAGCCATCTAGGCATCCTTCAATCCAATTAAGTTGACACCTAATATTAACCATCACAGGCAGTGACTTGGAAAAGTGGAAGCAAGGTTATCTCTTTATAGATACCTTACATGTATCTAAGAGATATAATTCCAGGATTTTGCCACTGGAAGGCATTGGGAGTAAGGGAGAGGAGAACTGAGAGAATTCTGAGGTTTTGAGAGGGGGAAGTAGCAAAGTAACTACTTCAAACTCGAAAAAGAAAAAGTAGACAACATGGGGAGACACTGACCAGCCAGTGGCCATTTAAAGCTCATGGAGCGTGGAGACAGCGATAGAGATAAGGCAGGTTTGGAACAGCGAGTAGCTGTCCAAAATGTCAGTGGTAATGGGAGCTACACATCTTTCTAATGTATAGAAGACTTAGCTTTGATCTGGCCAAGCCCCAAAAGTTAGTTTAGCTTATCCAATCTGACAATTAGATCCAGGGGAATGCATTGAACATGATATATTATTAAAACATTGTTTAAATAGAACATGTAGGGATTTCATTCGCTCAGCACCAAATATGTTTTTAGATGAAGCTCAAGATACCTCAAAATTACAGTGAAAACTGTTTATATTTTAATCTGAGGCAATATATTGTCAGGAGATGCCAAGTATGACTCACCCCTATAAATCACCTTGCTTCGGACCAGCAATGTAAATATGTCATCCGATGTGACCACAAGTGCGGCTGGCTTAGCTGAAAAGGTGGCTTGACTAATCTCTCTCTATACTGCTTTATGATGTAAGTCTTAAAGTATTTTTGTTTGCTTCAGCTTTACTTAAAACTTTCTTCATGAAGTATTATCCGTGCTGGTGCAGTAATTAGCCACTGCGTATCCAGTGTTTTAGCTATTCTTTTTTTGTAATAAATAAACCTTTCTCCCTAATGTTATGCTATTAAGTTATTTTTAATATTTATGTTTATTCCTTTAATCCTATGCTATGAAAACATTAATGTATTTTTCCTCTTCAAATTTAGCTATTAACAAACCCTGGATTCCTTGTTAAAACCAAAGAAAGATACTTTAACAGTTATGAAAACCATAAGAATGGACTGATAATCTGCTCTATTCTCTATATTTGTGTTTACCTTCTCTTGCATAAGCACATTTAAAGACCTAATGCATAACTGTGTGACTGGCAAATAGCCAATCAATAAAGAGTTCTACTCTTCATTTGCCTCCACGTCTCTTTTCCTTCTAATTTTTAGAGATAATCTTCTGTGTTGGACAATTCAAAGACTGTTCTTGTCATGGCCAGGTGGTAATGTAGTTGTTTGAGCTTGAAAGGGCATAAATGAGACATCCTGTGGTCTCACTTCATCATCTTCAGACTGAGGAGTTGCATCTTGAAGGTCTACAACAGCTCCATATTCGGTGATTTTTTACCCATCCTATCATTTGGTTATTTCATGGTCACTTTGTTTCTTCTCCATTTTATTGGTCCTGTTCATGAATAAAATCTTCACTCTTTACTGTGTGATTGTATCTTTAAACCAAGTTTCTAATGGCCATTATTTATTGGAAGAAATAAAGCCATTCATTCATTTACTGTTTGTTAAATACCTACTAAATAACAGGCAGAGTTTCAGAAGCTGGAAAAATACCAACGAACACAATGGAAAAAGCCTCTGCCCTCATGGAACTTACACACTAAAGTGGAGAGACAAAAAACTACCAAAGAGATAAATATATATAATATGGCAGGTGATAATGAGAGCTAGGAAGAAAAGCATGCCATGTTTAAGAATAAAGAATGATGAGGTGGTTCGGATTTTGAATAGAGCAATCAGAAGAAAACAAAAATCTCTCTGGTTGTGGGAGTACAAAAGTGAGCCCTGAAAATATCTGGTGGTAGAATATTCCACACAGGAGAAACAGGAAGTGGAAACCCCCTCCAGCACAGTCATACTTGGAGGACAGCATGGCTGGCTCTATCTCTTAATAACAGGTAAAGAGATGGGAAAAGACACCTGGAAGAGAGCGGGAGCGAGATCATGTAGTAGATGCTGACATGGACTGGATTTCATTCGGATTGAGAAGGAAAGCAATGCAAGGCCCTGTCATGACTTACACTTTAATGGAACCACTGTGGCTGCTATATGGGGAGACTAGGGTAGGAACAGGTAGACCAGTTAGACTTCATAGCCCACACAATGCATTATGATGTGTGTTTGCTAACTTGATATGGGGGGGGAGTAAACGTAGAGGTGTTAAATACTGGCTTACTGTGAATATAGTTGAAAGACAGAGCCTAGAAAATATGTCCAGGAGTTATACAGCGTAAGGGCCACAGAGAGCTAAAAAAAGATCCAAGCTATCTGGTTTGAACAACTGGAAAAAAAATGGCATTTGATCAAATGCAGACGGATGCAGGAGGGTCGAGATTCTTTTTGGGGGCTAGGAATGGGGAAGGGATGGAAATAAAATATTCTCACAGATGAACAGTTGCTCTCTATAGAGAAAGAAAAATAAAAATATATACCCAAATGTCTGTTTTATCTAAGCATCAGGATTCAGGGCTTTGGAGGCTTTCTTGGTAATTTGATTTAGTTCATACTCAACATGCCTAGAAGCAGTTTCTAAACTCCTCTCTCTGCAGGCAGTGTTAATATTAGGACATAGAAAAGAAAGTCTTCTTGAAGTTCACTCAACTAATACCTCCTGGGCACCCGTGATGTCCCAGACATTGTTCTGTGATCTGCCTGCATGGAGTTGACACTGGAGTGGGAGGGGGGCGGTGTTGAACTCGTGATTATCTAAGCGAACTGCACTTTATAGCCCAACTGTCGGAAGCTGCAGGGACTAAGGTGTTCTCAGAATCCCTCTTCCTTCACTGTATCGTAAAGGGCCATCAGGACAAGTGCTCTCAGGCACCAGCAGGAGTGGGCCTGCCAGGTCACGTCTTTACTTACATCATTTATACCTTTATACCACTCGTACATACCATTAACCTGCCTCCATTCCCCTCCCCTGTCCTCCCTTCTAAAACCCTTCAGGGAGTTTTTGCTCTGGCTTCCTTTGTGTCCTCAGCAAACTCCTCTGCTCCCTGAAACCTTCTCTGAACACTCTCTTCACTTTCTCCCCCAGACACAAACCTAGCTTTTCCCTGATGATGTGGCTTCCTCTGTAGACCTCCTTTGTCTTCCAGAGCTGACTTACAGCAAGGCCTGGGCAGGGGGCAGGGGCCTCTTTGTTCTCTCCTATTTCTTCCCAAAGGTTTCTCTTCCTTTTTATCCCCTGCTCACAAACACGTTTTTCTTTTTGGAGCCCCCATCTCCATTAGAGTGCTTTCCAATAGCACAACTTAACAGTGTAGAACATTTTCATTTAGTCGCTCTCCCTCTTTCTCCTCTTCATCTTTTTTTTTTTTTTTAATTTTAAATGATGGTAAAAATCTTGTCTGCCCCTAGAAAACTATTAATTTTCTTTTGGTGCATAACCAATTACTACAACTTGAACAAATTTCTCTCCTCAGAATCTCACAAGGCCAAAATGAAGGTGCTGGCAGGTTTGGGGAGAAATCTTGCTCAAATTCATTGGGATTGCTGGCAGAATCCAGTTTTTTGTGGTTATAGGATTGAAGTCCCCCCAATTTTTTTTGAGTGGGGGGATGGCATCTTGCTCTGTCACCCTATCTGGAGTGCAATGGTGCGATCTCGGCTCACTGCAACCTCCGCCTCCCGGGTTCAAGCCATTCTCATGCCTCAGCCTCCTGAGTACCTGGGATTACAGGCGTGCATTACATGCCTGACTTTTTGTATTTTTAGTAGAGATGGGGTTTCACCACGTTGGCCAGGCTGCTCTCGAACTCCTGACCTCAAGTGATCTGCCCACTTCGACCCCCCTAAGTGCTGGGATTATAGGTGACAGCCACCGTGCCTGGCAGAGGCCCTCAAATCCTTTCTGGCTGTTGGCTGGGGTCACTCTCAGCTCCTAGTGGCTGCTCTTGGGTCCGTCCACATCCTTTAGTGTCAGAAGGCCTCCCTCCCATCCAAAGCTTCTCATGCTTCAGATCTTTCTGACTTCTGCTTCTGGCACCAGCTGGAGAAAACACTGCTTTTATATGGCTCATATGGTTGGATTAGTTCCAGCCTGATAATCTCCCTATTTTAAGGTTGACTGAGTAGTAACCTGAACTACATCTGCAAAAATCCCTTTTGTCTTGTACATAAATGTAACATAGTTCTGAAAGTAATACTGGGGAGAGAAAGTCGCAGGAACCATCTATTAATAGAAGTTGACCTGCCATGCCACCCAACAGAAATTTCCAAGGTGCTCTACTCTCTTTTAAGTGAGAGTGTGAATTATGGGCCTAACACAGAAATAGAAAAGAAAAAGTAGTGTATACTAAAAAAGAGATTTGTGATTAATGAAACTCACTCCTAGATAGTATTTTCATCTCAACATGAGTGTGAATGATTATTCAAAGTTGTCACTACTTTCAGGCAATACAATTAAATCATGGAATGAACAAGAATTGTTGGATGAAATGGATAAGAGAGAAAATGAGTAGAAAAAACTGTGCATCTGTAAATACTTCATTTATTCAATAATTGTGAGAAAAGAGAGACTGCCAAACATTTGAGATGTATGTTTCTAACTCTGCTCAACACACTTACTCTAAGGAACAGGGCCAGACGTTTAAAGACATCATTAAATTATGTTGAGTTGAATGAATTATACCATTTGCCATGCCAACATGGTGAGGAGATCCACAGTGTGTGCTGGTATACTCAAAGTAATACACTCTTCTTATAAAACATATTTTACTTATACGTGGATGTTTGAAAAGCAGTAAATTATAGAGACTAGGTGACTGTTTCTTTAGTCCTTTTAAAGTAACATTATAAAGTTATTTTTAAAAAAAGAAAAAGAAGAGGCAGTATGGTACAGAATGTTCAGTAGAATCTGGAAAAAATTATTTCTAGTCCTTGTTTCATTAACTAACAACATAACCTTGGACACGCATTATTTTCTCCCTAAAACATTGTTCTCTTCTATTTCTAATAAGGATATGTGACTTATCAACATCTTTGATCACTTTTACTTTAAAATCATAGTCTAAGAATGCATCTTTGACTTAGTAAAATATTACAGATACGCTCACTAATTTTTACTGTTTTGAAGAATTTTCCAAAAGCTCTGAGGATTCTTTCACGTCACCCCATCTCCTCTCATGAACCATAAACAATTGGCTTGACTCCAAGACCCCCCAGCATCCCAAACTTCCATTTTTGATTGAAGAAGGTCCACTGGTTGTGTCTGGCCTGAATCCTCTCTCTACTTTTCATTCTACTACACCCATATGTAGACAGCTAATTGAGCTATTTTATCGCCTTAATTTCTATCACGGGAGTGCTGTTTTATAGGACTACAATATAACTGATTAAGCACCCTACACGATCCCATGGTGTTTAGTAACTTTTACATCACCAATCCAACACACTCTGTAATTGAGGCCAAATCCAGAAGGAAGAAGACTAATTTTATGACTTTCTATTAAAGAGGTGAATACTAACAATTTCCTGGGTTTTACTCATTCTTGCTAAGGAATTAAAATGAATTTCAACCATCTGTTGCTTTATTAAACACAAAATTCATCACAGTCTTCCACTGTATTAGCCATTGTCTTACTAGTTCTTACTCAAAAAGAAAAAAAAAATCTAGGCACAGGCCACTGTGATTACAGAGCAAGCTCTTAGAATGTACATAGCACAGAAGAATGAAAATGTTGCCTATTGGGGTATAGAGCAGTGGTCCCCAACCTTCTTGGCACCAGGGACTAGTTTTGTGGAAGACAACTTTTCTGTGGACAAGGGGGTGTGGGGGTGGTTTTGGGATGATTCAAGCACATTACATTTATTGTGTACTTTATTTGTATTATTATTCCATTGTAATATATAATAATTATACAACTCACCATCATGTAGAATCAGTGGGAGCCCTGAGCTTGTTTTCCTGCAACTGGACAGTCCCATCTGGGGGGTGATGGGAGAAAGTGACAGATCAGGCATCAGATTCTCATAAGGAGCACACAACCTAGATCCCTCACATGTGCAGTTCACAATAGGGTTTGTGCTCCTATGAGAATCTAATGTGGCTGCTCATCTGACACGAGGCGGAGCTCAGGCTGTAATTAGAGGGATGGGGAGTGGTTGTAAATACAGATGAAGCTTCATTCACTTGCCCGCTGCTC
Source organism: Nomascus leucogenys (assembly GCF_006542625.1). NCBI lineage: Eukaryota > Metazoa > Chordata > Mammalia > Primates > Hylobatidae > Nomascus > Nomascus leucogenys. Next base: position 6,504,214 of record NC_044406.1, on the reverse strand, counting down.
ACCTCCTGGTGTGTGGGCTGGTTCCTAACAGGCCACAGATGGATTGAGGGTTGGGGACCTCTGGGTTGGGGACCTCTGGTATAGAGGATTTTTACCATATTTTGCATATAAGCTGGACTTTGCTTTCATTGCTTTCTTTTTTGGTGGGTGTTTGTACAGAGATAGTGACAGAAAATATTTGTGTTTTTAAAATTCCCATAACGAAATTCCATATTAACATGTTTTTCTTTTTTTAATACGAATATCTGACAAGGCTGGTATTTTTCCTTTTCCATGAGTGTTCCTGGAATAAATGTCCCTAGACTCTTTGTATCTCTGTGTATCTCTGTGTGTGTCTGTGTGTGTGTGTGTGTGTATATATATAGATATAGATATAGATATACAGATATATATATATATATGTATCTATATATGAATGTGTGGACTACAAATTCCTGAAATACATATATGAAATATATATATAAATGTCTACAGACATATAGAGAGATCTGAATATATAAATATAAAACCTTTTGAGCTAAATCATAAATTGATGTGATAAACTCAATGCACCATGATGGGTATTGAAAGAAACTCAAAATACTTCACAGTTATATGTTCCCATAAAGTTAAGTGAGTGTGTCATCTAGAAGTATTTTTACTAAGCATCTACTAAATATCCGTTTCCTGAAGTGAGGCAGAAATGATGAAATAGCAGAAAAATAAAAGTTCTTTTTGTTTGTTTGTTTTTGAGATGGAGTCTTGCTCTGTCGCCCAGGCTGGAATGCAGTGGGACAGCCTTGGCTCACTGCAACCTCTACCTCCTGGGTTCAAGCAATTATCCTGACTCAGCCTCCCAAGTATCTGGGATTACAGGTGTGTGCCACCACACCCAGCTAATTTTTGTATTTTTAGTAGAGACAGAGTTTCACCATGTTGGCCAGTCTGGTCTCAAACTCCTGACCTAAGGTGATCCACCTGCCTCAGCCTCCCAAAATGCTGGGATTACAGGCATGAGCCACCACACCTGCAAGCTAAGTCTGGTGTCATTAAGAAAGGTATCTCCAGAAGGGAAGAAGCCTTTCAAGGGAATACAGAGTAAACAAAGCACTTCCTGTTCTGCTAATTAACGCAATATACTGTTTTCCTCTGATCAACCTTTCCACTCAAGGTATACTTTTCAAGAGCCATATTTGCTGTCTGTTGACCATGTTATGCTGTGCCCTTCTCAAATAAAGGCTCAAAAGCCCTAGTGTGCTCTCCAAAGTCACACATTCACATGACTCTTAACAAAGCATTCCTACATTCTAGAGATAAATTCTGAAATATTTACAGAAAACATAATGTGAGCTCCACAGCTGGTATCAAACTAATCCAAAGGGGGAAAAGGAGTCAGTCTGCTTGGTGTGTTGTAACAAAAATACCATCACCTGGGTGGCTTATGAACAACAGACATTATTGCTCATAATTCCAGAGGCTGGAAGTCCAAAATCAAGGCACGGCAGATTCAGTGGCTGGTGAGGATCTGCTTACTGCTTCATAGACAGAACCTTCTCTCTGTGTCCTCATGTGGTGGAAGAGGCAAGGGAGCTCTCTGGTGTTCCTTTTGTAAGGGCACTAATCCTATCCAGGAGGGCTCCACCCTCATGAGCTCATCACCTCCCCAAAGCTCCGCCCCCTAATACCATCCCGTTGAGATTAGGTTACAGCATGAATTTTGGAAGGAACACAATCATTTAAATTGTAGCAGGAGGAAAGGTATAGATGAAATAAAATTGGCCATTAGTAAGTTTCTTTTTTGAAGCCTGGCAATAGAAAGTTTATTACACTATTTTCTTACTTTTGTATGTCTTTAAATATTTTCACCATAATAATAACCTTTTCAAAATTCAAGCACATCCTTTTTACTAACCTTTTGTATCTCCTGTACCTAAATTTAGTGACGCTTTTATGTCTTGAGTCAACAAGTTGAACTTTTCCTGGATGATGTTGCCCATTTCCACTGTCAAGTTTTGTATATGACACTAATTGTGTTGTTCCAGCATGTTAGAATTTCACACTGATTATCTGTCATGGGTTTGTCACTGTCCTAAGTGCTGTGGATAGAATAAGTAATACAACATGACTCCTGTCCCCAAGCAGATAATGGCTGCACAGGTACACACAGGCATGCACACAAGCGCATATCCCAGTAGATGTGTGTGACTAAGTATGAAGTTTCCTTTCTCATAGTCGATGGTAGGACTCAGTGGTCCATTGTAACTGGGGGTAGAGTGGAGTGCCTGAACTCAGCAGAGAGGAGATGACTCTTGAGCAAATGCAAAACATGTGGTTAAATCGCTCTAGGCAGATGGAGGTTCAGGAGCAAGACCCCAAGGAACGAAATAGCCTTATACATTAAATGTCAACTGCAATGAAATAAATGTGTAAATGACTAAAGGAGTGTACTTTATTTTGTACATTATATGTTGCTGGTGATCATTCTTCCTAATAAAAAGAGAACTAAGAAAATCAAGGGATTATCCTGGACACAATATCATCATCGTATGACAATTTGCGATATCTCAAAACAAAGCTAATTTAAACTTTTTTTTCAGTTTAAATTTTTCTTTTTCTTTCATTTTTTTTTTTTTTTTTTTTTTTTTTGAGACAAGGTCTGGCTCTGTTGCCCAGGCTGGAGTGTAATGGTGCAATCTCAGCTTACTGGAACCTCCTCCTCCTGGGGTCAAGCAATCCTCCCACCTCAGTCTCCCAACTAGCTGCAATTACAGGCACGCACCATCATGGCTGGCTAATTTTTGTATTTTTTGCAGAGACAAGGTTTCATCATGTGGTCCAGGCTGGCCTCAAACTGATGAGCCAAAGTGATCCACCCACCTTGGCCTACCGAAGTCCTGGGATTACAGGCGTGAGCCACAGTGCCCGGCCCAGTTTAAGTTTTTCATGATACTAATGTTAAAGTTCTACTCCTTTCTTAATATTCAAGTCCTATTGCTCTGACTAGATGAAGAGATATTTTATATTAGAATAACACTGCGTACTGTTTGGTGAAAATTTTGAGTGATTATTCATTGTAAAGAGGGATGGAAAACTGTATTCCCAGGTGCCCATTCCTTTCAGACTGCACTCACATCACGGCAGGCCATAGGAACAAAGCGCATTGAGCAGATGCCTGCGACTCTGCGAATGCTGCTAGAGCCTGCTGGAGTCTGGAGCCACGCTCAGGGTCCCATGCTGCTAATCTACATGCTGGGAAATTTCTGATGGTTCAATTCCTTTACAGCAAAAAAAGTCACCTGTACAATTCAATTAGTTGTGCTTTGATTGTATTTACATGGTATGGGAATGAGAAGATATATATTCCCTCTAGATTATTAAAAATAAAGTCTAGGCCAGGCGCAGTGGCTCATGCCTGTAATCCCAGCACTTTGGGAGGCCAAGGCAGGCAGATCACAAGGTCAGGAGATTGAGGCCATCCTGGCTAACATGGTGAAACCTGTCTTTACTAAAAATACAAAAAATTAGCCGGGCGTGGTGGCGGGTGCCTGTAGTCCCAGCTACTCGGGAGGCTGAGGCAGGAGAATGGCGTGAACCCGGGAGGTGGAGCTTGCAGTGAGCCGAGATCGCACCACTGCACCCCAGCCTGGGAGACAGAGCAAGACTCTGTCTCAAAAAAAAAAAAATAAAGAAAGAAAGAACGAAAGAAAGAAAAGAAAAGGAAAGAAAGAAAGAAAGGATGGAAGGAAGGAAGGAAGGAAGGAAGGAAGGAAGGAAGGAAGGAAGGAAGGAAGGAAGAGAAGAGAAGAGAAGAGAAGAGAAGAGAAGAGAAGAGAAGAGAAGAGAAGAGAAGAGAAGAGAAAAGAAAATCAGTCTAGGCTGGGGGCAGTAGCTTGCGCCTGTAATCCCAGCACTTTGGGAGGCCGTGGCAGGCCGATCACATGAGTCCATGAGTTCAAGGCCAGCCTAGGCAACATGGTGAAACCCATCTCTACAAAAAAAACAAAAATTTGCCAGGCATGGTGGTGCATGCCTACAGTCTCAGCTATTTGAGAGGGTGAGGCAGGAGGATTGCTTCAGCTGGGGAGGTGGAGGTTGCAGTGAACTGTGACTGGCAACACTGTACTTCAGCCTGGGCAACAGAGCAAGGCCCTGTCTCGAAAGAAACAGAGAGAGAGAGAAAGAAAGAGAGAGAAAGCCAAATCGTCTAAACAAATTGAAACGACTTTCTCTCATAGCACAATGGAGCTGTTCCTCTAAATAACATTATCTTCTGGAGGTTATTTATCTTTTTTAATTTCTTTTTTTTTAGAGATGGGGGTCCTGCTATATTGCCCAGCCTGGTCTTGAACTCATGGCCTCAAGCAATCCTCCCACCTCAGCCTCCTGAGTCACTGGGATTACAGGTATTAGCCACAACACCCAGCTCTCATTTTTGTATTTATAGACATTGACAAAATAAGGCAAAAAAAATAAACAGAAATGCATTAATTGAAATCTAAGTTAATTCTACCTTTTACTTTATTTATTTTTGAGGCAGGATCTCGTTCTGTCACCCAGGCTGGAGTACAGTCGTGTGATTATAGCTCACTGCAGCCTTGACCTCCTGGGCTCACCAAGTTCTCCCACCTCAGCCTCCCAAGTAGCTGGTACTACAGATGCACTGGTAGCCACTGCACCTAGCTCTAGGAGTCTATTCTAAATTTATTGTTCATCTGCTTTATGATTTTTAAATGAAAGAAAACATAAAAGTATAAAACACATTAAGACAAAAGTTCATGTACATGTTACCCCAAAATAACAATAGCACAGTCACGTTTGTTTTGGATATTTTAAAACAGCATTAAACATGTAAAGATGAAGCCATTTGTGATAACGTCTCATGTCTCATTACTATTTCTCTTTCTCCAGTTGTGACTACTATCAAACGTGTAATACACAACCAATCACTTCTCTGAAGTAATGTTTTCTTAAATAATAATTGCCAGGAACACTATAATGCTCTCTGCATTTTTGAATGTACCTCATAACTGGTAGACAGCAGATACTGTCTTGCAACTTGCATTTTATCCCTCTACATGATGCTCTTCAGGTCTTTCCTCATTTCAACTGCTATACTGGTTTTTTTGTTTGTTTTTTAATTTAATTTTAAGTTCAGGGGTACATGTGCAGGTTTGTTACATAGGTAAACGTGTGTCATGAGGATTTGTTGTATAGATTATTTCATCACCCAGGTATGAAGCCTAGTGTCTATTAGTTATTTTTCCTGATCCTCTCCCTCCTCCCACCCTTCACCCTCTGAAAGGTCCTAGTGTGTGTGTTGTTCCCCTTTATGTGTCCATGTGTTCTCATCATTCAGCTCCCACTTATAAGTGAGAACATATGGTACTTGGTTTTCTGCTCCTCTGTTAGTTTGCTAAGGATAATGGCCTCCAGCTCCATTCATGTCCCTGCAAAGAACATGATGTCAATCTTTTTTATGGCTGCATAGTATCCCATGGTGTATGTGTGCCACATTTTTTAATTCAATCTTCCATTGATGGGCATTTAAGTTGATTCCATGTCTTTGCTGTTGTGCATAGTGCTGCAATGAACATATGTGTGCATGTGTGTTAATAAGAGAACAATTTATATTCCTTTGGGTATATACCCAGTTAATGGGATTGCTGGGTCAAATGGTATTGTTTTTCGGTTTTGAGGAATTACCACACTGCTTTCCACAATGGTTGAATTAAATAATTTACACTCCCATCAGAAGTGTATACGCATTCCTTTTTCTCCACAATCTTGCCAGCATCTGCTATTTTTTTACTTTTTAATAATAGCCATTCTGACTAGTGTGAGATGGTATCTCATTGTGGTTTTGATTTGTATTTCTCTAATGATTAGTTATGTTGAGCTTTTTTTCATATGCTTTTGACTGCTATATTGTAACACACAATGAACATACGTCAAGTTTACCACTTATCCATTAATAGGAATTTGAGGGTTTTTTTCTGTTTATTTTTTTCTCCTTCACAAAAAAAGTGAAAAAAATAAACATTGAACTTTGGTGCACATGTCTCTTTGAGTTCATGTTATATCAAAGACAGTGTAAGACTGTGTGTGTGTGTGGGTATGTGTGTGTGTGTGAGAGAGTGAGAGAGAGAGAGAGACAGAGCACGCGAGAGAGGTGGGGTGATCTGATTGTTTTTACATATGTGTGTTTAAACTATGTCATTTGTTTGCTCTTGATTTTTTAATCAGTTTTTGATGCTATATTATCTGGTACACGCAAAAGACAAATTTGGGTATTTTCTCATGCATTTTTACATAAGAGTTTTAGCATGCTTAATTATTCTGTTAATAAACCTTTTTGTCTTTCCTGTTGCTATGTCATTAACTTTTTAATATCTCTTTGAAACACAAGGTTAAATAGCTTGATCAACCTAGTTTACTAAATTATTTAGTTACTGAGGATGAGCAAGTTATGGGTTAACACATGTCAAAGTTGGGTGATAACAAAATGTTTCTGCTGGGAGGAAAGAAGATGTTCAATGGGTTCCAATGTCATAAATTAATCCATTTGCTGTCTACCCCAGTACATAGTACAAAAGCTTCATCTAATATGCTATTGAATTTTATTTTCTTTTTAATATATTCTTCCCCATTCTGTCATCCCCACAGCCAACTGCCATGTCTTTTAATGATAATAATCATAATCACTGACATAAAAATCATGTCAATATTCACATAAACACTGGGAGACATTATCATGTCTTGCATACTTATTATAACACCACGAAAGCATTTTTGCAAATTATTCTATTTTGATATTGCCACATTATGATAACGTAGGAATCATTTCTTTATTTTTACAGAAGAGGGAAATGAGACTCCAAGGGTTACCCCAAGTTACTCTGCCACTAAGTGACAGGAGTGACAATGAGCAGAAGAAACTCCAGCTCTGGCCCCAAGCTGCTTTCCCTAGAGTCTGTGTGCCCACAGTGCCTGAGTCTGGGACACAGCAATCACACAGGATTTCGAACAAATAAACATCATGCTTTGCCAGGAAAACAACTGACAAGCAGGCCCCAAGGGGGAGTGGCCAGAAAACTCTCCGAATGGCCAGAGAAGCATCAAGAAGAAATTGTGTTGAAAGGGGTGTCAACTCTGAAATGTTCCAAGGCATCTGCAGCAAACATAATTGTCCCTGGGGGAAATTGGCCCAATCCAAGCCTCCAAGTAATTCCAGAGAGACAGATCCAAACAGAAAACAAAATACAACGAAAAAGTTACAAAATGTACGACTTCTACCTGCCATGTGTGATAGTCATTAGAAACGAACAAAGCTATCATGTACTAGAATCATCAGATACAGAATATAAAATAAGTATTATTAAATGTCTAAACAACAATAGAGGGAATTTGAGACACGAGTAAGAAGCAATATACCATAAAAATGACCAGGCAAATTTTTGAAAGAGTACCAGCATGAACTTTTAAAACAGAAAAAAAAGATAATTGAAATGTAAAAATCAATGGAATGTTTAAAGGCAGATTAAGATAGCCTTAGAGGATATTAGTGATTTATAATATAGATATGTAGAAATAACACTGAATAACTATAGAGCAACAAAAATGTAGAAAAATTAGAGAAAGGTTTGATATTTAATCTATTGAATGAGAAAGTGTAAAATATATTTGAATGAAATATAAGGAGATTTTTAAAAAGAGAATGCACAAGACATAATATTCAAAGATAAAATGGTTTAGAATCTTTCGGTTTTCATGAAACACATAAATTGATAGAATCAGAGAGATCAACCTATTTCAAGCTGGATAGTTAACAGAAAGCCACATTACATGCTAGTTAAGCTGATAATATCAAAGAAAAAGAAGCAGAAATTTCAGTCTAAAATGCATATATTAGGGAAAAATCATTAAAGATTTTTGTGCTATGAATTCAAACCAAACAGTTAAAGAAATAGAATAAATTCAAGGAAATGACTCCAAGAGAGAACAAAGAAATAAAATAGAGCAGAAGAGAACTAAACACTGACTATTTTAAAAGAGAGATAAAATTGATAACCATCAGAAAAGGGGATTCAGCAAAAAGGAAAAAACAGCGCTCACATAATTGACACTAGAAGTAAACTGGGGAACGTGACTACATTATGTCAAAAATTTCAAAATTTAAATTATATACATTTCTTTAAAAACATTAAGACAAATTCAAAAAATAGAAACCTTAATCTGATACACATTGAATAAAAATGGTATAATTGTGTTTCTGTACATTGTGTAGTGTGTGTGTATTTTATTTCACAATAAAACATTTAGAAAACAAATATCACGTGTGATCAGAGACTGCCAGACTTCTTTGTTCCTTGGTTTGTGGTGCAACCAAAGCACAATTTCATTAACTCAGTATGGTTGCCACTAACCACATGTACCTATTTACATTTAAATTATTTAAAACTAAATAGAATTTTAAAACTCCATTCTTTAGTAATGTTAGCCACATTTCAAGGACTCCATAGCCACATGAGGCTAATAAAAGGTATTTTGGGAAAGAGATACCAGGTGGGATTCTGCCAAGAAGGAACTCAACAGAAGAGACAACTCAGTCGGGATCCTGGCTAGTATGAAGGTCCCTCAGATGTCAGCAAACTTTTCTATAAAGAACTAGGTAATAAATGTTTCAGGCTTTGTGGACCAGAGTCTCTCTCACAATTACTTAACTCTGTGGTTGTGATCCAAAAGAGGTTCTAGACAGCTTGTCTATGAATGCCCATGGCTGCGTTCCAATAAAGCTTTATTCACATAAACAGGCAGCATGCTAGATGTGGCCCACAGGCCATCGTTTCCCGAGCCCAGGTGCAGAAGGAGGGGCATATACAGAGAACAAACTGTTGCATATTTCCTCAGAATGCTTTCTGTTAATAGGAGATAATTACTGTATTGCAGTAAGTTAATATTTGATCCCTTCATGGTACTTTCTGGAACACAACTTATTCAATGAAATAAGCATCTCACCAGGCCAATTTTCAAAATTAAATTAAAAAAATTTTTTTTGCACTCTCCTGAAAGTAGTCATGCCAGCCCTGAATTTGAGTAAAGCCAGCTGTGATTTTTATCATCTTTTCTCCCAGGTTATGCTTCACTGAACTCCATTAAAGAACGCACAATGATCTCACGGATCAAACTGTCTTGAATTATAAGCTACCTGGGGAACGTCAAGTCCCTTTAATACAAAAGTTCTCTTTAAAATAAAAAATCTAAAAGGCATTCCTAAAAGGCTGAGCAGCTCTGATTAGACTTTGGCATTGATGGGCCCTGTTGGAAACGTAGCAGTCACCTTGTTAGGGAGACCCAGCTGACCCTCACCTCACAGCAGCTTGTAACAAGCCTCCTCGGGTCTCTCCCTTCGCTCTCTACTCCAGTGAGGAATCAAAGCTACACTCCCTCTTGACTGTCACAAAGAAGCTGTTTGGAAGTCCTTAACTCAGAGTTCAGAGCATGCAGATTAAAAAGGCATGCTCACTTTCCCAAAGCAGCCTTTAAGAGATTAATTTAGCAGAAACCTTTGCCCCTCTGGAGACAGAAACACTTAGGGTTATGTTGTTCTCTTGGATGTCTTTACATACAGCAGGAGTATCACGCCACGTGGGGAAAAATACAGCATGCTGCTCAACACAGGTGAAATAGAACACTAACACAAAACAAACAAACATATTCAGTGAGAAAAAAATCCTGACTCTGTCTTTATTGAAAACCATAGTGATGTGACTCACGTTTGAGACTGATTAGGGCATGGATTTTCCTCCAAAACAATGATACCATTTTTATGTGACTCTTATACTTGCCTTAATTCAGTCGTTTGTTCAATTGTTCATTAAAAAAGAAAATACATTTATGTAAAAAAAAAAAAACAAGGAAAAACAGTGACAAAATCTGGGTTGCTTTCTGGATGCATAACTTTAGGAAATGTGTGCACTGTAATTCTTTGATAATTGGGGGTAATATTTGGTAACCTCTGCTATGAGCTTTGTTCAAATAGATACTCTTTAAATAGTTGTGGAATTCAAGGATAACTTCCAGCTGACATTAAAATATGACTGTGCGGGGTCAGGGGGAAGCGGGGATGGATAATGCGTACAAAAGAATAGAAAAATGAATAAGACCTACTATTTGATAGCACAACAGGTTGACTGTAGTCAATAATAACTGAACTGTACATTTAAAATAAGTAAAAGAATATAACTGGATTGTTCATCACACAAAGGACAAATGCTTGAGGGGATGATACTACATTCTCCATGATGTGAGTATTACACATTGCATGCCTATATCAAAACATCTCATGTACCCCATAAATATATATACCGAGTATGGACCCTCAAAAATTAAAAAATTAAAAATTAAATAAAATATGACAGTGCCTCTGTTACCGAAGGTTGGTTTTAACAACATATTGTATCTTCAGAAATATCACAAAGAGTCATGCATCACTTAATGACGGGGATACATTCTGAGAAATATGTCCCTAGGCAATTTTGTCCTTGTGTGAAAATTACAGAGTGTACTTACACAAACCCAGATGGTACAGTGTAATATATACTACTTTTAAACTTTTAATTAAAAATGAAGACACAAACACACACTTTAGGCTAGCTCTACACGGGGCTGGGATCACCAATATCACTGTCTTCCAACTTCACATCTTATTCCACTGGAAGGTCTTCTGGGGCAATAATCATGCATGGAACTGCCATCCCCTATGATAATAAGGCCTTCTTCTGGATACCTCCTGAAGGACCCGCCAGAGGCTGTTTTACAGTTAACTTTCAGAAAAGTGTATGGAATATACTATCAAATAAAGATTAAAAGCAGAGTGTAATAAATACAAAACCAATAACATAGTATTATCAAATATTATGTCCTGTACATAATTATATGTTCTATAATTTTATATGACTGGCAATGCAGTAGGTTTGTTTATACCATTAAGTTTGTTTACATGCAGTAGGTTTGTTTGCATCACTACAAACACATGAAGAATACTCTGTGCTACAGCACTAAGACAGCTACAATGTCACCAAGCAATGGACATTGAAAATGGAATTTTTCAGCTTCATTACAACCTTATGGGACCACTATCAAATATGTGGTCTATCATTGACCAAAATCTGGTTATGTGGCTCATTACAGTATAAGTAGCTAGACAGGTAGGTAGGTAGGTAGGTAGGTAGGTAGGTAGGTAGGTAGATAGATAGGAATAGAGATAGATAAGGTAAAGGAGAGTTTATTGAATATTATTAAGTCTCAATGCTTTTGTATATATTCTATTTTTCCCAGGTCTGTTAGACTCACATATGTATATTCTTTCTTGTTTCCTACAACACTGGGTTTACAAGCTATTATGTTCTTTTAGAATATATTTAGTAGAAACAGTTTAGAACTGTGGGTTGCTTCTATTTTTTATGATGTCTCTTAATAAATTGATGAGACATCAATAAACAATTTTCAATAAATAAAACAAGCCTCTGACGTTTATAATTAACAAAAAGTTACTATCATGACGTATGTTGAATTTTATCTTATGCTTTTTAAATATACACCAAGATAACCATGTGGTTTTTCTCCTTCTTTTCCTTCTATATTAACATTGCTACCATTATACACACACATACACACACGCACACACACGTGTGTGTGTAGATACACAGAGATATATTTTGGAAAGACTTCACTGCCACATAAAGTTGGTGTCTGATGTTCTCAAAATTCAAGAATAATCAGGATTTAAAAGAGTCTACTACATGGACTAGCACAGAGAAAGCCTTCTTCCAAAATATTAAGAGTGGGCCTTAGAATGGCGTTTTAGATATTTTTAAAAATAAATAAACATTTATCTTGAATTTTTATTTTTTTTCAAGATAGGCTCAAAAGAAGCCCTCATGGGTAAACGCTATATAGGAAAGGAAAATAAAGTGTGTGGTATGGAGTTCTGTGTTATAGGGCATTTGCCCTACTCTGTTCCTGATGGATATAAATTAGGTGAGTCCCAGATTGGGAGGAGCTTTCTGGCACCAGCACAGTATCCATCGGTTAGCACCCATCAGGAGCATGGACCCCCCTCCAGCTCTCCCGTACATCACAAGGCCCCCAACAGGGTACATGTTGGAGGTGACTTTTTCTGATATTTTCCCAAGCAATCACCTATCTGTGCCAAGACAGGAATAGTCTTTGGCCACATTCCCAGACTTTTTAAGGAGTTGGCAGTACTTCTGAATGTGTATATGGTGGTCAACAGCTGCAGTCAAAATAAACACAGCATACCCCTGTCTTAGCTGTAGGTTCTTAAGTTTTACCCGTCCCTACCTGTCTGTGTGCATTGCTCTGATCCACCAGCTTCAGCTACTACCTTAAAAAATTATCTAATTTGTCCTTCCGGTCAGGCTTATATTTGCAGAGATCTGCACACCATAGGCTTTTGCACTTAGCCCTAAATTTCCTGTCAATTTCCAGTACAAGAGAAAGCAATTGCTTCACGAAAGGGTGACTCTCATAAGATATTCTAAGCCTTGTTATGGTTATTGGTATTTTTATTTTCTCCCAACCCCAAAGAAATTTATATTCTTCATGGACGCAGCAGAAGTCATCCTGTAGGGTAGACTGCCTTGGTTACATTAAACTGATTAGGCTTTTTTTGACAAGCTACCTGTCCATCATTACTGGAGACTTGGGAAGCTAAGGAGGAAATGAACCACATGGCACCTATTATCTTGTTTAAGAAATACATCTTTTTTTTCTTCTCCCCATGATAAAAAAAACTTGTCATGTTTAAAAGCACATAAGACATATATTATTCTGATAAGGTCTTTGCCTCCATTCTTTAGTGCATTTGAATGTTAAAAGCTCTAATATCTATTAAGAATGCAAACCATGCATCATCTGAGCGCTGCAAGTCCACTCCCTACATTTTTTCTTCAAAAATAACAACAAAGGTGTCCCTGGTTGCTGCTCATAAAACCAACTGGGGTTGAAAAGAGAGGACAACTTGCAAGGGATGACATCACAAACAACGCTGTAACATATATATTTTTTAAATACGATGAGGAAATGCTTTTTCAGGAGGCATTCAACCTCTAAGTTGCTTCTTCCCATTGAACAGGAAGGGTGCTCTATAAATCCTTCATCTCCCTAATCTCAGCCTCTGCTTCCACCTTCTAACAGAGCACAGAGAGAAGAAACTACTCCCTTGCTGCAGCAGGTAGCTGGAGTTTCTGATTCTGCACACATGGATGGTCGCCCCTGTTTACATACTGCATTGCATATTTTTGTGCAGGTGCTAATCAGAATACAACAGAGCCATGGATATGCAATGAGGGAAGAGTCTGGACTGTAGGGCCTGAACAGCAATGGAGATGGATACTTCTCAGAAATTATTACATCTGCCTGAAATAACAAAGGGAGAAATGGAATAGTCATGGTGGGATGTGGACATGTATAGGTCCTAGAAAAGTGGTTGACTATATAGAGGACTAGTCACATGAAAGTGGTATTCTTTCTCTCTTCTCCTTTCCCTTTTATTGATACTTACCACAGGTCTAATGTGCTAGACACATGGTTAAGAAACTGAAATATCACAGTGAAAAAAATAGTCACCATAGAATTCAGAGTGTGGTGTACAACAAGCAGAATATTCTGCAAATCAAACCTGGCTGAGCCATTTGTAAATTCCTTAAAAATGTGCAAGAGACTTTTGCTCAACATAAGCTCCATGTGGACATAAACACATATGCTTCAGCTAGTTACCAGAACATTATAGCTATTTTCCTTTGCTAACCTCATGCCTGGCTAGTAGGAAGTATAACTTCAGAGATTGCTAAGGAGAAATCCTCTCCCAGGAGGCTCCAGCTGCCCACTGCTGCTGAGATACAAACAGCAAGAACACAATAACCAGGTTAAGAAGAGCACTCACATCAAGTTGCCAAACAGGCCTCATTTCTATTTGAAGGAGCAAACGTGGTATTGGTCTCTCCTGACCCGGGAACAAGATACATCTTCTCCATGTAAAATGCCAACATGGTCACCCCTTAACTTTCCTTTTTCCGAATTTACACAAACATGACTTGCTATTAGGTAAGTTTCTTTCATAAGTTTATACTATCAAACAACATGGCCTTTCATTACAGAAGGCAATGTCAATACATTTGAATTGTGAGTGAATTAAACATTTAGATATAAGTATATCTAGTTTGAGTTTTTAGGACTATGACCAAATTGAAGCAATTTATAGGCTCACTGGGATCAAATGTAACTGCTCATTAAGATAGGTGGAAAATGGGCAGAGATTTTGATTCCCAAATGTTCTGTGTCCAGTCAGCTGTGTGATGGTTCTAAGTTGAAACCAGAAATAATGTTCTAGCTGCTTACATATATGAACTTGTTTCACAGAGATCAAGGCTGCAGATCTACCAGTTAATATTCTCATCCATCAGATTGACATCTTTCTCTTATGTCTACACAGCTTGCCAAAGGCAGCATTCAACAAGTGATGGCTTTATTTTCATAGCATCACATAATTCTAGGGCTGCTTCGAAGTGATTTTATAGATCGTTTCCTCCAGCTCATTATTTTACAGATAAAAAGCACTAAGGGTCCCCAGAAGATACATGAAATCCTAAAATCTAAATTCCTTTAGTGATGAAGCAGAAACTCAAATGTATGTTTCAGGTCCCGATTCTTTTTTCTGATGAAGTTTAGATCCTCTTCAGCTTTTATTTGTTTTCATTTGAATTACAGTCTTGGAGCTTGGGATTTGTTGTTGTTGCTTGTTTGTTCGTTTGTTCTAGTCTAGACCTCTGTACATCTTATATTCTCATCTAGGTTTGATGCCACTTCACAGTCAAGTTTATGTGTTACAGTTCTGTGAAATAAAAATGCTGTTTGCAAAGTCAACAGGAAGGATGCTTCAACAACAACAAAAAAAATCCAGAGATGTGATTTGGCCCCAATTAAACAGAACAATTAAGTGATTCAGTTATTCTTTTCCATTTAACTGGTATTGGTGAACCACAGTATATATGCTTAAGAGCTAAAAATATTTAAAAACATGAATATTTGGGTACATCTAATATGGGAGGGGACAGGGAAGTGCTGGGTAAAGAAGGCAGTGTCCCTGGTGATGGCTCCATCCTCAGGTCTGTGCCCTCAGGCCTAAGTGAGAACAGGTACTCCAGTTTTCACGCCCAAATGCTGCATTTTCCAAGACTACTCTGGCCCGCCATGTCCCCCATCCTATACCCATATAAACCCAAGAGACCTTAGCAGGCACATACATAAGCAGCTGGACATCGAGAGGAGCAGAAGAACACACTAGCAGACACCGGTAGGCCAGGGATGGTGGAAGGACATGGATGCCGAGAGGAAATCAGCTGGGGGCAGTCAGGGGAGAGTACAGCTAATGGGCAGCTAGACTCCAGGGGAAGACCGCCTTCCCACTCCATCCCCTTTCTGGCTCCCCATTCATCTTGCTGAGAGCCACATCCACCACTCAATAAAACCTTGCACTCATCCTCCATGCCCACCTGTGATCCAATTTTTTTCGGTACACTAGGGCAAAAACTCAGGACAGAGAAAGCCCTCTGCCCTTGCAATAAGGCAGGGGGTCTAATTGAGCTGATTAACACAAGCCGCCTGCAGACAGCAATGTTGAAAGAGCACACTGTAACACACACCCACTTGGGCTTCAGAAGTTGTAAACACTCACCCCTAGATGCTGCCACGGGGTTGGAGCCCAAAAACGCTCCCCATGACCTCTGGACCTGCCTGTCTGCATGCTCTCCCAAGGGGTTTGAGAGTCGGGGCACTGAAGAAGTGAGCCACACCTCTGTCCCACGCCCTGCAAAGGGGATAAGGTAACTTCTCCCATTTCACATGTTCCCTTTCCCTTCATAATGCTTCTGAAAATGAGCCTGAGCAACATGGTAAAGCCCCATCTCTACAAAAAATACAAAAAGTTAGCTGGGCATGGTGGCATGCACCTGCAGTCCCAGCTACTCAGGAGGCTGAGGTGGGAGAGTCACCTGAGCCTAGGAAGTTGAGGCTACAATGAACTGTGATCACACCACTACACTCTACCCTGGCCAACAGAGCAAGACCCTGTCTCAATAAAACTAATAAACAAAAATAAAGCTTCTGAAAATGATAAAGTACTTGCTTCGTTCTCTGTATGTAGAAACACTTCACACAAATACACCCTGCTGGACATGCTTGTGCTGCTAAACACCCTCAAATACTGCCCATTCCTGACCTGCCTCCATGGCATTAGACAGTATCTATGAAGAATTGCATTTCTCAGTGGGAAAACTAATTGCACTATGATACTCATGCATGCAACTGGGGGTAAAAAGGAATGGGCATGCTCACAGTGAGTTTTGCCACCCTTAAATATGTATCCATGAATTGCTCACATTTTTAAATGATGCCATATTCCTAGTTTACAAGGCATTACTCCTAATTTATGCACACAGGAAAAACCATGAAAATCTTCAGGAAGAATTTTTTAATAGCAAAAACATATTTCTGAAAAATATATAGGGTCCTGTCTTTAGGGGGAAAATCATCTTTACTTTTTAAAAAAGTGCAGTAAGAACTGTCTGCTCCATAGGGCTGGCACTATAATTCATACATGCAAAACATCACCCATCTGCCTCGCTGGTAGGAAATGTGGAGAAATTGTACATTTCTCTATATGTCTATTCAATTTCTCTGTGCAGGTCTTTTTGTCTGTCTTCAGGTGTGTTCAGATCACATTTGCCTTAAGGGAAAAGCAAAACAAAAAGAATTGCCACCTTACCACTTCTTCCAGCTGGGCTGCATGTTTTCTGTTTTCTTGTCCTGAGCCTGTTACCTCTCCTTCCCTCCCACACCTCCCTCTTCAGAGGCCTGCAGCATGGCTCCATCTCTTACCCACTGGCACCAGTTCCCCAGGGCTAAGGATAAGCTCCATGCTCAGATCTAGCGGCCTGTTCCTGCCATTTCCTCTTCATTCTCTTTCAGCTCTGTTGGCCGCCCACCCTGTGCTTTTGCTTTCTTGGCATCTGATACGGTTTGGCTGTGTCCCCATCCAAATCTTATCTTGAATTGTAACTCCCACAATTCCCACGTGTAATGGGAGGGACCTGGTGGAATGCAATTGAATCATGGAGGCAGGTTTTTCGCATGCTGTTCTCGTGATACTGAATAAGTCTCACAAGAGCTGACGGTTTTATAAAGGGGAGTTCCCCGGCACATGCTCTCTCTTGCCTGCCACCATGTAAGACATGCCTTTCACCTTCTGCCATGATTGTGAAGCCTCCCCAGCCCCCGGCCACATGGAATTGTGAGTCCATTAAACCTCTTTTTCTTTATAAATTACTCAGTCTTGGGTATGTCTTTATCAGCAATGTGAAAACAGACTAAGACGGCACCTCTGGTAGCACATTCTTGCTGTGTGTTGCTGACCTGGCATCATGGCTCTCTCTCCTCACTATCTTATTCCTTAATGCTGAGTGTCTATGAGGCTCTGTTTCTGGTTTTCTCTCTGGTTCTCCATCTTCATCCCTTTACGAATAAATCCAGTCCCTTCTGCGACGGCAACCTCCATAGCAGGGTAAGTATAGGTAACAATAATCTACTGTATGTGTCAAAATACTTAGAAGAGCAGATCTGAAATGTTTGCAGCATAAAAAATGACAAATTTCCAAGGTGATGAATATCCTAAATACCCTCATTTGATTATTACACATTCTATGCATGTATCAAAATAGCACATGCACCACATAAATATGTACATTATGTATCACAAATAAACAAATAAAAATGTCTAGGTAATCAGAAAACAACCTACAATGATAATAATAGTAATAAATCCCATCCAAATACCTGCAGACCTCAGCCCTCCCCTGTGTGCTGCTCCTAGATCCTCAGTTCCTAGGCTGCTTGACTCTGTCTACTTGAGTGTATCGCAAATGGAACCATCCTCTTTCCTAAAAATGTGCTGCTTCTTTCCAACGTTCTTGGCCACACTACAATTCTGCTGGGCTGCTAGGAAACGTAGAATGTGTGACTATCTTTGATAGCTCTATTTCCTTTTTCTTCCGTGAGCACAAACTTGCTGCATTATCTAGTAAGGTGCAAGATATTCTAATATCCCTTTGATTGATTCTTTCCCATTTTTCTGAACAGACTATTCATTTCTCCTGTGTCTAGAGATGCTGCCGCCTTACCCCACCTACTCATGCCAGAAGCTTGAATGAGAACTTATTTCATTTCCTCTTCTCTCCAGCCCTGAACTTCTGCTTGTCTTTCAAGGGCTCTTATAATTTCCCTGTGATTCCCTTAATGTACCTTCCATTCCATTGACAGCTTTCTCCTCATTATAATGCCAATCCTTCCTTTTTATACTGGGAAGACAGGTTGCCTCATGCCTTTGGTATAAAGCAATTTCCTGTCTCTCACGTTAGTCCCCATAACATCTGCTCTGAAAAATCATTTTGTTTCCAGAAGCTCTAAACATATTTCAAGGCCTTTAAGTTCCACCTCCATGAGGGCGTCATTTCTGATTAGGTGAACACTCTCCTGTCCTCCTATTGAAATCCTATGGCACTACCCTCCATAGTACTTGAATGCACTTGAATTTAGTATGCCACCCAACAGCCACCCTCCCCTTCCTCCTTATTTCACAACCATGACGTTGAGGATGACAATGTGCCCAATTAAAATATGCAGCTTCCCAGATTCCCTTGCAGCTGGGGGTAGCCATAGGAAGATGAAGGCAGACTTGCAGATGTGTGTCTTTTTTCTTGAGACCCAGTTTCTACCTACCTACATCTTATACCTAAGCTCGGAGATACAGGAGCCATCATGCAAGAATTCCCAATGGCAGAGTAGGAAAGTTCTAAGGCCCCAAGTCATGATCAGCAAAGCAGCCTCAGGCTACTTACATCCCGAGTTCTTGTTATGTGAGAAAAAAAATAATCTATCAAAGCCCTACTCCTTGAAGCAGCTCTGGCTTCATACTGTTACAGCTGGTATGCTACAATATTTTGGTGCTGCACAACAACTGTGTATTGTTACCAGTGTCATATGTTTTTAATTTTCCATCCTCAACTATGAGAACTTATGAAAATCAAAAGTAAAAAGAAATTAAATGAATATAGCCTTTCTAGACTATTTTCTTCAGGTTCACTTTCATCCATCAACTCAATATCTTGTTTTGCAAATTGTGTTCTCCAACATCTAAGAGTTCAGAAGCTAATAAATGACATCTCTGAATAGTGACAGTCATTAAGTTAACCATCTCACTTAGCTTCACTATAGAAATTGCACATTTTGCCACAATATGTGGACAAAACTGCCAGATTAACCATATATCATTATCAAACGCAGAAGCTCAAGTGGTCCAGATTGTTTTTGGCAATCTAGTTAGGCTTATTCATTTTAACCTGTGTATTACATTCTTTTCACCTTATGACTTGGCCCTGCGCCCTTTCTGATTCTGCTCTTTCTAGTTTGGGATAAGGAACTGTACTCACTGTATACCAAATTAGAGCAGGTATATTATGTGCAGGGCTCAATCTAGTTGTCTGTGGATGGGTTTATTGTTCCTTCGATGGGCTGTGAACTAACCCTTTTCCTCTTTTCCTCTCCTGAATGCAGCCTCCTAAGGAGAACATGGGTACTGCAAGTGAGTCAGCAATGGAAACTTAGAAGGTCTCATCAGCAAAGGCAGGACAGGACAGAAAGAGGCCTTGGGGCCCTTTGCTCTTTCATGATTTTCAATGGTTTCCTCTCAATATTCAAGAACTGCTGAATGTGCCAGGAGAGAATGCTTGGAAGGGATGAAAGACATCCCTCTAGGCCTTCATTCCCCTGAAATGCAATCCTTTTGTCACCTTCGCAAGAAGAGCTCTTTGTAGAAGAGGGCAGGTGTCATCGGTCCTCTCCCAATGGAGCCTTTAATGCTGCCCAGCTCAGCCACGGGATCTGCCTGTTTACTGATCCCTCTCTGCTAACGGCTGTCGATAAAGGGGCACTGTCCTTGCAGGACCTAATGAGGAAGCATGCTCAACCACAC
Organism: Nomascus leucogenys; assembly: GCF_006542625.1. Lineage (NCBI taxonomy): Eukaryota > Metazoa > Chordata > Mammalia > Primates > Hylobatidae > Nomascus > Nomascus leucogenys. Next base: position 6,484,128 of record NC_044406.1, on the reverse strand, counting down.
ACCTGTCACCCCGTATTCTGAGCCAGACTGGTGCCTGCTGAGCAGGCAACCGGCTCAATGGGTGCAGTGGCCCATGACTGGTGCTCAGTGAATGGCTTCACAACCACCCTGGAGACTTCTTAGGCTTGACAGGAGAAAGCAGACAAAGGAGAGAATGGGCTCATGCATTTGCAGCATGGATCCATATACTGGACTGTAAACTCAAGAGAAACTCAGAAACATACACACAAACACACATACACACACAGACCAAACACACTTAACAACAATGGAATGCATGCTGACCTCTGCGCTGAAATACCATCAACTTAGTCATAAATGAAATCATTAGAATTATCACAAACCACAGCCTATACAATTTAAGTATCCTCCATTGCATTGTGTGTGTGTATATACGTGTGTGTATATATGTGTGTGTGTGTGTATTTCAAATAATACTTGATTTAATCAAGTTAAGCTTGATTAAAACAGGATAATAATGTGACAACTGAAGAAAGATAGCTGTGTTCAAATCATCAGGTTTTATTTGCAGAAAGGGGGTAGAAAATTAAAACCCAAGTTATTACTCCAAACTGTACGCTTTTAACAAAGAATAATTAAAATGTATGGTTCTGAATTAATCCCAGATTAACTGACTGGCATCAGTAGTAAATTAGCTATTATTAATTACCCTGCCACATATGTAAGTGGCCCCACAATTCCCCAGCACAACAATGGGCTTTAACAAATCTTATGGCGTACTGGTGTGCCATGCACTACATAGCAGCATTTCACATAGAGGCAGGGGAATTCCTTAATTTCCTCTCATGGGGAGTTCTCACTCGGGAATAGCTTAGCCATAGTTTCACTGGTTTACTCGCACTCTGATTAGCTGAGGTGCCTTCCTGTCTTCATAAAGCATCCAACTTGGTCTTTGAAAGTGTCTAAACTTGTCTGAGACTCAGATTTTTACTTTTAACAAGGGACTATTTAGGGTGTTTAAGGGGCTAACATCCAAAAGCTGTCTTCATAGTAGACATTTAAATATTAAATAACAAACTCCCATTATTCACATACTATGTATAGAGTTTAGGTCATTTTATAAAAAATTAAGTCTATTTACAAAATTCACAGATAAATTTGGTGTCTAAGCAGGAGAGTAAAATTCTATGTTTCTTTGAACACATTAGCTATGTTAATCCACCTTATTTAACTCCAGTTCGGTTTCCAGTGATTCTAGTGTTATGCAGTAAGTATTTTCTGACAACTGCCACACTTGGGTAATCAATAGCCTTAGTTAAATGGATGTCTTTTGCAAATGTTAGTGAAAGCTATGCCTTGATACTGAGGGAAGACAGGAAAACCTGAGAGTTTGGTAGAAGACATCCTATTCTGGTCTTTAGACTGTTGAGTTTTCTGTAGAAAGCAAAATAAAAAGAAATCCCAAACGTCAGAAGACAAACCCATCAGACTTCATAAGTATTTCAGCATGTGGGAAGCCTTTGTCTTTAAGAGGCCCTGCTTGAGGTGCTACAACTTAGAGAAGGAAAAAAGGATAAAAGAGATAAAGAGAGGAAAAGAAATGCTATTTATCTCATCTTCCTCATAATTGCCTTAGAGTTAATTCATTTATGAAATACAGAAATAGCAGAACATATTTCCAGAATGTTAACTCTAGGTTTCCTTTTTCTATAGTCAGTTTAATTCAATAAACATCATTTCCAAAGCTTCATGTACATTTTGAAAACTTTTATGTGATTCCCCATAATCATTAAAGTTCCCTCAATTTAGTCTTAATTTTGCAAATGATTCTTTAAGACATTTTACTGTTTCTCAATCCATTATTTTGCCTCAAACACAAATTATTTTTATTTTTTAATTTTTTAAAAAACCTGATAACATATGTACCTCAAATTCACCTTTTCTTCTGTAGGAAAATTTTAAAAGATTAGAAATCCCTTTTTTTCTTTCAAACGCATATTTTTATAAAACAACATTTAACCTGGACAATTTAGGGACTTTTAGAAATAGTTATTACAAGGTATTTTTGAGGTCTCAAATTCTAAGACATAGTCCTTAATCTGAGAAGTATTTAAGTTATTGATGTGAAGAATTGATCTTACCTTACTATTCTACTGAGCTACTAAGATTTGACATGAGGCTGGGTGTGGTGGCTCATGCCTGTAATCCTAGCACTTTGAGAGGTCAAGGCGGGCAGATCACCTGAGGTCAGGCATTGGAGACCAGCCTGGCCAACATGGCGAAACCCCATCTCTACTAAAAATACAAAAATTAGTCAGGCGTGGTGGCGCATGCCTGTAATCCCAGCTACTCAGGAGGCAGAGGCAGGAGAATCGCTTGAACCCGGGAGGCAGAGGTCATAGTGAACTGATATCTTGCCACTGCACTCCAGCCTGGGTGACAGAGTGAGACCCTGTCTCAAAAAAAAAAAAAAAAAAGATTTGACATGGGAGAGAAGATGGAAATATTATTGCAAAGATATATCTTAATTCACAAACTCAAGGGTGTAGGTAATTGATTCACCATTATTTTACATAATTTAATTTCATATTTATTTATTCCTATATTTCATGGAGCTGATAGAATGGGTTAGCTTCAATTTTTTGTGTGCAGGAGGGTAGTGGGGGTACATTCATCCTATTTTCCCAAGGTTCTCTTAAGTTTCTAGAGCTTACATTCTGGGACTTACATAGTAACAAAAAAGTGGGTGTCAGGTGGCTGTTAGAGGGAGAGTTTATCAGTCAGGGTTCCACCAGAGAAACATACCACTATAATATAAATACTGAATATATAGTATTGATAACTATATCTGTATTTAAATCTAGATCTACAGGAGATATAGATAGATGGATAGATAGATATGATTATATACATGCTATTTATATCAACAGTATACTGATTGAGCATATATATATATCATGTAAATATATCTACATATCTACAGATATACACATATATAGATTCATAGAAATATATGATATATAGATATCAGTATTTTATATATCTCATATATATAAGACATATCGATCTATCTATGTCTTCTATATAGTCTATATCTATATCACATACACACACACATATGAACACACACAGACACAAGCATATATATTTTCTTATCCAATATAGTACACATAAATATATGTATATATGCCTAGAGGTAGACAAATTGATCAATCAATATCAGATATACATCTACCTATCTATATCTGTTCACAGTTATTAGATACTTATACATACAGTTAGAGGTCTTTATGACAGAGCTCTGATTTGCACACTTGTGGAGCTGGTTGAGCAGTCTTTGTAAGGCTTTGATGTTGTTTTTGTGTTTGAAGCCGAAGCTAGACATCCAGAGGGCAGAAGTTCAGGAAGGGAAGAGGAACATGACATGGGACAGATCAGGGACTGGAGCCTGTAAGGACAGACTGAAACCCATATCAATTCTTGGTGCCTCTGCCCTTCACGAAAGCCATTACAGAGACCCACATGGCAAAGGCTTCCAGTAATTTTGCCCTAAATTTTAGTAACAGAAACCCTATATGCACATAATATTTCATAGCCTCCCTTGCAAACAGAGTGGCTGTCTGATTAAGTTCTGGTCAATGGGTGAAAGCAAGTGTTACTTCTGGATAGTAGCGTGAGAGGGTTAGGAGGGATGGCCTCCTCCTGCTTTTTCTCTTTCTATTCTGCTTTGCTGAGTGTGTATGTGAAGGTTAGTGCTACAACAGCCCCTCTTAGCACACGGGATACAGTGGAGTGGAGACCCGGAAGAAGCCCGGCTCCTTGATGAGTTAATGAGGCCACCGTATCCTCCCTATACTGCCTCCTCCAGACTTTATGAGTTCAGATGAACTTTCACTTGTTTAAGCTGCTGCTATCTGTGTCTTCCTGTTGCATAATGCTAACTGACTCAGTAGCCTTGGCATTCAGACATGGGTCTACCCAGGGGTATTTAGAAAAGCAAGTCATGTCCTCATGACCCTTCAAACTTGGAGGAATCACTCCTCCTGGCGTTCACAGCTTGGAGAACACAGGAACCCTCTGCCTTCTCCGTGCCAGCACAGGAACCTTGGTGAGACCCTCTCAGGTCCCATGCTGCCTGTTACTTTGGGATTTATTGAGGAAGCAAGGTTTCTACCTTTTAAACCAAAGATTTCCTAAAAATGGGTGTGGTGATGTTCCCAGATACATTGCAAGATTCCCGATCAAATTCAATTTCAGTTACATAGTGAAACAAACAATGTTGGCAAGTCACAAGGGCTTTCAGCTTCCATCAGCTGCAAGAACATAGCAGTCTCAAGACTGAAAGTGAAACAGGAAACAGGAAAACCATAAAATAAAACCAGTAATCAACAAACAAGGCATTTGAGGACCATTAATACAAAGGCAAACAGTCGTATGCAGCCCAGTCTACCTTGAGGACGACCTCTGTATTATAGGCTTAAATAGAATTGACCAACATGCAAATAAAGTTTACAGGTTCTATTGCAGGGGCAAGGAGATGGGTTATATATTGTATAAATATTTTTTCTGCCAAAATGGATGAATACACTTTAATAACTACACATTTTAAAATTCACACGTGTGGGAAGCCTCAGTTACTTTTCCTATGATGCTGAATAAACTGGGATGAACAAAGATGCTTGCTTCCCTCCCAACTTTTTTATTGCAGTGTAAATAGTCTTCTAATGACCAAAAATATTAATGTGCCTCCTCAGGTGCCTAATTTAATACAAGAAAAAGAAAAATACTGTATTTAACATTTATATGTCTCCATTTGTACATTGTAGGAATGTTTTCTGAGCTGGCACTTTTAAAACTTGATGAAATTTTATCTGAAAAAGATGCAGCCATTTAGCTCAGTGAAATGAAACAAAACTGGATTCAAACTGTGGCTCACAAACAAGTGGAATGCCCATGCTAGTTCTAAATCACACTGTACTAATCATCAGTCCACAGATGGTTAATTACTCTCCTATCTGTTTGCTTGCCCCAAGAATAGAATCCGCTTAACGTTTTTAGAGCCAGCAGTAGGCTTATGTTATCCAAGTATTTAAACAGCAATGGTTTTCATTTGTAGACACTTCATTATTCGACTCCAAAGTCAGAAGCAACAGCATTTTGTTCACACTCCCATAGCCACTAGCATAGATTCTGAGGTGTGCTTCTCATTGTAGGGGATAAAATCCTCATGGTTTCACTGGATTAAAACAGTGTCCTATTTTTTTAATTAAGGAAAATGAGTAAAACCTTATAATGTAGGCTTCTGTTGTTCTGGTTGTTGGAGGTAAAACCAAAACACCTGAAAGTGCAATGATAGGCAATGCTCAGTTGTCAGAAACAAAAGGACGGTCGGTTTCCCCGCTGAAGTGCCACTGGCATCAAATGGATGCTTTTAAAGTGAGTGGCCTCTTGACTGTGATTGTTATAACCTAATTAATGTAATTCTTCCTAAATCATTGAAAACCAAATACAAATTTAAAGACAAAGAAAGGAGGAACATCTATAAAAGACACTTGCGATAACCTACAAAAGCTTGTGCCAAACCGACACGGATCACGTGCTAAATTCTCTCCTAGAAACATTTTCTGGCAGAATCTCTCTTGTGAGTATTCATAAAAATGTATAGTAACAGTTCTCAAGATTCTTAAATCTCAGAAACACCTTTTATTGAGTGTGACTATGCTGCATTATTAGATAGAAGCTGGTTTATGTTACAGATGCTTGGGGCCTTTGGTACTGAAGTTCTATTCATGGAACCCAATTATATGTACTTGTCCGTGGGAAGAAGTTGCATTCTTTATAACTTTCCACCAAACTGGTTCACTTCAGTACTATGTAGCAAATTACCTGTGTTCTGGTACCTTTGATAAAGTCTTACAGTTTTACAAAGTTATATTCTGAAATGATTGTTTATGCCCAAGGTCCATCTCTAAAGTGCGGTGAAAGAATTGTTTTTTCCAAATCTGCTTGGTTCCTGGGGTCAGATATTCAGTTTTTATTTAAGCAAGGGAAAATATATTTGAAAATACTCTCCAAATAATCCTATCTCAAAAATTCTGTTTCATGAGTTTAGATAGCAAGTATTCACTTAATAAGAGCTTGGGTAGTGAGGGACATTTTACATATGCTGTTTATATATATCTGTTATACTTACTGCAATGTCTCCAAATGTTTTCCATTAAACTTTGCATGTGTGGTGATAATGAATAGATTAAGATAGGTGTGCAAATGCAGTGCTACAGTGTGAAGGAGAAATAACAGCTCATTCCTTTTCAACAAACCATTCAATTCTGGTTGTTTATACTGAGTCCATGCAGTATTCTTTTATTCAGTAGTTTAAATAGATATTTTTACATAAAATATATGTATTTATATTTGATATTTATATCTTTGTATCTTACATATACATGCACATTTTATGTATGTATAATTTATATCAATACACAAATATAAGCCAGGTGTGATGGCTCACACCTGTAATCCCAGTACTTTGGGAGGCCAAGGTGGGAGGATTGCTTAAGGCCTGGGTCCGACACCAGCCTGGGCAACATAGAGAGGCTCCATTCCTACAAAAAATTTTAAAAACTAGGCAGGTGTGGTGGCACATACCTGTAGTCCTAGCTGCATGAGAGGCTGAGGTGGGAGGATCACTTGAGACCAGGAGGTCGAGGCTTCAGTGACCTATGATTGCACCAATGCACTCCACCCTGGGCGACAGAGAAAGACCCTATCTCTAAAAATGAAATAAAATAAAATAAATAGAGGTGGAGCCAAGATGGCCGAATAGGAACAGCTCCAGTCTACAGCTCCCAGCCTGAGCGACACAGAAGACGGGTGATTTCTGCATTTCTGTTTGAGGTACCGGTTTCATCTCACTAGGGAGTGCCAAACAGTGGGTGCAGGACAGTCGGTGAAGGGCACTGTGCGTGAGCCGAAGCACGGCGAGGCATTGCCTCACTCGGGAAGCGCAAGGGGTCAGGGAGTTCCCGTTCCTAGTCAAAGAAAAGGGTAACAGATGGCACCTGGAAAATCGGGTCAGTCCCACCCTAATACTGTGCTTTTCCAACGGGCCTGGAAAACGGCACACTAGGAGATTGTGTCCCGCACCTGGCTTGGAGGGTCCTATGCCCACGGAGTCTCGCTGATTGCTAGCACAGCAGTCTGAGATCAAACTGCAAGGTGGCAGTGAGGCTGGGGGAGGGGTGCCCGCCATTGCCCAGGCTTGCTTAGGTAAACAAAGCAGCCAGGAAGCTCCAACTGGGTGGAGCCCACCACAGCTCAAGGAGGCCTGCCTGCCTCTGTAGGCTCCACCTCTGGGGGCAGGGCACAGACAAACAAAAATTCAGCAGGAACCTCTGCAGACTTAAATGTCCCTGTCTGACTGACAGCTTTGAAGAGAGTAGTGGTTCTCCCAGCACGCAGCTGGAGATCTGAGAATGGACAGACTGCCTCCTAAAGTGGGTCCCTCACCCCTGAGCAGCCTAACTGGGAGGCACCCCCCCAGTAGGGACAGACTGACACCTCACTCGGCCGGGTACTCCTCTGAGACAAAACTTCCAGAGGAACTATCAGACAGCTGAATTTGTGGTCTCACAAAAAACTGCTGTTCTGCAGCCACCGCTGCTGACACCCAGCCAAACAGGGTCTGGAGTGGACCTCTAGTAAACTCCAACAAACCTGCAGCTGAGGGTCCTGTCTGGTAGAAGGAAAACTAACAAACAGAAAGGACATCCACACCAAAAACCCATCTGTACATCACCATCATCAAAGACCAAAAGTAGATAAAACCACAAAGATGGGGAAAAAACAGAGCAGAAAAACTGGAAACTCTAAAAAGCAGAACACCTCTCCTCCTCCAAAGGAACACAGTTCCTCACCAGCAACAGAACAAAGCTGGATGGAGGATGACTTTGACGAGTTGAGAGAAGAAGGCTTCAGACGATCAAACTACTCCGAGCTACGGGAGGAAATTCAAAACAATAGCAAAGAAGTTAAAAACTTTGAAAAAAAATTAGAAGAATGGATAACTAGAATAACCAATGGAGAGAAGGGCTTAAAGGAGCTGATGGAGCTGAAAGCCAAGTATCGAGAACTACGCGAAGACTGCAGAAGCCTCAGTAGCAGATGTGATCAACTGGAAGAAAGGGTATCGCTGATGGAAGATGAAATGAATGAAATGAAGCGAGAAGGGAAGTTTAGAGAAAAAAGAATAAAAAGAAATGAACAAAGCCTCCAAGAAATTTGGGACTATGTGAAAAGACCAAACCTACGTCTGATTGGTGTACCTGAAAATGACGGGGAGAATGGAACCAAGTTGGAAAACACTCTGCAAGATATTACCCAGGAGAACTTCCCCAGTCTAGCAAGGCAGGCCAACATTCAGATTCAGGAAATACAGAGAACGCCACAAAGATACTCCTCGAGAAGAGCAACTCCAAGACACATAATTGTCAGATTCACCAAAGTTGAAATGAAGGAAAAAATGTTAAGGGCAGCCAGAGAGAAAGGTCAGGTTACCCACAAAGGGAAGCCCATCAGACTAACAGTTGATCTCTCGGCAGAAACTCTACAAGCCAGAAGAGAGTGGGGGCCGATATTCAACATTCTTAAAGAAAAGAATTTTCAACCCAGAATTTCATATCCAGCCAAACTAAGCTTCATAAGTGAAGGAGAAATAAAATACTTTACAGACAAGCAAACACTGAGTGATGTTGTCACCACCAGGCCTGCCCTAAAAGAGCTCCTGAAGGAAGCACTAAACATGGAAAGGAACAACCGGTACCAGCCACTGCAAAAACATGCCAAATTGTAAAGACCATAGAAGCTAGGAAGAAACTGCATCAACTAACGAGCAAAATAACCAACTAACATCATAATGACAGGATCAGATTCACACATAACAATATTAACGTTAAATGTAAATGGGCTAAATGCTCCAATTAAAAGACACAGACTGGCAAACTGGATAAGGAGTCAGGACCCATCAGTGTGCTGTATTCAGGAAACCCATCTCACGTGCAGAGACACACATAGACTCAAAATAAAGGGATGGAGGAAGATCTATCAAGCAAATGGAAAACAAAAAAAGGCAGGGGTTGCAATCCTAGTCTCTGATAAAATAGACTTTAAACCAACAAAGATCAAAAGAGACAAAGAAGCCATTACATAATGGTAAAGGGATCAATTCAACAAGAAGAGCTAACTATCCTAAATATATATGCACCCAACACAGGAGCACCCAGATTCATAAAGCAAGTCCTGAGTGACCTACAAAGGGACTTAAACTCCCACACAATAATAATGGGAGATTTTAACACCCCACTGTCAACATTAGACAGATCAACGAGACAGAAAGTTAACAAGGATATCCAGGAATTGAACTCAACTCTGCACAAAGTGGACCTAATAGACATCTACAGAACTCTCCACCCCAAATCAACAGAATATACATTTTTTCAGCACCATGGCACACCTATTCCAAAATTGACCACATAGTTGGAAGTAAAGCTCTCCTCAGCAAATGTAAAAGAACAGAAATTATAACAAACTGTCTCTCAGACCACAGTGCAATCAAACTAGAACTCAGGATTAAGAAACTCACTCAAAACCGCTCAACTACATGGAAACTGAACAACCTGCTCCTGAATGACTATTGGGTACATAATGAAATGAAGGCAGAAATAAAGATGTTCTTTGAAACCAATGAGAACAAAGACACAACATACCAGAATCTCTGGGACACATTCAAAGCAGTGTGTAGAGGGAAATTTATAGCACTAAATGCCCACGAGAGAAAGCAGGAAAGAACCAAAACTGACACCCTAACATCACAATTAAAAGAACTAGAAAAGCAAGAGCAAACACATTCAAAAGCTAGCAGAAGGCTAGAAATAACTAAAATCAGAGCAGAACTGAAGGAAATAGAGACACAAAAAACCCTTCAAAAAATTAATGAATCCAGGAGCTGGTTTTTTGAAAAGATCAACAAACTTGATAGACCGCTAGCAAGACTAATAAAGAAGAAAAGAGAGAAGAATCAAATAGATGCAACAAAAAATGAAAAAGGGGATATCACCACTGATCTCACAGAAATACAATCTACCATCAGAGAATACTACAAACACCTCTATGCAAATAAACTAGAAAATCTAGAAGAAATAGATAAATTCCTCGACAAATACACCCTCCCAAGACTAAACCAGGAAGAAGTTGAATCTCTGAATAGACCAATAACAGGTTCTGAAATTGTGGCAATAATCAATAGCTTACCAACCAAAAAGAGTCCAGGACCTGATGGATTCACAGCCGAATTCTACCAGAGGTACCAGGAGGAACTGGTACCATTCCTTCTGAAACTATTCCAATGGATAGAAAAAGACGGAATCCTCCCTAACACATTTTATGAAGCCAGCATCATCCTGATACCAAAGCCTGGCAGAGACATAACCAAAAAAGAGAATTTCAGACCAATATCCTTGATGAACATTGATGCAAAAATCCTCAATAAAATACTGGCAAACCAAATCCAGCAGCACATCAAAAAGCTTATACACCATGATCAAGTGGGCTTCATCCCTGGGATGCAAGGCTGGTTCAACATACGCAAATCAATAAATGTAATCCAGCATATAAACAGAACCAAAGACAAAAACCACATGATTATCTCAATAGATGCAGAAAAGGCCTTTGACAAAATTCAACAACACTTCATGCTAAAAACTCTCAATAAATTAGGTATTGATGGGACGTATCTCAAAATAATAAGAGCTATCTATGACAAACCCACAGCCAATATCATACTGAATGGGCAAAAACTGGAAGCATTCCCTTTGAAAACTGGCACAAGACAGGGATGCCCTCTCTCACCACTCCTATTCAACATAGTGCTGGAAGTTCTGGCCAGACCAATCAGGCAGGAGAAGGAAATAAAGGGTATTCAATTAGGAAAAGAGGAAGTCAAATTGTCCCTGTTTGCAGATGACATGATTGTATATCTAGAAAACCCCATTGTCTCATCCCAAAATCTCCTTAAGCTGAGTAGCAACTTCAGCAAAGTCTCAGGATACAAAATCAATGTACAAAAATCACAAGCATTCTTCCACACCAATCACAGACAGAGAGCCAAATCATGAGTGAACTCCCATTCACAATTGCTTCAAAGAGAATAAAATACCTAGGAATCCAACTTACAAGGGATGTGAAGGACCTCTTCAAGGAGAACTACAAACCACTGCTCAATGAAATAAAAGAGGATACAAACAAATGGAAGAACATTCCATGCTCATGGGTTGGAAGAATCAATATTCTGAAAACGGCCATACTGCCCAAGGTAATTTATAGATTCAATGCCATCCCCATCAAGCTACCAATGACTTTCTTCACAGAATAGGAAAAACTACTTTAAAGTTCATATGGAACCAAAAAAGAGCCTGCATCACCAAGTCAATCCTAAGCCAAAAGAACAAAGCTGGAGGCATCACGCTACCTGACTTCAAACTATACTACAAGGCTACAGTAACCAAAACAGCATGGTATTGGTACCACAACAGAGACATAGATCAATGGAACAGAACAGAGCCCTCAGAAATGATGCCGCATATCTACAACTATCTGATCTTTGACAAACCTGACAAAAACAAGAAATGGGGAAAGGATTCCCTATTTAATAAATGGTGCTGGGAAAACTGGCTAGCCATATGTAGAAAGCTGAAACTGGATCCCTTCCTTACACCTTATACGAAAATTAATTCAAGATGGATTAAAGACTTAAATGTTAGACCTAAAACCATTAAAATCCTACAAGAAAACCTAGGCAATACCATTCAGGACATAGGCGTGGGCAAGGACTTCATGTCTAAAACACCAAAAGCAATGGCAACAAAAGCCAAAATTGACAAATGGGATCTAACTAAACTAAAGAGCTTCTGCACAGCAAAAGAAACTACCATCAGAGTGAACGGGCAACCTACAGAATGGGAGAAAACTTTTGCAACCTACTCATCTGACAAAGGGCTAATATCCAGAATCTACAATGAACTCAAACAAATTTACAAGAAAAAAACAAACAAACACATCAAAAAGTGGGCAAAGGACATGAACAGACACTTCTCAAAAGAAGACATTTATGCAGCCAAAAAACACATGAAGAAATGCTCATCATCACTGGCCATCAGAGAAATGCAAATCAAAACCACAGTGAGATACCATCTCACACCAGTTAGAATGGCCATCATTAAAAAGTCAGGAAACAACAGGTGCTGGAGAGGATGTGGAGAAATAGGAACACTTTTACACTGTTGGTGGGACTGTAAACTAGTTCAACTATTGTGGAAGTCAGTGTGGTGATTCCTCAGGGATCTAGAACTAGAAATACCATTTGACCCAGCCATCCCATTACTGGGTATATACCCAAAGGACTATAAATCATGCTGCTATAAAGACACATGCACACGTATGTTTATTGCGGCACTATTCACAATAGCAAAGAGTTGGAACCAACCCAAATGTCCAATAACGATAGACTGGATTAAGAAAATGTGGCACATATACACCATGGAATACTATGCGGCCATAAAAAATGATGATTTCATGTCCTTTGTAAGGACATGGATGAAACTGGAAAACATCATTCTCAGTAAACTATTGCAAGGACAAAAAACCAAACACCGCATGTTCTCACTCATAGGTGGGAATTGAACAATGAGAACTCATGGACACAGGAAGGGGAACATCACACTCCGGGGACTGTTGTGGGGTGGGGGGAGGGGGGAGGGACAGCATTAGGAGATATATCTAATGCTAAATGTTGAGTTAATGGGTGCAGCAAAACAACATGGCACATGGATACATATGTAACAAACCTGCACATCGTGCACATGTACCCTAAAACCTAAAGTATAATAATAAAAAATAAAAAAATAAAATAAAATAAAATAAATAAAAATTAACTAACTATAAGTAAACATTTACATGTAAACTTATGTATACTAGAACTTCAGTATAACAAAATTTAAATCTTTCCTCTCTGATATATATTTAAATCTTTCCTTTCTGATATATATATAGGCATATAGATATATATAATCCTATATCTCCAAATAATCCTATCTCAAATATTCTGTTTCATGAGTTGAAATAGCAACTATTGAGTTAACAAGAGTTTGGGTAGTGAAGGACATTTCGCATATACTATTAGCTCATATATATCTGTTATACTTACTGCTTCCAAATGTCTCCAAATCTTTCCCATTAAACTCTGCATGTGTGGTGATAATGAATAGATTAAGATAGATGTGGGAATGTAGTGCTACAGTGTGAAGGAGAAAGCATAGCTCATTCCTTTTCAACAAACCATTCAACTCTGGTTGTTTATACTGCATCCATGCAGTATCCCCCAATGTGACAATGTTCACTTAGATAATATATATACATACACATATATAATTATATATTTATATTAATCATATATTAATTTATATATTAATACATTCTATTAACTTATATTAATGTATAATATATAATATATATTTATATATTATATATTAATATATATATTTATATATTATACATTAATATATATAAAATCTAAGTCCCCAAAGTGACAATGTTCACTTAGAATATATATATATATATCTTAAATCTTTTCTGATATATATCTATATATATCAGAAAGGAAAGATTTAAATGTTGTTATGGAGAAGTTCTAGTTAACTCCCCACCCAAAACCATTCAAATGGAATCATAAGGATTGAAGCCTGAGTTTGGAGAATGCGGGACACTATGAATGGCAAGCAAAGAGGGTTGGGATGGGAGGTTCTGTAGGATGGGTCTTCACAGGAGGGGTCCATAGGGATTTGTTAAAGCTGAGAAGAACAACTGGCGTCAGAGCTTGTGCTGGGCTGGGTACAGACCTGAGCTTCATAATTATTTGAGCTCTGATGCTGTGGTGGAGTCCAGAGCAAACAGCTGCAATGTCCCCACCACTAGGTTGTTGATGCAGTTCTCGCTGGTTTTCATTCAGAGAAGCTGTGTCCAGCCCACACTGCTTGCTCTTCTGGTCCTGACCCCTTGCTGTCTTACAGTGTCTCAAACTCCCCAGGCTCAGTGTTCCCTTCGTTCTCATTTCCACTAACCCCAAGATGTGTCCAAGAACATACTGTGAAGTAGGGAAACTGAAATGGAAAGGAGGCAGGGAGAGCAGCAAAATCAGAGAGGAGGAGAGAAGGCTTTCCAACACATGAGAAGTGTTGGGTGTGCTGTGCTGTGTGTGTGTGTGTCTGTGTCTGTGTGTGGGTGTGTGTGTATGTGATGGGAAAGAGAATGAATTCAAAATTTAAAAGCAAAGAAGAAGCGAAGTGCTCATCATCCAGGGGCAGGGAAACTCATGTCAAGTTCCCTAGCACATCAAAATTACCAGATTAAGAAACAAAACAAAATGTGTGCATGCACAAGATTCAGACCCTGGACTCACAGACATTTTCAGAAATTTTCTTGGGATCCAATTCAAATCCCCAAGACGCAAAACTTTCCAGAAATGTCTTTTGAATTTAATTCATGCCCTACTCCCAAGCTTCAGAATTTTCCAGAAATTTCTAGAGGATCCACAGGGGAGAGGAAACTTAGACCTCACATATAAACATCTTTCAAAAGGTCATTACATTTGGAAAGAGATATAAATAAACATGGGAAAGGAGGTCAAGCTGTGAGAACCCATTCATTACTTCTCAGCTTCACTGAACAGCCAGCACTGAATTTCTCTGCTTGTTGCTAGTTCCGTGTCAGAGCCCGTAATACCTGTGTGGACCTGCTGAGGAATGAATGTACCCAGAAGAGCTCTCAGCTCGTGACTGATGCAAGCTGAGTCTGCAGAAATGCTCCATCCCCTGTGCCCTCAGGTAGGCTAATTCTGGGGTATCTTCCACTCTGCCTTCCAGAATTCCCAGGGAAGATTCCCCTCTAGTTACCCAGAAGGATAACTTGCTGAATAACAAACACCCTCCTGGCCACCCTCTTTAGTGTCTCAGTTCCCACTCCCCCACCACTCTTCCCCAGGAACCCATCCCAAATAAACTACTTGTACTGGAATTCTTGTCTCAGGTTACTAATTCACACGGAGAGAATACACAGAAGTCAGGTGAAGTAGACCATTGTTAAGTTTTATCCCAGAAGAAGCTCTGCTAGACACATGAGTCCCACTGGCCACAGGTGGGAGGTAGCTGAAGTCACTCCTGGCAGTAGATGGGTTATATTTGCAGAGAATACCTGGTGTGAGAATGGGAACCTCAGAGAAGCAAAAACCTGCAGGTGCCGACTGAGGAAAAACAGAAGGGAAAAGACAATGCAGGGAGAGCCTGAAACAGGGGGAATCAGGTGAAGACTAACAAGAATATGAAATCAGGAGCTCCCTGGAATATCAGCAGCTAGAATAGGCATTGCAATAAGCCGAGGACTTCAAGGCTTCAAGGCTGCAAGGCTTACTGCAAGGGCGTAACTATTATATCAACATTGAGATACCCAAATATAACAACAAAAGGATAAAGAAGCCTATCCCCATCCTCCAACACCATACTATTTTATTTATTTATTTATTTATTTATTTATTTAATTTATTTTAATTTATTTTTTTTATTTGAGACAGAGTTTCGCTCTGTCGCCCAGGCTGGAGTGCAGTGGCGCGATCTCTGCTCACCGCATCCTCCGCCTCCCGGGTTTAAGCAATTCTCTGCCTCAGCCTCCCGAGTAGCTGGGATTACAGGTGCCCACCACCATGCCCAGCTAATTTGTTTTGTATTTTTAGTAGAGACGGGGTTTCACCATCTTGGCCAGGCTGATCTCGAACTCCTGACCTCGTGATCCACCCACCTCAGCCTCCCAAAGTGCTGGGATTATAGGCATGAGCCACCGCACCCAGCTAACACCATACTATTTTTTACGCTTTTTTTTTTTTTTTTTTTTTTTTTTTTTAAAGAGTCAGGGTCTTGCTCTGTCACCCAGGCTGAAGTGTGGCAGAATCACAGCTCACTACAGCCTTGAACTCCCAGGATCAAGCAATCAATCCTCCTGCCTCAGCCTCCAGCACAGCTGGCACTATAGGCATGCACCACCACACCTGGCTATTTTTTTAAAAATTTATTTGAGAGCTGGGATCTATGTTGCCCTGGCTGGTCTAGAACTCCTGGCCTCAAGTAATCCTCCCACTCAGCATCCCAAAGTTCTCGGAATACACATGTGAGCCACCAAGCCTATTTTTTTTTTTACTAGATTTTTATAAACATGATATTTTCCATAGATATTTTTAACAAAATAGCAAAATATATAAAGTCTTAAATTTATGGTTTAAAAAAATCCATAAATCCTAGATATGGGGTAGTGGTATATAAAATTACCTGAAAAGACACATCACTGTAAGTTCAATATAATTCAACAGTGGAATGATTGTCTCAAAAGCTATTGCAATTCTGACTTCCTTATGGAACTATGAACATCAAGGGAAAAAAGTACACCCAATCCACTCTACATCTTTAGACTTCCCCTAGGGTGCTGGATCCAGTTCTGGGCCTCTTGGCATAAGTATTGGCAAGCGGGGTAGGTGTTCCAAAGGGTAAGCCTAATTGTGAGAGAACGGGAAGCACTCTACTCAGAGAGGGATTTGGAAAAATAGAGGAAAAACCTAGAGTGGAGGCACAATGACAAACCCAAAACATCAGAAGCTGTTTCATTCAGAAACCTTTTAAAAATATTCACTATTGCTGGAAAGGTCAGCACAAGAAACAGAGAAGAATAATTCCAGAGAGGCATCTTATTTCAGAACAAACAGGAACGTTAAAGCTGTTAAAAAATGGAAGTGGCCATCTCAGAAGGTAGTGAGTTCTTGTATTCTTGAATGAAGGACTCTGTAGGGGTTTTGGTGAGAGTGTCTGTGAACGGGGCAGATGGATGAATTGGAAAAATTACATCGTTTCTAAGTACGAAAGTCTGTAATCTTTGCTTCTATGAGATCCAAATTTCCAAAGATTAAAAATTAAATTTTTGTGTTGTTCTCTTTCCATCTTTTCACCACCTGTCTCCCACTTTAGTCTGTGCACCGTGAATATCCTGGCCCCACTTTAGTCTGTGCACAGTGAATATCCTAGCCCCACTTTAGTCTGTGCACAGTGAATACCCTGGCTGAATGGACCAGGAGAATCCACGGCTTTTCTACTTACAGAATTCCATAATCTGTTGTTACAGCTCTTTGAAAGTATAGAAACCAGAGTATGTAAGTAACTCCACTTTTATAATGAAAACATTTCCCTCTCTTTGAATGCACATGAAAAATGTTGAACACTTAGCCAAGTGATGAAAAGGAGATGTATTAAAGGTCATTAGAATTTTGTTTCAAATGTTGGCAAAATACAAGACTATTTCCCAAATAAATGAAGGAGAAAGCATTTGGCAAATCCAATAGTTTCTGATTTTTATTTAAAACTTACTTTTCTATTCTGCTTGGCTCTGCTGTAACATACGGAAGCCAAAAGCAATTAGAACACAAAGAAGGGTTTGAAAATATTTGCACGTAATTCACAAAGGTAAAGGTAAGTGAGTCTTGTAGAGTTGGAAGCCAAGGAATGAGTAAGAAGTAAAATATATACCATAAAATGATTCCCTTGAAATTT
Organism: Nomascus leucogenys; assembly: GCF_006542625.1. Lineage (NCBI taxonomy): Eukaryota > Metazoa > Chordata > Mammalia > Primates > Hylobatidae > Nomascus > Nomascus leucogenys. Next base: position 6,466,474 of record NC_044406.1, on the reverse strand, counting down.
CCTACTGTAATGACGATCATAAAAATTCCAAATACCAAGAAACCAAATGCAATACTAAACACCTGGCTGCAAGGCACCATATTAAACACACCATAATCTTTATTTGTATAATGTTGAGGTAGGGAATGTCAGCATCGGATGGTTAGAACATTCCATAATTAGTTTAGTTCCGTAACATTTAAATGGACATTTCTCCAGTCTGGCAAATGTTTGTATTTTTTTCTTTAAGCACTGATTGTAGGTCTTCCCCCAGCTGATAATGGCGTAGGATTGGGGAAGATGTTCCCCACTTGATAATGGCATGAAAGTGCATGGTGCTGTTCAAGGTAGTTTGGTGAGCACCTAGGAATGGGAGAGGGTGAGAATAAATCTTGGCAAATGGTCAGTGAGGGTGTTGCCTCTTAAAAGCTGTTGTTTATGTCTCTAGCATGACATCAAAACAACCCAAGACATTAAATCATTTACAATATGTGTCTCTAAGGAAAGAGGCAGATCATTTTTTTTTGGCAAACACACTGAATCTTACACATTGAGTACCGTCACAGCCATCCAAGTAGTCATCTTTAATGCTTTACTTATTTAATAATGCTGCCCTTCCCTCCATCATTTTTGGATTCTCTCCTCCTTCAGTGTCCTTACATCTGAAGAACATTTTAAAAACTCTGATAAGTGGTGTCCCTTTAATCTTTTATGGTGGATTTAACTTTCTGATGCAACTAAATATCATTCTGGACAAAGAAAGTCTAGTAGATATGGTGAACTAACCAGTTAATTTAATTTTCTTTTTTTCTTTTCTTTCTTTCTTTTTTTTTTTTTTTTAGACAGTTTCACTCTTGTTGCCCCTGGATGGAGTGCAATGGTGAGATCTCAGCTCACTGCAACCTCTGCCTCCCGGGTTCAAGTGATTCTCCTGCCTCAGCCTCCAGAGTAGCTGGGATTGCAGGCACCCGCCACCATGCCTGGCTATATTTTTTTTTTTATTTTTTAGTAGAGACAGGGTTTCATCATGTTGGCCAGGCTGGTCTTGAACTCCTGACCTCACGTGATCTGCCCACCTAGGCCTCCCAAAGTGCTGGGATTATAGGCATGAGCCACCACACCTGGCCTAATTTAATTTTCAATATAAAAAAATCTAAATGTAGAACTGCTATTCTATCCAGAAATCCCACTACTAGATATGTACCCAAAGGAAAACAAATCATTATATCAAAAAGACATCTGTACTCTTATGTTTATCGCAGCACTATTCACAGTAGCAAAGTCATAGAATCAACTCAAGTGTCCATCAATGCATAAAGAAAATATCCATTGATGGATAAAGAAAATGATACACACACACACACACACACACACACACACACACACACACCCTGGAAAAGTACTTGGCCATAAAAAAGAATGAGTTCATATCTTTTGCGGCAACATGGATGGAACTGGAGGTCATTATCTTAAATGAAAAACTCAGAAACAGAAAGTACAATACTGCATGTTCTCACTTATAAGTGGGAGCTGAACAATGAGTATACATAGACAGAGAACAGAATAATAAACACTGGAGACTCAGAAGGGTAGGAGGATGGGAGGGGGGTGAGGGATGAGAAATTACCTCTTGGGTACAATGTACTCTATTCAAGTGATGGTTACACTAAAAGCTCAGACTTCACCACTACTCAATATATCCATGGAACAAAGCTATACTTCTACCCCTTAAATCTATTTTTTAAAAATCATGAAATGTTTTCTTAAAACATTTGAGAGCAATCAAAAGAGAGTTTCCAATAAGACGAGTTGAATAAGTTTATAAACTCACCCCAGCAGCCCTAAAAATACCATGGAAATCAGTCAACAGTATTTCCCAACCACTCATGTGAGAACTGATACTGCTGAGCAAGAAAATTTTACAAATCCGTAAAAGTTTACTCTGAAAACCGAATTTTCTAAAAGTTATCATCTTATTTAGTCCTTATATTGGGACATATTTGCTGTCATATTTGAAAGACACAGGGAGTCTTGTATCTTTCTTGAAAGTTGTAAAAGGAACAGAAATATAGACACAGATGTCTCATCTTAAAAGGATAAATGAGCCTGGGTAACATAGCAGGACCCTATCACTATAAAATATAAAAATTAAAACAAAATAACTGGGCATGGTGGCATGTACCTATAGTCCCAGCTACTTGGGAGGCTGAGGTGGGTGAATCACTTGAGCCTAGGAGTTTGAAGCTGCAGCAAGCTGTGATTGCACCACTGCACTCCAATCTGGGCAACAGAGCAAGACTCCATCTCTAAAAATAAATAAATAAAAGGACAAATGCCAGTACACATTCAAATCTGTTAATTTAATAAACTATCGATTTAATGAATTTTCATCATTTTCCCAAAAGCCACCACTCACTTCAAATATTAAATTATCTTTGTTTCCCATAAAATTTCTGCAGCTCTCATCTTCTTTAATTCATATTTCACTGGCTTTGGATTCCAACTTCTATTTTACAGAAGCACAGCTCCTAAAGAATGGGATCCACTGCCTCTCCTTCCACTTACCCAGAAGAGGGCTGTCAGTCCCTTTCAAATGCTAAACACCTCATTACTCCTGTCACATGTTTGGCTTAGGGAGCCCCAAACCTCAAGCTTGGCCTTTTATATGGGTCTCCTATTTGGCAGCTATGAACTGTTAATACATCATTCCAACAGTTACTTAGGAGCCTCTGGCTTCACTGGGTCAGATGCCTCTGACCAGGGGTGAAAATTTTTAGAGTAGGACATAAAAAGGCTCATTTTATGACTTTTGCAGTTACCATCTTCAGTTACACCCTTAAACGAGCGAGTGGATTAACCCTTGCAATCCAGATACTTTAGGAAGATTTAGTAAATGCCTCTGTGGAATTATACGGTAAGTCTCAAAAATTCTACTGAGGAACTCTTTATGCTATATACAGAAACTCCTCTGAAAGCCTACCTGTAGAACAATTGATCCAAAAAGGCATCTTTCCTATGTCCAGAAACTAACACAATTCCTGACACACTGTTATAATATCTGCTCTTGGTCGAGAATTTTCATTAACTAATGAAAGAATGGATGGATGGATGGACGGACAGATGGATGGATGGATGGAAGGATGGATGGATGGATGGATGGATGGATGGATGGATGGATGAGTGGGTGGGTAGATGGACAGAAGGAAGGAAGGATGAGTGGGCTGGTGGATAAATGGATGGATGGATGGATGGATGGATGGATGGAAGGATGAGTGGGTGGGTGGATGCATGGATGGATGGATGGATGGAAGGATGAGTGGGTGGGTGGACAGATGGATGGATGGATGAGTGGGTGGATGAATGGATAGATGGAAGAATGGGTGGGTGAATGGATGGATAAATGGAAAGACAAATAGGTGAGGAGATGGATGGATGCATGGATGAGTTGATAGATGTAAGGATGAATGAGTGAATAGATGGATGGATGGATGGATGAGTGGGTGGGTGGATGGATAGAAGGATAAGTGGGTTGGTGGATGGATGGGTGGAAGGATGAGTAGGTGGGTGGGTGGATGGTTGGAAGGATGAGTGAGTGGGTACATGGAAAGATGAGTGGGTGGGTGGATGGATGGATGGATGGGTGGATGGGTAGGTAGATACATGGATGGTGGAAGGAAGGATGAGTGGGTGGGTGAACAGATGGATGGATGGATGAGTGGGTGGGTGGATGGATGGATGGATGGGTGGGTGAATAGATGGATAAATGGAAAGACGAGTGGGTGAGTAGATGGATGGATGGATGAGTTGATAGATGAAAAGATGAATGGGTGAATAGATGGATGAATGGATGAGTGGGTGGGTGGATGGATAGGATAAGTGGGTTGGTGGATGGATGGGTGGAAGGATGAGTAGGTGGGGTGGGTGGATGGTTGGAAGGATGAGTGAGTGGGTAGATGGAAAGATGAGTGGGTGGGTGGATGGATGGATGGATGGATGGATGGGTTGGTAGATGCATGGATGGTGGAAGGAAGGATGAGTGGGTGGGTGAACAGATGGATGGATGGATGAGTGGATGGATGGATGGATAAATGGAAAGACGAATGGGTGAGTAGATGGATGGATGGATGAGTTGATAGATGAAAAGAGGAATGGGTGAATAGATGGATGAATGGATGAGTGGGTGGATGGAGGGATAGAAGGGTAAGTGGCTGGGTGGATGGACGGGTGAAAGGATGAGTGGGTGGGTGGGTGGATGGATGGAAGGATGAGTGAGTGGGTAGATGGAAAGATGAGTGGATGGATGGATGGATGGATGGATGGATGGATGGATGGATGGATGGATGAATGTGTGGGTTGGTACATGGACAGAAGGACAACTGGATAGATGGATAAATGAATGAATGTACAGATAAACCAATCAATGAATGGACACCTGATTGTATGCAGCTTTGACTTTACCTCTGGCCAGGAAACTCCCTTTTATGTAATTTTTCACATTTGTTTTGGGACTTGACTTTAAAAAAAGGAAGAACCTGGGCCAGGCACGGTGGCTCACACCTATAATCCCAGCACTTTGGGAGGCCAAGGCGGGCAGATCACCTGAGGTCAGGAGTTCGAGATCAGCCTGGCCAACATGGTGAAACCCTGTCTCTATTAAAAACACAAAAATTAGCTGGGCGTGGTGGTGGGTGCCTGTAATTCCAGGTATTTGGGAGGCTGAGGCAGGAGAATCCTTTGAAGCTGGGAGGCGGAGGTTGCAGTGGGCTGAGACCCTGCCATTGCACTCCAGCCTGGGCAACAAGAGGGAAACTCCGACAGAAAAAAGGAGAGGAGAGGAGAAAGGGAGAAAGGAAAAAGAAAAGGAAAAGGAAAGGAAGAAAGAAAGAATAAATAAAATGCATTTTATGTCCAAGTTACTTTTTCAGTCACTTATTTAAAAAAAAAAGTTGTTTTTTTTACCAAAAAAAGTTGTTTTTTTTTTACCAAAAAAAAAAAGTTGTTTTTTACCAAAAAAAAAAATGTTTACTGTGAGTATAACTAGATCAGTAAGATTATCAAAAATTAATTATCTCTCAGGTTAGTGGGCAACTGCATCTCCTATAGCAAATGTGTTTCAAAATCTTAGTAAACAAAAATAGTTTTCTAAACAAACATTCTAAAAGATGTCATTGCCAATAACAAGCATATTCTAGAATCAAGGTTATGAGTTAGTGATCTTTGGAAATGCTGAAAAATATCTTTCAACATTACCTTCATTCTTTTAGTCAGACTTACAACTTTGTGATGATGAAATTCAGAGTAAAGACAGGCTTATCTTTAATGTTTTATAACATTGTGTAACTACTGACCTCTGCCATGTCAACATGACAAAATGTAAGTCACTGGCTGAGTGCTTACCATTTCCAAGCACAAGTGTACACACGTGTCCTTTTATTTTTGGGGTTTTCTTGTAACTGTTGTTTGAAGCCTATAGTTATTGCTTTAATTGCATGTCTAAACTAAAGATGAACACAAATTTGGTTTTAATTTAATTTAAAAAAAAAGAGAATAATGTGAAGTTTTATCATGTTCTCGGATGACTTCTAGCCCCAATAATCCATGGGTTTGGCCACAGCTTTCTTTAAGGCAGTGTTCCTATGTGATCGAGTCTGAATCTTCCACAGTGCCCAGCACTCTCCTGTTCATGTTAGGAGCTCAAAAGCACCTGATGAATTAATACAGAAGTGAATCTTGCTACTACTCCTCTTTCAGATGGGACCACAAATAAATTTATCCCCCTAGATCTGCACTTAGATCAGCTCCACCTTCACTAGTACTTGGCAAATACTATATATGCAGGGGACTGGGGAAGAGAGTGATAACAGAATTGCAATACCTCATCTCTGACTTCACAGGTGATATGGTTTGGCTATGTCCCCAACCCAAATCCTCAACTTGAATTGTAGCTCCCATAATTCCTGGGAGGGACCCTGTGGGAGATACTTGAATCATGGCGGCAGGTCTTTCCTGTGCTATTCTTGTGATAGTGAATAAGTCTCATGAGATCTGATGGTTTTATAAGGGAGGGGGGTCCCTGCACAAGCTCTCTTCTCTTGTCTGCTGCCATGTAAGACATGCCTTTCACCTTCTGCCATGATTGTGAGGACTCTCCAGCCATGTGGAACTGACAGTCTATTAAACTTCTTTCTTTTGTAAATTGTCCAGTCTCAGGTATGTATTTATCAGCAGTGTGAAAATGGACTAATACAATAGGTGTTTGAAATTAAAGGCAAAAGCTTTTTAAAAAAGAATAGCATAATAATGTATATGATAAATACTAAGAAGCTATGCAGATTATGAGTGTTATAGGACTAAAGAATGCAAGCCATGGGTATAAAGTTAGAAATGGACAAACCAACCTAAGGAGGCCCAGACCCAAAAGAGAAGTGTAAGAAATAATCCAGTAAATTCACACTAGCAGAAGTGAACCCATGCGAAGTCACACAATATCAGGCAGGTCAGCCAGTGGCCTAAACCATGACCACGTGCAAGCTGAGAGGAGCCTGGCTTTAGGACAGTGTGGAATAGACTTTATGGAATAACTGGGTACACTTATGGGACAAGAAGCAGGATTAAGATAAGGCAAGCCCTTACTCCCTCAGGAAGTAAGATATCACTAGGACAGAGACATGAATGCAGAAAGTATTGACTTTGTGGCTAGCGGGAAGCCACAGCCCACTTCTAGACCAGAAGGAAGAAAACCAAAGCGGTTCCAGAATCAAGGTCAGTCTTTCCACCATATTCTTTTCTATCTTTCAGCTGTTTCCTTTTCTAAACTATATTTGAATTTACTTAACTGGAAAGCAGGAATTTTAGTTCCAGGTACTATTTTATCCCAAGATTTTTCCTGATAGCGTGAGAGTCTGGGCTCTAAATAGTAAACTCAATTCCCTTTGTGTACTCCTGCAATCCTGTCCGGCCCAACACTCTATCCTTGGTGCCTTCTTAATTCCTCCATAATAAGGTTTTAGAATCTCAGTATGGCTCCATAAATATGAAGAGCTGGAAGTTTCCATGTGCTGTGCAAATTTTGTGTTCAACTACCCACGAGATCTACCCGAAGAAATGTCCTGCAATACCCCAAGCTGAGGTATGAGACTAAAACCATTAACTTCCTCCATGCGACATCCTTCTCCTTCTCTTTTCCCAGTGACTCAAATCACAATCTTGGCCATTTCTCTTCCTATATTAGTCAGGGTTCTCCACAGAACCAGAACCAATAGGATGGATAGATAGATAGATAGATAGATAGACAGACAGACAGACAGACAGACAGATGTATGATAGATAAATAGATGGATAGATATAGGTAGGTAGGTAGGTAGGTAGCTAGCTAGCTAGCTAGATAGCTAGCTAGATAGATGATAGATGAGACTGATTATACTAATTGGTTCATGAGATTACAGAAGTTGAGAAGTGCCACAATATGCCATCTGCAAGCTGGAGGACCAGGAAAGCCTGAGGTATAATTCAGTCTGGAGTCCAAAGGCCTGAGAAACAGAACCAAGGGAGTCCATGGTGTAATTCTCAGTCTGAGGCTGAAGGCCTGAGAACTAGGTAGGAGGGGCGGGGCAGTAGGGTGTGGAACACTGGTGTAAGTCCAAAGGCCTGAGCAGGGGCTCCAATGTCCCAGCTCAAGGGATTCTTGAGAGGGATGTCCCAGCTCAAGGAGAGAGAGAGAGAACTTTTCCTTCCTCTCCCTTTTTGCAGGCAGTCAATGGATTGGAAGATGCCCACTCACATGGGGAAGGCAGTTTTTTACTCAGTCCACTGATTCAAACCTTAGTCTCTTACAGAGAAAGCCTCACAGACACACCCAGAAACAATGTTTTCCCAGCAATCTGGACATTCCTTAATCTAATCAAGTTGACACATACAATAAACTATCACACTTCCCTTTCCTTAAACCTCACCTCCATTAACAAATGGGTTCCACTGACTTTCCTTAACACGTGCCTCCATCATCTCTTTAATCCAGTCCTACTGTTACCATGTTTGTTCAGCTTCTCAAAATCTCCTTGTCTATCATCCCCTAAATATTATCTCTCAACCACACTACATTGCCAATAGAGGTTTTCCAAAATTTAGCACTGTCCATGTGTCTCCTCAAGTCAAATTCTTCAATGGCTCTCAAGTGTCTACTTGACAAAGAACAAAACATGGTCTTCACAGCCTTCTACTGTTTTTCCCCACCAGCTTCCACCACCTCCTCCCTTTGTGATGCACCATTATTCACTAGTGCATGTAACATACTGACAATTTCCATTTGCCAAAATTCACAATTATTTCATGCATCCATGTCAGTGTTCACATTGCAACTTGTACCAAAATTACTTTTTTCCTTGCTGCCTAGAATATCCTTATCTATCTGTTAAGACACAGTTCAAATATCATTTCTGCTGTGAAGGTTTTCCTAAACATCATCTCAAGCACCAGGTAGAAGTGACCTCTTCACTCTTTGTAACTCCTTGAGGTCAAGGGCCATGTCTAGCTTGTCTCTAAGGTCCGAGGGCCTCATGTAGTGTCAGGTCTATAGTAGGCACTCAAGGGATGTCTAATAAATAATATAAATTAAATTTTGAGTAATTGTGAATCAAATGATAAGATTCTCATTTGCTCTTCCATAATTAACTCCTTCAGTAAGACCTAAGTGAATATGTTGCACTTTAAATACAAAGCCCATGAGCAGAACTTCCAAAAATGACATAAATGGGAGTTCCCAATAAAGCTGTATTATCTGTATTATCTGACATATTTCATATACCAGGACAGAACATTGTAATCCTGGGAGCTTTAGATGAATAATAACTATTTTTAATTTCACTAACTGCTCCACGGCCAGGTGATATTGTTAGGTAAATACTTTAGTTAAGAACAAGAAAGCCTAATTTACAAACCCAATAAAAAATTGCATTGTGTGGCTCACACCTGTAATCCCAGCACTTTGGGAGACTGAGGCAGGTGGATCACTCGAGCTCAGGAACTCAAGACCAGCCTGGGCAACGTGGTGAAACCCCATCTCCACAAAAAAATTAGCCGGCTGTGGTGGTGTGCACCTGTAGTCCCAGCAACCCAGGAGGCTGAGGCGGGAGGATGACATGAGCCTGTCCAAGAGGTGGAGGTTGCAGTGAGCTGTGATGGTGCCACTGCACTCCAGCCTGGGCAACAGAGAGAAATCCGGTCTCAAAACAAACAAACAAACAAACAAAAAACAAACTGCATTGTCTTTCTACATCTTTATCAAAACTGTTTGAATTAAAGCTTTGTTCTACTCAGTGAAATGTAAGATCCAGGACATTTAGAAAAGAAAATGATCCTACACAGTATCTACTCAAACTTCCTCCCCGAGATTGTTTTTCCAAAAATAAGTAAAGTGTGTGCCAAAAAGTTAAGAGAATTTCAGGGTCACAATGTTGTTAACAACAGAATTGGGATTTAAATCTCTTTTGAAACCTAGTTAATATATCTTGCCTACCTGTCTATGTCATAAGCAAAAACAACTATTATTAAAACAACAACAATACAATGTTTCTTACTTCCGAGCACTAATATGTATCCATTCAAAAAATAGTTATTAAGTATGCCCTACATGTTAGGCAACATTCTGGAAAAGGCCACTTCCAACTACTGGATTTAATATGGCTGCACCCTATTTTATCCATGTTTAAAATTATAACTGTAATGCACTGTGGTTATTTGAAGAATCCAATGAGGTGGTACAGCATATTTTATAAAATGTAAAGCAATGTATGCAAATACAAAGAACTGTTTACGTATTTGGAAAACTAAGCGTTAATGGACACCATGTTCTTTCACAGTCTATGACTGGAACCTCAAACATCTTCAAATATCAGCCAGGACCCTGGCATGAGATTTGTTGAGCTGCTCAAGATTGACAAGGTCAGATGTAATTGACAAATATTTCACATTGATGTTTGTTCTAAATGTCTGCAGGAAGGAATTCAAGATCAAGTTATGGCAAGCGTTTAAACAAGAACAAGAGAGTAAGTTGTTGGTGGGGTACGGTGGCTCACGCCTGTAATCCCAGCATTTTGGGAGGCCAAGACAGGTGAATCACTTGAGGTCACGAGTTCGAGACCAGCCTGGCCAACATGGTAAAACCCCATCTCTACTAAAAATCCAAAAAAAATTAGCCAGGCATGGTGAAACCAGCCCAGCCCACATGATGGGTGAAACCATACCAGAAAGCATAAATGTTTTCACAATTGAGTAGAAGATAATCAAGTATGAATATCCTCTTGGAATAACAAAATAAGTCATAAAGTGCATTTCCAGCAAGATACATCTCTCCACATAATGCACTGCTGTAACTTGTAAAATATAATGAGCAGCATAAAATATTCCACTATAGAGCATTCTTACCTAGTTTTGAGGTAGCTATTTTTTTCTTTAAGGTACAGTTACTCTTCATACTTCATTATGAAGTTCATCTGTCCACAAAGTGTAGAATACTGAATGCTAAAAATATCAACTTCTAGTTGTACTTTAAAAAGTGAAAGAAAATGGCCTCTGAGGCACATCAACTGCATAATATTTACACATTCCAAAACAATTAAATAAAATAAATCCAGCTAGTGTCAATACAAGAGCTGTTTCTATAACTTGAGCTGATAATAATTAGGCTCAGGCCTCTATCATAGTAGTCTGTGACCCAACATAAGTTTTTAACTTTGCCAAAATCGTGAATGTCCGAGAAGAGAAAATAAACAATGAAATAGAGAAGGTTGAATTACCATAGAACAATTCGAATCTTGAAAGCATCATAAGTAATCAATTAAGAAGATCAGTTTTTCAAAAGCTTTAGGAAACATGAAAAGTACTATAAAATGTAGAATGTCTACAGATACTGCTAAATGCCCCCTGGAAGGGCAAAATCACCTCTGGTTTAGAATCACTAATAGATAAGCAATCCAGTGGCTGTTAAAATATCGCTCATGTGAAACAAAATATTAAAAAGTCAGTTTATCATTAGCATTTATACTTGTAACTGTCTATATTTGTCTTCTTTTTCTTCTTTTTTTTTGTTTTTCGTTTTTTGTTTAGAGACAGATCGTGCTCTGTCACCCAGGCTGGAGTGCAGTGGTGCAATCATGACTCACTGCAGCCTTGAATTTCTGGGTTCAAGCAATCCTCCCACCTCAGCCTCTTGAGAAGTAGCTGAGACGTGCCACCATACCTGGCCTTTTTTTTTTTTTTTTTTTTTTTAAGAGATGAGGTCTCACTATGTTGCCCACACTGATCTTGAACTCCTGATCTCAAGTGATCCTCCAACCTCAGCCTCTCAAAGCACTGGGATTACAGGCATGAGCAACCTCGCCCAGGCTGCTTTAGTTGTTTGTTGAGCCATTGCTGCAAAAGATAGTTATCAACAGCACTTTGGTGAATAATAACTAAATAATGACAACACAGGTGAACCTACTGGCAGAAACTCCATCCCTTGTTCTTATGCCCCCTGCATCATTAGGCTGCAGAAGGCTGGTGAAATAATAGGCTTCATGGAAGTATCAAGAAGGAGAGAAAACAGGCCCAGCTCTTCATTCTTTCTATATTCTGTTGAAAGCTCATATGTCACCTTTAAGCCACTTGGATTTCACCCTCCTGGCCCTACTCCCGCAGACCTTCTTCCTGGCTTCCACAGAAATGGTGCCTTTGGTTAAAACCTTACATAATCGTGCTACCTTGGGCAAGTCCCTTTGTCTTTCTAAAAATAAATTTATTTCCCTATTGGTTTCATATTTCATAACTTTATAACTCTTGGTTTACATGGCTCAAATAAATGTATCCTTCACCTAGAAGTGCCTCATTTGCTGTGGGGTGGATAATAGCAGTGATGCAAAGGTTGTATTTTGCAAACTCTACTAATGTGCTTTCCATTTTTGCCTTTCTGTGAACATATCCTTCTCGCTAGGCATCCTGAAGCATTCTGAGGGATCCAGGGGCCTAAGGCAGAGAGGGGGGCTTTTGAACTACTGCTGCAAAATGCAAAATGTTGAGCTACTGAGCAAAGTGCAAAGGGAAATAAAGAGGCCATTTTGAGCTATTGACAAGCACAGGGGATTTTTCTTTCTTTCAAGACAATAGCTGTACAGACCATACTTCGTTGAAGGGGACAAAAGGATTCTTTAAGTCAAAATTTCCCAAATTGAAACAGTTACCATTTAATATATTACGAGGCTACCGGGACAGTTTCTATCTCTTTCTCTACATGCACATACACAGACACACACATACACAAGATATAACAGATTTTAATTTTATGCCAAGAGTAGAGAGAACTCAGGATACAAGATAACGTTTTGTAATCCTGGTTGCACATTAGAAATGATCTGCAAAACACTCTTACATGCAGGACGTATCCAGATCAGTGACTGAGAATCTGCAGGCCCCAATCATCAGAATTTTTTAAAAGCTTTCTTGGTACAGTAAAGTTTAAGAACCACCGATGTAGGACAAAAAATAAGCTGTTCCTTCCAACCCAAGGACATGCAGGGAGAAGATGTGGATGTGAGTAAAGCTGACAGTAGGAGCATATACTTTGATCTCCCTCCTCGGGGTACAGCCAAGGTGAGCTTACATGGGTTGAGAGTCATGCTGACAGAAGACAGGGTTTAGTGCTTCTTGCTCTTTTGGACGCAGGAGGAGACAGGTGTCCCAGAGCAACCAGAGTGGCCACCTGTGGAGGCAGCATGTATGTCTGAATTAGCAGAAGATTCCACTCCCTGGATCCCTGGGGAGGAGTACAGATGGAAGGCAGTACAGGCTGGCGGACTTCCCACAGGGTTGCTGCAGGCTGAGTTGCCCACTAGCAACAGGAGGCAGAGCAGAATGCTGGGGCTAGGAATGGAAGAGGAGTCCCCACCAGACATCTAGCAGCAGCAAGAGCTGAGGTGGGGCAAAATCCATAGGAAAGACCAGCAGGCCTCCAACAAGCTGGAAGAGACCAGACCAGGAAATATTCCAGGGGCAAAACTGCATATCAAATGGTGGAGATTTTGTGGCTGGATCTAGACAAACCCCACCCAGTGGAAGCGAGCCATGCACATGCAGGGACCAGCAAGAGCCCAGGGCCCCCATCCCATTGTACAAAGTAATGCCCTCATGAACTTATCCACCATCTTGGGGAAGAGGAAGGTGAGTAGGGCTCTCACCAGCTGAGCATCTACCCAAAGAGTCTAAGGTGCCCATAAGTGATTGTTTAAAACAGGTGTAATAAGCAATTCCACTTTACTACACCAGATACCTAAACTGAAAGGAACTTGCTTAGCAAGAGACTGAAATATTTTAAATTGGAAATTAGGTTTCCTAGCTATTGTGTGCTGTTTATAGAGAAGATTTGATTCTCGGCAGAAAACTAAAAAGTCATATTTTTAAAACCTGTCTATGCAAGTTAAGTGAATACAACAGTTTAGCAGGGAGGACGATGAGCTATTATTGGTACATAAGTGTGAATTCCTCTGCTACAAAGAGAGGTAGGGGAATAGATAAATAGTTACTCTTCTCTTTTGCACATTTGGAAATAATGTGAATAAATGTCCAACTCTGTTACCATAACTGTTTTCATGAAACTTAGCAGCACTTTTATTCAAAAGCTTGTCATCAAAAAAAAAAAGTTTAATCATAGACATAGCAGCTGAATGGGAATGTATTTGCTTTAGATAATCCTCCAACCATTTAAAGAAAAACACATAGAACTTAAGCACACCTCTAGGTTAAAAGAAGGGCAGCTGTCACCCGTTTATCTTTGCGTTAACAGCATGACAACGCAGTCCAAGGTTGGCCTGGCTGGGGTGATTTCTCAGAACACTGGATGTCTCTTGGTAGTGACCATTGTGTTGCTTAAGTGGCAGAAAAAATTAGAATATGGCAAGGTGAGAACTTTCGTGTGATGTGATTCCTTCATGTCTTGGAACTTTTGTGACACGCTGAAGCTGGGGTGGCCAGGTCATGAAACAGCTCTGAAGGCAGCACCACATTGCTCAGAAGAACCCAGGGGGGGCATGGGTCATTTATTCACCCACTGAATAAAGAAAGGCTCACAGAATTAGAAGAGATGCACTGCATTAATCTTGCAAGGTACACAAGTTTAAAATCTAGAAAAGACAAGTGAAGGCCAAAAAGTGACAGGAAAAATCCAAGAGAGGCACTGCCTAAAAAAAGAGTGAATGCCTGAAATGATGGATGAATACATTGTTGGATGGATTCAGCAGGAAATAAGCATCAAATAAAAATAATGACAGAAATAGATTATAATCTGTTTAATAAAAAATGAATCTGAGTCCAGGTTAAGATAAATGAATAGGGATACGATAAAGCTCTTCCTTACTGTATACTGTCAATTGATAGAATGTAGAAGAAACGGTGGAATTAGAATATTACTATTTCATAATGATAACTGTAATAATTCATTCAAGAAATATTAATGCCCAGCACTTTTGGAGGCTGAGGCAGGAGAATTGCTTGAGGCCAGGAGTTCAAGACCAGCCTGACACAGCAAGACCTGGTCTCTGCAAAAACAGTTTAAAATTAGCTGGGCATGATGGCTGTACCTGTAGCCCCAGCTACTTGGGATGCTGAGGTAGGAGGATCACTTGATCCTAGGAGTTGGAGGCTGCAATAAGCTATGATTGTACCACAGTACTTCAGCCTGGGCAAGAGAGCAAATTCCTGTCTTTAAAAGAAAAGAAAAGAAAAGAAAAGAAAGAAAAAGAAGTATCAATGAATGCTTAAAACAGTGGGTATAAATTTGATGAGGAATGGAATATTTACATAGTACCAAAGCACCTCTGTACAAAATTCTTATTGATTACAACAGAGAAACTTGGAATACTCTGCCTTAACCAAGTGATCAAGGTTAACAAGCCAGGAGAAAAATCCACCACCAGATGGGATGCAGGGAGAAGAACACAGAGTCACATTTGTAGTGTTCCTATTACAAATGCATAATCCAAATGTAATCATGAGCAAACATAAGACAAAACCAGTAGGCAAACTAACTGGCGTGAAACCTTCAAAAACATCAAGGTCCAAAAAGGACAGTCCAAGAAAGGCTGAGGGATGATTTCAGATTGAAAGAGACCGCAGCCCCCACCCCCAAAAAACACACACACATGAAACTAAACACAATGCATGATTCTGTATTGAATCTTTCCACTGTGAGGGACATTATGAGGACTACTGGCAAACTTTGAAGGGGATATGTGGCAGCTACATGCCAAGCTGAAGTTCTTGATTTTGGTGGCTGTACTCCGATTATATAAGAGAATGTACTTCTTTGTAGAAAATACACACACAAGTATTTCAACAACTGTCTTCAAATAGCTTAGGAAAAATAAAAGTTCTTGGATTTTTTTGAAATTATTCTTAAGAGTATTTCAAAATTTTAAAAAATGTATTATACAGGGATTAATCAGTTTTGAATAATTAGAAATATTTTGTTAATAAATTGGTGAAAATACACATTCACAGTCACTAGGAATAACTTAGGAAATAAGTAAACCTTTATGTCTGCAGAAAAAAAAAATACTCACTATTTAAAGAAATTGAATTTGTTAAGGAGTGTGAACAAAGAAATATTGTCTCACAGGAAAAACTACTCGTTTTCTTTACATTATTTTTAAAAAGGCAAGGATAAATAGCTATATTGCAGGGACAATTATCTTCTTTAAAATATTTTTTTGGAGTGAGATTGTTTAATCTGATTAAGGAGATTTTAAAATATTGACATGCATGTATATGGAACACATGTTATTCAAGTCCAAATAGCTTTACATCAATGATCAGTACACAAGTTGGTTTGATCATAACATGTTGAGGCACATTAATTTT
This sequence comes from Nomascus leucogenys, assembly GCF_006542625.1. Lineage (NCBI taxonomy): Eukaryota > Metazoa > Chordata > Mammalia > Primates > Hylobatidae > Nomascus > Nomascus leucogenys. The sequence goes on along the minus strand of NC_044406.1, from coordinate 6,450,610 downwards.
GAGTGCCTAATCAGGTAGAGTTCAAACAGCCTAGATATGTATCTGTAGCAACCCCTGGAGGAATTTTTAACTGGGCAATAAAAGTTATGTTAGAGTGATTGTTCTACGCACAGGTTCGATACACTGTTGTGATATAATTTGCCAAGTCTCCCACACTGAAGAGTTGGTGTAAGCTTTGATATGAGGAGGGCATTAATCTAGCTCAGTGGTTCCCACCCAGGGGTGATATTGTCCCCCAGGGTATATTAGGCAATGTCTGGAGGCATTTTTAGTTGTCACCACGGAGGCTGATGTTCCTGGCATCGAGTGGGTGGAGGCCAGGATGCTGTGAAACATCCACAAGGCACAGGGCAACCCCACCACAGAGGATGAATCCAGCTCCAAATGTCAGTAGTGCTGCAGCTGAGGGCAACTGACCTTGGTCCTTGTGCAAACCACCCACTTTGGGGTAGGGTTAGCATGGGCAGGTCCCACTGTGCTGGATCCTATGGTCCAAGCGACTGGATTAGAAGTAGATTCCAAGTGACTCAAAGGAGAATAAAGAATTCCGTTAAAAAATCAGAATACTACAGAAGTATTCTAAAAGGATATTATTTTTTATATAATTTCAAAAACCACAGAACTATAATGACGGAAAGTTAATTTTCTGGACTGCGCACAGTGACTGACAATGTGATCTTTGGGGTTTTGGCTGCCAAAGCCACCACAACTGCACAATCTACAATCTATGAACAGAGTGATGCTGATCTCCAGGTCTCTCAGGCTGTGAAAATGCTATACATTTCATGAACCAGAAGTCATTTCGAGGCAGGGAGGGAACATTTGAAAAGAAGGCAGTAAAGTAAGGCATAAAACACTGATGGCATTGTCCAAGACACTTTGGTAGTGTAAACCTGTGACAACCAATCCTGAGGACAAGAGACTTTGCTACTTCCATCTGCAAATCAGCTAAGATTTCTGGGTAAATGATACTTTTTTGGATGTTATTATTGCAAGGTGGTTCTGTTTTGACAGGTTTGGGAAAGGCACTTGGGTTGCAAATTCTAATTTAGGGACAATTTATAAATAAAATTAGTTCATTGTTTATTTCTCAATAAATAGTAAGGATTTTATTATAATGTGTTAATTTTCCCATCTTCAGGCAACCCCAACTGTTTTTACTTGACATGAACTAATAAATTATATTGCCATTATTTAATTTCTATCTTAAACATGTACAAAATAATAGGTTTTGGATGCATAGCCACTTTAAAAATTCACGTATTTGGCCGGGCATGGTGGCTCACACCTGTACTCCCAGCACTTGGGAGGCCGACACAGGCAGATCAGCTGAGGTCGGAAATTCAAGACCAGCCTGGCCGACATGGCAAAATCCCTTCTCTACTAAAAATACAAAAATTAGCCAGGCCTGGTGGTGTGCACCTGTAATCTCAGCTACTCAGGAGGTTGAGGCAGGAGAATCACTTGAAGCTTGGAGGTGGAGACTGCAGTGAGTCGAGATTGTGACAGTGCACTCTAGCGTGGGCAAAAGAGCAAAACGCCATCTCGGAAGAGAAAAAAAAATCACATGTTGCTTACAATACTATAATTCTGCACTAAATATCATAGCTTATCTGCCAAAATTTACAGTATCTAACTCAGAAATATTGTTCCCTCGAGACAAATTGGATCTCAAATATTTCTGCTGAATGATTTATTATATTTCAGATCATGGAGAACAACCAGGATTAAGCCAAGGCCAGGACCTTCATGGAAAATAAAGGTTAGAATACAGACACTACCGTAAAAATTCCAAACCTGAAGACCCAATGCAGGTTCAAGGCAGGGAACTTTGGATCAGAGGTTCAAGGACTGCCTGAGAAGGGGTTAAAGGAAGAGAATTGGTGGAGAGGAGGAATCATCTAGTGTAACTGATGACAACAAGACAGCACATCTGAAATTCACCTGTATAGGCAAGAAGTTGCAAGGCACATAGAAAAGTTGGATTGGCCGGAAGGAAGTAGACAGTTCTGATCCATCCATGCCTTGCCATGTTATCTGTGTTTGTTTATGAAGGTATCCACTCATTTATCCATTTATCATTCATTTAATAGTAACTTATTGAAGTCATCTGTGAGAGAATTCTTGCAGAAGAGAACATCTGGCTTTTAGTATCCAATATACTTTTGGATACTAACTTTGTATTCAACTTTCCCCTACTTTGTAAATAGCTGCTACTATTCACTGAATGGTTACAAGTGCTAGAAACTGTGCTAATAACCATGTAATGCAGATATCACTATTTCCTATTTACATATGTGGAAACAAGTTTGAGAAAGCAATGTGCCCAAAATTACAGAGCTACTAAAGAATGTAGCCAGGCTTGGAAATGATTCCAGCAATTTCTTATCTCCTACCAAAATGTCTTCGAAAAATAAGAAAGACAAAATCTCACACTACCACTAAAACCTCTTTCATAAAAGCTTTTTGATTTGACCACTCCAATTCTCAGGGCAGGCAAGAAGAATTTCAACTCACAGTAAGGATGATGGAAGTTTTAAAAAGAAAAAAACAAAAAACAGTGCAATCAACCCAAAGCCAAGTGAAATCATGTGGCTGTCATGGTAATCTAATAATTTGGTGTACCTTCAAAATATGTTATCTAAATATCTGTCCACTGTTTATTAAATGGAAGCAGAGAAAATACTTTTAAGGCAAATAGCATAAATCTATTATTCTGTGTTCAATATAAAAAATGTATTTCATGCAGGCAACATAATAGTCTAACTTACTTGGTAGGATCATACTAGGTTAATCACTGATTCTCATTAAGAATAAAGTTTAGGCTCTGTGAAACTGGAAGTATACATTAAATATAACTCAGTGTGGGAGGTGGGGATTAATTAAACTACCTTAGTCAAGAGAGAAAGAATTTTGCAATAGATGTTACCAGGACACTTGGTTAAAAATTTGGGTAAAATAAACAGATTTAGAGTTTTATATCATATCAAACACAAATTTTAAGCCCAAAATTGTTTACAGAATTTAATTAAAACTATGACCCATGGGAGAAAAAAATAGTTAAGTATCTGATCTTCTTGAGGTGAATGATTTTTAAGCATTTAAATAGGACAAAAAGATTCATTTTCTGTCATAATTATATACTTATATATAATTATCCCATATATTTATATGCAATTATAAATATATGTAAAGTTATCCAGACCTTTATAAATGTTATCTTAATCTTTTGAGAATTTGCAACTTAACCAGCAATCCCACTAGTGGATGTATATTGAAAGGAGGTAAAATCAGTATGTCAAAGAAATATCTGCCCTCCCATGTTCATTTCCACGTTTTTCACAATAACCGAGATATAGAATCAACTTATGTGTCCATCAGAAATGAACATATAAGGAAAATGTGGTATACATACACAATGGATGTGATGTGATTTTCTCAGTGGAATATTGTGTATATATACACAATGGGATAATTCTGTAATGAAATTCTGATTCAGCCTTAAAAAAAGAGGAAATTCCTGTAATTTGCAACAGTATGGATGAATCTGGAGGGCATTTTGCTAAGTGAAATTAGCCAAGCACAAAAGGACAAATACTGAATGGTTTCACTTATGTATGGAATCTTGATAAAGTTGAACTCATAGAAGTAGAGAGTAGAGTGGTCATTATTAGTGGTTAAGGGGAAGATAGGGTTTGGGTTGGGGAGATGTTGGTCAAAGGATTCAAAATTTCAGTTAGGCAGGAGGAATAAGAGACCTACTGTACATCATGCTCACTATATAACAATGTACTGCATACTTGAAAATCACTGAGAGAATAGATTTTAAGTGTTCTTACCACAAAAAAAAAGTATGTGAGATCATACATATCTTAGCTTGATTTAGCCATTCCACACTGTATACATATTTCGAAACAACATGTTGTACATGATAACATATATACAATTTTTATCTGTCAATTTAAACATGGATTTTTAAAAAATATTAAAAAAAACAGAGTTAAGAACCTCTAGCAACACTCTCAGGCATGTTTTTCACAAAAGTGAATTGCACTCTCAACCTTGGGAACCAGTTGGCTTTTCCTGTGTCATGTTTGTGTAGTTTACTCACACTAGGATATACACCCTTCTTGGAAGGATCTGTCTTGGTCATCTTTGGCTCTGAGGCAAAAAAACAGCTTGGTACCTGACAGGTGATTTTTATTAGGTTGGTGCAAAAGTAATTGCGGTTTAGGTTTAGAAAAAGTCCTTATCTCTTGTTTGTTTGTTTCAAATTTATCTTAACGTTTTGCTAACAGTCCCTCTCAGAGAAGCTCCATTCCTATGCTTTCCTGGAGCCTGCTTCTTTCTCTCAGGACTTGGTTAGTAGGCCCTCCTCTCCACACCAGCATATGAATCTTTTAAGAAGCCTAAGCGCCAATGCTTTTTCTAGAGCACCACTAATGATCTGACTTTTCCACTCCCTGCAGTTCCTCCCAAGTCCTGTAGGCCTTTTTATCAGTGGCTCTTTTACTCCTTACCAAAAATATTTCCTCATTCCTTAACTCTTGAAATGGAATCGATAGGGAGCATAGATGACCTATACATACTATTATAAACATTACAGGAAATAAGGCCCATTGCAATATAAAGCAGAAATAAAGACAATATGATTTATAAGTTACATTTTAAAATATGTAAATGTTAGGGCACAATGGCACTCAAATGCAGAATAAGGTTGTTATATGCTTGCTCCTATTAATAAGAACAATCTCTTCAACTGAATAATGATTTTTTTTTAAAAATGGATATTTTGAAAACAAAAGTGTACTTGTGCATAGTTGTAAATGTGCCATAAATACATAAACTTCACCTGCAGCCTGATGTATGAATATAGACCAACAATTCAAACAAGAAGAGGCACTATCAAAAGTGATATGATTTTCTCAAGCAGAAAAACACTCTTAATGACATACTGAATAAAATAAAGTGAAATATATTTCCTCAAGGCCAGGTGCAGTGGTTCATGCCTGTAATCCTAGCACTTTGGGAGGACAAGATGGGAGAATCACTTGACACCAGGAGTTCAAGCCTAGACTGGGCAACATAGTGAGACCCCATCTCTACAAAAAATAAAAAATATTAGCCAGGCGTGATGGTGTGTGCCTGTAGTCCTAGCTACTTGGGAGGCTGAGATTGGGGGATCACTTGAGCCTAGGAGTCGAAGGATGCAATGAGCTATGATTGTGCACCCAGCCTAGGCAATAGAGCAAGACCCCATCTCAAAAACAAACAAATAGGCTGGGGATGATGGCTCACACCTGCAATCCCAGCACTTTGAGAGGCCAAGGTGGGGGGATCACTTGAGACCAGGAGTTCAAGACCAGCCTGAGCAACATACTGAGAGCCCATCTCTATAAATTTTTTTTAAAAAACATTAGCCAGGCCTGGTGGCACATGCCTGCCTGTAGTCCCAGCTACTACTTGGTAGGCTAAGGTGGGAGGATCACTTTAGCTTAAGAGTTCGAGGCTGCAGCAATCTATGATTGTGCCAGTGCACTCCAGCCTGGGTCACAGATCAGGAGTGCACAAGCAATCAAACAAATTTCTTCAAGCTACTTGCTCATTGCACTGCTAGAATATGCAGTATATGTTAAAACAATATATAGAATGCCTGGGGTTTCTATATAAACTGAAGTTTGTTGTTAGCGTTGGAGAATGACACACAACTATTTCCTGGGGGTCATTCAAAACTTATGTGTGACATGGATACTTCTCTGTAGAACAGAACCCTCCCAACCATTGCCTGTGCAATCCCCCTCTAATTGTGACAACCAAGCATGCCCCCACCCCAATATAAATACCGCTTAGGGAGCCCTGAAGCCCCATTTGAGAACCACTGGTTCTCCTTTGACTCCTTCCCAGGTCCTTGAACACTATTTTAGAATGTTGCTATTTCCTTTGATCTTTCTTTCTCCTTTATTTGTACCATCTGAAACACAACCTGTTCACACTCTCAGCTTTTATTTCCTCCCATATAAATCCTTCATCTACACCTGTGTTTACCTTTGTATGGGTCAATATTTACAAACGAACTCCATTTTCATCTACACACACATAGCTACATTTACTTAAGAAATATCAGTGACATTTTTATTAGCCAAGTTAACATGCATTTAGTTTGATGGATTTGGTAAGAATTAAAGGAAATTTAGCTGGTGAAAGTGTAAAGAAATGTGAAATGTTAGGCTCAGATATATTGTTTATTGAATGTGAAACGGTAAAGACAACAACGACATTTTAAAATAATCTGGTGTCATAATACATTATTTAATAATTCCAGATATCAGAATTGCCAGAATATTCAATCATCATATGAGAAAAGTTAAACTTAAAGCATTAGCTTTTTGTGTTCCATGGCCATAAAGCACTGAGCTATTCATATGAACGAACTTGTTCTCATTCATCTAAGAAACAGGTGACTATTGCATTACTTGCTTAAGGTGATAGTATTGCCAGGATGGAAATTCTGTAATAAAATTCTGATTGTATCAGTCCTGTATTGCATAGCTCCTTCTTAACCTGGGGTTTCAAATGCTATTAGATAGCAACAGCCATTTATTATTGCTGGGCCCATGTATAACATTTCAGGGTAGAAAGGACCCATCCGTGTCCCACCTCATGTGGTGTTGACAAGACTTCTCAACTTCTCCCAACCTATGAATAAGTCCTAATAGAAGGCTTGGAATGAAGACAAATCCCTCAAGAATTTAAACTTTATTAGATATACTAATCTCCATGATGACAGATGCCATCCATTCTCTCAGAGCCTGAATTTTAGCTACACCATGAGCTTCATGGAGAGCAATTTAATCTCAGCTTAGTTCATTTCAATCATTATCATTTTAGCACTATCCCTGTGCATACTGCACAAAGGCTCTGGAAACACAAAAATGGATGTGAAATGATCATGCACATTGCTATTCATGAGGAGTCATCAAAGTATTTTCACTCATCAGGCAGAAAAAAAGGAGAAATCTTTCAAAGGTAAGCTGAGGGTACTTCTGCTGAGTTGCATAAGAAAGAAGAGAAGAAATCACTTTTTTGTATTCATGATCATGGCCACATTTGATTGGTACCTTCCCCTAGGCTTGTCATAATACCTCTGAAAAACACAAGGCACTGAATGAGTGTAAAATAAAACATTTTTATGAGCCACAGAAGAGGCAGGTTGATCAAGAGAATAAAGGAACAAAAGGAGCAAAGAAGAGCTTTCTCCTGTATTCCTGGAAAATCATGTTTTATGGTCCAATGAAAAGCTGGATTAATTACTCATATCAGCTGAAAGATTCAGAACTTTGTTCCAGCATGTGGCTTTTCACACAGCATCTGTATCCCAGCAATGTTGTCTTTAGCTCGGGGCAGTGGTTATGTGATTGGAAACAAGAAGGAGCTTGAACCAATGTCAACATCCAATTGATGCTAATGAGGAACATTAGGTTCTCAAACATCCTGTGACCTAACCATCCCAGTCATATTACTTTTCCTACAATGAACAGAACGTGACTTCAGGTCAACTCTTCTCTCTCCTGCAGCTCTCCCTTAAACACAGCCATGCATTTGCGATCCTGGTCAAAGGAAAAAGAACTAACAAAATGGCAATTGACCAGGAAAAGGGTTAAAAAATAATCCTGGACACAGGCGAGAAGCTAATTACATCCAGCCAAGTGAGGGCTGTAAACAAGGTCAAAAGTATAAGAAGGCCCTGAAACCAAGACATCCAGCTGGATCAGAAGAGAATACAGATGAACTCAGGTTTAGAGACATCCAGAGAAGAGCAGGGAAATTAAAAGGAAGAAAGCAAAATGGGGGTAAACAGATTGTTCTTTCAGAGGATGGAGGGAAGGACAGCACAACCAATCTCGCTTTGGAAACAAAAGTTTACTAATTATATTTATGTCTCTCCAGTTCATAAGATGGAAGCTTCTCAAAATGGAAGTTTTGTTAATTTTCTGAGTAAAGCTAATAAAATATATAGGTATTAAGATCCATACTTGTATATAACCTGGGTTTCCTTGTCAGACTCCACAAATTGATGCTGAGATGCTGTGGGTAGAAGGTGATATTTTTTTTTTTTTTTTGAGTCAACTGTGTGAGCAATAAAGATTATTAACAAAATAAAACTTTGTATTTTTCCCCACATCTCTACAATATGTCTCTAGATGGAATATTTCTTTTTCTCCTGGCCTTTGCTGTACTGAGTTTTGTCATTCCATATGTGTTGATTTACATAGCAGCAGAAACAGGAAATCCAACCCCAAATGTAAAACCCTCCCAGTCTTTGTCACTCAGAATTCATCACACTGTTTTCCTTGTCCTTCAGGGACTACCAACACTTGTATCTTGCTCATGGGTTTCAATTCACTACCCCTTACCTCCTGGCTTTTACACTCAGCTTGCCATATATTGATAGATAGCAATTGCTAAATTTTCTTTTCTCTAGACATGCCATAGAATCTGTTAAATTGATTTTTTTCTTGTCTGTAGGACAAATTCTTCTTTATTCATAAATCCAGTTTAGCAGAAACTTATATTCATGCCTAACCATGACCTACATCACACTCTTAGCTTCTGACTTTTCATGATAGCTTCTGACAGTAAGGTGGGCCAGAGGAAAAAAAATGCAAAAAATAGAAACCTAGAACAAAGGGAAATTCCATATTCCCTTGCTAATTTCCTTTAGTCTCTGTCTGTGGTTGTCACCCAATTTTTACCTTCAAGCTTTTTGTGTTTTCTTTTTATTCTTTTTTTTTTAAAATTCTTAACCCTCTGCCAGGACCTCTCCCCTTCCTGTGTCAAACAGATTGGCTTATTCTAACTCCTTCAGATATTTATTTGATTCCCAGACCATTTTAACACTCACGTAACACCACAGATTTGTTCTCAGAGGAAATAAAAGAACCATCAGGTACCTCCCAAACATTTTTCCCCTCGATTAAGCAAACAATTGAATAATAGCAACCTTAGAAGCCAAGTAAATGTTTCCAAAATAAATGTTTGCTTTGCCAGAAAATATTTCTAAAAGCATTTCAATAGCGGTAATAAAACAAATACCTGCAAAATGGACAAAAAAACACATCAAATATGTTTTTTGCAATCCTTTCTAAGCACCTGGTGTTGCTTATGCTGAATTTTTGACCTAACCAAGAACCCAGTAGATATTGTGTGAAATTATTTGTTTCCCAATTCTCCCTACCACCTACAGAAAATTTAGTAAAAATATTTTGTTTGCCAAAAGGAGGATATTTGTAGTTAATATAAACCCATATCAAATTATTTGCAGTTACTTACAATTCAATATGCACAGTGGCAATCTAATAGAAAAGGATTGAAAAAATATATGAACTTGGCACATTAAAATATAGCTGTAGCAGGTCTTGATTTGACTGTAAACTGCCTAGAGTAAAAAATATATATATATTCCCACAAAAAAATCCTTATCAGGAATGAGTGCTTTTTTGACCAGTTATAACAACTGCAATTTTGATGACTGCAGTTCCAGGATTCATTCTTGTATTTGACAAGAAATCCTATCAAAATCTATTCATAGATAAGTCAACTTGCTTAACTGACATGAAAAAGGACTACATTTTGTCCAAACTATGATTGAATTTAACAATAACACTTAGTCCTATATCATCTATTTTAATATATATTATGCTGTAAAAACATACCTTCAGAAATATTTAAAATATAACCCTATCTGGTCTTTTCTTTGAAATTTATAACAACTCAAACTTCTAATAATGTAAATGTTGACAATTCTACTCCACTAGAAATCTGTTATAATCTATAATTACTTCTATAATTACTAAATTGGAAGTCTTTAAAATTACATAAATATTCTAAAATTTGCTTCAGTTGTTCTCAACCAGTGGCAATTTTACACACACACACCCCACCCACATACCCCAGAAGGGGACATTTGACAATGTTTGGAGATATTTTTGTTTGTCAGGATTGAGGGTGGGGATGAGACTAGCATTTAGTGGGTAGATGCCAGAGATTCTGCTAAACATCCTGTGATGCAAAGGACAGCCCTCTCACAACAAAAACAATCCAACACACATTTCAGTAGTGCTGAGGTTGAAAACACACAATTTACTCTGAGCATGTATCTTCTGTTGATAAAACAAGTTTAAAACATCAGAAAATACCTTGTGAAATATATTCTTTAAAATTAAATATTACTTATTCTGAAATATTCTACATAAATATGAATAAAGGAATAAGAATAACTAGAAAACTAGTAAACTTTGAACACAGTAGGATTCATGAATGTGAAGATATACTATTTATATATTGAATTAGAGTTTTTGAGAAAGTAATGTTGTTTATATCTTTTTACAGAATGTGGCTTTCTATTTTCCAAAAGACACAATCAAGAAGTTTTTTTTGTTTGTTTGTTGTTTTTTTTTTTTTTTTTTTTTTTTGAGACGGAGTCTTGCTCTGTCCCCCAGGCTAGAGTGCAGTGGCGCGCTCTCGGCTCTCGGCTCACTGCAAGCCCCGCCTCCTGGGTTCACGCCATTCTCCTGCCTCAGCCTCCCGAGTAGCTGGGACTACAGGCGCCCGCCAACACGCCCGGCTAATTTTTTTGTATTTTTTTTTAGTAGAGACGGGGTTTCTTACAAAGGCATTTCAGTTTGATGAGTTTTCAGGAAAGAGAAGATTCAAGAGTTAAGCAAAATTTAATCAGAAACATTTGAGTTTTATTCAATTTCCTATAAAATGCCATATGGATTTCAAAATTAATAGTGGAATCTACAAGACAGACGAATAAGTGGTCATTCTATATTCTAGACATCAGGAGTACTTGTCATATGTTAAAAGAGGAACTGATATTTCTCATGTCTAAAATTTTGATAGAATTATTTTATTATAGAATCTAGTCTTAGTTGCTAATTGAGCTAGCATCAAGTAAAGATTTCATATGGTTTAAAATAAGAGTGTTAAAATTGGGGAACATTTTAATCAAATCCTCATCAATAATAGGACAAATTGAAAATCATTTGCTTAGAATGTGGCAGAATGTGAAGAAAAGAACAGGGCCTCACTCTTGCAATAATTCTGGCAAATATGTGCGGTCCAGATATAATCAGGAGGAAATGGCAGACAAACTCAAATGGAGGGACATTCTGTGAAATAACTGGCTGCTACGTTTTAATTGTGCTACTGAGAGGTGACAGCGTGCTGGCAGCCCTCGCAGCCCTCACTCGCTCTCGGTGCCTCCTCGGCCTCAGTGCCCATTCTCTGGGCTGGCCAAGGCCGGAGCCACCTCCCTAGGCGTGCGGAGAGGTGTGGAGGGAGAGACACGGGTGGGAACCGGGGCTGTGTGCGGCGCTTGCGGGCCAGCTAGAGTTCTGGGTGGGCGTGGTCTTGGCAGGCCCCGCACTCGGAGCGGCCAGCCCTGCCGGCCCCAGGCAGTGAGGGGCTTAGCACCTGGGCCAGCAGCTGCGGAGTGTGTGCAGGGTCCCCCAGCAGTGCTGGCCCACCGGCGCTTGATTTCTCACCGGGCCTTAGCTGCCTCCCTGTGGGGCAGGGCTCAGGATCTGCAGCCCGCCATGCCTGAGTCTCCCCAATGAGCGCCACCCCCTGCTCCACGGTGCCCAGTCCCATCGACCGCCCAAGGGCTGAGGAGCGCAGGCGCATGGCGTGGGACTGACAGGCAGCTCCACCTGCGGCCCCGGTGCAGGATCCACTGGGTGAAGCCAGCTGGGCTCCTGAGTCTGGTGGGGACTTGGATAATCTTTACATCAGCACCCTGTATCTAGCTCAAGGTTTGTAAACACACCAATCAGCACCTTGTGTCTAGCTCAGGGTTTGTAAATACACCAATCGACACTCTGTATCTAGTTAATCTGGTAGGGGACTTGGAGAACCTTTATGTCTAGCTAAGGGATTGTAAATACACCAATCAGCACTCTGTATCTAGCTCAAGGTTTGTAAACACACCAATCAGCACCCTGTGTCTAGCTCAGGGTTTGTGAATACACCAATCAGCACTCTGTATCTAGTTAATCTGGTGGGGACGTGGAGAACTTTTGTGTCTAGCTCAGGGATTGTAAATGCACCAATCAGCACCCTGTCAAAATGAACCAATCAGCTCTCTGTAAAACAGACCAATTGGCTCTCTGTAAAATGGACCAATCAGCAGGATGTGGGTGGGGCCAGATAAGAGAATAAAAGCAGGCTGCCCGAGCCAGCAATGGCAACCTGCTCGGGTCCCCTTCCACACTGTGGAAGCTTTGTTCTTTCGTTCTTTGCAGTAAATCTTGCTGCTGCTCACTTTTTGGGTCCACACTGCCTTTATGAGCTGTAACACTCACCGTGAAGCTCTGCAGTTTCTCTCTTGAGGCCAGCGAGACCACGAACCCACTGGGATGAATGAACAATTCCAGATGGGAGGAACGAACAACTCCAGATGCACCGCCTTAAGAGCTGTAACACTCACTGTGAAGGTCTGCAGCTTCACTCCTGAGCTAGCGAGACCACGAACCCACCAGAAGGAAGAAACTCCGAACACATCCGAACATCAGAAGGAACAAACTCCAGCCACGCTGCCCTTAAGAACTGTAAGACTCACCGCGAGGGTCCACGGCTTCATTCCTGAAGTCAGTGAGACCAAGAACCCACCAATTCCGGACACACTACGACCAGGAAAGTCAAAGAAAGATGAGAAATAAGACTGAAGGAGACTAAGAGACATGAAAACTCACGGCAATGCATAATTCTAACTGGCTCCTTCTGCCTCAAAGCATTTAAAGGCAGTCTGACCATTAGAAGGTAGAAATACATCAGTGCCCATTTCCTGATTTTTAGGTCTTGACTGTGTCTGTGTATAATAATCCTCTTCTAGGGAAATGCACGCTAAAATATTCAGGATATGAGGCACCAGAGTGGAAACTTACCCTCAGATGTTTTAGGAAAAAAGAAAGCTTTGTATTCTATACTCAAATTTTTTGTAAGTTGGTGACTGCTTCAAAATAATATATGAATAGTATGACATTTCAAAATTACATATATATACTTATAAATTATTGTTTCAAAGTTATGCATATATATTTTTAAGGGGGTACCAAGTCAACCCCAATAAAACCGCATGACTCAAGAAAAAATGATGTTCAATTTATCCACACTATAGAGTTTAGAAACTAATAGGAAATATTTTCATTTAAAATTATTACCATAAAAATATCTTACCACTGAATAAGGGAGGTACTTCATAACAGCTAATGATTGAAAACAACCCAAATGCCCATTAACAAAATGTCATGTAACTACATAATCATCACTTTTCAGCCACAAAAGAATGAACTACTGATAGATGCTATAACATGGATGGACCTAAAACCATTATCCTAACAGAAGCAAGGCATAAAAATGCCACATAGTATATTATTACATTCATATGAAATATCCTGAATAGAGAAACCAATAGAAACAAAGTAAATTAGTGGTTGCCGGGGCCTGGGAGAAGGCTAGGATCACTGAGGATGATGGCTAAAAGAGATGGGATTTCTTTCTGACAGGATAAAAATATTCTACAGTTGACAGTGGTAATATTCACAATGTCTGTGAATATACCTGATATGGTTAGGCTTTGTGTCCCCACCCAAATCTCATCTTGAATTGTAATCCCCAGGTATTGCGGGAGAACATAGTGGGAGGTGATTGGATCACGGGGATGGTTTCCCCCATGCTGGTCTCGTGATAGTGAGTTATCACAAGATCTGATGGTTTTATAAGTGTTTGGCAAGTTCCTCCTTCACTCACTCTTTTCTTCCCTGCTGCCATGTGAAGAAGGTACTCAGTTCCCCTTCATCTTCCACCATAATTGTAAGTTTCCTAAGGGCTTCCCAGTCGTGCGGAACTGTGAGTCAATTAAACCTCTTTCTTTTATAAATTACCCAGTCTTGGACATTTCTTTATAGCAGTGTGAAAACAGACTAATACCAAAAACTATAGAATTGTGCAATTTAAATGAGTGAATTAAGTGGCATATACACTCTACCACAATAAGACCATTTGAAGAAAAGAGAGATGGGTACTCCTTTTCTTCCCCCTTATTCCTTCAATTTTTGTAAACTACATAATGTACACTGTTAATCATTTGTTCATTTATTGAACAAATATCTTACCACTGAATGTCACTGAACTTAAATACAAGTAGGAACAGACATGGTAAGTGGCTATTAAATAACTCTTCCTATGTCATTATCCAGGTGTGGTTTGTTTGTGTGTGTGTGTGGTTTTTTTTTTTTTTTTTGGAGATGGAGTCTTGCTCTGTCACCACCCAGGCTGGAGTGCAATGGTACAATCTCGGCTCACTGCAACCTCTGCCTCCCAGGTTCAAGAGATTCTCCTGCCTCAGCTTCCTGAGTAGCTGGGTTTACAGGTGTCTGCCACCATGCCTGGCTAATTTTTGTATCATTATCCATGTTTTTAAAAGTTATGCATCTCAAGCCTCATTAATATGAGTTAATAAATGGAAAAGGAATTATGTACATGGATTACATAACTCTGACATTTACATTTGTATTTAGATCTTTATTGAAGGGGAAAATGTAGTGTACTCCTAAATAACTTGTGCCTTTTGATTGCAGTTTTATAGCATTTACACATTCCCAGTGTATGAAATATTTGGAAATCTACTAAATACTGCTTTGTTCTTGGTTTATGCCACATGTACAAAACTTTCAGTTGTAGTGATTACGGTATCATATTGTCACATTCTCCCAAAAAAATGTTGACTGTGCCATTCTATCTTTGTCTCTTTTCCCCCATTTTCCAGATATATTGGTAAGGAAGCCAGAAGTATGTTGCTTCAGAATATGTATTTTCATTTTTCTCTTCTCTTATTTTAGAATGTAGACACCAGAAAAAATTCTTAGCTTCCTCAAAGGTTACTGTGACTACATTAGCACTGTTTTTCTCTTAGAGTCTAAGACTTAGGCTAGTGGTTATCTAAATTTAGTTCCCAGGATCAGCAGTAAAAGCATCATCCCACAGCTCGGATAAAATGCAAATTACAGAACTCCACCCCAGATCAACGGAATCAGAAACTCTGAGTGTAGGCCCCAGCAATCTGTTTCACAAGCCCTTCAGGTCATCTAATGGTTTGAGAAACAATGTCTTGGATCACTAGTTTTCAAAGTCATTTTGTGTGTAGAACTCACCTGAGAACCTGTTTAAAAATTCAGGCTCCAGGCCAGGCGTGGTGGCTCACGCTTGTAATCCCAGCACTTTGGGAGGCTGAGGTGGGCGGATCACGAGGTCAGGAGATCGAGACCACGGTGAAACCCCGTCTCTACTAAAAATACAAAACAATTAGCCGGGCGTGGTGGCGGGCACCTGTAGTCCCAGCTACTCGGAGAGGCTGAGGCAGGAGAATGGCGTGAACCCAGGAGGCGGAGCTTGCAGTGAGCTGAGATTGCGCCACTGCACTCCAGCCTGGGCGACAGAGCGAGACTTCGTCTTAAAAAAAAAATTCAGGCTCCATCCTGATTCAATAGGTTGTGCCTGAGCATTAGAAATTTGTGCTTTTAGAAGAGCTCTGGTTGCTTCTGACTTAGGTAACTGGGGCAGGATGAGTGACTGCATGGTCAGTATCTCTGCTGCATCAGCATTTACAAGAAATCTGACAATGACACATCATGGGTGAAGGGATAGCTTTCATTGGAGATTGGGGGACATTCAAAATCCAAGGTCAATGAGAGAAGAGAAACCATTGTTTCTGTCCATCCTCATCCTTCAGAGAGGTGTGCAGAGGACAGCATGGCTGGACACACCATGAGGGTCTAGGCTGGACACCTGGCCACCTGATTGCTCTCCTTTGTGTATAGGACAAGCATGTGGGCAACCTTATCGGTGAAATGACACACAAACTTCTTGGCTGTCTGGTCTTCTGGAACTGGTCAGCAGCCATTTATACCTGCTGGGCACCTAGAGACTCTGGAACCCAAGGGGTAGTTACAGGCCCTCCTGTCATGGGCAGCTGAGTTTGCATGCAGCTCCCTGCTAGAGGGTAGGGGAAGAAGTCCCCTGGTTACAGGTGGCCCAGGGTCAATGCAGTCTAGAGAGGGCAGTCAGAGTCATGTTAAACACTTAGCTCACTGCACCTCAGCCATATGCAGACCATGCTTTCAGAAGTGTCTTCACAAACTATTACATAATCTCTAATCTTTTGGATTTCTTTGATAGGCCTTTTTTTTTTTTTCCATCTGCTGTCCTGGAAAAAAAAAATGATGGAAGGTCCTATTTTAGTCAGTAGGTCTGCTATAAGAAAATACTATAGACTGGGTGGCTTGTAAACAAAAGACATTTATTGCTCACAGTTCTGGAGGCTGGAAGTCCAAGATCGAGACTTGGCAGATTCAGTGTCTGGTGAGGACCTACTTCCTGATTCACTGACAGCACCTTCTTGCTGTGTCCTCACATGGTGGAAGGGGTAAGGGAGCTCTCTGGGATCTGTTATATGAAGGCACTAATCCCATTCATGAGGGCCCCACCCTTATACCTAATCAACCCTCAAAGGCCTCACCTCTTGAAACCATCATACTGGGAATAAGGATTTCAACACAGAAATTTTAGAAGACATAAACATTCAGACTATAACAATGCTTTATTTCTGAGACTCTATTTCCTTTCTAATCCTTAACCCATGCCACACTTCCCACTTCACATGCTACATGGTTCTAGAAGTTCACATTATTAGAGTCTGAATTGAAGCACCCATATATGGCTATTAGCTTGATCATTCTTTTTTCCATTTCTGGGTCAATGAAGGCCTTTTTGTGGGTCCATAAAGATATGGTCAAGAAGGTATATGAGGTACACTTCCTTCTTGCATGTTATAAATGAGGGTGGGTTGGTACCTTCCAAAGCCTCTACATGGAAACGATTTAGAAAATGACAGGCATGGCTGTTGAGTATTTGCCTTTATAAGCCAGAGGGCACTGAATGCAAACTGAAAAAGCATAAATTGATTAAAGTAGAGCTAGTATTTCTAGAGGAATTTTAAAGGTGTTTCCCTACGATGTCTTCATGCAGTGCAAATAGGTGCTCCAATGTTTGCTCCTAACCAATATTAATTCACAACCAAACAGGAAGCAGTGCAAGCACAAACTTTTGTTGCTTGGCAGGGTTTGTCTCTATCTCAACAGTAAGTGGAACCTGGAGTCTTATTTCAAGTTGTTGTATACCTTATAGAATCTGTTGCATATCTAGAAAATATTGATACAAGTGTCTGAATATCCATTTGGTGAGCTATTGAGTTTTATTATAGAGTGTGGGCTTCATTATCCTCAACATTTTGTTGTATTTGTAAAGCTAGATTTTATAGAATGCTCTTTAATTATAGAGAGAAGTACCTGAAAAGATGAACCTTCTCAACAATGGGGGACAAGATTCTAATGCTCAGAAGAGTCAAACCAAGTCACAAGTACCCTTAAAAGACTGAGTTTCAAATGAGGTTCAGGAGGCATGCTATACATTAAATTCATCGAGTCTGTATCTTGAAATAAATTGCAGAAGAGGATTGGGAGGGTAAGTTAAACACAAAAGTGGCCTGGACACATGAAGTATTTGTGTGATGTATACTGAGTGAGGAAAGAACAAGCTACCCAGCACAAAGGCTTGGGTGCTCAGAATGAAGGCTGGAGTCAGGAAAGAACAAGCCACCCAGCACAAAGGCTTGGGTGCTCAGAATGAAGGCTGGAGGGCATAGAGGAAGCCTTGTGTTGACACAGTTGTAAAAAGGCAACGGAGCACTAGCACCAGGCCATCAGATGCCTGCTTCTCAGGCTGCTTTTTGTTGAAAGTGCACATTACACACCCTTGCATGGATCCAGTGAATTAAGACATTGAGAAACAATTGAAAAGAGTCAATAAAATGAAGGCTTTCCCTGAGTTTGTGGAATCTCGGAACTCTGAAGAACTCATTCTCCCTACTTTAGTTGAACAGGAAAAGTCATTTTTGAATACGAATGTCAACAGAGGAGACAGTAACAAGCATTATTTTTCTGTTTGAAGTGAATAGTCAATTTGGCAACAATATTTCCACCTTGGTTCTTCCAAGGGGACAGGGGCCAAGGTATCAGGCATAGAGTTAAGCTCCTAAATCCTGTGAGGTGCTACAAAGTGAACAATTTGCCAAGGAATTTCCTCTTCTCTAACTCAAGAAAAGCCCCAGTGCCTGTCCAAAGAGAAGGACTGGGGTGCTTCTGACACACCCACAGGGTGACCAAGTATGTGTGGTCAGGTATCACTCAAGCGTCTTTACCTAGAAAGGAAGAATTCAGCTGCATTCAGGATGATTCAGGATTTTTTGGTTTGGTGAAAATTAATAATAATGATAAACATATAAACTCCAGAAATCTAAGATATTTCACTAATTGAATACCTTTAAAAATACTAAAAATAACAATCTAATGTTCAATAGTGAAAGTTAAATATCTATATTTGAATAAAGGACAAAAATAGTTGTTAATAAATATTACCACAAACAAAAAAGTTCATTTTTATACTATAGAAAATATATGTTTAAACATTAGCTCAAGAAGGCTAGTGTTGAATTTCTAACAGGGCAGTTCATAGATTGGTCTTTTTTATTGTCAGACAGTGCCACCTGCAGGAACAACTCAGGTTCTTCACTTCAGAGTGAAGGTTTTCAGCAATCTAATTTTCTTGTGTTCTGTTTGGTTAATTTTTAAGGTAATAGACAGGTGAGAAGTCTGTTAGGCTATTTCATGTTGAAATCATATTACATTTGCAACACTTATTCAGGTGACATGTAATGTGCAAAAATAAATCTTTAGTTTCTTCTTAAGAAAATACTAAACCACATTATTAAAAATTCCTCCAAGGAAACTGTGACCTTAGTGCAAAACTTACAATTATATGTATATACAAAACTTACAATGATATGTATTTATATAACACTTATATGTATATATAATCCATTTTACCTGGTTTTGGGTCTCATAAGAATAATAAATAATTTATATTTCAGGAACTCTACAATGAATATGTAGACCGATTTATTGATTCATTTGTTTCTATTTTATTGTTAAATTGATTTAATCTTATCACAAATGAACATACCATTTTTACCCTCTTAACCATCTTTAAGTATACAGTTCAGGCCAGGCGTGGTGGCTCACGCCTGTAATCCTAGCCTTTGGGAGGCCGAGGCGGGCAGATCACAAGGTCAGGAATTCGAGACCATCCTGGCCAACATGGTGAAACCCCGCCTCTACTAAAAATACAAAAAATTAGCAAGACTCTGTCTCAAAAAAAAAAAGTATACAGTTCAGTATTTAGCATATTCATATTGTTGTAAATCCAATTTCTACAACTTTTTCATCTTGCAAAAATGAAACTGTGTACCCGTTAAACAATTCCAAATTTCCCCTGCCCCACACCCTAGTAGCCCCCTAGGGGGCCACTTTCTGTTTCTAGGAGTTTGCCCACTCGAGATACCACATACAAATAAAATTATACAGTGTATGCCTTTTAAAAAATTGACAATATAAACTTTGAAAATCACTCAAGGTATTTATTCTTGCAGATACTGAAATGGATCCTGGAGGAAGGTATTTATTATGGATCAACACGTGAAAAGGAGGAGATGGAAATAGGATGGGGTACAGGGAAAAGATGAGCTGTGGTGCAGCCTTGAGCCACAGGAGCTAGGGAGCAAATGTCTGTTAGTGTTGTCCTATGCTGGATTCAAATTACTGGGCTTTACATCCCTGCATGATGCCTTCTTTGGAAGTGGGTCACCCAGGGAAACACATGTCTCTCTGCAGCCAAAGGAACCCGAAAGGATCTGCCGCCTAACCATACACCTGTGGCTGGCCAGCAAGACCATCTTTTTTTTGTTTGTTTGTTTTTTGTTTTTTTTTTTTTGTGACAGAGTCTTGCTCTGTCACCCAGGCTGGAGTACAGTGGTGCGATCTCGGCTAACTGCAATCTCTGCCTCCCGGGTTCAAGCGATTCTCCTGCCTCAGCCTCCTATGTAGCTTGGATTACAGGCATGCATCACCACGCCTGGTTAATTTTTGTATTTTTAGTAGAGATGGGGTTTCACCATGTTGGTCAGGCTGGTCTCAAACTCCTAACCTCGTTATCCACCTGCCTGGGCCTCCCAAAGTGCTGGGATTACAGACGTAAGCCACAGTGCCCGGCCTAGACCATCCTTGAAGGATGATCTGGGTGGCATGTCATGAGTCCACCACTCTCCATCCGAAGCACCCATCTCTGTTTGGGGAACACTTCTCTTCAGGATCCCAGCAGGCTTCTCCTTCTAGGGGAAAGCTCAGTACAAAAAGGTTAAGAGAAAAACCTGAAGCCCCAGTGCAACATCTCATCTCCGGATCACAACAGACATTCATCTCCTGTCTCCTCTCAAAATGCTTCTAGATCCCATACCCTTGGCTACCATTTCTGCTGGTCATGACTTGAAGTGACACAAGTCCTCACTCCTGGGGGGCATTGAGCTCAGGCACTATGTTCTTTGAAATCCAGGGTCGTTGTCCCTGTTCATTTTGGTCACAGTAAATCCTGAGGTGACACCCTTCTTCTTCCCTGCTCCATTGTGTAACAGCATCACGATCTCTTCTAATAATGAAGGTCAAGATGGCAACATTTCTACTTGCGTATTGGAAACAATGAGCCTGAAGTGCCCAAGCAGCCTCTGTTGCTTATAAAATTAACAGGGTTCTTTCCTATCTCCTGGCAAATACATGCTGCCTTTGGGGGACTAGTAGTACCTCTAATTCTGCAGAACCAAGAGTTGCAAGGACAGGAAGCACAAAGTCCCTCAGTGGGTCACTGGGAACAATGGTGAGTGGGGACCTTTCTACTTTTATCTCTTCGCTTCATGACCCATGTAATCTTCTCACTGGAGACGTGGTACCATATTCAATCTTTGAATGTATAGACCACACACTGAAGGAGAGCATCCTACCTTCACAGGCAGCCTGACAACTGTCTAGTCAGTCATTCATTTATCTTGTCCTTTGACACTTGTGTATTGTCCAGTCTCTATCTGATATGTAGCCAGTGTTTAGCTTCTTATTCCTGAGCTCGCCTGCTCTCAGATTCCTGCCCTGATATTGTTTTCCATTTTTGCTCACAGAGTCAGGGTCACTGTGTGAAGTTGTGCAATTGTGCACTGCCCAATACCAGGGGTGCGCTTTGTGCAGGATTCCTCTGTATGAACAGTTCCTCTAGGAGTGATGCCATTCTTACTGGTTGCAGTATGATGACGCCATCCCTAGTGAACAATAAGAATATCTCTAAGTCAATAACAGTAGCTCAGAGATGCCTTTTCATATTGAGAAGCTGATGTTTGGAGACAGACAAATGAATCTTATTAGTGATTTTTATCAGGACAAATCATTATCTAATATTTGGCTACTGGAAATGCAACACAATTTATATATTATATTTGCATATAACTAAAGAAACTCCATCACCTTTCATTATCACTGCCCCTATTGCCATCAATAAAGATATCAATATGCCACTAGTGTAAAACAGAGATTTTTTCTGAGGGTAAATTCTGTGGGAGTGATAAGCATGTATTCTAACAGAAAAGATGGAAAGCTGCCTCTTTTAAGTTTTATAGTTTTCATTTCCTATGCTTTTTATCTCTGATGGTCCGTAAACGTCATAAAACCTTTTAAGAAATTTGAAATATCAAGGTGTGTTCCCTGAGAAAAATGTAATTATGGATGTGCACATATAGTTTCCGAGTGTTTACAGCCTCCCTAATGTCTATCCATAGGTTCTGGGAGATTCCATGGGTCCTGGAATTTGGTAGCCAGGGTGATATATAACAGACACTGAATTTGGAGTCAGAAGGCTTGGTGATAATCTTGTTCTACGAATTACTAACTGCATGACCTTCTGCAAGGCAATTCTGCGTACCATTGCCAGTTGTAGTGTGACTATAATTATTTTTATAATTATATCTTACATAGTGCTTTTGAGCATCAGATGGGAAGACAAACTGGGAAACCTCTGGCCAAAGCTGGATACATGTTTACATGTTGTTTTTTTTTTTAAAGTGGGATTAATAAACATGTTGTTCACCTGGTACTTATCAGTATGGGTTTCTACAAATGGTTGCCTTTCTGTATTCCCTTCTAAGCTTATTGGTCAGCCCAATCAATCTTCAAAACAGTTACACCTTTCACAGAAAATGAGTGAAGTGTTTTCCATTAGGATATTTCCCCATTACACCTGGATAATAAAATCTCAATAATACCCACATGATATTTAGGCAGCTGTGTGCTTAAACACACAACCAGTTTGATTATGTCTTGGTGAGTAGTTTCAGGGGTTGTGCATGTCCAAAGGCATGCAGTGTAAGCTGTAAGCATGCCAAAGCAGCAAGAGAAAACCCAAAAAGATCTCCACAATGCCGATATTTGAAATGATGAGGTTTCCTCTTGTGTTCACTGCTTAGTTGTGCTAATTCAAGGGACCAATTAATACATAATCTTCAAACATCTACTAGATTCAAAGTATCATAACAGATATGCCATGAGGATGCACCAAAGTATGAGACACATACACCTGACTCCCAAATATTTTACAATGAGCTTCCTTCTGGACTTGCCCTATGCAAATGAAATCTCAACTCAAAAGACACTGGATGAGGGTCAGTGATTTGTGCTAAGGGAACAGAGAAGCAATCAGGGCCTGCACGCCCTGGCATGTGCAGGGGAAGCAACAAGTAGTGGTTGGGACAGAGGACAGAGCTGGAACCAGGAAGGCTAGCTGGGAGAGCTCAGATCATTTCCCATATGGAGAACGGAGTAAGGGAGGGAGAAATAATGGCAGGAAGGTGGGCTCTAGGGAGGGCTCTCCAGGCAATTGTCTATTTGCTGCTTAATAATTACTGATGGAGCCCTAAATGTATGGCAAAAAAAAGGGGTTATGTTTTTTATGGTAAGGAAGGCTGTATCATTCTGCAGAGGATTGAGGTGAATCAGCCCAGCATGGCTTCAATTATTCTATCACTAATTTACTACTACTTCTACTACTACTATTACACACACACACATGCGCGCGCGCACACACACACACACACACACACACACACACACACACGGGGGGGGAGAGAGAGAGAGAATGCATATATCACAATATATTCACTACAATATAACTCTGAATCCTTTCTGGACCTTCTTCCTCCAATCTCTACTGTAATAAGATGCCTTTGCATGCCTACTCCATTGGACTGATGGAAAAAGGATTAATGATAGAGTCTTTGGATGAGTTTAGAAAGCACTGCAAAAACATATGCAGTGAAAGAGAGAGGGAGAGAGAAATATGTTTCATGTTAATGTCTCAGATCTGAGAATACTTTGGAGACCAGACTCAGGGGTAAGCATTTCAATGGTGATTGAATCTTCAGTGGTGAACCCAATGCCCAAAGCTTGCTCTACTGGCATGAGTTCAATCTGTACTCTAGTCCCCAAGCTGCATTTGGTGTGATTTGACTTATGATTTTAGAATCTAGGCTCAGCACCATGTCCTAAAGTTATTTTTCTGACGCACATATGAGATTTCTATCACAATTAGAAAAGTGACATGAATTGTGCAGAAGACTTCCCAGTTCCAGATGACTATTCCTATGGGTCACACATCACTGTCAGCCACATGCTTTTCATGAGAGTCACAAGGGAAGGTCAGACAGAGCAGGCCATCCTTGCCCCAAAATTCTCTAAGGCACCAGAACTTTAACAGGGTGTAGTGAAGACAGTGTCCTATTACAGCAAATAAGAAGACAGGCTAGAGGTTTTAGAGGTGTTGATTTTTAAGCCTTAAGCAAAACGGGCTTAACCATAAGAAAAGAAGTTAAAAAGAACATGAAAAAAAAAGATTTCATCTATTACATCTGTGCCACAATAAATGTCACATATTTAATTAGCTCATTTCACTATATGAGTCTATTTTTTTACATCATCAATTGAGCATCCACAGTCACTACATGCAAAAGACATTTTCCAGAAGTCCCCATATTTATCCCCATCTTAAGATGGTTTCAATGAACGGTCCATACATTGCAATCCCAAAAAATGGAGGCAAATGTGCTTCATTTCTTCTCGCTCATGAACAGATGGTTTTCACTAGCTCATATCTTTGATACCTCTAAAACGGTTTTTGAAAAGTACAAATGTGTCACTTACAGGGAAGACACCAGCAATAGCTTCAATATCCATAAAAAATGTGTCGGTAAAAGGGAGTGAAAAATGGAACACAAGTTTCCTTTTCCCTTGCTATAAACAATGAGCAAGCCCAGAATATTTTCTATAAAAACACACATTTTGTTTAAGAGCCAGCATCATGAACCCTGTGTTCATTCCTATAAAATATTGCTTCCAATAACAGTTTGGGGAGGAAAATATATTGAATAATTTTCAGTCAACTTAGTCCAGTGCACTAAAGCTTAAATAAAATGTAATTTAGAAAACAACATCCTAGACAAAACAAGATGACAATGGTGAGGTTTTTAAAAAAATCTCTATAAATCTTTTCACAAAACTACACAAAGCCAACTGAAAAGAAAATGGACTCTGTGTTGGTTTCCTATTCCTGCTATACCAAATGACCACAAACTCAGTGGCTGAAAACAAATCAGATTAATTATCTTCTAGTTCTGAAGGTCAAAAGTCCAAAAACAATCTTCACAGGACTGAAATCAAAGTGTTGGTGGGGCTGCATTCCTTTCTGGAGGCTTTAGGGGAGGACTTTTGTTTCAATTTCTTTAAAGTCTTATAATATTGCCACAGCATATCTCAGTGTTTATCGTTTGGGGTTGAGGTTGATGTTCATAGCTACTCACTGTGCCTTTTCAATGTAGAGATTCAAATTATCTTTTGATGCTCTCTTTATCTCTTGAAGACATGGCAATAGAATGGAGCAATATAAAAATTATTAAAATAATATGCTAAAAGAAAATGATTAATAAATAACTAATAACAATAATAAAGCATCTACAAGTAGCTAAGTAAGGATAAAATCCAAGCAGACCCTTCTTGCGATGATTTGGTGAACCCTCAGGGGTCAAGCATGAGGAAGCCCTAGGGGTCTGATATCTTATGGTGGAAGTTCAAGAGAGGACACCCTTGGGTTTGACCTCCATCTCATGTACACAGATGCAATTTGCATCCTAAGCATGTATACATCATTATTGTAAGGCATACTCAACATATTTTATCATTATGACTGACACAGAAGTTAAGGCAGGAGCTTCCCAATTATAAAAAAAAACCCAACCCACTAAGCTGAGCCAGAGAAAACTAATAAAACAATTAGAGCAGCTTTGATGCAGGTCTTGCTGGAGAGTCATCCATCTCCAGGTGAGTCCACAAGCTCAACCAGATGTTCAGCTGCAATAAGACCTTCTATCTTATTCTTCAGCTGGCTGAGCCAGATGGTGGGGAGATGTTATCTCTCCATCCCTCTTTCTCATTCACTTGTCAAGTTTAAGTCTTTTTCACCTTGGTCCCCAAGTAACTGAGAGCTGCCAAGTGCCTAGGTGTTGATAACAATGCAATCACTCCCCTCAAAAGAGAGAAAGGGATGGTTTGTCTGTGGCAAATAACTGGCAGTGTGGGTAGGGGGGAATGTCTTAATCTGTTTGTGATACTGTCACAGAATAGCTGAGAGTAGTAATTTATAAACAACAAACAATTATTTCTCACAGTTCTGGAGGCTGGAAAGTCCAAGATTAAGGCACTGGCAGAGGCAGTATCTAGTGAGAACTGCTCTCTGCTTCCAAAATGGCAACTTGTGACTGGGTCCTCAACATGGCAGAAGGCAAAAGGGATGAGTTAGTCCCCAGAGCCCTTTTATAAGGGCACTAATCGCCTGCTAATGGCCCCATCTCTTAATACATTCCCTTTGGGGTCTACGTTCCAGCATATGAACTTTGGAGGACACGTGTATGTGTAAGTCCTACACTGTCAGAATCTATCTTGGCTCATCATCTCTTTACTAGCCAAATCCATGGGACAATGGCAAGGCAAGTTGTCAGGGGCCGCCACAGTGCTGCTTAGGGGTGGTGCAGCCACTTGGCTTGGTTTCACCTTTGCTTCCACATCCTCCACTGTTAACTGACCCCGGTGCCTGTATATTGGGGTATGGATGTTCTGTTGTCAGGCCAACTTGAGAGGATATGATTGTATAGGATGCCCTCCCAGTGATGTAGCCACAAGTCCCTTTTGCTGTTCCTAAATGGTTTGTAAACTTTTTCCACATTTCTGTAGGTCAAGGTTCTCCTGTAACCGTAATAAGTCCATTGCCCCATGCATGTGGCAAGTCACTGCCCCGAGACACTGGGTTGCAGCAGAGAAAGAGATTTAACCATGGGGCTGCCAAATGAGGAGATGAGAGGAAACCTTAAATCCATCTCTCCAAGGAGTTTGGGGCTAGGGGCTTTAAGGGTTTTGGAGTGGGCCGAAGCATGGAGATCACTGATTGGTAGAAGAGTGCAGGGTGAAGTCATGGGACAGGGAGATGAAGCTGTGTTCTCACGCTGATTGGGTTCCTCTGTGGGGGCCTTCAAACTGGTTGGCATCAGCTGTTTCACTGGAATTCAGGATCTGCTGAAGCAATTCTTAAACAGAAGCCTCTGATTCTAACATCAGAGATCCTTTCGATAGGAACAACGGGGATGCAAATGGTCAGGATCTAGTGCTACGGGACTTGCGGTTACAAGGAAGTGGGTGCAAGTGCAGCCTGAGGAATGCTGAATGATGACTCTGTTTCTGTCTGGAATTCTTGGGAACCCTGTGAGGATGGCTTCCTTCCCTGAGTAGCCCCAGAACTCTTGTGGATAGGAATGTATGAGGTAAAGGGGTTGATTTTATTAGATCCTCATATTGCTCCAGGTTTATGAGTCACTACTTGTCCTCAAATGCACTCAATACAAAGGTATTTCCTTAAGAAAAAACAGTGGGCTCATCAAGTCAACACCACACTGTATTTCATCAAAGAGAGCCTTCCTTACACATTGACAGCATGTGAACGTCCCCCTAACTCAAAATACCTATAAAGTGCCCTGAGCAGACCCGGGAGCAGGATCACAGTTAAGTAAAGTGTTCAAGTCTCACTGTAGAGTATTTTCCTTTGGCCCCTAAGCCCTCTCCTAGCCATAGCTTTAAGATAAATAAATAAAAGCCCCAGCTTTCTCAGCCAACTGTCAACCTGTCATATGTTTTCAGCTGTGGCTCTTGCCACAATTGAAGTCAAATTCATTTTTAATGATAACATTTCTATACTTTTGCAAAGTAGTTAACCCAGATGTGATACATTGAGAATAAAAACCAGATGTCTTCATCAGATCCTGAATGTGCTCCTCTCATAAAACATATCTGTTCATAAATGTCTTAGGCTAGACAATGATTTATTGTAGCTGAGCTTTTCATGCCCCGCCAAAAGAAAGGCTAGAAGCACAAGTGTGGGAGTTTACCAGCTGTCCTGATGGAACAAGAGAGAACCCACTCATGTCTTCATCACAATTGTGCCCAAAGACAGTTTTTCTAATCACGCTATGTCAAGTTTTAGCACAATGTTGTAATTTCCTACTTCCTCTTTTCAGAATCACAAGTTACTAATGAAGAAAAGAAATAAAAGAAAAAAACCCTAGAGAGCAACTGTACCCCATCTGTAGAATATTTAAAAAAGAATAGAAATGAAAGCTTATTGTACACACAAACGAGGCTGCAATTTGTGAAAG
The DNA here is from genome assembly GCF_006542625.1 of Nomascus leucogenys. Classification (NCBI taxonomy): domain Eukaryota; kingdom Metazoa; phylum Chordata; class Mammalia; order Primates; family Hylobatidae; genus Nomascus; species Nomascus leucogenys. The sequence goes on along the minus strand of NC_044406.1, from coordinate 6,422,814 downwards.
TTGCGAGAATGAAGTGGGGGTGACTAGTGTTAAGAAAATCCTGGCACACAGAGCCAGGGAAAACCATGGAGACGGTTCACATGCTTGTAGGTCTGATAACAAAAACTATCACAAAAGGCTGCAAAAACCACAACCTCGCACAAATGTCATCGCAATCTTACAGAAAAAATACTTCTATAAGGATATCTGCCAAACAACTCCCTGTCCAAACTCGGACTGGTGTCACCTTTGTTACTGATTTTTGTAGTCAAAGATAATTATTTCAAAACAATTACATCATCCTCCTCCTTTTTCCCTTTAAAAACTTTTATCTTCCTTTACCTCCCTCAATAGGCGCATAGTTTACTATGGCATGTGTGTTTCTATTGCAATACCCTGTTCACAAATAAACGTCTTTTCTTTTGGAGAGACTCTCTGTTATTTAGGTTGACGAAGTAAAATGTAGTTTTCACTATTTTGACTTCACGGCATTTCCTTTAAGTCTCAGGCTCACTAGTGCATGTTTATATGGAACAACAACAAAAAAATACCCATTATTTGAACAGACAGTGCCGCCATAAGAATGTGGGGTTTAAAGATGGTGCATTCTAACTTTTTGAGGGTCTGAGTTTAACACTGATTCCAGTGTGCTGAGATTCCTTTGTCCTTGGGAATGACCTCCTTGTGTTTGGGTGGTGGATCCCAAGGGCGTCCTTATAGAGACAGAATCTCCAAGTTCAAGGGGACCTTACCTTAAATATTAACCAGTCCCAAATCCATAGAGACAGAAAGATTAGTGGTTACCAGGGGCTGGGATAAGGGAATATTGGAGGGTGATTACTAATGGCTTTCTTTTTGAGATGACAGAAGTGTTCTGGAATTAGATAGTGGTGATGGTGATACCTGTACACCCTTGTGAATATACTAAAAACTAGTGAATAGTTATACTTTAAAGTGGTAAATTTTGTACTATGTGCAATATCTCAATAAAAATGAACGAAAAGGTCAGTACTATGTTAAAGTTCTTTTGTGTGCATGTGCCCACACACACGTGTTACCAGCCAGTTTACACATTCATATGGTAATGCTCACATCAGCACCCTTGCCATGGGATCACCCAGATTATGTACAAATACCCCCAGGATAGAGCAAGGCACCACCTTTCAAAGCAGCCCCTTCCATTGTTGAATGACTTTTGCTATTAGAAAAGAATCCCACCAGCCAGCTGAAATCAGTTTTGCTGTGGCCTTCATTCACTGGCACTGGTGTTACCCCCTTGCAGCTTTAGAAAATGACTTTATTAATCTTTATGAAAAAGATGCCTTAGCAACAACTTTCCCATTACTCCTGGATCATCCCTTCTCCAGATTAAATAATCTCAGTGTCATCAACCACACATCCTGAAACTTGGTTTTGAGTCATCTTTCTCATTACTCTCCTCAAAGTGTGTTCAGTTTATCTAAGTTTTTTCAGTAGTGTGGTTTCTTGAGCTGGAAGAAGTACTCCTGAAGTCATCTGATGCAGCTCTCCAAGAAGCAAAGCCCAAGTCCCCAACATCTCCCCTGACATTGTGGTGAACACTAAGAAGCTGTAAGATCAGATGTCTTTTCTCAGGTAGGGCTGCCAGATAAAATACGGGACTGTTTAACATGAATTTCAGGTAAACAATGAAATATTTTTTGTATAATCATGTCCTGAAGACTACCTGGGACACACTTATACTAAAAAAGTATTTGTTGTGTATCTGAAATTTGCATTTATTTGGGTGCCCTACACTTTTTGGGTTGACTTTATTTTTTAGTATGGGTTTAGATTCAAAGCAAAATTGAGCAGTAAGTACATAAGGTTCCCATGTACCTCCTTCCCCAACAAATCTACATGCACGCTTTCAATATCCCACATCAGACTGATAGGTTTGTTACCACTGATGAGCCAATAATGATACATCGTTATAACCTAAAGTCCATAGTTTCCATTAGGGTTCACTCTTTATATTAACAAATGCATAATGACAAGTATCCATCATTTTAGTATGACACACAGTATTTGGGCTGCCCTAAAAAATTCTCTGTGAGCCACCAATTGATCCTTCCCTGTCCCCAGCCCCTGTAAACATTAATCATCTTACTGTCACCATACTTTTGCCTTTTCCATAATGTCATCTATATAGCAGGAATCATACAGCATGCAGCCTTTTCAGATTGGCTTTTTTCTTTCGGCAATATGCATTTCAGGTTCCTTCCGATCATTTCATGGCTTGCTAGATCATTTCTTACAATTGCTGAACAGTATTCCATTGTATGAATGTACCACAATTTGTTTAGGCACTCGCCCACTGAAGACATCTTAATTGCTTCCAAATTTTGGTAATGATAGATAAAGCTGATTAAACATTTGTATACAAGTTTTGGAGTGGACATAAGTTTTCATTTGGGTAATTACCAGGGAGTGTAATTTCTAGATCGTATGGCATGCCTATGTTTAGTTTTGTAAGACTACGCTTAGTTTTGCAACATTTGGCAACCCTATTTTCATTGAGTTTTACCCCTTTTTAAGAGGCAAAGAACAAGCATATACTTCAATGAGAAAAGGCTGCAAAGGACATCTGAAACTCATGTGTTCAGTCATTCATACATTCATTTGATATTTATTGAGCACAGTTATGTGTGAGACCCTGGAAGTACAAATAAATATATGTAATGGAAAAAATTCATGCACAAACCAAAGCAACATAACAAGGGCAGTAGGAAAGGCTCCCAATATGCAAGCGACAGAACGAAGAAAAGATGGAGGAATTTTCCCTGCGGCAGCTTCAAGAGATGCTCAGGCTGGATTAAGAAAATGTGGCACATATACACCATGGAATACTATGCAGCCACAAAAAATGATGAGTTCATGTCCTTTGTAGGGACATGGATGAAACTGGAAAACATCATTCTCAGTAAACTATCGCAAGGACAAAAAACCAAACACCGCATGTTCTCACTCATAGGTGGGAATTGAACAATGAGAACTCATGGACACAGGAAGGGGAACATCACACTCCAAGGACTGTTGTGGGGTGGGGGGAGGGGGGAGGGACAGCATTAGGAGATACACCTAATGCTAAATGACGAGTTAATGGGTGCAGCAAACCAACATGGCACATGGATACATATGTAACAAACCTGCACATTGTGCACATGTACCCTAAAACCTAAAATATAATAATAAAATTTAAAAAAAGAGATGCTCAGAGAGGTATGAACTAGCAATGTAACACATTTATCCAATCAACATTTTTTTACCATTCTCCAACACTGGGTCTGAGGACACAGCTATCGTGAAACAGGTGACCTCGCCAAGTATCCTACAGAAAAACAACTAAAGCACATTTGTGCAACTCAGAACTACAAGCTCTTCCTCATGATTTGGACAATAGATGCCTTCAAAGAGTGGTTCTTTTTCCTATATTTTCCTTCCCTTAAGGGAAAATTCCTTCTTCCACCCTAAAAAGAAAACACAACCATCAGTTTCCCAAATATGAAGAGGGAAATGCATGTGTGTGTTAACAGTGGTTACCACCTAGTAGAATTTTAAGCTTTAAGGATTTTTCTCCCTAATGCCTGCAATTTCCTAAGTTGAGTCAACATTCAGAACTTCAGTTACTATTTTCCTACGTGAGATTTTTGTTTCTTGTATCCAATGTGCTAGTTAGGTATTTCTTTATGGGCTTTTTAAGATTTACAGGTGTACCTGATCAAAAATAGCTGGAAAGTTCTGAGATTCCTTTACTGGCTAATTTATTCCGTGTGTACCCAACTGCCAAGCACTTGGCAAATGACCAAAAGATATGATTTGAAAAGCCAGAATAGCTTGTGCAATAAGTAGCTGACAGATAAAGAAAAATGGCAACTTTATGCTTTAATGGCAATGTAAACTATCTAGAAGGAACATTTATCAGTTCAACAAGAATTGATTTTCTTCACTCTCAACTCCTATTAACAAGTCTTCACTTTCTAAAAGGTAGGAATGTCTGCTCCAGTAATTAATTTGTTTATGTGTAACTAGTACATTGTGAGAATCTCTATAAGGCATCTTTCTCTGGCACATATTTTATCTTGATCCTGGATGGAAGATAATACTAACCAAGTGATCTGTTTGTTGATGGTAGCACACTTAAAAGCAGGTATGAATATTTGACTTGATGTACATTAGCAGGACATTGATGCAAGTGTTGTGTGAGTACTGAGACAGGTAGGCAAGTGGCGGGGTGAACTTCACTCCTTAAAATAGTGAGCTCAAGAGATGTAAACTACCTAAGCTGTTTGATTTTGTTCCACATGCTCTTTTAAAATGACACAAGGCAAAAGAGATTTAACTGATTAGTGAAAATCTAGTAATAACGGATGTCTGCTTAATTCATGGAAAATGGGAAGTTTGAATAAATTTCAATATAATGTTTGAATTAGGCAAATAAAGTTAATTCTTGTGTTTGCATAAACACAGAGATTGGAGAATTGCTGTGTATTCAACATTTACTCTTTCAAATAACCAATCATTCATTTATTTAGTACATGTGTATTGTGCACCTCCTGTATGTCTGGAAACACGCAAGGTTCCAAAAACAAAACTATGATAAAAGTTTTACTCTCAAGGGTAACGTTTAAGTAACAGCCACGATATGGGGTTTGAGAGGTACAGAACCACTAAAAGAGAGGAAAAGGGGCACAATTTTGTGTGAGAACTAACAGATTCCAGAAAAGGTGAAGAATTAGGTGGTCTTTGACACAAGCCTTAAAAGAGTAAGTAGGCACTTGCCACACATAGATGAAAGAAAGTGTAGCAAAGAATAGACCAGTCATGGTTATTAACTATCAACTAGTCCATCTTTACCACTTATTTGCTTTTCATTCCTGGACACAATTGATCTCAGGGAGGTAGTGAGAAGAATGGTGGTTACCACAGGCTGGAAACGGTAGGAGGCATGTCAGGGAAAAAGAAATGCTGGACAATGGGTACAAACATACAGTTAGAGGGAAGAAATAAGTTCAAGTGTTCAATAGCACACTCGAGTAACTACAGTTATCCTGTATCTCAAAATACCTAGAAGAGATTTGCAAATGTTCTCAACACAAAAAAATGATAAAAGTTTGACATAATGAATATTCCAACTACTCTGATCTGATATTTACATATTCATGAATCAAAATATCACATTTACCCCATATATATTTACAACTATTACATACCAATAAAAATCATGAAGATATTGGTAACTAATAGCTAACATTTATTCAACATGTACCATGTGTCTAACCTTCTCACCATCATCGTTTCCTCTGACACTCACAGTAACCCTCTGACACAGATACCATCATCACTGTCTGTTTTACAAATAAATAAAAAGAATTGATTTCAATGTGGTTTGGGTGAGTAGCACTGAGAGAGCCCTGATTCACTTGGATAAGAATGCAATGTGCTGCCTGGTTCAATTTTACATCTCAGAGCTTTTGTACTCTGAGTGCAATAAATGAGGTGTGTACACAGAAATCAGGGCAGAGTTAAGCTCCTCCTAAGGAGTGAGTCGAGTATTTTGTGATTTGACTGGATCACCTTAATTTAGATATATTCACAAAGATATGAACCTGTCAATCCAAGACGAAATTTTAACTAACATCAGGAAGATAAGACGGCCATTTCCCTCTGGTGTCAGGAGAACCCCTCTCCAAGAGGCAGAGGCAAGAGACTCTTTCTCCTGGGTTTCAGTTGCTGAAGGAAAGGACTTGCCATTGGTCTGTGGGCAAACTTCCTTGGGAGCTGTCTTTGTGTTTGAACTCTGAATTTTTCCAGTACATCATTGTTCTAAGGATATATTTAGTGCTTTGTGACTGTACATTTCAACATTCAGCTGTTGAGTGAGACAATATTACGAGACATGATGCTCTTGATATCAGCCATTCTTTAAAGGGAATATTTATTATGGAACAAAGGAAAATATGTGCTTCGGTCTAGAATTTAAAGGGACTAACTGCAATGTTTCAAGCATATGTATGTAAACAAAAGTTATCTGTCTTGCCATTTTCGGGAGAAAAGTGAATCTTTACATTTGTTTTAGTGTGACTTGTTTCTGATATTCTGACCTAACATTTCATGGTCACAAAAAAGTATAAATAAAATGTTCTCTTTATGAAAAATAAAACAGGGACTACTAGCACAAGTGACATGAGAAAAATAGGCACTAAAAAAAAAAAAAGGGAACCAAGAGTGAACCCTGAAATAATCTATGGACTTGGGGTGATAATGATGTGTCAATGTAAGTTCATGGGGTGTAAGAAGGGCACCACTCTGGTGGGGGATATGGATAGTGGGAAATGCCATGGTGGAAGAACAGGTGGTAAATGAGAAAGCTCTAGACCTTCAGATCAATTTGTTGTGAACTAAAAACAACTCTAAAAAATAAAGTCATATATATGTATGTGTCTACATATATTCACATTACATATATGCACAGAAGTATACATGTATGCATATGTATACACACATACATGTATATGCACATATACACATACATACACACTCACATTTATACATATACACACATTTAAACACACACATACACACACTCCTAATAACTTTTAAGGGCAAAAACTTTCTTCCCTTCATAATATCTGCCAAAGTGACTTCAAGTACACAGTTACTCACTTGAGGTAAGGGGTGGCATAAATATCAACTGTTCCATCACTAAGTACATTATGGCCTCTTTCTCGTCCTTCCACTATAGAACAAATAGTCATATAGCCCAGTATGTATAATAGAACTCTCACATGGACCTCTGCCGTGCTTATTTTGCCTCTGTAACTACTGAAAGAGATCTCAATTAAGGATCTTCTTAGAAACTTGAAGTAGTACTTAAGACTTACACATCAACACATGCTTTGGGTAAAAGGAAAATCCTTTAGAAAAATGCAAACTTTAGGAATTCAATGCTCCCCATAAGGACTCACTTATTCCTGTATAGGTGATTGCAGGCATAAAAACAGAATCTGAATGAATTTGTTTGTTTTCTTAAATGTGGAAAACCTTGAAAAGATAAGAGTGGTATATAGGAGCCAATTAAAATGAAAAGAACAAGGAAAAATGAGAGGCAGTCACTCTTCTCCTCCCAATGGGAGTACGGTGTTTTGAACGATCCATGAATGGAATTTCAGAAACTCAGCAAAAGAATATATTTAAATGACTTTACTCTAAATACATTCTGAATTTCATACTCTAAATATATTCTGAATTTCATACTTACTAAAGTGTTTCCAAATGAACATTTTGTATGTTGTTACATGCAAAAACTGCACATTACAAAAGGAAAGGTAGGAGAATTCATCATTCAAGTTTTTATATGCATGTATATTTAAACTTCCACATACTTCATAAATATTAAACTTAAAAAACAAAGCACTCTACATAATTTGCCTTGACAAAGATGTGAAATAATTGTAAGCATATATAAATGTTAATAAAATACTTTCATTCAATGCTAAAGGGAGGTATCATTGAATGGTGGACCAAAACAAACTAAATGGCATTTTGATGTCTTTGTGGAAATGACATACCCACAAACCAGTGGCCCAGCACTGATATTAATATATCCTGCTCAGTTGTTGTATTAGTCAGGGTTCTCTTAGAGTGACAGAACTAATAGGATATATATATATATATATATGTATATATGTGTGTGTATATATACACACATGCACACACACACAAAGGGGAGCTTATTAAGCATTAACTTACATGATCACAAGGCCCCATAATAGGCCATCTGCAAGCTGAGGAGCAAGGAGAGCCAGTCTGAGTCCCAAAACTGAAGAACTTGGAGTCCAATGTTCAAGAGCAAGAAGCATCCAGCACGGGAGAAAGATGTAGGCTGGAAGGCTAAGCCTGTCTTACCTTTTCACATTTTTCTGCCTGCTTTATATTCACTGGAAGCTGATTAGATTGTGCCCACCAGATTAAGGGTGGATCTACTTTCTCCAGCCCACTGACTATAATGTTAATCTCTTGGCAACACCCACACAGACACACTCAAGATCAATACTTTGTATCCTTCACTCCAATCAAGGTGACACTCAGTATTAACCATCACAAGTCCACCCCTTGTCAACTTGAACCCATACACATCTCCTGAAATCATATATAATCTTCAAACAAAGACAATAATGAGGTCATAATTATGCCTAACACAATACAACTATTCTTTGTACAACCGGAAACACACCAATCCCCAACCCAAATACTATTACATAAAGTTAACAATACATAAATGCTGATATAATGTCAATAAATCTTGTGTCACATGATAAAGGAAAGGGAAAAAATGAAGATATTTTCTTAGAACAAGTGTACACATGCACAAACGTTTTTAACAAAAAAAAAAAAGAAGAAATACTCATGACGATTACAGTCCTTGTTTCTGCAGCTGGTCACGTGGTAGTAGCTGATACTGATGACTATCTTCTTCTACTACCCATTCTGTATTCCCTTTGCCTTCAGCAAGCACCTCAGCAGGTCATGGTTTTGTTCCTGGTGGAGTGACCCAAACCTTCATTCCTGAAGGGCCTGGGTCATTTGTAGTCCTGTCTGGATTGGGCTGCTGTAGTTTCCCATTGACCTTAATCAGAGGGCATGGGAGATGCCCTAATGGATCTCCTGTAGTCCATGCATACTCTTCCTGACCTCCGTTGCGGAGTAGTAGACTGATTTCATCTTAATAGGCCGGGTCAATCACCCCAGCCAACACTGTAACTCCCTTCTTAGCCTGTTGACTTAAAGGTAGGAGGAGCCCAAAGTCTCCTGGCAATCTGAACTTCCAGTTTAATGAGATCGTTGTTGTGTCTCCTGGTGGCAGCATTCCTCTCTCTGGAACTAAGACCTCTAGGCCAGCAGAACATAATGTCGCAGGAAGAGGAAGCAACAATTTTGCTAGTGGATCACTAGGGGTGATGGTGAGTGGTGTCACCTCCACTTCTACTCCTTGATTCCTGGACCCATGAATCCTGGATATGGGAGAAACAGTACCATATATTGGATGCTGATTCAGAGTATACACGGCCTTCTGGAGAACTTTGCCCCAGCCCTGCAAAGTATTGTCACCTAGTTGGCATTGTAATTGAGATTTCAAAAGGCCATTCCACCATTCTGTCAATCCAGCTGCTTCAGGATGAAGGGGAACATGGTAAGACCAGTGAATTCCATGAGCATGATCCCAATGCTGCATTTCTTTAGCCGTAAAGTGAGTGCCTGGGTCAAATGCAATGCTGTGCGAAATACCATGATGGTGGATAAGGCATTCCATGAGTCTGCAGATGGTAGCCTTGGCAGAAGCATTGCATGCAGGATAGGCAAACCTATATCTGGAGTAAGTGTCTATTCCAGTGAGGACAAACTTCTGCCCTTTCAATGACGGAAGAGGTACAATATAATCAATCCAACACCAGGTGGCTAGCTGATCACCCTGAAGAATGGTGCCATATCGAGGGCTCAGTGATGGTTTCTGTTGCTGGCAAATTGGGCACTCAGCAGTGGCTGTAGCCAGGTCAGCCTTGGTAAGTGGAAGTTCATGTTGCTAAGCCTGTGCGTAACCTCCATCCCTGCCACCATGGCCATTATGTTCATAGGCCCATTGGGCAATGACAGGGATGGCTGGGGAAAGAGGCTGAGTGGTGTCCACAGAATGGGTCATCCTATCCACTTGATAACTGAACTCCTCCTCTGCTGACTTCGCCTGTTGGTGAGCACTCACGTGGGATACAAATATCTTCAGTTTTTTAACCACTCAGAGAGGACCATCGACATACTTCTTCCCCAAATTTCTTAGTCACCAATTTTCCAATCATGCTTCTTCCAAGTCCCTGACCATCCAGTCAAACCACTGGCTGCAGCCTATGAATCAGTATATAATTGCACATCTGGCCATTTCTCTGTCCATGCAAAGTGCACAACCAGGTGCACTGCTCAAAGTTCTGCCCACTGGGAAGATTTCCCTTCACCGCTGTCCTTCAGGGATGTCCTAGAAAGGGGCTGTAGTGCTTGAGCTGTCTACCTTCGGGTGGTGCCTGCATATCATGCAGAACCATCTGTGAACCGGGCCCTAGTCTTCTCTTCCTCTGTCAACTGATCATAGGGAACTCCCCATGAGGCCGTCGGTGCAGGCTGGGGGAGAGAAGGCAGGGTGGCAGGAATGGAGACCATGGGCATTTGAGCCACTTCCTCATGTAACTTACTTGTGCCTTCAGGACCTGCTTGAGCCCGATCTTGTACATACAATTCCATTTGATGATGGAATGCCGCTGTGCATGACCCACTTTATGGCTAGGTGGGTCAGAAAGCACCCAGTTTATGAAAGGCAGTTCAGGCTGTATGGTGACTTGATGGCCCATAGGTAAAGGTTAAGTTTCCACCAAAGCCCAGTAACAGGCCAAGAGCTGTCTCTCAAAAGGAGAGTAGTCAAACTGCAGAAGATGGCAGGGCCTTGCTCCAAAATCCTAGAGGCCTCCACTGTGATTCACCTGTGGGGGCCTGCCAAAGGCTCCAAACAGCATCCCTATCTGCCACTCTCACCTCAGGCACCACTGGATCATATGGCCCAAGTGGCAGAGCAGCTTGCACAGCAGCCTGGACCTGTTGCAGAGCCTTCTCCTGTTCTGGACCCCACTCAAAACTGGCAGCCTTTCAGGTCACTTGATAAATGAATCACAATAATACACCCAAATGAAAAACGTGTTTCCTCCAAAATCCAAATAGCCCCACTAGGCGTTGTGCCTCTTTCTTGGTTGTAGGAGGGGCCAAATGCAGCAACTTATCCTTTACCTTAGAAGAAATATCTCGACAGGCCCCACACGACTGAACCCCTAAAAATTTTACTGAGGTAGAAGGTCCATTAATTTTTGCCGGATTTATTTCCCATCCCCTGGCACGCAAATGTCTCACCAATAAGTCCAGGGTGTTTGCTACTTCTTTTCACTGGATCCAATCAGCATAATATTATCAATGCAATAGACCAGTGTGATGTCTTGTGGAAGCAAAAAGCAATCAAGGTCTCTCCAAACAAGATTATGACACAAAGCTGAAGAGGTGATATACCCCTGAGGTAGGAGAGTAAAGGTATATTGCTGCTAAAGGCAAATTGCTTCTAGTGGGCCTTATGGACATGAATGGAAAAAAAAGGCATTTGCCAAGTCAATGGCTGCATACCAATTACCAGAAGATGTGTTAATTTGCTCAAGCAATGAAACCACATCTGGTACCACAGCTGCAACTGAAATCACCACTTGGTTAAGCTTACGATAATCCACTGTCATTCTCCAAGATCCATCTGTTTTCCGCACAGGCCAAATAAGAGAGCTGAATGGGGATGTGCTGGGAATCAGCACCCCTGCATCTTTCAAGTCCTTGATGGTGGCACTAATCTCCACAATCCCTCCAGGGATTCGATATTGTTTTTATTTACTATTTTTCTAGGTAGGAGCAGCTCTAATGGCTTCCATTTGGACTTTACCACCATCTTTGAATCTATATTTCAGCTAACCAAGTAAATAAACTATTAGAACCTTTTTTTTTAACTCCCCAGCTGCAACATTAAAAGCAGAGTCCCTACTTAGTGGGCCCAAATCAATAAATTCAGCCTGATCCAACTCTATGTTCCTTCCACCATTATCCCATACCCTTAATATCCATTCCCATGCCTGTTCTCCAGATTTCTCCTGAGGAGAATCAACATTATTTTGCCTGGCAACTGCCTCGGGGGAGGCCATCACTGTTGCCTCAGGCAGCACAGGGTTTATCTCCTCAGACAAAGGTAGAATGGCTGATGGCAGATGGGTCGGGGAAGGGATGATGCCACTACAGGGGATGGGGAAGCTGTTCCTTCTGGCAAAAAAGGTTCACTGGAGTTTACAAACTCAGTGTCCCCAGCTTCATCACGGTCCTCCCTCACGTCTCCATTCCAAGTTGCAGGGTCCCATTCTTTTCCAATCAATGCCCTCACTTTAACAGTAGACACCTGGCGAGGCTGTGCATGCATCTTCCATTGCAGGTCAGCCCCTCGCATGATAAGAGCTTGTGTCCGTTTTTCCACAATTTCAGCTCTTTCTCTACAGGAGGTAAGAATTTCACTTGGGGCAATCTTAGCAGATCTGAGGCTCAGTATCTGCTTTTGAAGCCGGAGGACAGAATCCCCAAGTTCACCATTCTCTTTCATCACTTTGTCCACTGAACTTAGGAGCAACCAACCAGCTTCATTATGTTCCTTGGTTCTCCACATATGGTCAAAGATATTATGTATAGAGTCACTAAACTCCTTGCCTCTCATGAGCAGTGAATCAGGAGTGTCAAATGCATTTATTTTGCATAACTCTCTAAAAAGTTCATGCCAAGGACTATCAGTGTTCTCCATACTATTAGAAGTAGAGTCCTTTGCATTTTTGGGTCTAATCATATTAGGCAGCCAACTCCAGAAACCCCAAAACCAACATAAGAACTCCATCCTTAATATTCTGTTCCTCTAGAACCACTCCTGGTACCAAAATCTGTATTAGGGTTCTCTTAGAGGGACAGAACTAATAGGAGATACACACACACACACACACACACACACACACACAGACACACACACATATACACATATATATACATATATATGTGTGTGTGTGAAGCATTAACTTATACAATCACACGGTCCCATAGTAGGCTGTCTCCAAACTGAGGAGCAAGGAGAGCCAGTCCGAGTCTCAAAACTGAAAAAGTTGGAGTCCAATGTTCGAGGGCAGGAAGCATCCAGCACAGGAGAAAGATGTAGGCTGGGAGGCTAGGCCTGTCTCTTCTTTTCACATTTTTCTGCCTGCTTTATATTCGATGGAAGCTGATTAGATTGTGCCCACCAGATTAAAAGTGGATGTGCCTTCCCCGGCCCACTGACTCAAATGTTAATCTCTTTTGGCAACACCCACACAGACACACCCAGGATTAATACTTTGTATCCCTCAATCCAATCAAGTTGACACTCAGTATTACCCATCACAGTTAATCATTTATAGTTTATTTCTTTTCAAGAACACAGATGTTAAGGTGCTTTCAATAATTAAGGCCATAGATTATATATAATTTTTTGAAGTCATACTTTCTTTGGAATTGCCTCTTTAACCTAATGAATGAATAGAAAAGAATGCACAGATAAAATGGGATTTGTCTTTTTTTATTAGAGAAAAATGTACTTTCCCAGCAAAGTCTCAGGATACAAAATCAATTTGCAAAAATCACAAGCATTCTTATACACCAATAACAGACAAACAGAAAGCCAAATCATGAGTGAACTCCCATTCACAATTGCTTCAAAGAGAATAAAATACCTAGGAATCCAACTTACAGGGGATGTGAAGGACCTCTTCAAGGAGAACTACAAACCGCTGCTCAACGAACTAAAAGAGGACACAAACGAATGGAAGAACACTTTATGCTCATGGATAGGAAGAATCAATATCATGAAAATGGCCATACCGCCCAAGGTAATTTATGGATTCAATGCCATCCCCATCAAGCTACCAATGACTTTCTTCTCAGAATTGGAAAAAACTACTTTAAAGTTCATATGGAACCAAAAAAGAGCCCGCATCGCCAAGTCAATCCTAAGCAAAAAGAACAAAGCTGGAGGCATCACACTATCTGACTTCAAACTATACTATAAGGCTACAGTAACCAAAACAGCATGGTACTGGTACCACAACAGAGACATAGACCAATGGAACAGAACAGAGCCCTCAGAAATAATACCACACATCTACAACCATCTGATCTTTGACAAACCTGACAAAAAACAAGAAATGGGGAAAGGATTCCCAATTTAATAAGTGGTGCTGGGAAAACTGGCCAGCCATATGTGGAAAGCTGAAACTGGATCCCTTCCTTACACCTTACACAAAAAGTAATTCAAGATGGATTAAAGATTTAAATGTTAGACCTAAAACCATAAAAACCCTAGAAGAAAACCTAGGCAATACCATTCAGGACATAGGCGTGGGCAAGGACTTCATGTCTAAAACACCAAAAGCAATGGCAACAAAAGCCAAAATTGACAAATGGGATCTAATTAAACTAAAGAGCTTCTGCACAGCAAAAGAAACTACCCATCAGAGTGAACAGGCAACCTACAGAATGGGAGAAAATTTTTGCAATCTACTCATCTCACAAAGGGCTAATATCCAGAATCTACAATGAACTCAAACAAATTTACAAGAAAAAAACAAACAAACCCATCAAAAAGTGGGTGAAGGATATGAACAGACACTTCTCAAAAGAAGACATTTATGCAGCCAAAAGACACATGAAAAAATGCTCATCATCACTGGTCATCAGAGAAATGCAAATCAAAACCACAACGAGATACCATCTCACACCAGTAAGAATGGCGATCATTAAAAAGTCAGGAAACAACAGGTGCTGGAGAGGATGCAAAGAAATAGGAACACTTTTACACTGTTGGTGGGACTGTAAACTAGTTCAACCATTGTGGAAGACAGTGTGGCGATTCCTCAAGGATCTAGAACTAGAAATACCATTTGACCCAGCCATCCCATTACTGGGTATGTACCCAAAGGATTATAAATCATGCTGCTATAAAGACTCATGCACACGTATGTTCATTGCGACACTATTCACAATAGCAAAGACTTGGAACCAACCCAAATGTCCATCATGATAGACTAGATTAAGAAAATGTGGCACATATACACCATGGAATACTATGCAGCCATAAAAAAGGACAAGTTCATGTCCTTTGTAGGGACATGGATGAAGCTGGAAACCATCATTCTCAGCAAACTATCGCAAGGACAAAAAACCAAACACTGCATGTTCTCACTCATAGGTGGGACTTGAACAATGAGAACACATGGACACAGGAAGGGGAACATCACACACTGGGGCCTGTCATGGGGTGGGCGGAGGGGGGAGGGATAGCATTAGGAGATATACCTAATGTAAATGACGAGTTGATGGGTGCAGCACACCAGCATGGCACACGTATACATATGTAACAAACCTGCACATTGTGCACATGTACCCTAGAACTTAAAGTATAATTAAATAAATAAATAAATAATAAAAAAGAAAACGTACCAATGGACATTCATCTTGGCTTTTTTGAGGACAGTAGATTACATTTTTCTAATCGTATCCTCCTATCTATCTTCATTCACAAATATATGTGCACCATTTTGTGTTGATACATTTTTTTGGAAGTTTATATTAATTAACCACCTCTAACAAGTTATTACTCTACTTGTAAAGTAAGGGAGAGAGAAGTACAAGAGGAACGAACAAGACGGATTTCATTTTGTGTCTCCTCTCTGCCAAACCCTGCTAGGTATTTCACACATATTATCTTTCATTAGCTCACATTTATGGTTTAACACTCAAGAGTTACAAAAAAATAAAACGCATAAATTCTGCATAATTAAATGTGACTCCTGAGCAGAACATGCTTTCTCTGCTGAGACTGGCAGCTGAGCTTTGTTTCACCAATGGATCCAGTTGTGACTTGTAGGCTTCCTGATTTCTGGCTGATGGACAGGCTTGCACGTCAGCCAAGCGACAAATCTGAAAACAAACCAAGAGTGGGCATGTGCCACTGACTTCCTGGAAGACAAACATCACAGCCCTGAGCTTAATTCTGACGCCCTGGGCATAAGAAAAAGTTCTGCCAAAGCTAGGTTCAAGCAGAGAATCGCAGCACTGGATGGAAACTGGAGGGAATCATTCCCAGGACATGCAAATTCTAAGATGGCCTAGGATGCTTGGCAATGTTTTATCTTGTGTTTCAGACAGTCTGTATTTTTCATGTGATGCATGTGCATGAGTTCCTGGCCTGCAGAATGAGTATTATGTTAAGAGTAATCTAGTCCTGTCCTCTCCTAGGATTCTTAAATCTCTTCCATGCCTCTGAGCATGTGCCAGCAATGCGGCATGCTTTCCCTAGCCATCCTTCCAAGAAAATCCTTTGAGAATATTAAATTCATTCAGAAGAACATTCTCATCCCAATAAGATTTCTCTGTTTTTCCTTTGAGCTTTTTGGTAAAAGATGTCACATTTACTCATTGATTTATGGCTTCCCAGGAATCTGGAGTCTCACCTTTCACGCAATGGATTCTCTCTGCATATGTATTATTAATTATCTAAGGTTTGTGATAGGACAAACTATCCTCAGGCAACCAATATTGCTTACCTTTAAAATGGGAACATGAGACAGAATCAAGGAATAGGGGCTGACCAAAGGAAAGGCAAAGAGAAGCAATGCCATGATTCCTATCTCCTCTATCCCCCAATCTTTCCTTCAATACAGAAAGCACTGGAAATGATTCAAGCAATGTTAAATGATCCTGGTCGTTTTTCCCTGGGTCTTCTAATATCTGACTCTTCCTCCAGAAGAGAGATTTTTATTATCCAGCACGATTTCCACTGTATATCAAGAAATCTTAACTCCAAACAGCTTTCAAAGTCAGGAAAATTACAATTTTGTAGAACAGGAAATGCCTGGGAAAGGCTGTAGCAACTGCAGCAGCCCAGAGACGTCCTCATCTTTCATGGCGTAAGAGAAGCAACCACAATTCTACACACCACAGGCAGACTGGCTATCACCCAGGAGAAGAGGAACAATTGCTTCCTAGTGGCTCTTAGCACCAGAAATAGCTGTTTTATCTCTTACTCCCTGAGTTCTTCTAAAAGCCAGGACAGTGGGTAAACCTGTGTTTCCCTTAAAACACTCCTACAGTGTTGCTGAGTTCTTCCTCCTTGTAGGATGAGTGTGTCTTCAGGGCATACACCTTCCACTGTGGGGATTTGGCTCTTGAAGGTATCTTCTCCCTCCTTGACTCCTGCCCTGCAAGCCGCCACACATGTGTCTATGTATTGCAATTGTTGGCCCTAACTGAGGCTTCCTGTCCTGCCCCCAGTGTCCCTAGGTCCTTAGATAAATCAGCTGATGCAAATTAATTGAAGGTGGATGGGGAGGTCAAAGCATTATCTAGCGTTGAAAATTCTCTATTATTCTCATTTTCAGCCACATCAGACCTCCTGTCACATAGCATTATCTAGATATTCTGCACACCAGATGTACTCATTCAATGCTGCTTACCATTTATCTTTCTAAAATGAAAATTCTTTCCTAAATATCATTTGTGAATTTCAAAAGAGGTGGCAAATATTCAATGATTCTCTAGGAAATAGCTTAGAAAGTTGGAATAAGACAAGCAAACTGAATAGTGATTTGACTGCAATGTCTTTCTATTCAAGGACAAATTTGATCATTTTTAAAAAGAGCTCTAATCTCCATTATCCATTAAACCTAGGAAAGTCTTAAATATTATTGTCTTGCTATCAAACAGTGTATTACAGGAAAAGAAAGTGCATTTAGTTTTACTATTCAAGGAGTTAGAATTACTACTCATGGAGTACTTAATTTCTCATGAATAAAGTTTTAAAAGAAAAATGTATATATATTGCTATTTAAGGCAATGACTATATACTTTTATGACATCTGTAAATTTGCACTGAGCTCTGCAGCTGACTACATTCTTTCATACACATTAGTTATCTGCAAGGCTCAACAGAAGGGTTTATATTAGCAGTTCCTCTTTACAGATGATTTAGCTGAAAGTCCTACATGAAAATGAACTTTCTGTGAATGAGAGTTAAATGGTAGACCCAAAATACAAACCCAAGACTCTAATTCAAAATTTTATGCCCTTTCACACAACATTTAAAAATTAACTTACAAAAAATTTCTCTTGTGGAAAATACATGAGACAAATTATCTCCATCATTGTACCAATTTTTCTATCATTTTTAAAATTCATAAAATGTTTATTGGAATTAACTTCAAAAATGATGGCTAGTTCACTTATATTTTAATGCTAAAAGCATAAGGACTTGATGTAATGATTTTGTACTTGATTATATTTGCAATCTACTTTATAACCAGTTACCAATTTTTTCATCTTCACCTACAGAGACTTTAGAAATTTAGGCTATTTACCACGCTTGCCTAACTAATGACATTATAAACATAATGCAAGACGGAGAAGGCTGAGGTGAATGAGTTGTCAGGGTAGTGTTGTGTGTAATCTGGGCATAAAACACCCAACAAACGAGCACTGTTATTTCAGGATCTACCCCTTTTCTACATTGCCCCACAGAATTGGGGGATGACTCTCTCAATGCGCCTTGTATAACAGACCAGGTTGAATTAAGAGGTTCCTTTGAAATCCTGTCTAAAAGGTATGGTTAGGATTTAAAAATAGAAGAGTTGAAATGGAGGACCTTCTTTCAAATTCCCTTCTAGCATCATGCTTGATGTTAGAGATTATAATCTGTCATAGTGTAACAGAATTTATATTTAGTGACTCAAAAATCCCCGCATGCCAAAGGTGAAAATGACTTAGGTACCTTTCTTATATCATTCCCTTATAGAAGCCATCTGTTACTTCCAAGAGCTGCTTGGAAACACCATGCAGAATGCATCTTAATGTTGTACTTAAGCACATTGATCTGTTCTTCTTGACATTTTCTGACTCTCTTATAATAGCTTTCAACTCTAGCATCTTTCTTGGACTGGAGTGTGGATGTAATGTCAGCTTTCCCTGATGAACTGGAATTACCAACCTGAGACTTTTGAACACTGCTCTAAGAATGCTGAACCCAAGAAAGATGGCAAAGGAATCTGAAAAGCTATGAAAATACAGATCTCATTAACCAGGTCATTATTTTGACATTGTGCCTTGATTTTTGATCATAAGGAGTAGGTAGAAATGAAATAAACGATGGTACCTGTATGAACAATAGGAATATATTATGGGCCACCTTCCTTGAAGCCATTTCCAAACTGAAGTCAGTTCCTTAGCCTGCCACAGCCTATTTCCATGTCTTCTCCATTCCCCTGAATGCCCAACACTGAGGCCTATGATTGCCTCCCAGCCAAATCCATGTGAGAACTGTCAGCTTCCACTCATTTTGGTCAATGGGACACAGAACTTCATTTCTCGCAATGTCTGTCCTTCACCCAACAGCTCTCATCAGGTGCCACGTTACCTGCATTCTACTTCCTGAGAGCTCTCAAGTCCTTCTCTTCTCTTCATGTCCACCTTCATCTTTCTAGTTCAGGTGCTCTTAACTCCCCCTGACCCAAACTACCAGCTAACTTGTCAGCTCCCTGTACTTTTGCTTCACACAATCCTTGACACCTCCACACACAATTAACATTTTACCAGTTCAGCTCTCCTCATCCCCACCTTCCTCATGCATGTGACATGTCTCCTGCTGCTCACAAGCCCAGTCCAAACACTTTAGCTGATGATGTGCTGGTCCCTGGGTCTGAGTCCATCTGCATCCTGTAGCTCTCCCTCAATGGTACACAACCCTGATTTTCTGACATGGCACATCTATAAATTACCCCAAAGAGAAAATGTCCACTTGTCTCTAATAAATGAAAAAATAAAACTTGAATGTAAATCTTGGTAATTACTTGAGTGTTACTTATTTTCCATTTCATTATCTGTTTACAAATGTGTTTTTCTCAGTGAATATGCACTGCCTTGATAGCAAGAAAGTTCAGAAACTGCTGAGCTATGGGCCACTTACAATTGGGCCTTCCTGCCGTGCTCTGCCTTAATTTCTGCTTTCCAACTTAGTTCCTTACTGGAAATAGGAAATAAGCCCAAATTTCAGGCTAGATGGCTCCGGCAAGGAAACCATGGGGACTCATCCTGCTAGCATTCTTCCCACCTCCCAGAGGGACTTGATTTCTATTCTCCTGCCTAAACCTTGATAGAAATCTCTAACCTTCAATGGCAACTTCTATCCACTGAGGCTTCCAAAAAACCCTTATTACACACTGCCCGACACCCTAGGTTCATGCTCGGTCCTGCCCTCAAATTAGCCAAAAACTGGGATGATAGAGGCTTCTTCACTTTTCTGCTCTTCTGTTCCTCTTCGCTTCTGCACAGATCCTACTGTCAACTAAATTAGTCAAGTTGCAGCCAAACCATGCATTACCATCCTACATATATGTTTGTATATACACAGAAACATTCATCTGTGGATATGTGTGTGCACATGTGCATGTATATGGATATGTGTGTGCACATGTGCATGTATATGTGCATGCATGTGCATGTGTGTGTATTTCCCATCTCCTATCTGAAAAGCAAATACTTTTTCAAAGTTGCCCACTTTATTGACTGCCGTTAGGGAAGAATGAGGTGCACGGACAAAGTTTGAAGTCAGAGAAAAACAGGGCATCAGCAAAGTGGTAAAATTTAGAACCACTACTCTTTGTAGCTGAGTATCTGCAATAGCTAAAATCCTCATATTTTCACAATATCTCTGCTTTATTTCCCAACTAAATATCTTTGAAAGTCTGTAGATTTTGTTTTCAAAACAAATGCTGTAGAAGACCTAAACGTAGGGAACTGACTCATGAGGGTACATGTCACATCCAGTAGACGAGACAATCTTTTTAAGGAGAAAAATAAAAATATATTATGCTATGCATGATTGTTTTTTATGAGTTTTTGTAAACATTTAGGGAAAAAAATTGAAAGGCAGTGTTGTTGAAGTGTCAACCAACCTTATCAGTATCAGACATTCCACAGAATTCCCAAGTGGATACACACATTTGTGATGCAAGAAACAGATTTAGAAAATTCATGTAGTGATTCTGCTCAATGTGACATGAATCATGGTTTATGAAGTGCCATGAAAAAACAATGAGGTGCATGTGAAAATATATAGGACACGACTGTCTCAGAGAAATTAAACAGAAGGGGAAAAAGCCATCTGCAGGAAAAACAAAGAAACATATGGCAAAGCAATGTTCTCAAACAAAGAACAGAACTGTAAATAAATTACAAAGCAGCAGCAAGGTAAAGTAATAGAAAAAAGGCCCCAAAGAAAACAGCATTTCCTTGTAAAGAATTCATTATCTTGAAGGAAATTAAATAGAGATATTTTACTTTAGACAGAAGAATATTTCACATGAAAATGTCAGTCAAAATAAAACAAAGATATTAGAAAGGAAAGAACACAAATTAGTAGACCCACTGTCAGTAATACTTTTCTCGGTAGGGATTTTCTTTTAACTAAATACTAAGCTTATCAGGGGTGGCAACATGGAGAGCCAGAACAAATTACTGGGACCCAATATTATACAGCAGAGCCAGGGGTGCATCTAGGTCATATATTGGTACAGATCCCAAGTACAGATGTTAGAAGTGCAGACTGAGTTGTCTTATTTTGTTTTCTTTAACTAGGACCCCCAAACTGCTCTCTGAGTACCTCTCTATGGTTAAGTGTATCAAAGGCATGTATTAAAGTCTTTTGCACAGGCTCTTGGTTTTACAGGCATAGGGGAAACCCTGTCCCATCACTGGCTGGTTATATAACTTCCTATAAAAGGAAATTGGTTGTGTCTACCATAAGGACTATTGACAGAATCGAATGAATCACTGTGGAAAGCAGCAGGAACAGTGTCTGGGACGTACAGTTGCCCCATCAACACTGTTTGCCTTTTATTTTATCTTTTGTTTTTCCTTTCTAGAGAAAAATGTATTCAAACAAAAATTCCTAAAGTTCTTCATTGCAGGGAGCATACTACTGAGCTGTCAAACAGAAACCTCCTATCCAAGGGAGCACAGGTCAATGGAAGGCATCACCTTAAATGACAAGAGGAGGAGGAGGAGGAAGGGAAGAAGGAAAAGGACAAAAAAAAGAAGATGGAGAGGAGAAGAAGTAGGAAGAAGCGGAAAGAAAGAAAAAGAAATGAGAGAAGGACAAGGAGAAGAAGGAGGAAGAGAGAAAGAAGAAGGAGAAGAGGAAGAGAAAAAAGGGAAGAGGAGGAGGTGGTGAAAAGAAATAGGAAGAAGAAACAAAAATAAGATGACAATAATAAGAAGAGGTACATATATATTAGAAAATACAGTGAAATAAATTTAAGTAACTCAATATTATTAAACTCTTATGTTTCTTTGTTTTGTTTTGTTTTGTTTTGAGATGGAGTCTTGCTCTGTTGCCCAGGTTGCAGTGCGTGGCATGATCTCGGCTCACTGCAACCTCCACCTTCCGATATTAAACCCTTATGTTTCTATTCTGCTTTATGCTTAAGCATTTTCAAATTATTTCTTGTAAAATGCTGGCATGAGATACTATATTATACAAATGAGGGAACTATACATTCAAGGGACATGACCAGGTTATACATCGGGTTAAAGACAAAACTGAGATTCCAACTTCAGTTGCCCCAAAACTAGCCTAATCTGATTCCACTAAACCATGGCCCTCTGAAACTGCTCAGAACAGGACCCTCCACAGCACTCCACATTCATAATACTTGCTTTTGAAAGAGCAGTATAACTCCATCCTAATGAAATGCTTTCAAAGCACACCTAAAGAAAATTACCAGTGCTCTCGTGATAGTCTGGATGAGAGCCACTAGCTTGTTTACAAGATATGACAAGCTTATAAAAATAGGACGTATTTAAAAAATAAGCAATTCAATTATTAAAATAAAAATTATTGATGCTAATGTCTGTGCTTATTGTTCATGAAGGAAGGTCACCTCCTTTAAATCAAAGGAAGCCCAAGGCTGAATACATAGTCAAGGCCCTGAAGTCTGCCTGCAGTGGAAGTGCTTTCAATCATTATTTTGTGGTTAGGATGTACCAGGTACGCTGCATGCTATTAAGACACAAGGAGGAACAAGATAAAATCCAAAATCTGGGCAGGTTCATGTATGCAAATCAGTAGTGACTTACATAAATATCATGTATATGAAAATAACCAGTAATGAACCAATTGATAAGCATTATAATAGAGTATCAAGAAGACTTCTACTTCTCCCTTATGTAGGAAGGACATAATTTGAAATGCCAACTCAAACAAAGAGAAATTTTGCTGGTCCAAAGGACCAGTAGGGAGATTCCAGGCAAACAAACAAGACAGGGGAGAAGGGAGAGTGATATGCTTTGACTGGATCCCCATCCAAATTGCATCTTGAATCGTAGCTCCGATAATTCCCACATGTTGCAGGAGGGACCCAGTGGGAGATAACGGAATCATGGGGGCAGTTTCCTCCATACTGTTCTCGTGGTAGTGAATAAGTCTCATGAGATCTGATGGTTTTATAAGGGGTTTCTCTTTCACTTGGGTCTTATTCTCTCTTGCCTGCCACCATGTAAGACATGCCTTTCACCTTCCACCATGATTGTGAGGCCTCCCCAGCCACGTGGAACTGTGTGTGAGTCAATTAAATGTCTTCTTCTTTATAAATTACCAGTCTCAGGTATGTCTTTATCAGAAACGTGAGAACAGACTAATATGAGGGCATCCTCAGTGAGGTGAAGAGCTTGTACAAAGGCAGAGAGGCACAAGAAAACTTATGATCCTTGCAAATTGAGAATATAGGTTGATTAGGCACTTGACATATGGGAGGGTGGCAGGTGAAGAGAGACAGTGCTATGTTGGGAGCAAGCCCCCCAAAATCCGGCCATAAACTGGCCCCAAAACTGGCCATAAACAAAATCTCTGCAGCACCGTAACATGTCCATAATGGCCCTAACGCCCAAGCTGGAAGGTTGTGGGTTTATGGGAATGAGGGCAAGGAACACCTGGTCCGCCCAGGGTGAGGAAAACCACTTAAAGGCATTCTTAAGCCACAAACAATAGCATGAGCGATCTGTGCCTTAAGGACATGTTCCTGCTGCAGTTAACTAGCCCAACCTATTCCTTTAATTTGGCCCATCCCTTCATTTCCCATAAGGGATACTTTTAGTTAATTTAACATCTATAGAAACAATGCTGACTGGTTTGCTGTTAATAAATAAGTGGGTAAATCTCTGTTCGGGGCTCTCAGCTCTGAAGGATGTGAGACCTCTGATTTCCCACTTCACACCTCTATATTTCTATGTGTGTGTCTTTAATTCCTCCAGCGCCACTGGGTTAGGGTCTCCCTGACCAAGCTGGTCTCGGCAGTGCTACAGTCAGGGAGGGGCATACAAAAGGAGCTCTTCTCACAAGTGCTCAGCAATGCCTCCTGCTCCTCCTCCTCCTCATTTCTCTTAATTTGAAGGTGTAAGATCAACATTTAAAATGAAAAATGAAGACACAGAGAAGAAAGAATGGGGGAAGAGAGATAAAGAGACAGAAGGGGAGAGAGAGACATATAGAGATGAAGAGAAAGAGACTCAGAGATGGAGAGAAGGAGAGAGGATGAATTACAGAGATCTGACAATAACTGACCAGGTGCTGAATACACAGTTATTGGGGCTTATTGAGGAGTGGCATGGGGAACATAATTATTCCTGATAAAGACTTCCACCAAGAGGTGAAAAACACACAGGTGTTTCTGTTCTTAAAGCTCCTGTATCCCTCTGGCAAAGCAGAAAGTCAAGCGTAATAAGGCCTTACATCCATGCAAGTAAACTAACCATGCAGTCATAAGCATCACTGAGAACCATTCCCAGGGAAGCGCAAGGCAAACATGAGGTCAAGGTAGACATGGATGTAAATGTAGGACACGTGGAATTTGATGGAGGTGGGTGAAACAGGAGGACAAGAGTTTCTAGACAAGGAAAATCAGGTGAACAAGAGTTTGAGGTCAGATTGTTCATAACATGCCCACACCCCACGCCAGAAGGGATGAGATGTTGATGGGTCCATTTTAAGAGTGGAGAAGATATAGTGGAAGCATGCTCTTAGCTGGTAAGACCCTGTGGTAATGTGACTAAAAATCAGAGTCAGAACAGGGCTGTAGGAGCAAAGTGGCAGGAAATGTTAATTCAAATGAAATAAGTAAGTATATATTCCATCATTATTACAGTCTTACCACTGTATGAGATCTTGAGAACACAAAGATGATTAAAACCTGATACTGTTTTTAAGGAATTCATAGTAGAACAGAGATACACACCCGAAGCCACCACAATTCAATATATAGAGGGATGCCACGGAGCTTAGAATGATGAAGCCAGGAGGGAAGTCAAGAAAGTCATACACAGTACGTAATGCTTATGTGGGTGATGCAGGTGAGGAGGAGTTAGCAAAATGGTCAGGGCAGAGGGAAACCGGCAGGAAAACACAGAGAGCTGTGTGTGCATATAAGGAATGCATGAAAGAACACAATCCTGACTGAAACATAGGACACACAGAGAGAGAGGCACTGGGTGCTGCTGCTGAAAATGTGGCCAGGTGCCCCAGCCAATCAGACCTCATTAGACCTGGTAGAAAGTAAGTGATGGAAGCAAAGTTCTTAACCAGGAGACATCGTGGATGTGAAGGGTATTGACTTTGGAATCATACAGATCTTTGATTCTGGTTGGTCGAATCACTAGCTATGTCACCGTAAGAAATTCATTTAACTTCAGTAAACTTTAAGTGCCTGATCTTAAAATGGGGATCAAATGACTGCCCATCTTTCACTCAGGCTCTTGAGTAGAATAAATGATAAAATGCTGTCTAGTGTGTATACCTGCCACATAGTGGGTACTTAGAAAATTATTAAAACTCCACATATTTGGATAAAAAGAGAGAAATATGGGATCTAGTGAATTCTGGAGTATCAGTTCAAATAAGTGCCTGCAAGGTAGGGCATCTTGTAGATAACTGCCCTATACCAGCATACAGAAAGGGGTCTGAACCTAGGATACAGCATGGCTTCACAAAATAACACATTAAATAAGGGCTTTGAGTCAGAATTTCTGCAAAGGAACTATGCAATAAACCAAGATACAGAACATAGGATATTTGAAGAAGAAGAGAATTAAGTTGCATTTAGATGCAATCAAGTAAGGCCCTAATCTCTTGAAATCATCAGTCATGTTACATTGGAATGTAATTGCTAGTTTTAACTGATGGAGATTCCTTGCAGCTTAACATAAATATCTGGATATATTTGAGAGATAAGAAGCTGTGTTTGCAGTTACAGAATTTTGCTCTCTTTAGGATGTTGGGCTTCATGAGATTTGAGAACAGATAGATCACCTTCCCAGACAAGGGTGGCAATCCAGTCAGACTCCACCTCAGACAGGAACTGCCATCACCTGCATGGAGTATGGGCAGAAATGCTCTGATCTGAAGAGGCACTGATGGTTCCCTGACAGTTTGGACAAGGACAAGCCAGTAGCCCCAGTGAGTCACCAAATACTGCAAAAAGTTTTATTAGGCACTGTCTGAAATCTTAAACTAAGCAGAGCAGGCAGGTCTATAAAATACAAAAGGATATTCATGATTATTGCAAGAAAGAGCATGAAGCAGACACAAGTATTCTGGGTCATTTACAGTTAGTTCTCTAGGACTGAGAAGCTGCATCTCTCTACTACAACTGTATTAAAAGGCTGAAAATATAAATGGATTTCTGGGTCTTGCATTCGCCCTAGATCCCTTATCGAGCTATTTTAAAAATGGAATCTAACCTCCACTGCAGAAAGAGTTCACATAGTTAGAATTAATACAGTGGCAGGCAGTTCTAATAGTAACACCTTAAGAAATTAATTGAGTATGCTGATTTCCTCATCATTTTGAAAACTGGAATCAATACTATCACAACTATAGAGTGCAGATTTTATGGAAAAAAGGTTTTATTCCTGGGAAGAGTAATTCAATTGCTTATGAAAAAGCCAAAAAATATTATTTTTTTCATAATCTTCAGAAATGTCTGTCCTGAAAATTAGAACTACAGTCTCCTAGTTCTAAAATACATGATTTCATTAGATTAAAAAAATGAAGAACTGACACATAGAAATGAGACAAACAATATTCATATGAACATATGAGGTAATTATTCTTTCACTGCAGCTTATGTATAATATATTCCTGTTAAAAGTAATACTGCTGTCCAAGGTTATTACAATTTAACATCTCTCCTGTGTTTTTAGAAAAACAGAAACATAATCACTTTTATCCAAGTCACATGAAATAGTTTCTGTCATCAGTAAATTGTGAAGTTAATTATTTTGCAGGATTTCTTTAAAGCAGATGGTGGTTAGCAGTAAATATCAACTACCCTTCCCAAGCAAACAGGCAAACAAAGGACACTTGAAGAAAGGAGAGATGAATTAGTCAACTCTGCCACCTCTGCTAGGGCTAATTTCAGGGAAATTTTTCTCTAAATCTGTTTTCTGGACAGCAATACAGTTCCAAATCCCTGTTATTTTGTAATGTTGGTGGTTCGGGGATTAGAGACCTCTGTGTGTGAGGTGGCTCCCAGTAGTCTGAGGTTGCCCAGTAGTTCCTTACATATGCTGGTTTGGCATCCAGAAGGAGGAGTTCCCATCATCCTGCAAACTGGCAAAAGCACAGAGCAAAATACCTCAGTGATGTATAGATGGTAACGAGATTAAAGGGACTGACTTATCCTCGGAGAAAAATTCCCAAAGCAGCCTGTAAACATTACAAATTGTGAAGGTGTAGAAGCTGGTTCGGTTATAAAACTCCCCTACTCCCAGGAGAATTGCATAACTTTATCAATCTACACATTATGCTGGTATATACATGACATTGCTTTTGATTAGTAAGCGAAACTAGTGTCTCGGGGCCATCTGGCATTTTATGGATAGGCACAACTGAACTCAGCCAGGTGGTTTATACTCTTGAATACACACTTGGAAATCAGTAACTGCTTGACATTACAAAAAGCACCTTTCTGTTCAGGAATCCAACTCTCTACTTTTTAAAAATTTTTCTTTACCATGTAGAGGATGCAGTGGCTCAAAAGTGGCACCTTTATGTAAGAAAAACACATCAAAAGTCTAACAGACTCAGAGCTCTTAGATTTTGGAGTTGACAGCTGAACCACCTCTTTAGAAAGGTCTGTCACTGATGAGGCAGGTGATAGTAGGATTAGTAACTCACTTTTGTTTCTTTTTTTGAGACAGAGACCGGTCTCACTCCGTCAGGATAGAGTACAGTGGTGTCATCTTCGGTCACTGCAACTTCTGCCATCCTCCCGGGTTCAAGCAGTCCTCCCACCTCACCCTCCTGTGTAGCTGGGACTACAGGCTCGTGCCACCACCGCCTGGCCAATGTTTGTATTTTTTTCTTGGTAGAGACAGGCTTTCACCATGTTGCTCAAGCTGGTCTCAAACTCCTGGGCTCAAGCAATCCGCCTGCCTCAGCCTCCAAATGTGTTGGGATTATAGGTGCGAGCCACTGTGTCCAGCCTTGTTTCTGATATATGCAGTGATTTTCACTCATATAGTGAGTCAGAATTTTCTAGGCCTTCTTAAAATCTTCCCATTAGGTCATCCTCAGTTGATCTCATAATAACATTGTTCTAGAAAGTTTATCAGTGAAGCTTTGGGCATTTCCATGTTGAAAGACATTCCACACAGATTGGATTAACTCAAAATGAATTTTGATGGGCATGACTGTTTCAGCTTCCTCAGAAGAGTTATTAAAATAAATTGATCCATTTGAGCAAAAACAGATTTTGGTAAGCTTTTCTTACTTCCCTTGCTCTTCCAAGCAGGTATGGTAAGACGGTGATTCTCTCTAGACATTGAATGAGTTTAACTGTCTCATTCATAGGAAATTTCATTTTACCATTTTGGCTTCAGCCTAAATATTATAGCTCCCTGAGTGTGTGTGGGAGGAGGTCACACGGCTTGACTGGATACTCAAGGTGCTCTTCATTTTGTGGGCAGTTATTAATTCACTCAAAGTTTTTGAATATCCATTGTGTTCCAATTTTGTTGCTAAGTGCAGGGGATGCAAATACGTCTGACCTGATTTCTGCTCTCCAGTCTAGTAATAGAGAAAGACTCGCAAATAATTACAGTACAATGTGCTATGAATCATGATAAAGGGATGTGCATACTGCACTAGGAATACAGGGAAGAAGCACTCAACAAGGCTTGAATGAACCAGGAAAAACACTTTCAAGGGTCACATTTCCTCTATGTCTAGGGAAATGTGTTGATCTTTCTTTTTTAATTAGGTAATTATATGAATATAGATTTCCTAGACTCTAAATCTCAATATTAGAAAATACACTTGGCAAATAACAAGAGTTTGTTGAGGGGCCATATGCACAGCTATAACACAGTTCCCAACATTCACAGTGAGGCCACGGAACTGTTTACATCAAAGGAAGTCTCAGTGCAGTTTGCAAAGGCTTTCTTGAGACTTTGTAATAGAAAGAATCTCTGCTACTCAATCAGTTTCTGACTTTCACCCACAATCGTCGATGAGCAAGATGGGTGAATACTCTAGTCTTCACCAGGGTGATGCACACTGGATCCTTGGAATATCATACAATCCCTGGATTCCCCAAGTAGGTGAAGTCATTAATGCTGGGTGAAAAGAACTTATTCTGTCCTTAGTTTCATTCTGATGGGTTTCAATGGCAACACCTCTGGAGGCAAACCTTCACTTTTCAAGATCTACATTTCTGATTGGGTCAAACTGGAACAATATGCCCAATGATGAAAAGAAACACTTAACTATTACTCTAGAAATGTGCCCATATCAACAGATTTTGATGCATACAGAATACAAACGTCCTGTATACTAGCTTAAAAGTATCTTCATTATTCTGAGAAATGCACATAATGGATTATGATGACCTAAATGCTAAAATTAAATTTGACATTGGCTGCAAAAGTCTCAACCAAGAAGACTGCATCACCACGTCCAAATTGCGTGTTCAAGTCTTTTGATTAGAGGTTTCATTAAATGTCATCATTAGACATGTCACATACAGCAGGATCCACATTGCTATGCATGATGATGTTCAGAAAACCAGTTTCAAGGCAGTTGATAAAGCTCTTGATTTGTTTTCTAAACAGAATTTCCTAAAGAACAATTGATAGCATGCATGAGAAGATTTTTCCAGCAATTGTAAGCAATAATCAAATGTCCTCATAAATGAATTTGGTCAGATAACAGACCTCAGTATTGCATTACTTAGTTAAGTGACA
This sequence comes from Nomascus leucogenys, assembly GCF_006542625.1. Classification (NCBI taxonomy): domain Eukaryota; kingdom Metazoa; phylum Chordata; class Mammalia; order Primates; family Hylobatidae; genus Nomascus; species Nomascus leucogenys. The sequence continues at coordinate 6,392,844 of NC_044406.1, read as the reverse complement.
GGGAAACACAGCATATTTCTATTTTTAACAGTTTTATTGTCACAGAAAAATTAAGAAGTTCTCTCACCTTAAGAATACCAAGAAACATCCTGCATACCCATATGGTGTTCAACATGACCCCAAAGGAGTCTCTGAAAGCCCAGGTCAGACACTAGATTTAGTTCCTTTTTAGAAGGGAAACGGCCTCTCTAAGCCTCAGTTCCTTATCAGCAGAGGGACTACACAATTTATCATCCAAACTGTGACACCTGAGAGTGAAAGAGGGCAGGACCATCAGATGGGACACTGAGCAACAAGTATCAACTGTAACTGCCCTAGGTAAATATACGGTTACTGTAATTATCAGAAAGAAGTGTGTTGGTCCAATTCAGTCATTTTTGTCCCCCGACTATACGTTAAAATCATCTTGAGAGAATACATACAGACACACACACACACTGAATTGGATCATCTCTAAAACCTTTTCTGGCTTTCAAATTCAGAGGTCATAATTTCTGAGCATAAATTTATGGCATTTGCTATTGGCAAAGTTGTGTAACTGCAAACTATTCTCATATCTAGAACACATAACTACTGAATACCAGTAAGATAATAACCAATATTCATTTAGGAAGAGTTTGCAGTTTGCAAAAACACTTTCTCAGTGTCATCCTTTTTTTTTTTTTTTAAGTTCTAACCTTAACCCTGTGAGAAAGTCAGGTTGGTTTATTATTATCAACTGTTTGTAGGAGAGGAAATCATTGCTTACAAAGTGTAAATATACAGATTTAAGTTATACAAAGAGCAAATGGAATAATCAAGCCCATGTCTTGATTCTAAATGGTGGCAGATAAGAGAAGGTGCCTGGCCCTCTTCCTGTATGGGTTTGAATTCTACTTCTCTTTATTAGCTCAATAAATTGGTTCAAGTCATTTAACCTAAACATCTCTAAAGTCACAATAATATTAATCCTTGCTTCACAGTGATGCCAGTATTTCATGAGGTATTACGTGAAAGGTCTTAGTACTGTCCAATAAATATTAACAATCACTGCTATTAGTGCCATTACTACTCTTCCTCCACTCTTTCTCCTTCCTTTTACCACTGTAATTACTACACTATTATCATTACTACTACTATTAGAACTCATAATATAATCCCTGTTTGCTATAGTCTGAATGTTTGTGTCCCTACTCCTTCTAAATTCCTATGTTGAAATCCTCACTACCAAGGTGATGGGGTCTTTGGGAGGTGATGAGGTAATGAGGGTTGGGCCTCACAAATGGCATGAATGTCCTTATAAAAGGGACCTCAGAGAGCTCTCTTGCCCAATCTACCACGTGAGGACACAGCAAGAAAGTGCTGTCTCAGAACCAAGCAACAGGCCCTCACCAGACACCAAATCTGCTGGCTCCTTAATCTTGGACTTCCAGCCTCTAAAGCTCCAAAAAAAAAAAACATTTCTGTTGTTTATAAGCTACCTAGTTTTATGGTATTTTGTTATAGCAGTTTGAACAGACGAAGACAGTATTATAGGCAGAATAAGTGTATTAGTCCATTTTCACACTGCTATAAGTACCTGACGCCTGAAATCCCAGCACTTTGGGAGGCCAAGGCGGGCAGATCACCTGTGTCCAGGAGTTCGAGACCAGCCTGACCAACATGGCAAAACCCCATCTCTACTAAAAATACAAAAATTAGCCAGGCATGATGGCATACACCTGTAGTCCCAGCTACTTGAGAGGCTGAGGCATGAGAATTGCTTGAACCCAGGAGGCGGAGGTTACAGTGAGCCGAGATCACGCCACTGCATTCCAGTCTGGGTGACAGAGCAAGACTCTGTCTCCAAAAAAAAAAAAAAAGAAAGAAAGAAAAAGGAAAAAAAAAAAAAGAAATACTCAAGACTGGCTAATTTATAAAGAAAAGGTTTAATTGACTCACAGCTCTGCATGGCTGGGGAGGCCTCAGGAAACTTACAATCACAGCAAAAGGAGAAGGAGAAGCAAGGACCTTTTTCACAAGGTGGCAGGAAAGAGAAAGAGGGTGAAAGGGGAAGAGCCCCTTATAAAACCATCAGATCTCTTAAGAACTCACTCACTATCATGAGAACAGCATAGGGGGAACCACCCCCATGATCCAATCACCTCCCACCAGGTCCCTCCCTTAATACCTGGGGATTACAATTTGACATGAGATTTGCATGGGGACACAAAGCCAAACAATATCAATAAGTGTCCCTTCAACTAAACAAGCTTAATTACAATGAAGCCCTTTGTGCTCATCTTTACCCTCCTCCCACACACTCTTAAACGAAACAAACCACACATGAACAGTCTTCAAGTAAGACACTGTAGAGAAACAAACACCCAGAAATGTAGCAATACCGAACTCTGGCAATCCTTGGCATTTATAGCACAGGAACAGACTCTACAGATACTTGAATGGATTTAGAAACATAGGTGACTGGCAGCCTTGGAGATGTGCCACCAGAAGCTCTCTTTGGAAAAGAAGTCATTTACTAGCTTCAGGGACTACAGTTGGCTGGTAGCCTCCAGCTGCAATGCCTCAAGATCAGCTGCTGTGTTTATGTGGAAGTCAAACTCTTCTTGTGGGAGCTCCTAGCCAAGGTGGAGTATGGTGACCAACAGTAGGGTATGCCCATTTCTGTCTTCTGTGTTGCTACCCTATGAATGATTTTCGCATGGAGACCCCTGGGCTGCCTGAACCTTCCTCAGAGACGCAATGACACCTGAGGATCTTCTTATTCAATCTTCCTCCACTCCCACTTCCCTTCACAGGTTTCAGACTGCATCGTGGTCAAAAGCCCCCCAGGTGCAAAATAACAGCCTCAAATATCTCCACACATCTTAAACAACCCTATCCAAGTCTGTACTCTACTTATTTGAGAAATAATGAAAAAAAATTCTAGGGAAACACTTTGTTCCAAAATTCTGTTTTTTCCTGCTTTTCTAATAGTTTATTTTGTCAGTTCTATGGAGTTGTAAGGTTGACTAGCTTGTCTTTTTAATGGAGTGCCTACCACATATGGCTTAGGAAAAAAGTGATTATGGATCATGCTCTTTTCATGTCATCTTTGTTTTGCAAATTAAATTTGTTAAGCCACATTAGCTCAAAGATATGAATATTTTAATAATGTTAGAGCTATAAATTATAGGAAAGTGAATTAGAATTTCAAAATGTATTTAGTTCCAAGGAATTGGATTACTTGAAGATACATTTTTCATCTGGAGAGAGAAAAGGTGTTCTAAATTACTGCTCATGTTAACCATTGAATTTCATTCTTGTTTTAGTAATTTTTATTTTTCAACATATTTAAAACATTAAAGATAATCAAAAAGCTTTATGCTAAATATAGTAAAGTATTTCAAAATATTAGTTTGATCTGGTAATCTAAATGTTTTTAATATAAATATTTTTAAGGTTAACAAAATAGTTGCTGTGTGACAAACAGTAGTCTATACTCTTTGCATATATTAACTCATTTAGCCTTAGATACATTTTAAAGCTTAAGTATAATCATTATCCTCTTAACACACATTTTATTGATTACTCTGATCTACTAAGTTAAATGTTTTTAATGTTAATCTTGTCATGATTTAGGATAACAACACAATAGTTCAACTGTTCTGAACACTTGACAAATACGTGCTCCTTATGTATATTAGGTCATTTAGCCTCATAAACATTCTATAATTTAGGCATAATCATTATCCACAGTCCATAGATTAAGAAACTGAGGGAGGCATGTCGCGGGTGCAATAGGCTGGGGCCAGTGTTGCGTGAGGTAAAGGAATTTACCAAGAGAGCTGTAGGTAAAGAAAGGTAGATTTATTAGAGAAAGTATGAAAATACATTGCAAGGGTGCAACAGGCAGCACAGCAGAGAAGGGGCTGTCTGCCAAGAGGCAGGGGGTGGAGGGAAGTCTTGCAGGGTTGTGCTGGAGGGGGCTATGGGTGGAATGAGGTCATGCTGTTGGGGTTATGTGTGCAGGGAAGTAGTTGTGTCAGTGGGTTGTTTGTGATTGGCTGTCTCTCAATACAAATTAACTGCTCACTCTCACTAGGGGCCCTCCCCCATCTGGGAACCTTCCCGACCTGGAGCCCCTTCCTTGTTGTTGCTTACTTATCAGGACTCCACAAGGTAGAACAAGAGGGCAGAACAGAAAGCTCTACAGATTGTCCCCCAGCAAGGACACCAAGTTAACAAATATTTACACGGAGAAAAACACCTTCATAAGAACTAAATATCAGATGAGCACTCATAGGGCCTGGTTTTAACTTCATATCACTAAAAGAGGCACTAAAGAGAGAGAAAAAAACAGTCCTGAATCACCAACGCCACCCACCCCACGCCCCACAGCAGTGGCACTGAACTCAGTGCTGTTCTATTACAGCAGAAAAGAAAATCAGACCACTGTCACCACCGTTAATTCAACATAATACTGGAAGTCCTAGCTAGAGCAATCAGATAAGAGAAAGATACAATGGGCACCCAAATTGGAAAGGAAGATGTCAAATTATCCTTATTTGCAGATGATATAAACTTATATTTAGAAAAACCTACAGACTGTACAAAAGAACTATTAGAACTGATAAACAAATTCAGTAAAGTTGCAGGATACAAAATCTACAAAAATCAGTAGCATTTCTATATGCCAACAGTGAACAAGGTGAAAAAGAAATTTAAGAAGTAATCCAATTTAAAATAGCCACACATAAAATATAATACCTAGGAATTAATAAAAGAAGTGAAAGATCTCTATAATAAAAACTATAAAACACTGATGAGAGAAACTGAACAGGACACAAAAAAAATGGAAAAATATTCCAGGTATATGGGTTGGAAGAATCAATATTGTTAAAAAGTCCATACTACCCAAAGCAACCTACAGATTCAGTTCAATTCCTACCAATATGCCAATGAAATTCTTGTCAAAAATAGAAAAAACAATCCTACAATTTATATGGAACCACAAAAGACCCAGCATAGCCAAAGCTATAGTAAGCAAAAAGAACAAAGCTGGAGGAATCACATTACTTGACTTCAAATTATACTACACAGCTATGGTAACCCAAACAGCATGGTACGGGCATTAAAGCAGACACACAGACCAGTGGAACAGAATAGAGAACCCAGAAACAAATCCATACACCTAGAGTGAACTCATTTTTGACAAAGGTGCAAAGCATATACACTGGGGAAAAGATAGTCTCTTCAATAAATGTTGCTGGGAAAACTGGATATTCATATTTAGAAGAATAAAACTAGACCCCTATCTCTTACCATATATAAAAATCAAATCAAAACCTAAGACCTCAAATCGTGAAACTACTACAAGAAAACGTTGAGGAACATCATCTCCAGGACAATTGTCTGGGCAAAAATTTTTTGAGCAACACCCCACAAGCACAGGCAAAAAAGCAAAAATGAACAAATGGGACCACATCAAGTTTAAAACCTTCTGCATAGCAAAGGATACAATCAACAAAGTGAAGAGACAACCCACAGAATGGGAGAAAATACTTGCAAACTATCCATCTGACAATAGATTAATAACCAGAATAGATAAGGAGCTCAAATAACTCTCAAGAAAAGAAATCTAATAATCCAATCAAAAGGTGGGCAAAAAATTCAAATAGACATTTCCCAAAAGAAGATATATAAATGGCAAACAGGCATATGAAAAGATGCTCAACATCACTGATCATCAGAGAAATGCAAATTAAACTACAATTAGATATCATCTCACACCAATTAAAATAGCTTATATCCAAAAAACAGGCAATAAAAAATGCTGGGGAGGATGCGGAGAAAAGGGAACGCTTGTACACTATTGGCAGGAATGTAAATTAGTACAACCACTATGAGGAACAGTTTGGAGGTTTCTAAAAAAAACTAAAATTTGGGCTACTGCATGATCCAGCAATCCCACTACTGGATATATACCCAAAAGAAAGGAAATCAGTATATCGAAAACGTATCTGCACCCCTATGTATGTTGCAGCACTATTTACAATAGCTAACATTTGGAAGTACCTAAGTGTCCACCAACAACAACCGATGAATGGATGAAGAAAATGTGGTACATATACATAATGGGGTACTGTTCAGCCATAAAAAAAAATGAGATCCAGTTATATGCAACAACATGGATGGAAATGGAGATAATTATGTTAAGTGAAATAAGTCAGGCACAGAAACATCACATGTTCTCACTTATTTGTGGATCTAAAAATCAAAGCAATTGAATTCATGGAGATAGTAGAAGGATGGTTACCAGAGGCTGGGAAAATTAGCGGGGGTGGGGTGGGAGATAGGTGGGGATAGTTAATGGGTACAAACCAATAGAATGAATAAGATCTAATATTTGATGGCACAAGAGGGTGACTACAGTCAATAATAACCATACGTTTTAAAATAAAGAGTGTAATTGGATTGTTTGCAACTCAATGGATAAGTGCTTGGGGGGATGGATACCCCATTTTTCCTGGTGTGCTTATTACACATTACATGCCCGTATGAAAACATCTCAGGTACCCCATAAATATATATGCCTACTATGTACCCACAAAAATTGAAAATAAAAAAAATTTTGAAAAGAAACTGAGGCAGAGAGAGGTTAAGTAACCTTCCCAAGGTAACATAGACACAGATGGTAGAGTCTGGATTTGAACCAGGTAATCTGCATGAATCAAGAAAAGCAAATGCTGACTTATCTTAAGTCACATCAATTAAACCTGCAGTCTGTGAATGTGTGTACATATGTAAAGGTATTAACACACTTGCAAACTGAGTAATTTTAAAGTGAACTTTATATATATATATATATTTACATATATATATTTAATTGTTTGATTTAAAGTGTATCAGAACGTTAAAATCCAAATGCTTATAGCCCTCGTCAAAGTACTCAACTTGAATAGTCAAGGCATATTCAGGCTGCCAATACTCGGATTGGCAACCTGCCCTCACTTGTTCAAATGAGTCTCTTACTGCAGGAGAGTTCCTGGAAGCAATATAATCAACTAGCGAGCTATACAAGCAAATCTGTCTCAGCACTCACACCTATCTGGTTTTAGACTAGAATTTTCCAGTTGTGCTTCAATCATTTTGTTAGCTGTCTTGTAGTCAGTTATTGATAAGCATCCATTGAGCATCTACTGCATGCTTGGCCCTCTGTTAAAACCCTGGAGCTATTAAAAGGTCAGTGTGACTCTAATACTACACTGACCTAGCAGCAGGTATTACATGTTAGACTTTAGCTTAAAGAAAAAGAATACAAATTACATCAAATGTTATCATTTACTTCCCTATAGGCTATTCAACAAAATACCCTAAACCTTTGAAGGCAATTCCAAAAGAGCTCTCTCCTTTTTCTGGGACTATGATACAATCCTGATTAAGGTACCTTCTCAACTGTTCAGCCATGCCCTGGAATTCCAATGGCCAAGACTGAGCATAGGAATCATGTTGTTTTCACATGTGACCTGACCCCTGGGACTGGAGTGGGTAAGATCCTACATTGTCTTGTACCACCTTCCACTTACAGCTTAGATTCCTGTATTACAATGGCTATCATCTCCCCCCCCCCCCCCGCTTAGACTGCGGACTACCTGTGTCATTCATTATTATGTCCACAGTGCCTATGAAAATGGCAAAACACAGAGCACTCTCAGTTGATATTGATCAATAAATAGATTCACGGAAACACATTCATCAATTACGGAAACAGTTGGTAGGCTCTTAACATATGTTGACGAAAACACTTGCTTGAAAGTATGAGTACTGATAGATGTGTTAAAAAATATATCCTATTACTTTATAGACATCCTCACCATTCGTGCATTTAATGTTTCTAGTATTGAGGGCCCTGGTATGTCATAATTTATAAATTTATTAGGACACAAATTCCACCAGCATCGTTGTTAAAAACAGTGGGTGAGAAGTCATTTCAGTGGTGGCAAAGCCTAGTAAATAATCAAACACCAACATCTAATACAATCTTTGGTCTCCTATCAATAACTATTATGTGCAAAAATGATATTCATGAGTCTAGGTTATTGATGTCTGGAAACAAAATATGTAAAATGGAGTCGTGTATATTTCATAATATTAGGTAACTTACTATGTAAGAACTTAAATTACTGGCAGCTCTTTTATTACGTTATAACTTATATTGGTAGGTTTTGATATAATGTTTTGTATTAAAATTTGAGATAGAAATTTCTGCAAATTACAAAATGCTTTTACCTATATGTGTGTGAATATATCATACATATGATTTTATATAGGTAGTCTTTTAATTCCTGTTTGTATTCTTTAAATTTTCTATGATGAACATGCATTTCTTTGGAAATCAGAAAAAAAAAATTTTAAAAACCTAAATTCCAACAAGAACAGAAATAACATACATTTGGTTTGTGAAATGAATAGTCCCCACTGAGTTTGTGTGTATCCATACACAAACATAATTCTAAAGCCTAGCTTCATATCCTAAAGGTTACATTAGCAGTAGCTTTAATTTTAAGATCTAATGAATAATTATGCTACTTAATGTAGAAATTGTCTTATGTTCACTTTTAACCTTTAGTTTGCTTCACTAAAAAAATAAAATGAATCCATAAAGTGGGCTTAATAAAGTAATTACTATTTGGTAATCTAGTGAACATTTTAAATAAAAATAAAAATTAAAAACAGTCTGAACAAGTAGCTATACTCTATGACTGTTTGATTTTTTAATTCTGGACAAAATCAAATTCATCTATGTTCAAAATCAGTAAGAGCTCTGCAGAGTCAAGGTAAAGGATGCATGAAACAAGAGACACAAAAATGATGAATACTAATCTAAGTTATTCTCTTTTCAATCTTTATCAATTTAATTTTGCACTGAGATTTCAATCATGACTCAGATAAGTAACATAAAGCAGCCTTTTGCCATGCAGCACAGGTAAATGCAAGCAGAGGATAACATTGATCTGAAAACTTCCTGACGCCTTCCTGGAGCTGGTTTGGGAAAGGGTAAAATACAGGTAGTGGGAGAGTCAGTTGCTTTCTGAATGGACTAAGGCCTTATGAGATTGAGACCTCCCTGGCTCTTTCAACCCAGGGAATTGAGGCTTCTCTCTGGCATTTACTTGCCTGGGTCTGTGATTTGCAATATCCAATTCTCATGAGACAGCAGGGGGCAGACTGGAAACGGTTATAGAAAAACATCTTGAAGACACAAAAAATCTACTTTCACACGCAGGTCAGGCCCACCTGGCATTAATTTTTGTGGGATTATGCATGTAATCTTGGAGGACACACTAGCACTATTCTGAAAGTCACTCATTAACTAAGGGCAAACATTTCTGACAATCTGCTGTGCTTAATTGCTACTATCTTTTTAATTGAGTTCCTTGAAAAAATCAAGCATCAGAAATTTTCTGAACTCTGACAGCAGTCAATGAATAACCAGGGAGAAAGTGAGGGCTATAATGATAATGATGATAGTTTCTCAACAGAGTATATCATCAAGCCAGCTCATGTTTGTTATTTTCTAGTAAAAAGAGTACAGGCTCTGAGCACTGATTTGAATCTGGATTTCTTTCCTGGCTCTGCTTCCTTCCTGTCCAGGCCCCTGGGAAAGTGCCTTGGCGTTTTGGGGTGAGTGACTTTACCCAGCTCCAGGGTGCTTATTGTGGACACTGACACAATGAATACAACACAATGAGCAAAGATACTGGTACACAGTGTGGGCTCTGCAACTGTTCCCAGATTATTTTTATTATCTTTTATTTATAAAATGTGCTCATCTTCTGTATTGATCCAGTTACCAAAAAAAAAAAATGTAAACAATAGTAAGAGAAAAAGCAGGTATCTAGATCTAGATGTATGATTTATCTATTAGAAAGTTAACTTATGACCAGGACATTTAACCAAGTACAAAGGGTGCAGTAGAAAACTTCAGGAATGTTGTCCATCCCATGAGCTTCTAAGTCCTGGCCCCCCAGCCCTCACCATTCATCACTGCTAGGACCAGGGACATTTGTCGAATCACATTCTCTCTGCCAGAAATATGGACTAGGAAAAATGAGACTCTACACTGTCTGTGCCATTTGCCTGAGCTGAGGTTGTGTAAACTCCAGAGCTGAAGGCTGCCACGTTTGGTCATGGTGTGCACACTGAGAATCAGAGAAAGTAGATCTCCTGGAATGGAAGCAAGAGATGCTAAGTGAGAATCCACAAGACTCTGGAAATCCAAAGAGGACACATGGTTTCCGGTGGCTTTGCACTTCCTAGTGCCAATCCCCTAGACATCCCCCCTTCCCTGGGTTCTGTATTATTTTTTAAATTGACAAAAATTTTACATAACTATCACGTATAATATGCTTTGAAATATGTTTACATTGTGGAATGCCACATCAACTTAATTAACATGGCTTATCTCTATATTTATCATTTTTTGTGACGAGAACACTTGAAATCTACTTTTTTTAGCAAGTATATTCTAACAGTAATCTTCTTTATCCACATATAATTTCTGCTTTTTCTCTCAGCAACCAAAGCAGTCTTAACTAAGGCAATGAATCTCAGGAATAGAAATTTTAAACAAACAGCCAAGAGTAAATTACTTTGTTCTTTCATGTTATCACTAGTATCTAATAATTACAACAGTCTCATTTCATGCAGAGCAGAAAGTTTCTTCTCTCTCCATTTTCTGTGAGATGTTAACTGGGAATACTGGAAAGCATCCCTGAGCAGGACCAGATTCATGGGGAGGTAGCTGGCACCAGTCAAACAGGGCCCCATGCTCAGAAGGACCCCATACTTGGATTAATGCTCTGCTGTGGCCGTCTTAAAATCTGTAGTAATTTTATGTTTGAACTTGTGTTTTCTAAGGGACATCTGATGGGACACTGATGTATAAACATGAGCAGAGCAGATACTGGCAATGTGCACGTCTGCTGTTCCCAGCTGCCTGCTTCGTACACATAGGGTCTGTGATGCTTCATGAGCACAGAAGAACAATAGACCCACAATGCGTGGGAGATCACAGTCTCAAAGCAAGTACAAACAGACAGTGTTATACTCATGGCTGAGTTAGGAGAAACGCTGCCAGCCTCAGATGCCACATTTTCCCATTTGAACCAGAATTTTCTTTGAAAGCAGAGAGAAAGCAAATGTATACTAAAGAAACACATGTGACCAAGGAAGCCTGTTATAACCTTTCCTATCTATCCATGTCATCTCCTGGATTGGCCAGCCACTTAAGCTCAAAATGATGACACAGAGGAAAGCAAAGGATAGAGGAGCCCACAGTTCTTTTCCTTTCAGGCTTTCCTCACTCAGCAGGTGGAGAGTGTTGGTGCAATGTGTGCATATCAAGAAGTGGAATCAGAAGAATTGGGCTAGTCTTGCACGGCATCCTCACTATTCAGGCCAGAATGAAACGCATGTGCATGTGTAGGCTACAAAACATGGGTTGTGTGATTGTGATAATCCCATATCCTACTTAAATGCTCTGATATTTGTCTTTAAAACTGGCATCATGCAATATAAACATGAATGGTGAAGTTTCATGCTAATTATTTACCATTTTTTCTTTACTTAGACATCAAATAGCAAATTTAAAACTCTTTAACAAATTGGGGGAGATAGGCCACAGAAATAAGGAAAAAGCTAGTAATGGCAATTTTTTTTCCTGCTTTTTGTGCACAGGTTCTTTATTTCCCTTTTGCACTGGACCCTGCAAATTGTGTATCAAGCACTGTTCCTAGGACTTTGTGAACGGGGGAGAAATGGGAGGTGTGATCAAGTACCAGAAGGCTCTGTGCTGTCTCTGCTGGTCTGGGTGGTTCCTGGACTGGCGTTCTCTGAGGTTGCACCTGGCACGTGTGGCACCAGCTATGTTCCTGATGCTGGACTCCATGGCCCTGGTCTTTGCCTCTGTTCTCTGTACCCCCAGGACTGCATCTCCATCTCAGGCCGGCCTGGATTTGCTCGGCTATTCTGTCACTCCTCATTGGGGTGTGCAGAATCTTCCAGATCCCTTGATCACCAGGCTGAGGCTTATGTTAGCTCAGGATCTAGGCATATCCCTCTCCCAAACCTGCATTACAGCCCTGGTGCCATGTTGACCAACCAGAGAACTTCTCTAAGAATAGTGGTTCTCAACCCTAGCTACACATTAGATTCACCTGAGAGGTCCCCTCAACTCCCCCCACCACCCCCACCCCACCGACTCCCCACCACCAAAATAATATTGATGCCTGGGCTCCATTCTAAACTCATCAAAAGCAGCAGAATTGAGAACCACTGTACTAGAGTATTATAGCTCCCCAAGGCCATGTGTGGGAAAACAGGCATGCCCTTTACCTTCCCGTGTGCATCTACAAGAGCACTCCCAACATAGAACCATGAAGGTGGGGGAAGTAGCACATTAATTTTCTGCCTCGGTAGCCCTTTTTCCTTCTCCCACACCTCGACTGTGCTAGTGGGCAGGATGGGCTTTCCCCCTTCACCTAGGCAGGGGCTTTCCCTGAGTTATATCCTGAGTTGGCCCCTATGCACAGGTAGGCAGTTCAAATTAGGAGTCCTCGTGTTACCACACTACCTGATGTGGAGGCCGGAGGCTGAGAGACCACACCAAAGCTTTGGGCAGGAATGGTGTCCCCTAGTTGGCACAAGGAAATGGACCCCAAGTCTAAGTCTTGATAACTCGACATTTAATACCTTGGTAGAGGAGGATGAGCCTCTCAAGATCCTGCTGGGGTACAGCTGGACAGCCTCCTTTCTCAATTCACTTATCAATGTCTATGAAAATGCCTGCCATAAACAACCTGTGAATATGGCTCTACTTTGCTACTTTTGACTTTGGCATTGGGGAGGCACCGTGGCAAAATGGTAAAGAAATGAATCCTGGCTCTGCTACTGATCAAATGTGTGATCTTGAGAAAGTTACTTAGTCTCTTTGTAGATCATTTAGCCACCCTTAAAATGTTAGTTCCAGCGCAGTACATACCTCACAGCGTTATTAAGATGATTAAATGCATTGATATCTGTAAGGTGGTTAGAAGACACACACAGTAAACACCATGCAAGTGTGTGTTAAGTAAATTAAAAAAACATAAACTTAACACTCTTTCCTCTAACAATATAAAATATAAAGTAAATTAAAAGTACATACAGAGAGGTTTTGTGTTGCATACAGTATCATAATAATTTGCCATTCTAGTATACAAAGTAAAAAACAAAATGAGTATAGAAAGTAAAAAAAGAAAAGATATTTGAAAACATGTGTGATGGAAAATGACCTGCAATTTCAACAATCACATCAACAGTTAATGAAAATTTAGTTTGGGTGGATGTTAAGTGTAAGTAAAATTGGGGTCATTGAACCAATGTGTTTGTCTGCATTAACAGAAGGTACTTCTCTTTTAACAATTAAGCAAAAATGTCATTTCAGTTTCTTTTCCAACAGAAGTGAATGTAACTTTTGCCTAGGTTCACAGAATGGTGAAATGAAGCTCAGTTCTCTTTAAAATATTATCTTATAAATGTTTCTATATCCTACAGAATCTGAATTATTTTCTCTGATAAAACTAGAAAAATGTCCTCATCTTTGGTGCTCAGTGAATTTTCTAAATTTTGGTGTAGATATACATGAAGATACAGGAAAACTAAATTCCAGAATGATAAAAAGCCTTTTGAAGAATCTTAACCTTATGGTATATTTATGGTGTGTTCTGCTTTCTACAGTTGCTTTTTGTTTTTTGTCTTGTTTTGTTTTGTTTTTGAGATGGAGTCTCACTCTGTCACTTGGGCTGAAGTGCAGTGGAGCGATCTTGGCTCACTGCAACCTCCGCCTCCCCGGTTCAAGCGATTCTCCTGCCTCAGCCTCCCGAGTAGCTGGGATTACAGGCACCTGCCACTACGCCCAGCTAATTTTTTTGTATTTTTAGTAGAGATGGGGTTTCGCCATGATGGCCAGGCTGGTCTTGAACTCCTGACCTCAAGTGATCTGCCTGCCTCAGCCTTCCAAAGTGCTGGGATTACAGGCGTGAGTCACCGTGCCCGGCTTCTACAGTTGCTTTTTAAGTGAGATGTGAAGGTGCTATGTGGCTACTCAAATGTTTATATTATGAAAGGTTTACTGTCTTAATATGACATTTCTAGTGCATCTTAAGAGTGGGATCATGCTCCCTCAAGATGAGGAGAGAGAATAAAATATAGGAAAGAAAGCTTGATGCTTAAAAAGACAACATAAATAGGGCTCTCCAGCTTCCGTCTGGGAATTTTGAAAATGCAAAACACATCTTAGGCAGGTATAACTGGGGATAGGCTTTCCCATGTAATTAATGCTGTTGGAATGACTTTAAACTTGCCATCTCTTTCCTTCACAGAGGGTGAATTCTGTGTTTTCATTATTTTAAATTTAGCTGCTTACAGGAATCAATGACAGTTCATTAAAGCTTGGGAATTTTTTCACCAGGAATAATAGAATCAATCCATACAATTCAACAAATATTGTCCCATATATTATTGGGTTCTATTAGCCTCCTACTTCTCTGCTGGTTTTCTGAGAATTCAAGTCATAATAAGAGAGCTTGAAACTACAGCCACCTTCTACATGTCAGCCAGGGCCCTTCCGGAATTTCACTGTGACTTCCAGCTCAGACGCCTGGCCCACTTTTACCTATTCTTTTTGTAGTTTTCCAAATGGGGAACGCATCTGTATAGTTTGGGATATTATGTTACTTTTGTTAGAAATTTAGTGAAGTTGTAGAGACACGGATGAAACTGGAAACCATCATTCTCAGCAAACTATCGCAAGGACAAAAAACCAAACACCGCATGTTCTCACTCATAGGTGGGAACTGAACAATGAGAACTCTTGGACACAGGAAGGGGAACATCACACTCCGGGGACTGTTGTGGGGTGGGGGGAGGGGGGAGGGACAGCATTAGGAGATATACCTAATGCTAAATGACGAGTTAATGGGTGCAGCACACCAACATGGCACATGGATACATATGTAACAAACCTGCACGTTGTGCACATGTACCCTAAAACTTAAAGTATAATAATAATAAAATTTAAAAAAAAGAAATTTAGTGAAGTTGTTGTAAAGAACATTTTTGAAAGTTTATGTCAATAGTATATTTATTTATGGCTTTAACACAAAATATGATACCTTAAAGGATGTCCACTAAATGGTGACTATTCTCTTTTTCAAAATGCCTTATGATGCTATGTTCTAAAGTAAGAGATGATGGAGAGAACCTTGGGATCTCCTCCTACTCCTTAAAAATTTTTGGCAGAAAAGCATTATCATTATTGTCACTGATGTCAAAAACAAACATTTACTTAGCATCTACTGTCATCCTATGTGTAAGATAAGATTCTTGCCACCAGTCTAAGTAGCACGGCTCCCTACGGGGAAATTTATCTCAGTGAAACATTCATTTACACTGACTTGGTGAGCAAGTCTTACGCCCCCTCTCACATCCAAAATAGCCCATAAAATTCAAAGAAGCCAAGTAACCCTATAGTTAATTCAATGCTGGACAACATTGATGCCAAGTAACATGCTGTTAATTTGAACATATCTAATATTGCAACTAACTTTTGGTTGTACTAAATATCATACTTGTGTTCCTATTTGCTTGGAGGAATGTGTGCCAATTAGATGTACTATATAGTTTTATGTATCAAAAGGAGTAAAGCAAATTGTCTCATTTTATACAGAGATTACAGCTGCTTTTTTGCTTTCATTGAATTCAACAAATACTTATCAAATACTGCAGTGGACAGGTGGATTGAGTCTGCCAGGCCTCTTCCTAGGAGGGCTTTCCCACCCAACTGTCTCTGGACCTGCAGTGCATCCATTCATATTTACCCACTGTCTGCACAGCCCATGCTCATCTCATCATGGGCTCAAACCATCATGTATCATAATTTGCTGTTCACACTGATTATTGCAAGGACATGCATGTAATAAAAACAGAACCAACAGGAGTCTTTTTCTAAATTTGGGAGGGAGATAGTGATAAAAGCACTTTTCCACTGATAAGCTAAGAAGATGTGGGGCTGCCTGCAGAATGAGACTAAGAAGAGAAACATAGAGAGGAAGTGGCAAAATGGTGATCTGATATGGTTTGGCTCTGTGTTCCCACTCAAATCTTATCTCAAATTGTAATTCCCACCTGTTGAGGGAGGGACCCATAATCTCCATGTGTCAAGGAAGGGAGGTGATTGGATCATAGGGGCAGTTTCCCCCATGCTATCCTCACGATTATAAGTGAGTTCCCATGAGATCTGATGGTTTTATAAGAGGCTCTTCCCCCTTCGCTCACTCCTTGCTCTCCTGCTGCCTTGTGAAGAAGGTGCCTGCTTCCCCTTCTGCCATGATTACAAGTTTTCTGAGGCCTTCCCAGCCATGTGGAACTGTGAGTGAATTAAATCTCTTTCCTTTATAAATTACCCAGTCTCAGGTATTTCTTTATAGCAGTGTGAGAACAGACTAATACATGGCCCTAACAGCATTCACTGAGTGCCTGACTGAGTCATATCTGCAGTTAGCACTACCCCTAGCTCCTTGATTATTTAAAGTAGCATATTTTCCTCTGCTAAAGCTAGTTAGATATCTGAAACATGCAGTTTAAAGATTTTTTTTTTTTTTTTTTTTTGAGATGGAGTCTCACTCCATCACCCAGGCTGGAGTGCAATGGTGCAATCTTGGCTCACTGCAACCTCCACCTCCCGGATTCAAGCAATTCTCCTGCCTCAGCCTCCCGGGAAGCTGGGATGACAGGCACCTACCACCACACCTGGCTAATTTGTGTATTTTAGGTAGAGACGGGGTTTCACCATGTTGTCCAGGCTGGTCTTGAACTCCTGACCTCAGGTGATCCGCCCACCTTGGCCTCCTGAAGTGCTGGGATTACAGGCGTGAGCCACTGCACCCAGCCCAGTTTAAAGATTCTTATTATAAACATTTACTCATTTCCTATGCTTTAGCTAACTTCTGTGTGCTGGAGAAAGCCAAAAAGTACAAGTCATAGTCCCTGCTCCAAATGAACTCTGAACCTAGAGAGTGGTGGCGAGCATATCTCTAACTGAAATAAAAGGTCAGAGATGTTACAGCAATAACGTACACATAGTAACAAAGATGACGGTGTGGCTAAGATTAACAGAGGTGGTTGAATGTATTCCACAAGTAGAGTTTGATTTAGGCCTTGAAAAAAAGTAGGGCTTAATGGGACACAGAAGTATGAAAAGACATTTGAGCAAGAAAATACAGTGAAATAAAGGAACAGTTTACGTTAAGATTCTTTTAAAATATATTTGTAATGCCTAGCCCAGCTCTTTTCATATATTAGACAAAAAGTTTATCTAATGAGAGCAAAGGCGTTAAGACAAATGAATAGATACATAATTTATTTGTAGTTAAGACCTTAGCCGATAACTTAATCCCCTTTTATAACATTGCTCCTAATGGAAATTATGTTTGTTTTACAATCACCTACTTTATGACATAGCTTCCAGGAAAAGGAGACATAAAAAAGAGTTACTGCTGCAAATGATCAATACAGAAGGGTAGTTTTAATTAATTGCTAGGCTTGCTTTATTTTTCTTTTCAAGACGTGAACAAGTTCTTTAAATGCTATAAATAAACTCATATATAACATCTATTAAGACTTTTATCATTTTTAAATTACAAATATCCAGATATGAAACCAATCACAAATTCTGACCCGAGAAAGAATTACAGGAAGAAAGATTCTGAGACTCAGAGTAGCCAAATAACACAAAGCTTGGCACATCATAAGAGCTTAGTATTTTACTAATTTGTGCACAAGATTTAGAGCAGGGAGACCTGGCCTTATAACCTCTGCACAGATATGGAAAGGCTACCTTAAACTTTCATCTATTATATATTTCTCTTTTTATTTGAGTCATCTATTATATATTATTATATATTTCTATTTTTTTTTTTTTTTTGAGACAGAGTTTCTCTTGTTGCCCAGGCTAGAGTGCAATGGCGCCATCTCAGCTCACCGCAAGCTCCACCTCCCGGGTTCAAGTGATTCTCCTGCCTCAGCCTCCTGAGTAGCTGGGATTATAGACACGTGCCACCACGCCCGGCTAATTTTGTATTTTTAGTAGAGACGGGGTTTCTCCATGTTGGTCGGGCTGGTCTCGAACTCCCAACCTCAGGTGATCCACCCACCTCGGCCTCCCAAAGTGCTGGGATTACAGCCGTGAGCTACCACACCCGGTCCATATATTTCTATCTTTTAACATTGTACAAGTGATATGAGACAATGTATATAAAGGACTGGCATGGCGTGGGCAGACAATTAGTGTAGTAAATATTAATAATAAGATTCTAATAATAGGAGTGGATGCTCAGGAAAGCAAGGCATTTTACTAACAAAGAATAGACCAAAATCCTTATTTTGTCTCTTTGAAATGAGGTGATTAGATAATTAAATGTTTTAGTAGTTAGGGTGTTTATTTTGATAACAGCACTAGTAATGACTAGATCTTGTACTCCAAATTAAAATACAGTATTTTGGTGAATTTGATGGAGAATAAGGCACTGAAGCTGTCCACCTGTCACCCAACAATATTACTTATTTGATATTGACATTATTTCCTCAGTAATCGGCTCCATGATAAGAAAAATATTTGAAGGCTAGAAAGGACTATTTATGTCTGAACAATTGGTGGACCCCTAGCAGGCATGTCCACTGTATAGTTGCTTTGTGATGAAGTACACAGAGCAGAGAATACCAGTTTTCTTTGAGTGGGATTTTAAAAAATATTTAGGATTATGTGTACATTTGGTACCACATACTCACCACCTGGCTATCAAGGATCTGAACCCATTTTCTATAAAATATATCGTTTAAGTATAAAAACTCTGAAAGCTTGCCTGCTTTACTATCTCTGTTTTTCAGCTCAATGCATAATATTACATTCAGAACCCTTCACATATTAAATTAAAATGAAGCTTATAAATGTCACATTTTTAAAATGCTTCTCTTTAATAGAAATAGTTTGATATTTAGTTTCAACACCATGTTAAAAGATCTAAAGATTATCATATATTATCAGATATATTGAGTCATAAATAAATTATATTTCCAAAGGATAGCTATTTTGAATTATGTTTTCAGATTGCTTGGTCTGAATGTTTGTGTCCCATCCCAAAAATGTATTTGTTGAATCCTATCCCCCACAGTGATGGTGTTAGGATGTGGGGTCTTTGGGAGGGGAGGAGGTCCTGAGGGTGGAGTCTCATGAATGGGTTTAGTGCCCTTATCAAAGTGGCTCCAGAGAGCTCCCTTGCCCCTTCCACCATGTGAGGACAGGGCAAAAAGGTGCCATCTATGAACCAGGAAATAGGACCTCAACACACACCATCTGCTAGTGACTTATCTTGGAATGTTCATCTTCTAGAACTGTGAGAAACACATTTCTATTGTTTATAAGCCACCCAGTTTTGAGTATTTTGTTATAGCAGTCTGAACAGCCTAAAACACAGATGTTATCAAAGAAAAGTCTTATTTTGTTTCATATAAATATGTAAACATATATATAACAGAAATATGTAATAATGTAATATATATAATATGGTATATATATAAAATTCATATTTTTTGAAAATATTATATTTAGAAAGAATTTACCCAGTCTTCCTTTAAGTAATCAGTTTTTGTAGCATATTTCTAATGGAAAACAGCCATGCACAATGTAAAAAGCACTTATATCAGTAAGAACGGCTTGGTTTGCAAGTTTTAGAAACTCAATGCTAACTAACTTAACAAATAGAAAAGGGTAGGTGCAGTGGGGAAAGCGAGTCAGGAATATAAAATATATTGTTTATGCATGAAACCTTTGAAAGCTTACCTGCTCTATCTTATCTAGAATACCAGTTACAAGCACTGTACTTAAGGAATTCTAATACAATAACAGAAATACTCAGGAAATCCTTACCATCTCTATTTTTCAGTTCAATGTATAATATTACATTTGCATCCACAGGCTCAAGAGGGGCAACCACACTTAGGTGCCTATCTGTGTCTGTCTGTCTCTCTCTCTCTCTCTTTCTCTCTCTCTCTACCTCATTCTCAGCTCTGGATCCGTCTAAGCTGCCTCTGTTTTCAGGCTGCCTCCCTCCACATAGTGGCATTCACACATGACCTTCTTCATCTATTCCCTCACTGTGTTCCTAGAGATGGTGATCTATGGGAAGGAAGTAGCCCCTCTTTCTGTGGTTTCGGATGGGGAGTTCTACTCCAAGATTGCAAAAGTTCCTTTCTCTGAACTCCACGGTGGTCTCAAGACAAGATATTGCTTAAACTAGGCACAGAGGGCATGTTACCATGAGTATTACTTTGAAGCCCCCATGGAAAGGGCAGTGCTCCAGCAGTGTTGCCACACTCCCCTGAAATTAAAGTGCATGTATCTAAGCTCCACAGTTCATCGGGATCAGTTTGCAAGATTTGGGGAGGAAGTGACAAAGAAGAGCAGTTATCAAGTAGGAGGCAGAATAAGCAAAGCGTATTGAATACACATGACAAGAGATTTATTGTTTTTTTAAAAAACCAAAGCACTTGTAACATTGACCGACAAGAGGTATTAAGGTATTAAGATGCCGGCCGGGCACGGTGGCTCACGCCTGTAATTCCAACACTTTGGGAGGCCAAGGCGGGCAAATCACCTGAGGTCGGGAGTTGGAGACCAGCCTGACCAACATGGAGAAACCCCGTCTCTACTAAAAATACAAAATTAGCAGGGCGTGGTGGCACATGCCTGTAATCCCAGCTTCTCGGGAGGCTGAGGCAGGAGAATCACTTAAACCCGGGAGGAAAAGGTTGCGGTGAGCTGAGATGGCGCCATTGCACTCCAGCCTGGGCAACAAGAGCAAAACTCTGACTCAAAAAAAAAAAAAAAAATGTCAAGACTGGAAAATGAAATAACACCACAAGGAGAGTAGTCTGAAAGAACTGATTAGACTCAAAGATTCTGAGATACGGTCCTTTCCCTGGAGCAGAGGTGTGGACAAGTATCCCTTATCCATGTCCATTTCTCCTCCCTTATGGGATAAAGGATAAAATTCCTGAGAGGGAGCACTGGAGAGGAAAAGGAGCCATCAAGCTAGGGCATTTTGTTTCTGTGCTGGGTGCTACTGTAGGCACCTCCCGAAGCTAAAGGTTTCCTACTCCATAGCTGGTGTGCACAACCAGGGCATCTGTGTATAGCTTTGCAATACCACATCATCACACTTCTATAATTACGTATCAGATGTCTCCCTACCCACTGGACTCTGCATCCCTGATAAGTGCTGAAATCTTTCAACTGTGTATGCCCTGTACCAATGTAACACTTGCTATACAACAGATGATTAATAATTGTATGATAAATGGCTAAACAAACCCATTTGAAACTAAATTACTAAGGAAAATAGACGAGCAGAAATAAGCAAATTACAGAAAAAAAGTTTTAAAGGGCAATTAAATTACTATATATTCAGATCACAATGGTAATTTACATAAATCCAACATCCAAAACAAATATTTTTTTATCATATACTATGTGCCAAGTGCTAGGCTTGGCGATGAGATGACAAAGACAAATGTGAATAATATGATATTCTTCCTTACATTAGAAAGCTGAACTTTTTTTGTTTTTTTTCTTTAGAGATGAGGTCTCACTACATTGCCCTGGCTGAAGATGAACTCCCAGGTTCAAGCAATCCTCCCACCTCAGCTTCCTGCGGGGCTGAGACTACAGCACATGCCACCTCACCCAGCTGGGAGCCGAACTTTTAACTAGTTACATGCAGATATGATACGAGATAGAAGGGAGTAAGGAGGAAATAAGTTTAAAATTTTAAGAGTTAAATTATGGAGCATTTTGCTGCTCCAAAAAGACTTACCTTTGGTGAGCTCTCACTCTGCCAGCCAGGTGTAGAAATAGTGGATGCCCTTATCTTTCCTTTAAGTGAAAGATCTCAAAGTTGTGGTGTTCATCCAGGCTGCCTGGTGATAAAGTTTTCATCTGTCTCCTGAATCGACCTGCTGACAGTGTCCAAATGCAGGAAATAACTTGCTCTGTAAACAGCATCCCAGATTCTGGTTCTGTGAATCCAGTCTCTCCTTAAACTTCTGATGCCACTACATCACTTTAAACCAGACCACCTGTCTTAATCCATTCAGGCGGCTATAATAAAGTAGCAATGACTGAGTGTTTATACAAGAAATTTATTTCTCACAGTTCTGGAAGATGGAAGTCTGAGATCAAGGTGCCAAGATGGTCAGGTTCTGAGGAGGGCCCTTTTCCAGTTTGCAGACTGCCATCTTCTCCTTGTACTTTTATCCTTACTTGGTGGAAAGAGACCTCTCTGGGGTCCCTTTTCTAAGAGTACTAATCCCATTCATGAGGGCTCCACCCTCACGACTTAATTACCTCCCAAAGGCCTCCTAATACTATCACCTTGGGGGTCAGTTTTTCAATATGTGAATTTTGGAGGTATACATTCAAACCATAACACCACCAAAGGAGTTAGACCACTGCTTCAGGATTCTGTTAAAACGCAGATGCCGATTCAGGAGATCAGGGATGGCACCTAGGATCCTTCCTTTCTCATGAGCTTCCTGGAAGACGCAGTTCTGGGGAGGATCACACTCGACCTTAAAGAGTTAGAGGACTGTGCAAGGTTTAAGGACTGGAGAGTATCCTGTATTTTCCTAACGTACGTTGTGCCTTCCCTTCACTAAATTCCGGTGGAGGTAAAGAATTCTGAGTAATGCAGTCATTCTACGAACAGGCAATAAGGTGTTTTCAGGATCAATTTTCTCTAAAGAATAGTTATGTGAATTAAAAACATCTTCCCTAATCGTCACATCAAGGACTCACAGGTGTTGCTGGCCAGAGACGACACACCAAAAGAGAAAGAAAAAGCCCAAGCCAGAGGCAATTTGGAGAGCTCCACCCCTCCTCCCTGTTTTGTCTAAGGTAGACACATTCTCGCATCTCCCAAATGCTCCTTTGTAGCCTGAGAAAAAGTAAATCTCTGCCCTTAAACTAGGGGACCTGGAGAGCCTTCAATCACCAAGTCAGAGATTCCTTCAGGCTTGGTTATTAGGATTGGATAGGGAAAACACTGGGGAGAGAAAGAATTACCAGAGTCCTTTAAATCTTGGTGGGCATGGCAGGCATCTTGGCGGTCGTTGAAGCTGCGTAAGTCTGAGCCACTGGTGTCAGAAGACAAACCAGCCACCTGCTCACGGCCCCCTATGTGGAAAGAGCTTTCCAATTTAGCTCTCTCATTTTAGCATCTCAATCTGCACATAAGGCACGCGGGAAACTCAGAGAGGTTACGCTACCTGCTCAAGGTCACACAGCCTAAGGTCAACTGAGGATATGAAAGTTCCCCAGAGCCATAATCCAGTCTTTCCTTTAGATAGCACTTCTTAAAAAAACCAAAGGCAGGCCTTGAAAAGCTGCGGGATGCCCAGCCCCCAAACAGCCGCTGGAGTCGGCCCCTAGGGGCAGCTGGACCGCCCAGGCGGGCGCAAGGGTGGAGAGGGAGAAGAACCACTTCCGGGAAACAGACGCGAAGACGGGAAGGCACCTCCGGGGCACAAAAAAATGAGGATTATTAAAGGTCAGTTGCTCGCAGGTAAGGGCCAAGTAGCGTTAAAAGACACGTAAGGATTAAAACGCCGCTCTAGGGTGTGGGTGAAAATGTCTCTCTAGGTACTCGAAGATAACATGACTGTAAACGAGTAAGTCTTGCCTGCGCTGGAGGACGCTCCGGTCTAGCAGCCAGGTTGAGTCCAGAAGTTTAAATAGAGCAGGCGGGGCCTAGCGGACGCCTGCGTCGGGCGATGACGTCACATACCTGCGCGGGAGGCAATACCAACCCCTGCCGCAGGACTTTCTTGGGCCGGCTCCCGGAGAGCGTAGCGGGGACTTGGTGGTGGAATGGTGTTGAGTGACGGTTCGGCCCCGCCATCTGGTTAAAGGGACTCGTTCAACACGGAAGTGTCCCGGGGCTGCATTGGTACGGAGCCTTGGGGCCCAGCAAGGGTGTGCCCCTACGGGACTGATGCGGGGACCACCCGGCCCCGCCGGCCTCCAAGCCGCCGGAGGGCACTGAGCCTGTGCTGGCTGGGCCTGGCCGCCTGGATGCTAAGCACCCAACCCCCTTCCCGTCCTCATTTGCAGAAATGGAATCAAAACTGGGGCTTGACCCCGGATCGATAACTGGGACTCAGTCTACGGGGACGCCAGCGCAGCCTGCGGCGGCCGAGCCTCCTGCCCTCACAGGGCCTGGCCGGGTGCATCAGGAACAGGCGGTCTTAGGTCCCTAAATTCGAGGCCCTGTAATGTGCCTCATCTTGGGGTACCTGAATGGGGCCCTTGGGCCCCCAAGGAAACCCTGAGACATTCAGAATGGACAGCCTTGTGGAGGCACAATTTCATTCACGTGGGCAAATTGCGCGCACTGAGGCATAGGAAAACATGTAATTTTGTATTTAGATGTGTTGCGAGTATAAAGTGGCGTGGCTGACATTTCATGGAGCCTTTAATTGCCTTCACCAGTCATGACCTCAGTTTGTCTTGAGATACTTGGCAAAGAAATGTATTGCATTGTTGAGTGATTGCTTATTGCGTTACTGAGTAATTGGCGTTCATAAAAGCATGGGTGCTCACAATAGAAATTGGGAAGGGGAGTAGGGAACTATATTTGAAATCTTCTGATACACTTACCAAGAACAAATGTATTGTTCATTTGGAATTTGATATGGTCTCTAATAATTTTCTGTTTCATAATGGTAGTGCCGCCCCCACCCGCAAAACGTTTCAAAGGGTCAAGAGAAAAGACCAAATGCCCTTGTCAACTGGAATTTATACGTCTGTTTCCTGCCAAGTAATTAAATCGTAGATTGCATAATCTATGTACCGAATAAATGTGGAATGTTGTATTTTTTTTTTTTTTTAATGTATAAGACTTGGGTCAAGGTGAGGAGGGAAAGGGGTTTTCTTGAAAGATTCTTGTGTTTAATTAGAATTAATTGAAACCACTGTGCTTAAAACAGAGAATGATGTTAGAAGAAAGCCTTGGAACGAAGATCAACATAAGACTACACAGTACGTGGGATAAACTATTCCAACTTACAGCATTTTTGTTTTTTGTATTGCCAGTGCTGCAGCTAGAATGAAGCACATCAACCTATCATTTGCAGCGTGTGGATTTCTGGGCATTTACCACTTGGGGGCAGCATCTGCACTTTGCAGACATGGCAAAAAACTTCTGAAGGATGTCAAAGCCTTCGCTGGGGCGTCTGCGGGATCCTTGGTTGCTTCTGTTCTGCTAACAGCACCAGAAAAAATAGAGGTAATTAAGTAGTAACTTAGGCTGTGTTCGTCATCAAGAAATTAAGACCCAAAGGCAAACATGAGCATTGACTCATACTAAGTTAACACTGCAGAGAAATAATCCTTTGCTTGGAAACAGAAAGGATTAGGACTTTTCTCTTAAGATATAATTATTAGGGATCTGTGCTCTGGTTGTGGAAAAGATTATTTTGGGTGATAGTGAAATAAGGAAATAAAATGAATTATATTACTCTTGAGTTTTTATTTATCCTTAAGATTCCAGCTCTGTTCCTTTCAAGCAAAGGATATTCTTTCTATGATCATGAGAAGAGCATGGGGCCTGTTTTCAAGGCCTTGAACATGTGGGCAACAAGTCTTAACTCACTGCTACTTAGAAATAGATACATAAATTAAAATGTGGGCATGCGGTTTCTATTAAGTGGAATGGTATAGGAATTTAATTCTTTTTTAATTCTCACAGTAAGAGGTAGCTCTGAGTTCCAAGCAATTTATCCAGAAGTAATACAAATAATTCTTAAGTATTTTATTTAATGCAATCTATGTTTTAAAATCTGTTTTCTGCTATCCAGACAGTGATCAATCATTTGCTGACTGTGAGAGCTGGATTCTGTAGTTGGAGAATATTATATTTGTTAATCATTACATACTCTAGCAGCTTTGAACAATAATGAAATAACAATTTAACACCCTCATACCCAAGAATGAATTTCAGTCACATTTAAAATTCCAAAACTATGCAATTTTAAACATCAGAATCTCATTTCAGATCTTTTGTGAGCTGCTTATCAAAGGGAAGCTAGATTTGAGGCCAATCATTCAGAAATCCACTTATCTTGCTGTCTTTATACGGTTGATTTACAGGGAACTAGAAAAGTGACTTAAAAACTGCAGAGATTAAACAGGATGAGAACCTTAAGCCATGCAAGGTATAAATGAGGTGGGAAAATTCCCCCTAAACTAGCAGATTCATAAGCTTTGAATTACAAGCTACCTCCTTCCCATAACTGTGTTTCGTTTTTGAAGCAGAGGACTTTCAGGGTGTCACTTCTTCCTTTTTACTGCAGTCTTTTCTTGAGCTGTGGCAAATCCTAAGCTTTGGAGTTATGTAGACTTGGTTTCCAATTATCAGCAAATTAAAAAATATATTGTATGATTTAGAATTAACCTGATTTGGAAATACTGCAATAGTACAGCCATTTATACTTAACTAAAATTCTGCCATGTTAAGACATTGAATAATTTACCTGAATTGGAGACTTGATGTCATCATATTCTCAGATTAGTTTACCTGTTGTTATTTATTTTTTGCACTAAATGAGAGACTGGGTTGTGTTGTCTGATGGTGCTGGTATGATGAAAAGGTGTGTGTCTTTATCTGGTGCTCCCATGGGAAGGTAGAAAATAATTTTCTTAGTTTCCTTAGGGCATCCTCATTTGTTCTTCAAAATAATTTTCCAGCCAAAGTAACCCTTTGACTTAAGGTTATTTTAGTTCCTTTATTTTTAGCATCTGAAATAATCCACTTGTAGGATAGCCTTGAGTTTTTTTTAGCAAATGTTTCTACCTACTCAGATTCGCATTCGCTCGGTTCTCGCTGATGATGTAAGTTCCTCAAGCTTTTTAGTGTTGTGACAAATACGTATGTAATTAATCTTCTGAGCTTATGCATGAATAATTAAGAGGAGCACCTGATACTGGGCATATTTTAAGTGGTAGGCAAATTTAGACATTGATGTGGAAGAGCTCAATGCTGCAAGTCTTTCCTCAGTCCTCACAATTTGCGAGGAAGCCATGGTGCTAGACTCAGTGGGGAACTCAAAGATGAATAAGTCCGTCTTTAATAAGTTTACAGTCTGGTCCGGGCTATGGAGAGTATTGAATATAACTAAAATTAGTACAAAGAAATAGGCTAGATGGGCCGTCTAGCTCAGTAGAATGAACATACATTTGGTGGGGCTACCCCCATTTCTCACCCAGGAGCTTCCCATAGCCTATATCAATTCAAGCTCCCTACAATCCACCTATCTCATAGCACTTAGAGTGATGTCACCCAAAGGCACATCTGATCACCTCATTACCCCCGGGGCAAGGGCTGTCTGTGGACTTAGGATAATGTGACCCAGGTTTCTCAGCATGTATCACAAGGCTCCATGTGACTTAGCCCTACTTGTGGCTCGCCATAGGGACACATTTCAGCTCTGTGCTCCTCTCAGAATTGTTCTTGCTGTTGTTTTTACTATCCTCTGCTTTCACCTTCGTCCTCTGCCCAACTCCTGTTTATATTTAAGTCCCAGCCTGGGTGTCAAATTGGAGGGAAACCTTTGGCAACCCACGAGGTTGGAGGTTGACACACACTGTATTCATTTCCTGTTGCTGCTTTGACAAAGGACCTTCAACTTAGTGACTTAAAACAGCATGTGTTTATCATCTTCCAGCTCTGGAGGTCTTAAGTCTAAAAGGGTCTCACTGAGCTAAAATCAAAATGTCCATGCTCACTCTCTCCAGAGGCTCCAGGAGAGAATCCATTTCCTTACCTTTTCCAGTTTCTGGAGGGTGCCCAGACTCCTTGGCTCCTGACCCCTTCCTTGATTTCTAAAGCCATAAGTACAGCATCTTCAAATCTCTCCAACTCCACCTCTCCTACCTCCCTCCTTCCCTTACAAGAAACCTTGTGATGACATTGGGCCTACCCAGGTCATCCAGGATTATCTCCTCATCTCAAGGTCCTTAATTGGATCTACGAAGTCCCTTTTAACATAGAAGGTCTCCTAGTCATAGGTTCCAGGGACTAGAATGTGGACATCTTTGTGGGGAGAGGAGAGACTACTGCAATAATATAGCCACTTAACTGAAATTCTGCAATGTTAAGACATTGAATGATTTACCTGAATTTGAGACTTGATGTCCTCATATTCTCAAAACAGTTTACTTGTTGTTATTTATTTTTTGCACTAAATGAGAGCCAAACACATCCTCATGGGGGCTCTTATAGCCCTCTGTGACCTGCTGTTGGAGGTACTTATGAATCTCATGAGCACAAGTTCTTTCTATCTTGTCCTCTCCAAGTCCCAGTGCCTAGCCAAGTACCTGGTGCCCAGTTAGTTGCCAAATTAATTCATTATTTAATACAAAACAGACTTAGGTGTAAATCCTGGCCCTGAGACTCATTTTTAATGAGATATTGGGATAGGTACTTAAACTCCCCCATCCTCCATTTTCTTGTCTGTCAAGTGGGATGGTTATACCCACCCTGCAGGGTGATGTGAAGATGAACTGACAGTGTCACCTCTGTGGATCCCAGTCCAGGGTAGACACGAGCATCCCTGAAAGACTTTATGAAATACCAGTACCCAAGATGAATCTCCGAAGACTCGGATTCAGTCTGTGCAAACCGTAGACGTCACCACTCCTATTTCTGTCACTGGTGCTGTCATTTGTAATCAGCTTTGTTGCAGGCTTGTAATCAAACTGCTGCTGAGACCACAAAATATGGGTGGGAGAGAAGGTTAATTGCGCTGAGGAAACCTTTTGAAGAATGTGCTCAATTAAAATTCAGATTGAGCCTTCAAGGATTTTCAGATGGGGCAAAGGCCATTTAAGGTGCTTTACAAAGGAAAAAACAAAAAAAGATTAGGATTCTGAGAGTGTATACCTTGCAAAGGGCCTGAGAGTGGTGGGTGAGGCCCCAGCCAGGGGGGGAGTTTGCACACCTTTAATAATGTGACACCCTACATTTGCTGTTGGGTCTATAGAATCCCAAGTTTTAGAAGTGGAATGATTTTTTTCTTTACAACACCTAGGGTCACTTCTTAATTTTCTTTTTTTAGGAATGTAACCAATTTACCTACAAGTTTGCCGAAGAAATCAGAAGGCAGTCTTTCGGGGCAGTAACGCCCGGTTATGACTTCATGGCCCGACTAAGGTATACAGAGTACATTTTGCCCAAAAGTACATGAAGACAGAATGTTGACGACTCTCTGTACAAACTGTGGCAAGCTCAGCATTCTCTCTTGTAAAATATTTACAGGGAGTTCAATAATTAAAGGTGAGTAATTCAGATTGCTTTTTCTTCTTTAGAAGTGGAATGGAGTCGATTCTTCCTCCCAGTGCTCACGAGCTGGCCCAGAACCGACTGCACGTATCCATCACCAACACCAAAACCAGAGAAAATCACTTAGTCTCCACTTTTTCCTCCAGGGAGGACCTCATTAAGGTAACAAAGCCATGTTTCCTATTTGAAGAAATCAGCAAGTGCTGATTTCAATACTTCATATAAAGTAATGAGCATTACCACATTCTTTAGATCCTGTGTCTCTTATCAGGCCCGATAGATGGTTGAGTGCTCAGTAAATTACGTGTTTGATGGAAGTATTCACCAGGATCCCTCCTGAGGCCGCCTTGTGATGCACTGTGATCCAAAAGCTCCCTGTACTTGTTCAGTGTTTTCCTGCAATGTTCGGATCTCTCAGGATTATGTGAGGCAAGTCACTGATGCAGTTTAGTAGCAATAATAATTCCTGAAATTTATGTGGCTAATACTTTGGAGTGTATGTAGGGTTTTTAACATGTACTCTCTTATTCAGTCCTTCAA
Source organism: Nomascus leucogenys (assembly GCF_006542625.1). Taxonomy (NCBI): domain Eukaryota; kingdom Metazoa; phylum Chordata; class Mammalia; order Primates; family Hylobatidae; genus Nomascus; species Nomascus leucogenys. The sequence continues at coordinate 6,362,851 of NC_044406.1, read as the reverse complement.
GTCCTTCTGTAAATCAGGTAGGGTAGGTGTTATTATGACCCTTTTATGTTTTTGTTTTTGTTTTGAGATGGAGTCTCGCTCTTTTGCCTAGGCTGGAGCACAGTGGTGCAATCTTGGCTCATTGCAACCTCTGTCTCTCAAGCAATTCTCCTGCCTCAGCCTCCTGAGTAGCCAGGATTACAGGCATGTACCACCATGTCCACCTAATTTTTGTATTTGTAGCAGAGACAGGGTTTCACTGTGTTGGCCAGGCCAGTCTTGAACTACTGACCTCAAATGATCTGCCCGCCTCAGCCCCCCAAAGTGCTGGAATTACAGGTGTGAACCACCACACCTGATCCCTTTTATGTTTTTAACAGAGAAGTGAATGGAAACATTTTATGTGATGTATGTACCTATGTACCCAAGATTATCCTGCGTGGCAGTGGGAGCTAATTCTTGTACCCAGGTCTCTTAACTTTTCAATCTAATGTTCCATTTTGTTTCTTCCATTTTGTTCTGCTGTCTTTCTATCCAAACACATTTGAAAGTTGGTTGGTTGAGAATTCATTATCTCTGGGAAATACTTCAGCTGGTTGATTTCCAAATACCAATGTGCCTGCTGTGGTAATGCAATGAATATTTGTCGGGTGGAAAGGGTGTACTTCTCTTGGAATTTTTTCTTGTTTTTCCCTCTAGTGTAAATCATAACAAGCTTCAGGTAATATGGAGAATGTATGTTTTCATACAGCAGAAAGTAATGGGTTGAGAGTAAGTGGTAAGATTCCCTATATTCTGATGCTGTCATTTGAAATACTTAATGAAATATCGAATTGACAAGTAAAATTACTTTGCCACTTAATAGATTAGAATATTTTTCCTCGATATCCCTATTACGTCAGTCTCTCACTTACAAGAGTCTTTCTATCTTATAAAAAGACATTATTCTATAATCTTATTACAATATTATGTAGACTTGACAGTGTCAAGGGAAGAGCTGGGCAACCCATGCTAAGTGGTCCTAAGTCATCAATGTCCAGTACAGACAGATAAGGCTTGCGGTGGGCAGACATGCGTCTTCTTGTTTACCTAGGAACAGACTGTGTGCTCTTGTGACATAAAATGAGGGGGATTCTGCCCCCAGCTCTCTTTTTCTCACGGAGTCCATCCCTGGCTTTTCTGTCTACAATGACAGAACTCTCAGCCCCTGACCTCCCCACATCCCTCCTGATTTATATATCACTCTTTAGCATGCTACCTCTTTTACTGCTGTCCTGTTTAGCTTTTATTGTCCATCCTCCTTCACCAGAATGTAAGCTCCAAGAGGCAGGGGTTTCTCTGGTTTGCTCACTGCCACAGCCCAGTACCTGCCACACTGCCAGCCATTGTGTAGGCACTCCGTAATATGTGTGAAACAAATGGATGTGAACCAAGGTTGCATCTGTTACACCGGCTCAATTTAAAACAAAAGAAAAGAAAGAAGCTGGGCCCTCCATACTCTATGACCTGGGCAAAATCACATAGCTGACTGGGGCCCAGCTGTGACTGTGGTCCATGTGTCTAGCATTCTTCCCTAACTATACCCCACGCTGGATAAAATGCTCATCCTCCCTATCCATCCCTTTTATGTGGCAGACAGAAGAATGACACCCGAAACTGTCCTTACACTAATCCCCAGAACCTGTCCAGATGTAACCTTACCTGGCAAAAGGGATTCTGTAGATGTGATTAAGTTAAAGGTCTGAGATAGGAGGATGATGCCATATTATCCAAGTGGACCCAAACTTAAGTACATGAATCTGGAAAATGGACACCTTTCCTGGATTCTGTGTACCATGGCTGGTTTGGAGATGTAGCAACCACATGCCAGGGAGCACAGAGGCTTCTAGGAAAGCAGCTCCTCACTGACAGCCAGCAAAGAAAAGGGGGCATCTACCCTGTAACCTGTGGAACTGAATTCTCCTAACATCTGAATGAGCAAGGAGACACATTCTCCCCCAGAGCCTCCAGAAAGAGATGCAGCCCTGCCGACACCTGGATTCTCCCCAGTAAGACCCATACCAGACTTTGGACCCTCAGACTGTGTGACAATACATGTGTCTTGTTTGAAGCGGTTAAATTTGTAGTAATTTGTTATAACGGCAATAGCAAACTATTGCTGTTAAGAAAACATGACGTTTTTCTAGTTCCTTTGTTTTGGATAATAACTATTCAGAGAATTCGTGTAATTACTTGAGTTCATTGAACAGAAGAGAAATTATTGACACAAATGTGTAATACTTTTTAAGGAGAATATGGAATAATTTACATTTATTCTAGGTTCTACAAGAAACATTCCACATGTTTAGGAGGATGTTTTAACATTTTTCAGAACTAAAAAGAAGGAAGGATGAATAGTTCCTTGATAGCAGATGGTGATTATCAAACTGTGAAACCTATGCCTGGAATACTCATGAAGCATTTAGTGGAAAAGAGTGAGAGTGCGGGAAGACTAGGGATGGTGTAGCAAAGGAAGAAGTGTGAAGAGGAAGTAAAGTAAACCCACTGCCAGGTAGGGACATGATCAAGTATATATGTTCTGGTGAAAGAAGTGGCTGGTGGGAGAATGTTGTCTGAGGTGGTGCCATGGGAGGATGGTGCTTCTGACCTTTTTGGTTGGGACTGGGGAGGCTGCCTGAAGGTCACCCCACTCCCCTTAGGTGGAGACAGGAGGCTCTGAAGCCATGCATTGAAGCAGCTCGATGATGGGTAGCTGTGGGTCTCCCAGGGCTTGGCACACCTGGCTCTGAACACACAGCCTGGGGTCTTGATATGGTTTGCCTGTGTCCCCACCCAAATCTCACCTTGAATTGTAGTTCCCATAATTCCCATGTATTGTGGGAGAGACCCATTGGGAGATAATTGAATTATGGGGATGGTTTTCCCCATCCCATACTGTTCTCCTGGTAATGAATAAGTCTCACAACATCTGATGGTCTTATAAGGGGTTTCTGCTTTTGCTTCTCTCTCATTCTCTCTCTTGTCTGCTGCCATGTAAAACGTGCCTTTTGCCTTCCACCATGATTGTGAGGCCTCCCCAGCCACATGGAATTGTGAGGCCATTAAACCTCTTTTTCTTTATAATTTACCCAGTCTCAGGTATGTCTTTATCAGCAGTGTGAAAATGAACTAATACAGGTCTACTTCCCAGTATCTGGATATTCTGTAGATGGGAGGGGATGGGAGACAGAGAGAAAGAGAGAGGTTGATTAAAACTCAAGTTAGAGTAAAAGAGCATGGGAGAGCATGAAATACTAAACACTGGTGATTTTCACCTTCTTTAAACTTTGCTCCATGTTGTATTTTCTGTTTTTATCATTAACTCATTTATTCCTGCTACTTAATAGTTGAATTTTTTTTTAAATGCCTAGTTTTTCATTATCCACTAGCTGACTGATGCTGTTTGTTACAGAGTGCCTATGTACCTGAAAATCCAACTAGAAACCTGTAGCTTAGAATATGTGAGAGTGTGTGCTTGTGTGCGTGTGTCCGTGTGTGTATTTTGATGTGTTTTTTAATCTCTTCAAGAATGATTACTTGTTTTATGAGTGTCCTGGTGATCATGTCTAGGCCTGTGGTTTCCTGACTTTGTCCTCTTGGACTGATTATTTTTGAGTCTCAGTTTTCTCATCTCTGAAATGGAGTAATTCGCACAGTAATACTAACGAGTGTTACTGTGCAGAATAAATAAGATAAAGCATGTGAAAGTGTGTTTTAAATGATAAAGCCCTTTATGCCTGCTGAATGGAGCTAATATTTCATAAATAATGAACGAATAACATCATAACCCACACACACCCCTGCTCAACGCCCTTGTATGAATCTGTCATGAAATTTTAAAGCCATGTTAAATCACAACTTTCTTTTCTTCAGGCTGGATAGGACTTACTTTTTCTTATCAGTGTTATTCTTTAACCCCTTGCTTATTACCTGTCTTCATGAACAATGTGCTAACCGGTATCTGTAATACTTCAGGAAATGGTTGCTACTGAGTTCTTGCCACCTTTAGGCATTTGATTTTACAGCTCATCATTATAAGCCTTCTTTTTTAAAATGAATAATTTTGTGTGATGATTCATACTTAATTTGTCTTAATGAGCTTCACCTTTAGTAGCATGGAAAAATCACTCGTTTGATAGCTGCAATGCTAGTTGATTGTTTTCTTGGAACCCTTATGGACTGTGTGGTCCAACTATTCATTTTATTTGGGGTTGAATTTCCACAGAATTTTGAATCTTATGTTCATGAGGATTTAACTCAGTCTTTTCTACTTTATAAACTGTTATAAGACAGGTGCAGGCCTTAAGGCATTCCTTTTTTCAGGATTTATTGGTGCCAACCATTCCCCTCCTCACTTAGAGTGACTATACTGACAAAGGGAAACACAGATGATGTCTGCTACTCAGCTGCTTGAAGGCAGCCTGCAGAGGGGAGACCCCTTTATAGAGTTAACCAGAGCCCCAGGAGGCCCCCTCCAAAATCATGTCTTTATTTCCCATCTGAGAGATTTATTTCCAGGTGCCACACCCAGAAAAATGTTCCCTCCAAGGATGACCCTTTATGTCTGTGGGTCGCCAGCAGATCAACACCAAGCTGAGATCAGTTCCTGCCAATACAGATAATTTAGGGGATGGGAAAGAGTCATGGAGGGGTGGTACACATCCACCTAACCCTTTCGTTGGTGGGCTCTGGGACCCTTGGTGAGTCTCAACTTCTTGGAGCCTTGGTTTCTTTATCTTTAAGATGGAGACCTTCAGAACAAGGTCAAATGAAGTATGTATGAAAGTATTTCATCAACTCTTAAGTACACACCAGATGTGCATGGTCACCTTCAAGTGCCTCCACTCTCCAGACATCCATCTCTTCATACTGGTCATTATTTAGCATGATTCCTTCCTGATTCCTCTCCTGGTGTGCCGCTCTACACAGTATCCCCCGAGTGTCGAGTGTGTGCATTTTGCATACCAAGTCATTCATTTCGAGTTCCACATTTTATTGTGGGCTCTTTTTCTTTAGAAGCATGCATGCAACTAGGAAATCCAAACACATTTTAATGTTAGCCTTCAGCAAAGCATAACGAGGGAGGTGAGCCCCTAGGTTAAAAGAAAGTCATATGCAACCTCCAAGGCTGAGCTGAAATGATGTGTAAATTAACAGTGCAATGGCGTGGTAGAGTTCCACTGCTTCCCTGAATTGGTACAAATCATTGAATTCTTCATGTTTAAGACTGATGCACAAGTGTTTTCTGAAAGGGTCTTTTGACACGTGTGAATGTAGAGGTACCCAGGAAGCCTTTCCTGCACCATAGTGTCCCTGGCCGTCTTGAGAAAATTCTACCCTGTCTCTATTGCAGTGATGTCCCGAATTTCTTCGCATGTGTGAGAATGCTCTTAACAAGATCCTCTCACATTTAGCCTTGTGAAGGTGAAATAAAAACTGAATTTAGGATTGGTCATTATCTTGGAAAAACTGAGGAAGATAAATTTGAACCTGTCTTTGAATTTCAACTACAGCAACAAGTTCTGTATAAACAGTTAATTCTCATTAAAGTCCACAGTAAACTTTAGGCATAAATGAAACTTGCTGAGAATTTAATCCTTAAGGAAGCTAGGCCACATAATTTTCTAAACACCTCTTTTCTATAAAATGCAAAATGAAGAGAGTCAATCAGAACGTCTCGGGAATGTGCACCTGGCAATGTTTTATATTGTTGCTACTGGAAGACACTAGCTCTCATTTTTATCATTGTGTATTTAGTAAGAACACAAATCAGTGGTTTCACATATGTCCAACATTTAAAGTGCTGTACCAAGTGATAGGGTGTGAAAAGTACACCCCTGCTTTCCACATCAGCGTTCTCAACCACAAACACTGCACTCCTGGCAGTAAGAGCCCAGGATATTACCCAGATAGTTATTTCTTGTGATAGCTGTCTGTCCTTTGTAGGAATTTGAGCAGCATCCCTGGTCTCTGTTCAGTAGATGCTAGCAGGACACGCCCCCCACCCTCCACCCCAGGTTATGACAGACACATTGCTAAACGTCCCTAGGGGGTAAAATCACCTCCAGTTGAGAACAAGTACTGTAGATGTGTTGAGGTTCATTGGCGAGGTGAATTTCACTGGGAATATTGTGAGGTGAGATACACTAAAAGCATATGTTTAGGCATAATATTTTATTACATGACCTTAGAATGTCAGTGTTTATCTCCTTTCTTAGGAAATCCTATTTGCCTGCAATAAAATGGCAGTAAGCTGACTACAAATAAGAAAAGCTTCTTAGCTCTTAACTATCTAAAGCTAATTTCCCAACTAAACTTGGTTTGATATACAAATCATCAGTCCATATAAAGGGAGAGTCAGCTATGACAAAAACAAATACATTGATTTGGAGGAGTGACAAGTATTTTCCAGTTCATTGCACTTTTCATATCATTCAGGAGGATTCTTACTGTTGTTATCTGTAGGAAAGTAATTGGATAGCATTTTTCATCCAAATACCTCAAAATAGTTCCAAGCATTAACTTGTGAACTTTACATTATACTTTGACATGGGGGAAAAGAAAAAAAAAACATAATTCTAAGGTTAGTGATTTTTTTGCAGTCCACATGTCTCTCTGCAGAATAATGAAATAAATCATTATATTTATGTAGTGTCTTTGGTTCTTTAAAGACCTCTAAGTACTGTAATTTCACAATATGTGTGCTATCTACAAATTGCTCTAGTTATTGCTTTGCAGTGTTGCATTTGCTGAATAACTTCATCAAATAGCTACATTGTGCTTGTGAAACATACCTAGGGTCTGTGATTATTTTTTTAAAAGTGTAGCCAATTGATGATAAGGCCAGGTTTAGTTAGGGTGAATGCAGTTACCTTAACCGTAAACAACCTTTCTCTGAAGCCAATGATGTCATTGCTGCCGGTGGGCTGAGAGGGTTGGAGTTGAAGATGCCTGCTTTCTGTCCTCTCTCTCCTATTGATTTATTAAGTGATCTTCACCAAATCACCCAAGGTGCTACTCACTCCTGCTTTGCCTCTTTGTGAAAGAGACATGATTGCTCTAATGTCACAGTATTGCATTATGTGGGCCATTTAAAGTTGAGATTTTGAGAAGAATGTCGTGGTGCGGGCATGTCCACATTGACATTTTGTAGAAGATTGGCAGACCTTGCGTGAGATTATTATGCCCTGTAATAAATAAATAAACAAGCACATAAAAAATAAATAGAAGTGCCTGCTTTCCTTTGGGAAACAGTGCTGCAAATTAGCATGCTTTCAATATTTCAGTAAACAAGCGATTGAGATAGATGTGCATAAAATTGACCAAAAGATGAAAAAAAGACCCATTGTGAGAAATCTGACATGTGTCTGTTGGCTCTGGTAAAAATATACATTTTATATTAAATTGGTTCTGGGGACAGTCTCAACCACGTATTAGCAGAGAGACCTTTGAGCAACTTTATCTTTTTGAGACAGGGTCGAGAAATAATTAAATGAGACATTATATTTGAGGCAAGGTCTACTTCATGAATGTATGACCTGTGCATTTGCATGTGGCTCCACTATCCAAAGGGCCTCACTGTTGGTTTAATGCTCTGCTGTCAACATCTTAATATTCTCCATACTTTCTGAACAGGGGGCCCTGCATTTATCTTATTTTGGACAGGACCCAGAAATTATATAACTGATTCTGGCACCTAGCACCAGCATGGTGCAATAGAACCCTTTCACACATGGCTATTTCTTACCTTCTTTCCTGCTGGAGTCACTATGTTGTGCTGTTACCCTTGAATTTGCCACTGCTGAAACCTGAGGCCCCAGAAGCTTCTTTGGGCACTTGTCAGGAGCCTGTTGCTGTAGGAGCTGTTACAACCAGGCCTGTGCCTTTGCAACCAACATGCCACCAACAGCACTGGGCAACCTTCTTTAGTGCCACTATTGAGGTAGGTTGAGGAGTGTTGGGTCCATTCCCATCACAGAGAAGGGAGAGAGATACCCAACAGATGTTTGTTGAGTACTAGCTCTGCCAAGGGCTGGACATACCAGGAGAGACACAAGTCCCTGTCCTTTCAGTGGGTTTTTTGGTAATAAGGAAACAGGAGACATGTCCAAGGAAGAACCACTGCATAAGAAAGCTATGGAAGTTCCCTGTACCTGGTGCAGAAATAAACATGGCAAGAGTGGGTTCCAGCTGTGTCGGGTCACAGCTCAAAAGAGGATTTTCCTATGGAAATTGTTATGCTGGTGACTGAGTCTGTAATTTACTTGCAGTTCAGAATAAATAGGCTTTTGAGAGCTGACCCAAAAACTATACCTATAACATTGATTTTTGGAGGAAATGCCTTTTGAGTTCTAAATAATTGTAAATGGATGATCTGCAAGTCAGCATTTGAGCCATAATCCATTTCTGAATAATGTATGATGAAAAAAAATCTCATGAAATCTTTGACAACAAACAGCCAGAGTCTTTCACTTATCAGTTGAAAGATTATAGCTTAAAAAATATTCAGTATCTAATGCTGTATGTTTTCAAATAGAACACTAGTGATTTGGAAACTGCAAAATAAAACATTTACATTTCAGAAAAGCTATCAGAGCCCAGCTTCTTATGATGTATGGAATGGTAATTTCCTAAATGACAATCTTTTTCAACTGTTTAAATGGGAGATAAAGCATAATTGATGTCACTGTTTGCCAGGGTTCCATTACATATCCTGACCACGTCATTGGAACATAAAATATGTCATTCCCTTTGCAAATCCTGGTGACATAAATGAGAACATCTCTGAGCTGTGGACTAACCTCTCTTGTCATAATCAGAGGGCTTTGTTCCTCCAGAAAGCAGGAGTGCAACTGTAACATGATTTTTACAGTATATGATAGAACATTACAAATAATTTATCTGTAACCTTTACATACTCAGGAAGTTAGACTTACCTTAAATTTCATTTTGTAATAACTTGTGTGTCTACTATTAAAATGCTGATTTTCACCTAGGTGAAGTTGATTGAGTCAGAGTATGTCAACTTGTACCTATCTGTTTAGAGTCTTTTCCAATATTAAAAGTGTTATCTTTTATGTAATTATGTGCAGTGCCGCACTTGAAATCTGTGGGGCTTATTTATTGAGATTTTGCTAGTCAATACTACATCAACTGTATTGTCTGAATGTTCATGCCTGTAGTCATGAGCAGCTTCTTTATTTTATCCATGTAGGTCCTCCTAGCCAGCAGTTTTGTGCCCATTTATGCAGGACTGAAGCCAGTGGAATACAAAGGGCAGGTAAGCTTGTTATAACTGAGGAATTTCCCTCTTCCCTATATTAACATGTTTCTTTTGAAACATCCAATTTTATAATTATTCTAGTGGCTTCAAATCAGTTTATGTTTTTTTCCTCCTAAATAGCTTTGTTTCTCTTTAAGAGGGAAAAAAAATACAGGGCCAGTGATAACTTATCATCAAGATCTCGTGAATGGGAATGATTGACTGTGATGCTCTTTATATATATATATATTCTGTTGTTGTTGTTAGCAGTGAACGATTTTTTTTCCACCTAGTAAAGTCCTACTTACAGCCCCTTCTAAGCAGAGTTGTACCACCGTCAGGGTGAGAAAAGGCTTAAGGGCTCCACACCTTGTCCTCCCCCAGACAACGCAGCATAGGTTCCTTCCAGCCTGTCCTCAGCCCCTCTGCTAGGCGACAACCCACTCCCCTCCAAGGCTCTCTACTTACCCAGACACGTTGATCACTGCAAGGCCAAAACCCATTTTGTTTGAGGAGAGTGCTCCTCACTTGGAGCTGGCACTTAAGACAGGATGCCAGTTCTTTTAGGGAAATTTAGACATGGGCTTCCACCTAAGGTCTGCGCTGACTGTGACCCAGCTTCCTTCTGTGATCTACACAGAGTTTGTTTTGAGTATTCACCATTCGACCGAGGCAGCTCCTCCATCGCATGGACACAGGTTCAACATGAGCATTTTATTCTCAAATATGGTGTCTATTTCACACATGTCACAGATATGTATTTTATAGCCAAATATAGTATTTGGTTTAACGTGTTTATTTAACGTATACTGGAAACATGCATTTTATAATTAATACAGTAGCTATTTTACAGACACCAGAGATATGTATTTTATAATCAGAGTATCTGTTTAGCACATAGCAGAGATATGCATTTTGTAATCAAATGCAGTATCTATTTAGCACATACCAGAAATATGCATCTTATAATCAAATGGAATAGCTATTTAACACATAGCAGAGATATATATTTTGTAATCAAATAGAGTATCTGTTTAGCACATATACCAGAGATATGTATTTTATAATCAGAGTTATCTAACACGTACTAGAGATATGTATCTTTTAATCAAATATTATACCTGTTTAACACATTCCAGAGATATATATTTTATAATTAAATAGAGTAGATATCTAACTACTAGATATCTAAATAGAGTAGATATCTATTTATAATTAAATAGGGTAGATATCTAACACATACCAGAGATATGTATTTTATAATCAAATAGGGTATCTGTTTAGCACATACCAGCAATATGTATTTTATAATCAGAGTATCTGCCTAACACGTACCAGAGATATGTATTTTTTAATCAAATATAGTACCTATTTAACACATGCCAGAGATATATGTTTTATAATCAAATAGAGTAGATATTTCATACATATCAGAGATACATATTTTATAATAAAAGAAAGTATTTAGCATATATCTAATAAAGTATCTATTTAGCATGTATCAGAGATCAAGCATATATTCAGGATGAATAAATTACATTTGTTTTTTATATATGTAATATATATTTATTTATTAATAAAAGAGTACATACAAAGTGCTTTAACCATCTTTCATTCATTCATTCACCCACTCACCTTGAGGGCCCAGCACCAGGCCTGTGCTCAAGGAATTGATGGTCTCTCAACAAAAGAACTGAGTTTTACAAACCCTTTGGCTAATAGGATCGAGGCAATGTCTCTGTTCTGATATCATCGGTCCTCATCAATGTCTTTCCTTGAGCTTTGCTGAGCTTTGGAATTTTTTCTTTTCTCTCTGGTGCAAATCATAATAGGCTTCAGGTAATATGGAGAATGTATGTTTTGATAGAGCAGAAGGTAATGGGTTGAGAGTGAGTGGTAAGATTCCACATATTCAGATGCTGTCATTTGAAATACTTAATGAAATGTTGAATTGACAAGTAAAATTACTTTGCCACTTAGTAGATTAGAATATTTTTCCTCTAGGTCCCTATTACGCCAGTCTCTCACTTACGAATTAAGAGTGTTTCTATCTTAGAAGGAGAGGCAGGTGGTAGAGGCTCCAGGTTCTCTTCCAATATACACTTTCTTCTTCTTTCTTAGTAACAGAATCCCAATTTTTATCTGGACCTATGGCTGTGCAGCTAGGTTATATATCGCAGCTTCCCTTGCAGTTAGGTGTGGCCATTTATTTCATTGTTGGGCAATGACATGTGAGCCGAATAACTGTGGGACTTACAGTACAAGGAAAGTTGTATACCTTTCCATTTTTCCTGTTGCCCAGAACTTAGATATGATTACTGGAGCTTCAGCAGCTCTTGTTCATCATGAGGTCAAGGATCACACCCTGAAGATGGCCAAATAGTGAGCTGGAAATACTCAGGTCCTAAATGATTGAGGAGTCTACCTTGCCAGCTTGCCCTCGATATTCCTGTTACCAGAAAAAAGAAGTAAAACTTTTTTTTTGAGATGGAGTCTCGCTCTGTCACCCAGGCTGGAGTGCAGTGGCGCGATCTCAGCTCACTGGAAGCTCCACCTCCCGGGTTCATGCCATTCTCCTGCCTCAGCCTCCTGAGTAGCTGGGACTACAGGCGCATGCCACCATGCCCGGCTAATTTTTTGTATTTTTAGTAGAGACGGGGTTTCACCATGTTAGCCAGGATGGTCTCTATCTCCTGACCTCGTGATCCACCCGCCTTGGCTTCCGAAAGTGCTGGGATTACAGGCGTGAGCCACCGCGCCCAGCCTAAAACTTTTGTTATTATTGTATACACCAGAATCCAGTGCTATCTGCTGTAGGGATTCTTACTTCCAATTTTACATGTGAGGAAATTGAGATGTAAAGACGTCAGTCTACTTCACTGAAGTCACCGAGCTTGGAAGGGGGCAACTTCCCCAAGGTAGTCCTTTATGTTTCTGTCTTTGCTGTGCCTCTTACTCTGCTTTGCCCTTTAGTTCTTTTCAAACAATGCATTCCTTGTTTTCTTCCTGTCCAGCCCCAGAGCCATGTCGTGGGTGTGTGACAGGAAGACTAACAATGTTTGAAAGGGCATGAGTGAGGAATCAGTTTCTAGTGGACTTTCCATGATGTGATTGAGTACTTTGGACATGAACACAGAGTGACAGCCACAATTAAACAGCAGAGAACGCACAGGCCCAGAATTGTGAGGAAGATGGAAAGCGACCCACCCAAGCCCCTTGACCCTGGACAATGTCCCAGGACGGTGTCTTGCTGATCACGTGGTGTCTGTGCATAGGAGGCACATCATAATTACTTGTAGAGTTGAACCTTATGTCTCCTGAAAGCATTCAGTTTTCCTCTGTTGTTTAATGGAGTCCGCAATAAGGGGGCCTCATGCACATGACTGACAGAGAGCCACAGCGGCCTTGCATTGTTTATAACACCAGAAAGCGACAATTTAGAAGTGCCATTCTCTGCTTAACACTAACTCTCCTTAAGCCTGATCACCTCCCACATTCTAATAGGGTTTCCATGCCCAGTTGTTTTCTAGAATCTTTCCATTTTCAGGGAAGCGTGAATGTTGCTTTAAACGCAGTGTTTTAATGTGAGTATAAGCTTTTTATGTGATTTAAATTACATAAACATTTCAGTTGTGCTGAATACACCTCTCATTTTCTAGATTTTCATGTTTTCATACAGCTCAGGTTTTGATGTATTTGTTGTCTTTGGTTATTTTTCTGAAGTGACAAAAATGGAGGTGGCAGAAGGGGAAAAAGGGACTTAGTGTTACTTATATTTGTGGCACTGAGTCAGGAAAGGCAGAGAAAGTGGGACTCAGCCAACAGGGGCAGAGTCTGTTCTCTCCACTTGTGACTTTTGTTAAATACACAGACCTCCTCATTTCTACATTGTGGGTATTACTGGATTTTATTAAGGTATATCTGTGGATCCAGTATGTGCATTAAAAAATGTTTTTATTAATCACTTAGAAGAATCATACCTTAATAAGACTTAAGATTAATTTCAGCCACAGCAAATACCAGTATGAGTCCTTTCAAAACCCTCTACCAGTGGTTTAAAGTGGAATGATGTCTTTGAAAATTGCTTTTTCTTTTTAACTTGGGAAACATGGCAAAACCCCATCTCTCCAAAAAAAAATACAAAAATTAGCCAGGCATAGTGTCATGTGCCTATAGTCCCAGCGACTTTGGAGACTGAGGTGGGAGGATCACCTGAGCCTGGGGAGGTTGAGGCTGCAGTGAGCTATGATCACACCACCGTACTCCAGCCTGGGCAACAGAGCAAAACCCTGTTTCCAAAAAAAAAAAACTGCTTTTTAAAAAATATTATTTAAAAAAGTTCTGTAGCTTTCTCTGGCTTCATCTTATGACTATTTTAGTACCTTACTTATAGTACATACCCATTAATAGATGTGTCAGTAAATGAATGGAAATAAATTGAAGTTTAGTCCTATATTTTTGACTAATGATTTTTCTTTACTACATATGAACTCTTTCCAATGGTAGAATAAATCCACAGGAATATTCACACATTTAGGCCATGTTTTCACAGATTCTTGTCAATTTGGAATAAGAATGAAAATTTTCAAGAGGAATTCTTAACTCATTTGTTTTAAGAGATAGAATTAGCATTGGCAGGTGACTAAAATATCAGAATAAAATCATCTCCAGAACTGGCACATGCACATCAGAAGAAAAGTTGTAGGGTTGGCTGGGCATGGTGGCTCACGCCTGTAATCCTAGCACTTTGGGAGGCTGAGGCGGGCGGATCACCTGAGATCAGGAGTTCAAGACCGGCCTGGCTGACATGGTGAAACCCTGTTTCTACTAAAAATACAAAAAATTAGCCGGGCGTGGTGGCTCATGCCTGTAATCCCAGCTACTCGGGAGGCTGAAGCAGGAGAATTGCTTGAACCCAGGAGGCAGAGGTTGCAGTGAGCAGAGATCATGCCATTGCACTCCAGCTTGGGCAACAAGAGTGAAACTCTGTCTAAAAAAAAAAAAAAAGAAAAGAAGTAGGATTTTGCATTGTTTCCTTTCATCTGAGTTGGAATTCAAATAATATTTTGACTGTGTAGTATTACAAGATCGCTTCTTGGCCTTTTGGTTAAGATTAAGTGTATACTATTACAGGAACGTGAAAATGCACCCTTGTATTACCCTAGTCCATGTGGATTTGGCATTATGGGTCATTTATCCTTTCATTATTGACACTTGTGTCGGAAAGAGAATTGTGGAATACTCCATGTAACTGTGCTTTTATATGAGGTTGATACTGTGGTCCTTAGGCTTCTATTTCCTCATGGCTTAGACTTTTTACATGGAAATGCAGCTCTGTCACTGTCATAGCAAACAGTGGTAGCTGGCCTTGCCACCAGCTAGATTTGGCTGGATGGAAACCTGGATCTCAATTTCTAGTTATTCTGAAATAGACGCTCTTATTCTTCAGTCACTTTTTAGATTTTTTTGCACTGTCTGTTTAATTTTTGAAACAACATGTTGGTCCTCTAGGAAAAATTTTCTATATGGTGTTTATAGATGGTCAACTGTTAACCCTTTAGAGCCTTCTCAAAAAGTAGATATCTGGAGTCATCATTTTTAATCATCCTTCACACATGCAAAAACCAAGAAAGCAATGCACCAAGAATCAATACTTAGTAGAGGTTAGTATGGCGGGTTTCTCAACCTCTCTTTTAGAATTGTATTTTTACTTGTCTTTCTTTGATTAAAAAATCTCATCTGTCTCTTCTTCCCACCGTAATTGGAAGATTCTCGCCTGTGTCTAAGGAGGTGGGTATCTCTTTGTCTCTTTCCCTCTCCCTTCTATTTTAGGAATTGCTAATCAAAAGCATTGTTGGGCATTGCTATCTGTAGGCTATCTCATGAAAGCAATGCAGATATGTTTGCAAATAAGAAATTATTGTTCAAAGCACACTTCTCTTTCACCCCTCAGAAATCAGTTCTAATTTGCCCTGCCCCGTAGAGCATCCCTGAATTTTACAGTGTGCGAGAAAAAAAACCTGAAGTGAAAAGACAACTATCCCTTCTTGCCTGTATATTCTATAGCAATAGATGTTTTATTCTCTGTAAAGTATCAGATAGCAAATACTTTCAACATTGCCTCTGTCAACACACCTACTCAACTGTGCTATAGTAGAGGGAAGCAGCCGCAGGCAATATCTCAACAAAAGGTCCTGGTCATGTGCCAATAAAATTGTATTTACTGAAGCAGATGGTGGGTCGTAGTTTACCACCCCGTGAACTATAGAAAGGAAACCTGCAAGCCTCAGTTTCCTCTTCTATAACATGAGGGAACTGAATATACGAGCATGACCTTTCTGCCTTATAGGGTTTGCATATTAAATTATACATGTGAAATCACTTTTAAACTATTAGGCCCTGTGCCATGGTATTTATAATAATTATAGATAGCAACATTCGTTCTTCCAGCAAAGTATTTTTTATTCACTTGTTTTTTGAGCAAAATATACCTTAAGAAAATGGAGCCCTTCATTGAAGTTCTATCACAAACATATCCCCAGAGTCTACCACACATCCAGACACACACTGGATGCTCAGGGATCACTTGCTGAATGAATAAACTGGCCCTTTCAGTAGAGGTTAACTCATCAGGTCCTTTCTTAAGTTTTCCACTTACATTATATAATAGCAGTTACTTGAATTCATAAGGCATGTTCTCAATAGGTACCCATAACACATCAACGTATAAAGCAAAGTTTAACAAGTACTGCCAGATGAATATTCTAGCCTGTTTAGGTGTAACGGGTAGCCTTATTTCTTTAGAAGTGATTCCATTAATTCTAGTTTTCAGTGCTATAACCCAGAGAACAATCACAGTAGATGTCTGCCCCACAATTGGGCATGAGTTTTTTTGTTTTGTTTTTGTTTTTCTATTGAGCAGTTGCTTATTTCTATGTCTTAGGACTCAGGCATTGACTTGAATGTGGAACACACTTAGAATATGGCCAAAGATTAGAGAAAAGAATAGTAGGTCTAGCAGTGGGACCGAGAGGTGGTCACTGTACAGCCTGTAATGAGTATGATTTTGAAACTATTTTGCCCTGGAATTTTTATGTACTTGCTCTCCCTTTTCCTTTGAGGATGATGGTGATATGTGATGAAAACTGACAAACACACAGGAAAACTCTAACAGGGTAGACCAGCAGCTATTTTTCTTAAGGACAATTTTGGAGTCACAGAAGCTCATGGAAGTAGCTACCAGCATGTAGAATGCTGCCCATGGAGCAAGAAGGTGGGAATGACTCACAGCCATATGTTGTGAACAGCCAGAGAATTTGTGGACAGAAGTGTTTACTATGCAAGATTTTAAATTATCAGTAGAGCACAAGATATAAAATGTTTCTACTTTTAATTTGGAGGTTGAAGAATATTTGTTGTTGTGACGGTTGTTTCCAGAAACTGCTGGAATCTGCATGCCCAAATGAATGCGTGATTGTCCTAAGTGATACAGCTTATGAGAGCATAAATCAGGAGTAAGAGGTACCACATTTAGCATGTCTGAGCAGTGGGGCTATAGCATCAAGGGTTGTGAAGGAGCTGGCATCATTGCAAGTTTAATCAAGTGATTTGATAAGCTGCTATACATTTTCCCTTGTCATTTATCTAATCAGAATAAGCTAACAAGAGTGAACAAAATTTGGAAAAAGGATTTTCGATTCCCTGAAACAGCAGTCATTAACCCCACAGTAAATTAGAACACTTTTCAATTTAATGAGCCAGATTGCCCTTCTTTTCATTAAGTTGAATAAATCACAAGAGCTGTTACTTAAAGTTGCATATCTTTAATTTTTCTTGATGAAACCTATATGAATTTTTACATCATTGATGACAGCTTCTGTTGACATATGAAATAATTTTGGAAGCTGTCTTTCTTTTCCCTTCTGGGTATTATCCTATTTCAGAATTTGATATTCACACCTAAAGCAATCAGGGAAAAAAAGCAAGTTCTGGGACAGAATCGGATATTTTGGAGCCTTTTTTTGCAAACCTCCCTTTTAGATCATACAGTTACATAACCAGCTATATTTTATGTATACATATGGGTACATATATAAACACACACAAACACATGTATACATGCATATACACATACACATATAAATACGTGTATTACACATATAAATAAGTATGTGTAATACACATAACACATAATATATCATAATCTTTATATTCTTTTAAAAATAATTACAATATGCAAATTATGCAGGTCAGTTTTATTTTAATCCAATCTACTTATACTCTCTCCTCCACCAAAATGCGATTCTCTCAAAAGGAATTTTCAACCCATTTTTATCTTTTATTTATTTACTTTTATTTCCTTTGGAGGAGTTTGTGGCTGGCCAGAGCCTTTGTAAATAATGTGATACCACTCATTTTGTCATCAGCTTTAGAAATAAACACAATTGGCCGGGCACAGTGACTCATGCCTATAATCCCAGCACTTTGGGAAGCCAAGGCGGGCAGATCACGAGGTCAGGAGATTGAGACCATCCTGGCTAACCCGGTGAAACCCCGTCTCTACTAAAAATACAAAAAATTAGCCGGGCATGGTGGCATGCGCCTATAGTCCCAGCTACTCGGGAGGCTGAGGCAGGAGAATGGCGTGAACCCGGGAGGCGGAGCTTGCAGTGAGCCAAGATCGCGCCACTGCACTCCAGCCTGGATGACAGAGCGAGACTCTGTCTCAAAAAAAAAAAAAATAAACACAATTAAGAAGGACATGAAAAAGACCCATTGGAAGAAATAAATGCATGGTTTTAAGTGAGTTGAGAACATTTTATTTTGGCCTGTTTCTCCCTCCTCTTGCCACCTTAATGTTGAATAACAAAGGTTTGTTTTATCTGCATTGCATTTTACACATTGAAGTAAAACTCAGTTTACAAACTTCACTAAAGATTCCTGCATACAGGACTTTCAACTGTTACCAGACTTTTTGTTTTTTTGTATATTATGTGAAGGCTATTTTTAATAACAGATAAACTTAGACAATTTGGGTGTTATTTCCATGTGTGTTGTGTTTATTGATTGCTATAGCTTATCATGTGAATACATCAGATCATGGCTGCATTGAGACTGTTTGGCCTTGGAATAGACAGCAGAAGGAATATTGTCTGTGTGGCTCTTCAGTCACCATTTCTCACTGTGCGCTTCTTTAGAGCTAGGGGCTGAGGCTGCACACACCTTGAGCACCTCATTGTCCGTCCTCATTGCCCCAAGACTGTTTCATTTTCTTCCTTGGGAGGCTTCTGTCCTCTGCCTTCTCCATCACTCACTCCCCTTTGGGGTGGGCTTGAGAGCACTGAGTGCCTACTGAGGAATGTGTGCTTTGATGCAGCACTCCCATTCCTTATGGCTTCAGGACATGCCCCTTGCTTCAAGAGCACAGGAACCACTTTGGAATTAGAAGCATTTCTAGTTGCTGTATTTACTTTTTAAGTTTGCCACAGAAAATGCCAGTTTCCAATTCATGTCATAAAAATGGAACCTCCTCTGGTGGTGGATGTTTTGTTCAGCATCCACAGTAAATTTGACTTTTTAGCTTGATTAAATAATGAACCCCAATCTAATTACACATGGCTTCTTGGGCATGCACTCTAGTCAGTAAGAATTCAAGTCTTACAGACAATAATCTAGTGAAATTCTGTCCAGAGTTGTTCTTATATTGGTAAGTAATATGTGTACCAAGATTGGTTTTACCCCCAGAACAGATCCCCAGTGAGATTAGTCCTCAAAAATAGCAATTTATAAGCATATCCAAGGCACACATATTATTAGAAGCTGCTTTTATTTGTGCAGGATGTGTTGTTGACATGTGCTGATGTGAGATGTTTCTTTCCACAGAAGTGGGTGGATGGAGGCCTCACCAACGCTCTTCCCATCCTGCCCGTCGGCCGGACAGTAACCATCTCCCCCTTCAGTGGACGACTGGACATCTCCCCGCAGGACAAAGGGCAGGTGGATCTGTATGTTAATATCGCCAAGCAGGATATCATGGTGAGTAATTATGTTCAGTGATATTTGAAGAGTTCTGATCTACTAAAAATTCCCACAGAATTCAACGTGTTTCCCAAGCACTGGAAGTTCATTGATAATTGTAGGTAGAAGTTGCATCTTCTCCTTAGTGTGTTGTTTAATACTTTACAAAATGTATCAGCCATAGGAACTTGGGTTCCTATGGACTGTCAGCATTAAGTCTTTTTTGCTGCTTTTATTTTTATTTTTTTTATTTTTAGCACCCCTCCTACCTTAGCCTCCCATGTAGCTGGGACTATAGGTGTGCACCATCTCACGGGGCTAATTTTTTTATCTTTTGTAGAGACAGGTTTTCACTAGGTTGCCCAGGCTGGTCTCAAACTCCCTGGCTCAAGTGATTCTTCCACCTTGGCCTCCCAAAGCACTAGGATTACAGACATGCACCATGCCCACCCATTTTTGATGCTTATTAACTGTCACTTCTTTTTCTTCACTTCTTTTTTACATCAATAAACTTGGTAGGATATCAGAGCAATTTTTTTCTTCTTTGAGAGAGGGTGTTGCTCTGTCCCCTAGGCTGGAGTGCAGTGGCAAGATCGTGTCTCACTGCAGCCTCGACCACCCAGGCTCAGGTAATCCTGCCATCTCAGCCTCCCAAGTACCTGGGACTGCAGGCACATGCCACCACACCCGACTACTTTTTTAAAAAAATTATTTGCAGAGACAACGTCTCACTGTATTGCCTAGGCTGGTTTCAAGCTCCTGGGCTCAAGTGATCCACCTGCCTTGGCCTCTCAAAGTGCTGAGATTACAGGCCTCAGCCACCACGCCTGGCCCAGAGCAATTTTAAATAAAATCATTTATTTGCTCAGAAAGATGGAGGTAATGAAATATATAAAAATAGTGGAGAAAAACTTAGGGACCCAAATGAATAATTGACATAAAAATACTGATTCCCTTAATCTAGTCTAATAGTTTTCCACCTGGGATGATATTGTACCTAGACATTTTTGGTTGTCATGTCCCAGTGGTGCTACTGGCGTCTAGTGGGTAGAGGCCAGGAATGGTGTTAAACGTCCTGCAGTGCACATGACTATCCCACAATTAAGATGTCGTGGCCCCAAATGTCAGCAGCACCAAGGCTGAGAAACCCTCCTTTAGTGTATCAGTGGAGGTAACTTCTGAAGTTTAAATTTTTCCTACTGATTTTTTGTTACTACTAATTGTATCTGTGATAAGAAAACCTAGATTATAAAAATAATGTATATTTACCTGTACTGCAATATCCTACAGCTTAAATTTCGGTCTTTTTATTCTAGTTGTCCCTGGCAAACCTGGTGAGACTCAACCAAGCCCTTTTTCCCCCAAGCAAGAGGAAAATGGAATCTTTGTATCAGTGTGGTTTTGATGACACTGTTAAGTTTTTACTTAAAGAAAATTGGTTTGAATAAAATGCCTAAAAGTTTATAATGCAAAACACATTTTAGACAGTTTTTGATGGAAGTTTCTAATCAAATCCTTTTTAGAAAATCTATCAAGACTCAATCTTATTACTCCTTGTAATATTTGTGTTTATTTTTAATATTTGAAATATCACTTAGCACAAGGATATAAGAGGCACTTTATTAGAATTTGAAAATGTCATTAAAAAGGATACACTTAGGTGATAAGGAATCATTTTTGGTGAATTGTCGCGTCCTTTAAAAAATGGAGGAGGATAGGTTCTTTGGGTAAATTGAGGAACATGGAAAATGGAGAGCCACCACTTAGGTGCCATGGAGAATATGTGGCATGATCTTGACATGAAGCATGGGTATTTCCATGACTTAGCTATGTCCCTGTAGCTCTGGAACTGAGGGAACTAGGTAGGAGAGGAAGGATTTGAGAAATAGGCAACTCATGGTTAAAGACCTTTGATCAGGACTGGAGGAACAAAGGTTTATGTATTAGTCCATTTTCACACTGCTGAGAAAGACATACCCGAGACTGGGCAATTTACAAAAGAAAGGTTTAATGGGCTCACAGTTCCACATGACTGAGGAGGCCTCACAATCATGGTGGAAGGTGAAAGGCATGTCTCACATGGCAGCAGACAAGAGAAGAAAACTTGTGCAGGGAAACTCCCCTTTATAAAACCATCAGATCTCTTGAGACTTATTCACTGTCATGAGAATAGCATGGGAAAGACCTGCCTCCATGATTCAGTTACCTCCCACTGGGTCCCTCCCACAACATGTGGCAATTGTGGGAGCTACATACACTTCAGGATGAGGTTTGGGTGGGGACACAGCCCAACCATAACAGTTTGCTTTCCACAGGTGTGTGCAATTGCTCCCAGTGCAGTTAGGGGCAGATATCTAGAAGCCTAGGAGATTTTCAAGAGGCTTATCCCCTCTCATCTTCCTCCCCTAAACCCCACCCCCCAGTTTAGGAGATTATCAAGCTGGTTGTCATTCATTCTCTCTCTCTCTCTCTCTCTCTCTCTCTCTCTCTGGCCATACCTCTCTGAGTATTTAGCTATTGTTCCGTATACTGGATACATCTATTATGGGAACTTAAATAGATAAAATACTACTGAACACAAAGAACCAAGTAGCCTAGTAAATAAGAATTAAATCCAGAATAATCATTCACTTCTCATTTTTAAATCATGTTGTACTGATCCCAGGTCTTTTACTTTCTGAGTTGTCCATCACTTTGAGGACTTGTGTATGGGCTTGTACTCATTTGCTCACACTGTCTTAAATCCTAAATCTGTTTTTATGAGATTTTGCCAAGCATGAACTCTTGATTACTAAGAGGCAGTTAGAGACAAACCAATTTAATTCCATGTCTTCAGTTGTCACGCATTTCTTCTTTTACCCTTTGAAACTATTCTTTGAGTCAATTTTATGGTTCTCAGAAGCCAAAATACACAATTTTTAGCACATAAACACACCAACGATGGCCTCTTTTTGAGGAGCTCTGCACAGACCCACTCTAGAGTAATGATGGTCCCTGTGGTATGTACTTTCTCCTACTCTAGCAAACATGTAGTTTAATCTTAATGTGTTGTTTCCGTAAGCGACATGAAGTGGATAGATTGTCAATTGTTATGTCCACTTATTCACTAGGTAAATTTTCAACTTTAATACTTTTCTCCTTACCCCTTCCTTTGACCGTTTCATGTGAATATTCTATTTGTATGATACACTGTATTTCAATAAATTCCTTGTTGATGTACGCTTAAATTGAAGAAATTTAAGCTGCAAAACCAAATCTCATTGTATAAGACTTTTTTGAAGTATCTTGTATCGACTACATATGTATTTGACCCTGTGGGTGGATGGTACTTTTCTTTTTAACTTTTATTTTAAGTTCAGGGGTATGTGTACAGGTTTGTTATAGGTAAACTTGTGTCATGGGGGTTTGTTGTAAAGATTAATTTATCACCCAGGTGTTGGTACTTTTCTTTAAAAACATTGTAAGATCATTGACATATCAGTCTGCAGCAACTTTCCTACATGAGGGGAATACAGCGGTGTAATGAAACACATACTTGGTACACACTAGGCACTCTCCGGGGCTGGTGCACCAAATTCTCCTGTGAGCACGCTACCAAGCATGCTCTGCTTACCTTTGCTGGAGTGTGTGCTCATGCAGCCATACTAATTGAAAACAGGCATTCACAACAGGATCTGCCTCACTTGTGGGATCAAAATTTTGAGGCATTGTAGAGCTGGCATATAGAAAATCTGAAAGGACTTTCTGACCCAGATACTGATATGTTTGCAGGGTAATTACTGTGATTGGCAGCTTGATAAATTCCCAATTCCCGGTGGGGGCAATTTCCTTATATCTTTGAATCTGTCATTAAAAATGTCATTAGTCTTCCTTTTCTTCTTTTCAGTAACACACTTTACTTTGTAACTATGGTAACCCACTGCTTCCATTGACAATTAGAGAAAATAGATTTGGTTTTTAAGTTAAGTAGTGCTCTAAAGGAACAAGCCATATATTAAAAAAAAGAAAGGAAAAAAACCTTAATTCTGGGTTCTCAATATCAGGCGCAGGGTGTGTATACCAGAAGCTTGCAAAGATACAGTCCACCACTCTGGGCATTGAATTTTGATTCTAAACAAACATGAGCACTCAAAATACACAGATATTAGTGATTATGCTTTTAATTTTTTGGAGGATTAAAAAAGATAAACACAATTACATAAAAACATGTTTATAAATATTAGTTGTAGAAAGTTTTTGGATCCAGTCTATTACTTTTACAATTGAGGAGCCTAACTATGGAAGATCAGTGTTTTGGGATTTTTCTTGCCTAAATTTTGTCTACATGATAGCAAAATAAAATCAGAAGTTGAAGTAATTATCTAAATAACTCAAAGTAGGAAGGAAGGCAGTTATTGCACTTCATGTAAAGTGGACAGATTTTTAGACAGCTATCATGATTCTGATTTGCAAATTGACAGTTTCCTTGGGCAGAATTCGCCGTTTATTTGCTTAGTTCTGCACTTCAATTTTTCTCTAACTGCACAACTCAAAGCTCTGCTTACTTAATGCTAACACACATGTTTATTTTTCCTCACACATATCCCCTAACTCAGTATAATTTCCCCATTTTGACTGACTTAGAGGGGAAAAATATGACTTAACTTCATTCATACTTTAGAATGCATGTCTGAGTACACAGTCATGTACAAGTCATAATATCACATCCAACTTAATCTTGAAATAAGATAATTTGTGAAAAACATGAATGTGAACATACTTGCACATATATATGTATGTACATATACACATACCTAAAACATGTCACAGCAGCTGCATTTTAACTGTGCCTAGATGAAGCAGTATTTATGTAATGCTCGATTTCACTGACTTTATAAATGCTCTTTAACCTTTATATAGTCAGATTCACTTTTGTGGACAGACCTAGTAAAGTGCGTATGCGTACTCTACTCTTGGAAAGCCCCACAGCTCCAGCCAATCCAAGAATATCAGCCCTCCCTTGATGGGCTCAATGGCTTTGCAACATGACCTTCCAGCTATGGCCAAGCTCATGGCCCTGCAAGTAGGTCCTTGATTCATAAACTGTCCCTTGCAAGATTGGACTTGGGCCGTGCAACGAGTCTACTGGGCACTTTTGTGGATCCCTCCCTTCATGGAGCTCACCTGAGCAACTAAGAAAACAATCATGTGAGGTAGGTAATTCAGGCCACACAAGCAATGTGAAAGGGCCAGGAAGCTTGAGGAAGGTTTATGGTGGCTGCTTCTCCTTTTGTCCAACAGCGAGATGTGCTGGTGTCTGTTGCTAGCCAAGACACGGACTTCACTATTACCCCCTCACCCACCACTCACCTGGACACCCACCACTCACAAGAGGACCCCCTGGAGGAAAGGCTCAAGATGACACATGTTCAAATCCTGAAGTTACTCCAGGAAGAAGGTAAAATGCTCGAAGGGGTGATCACTGGGCTTATTGACATTGTGGACACGTCAACCCCAAAACTTGGTTCCTGGCAAGGTCATGGAACTAGGCAATTTAGCTCTACTGATCAACCTCAATCACAACTATCTCTTGACAATTTCAAATCCAAGGGGGTTACTAGTGCCAATCACTCCCAGTGAGGGAAATGATCTGTTCTACTTTGCCATTTCTGGTTCCTCCTTCTACTGGCTGAACAGAATCATGGTAATGGATGATCTTATTGTACTTGTCAAGGGGAGATGGATTTGCTGCCATATGATGGGGATAGGGAGGAATGTGCGTGAAATTGGGGTAACCCCTCCGGTTATCCAGTCTACAACCAGCACTAGTGGAATAGTTAGTGGGAAACCATTGCAACCTTATATGGCAGAAGCAAGGGTACACATCCCTGAGGACCTAAGGTTTGAGTCATGTCACTGGAAAATGGACTCTGATCACCTGACCTGTGCCTGAAAAGGAAGCCACCTGGAATAGAGAATGATTGAGGAAAGTCAATGTCACCTCAGAAACAGTGGCAGCCACAGTGACCTAGGATGGCCAACCTGATGCCAAGTAGCTGAGTTTTAGAAGCCCGTTCTCCTACCAGCTGCCAATAGTAGGAACTGTTCATATCATATCCTTCCAGTACCTGCTCTGTGTGACTTAACACAGCCAGGGTCTATTACTTGCTGCTAAAGGACCCCACTTAGAGTCAATGTACACCTGACCCTTGAAGAAAATGGGTTTGAACTATGAGGGTCCATGTGGATTTTTTCAGTAAAAATTACACCAAGTGTGCCTGCCTCCCCTTCCACTTCCTCTACATCTTCTGCCTCTGCCACCCCTGAGACAGCAAGACCAACCCCTCCTCTTCCTCCACCTCCTCAGCCCAGTCAATGTGAAGACAAGGTCAAAAACCCTTATGATGATCCACTTTCACTAAGTAAACAGTGAGTATATTTTATCTTCCTTATGATTTTCTTAATATTTTCTTTTCTCTAGCTTACTTGATTGTGAGAATACAGTGTATAATTCATATAACACACAAGGTATGTCTTAACTGACTGTTTTATGTTATTGGTAAAGCTTCCAGTCAATAGTAAGCTCTTAGTAGTTACATTTTGGGAGAGTCAAAAGTTACATGTGAATTTTTGACCACAGGAGTGGTGGACAGGGAAGTCAGCACCCCTAACCCCCATATTGTTCAAAGATGAACTGTGTATAAATACCTGCCCAACAACTGGTGAAAAAGCAGATGAGAACTTAGTTATTTCTTTATTAATTTCTTATGTTAAAAAATCCCTGTGTAGGGCAGCACAGCTGTGCTTGTTTTAGGGTACCTAGGTCTTTCCTCCTAAAGTAAGCATTAAAAGTTAGGAAACATAAAGGGGCTTTGATTAGGTTGTCATTTACAAACGTGCAGCTTTGACATGTGTCTTTAAAACAGGAGAGGTTGTCACCTGTCTCCCAACTAGGAACCTGGTGCTTAACTGGAACTTATGTGTGGGGTAAAAGAGTAGGAGTGTCCGCCTTCAAATACAACATCCTTAACACTCAGAAACTGAGAGGAGGAGCTGAAGGAGATCAAATGGCTTATCACATTATCATTCCTTACATTTCACCATGAAGTTGTTTTTAGCTGACAGTCTTTGTAAAATCCTCCTCACACACTAAGAACTGAATACATTTTGGTTGCATGTTATAGCCACCTATGTATTCTAATGTTTGGTACAACATTTTCTTCAATGACTTCCAATCTTTCTTGAATATGACCTGTTTTATAAGGTAATCCAATACATATATGCACATATTTTACATGTATATTTCCATATGCATATAGGTATACATATGCAAATATAAATATGTAAATATTTACTCATATAAATAATAATTTTTACGAAACACTTTTATTATGTGTAATGTTTTTTGAGGTTTTTATTCCATTTTGATTTGTAAAAATTGTCATGCTACACTTAAATAATTTCACAATCACTAATGGATCACGATCTGCAGTTTGAAAACATTCTCATGCAAACTTAGAACAACACAGACACTGAAATTCTCAACTTGTGTTTAAAAGACTACAAAAAATATGGCATCCAAAAATAATTAGTACTTTATTTAAAATAATTTCCTTTTCTTTCTCCTCTTAAGTCTTAGATATGTTTTATTTAACTTTATGGCTACAGAATATCTCATAGAAATTATTTCTGCTCAAAAGCATGATTATTTTCTATGAGTGCTATGGATAAAAATTCCTTAGTTTATGTATTTCATCTATATAAAGCTACTTAAGTGGTGATAGTCATTCCATGATGAAATTCTTTAATCAATTAGTTATATAAACCAAAAAGTATTCTTATTTTTTAGCCACATTGTGGACATTAAGATAAAGTAAATATACCTGTAAGTATGCAAATACTTTTTATCTAACATAGGTCATTGTCGCCTTGCAACAATAAACATAAAATCAGTTGGCTAGATTGTCCTTGAACAATTTAGTACACCAGGCCACTTGCATGAAAAAGTGCAATTGATTTCATTTTCATTTGTTATTATTTTATATAACAACAATATACAATATATTATCTTTTTAATTGTGTTTTACAATACCTTCACTATCTCTGTCAGTGAAATATAATTAACTTACTGTTAAAAAAAGAATGCATATGGAGTTAGAATATGCAATCAACATTGTGAAATACTTTGCTTAAAGATGTTTCTACAATTCATGTTCTATTTTGATCTATCACATTTGCTTAGTGGCTACAATTTACTGGTCAGCCTCCATGTCATCTTAAATGGTGTAATTAAATTATTGACTATAACTGGGAAGATTGAGAGGGTACCAATGTAGTTTTAATGTACATTTCAAAATATCAGTGATTTGCAAAGTATTTCTATGGATTAGAAGGGTCAGAAAGAAGGTATTTAATCATTGCTTTCTGGTCTATTCCATAAATATTTATTGAGAATTTACTATGTGCCAGGATTTGTGCTACATACTTGAAATGTAGATGAGAACAAATAAAGCAGGTTCCTGACTTAAGGGAATATTTGTTTTACTGGGTGAGAAAGCAGTAACAAGTAAATGAGTCAATAAACAAGGTTAAAAATGGGGACTTTATTAAATTACAAAAGTAAATAGAATAAAATAGTCTATGGTGCTATAGACTAATGGGGAAGATGGCCTCACAAAAAGCGTAGCAGGATCAGTGCCATCCTTACTCTCAATAGTATCCTTGCATTAATTCAAAAAATGACTTTATTTCCTCAAGAGGTTTATTGCCATTTGCTGGGAAGTTATTGTATTTTTGCTATTGTAATGCACATCTTCAATGACTTTGATATGAATGATACCTGCTCAGTCATAATCAGCTGCCTTTTTTCTTATTTTTTTTAAGTTTTAGAAATAGGATCTTGCTCTATCACTGAGGCTGGAGTGCAGTGACACTATGCAGTGAATGCATAACTCACTGTAACCTTGAACTCCTGAGCTCAAGCGATTCTCCTGCCTCAGCCTTCTGAGTAGCTGGGATTATAGGTGCATGCCACTACACCCAGCTAATTAACGTAGAGATGGGGTGTTGCTGTTTCCCAGGTTGGCCTTAAACTCCCAGAGGGATTCAAGGGGTCATCCCATCTTGGCCTCCCGAAGTACTGGGATTACAGGATTGTGCCATGATGGCCCAGCTGCTATTTTGAAGACATTGTTAGAGATATTAGCTCACAGTAGTTTTGTTTTGTCTTATGGTGCTAGTGCTATTGGGACTGATCTTTAGCTTTTCCTTTTGGATTAGTTTAATATGCTTTTGGCACAAATAATGTAAAATCATAGATAATAAAAAAATAATAAATTTTAAAAGTCTTTTTTGATGTTGTTGTGAGGGTTGTTTGTAATGCTCCAGGTGCTGTATCAGAGAGATTGGCATCATCCCCATACAGTTCTTTTGTAGAACACTGCCCTTTTCTGGTTTTATTCAGTCAAAGCAGACCATCCTTTTGAAAATGCTCTTCTTTCACTGGGCCTGATAGATTAATAAAATAGCTATACTCAAGAAGAAAAAGAAGTTTCAATAGAATACCATTTAAAAACTCACAATCAAATGGCAAGCCTCATTCTGGGTCATGAAGCATGGGAGCATTCCCATTAAATCAGGGATAAGGCTCGTGTGCCTGGCATCTCTGCTATTCCATACACCGTTCTGCAAGACTTGGAAAATGCAGCAACAAAGAAAAAGAAAAACCAATAAAATGAAAAAAAAAAAACTGGAATCATTACTGTTGGTCCAAACTGCATCATTTTGTAAGCTCCCCGCTATTTTGCAAACCTTGCAAGAACGCGAGTCCAAACTGCACGTTTATGTAAGCTCCCCACTATTGTGCTGACATTGGTCAAAGTGAAACATTTCATGGGGGTTCGGGCTGTGAGAAACATCCTGCCTAACCACCTGATCACAAGGCAGACAAAGCCCCAACTAAAGAAACGTCCTTGTCATATCTTGCTGGGCAAAGATCCAAGGAACACCATGATGACATCCCGCCAGAACAAGGACCAGAACCACCTTATCGTGGGAACATCTTATCAATATCCCGCCAGGCAGCAAGCCATACTGCCCAAACCCTTCCCGCCTATACCTGTAAGTACTCCCAGCCTGTAAGCAGCGGTGGGCTCTGGCATTAAGCTGGTCCCCTACTTCTTTAAGTTTTATGCTGGACACAAAGCCTGCATTTGCTGTTGAGCCCACCCTCTTTCTGTGTGTGTGTCTTTTTTTAACCCTCACCTTCCCTTCATAACCTAACAGTTATATTTGTAAATTGTCTCTAGCATTATGCACATGACCTAACCCACCACTGGTCCTCAATAATTGAGGAATAAATAAGTAACTGAATACCTAAATATTTCAGTATAATCAACTGAAAAAGTAATATGAGAAGTTAAAGAATTCACTCAAATGTCTATAAGAATATATTGAAATTAATAATACTTTATATCAGCAGAAATTTTAAAAGTAAGAAAAATGAAATCACAATAGCAAAAAAATGGCAACACACAGAAAATGTGCAAGATACATTCAAAAACTCTGCACATTAAATCTGCTTATGTGATATCAGACATATTATGTTGCTGAATGGGAAAATTATGTTGTATATTGGTGTTCAGTATCCATATATTAAACCACAAATTTTACAAATGCCAATCGCACTCAGAACCTTGGTTTTCAAAATGTGACAAGTAGATGTTAAAGTTCATCTGGCAGACCAGGCGCGCTGGGCTGGCTCATGCCTGTAATCCCATAACTTTGGGAGGCCAAGGTGGGAGGATTGCCTGAGCCCAGGAGTTCAAGACCAGCCTGGGCAACATGGCAGAACCCCGGCTCTTCTGAAAATACAAAAAGTTAGCTGGGTGTGGTGGTGTGGGCCTGTAGTCCCAGCTACCTGGGAGGTTGAGGTGGGAGGATCACCTGAGCCTGGGACATAGAGGCTGCAGCAAGCCCTGATCATGCCACTGCACTCCAGCCTAGGAAACAGAGTGAGACCCTATCTCAAAAAAAAAAAAAAAAAAATTCATTTCGCAGAATAAATGCTCAGTAATAGCCAAAAAAGATTAACTATTTTTTAAATCTATTTAAAAAATTTTTTTGAACTTTTATTTTAGATTCTGGGGGTACATGTACAGGTTTTTACCTGGGTATATTGTGTGATACTGAGGTTTGTGGTACAAGTGATCCCAGAACCTAGGTGCTGAGCATAGTACCCAACAGTTTTTCAACCCTTTCCCCTCTCCTCCCTCCCCCATCTAGTAATCCCCAGTGTCTACTGTCTCCATCTTTATGTCAGTGAGTACCCAGTACTTAGCTCCCACTTGTAAGTGAGAAAATGCGGTATTTGGTTTTCTATTCCTGTGTTAATTCACTTAGGATAATGGCCTCCAACTGCATCCATATTGCTGCAGTGAACATGATTTCCTTCTTTTTAATGGCTATATACTATTCCATGCTGTATATGTAATTTCTTAATATTCACTTTCTTAAATTCTTCAGTGAATTTTCTCTCACTGTCTTTTGCCTATTTTTCTAAAGAGGCATTAGAGGTTTTTTGTTTTTTGTTTTTTCTTTGAGTCAGGGTTTCACTCTGTCACCCAGTCTGGAGTTCAGTGGTTCAATTACAGCTCACTGCAGCCTCTACCTCCCAGGCTCAAGTGATCCTCCCACCTCAGCCTCAGAAGTAGCTGGGACGAAAGGTGTGTGCCACCACACCCTGCTAATTTTTTATTTTTATTTTTTTGTAGAGATGGGGTTTCTGCATGTTGCCCAGGCGGATCTTGAATTCCTGGGCTCAAGTGATCCACCTGCTTCAGCTTCCCAAAGTGCTGGGATTACAGGCATGAGCCACTGCTCCTGGCTGGAGATATTTTTATTTTAGGAAAACAGAGTAAAGAGAAATTTTGTTTTCTTTTTCTTTTCATTTATTTTAGCCATTTGAAAATTTTCCAGGAAGAGCAATACAATGCTGAATTTGTCCAATGTGTTAATTCTTATATATATGTAGAGTACTAAGTAACATTTTAGACATTGAAAACATAGCTGGCCAGGCCTGGTGACTCAGGCTTATAATCCTAGTGACTCGGCCAAAGCAGGAGGATTGCTTGGGGCCAGGAGTTCAAGACCAGCCTGAGCAACATAGTGAGATCCTATTTTTACAAAAAATATGTGTTTTTTTAAAATTAGCTGAGTGTGGTGACGTGCACCTGTAGTCCTAGCTACTCAGGAGTCTAAGGTGGGTGGACTGCTTGAGCCAAGGAGTTCTAGGCTGCGGTGAGCTATGATTGCACCCCTGCACTCCAGCCTTTATGATAGAATGAGATCCTGTCTCAAACAAACAGAAGAAAACCCCATAAAAACATAGCTAACTTATTATTTTCCCAATTGATAAATTGGTAATTTATAAAACTTAAAAACAGTTACTAAGATTGTTTATATCCAAATTTTTCTATCTATTGTAGATGTGTCATTTTCTCAGCTATTTTTTCTCATAAAAATCTATAGATAAGAGATTATTTATGAGGGATTATTGTCAAAACTTTTTGTTGCATATGAAGGAAGCCCAACACAAATTACCACAAGCCACAGAGAGATCAAAGAAAGAGAAAGGAATTTACAAGTACATATAGCTGTACAGTCTAGGGCTATCTCCTGGCCACCTGGGCATAGCAGCTGAAATGAAGGCATTCAAATGTCATCTGTTTTCACAACAGATCTACAGATGGTGGGTGAGATGGCTGTTCTCAAAGCAAAGCTCACATTCTAACATATTAACAGCCACAGAGCATATGCTTTCTTTTGTTTTGTTTTGTTTTTTAAATAGGCCTGAAAGAAAGTCTAAGAGAGAATTCTGATTGGGCATGATTAAGTCATGTATCATCCCTGACCTGCTGTGGGCATAGGGGCTGGATATCCTGACAGTTCGGTTTTAAATCATGTGTTCAGTTTGTTGGCCTGTGGCTCAAGCAACATGGAAAGAGGTAAATAGTTAAACCTTTTTATGACTTGGTTTTTTCGAAAGCACCACATAAATGTTACCCAGTAATGCTATAAGGGGAATCTCTTCCTCCATAGAAGCCACAGTTGTACTGTTTCATTGTATGAGTAGTCTGTGTTGAATTCAGCAGAGGCAACCAGTGAGATGATGAAGAAAAATCTATTGGATGTAACACCGCGGAGATGACTGAAGAGAACGGATTGTATGGAGAGACGCACTTGGAAGACAAATAGCAATGAGTTAAAGAGGGAAAAGATAAAAATAGATAGACACGATTTTAGATTTAATCTTCAAATGACAGCCTGTAAAAAAAAAAAAAAATTAACAAGACTTTGGGTGATGATCCACTGGCTCTTTGCATTTCAAATTCTGGTCTGTGAACCAATCCTGGGGCATCCCTTGGGAGCTTATCAGACATGAAGACTCTCAGGCTCCATCTCCCAGCTACTAAACAAAAACCACGTTTTTAACTACAATCCCATGTGATTTGTATGCACATTAAGTTTTGAGAAGCAAAGCTAAGATGGTGGTTTCTATGGTGATGGGAATACAAATTTATTTTTAAGTGTGTAATAAGTGACACATTATACAGATAACTGCCGTATTTTATAAACCAACTTTTCCCAAGATATGTGATACTAAAAACATGCAGAGAGGGCTGTAAAATTGAAAGTTAGGTGTGTGAATAGAAATTAGTTTGGGTTGGGGACAGTAGGATGATGGGAAAAAAAGAAGAATGGGGCGTATTTGTCAGCAAACAAAGAAGGGCCAGAGAATGGAAGACAGGAAGAGAATACACAGGCCGTCCATTTGTTGAGCGAGTTTCTGGTGAAAGTTGGCATAGGGCAGATCAAAAACACTGATGGAGTACTGAGACAGAACTCTTCAAGAGAAGCACAATCTTAGTAAGAGAGAGAAGCTGGCTATGACAAAGGGATTTGGGAACGGAGAAGAGAAACATGAGCAGGTCTGTTGTCTTTCAGAATAAAAGGCAAATCATCTAAGTTTGGAACAGCTATGAAAAAGTGGGGGTCTACCAGAGAAAATGCAAGAAACTAGCTGAGATTATGTATTTTGACAATTAGTGAAAACAGTACCATGTTTTTATAGCATCCTACCACGCTTAAATAGTCTGCAACTGCAAGCAGAGAACAAGGACGATGGTAGTGGGAGCCGGACAGGTGGGAGCCTGGAAGGTTGTGGAGTGAAGAAACCTAGGATGGCAACAATGCCTGCTGGTGCCATGGCTGCCTGGGTTAGGTTGTGGTTAGGTAGGTTGATGAAAATGGAAGAAATGAGGGGCGGGAGTTTGGGAGAGAAACCAGAAAATATCTCAATCAAAAGTTTTATTTCTGGTATGAAATTCTATGAAAGATTCTGTACATAGAACGGTAGTGTTGGTGAGCAAGTTTCTGAACTCATTAGAGAACATTGCTTTACCATTGCCATTAATAGAAAGTGAATACACAAATTCCACTACCATTCCAGGAAAAATACTATTAATAACTAATAGAGCATTCGGTAGTAACCTTTTTAAAAGATAAGTAATGATAATATTTGTCTTTCTACCTCAGATGATAGAATCATTTTAGGGGTTTGTTAATAATTTGAGGGTTAAGGCTTTATAAAATAATTTATAGGTTATATTTTTATTATACCCACATTTTGCAAAAATCTTACTTTTCAAATTCTATTAAATTAATTTTAACACTTAAAAAGAGCCAGTAACCAGTGCTTGCTAGTAAATTCATCTTTCACTTTCCCCACTGGGATAACAGTTTTGTTCTTCCTCTCTTCTCCTTATCTATCATGGTACCTCCATTCTTTTCAGAGTCAGCATATTACCTCATCTTCCACACCATGGAGGAAATGAAACACATCTAATGGGGAGTCCATCACCTTCTCATGGTCAATATATCCAACTTCCCCTTTTTCCCTTTTACAAAATGGAGAAAATGTCTCTCCCTCTCTCAAAGCCCGAAATGTGTGTTGACTTTGTAGCCCAACACCTCTTACCTTTTCAGGGAGCTCTTTCCACCATGTATAGACCCTCTCCGGCATCATCAACCTCTCCCTTTCTCCATCATACCCTCCACCACTAACAGGCTTCAATATCCCCCATGTGAAAAATAAAAGCCTCCCAGGGTCCCACTTTCCTCTTAAGGCACCACCGTATCTCTCTACTCACCTTCAGAGCCAAACTTCTCAGGAGTGGTACCACTGCCACCTCCGTTTACTCATTTCCTAGGAACACTTCTTCCATCCTGGTGTAGGGTATGCCCCCAACATGCCATCAAGATTGCTCTTGCTGAGATACCAAAGAGGTGTGAGTTGACAAATGCAGGGGACATTTTTCATTCTTGACCTTACTTCATGTCCTGGCAATATTTGGCATGCTGTCTCCAAACACCTGCACCCTCCTGCCATTTTCCTCCTAGGTCCTTGGACGCTCTTTTAGGTGTCTAATGTCACCTTCTTTGCTTCTGAACAACCTCTCAATGTCAGAGCTCTTCAGATGATCTTGTGAACCCTCTGCTTTTCCCACTCACTCTTCTAAGCTGAGTAATGCAGGCATCAAGTGCAATCCATCAGTGGATGACTCCCAACTTCTAGCTCTGGTCCAGACTTACCATCATATGGCCCCAGACTGGTTTATTCAACTGCTCACAAAATACCTCAAGTTGGGTGTCTCAGAAACATCTTCAAACTTGACATATCTGTAACCAAACACTGATCTCATCCTCACCATCTCTTAAACCCTCAAAATGTTTTTTTCTCAAGTGGCCCCATATCCCATCTAGATGTATGATAAGTATATATAATATATTTGCCAATTTTACATTTTGTCATTTGATTTTTAATTCTTTCAACTTATTCCTTTAATTGCTGAGTTATATTGCAAGTTTTCCTTTCAGTGTCAAAATCTCTCTTAAGAATGAATTCTACTAATAGCTATAAATGCTTCCATGGAGTGATCTTCTTTGCTTCCTATCACTCGATTTAAATATGTTAAAACCACAATATTTTCAACAAGTGATTATATCCTTCAGATTTATATAATGTATTTACCGTATTCCAGAGGTCATTGCATCTTTAGTTTCATCCTTCCTTTACCAGTATTCCCAGAGTTTAATCTGTGCAAGCTATAAACAATGTGAAATACTGAGGCATCTGCCCTTTTTAGTGTTGAGAAATTACTTAATGTCCCAAAAGTTTATGTGCATTAAGATCACCACCATTTTTACTTTTTGATATGGTTTATTTTTATTTATGTAGCATTCTCTTAAATATCCATATTTATTTATGTAGCCAATAAAGCAAAAGCTAATCAATTTAACAAATTAGATTCCCATAGACATTTAAACATTGAGTACACACCTAATCAAATAATTTTAATCATTTCATTAAAATCACAGTCTGATAGATCTGATTTTCTTCATGCTTTAAGCTCCATACAAAGCAGACAAAACAAGCACAGGTAATGTTACAATTGTTATAATTAGATTGGTTCACTCAGGCTAAGGAGGTCAAAAGTGCTAATACCTGTAATTTCATGGTGTCTCTTCATTATCTATATTCTTATTCTCTCTCATTCATTTTTAGAGCTCTCTTTCTTGTACATTTTTATCAGTTTTACTAATTTTACATGTGTTGAGTGTTTCAGTAAACTCACGCAGCCTAGAGACAAAGAAGAAGCATTTTACATTGCCCAAGGTTGAAAGATCTGGTTTACCAACAAATTTATGGTGTGGGTCATCAGAATTTTTTGCACCTTCCAAGGTGATTTTACCCAAGTTGGTTACACAACAGGTGAAGTCTTACTTTTAGAGTTAACTTTGCCCTTTACATAAGGAATTGTCCATATCACTGTCTCCAACAGTTTGTCAATATCTTTTTTTTTTTTTTTTGGTAGCCCTACCTTTGATCCCAAAACATCTATTGGTCTGGACATCTCATCCTAATACAAATCAATCTAAACTCACCTGTTTCATGCCTACCTTCATTTTCAGACTGGAGGGAGTGTTCTCTGCCATTGCTTGTTCTGAAGGAGACCTGGCCAAAGCTAGTTACATCTAACTGTTTAGTTCATATGGCTCTTGGAAATCATTGCTCATCCACCATTTAGTCCTAAGTATTGACTCTATTGCCATTATTCTTATGAGATTAGGAATCCTAGTGTTTGATCTCTTCCACTGTCACATGCCTATGATTATTCCTCACATGTAGTCCTGTACTGTTCATGTTGAAGTATTCCCAGTTCTAGTTCTGTGAGTTTGTCCAAATTTCTTGATGGTGATAAAAAATAAAATTACAAAGTTTCTTTTGATAGCCATCTGCCCTGCTTGAGAAATAGTATCTGAACACCCTCTCAGACTATCACCAGCTGTGACTTTAGAACTATATTGGTCCCTTGGAAATAAAAACAGGTGTTTTACATACCATAAATATAGTTAGACAGATGGAATGTTTAGAATAAAGAAAAACACTCGAAAACAAGACTCCATTATCTTGTTCTTCCTGAATAATCTATGACAATCAGTAGAAGGTGATTTATGGGAAAACAGGCATGGAGAAGTGAAAGAAACAAACTTTTATTTATGGTGTATAACGAAATGTTGAAAATAAATGAATATATAATGATAGAAAGTGGAGTTAATGCAAAGACTTGAATTACTCTACATAGGCATTAAATTTTTATATTATACTTAGTTTTTGTACTTGCTAATGTTTTTTGATTATGGTGACATTTTTAGAATTGACATATCTCCCCACTCTTGATGAATACTCTTATTAAAAACTCTGTTTGCATTTGGCAGATTTGTCAGATAAGCAGCCTTATTATTATACCATTCATGACACCAAATAATCTGCAGCAACATTCATAGAAATATTATATTCCTGAAATTTTATACAGAAAAAGTCACTTAGTTTTACAGTTGCTTTCTACATGCAAAGCATTTCCAAACTGTGATTTGAGCTGAAGTATTTTCTTTTCAGGGTTATTTTAGAATGAATAAGCTTTTGAGCCTGACAACATGGGGCAGATTGGTTTCAGGTGGGTTTACTTCTTCTAAGCAAGACAGGAGTTAGGTATATATATATATATATGTCTATATATGGCTGTCAAGCCACCCATTGAGATTTGGATTTTCAATGGGCGGCAGGCAAATACCCAACTATTTTCTACTACATGGATTCTGAATGTTTTTAGAAACTTCACATCTGGCAGCACATTTTAAAAATTCTGTGTATGTTTTAATGCCGAATGGTGATGCATATTGAAAAACAAAGTGTATATGTGCTTAAAAAACAAAAACAAAAAGCACCTTCCAATCAGTCCATCATATTCACATGTTAGGAGTATTAACTGTTCTTGTTTGGTGTGTATTCCTTTGTGTGTAGGTACACAGATGCAAAAGTATATCTTTTTTTCTTTCTAGTACAAAAATATATTTGGTTCATACTTTCTATAAGGTATGTATTCATTTGCAACTTTCTCTTGTGTTTTTTCCTACTACTAGGTAGTACACCACAGGAACCATTAGTTTTAATAGATTGTCCATGTCTGAGTACACTAAAACTCGTATGATCATTTCCTACATGTGGTCACTTAGATTCTCTTTGATCTTTGTGCATCTGTCTTTGCACACTACAGATATTTCCACGGGATATCCCTCTACAGGTAGCATCGCTGTAGAGGGATATCCTACAAATATAAATATATCCT
Organism: Nomascus leucogenys; assembly: GCF_006542625.1. NCBI lineage: Eukaryota > Metazoa > Chordata > Mammalia > Primates > Hylobatidae > Nomascus > Nomascus leucogenys. Next base: position 6,324,826 of record NC_044406.1, on the reverse strand, counting down.
ACAAATATAAATCCAAAGGCATACGCAATTAAAATTCTGAGACATTCTAGGCAATTGCCCTTCAAATAAGGCTGTACCAAGATATACTCTCTCAGCATTTTTTGAGAACATTTTCCTCCACACCTTCAATAACTGTGGATAGTGTTAATATTTTCAAATTCTGAGGAACAGGTTGGCAGAAATACACAAACAGAAATATACCGTGTTTAATTTAGAAAACATATTAATCTTAAGTTGGGTTGGTTTTTATCATTTTAAGGATCGATTTCATCCATATTCAGAAACTCATGTCTTAAGCTATATCCATTAGTTGGAGTCCTTATTCACATGTTTCTTTGATAGTGGCGGCAGAATTATGTCTTATTAATCCTCTTCTCATTTCTCGTCAAGAGAAGAAAAACTCTTCTCCATGGTTAAGGAGGTATGAGCATTGGGAAAAGACTCCCTCTACATCTTTCTGCTTCCTTCATTCACGTCTACGCAAGAGAGAAGGCGGACGTTTTCTCAGTGGCGTTCTCTAGGTAGATGGCAATGCGCGAGATGGCCCTGGACCTGGACTTGGTTCTTTCTTTCTCTTCGAATCTCATTTTGCGTTCAAACAGAGGCTTCAAAATCCTTGCACAGAAGGCTTACCTCCTTTCAATTTTCTTTTCTATTCATGAAAGATGAAAGGAAGGCTGTAGTTTTTCATGCGTCCGGCTTGGTAACTGGGGTTGAAACTTGCTTTGCTGGTGCCATTTCCCCCAAGATGGACTCTAGGGCCTAAATGGAGGAGAAGGGAAGTTGCAAGGGTAGAAGACCTTTCAAGCCCAATTGATTCTCAAACACATAACACATCCTACAGTTTGTAGGTAGAGAGTTGACACAAATCTTTACATGAGTTCTTACATCTGAGCCTAAGTAACTAAGAGAGGAAGAGAAATATGCTGAAGTAGCACTCCAAGTCTTCAAACTATTTGTGTTGAGAAAAAGAGTTGGTGTGTTTGTGTAAAATTAATTTAACTTGGTAAATTTTACTTTATGGAATTTCTTTGCTTCTCCAAAGGATATCAGACTGGGGGGAAGTGTGCAGCATTGCTTCACAGATCATGTATATAATCTAAAATTATAAGCACAATGTGATATTTGAATTATCGTTTCCAATTTGAACTGTATTTCTAAGATGAAGAGGGTAAGGAATAAGTTTTATATGACAAGGAACAGAAAAGTTGTCAAAGTTTCCAAAGCTTTTGTAAAATCTGAAGACAAACATTTGATAAGAATGCTAAACTTCCATGTAGACAGATGTTTCTCACAGAATGGGCTAATCTTACAGTAAATTTGCTACATTCTCTGCATAATACTAAAACACACAACTCAGAATGAAGGCAAAGTCCATATGCCAGGTGTACACACACAAATAAACTTTATCAATATGGATTTAAATATTAGTCAACATTATAAATAATCAGCCTAATAATTTGATATTTATTTAGGGTTTTTCTAAAATGAACAACTCATGGAGAAAATTATGAACAAAATTGAAAAGCAATGCTGTATCTGAGAAGATAAGAATCCCAGCTTCACTTCTAATTTAAGCATTATTCTAAGTGAAGGTAGTATCTGAAGAGGCAGAAAGGCAAACAAGAAATTCATATAATATTCCACTAATCATTCATTCATTCATTCACTCACTTGCTATACATGATTGAAAGGCCAACACAGGAGTGCATTCCAACTGCAATTAATAACCATGTAGAGGACGTTTTGGGTGCAAATTTTTAAGATCTGATGGGAAAACAGAGTGATCAAGGCCACACACAAATTTAGAAAATCTTAGATAATTATACTCTTTTCATTAAAATACAACAAATAAGCTTTCTTCCTTCAGAGCATGTTAATGATACTAAGTTAGAAATTAAGAAAATTCTATAATCAATGATCATTGCCTTCTCTTGCTCACTAGATCTATTTACAAATTTTCTTTCCCTATAGCTTTAAGTCAATGGTTAGAAGTTAGTGTCTTTTATGGGTGTATTAGTCCATCTTCACACTGCTATGAAGAAATATCTGAGACTGGGACATTTATAAAGAAAAAGAGATTTAATAGACTCACAGTCCCACATGGCTGGGGAGGCCTCACCATCATGGTGGAAGGCAAATGAGGAGCAAAGGCACATCTTTCATCGTGGCAGGCACGAGAGCATGTGCAGGGGAACTACCCTTTATAAAGCCATCGGATCTCATGAGACTTATTCACTATCATGAGAACAGCATGGGAAAAACCCACGCCCATGATTCATTTACCTCCCACCAGGTACCTCCCACAACATGTGGGGATTATGGGAGCTACAATTCAAGATGAGATTTGGGTGGGGACACAGCCAAACCCTATCAATGGGGAATGATGCTCTTCTGTGGAACACGTTTTTGTTTGTTTGTTTTTCTGTTTTCCCCTGAGCCAAATGTTCCTTGTCTTTCTGATTTTATGACTTGCAGTTGTTAATTATGGTCTGCTGATTCCTACTATTGTCCTAGAAGAGCTCTGTGGATGCTTAAAATGGATGAACAAGCAGAAACTTTATTTAACCTACTCAGTCTGCAATCCTAGCTTAGCACTGCCAATTTAGCGCTGAACACATGTACTCTCAGTCTCTCTTATTTGGGTCTCAGCTCTTTCCCTTCTCCCAGGCATAGAAAGATAGTTCTAAAACCTGGATTTACTTTACCTTATCATGTGATACCTATTCCAAGTTTTATTCTAAAAGTCCACTTCTGTTCAGGCTTTTCTTTTACTCTTTACCTACCCCTCTTGTGATTCAACACCTGAATTGGTTACTTCTTTTTCCAGTTGACTTGGGTAAGAGTGACACCAACTGTATTGAAATTTTCTTCATTGCTAAAAAGCCATGTGTACATTTAAAAAAGATAAATCTTCAGGGTAAGGATGGATTACCCTACATGTAATATGCACTACATCAGGTGTAATTGGGTGAGATGAGGGTACCCTAATAGTGATATACCAGTACTCAAAATGATGAGCTATATTAAACACAGTCCTGGAATACAAAGTGGTAATACAAGTATCATTGAAGGCAAAAGAGTCTTGAGACAAGGCAATAGGAGAGCTTCTCTGCATGGGAGGCCAGGTAAGCACTATGTGCAATGAGATGCCTTGTAAAGAAGCTGAGAAGATCAAGATCACTCTGTGCCGAAGAAAGGGGGTGTATGCACAAACATATTTAGAAACAGAAGGTTTTCTAATGTGGAATTCATTTATTTGAAGCATCTTTTAAATGCACAGTGGTGAAAAGTGGGAGATTAGATGAGGGCATGTCCTGGAAACAAACTTGCATTCCTGTGACAAAGGAATTTGTAATGACTCCTTTGGCGATGGAACAACATTGACCATTTCTGAGCGTGGAAGGAGGAAGGTGTTAGAACTGTATTGGAGGAAGGTGTCATAACTGTATTTCAGGAAGACGAATATGAATTCACTGAGTGGGAACAAGAAATGACTTAAGAAATCATATTTAGAGATGATTTTATCATTCTCTGATGGGATTAGAAGGTTCTGAATTGAAGTAATGGTGGAGAAAAGAGAAATCATTGAATTTCCAGGAATGCTAGCTGGGTCATTCAAAACAATTTCCTTTCTGACTGAAAGTAATTTTTAAAAATCTGAATAAAATGTCATTTTAAGGTATCTTTAAAAGATTCAAGAGTTTGCAAAGACTCTGAAGAATTGCCAGACCAGCAGTTTTGGAGAAAAACCTAAAGCAAGAGGAATTAGGTAAATATTGGGACTTTCAAGCTGCTTTGGCTCAGAGAGGATTGGCTAACACCACAAATATGGATTTGGATTTGGGTGGAGCTCTTGCCCTGTGAAGGGGACAGATGTCTGGGTGCAAGAGCTCCCCAATATCGCGGTCTTATGGGAGACACTATAACTTTAAGTATAGGCATCACATGAATGCAAACCAGAATTAAATGTCGCCATTCTACCCCCAGCTCCAACCTCAGCACTGTGGAGAGGGCTGCTTTGACCCTATTTGCAGAAGATAAGAGGAAGAAAATGATTAACAACAAGTCCTTGAGACAGTGTGGCCTAGAGAAGACGGATTTGCTTTTGTGTATATTAAATGTGGGAATTGTAGACATTTCATTGAAAATAATCCAATTGGGAGCTTTGGAGAAAGGTTAGCATTGAGGATGGCGATTTGGTATGTGTTGTCCTGGAGGTGATAGAGCTATGAGAGTGCAACAGATTTCCAGTGGAGTGGTGGTGGTGGTCAGGGAAGAAGGGAGTGGTTCAGGAGGAAATAAATAGACATAAAGATGTGATAGTGAATGCAAAGCTAGAGTCTAATGATGTGATAATGGGTGGAATGATGGGGTCTAAGAAGACAGGGTGTCTGTCTCAGGTTCTTGCAGAACTCACCCCAGCCCAGGGATTCAAGTTCAAGGGATGTAACAAGGAAGCTTTCTCAGGCAAAATCATGAAGAGGCAAGTAGGGAAGGAAAGGAGACAAGCAACTGCCAGATGAGGGGATTGATCAGGAGGAGGCTGCAGCAATGGAATCACAGAAATACAGTCAGGGCTCATGGGACCCAAAGAGACCAATGGTGTCAGGTAAATAATAAGGGAAGTAGCAGGAAAATCGAGTGGGCTCATTTGATGCCAAAGGGGAGGGAACAGAATGATCAATTCCTTGGAGATACCAAATATGTGAGAATGATGTAACCAGCATAAATTCATAAGACGCCTCAGAGAAAGCAGCTTCAGGAAAGCACTGGGAGAAGAAAGTGACTTTAAAAGGGGGGCAAAAGAAATGGTAAGAATTCTTAAATAGATACAGCAAGACAGAGCTTTCAATTGGACTGTTTAGCATGAAATGGAGTGGCACAAAATTTCTGTCTTGACGGGAGATTTTGGGAAGAATTGTTCTCCACAAAGGACACCTGAGTATGTTTGTATATTAGTCCATTCTCACACTGCTAATAAAAACATACCCAAGACTGGGTAATTTATAAAGAAAAAGAGATTTAATGGACTCATAGTTCCACATGGCTGGGGAAGCCTCACAATAATGGTGGAAGGCAAAAGATGAGCAAAGGCACACCTTACATGGTGGCAGTCAAGAGAGCATGTGCAGGGGAACTGCCCTTTATAAAACCATCAGATCTCATGAGACTCATTCACTATTATGAGAAAAGCATGGGAAAGTCTCGCCCCCATGATTCTATTACCTCCCACCAGGTCCCTCCCATGACATGTGGTTGTGGGAGCTACAATTCAAGGTAAGTTTTGTGTGGGGACACAGCTAAACCATATCAGTTTGTCATCAAAGAAGACTGGCAATAGCTTACATGCATAGAAAGCTTCCCAAAATTTCACACTTTTAGACTGGAAATCATTCTTATTAAACAGCATTCTGTAAGAGCTACAGCTTCTCACATTTTGTCTGTTCCAGGAACTAGAGTATTGATTGCAACAGGTGGAGGGGGCATGCTTTGTTCTAGGGAAGTCTGTCTGAAAAATTGTGGGAAGATCTCAAAACATGATGACATCCACAGAACAATTACAGGAAAGGACTCTACACACACTCTGGATTTGCAGCTTTGTAAAGTATACTTTTAACTTAAGCATATTGTATAAAATCCATGAATGATGTAATATCTTTATATAACTACCCATCATATTCTCCCACCCACCCTCCTTTCTTCTCTCCCTCTCTGCTTGCCTCCTTCTCTCCCTACCTTGCTTCCTGTACAACAGGACCAAGTTTCCTGTTAGTCACTCGGTAGCAACAGATGGCACATGCCTCCTCTAACCCCACAATGAGATGGACAGGGTATGGTCCAGCCTGAGGTGCTGGAGCATGCCTGCTAGCAACTGTAGCCCAAAACATTTCTCATGTGATGGCTCTACTAGAAGCCCAGTTGAAGGAGCCTTCCAAGGAAATAAGTCCCTCAAACCGGGACCAAAAAGACTAGGAGCACATTACCACCAGCCCCTTCTAGTTCTCTAAGTCTGCTGGACTCTTAGCTCCCACATCTGGATGATGGTTTAAGCTCTGGCATCCAAGCAGGCTGAATTCCTGCTACCCTTATGTCTGTTCTCCAGTGATAGAGTTTCTCTGTACCGGACTCCTGCTTTCTCTGACCTTTGTCATTAGTTGCCTGGTGTTTTTATCTCTGCCAGTCCCTGGATCCACACTTTCTTGAATAACACATTAGATTTCAGGTGTTGCTGAGATTTTTGCTTCTGTGCTGAGTCTGGCCCATGTCTAGCTTCAGATCAAGCTTAGAACTCACATCCTCACACGCTCTAGCACCTCCCTTAATAAAAGCAGATACCTCATTTTGCTTCATTCTTCAGTTTTCCGGGTATAGCCTGCCCTGAAACTGCCTAAATTAATTTGCATTCTTTTGAAGTCTATGAGCTTGTCCACCATCAATTTTTCCCCACAAGTACGAACACATCATTTCCATTATTGGAACATCCCATTGAAAAGTAATCAAAGCCAAACAACCAGTTTATGTGAATTGTGTTTTTCCTTTTCAATTGACAAGGGATCTTGACATTCTGTAGTTTTTCCCAGTTTATAAACCACAAAGCAGTCACAGTATATAATAATATGTTTCTTACTTATCTCTCCACAGCCTTGCCTATAATGGCTATTAGTTGAATTTGTAACCCAATAAGCAGAGGGGAGATAGGGCAAGTGTGAACAATTGATACTATTTGTAAAGTTCACTTATCCAAGGTAAATAAAATTCCATTTAATACACAGCTGAAGAAGAACTCACAAAGATTTACATATATTATTAATCTAATCACATCCTTTATCCAGTCAAATAGAGAGTGAGCAGATTTGATTATATTTGTATTCACTTATTCAAGAAGTATTGAAGTTGCTAGGGTCTGCATGTGTTAAACAAGATGAACAAAGTTCTCATGGAGCTTACATTTTCTGAGAGGTGAGGGTAGGAAGATTTCAGAGGATAAAAAATATGAAAAAAGGGGAAAAATATTCCTAATGGCAGAATTACAAGAAAAAATTCTAACATAGTGGTTCTCAACTGGGGCAGTGTCACTCCCTGGGGGATATTTGACAATGTCTGGAGTCATTTTTGGTTGTTATACCTGGAAGCGGACTACCACTGGCTTCCAGTGGGTAGTAGAGACCAGGGATCCTTCTCAGCATCCTCCAATGCACAGATTAGCCCCCACCACAAAGAATTATCCAGAGACAAATGTCAGTAGTGCTGAGTGGGAGAAACTCTGCTTTCACACTTGATTTACGTAAATGATCTTTCTCTCTTTTTTAATTTTTATTTTTAAGTTCTGGGGTACATATACATGATGTGCAGGTTTGTTACACAAGTAATCATGTGCCGTGGTGGTTTGCTGCACCTATCAGCCCATCATGTAGGTATTACACCCCTCTCACACATATAATATAGATAGTATCACTGCTTTGTTATTTACACTATTCAATTTGAATTTAACAAATATTGTTCAAATGATCCCTTGAAAAGAATCGTTCTAATTTTATATGATTTTCTAGATTTATAAATAAAAACAGTATTTATAAGTTTAATTTAAAGGGGCTAAAAGAAGCCACATTTTGGCTGGGCGTGGTGGCTCATGCCTGTAATCCCAGCACTTTGGGAGGCCGAGGCAGACAGATTGCCTGAGCTCAAGAGTTTGAGACCAGCCTGGACAACACGGTGATACCCGTGTCTATTAGCATACAAAAAATTAGCCAGGTGTGGCGGCGTGCGCCTTTAGTCCCAGCTACTTAGGAGGCTGAGGCAGGAGAATCGCTTGAACCCGGGAGGAGGAGATTGCAGAGAGCCGATATCGCGCCATTGCACTCCAGCGCGGGCGACAGAGTGAGACTCTCTCTCAAAATAAATAACATAAATTAATTGATTAAAAAAAAGAAGCCACATTTTAAAATATGTAATTTAATACAGTCAACATTAAGTTCAAATCAGTAGTGTTTGTAAGATTTAAAATTGCATGTTTCTTTTTTCTCAGAAGAAAAGGAGTCTATCTTTAAGATTTTTTTTTTCTTTTACCATATACAATGATCCTGGTTTCCTTTCACAAAATGCCTTCTTGAAGAAGAGATGTGACTTTCAAAACTTCATAGGGATGATCACCACCATCATTTAACTGAAGATGGACCAATTCCAAGGTGCTATTTTTTTCAGAAACACTCTTAAGAATCTGTCTTTGTGACATTTGAAAGTGGGAGAAAGTCTTAGAAGATTGCAGGGTCTCTGCTGTGTTGGAATCTTGTATAACGGGCTTTCCAGGTCAGTTGCAGTGTCATTTGTACAGTTAAATGAGCAAATTATCAGAGCAGATGCATCAAGGGAAATGTTACTTTCTGGAGTGTACTGCCAAACATAAATTTCAGATTCATTACTCTCTGCAAAATAGAACTGAATATACTAAGTCTTGATGATGTAGACTGCGATTGAATTATATTAAATTGCCAATAAAATTGTGAAAGTTCCCTAGCACTCTAGACAATATTTTATCACTTGGAGGATCTTCTCAAAGGCTATCCTAACTGTGTTTTTCCTTCCTCAATGGCAGCCACCTGCCAAGCTCTGCATTTAGATTATCTCTGTCTTCATAAGCAGCCTTCTCTCTTTTTTACTTTTTAATGGACAAGTCTGAAACTAGTGCTGTGTCTCAAAAAGAAGCAACTAATTATAGTGCTGTATATTCATAACTTTTTTATGTTCTGTTCTATCCTTTTTATATCTTTAATTACATTTAAGTGTTTTAGGAATCTGTTCTGTATCATAATCAAACATCATCTCGCCTTGTGTGTCTATTCCTCTTTTACATCTAGATTTCTAAAATGTCTATGCTATTTTTATGTCTTTATCTCCATCCTCTCTAGTTTTCCTATATGAAGAGATACGTTTCAATGGTTTGTCTGCCAGTTGCTACAAACAGGCTGGTCATATGGGTTACCCAATTAATCATATTTATTCTCCCATTGAAAATAAGAGAGGGAGCAGTCACAAGAGCCCAGACAAACCAAATCCTAATCTCAGCCACTTACAAGTCACTTAACCTTCTGAACTCAAATGTATTCATCAGCCAAATGAGTACAAAACTTACTTGAAGTTACTAAGAGGATTGCCTACACAGGGAATGATGGTGGCATAGCAAATGTCGGTTTCCTTTCCTACAAAAATACTGGATTCAGGCTCTTCTCCCACGCAGATACACCAACCACAATAGACCTGGTTTCCTTTATCCACGACCTGTAATCCTATCAGTGCCTTTGTAGATTTGTCAAGGAAAATGCCATGTGAACATGTGGGGACCAAAACACCAATCAATCTCTATTTCAGAACTTGATTAGCCATATAGATATTACTCTTGAAGTCACCTTGGCATAAGAGCCACAGGAGAATAACTGAACTGAAAAATAGGTTTAAAATTCTTTCAAACATAACATGATTCATAACAGCAGAGGTTTTTGTGAGCCTGCAAAACTCTAAAGCCTTTGTTTGTTTGAAAAAATATATGTAGGCCGGGCGCGATGGCTCATGCCTGTAATCCCAGCACTTTGGGAGGCCGAGGCGAGCAGATCACGAGGTCAGGAGATTGAGACCATCCTGGCTAACACGGTGAAACCCCGTCAAAAAATTAGCTGGGCGTGGTGGTGGGCGCCTGTAGTCCCAGCTACTCGGGAGGCTGAGGCAGGAGAATGGCGTGAACCCGGGAGGCGGAGCTTGCAGTGAGCGGAGATTGAGCCACTGCACTCCAGCCTGGGAGACAGAACGAGACTCCGTCTCAAAAAAAAAGAAAAATAAAAGAAAAAATATATGTATATATATGTATGTATTTACAAATGGTATGAGGGATGAGGGATTATCACAGAGAGAAAGCATACCTTTGTATATAAGCATATAATCTTATAAAAGCAAGAAACATCTTCAAATGTTGCTTCAGGAGGTAGATGGAGCTGCTGGCAAACTAGTCAAACTCACTCAGCATAAATACAAGAAACATTTCAAGAAGTAAAAGAGCAACTTTACTTAGGTGAAAAGTTTCTGACAAGGCAGAGAAAGTAAAAGCACATTTTCCCTTAAATTTTTTAAAAATTTTACAAGTGGAGATTTCACATAATCCGTTAATGTCTTGTATTACCTTTAGGTGGGTATTAGCAATACACATGCGGGAAATGTCCCTGCTTAATCTTGATTTTTGCTTTTGTCCTCCAGCCAATTTTGTACCAATTTGCATACTATCCTACACCATGTGTCAAAAGAGGCGAAGAAAATGCCACGGCTTGTATTACCGGACAAGGCCACTGTTTTGAAGCTCAGTGGCATTGCTACCAACAGGGACTTTTCCTATAATGTAACGGAATGAATCAATAGATTTGTTGGCGTCATTTGTCAAAACTTCAGGTCTAAATAATAATATTCCATAATATAATAAAGACAGCATGCCAATAGGAAGTAAACATGGGGATTTATAACATTTAAAAATTACATAAATAGTTTTGACAGGAACTAATGTTTTAAAACAACAGACTGGTTGTGTATCCATGTATATGTAAACCCACAGAAGGGAGTGCTTTGCAAAGCACTGCATAAAATAATAAAATTATTGATTAAATGAAAAAACTCAACGATGCCTAAAAAAGTCATTACCAAGGAGTCTTTCTGTGAACTTCAGACATGTTTCATTTCATTACCACTAACAAAAGAAAATAATGAAATACGATGCGAAATAATTAAGCTTTTTATCTTTTATTTCTATCTAGATGGGAAATAAATTTAAGCCAGCAATGACAATAAGCAATGAGTAGAACTCAAAGCTTTTCAAATTATTCTAAAATCTTCAGCTTGCAAAATTGGTATAGTAAATTTCTTTTTAAAAATTGGACTATCTCAACTGTGTGCTGTGGGTTTCAAAGAAGTTCCAATACAGCTGCATTGTACAAGTGGTGATTCCACCCTGAAAAAATTATTCTTTTTACTTGACCACACCCATTACTAGGTTGCTGTGTGGATTCTAAAAATATGAGTATTAACACATACCAATGTGCCAAATGAAATACATAAATGGATACAACCAAACAAGACATGTCATGATACAATGATCTCTAAGGTTGAAGCGCATCAGATAGTAAAATGGAAACCATGATTTGATCAGACACTGAAAGCACTTTGAATATAAAATAAATATCAGTATTTCAACCAAAGAATGTGCATGCCAGTATGTTTTCTCTTTGTCTAGTTTTCTCTCTTTTTAAAAGTTGAACTGGATTATCTCATCAACTTCCTGTTAAAATTAATATACATTGAATGATAACAATTGCATTTAGTGTTTTGGTTGATATTTGAATTGTTTTAATCACCCTAGGAAAGGTTACTAAGAAGTCTTTATATTTTTTTTAACAATCTGAAATTGGTTTTAAGTAATTTGACTTAGTTTCATCTTTATAGAAATCATATAAAAATGAATGTTTCAAGTCTTTGCCTAATTCATATGACTAAAGAAAGTTAAAAATAAGACAAAACAAAACAAAAACCTCTAAAATGGAACAAAGTTTGATTTGCTCAAACATTTGATACCAAAATATGTCAAGGACAAAATTTGAAAGCACTCTTCAATTAAGATAAAATGTCAATGGAGCTATTCCCATCATGAATATTTATGAGGCGAATGATAAAGCATCCACATGTATCTGAAATGCACTCACAACAAGTTTTTTGAAGTACAAAGATACTAAATTGTTTGACATACTTTTTCTGTCATTGACAGAACAAGTCAGCAGAAATTGACAGAACAAGTCAGCAGAAATAAATAAAAATGTGGAGAATTTGAGCAATATGACCAATAATGTTGGTTAATAGATGCAAATTAATTAAAGTGCTCTTTCTGTTTTAGCAAGTATATACATGTTGCTTCACCAAAAGGATCATGTTAGGCAATAAATAATTTATACTAAGCTTTAAAATAATAATAATAATTTTGAAAATATTCTTTCACCTAAACACATGGAAATAGACACATAGGCAAAATTTGATAACATTTGGTAGCAATGATATTACTGTCCCCACAAGAGCAGCAGCAAACTCTGACAACTGGGAAATTAGCCCCACTTACCCAAATAAGAGGATGTTAAGTACCCTCAGAGAGGAAGACCAGAGCCTATTAAAATTTGCCCCCTCTCCGGCCGGGCGCGGTGGCTCACGCTTGTAATCCCAGCACTTTGGGAGGCTGAGGCAGGCGGATCACGAGGTCAGGAGATCGAGACCACAGTGAAACCCCGTCTCTACTAAAAATACAAAAAATTAGCCGGGCGTGGTGGCGGGCGCCTGTAGTCCCAGCTACTCGGAGAGGCTGAGGCAGGAGAATGGCGTGAACCTGGGAGGCGGAGCTTGCAGTGAGCCGAGATTGCGCCACTGCACTCCAGCCTGGGCAACAGAGCGAGACTCCGTCTCAAAAAAAAAAAAAAAAAAAAAAAATTTGCCCCCTCTCCTTCTTTTGTATCATACTATACTACCCTCAGCCATTTCCTTCAAAAACTCTTATTTGAAGTATCTTTTTAAATTGTTTAGAATAGTTTTAGGTTCACAGCAAAGTTGTGCAGAAAATAGAGTTTCCTATACCTCCTGCCCTGACACATGCACAGCCACCCCAACATTGACACATTATTATCATCCAAAGCCCACACTTTGGATTAGGGTTCACTCTCGGTGTTGTACATTCTATGAGTCTTGACGAATGCATAATGTCAAAAGACTATCTTTTCTCCATTGCATTGCCTTTGCTACTTTGTCAAAGAACATTTGGCTGTGTCTATGGGGGTCAATTTCTAAACTCTCTGTGCTGTTTCCTTCATCGATTTGTCTGTTCTTTTGCTAATATCACACTGTCTTAATTGTAAAGCATCTTTTTATTCATGTATTTATTTAGATTTTGACTATTTCCCCAATCTTATGTACTGTATCTTGTTCAGTGCATCAACAAATAAATATTTTTAAATAAATAAGGTTAAAGAGGAAAAGGAAATAGCAACTATGTCCATTTAGAAGCATGCTGAAACTGGAGCATATTGGGCAAATAGGACAGTGGCACTTGGTGGCATTGATGATCAGAAATTACTAAATATTGAAGTGCACAGAATATGGTTAATGTGTATGCAGAGGCAAGTTCATACTCATAGAAGTTTTCTACATTAAAAAAAGAAACAAAAATATATTCACTATTCTTTCAACTTACTTGGTTACAAATAGAAAAAGAAAACTAGACAAAACTGAAAAGCACAATGAACTAAGTATAAATAAATGTGTGAATTAATGAGTTAGGAGAAAACTGAATCTTTGAAAGGAAACCATAAATCGCAAATTAAAATAAATGTGACAGCTGAAGATATAACCTATTTCTCTGCTCCTGACACAAGAAAGCAAACAATAAACAAGGAACATGTAAGAAAATCATAAAGATCACTACATATTATACCATGTGGCATAAACTCTACTTATTGGATAACTGACTTTTCACAATTTAGTTCATCTAATGCCAAATTCTCCTAAGGCAACTTATTGCTTTTGCATATGCCCAGTTTGCTAAATTTGCCAAAAACATGTTTAAGGAAAATTCATCTTAAATGTAGTGAATGAAGTTGAATTAATTTTTCTCATTAAGTCTTTCTTAATGAAGGGTCTTTACCTCAATCATACAATATAAAAATAATTTTAATAATTTTTTTAGAACTAGTAGTGGCAGATGCAGAGGAGAAAAGTCATTGCCGTAGGGATTAACTCTCTCCAAGAATCTGCGTTGAAAGGAGCTACATGGACTTATCCACTTTTCATGGGTATATTCTTCTTCCATATCATTGAAGAATCAACATTTAACCCTAAAGGGTTCAAGTAAATTCACATTAAAACAATAGAATTTTTCATCTATGCAAAAGTGACATTAGAATATCGAGTATTGTTTATCATATCGACTATTATATTTTAGGAGAGTTATTTATTTAAATCCTTTTAAATCCTTTAATCCACCGAAAGTACTTCCAAAACATGTAAAAATATGATATAAATACACAAAATGCATACTGAGGGATTGAAAAACAATTTGCTTATGATAATAAAGATCAAAACATGGCCATTGACAGTGGTGTAAATTTCTTGAGGTGGTAAGTACTTACAATCACAATACTCTCATCATCCTCGTGAGGTAGGTGTGATCATCTCTGCTTTCTACAGAAAATATGTGAGAAGAAAGATCATCAGAGTGGATAAAAAATACTCTACATTTAATCTCACAAAGCAGTAGCAGAGTGAACATTTGAATCCCAATCTCCGTAACTCCATCCCCACCTTGATTACTCTCTATACTGTCAAACAAAGAATAAGTCAAGGATATAATCAAGACTGTCATATGAGACCATTTTAAATACAAATAGGCAGGCAGAGTCTGTACATAAATGCATAGAAGCATCTTTACAGAGAGCTATTGCAACAACATGGATGGAACTGCAGGTCATTATGTTAAGTGAAACAAGCCAGGCACAGAAAGATAACTATCACATGTTCCTGTTTATTTGTGGGATCTGAAAATTAAAACAATTGAACTCATGGAGACAGAGAGTAGAAGGAGGGTTACCACAGGCTGGGAAGGGTAGTTGGGGGGTAGGGGAAAATGGGGATGGTTAGTGAGTACCAAAAAATGGTTAGAAAAAATGAATAATCCCAGCACTTTGCGAGGCCAAGGCAGGCGGATCATGAGGTCAGGAGATCGAGACATCCTGGCTATCATGGTGGAACCCCGTCTCTACTAAAAATACAAAAAATTAGCCAGGCGTGGTGGCAGGTGCCTGTAGTCCCAGCTACTCGGGAGGCTGAGGCAGGAGAATGGCGTGAACCTGGGAGGCGGAGCTTGCAATGAGCCGAGATTGCACCACTGCACTCCAGCCTGGGCGACAGAGCAAGACTCTGTCTTAAAAAAAAAAAAAAAAAAAAAAGAAAAGAAAAAATGAATAAGACCTAGTATTTGACAGCACAACAGAGTGACTATAGTCAATAATTTAATTGTGCATTTTAAAATAACTAAAATAATATAATTGGATTGTTTGTAACACAAAGGATAAATGCTTGAGGGGATGGATACCTAATTTTCCATAATGTGATTATGATGCATTGCATGCCTATACCAAAATATCTCATGTACCCATGAATATATACACCTACTATGTATCTACAAAAACTTAAAACAAATTTTGAAAGAGAAAATAATAAATATAATTAACATTTTAAAATATGCCTAGGTTGTCTCTGATGACTAGTTTTGCCTTTTCCTACAGATCAGTCTAATTTGTGTATAATAAATGTTAGTCTTATGTATGTTTACAGTTCATAAAAAGAGGAAACTGAAATACATAAGACCAGAAAATTAGTCTTTAAATCAATGAGCAAGATAGACAAAACTCTATAAAATACAACAAAAAGGCAGAAAAAAGAAAATTTAAAAATTAGACATGACAAATTGAATAGGACAGAGAAAAGATATTAAAGGATTTTAAGGCAACACTATGTACAAATCCCTAAGACAAATTGGAAAATTTTAGAGAAATATCATTAGAAAATATAAATTATCAAAATTAAGTGAAGAATTAAAGAAAAGTTGGAAATGTGTATAAATCAACAAAGGAAAAAATGGAAAGGCAAAACAAAAAAAAGGAAATGATATTCAAGACTCTGGGGTCACACAGATTTACTAATGAGTATATTCTAGCTTAAATAAAAAAAATCAGTCTTATGCCTTGCATGGGCACACACTCATACGCAGTGGGAACCCATTGTATTGTCAGACACTTGATCTGATGAATACAGAGGGGACAGGCATCGTACATTTCAGTGCATTTAACTCTTGCACACTTGCTTTTAACTCTTTTTCAGAAAGCTAAAATGTAGAACAGATACAAAGGGAGCTGTTCTAGTTGGAAAGGAGAATTGTGGGTGGGAGAGAAGGCGGGACAGCAAGTGGAACATCATCTGCTGTTCTCAGCTGCTTGGCAGAATCTCAACCTTCATTAAATCCACTTCATTGCCTCTTCCACACCTGCACCTGAACAGCCACATATAGCTGGAGAAAAACTCACAGCCTAGCAGACTGGTATCTTTAAAGAAGGATCATTATCCTCAAGGGGGCTATCCTGAGTTTATTTACTTGCTTAAATACCCAGAGCATTCGGTCATCAAAATTGATTTCATGTTAAAATCACCTAGGTAGTTTGAAAAACTACTGATGCTGGGGTCTCAGCCCCCAAAATATTGTTATGAAATTGGTCTTGGGTGTGACCTGGGCATGCAGATTTTTAGAATAGTCCTGATTCATTCCAGGGTGCAAATTTGAGAAAAGCTGGCTTTGAAATCACTTGGAGATATTAATAAAGTGCAGATTCTGGTTCGTTTGTTTTGGGGCGATTCTTCATTTCTAACAAGCTCCCAAGTCAGGCTGATGCTGCTCGTCTATAGACCACATTCTGAATAGCACAGACCTAAAGTCTTATTTCTCACCTGTTCCTGTCTCCTCAGAAATGTCCAATAGTGCAATACCTTCTCTCTCCTATCCTCACTTTCCATGCATGACCTTGCTTCCCATTTTACTAGGACAATCCAAACCATCAGTAGGGAGATTACACAAGCTCTGACCTCCACTCTACCCACCTATATGCCATCATGCCCACACATTCTTCCCTTCACTCTTGTGATTTCAAACTATCTTTGCTCCCATCTAATGAAAGCACCCCATGTTCACACCAGAGTGGACCTCTCTATCCCTTTGACAAGTCTCCCTCTCTCTGTCATTATCAGCTCCTCACCAAGGGCTAGATCACTACATTCGGAAGCAGGTCAGAACTCTACAATACTAACAGGAAGAAAGGCAGGCAGGCAGGCAGGAAGGAAGGAAGGAAGAGAGGAAGGGAGGAAGGGAGGAAAGGAGGAAGGGAGAGAGGAAGGGGGCAGGAGGGGAGGAGGGAGGGAAAGAGAGAGGGAGGGATGGAAGGAAGGAAAGGAAAGGAAAGGAAGAAGGAAGGAAAAAGGAAAGGAAAAGAAGAAGGAAGGAAAAAGGAAAGGAAAGGAAGAAGGAACGAAGGAGGGAAGGAAAGGAAAGGAAAGGAAAGGAAGAAGGAAGGAAAAGGGAAAGGAAAGGAAGAAGGAACGAAGGAGGGAAGGAAAGGAAAGGAAAGGAAAGAAAAGGAAAGGAAGAAGGAAGGAAGGAAGGAAGGAAGGAAGGAAATAAATCTCTTTCTTATCCCAATTTCTTCTTCTAAACCAGGTTTTCTTCACAACTGACCAGTGAATATGCTGTTTTTCTCAATCACCAATGATCTTCACATTGCTGCATGCAATGCCAACCTCAAACCTCAGCTGACTGGACCTACAGCATCATTTATTTGACAGAGTCATCATCGCTCTTCTTACCTTAGGAAGCTTTCTTGGTGTGGATGCCTCACACTCCTATTCTTTTCCTTCTACCTCCGCTGCTGTTTCTTCCCGGCCTCCTTTATTGATTTATCCTTATCTACACAACCTTTAAATGTTATTGTGGTCCAGCCTTACCCTTTGAATGTTTCAATTTTCATATCCATACACACTCCCATCCTGGTCTTATCTAGACTAATGATTTGCAATCCTATTTGTCTGCTGATAACAAAATTTTTATCTCCAATTTGTACCTCTCATCTGAACTCTAATTTTGTGCATCCAACTCTTCCTTAATAGTTCTACACAGATGCTAATATTCACCTCAATCTAACATGTCAAAACCAGAAATCATCACCACAACCAAAAATTAAAACAAAACAAAACAAAACAAAAGTGGAAAAAGAAGAAAGTAAAAATCCCTTCTTCCCTTGCAGTGTTTTCCATGTTGATTAATGTCAATTACTCAATTGAAGACTCAGGAATTATTTTTGAGCTCTTTCTGTCCTTCCCAACCTACATCTGATCTTTCAGGAAAGCTTATAGAGTCTGTCTTCCAAGTACAAGCAGAATCTGGCCACTTCTTCCCACTTTCTCTCCTACCTTCTCTAAGCCATTTCCATTGTACCCTGGAGGCATAGCATTCACATTTTAACTGGATTCCTGATTCCAATGTTTCCCCTTGTAGACTACTATTAACACATAGGCAGAGAGACACTGTTCTATGATAGACTGAATCATGCCAGCCTCTGTCTGCTCCAGCTTTCCAGGAATTCCCCATTTCCCTGGCAGTAAACATCAATGTCCTTACAAAGATCTGCAAGGCCCCACATGACTTCCCTCCCACCACTTTATTACTCTTTCTCCCTTTATCATTCTAATCCAGCCAAAATAATCTTCTTGCCGATCCTTGAACATTCCAATTGCCCTTCTAAGGCAAGGGCAATACCTGCTTCCACTTCCTGTCCCCAGAATACCGTTCCCCCAGACAACCAAATGGCTGGCCGTTTCACCATCATCAAGGTTGTATGAAAAGTGAACTTCTCAATGGGTCAGTCAAGTTGGCAGTAATATCCTTCCCCAAGTATCTCTCAATACTTGGAATTTACATTAAGAAAACAAAAAGTTAATGGCAATATCAGGTACTTTTTTAAAAAAATGGAGAGATTCGTTTTACGAGTTATTACAACAAACTCTTTTAAAATAGTACTTCTCAAACTGAATTTTGCATCTAAAACGCCATGGGATCTTGTTAAAATGCAGATTCATATTCAGTAGATCTGGAGAGTCGGCTGAGGATTTGTGTTCCTAACACGTGCCCAGGTGATATCCATGATGCAGCTGGTCTTTTTGCCACAATTTGAGTAGAGGGTCCTCAGAGGATTTTCAAGAACTTTTAGTAATATACAGAAATACCAAAAGTAAAAAGAAGAAAAAGAAATCATCTGTGTTTTACCCACTCATAATTTGTTAGTATGTCTTGGTCAGTACAGGTTGCTATAACAAGTCACAGAGAGAGTGGCTTAAATAACAAATTATTTTTCCTCACAGTTCTGGAGACTGGGAAGTCCAAGATTGAGATGCCAGCACACTCAAGATCTGATGAAAAGAACCCACTTCCTGGTTTGTAGATGGCTGTCTTCTCTATTTATCCTCACTTGTTGGAAAGAAAGAAAAGAAGAAGGAAGCTACTTTGTGTCTCTTCTTATAAGGGCACTAACCCCATCCTGAGGGCACCACCCTTATGATCTCATCATCTCCCAAAGGCCCCACCTCCAAATATCAGCCACTGGGGGTTAGAGATTTAGCATATGATTTTATGGGGATATAAAACACAGTTTATAACAACTAATAGTATGTTTAATATCACTGGGTTTTCTTCATCTGTAGAGATTGCACATTCCTTTAGTGCATTTATTCACTAAAATAAGTATCAAGGATATACCATGCAACACACAAGTATTGTATTGGATGCTGAGTATCTAAAAATAAGGGGAGGATTGGTGCAGTAGCTCATGTCTGTAATCCCAGAGCTTTGGGAGGCTGAGGCAGGAGGATCACTTAAGGCCCAGAGTGTGAGATCAGCATGGGAAACATGGTGAGACCCTCAACTCTACAAAAAATTTAAAATATTAACTGGGTGTGGTGGCATGCACCTGTAGTTCCAGCTACTTGGGAAGGTGACGTGGGAGGATTGCTTGAATCCAAGAGTTCAAGGCTGCACTGAACTATAATCACACTACTGCACTCCAGCCTGGGTGACAGAGCAACACCTTGCCTCTAAAAAAATAAAAAATAAAATAAGTGAAGAATTGGCCCTTCTGGTCAGATTTCACAGAAATATTGGGCTCTCTGTCCTTTCTTTCCATTCATCTTTTCTGAAGACAGACAGAAAGGTAACAATTCAGCATTGGAGGACAGACAGAAGGTAACAATTCAGCATTGAGTGATAAGGTGAAGAGAAGCCAAAATTCCATGTAAACATGTGGACACTGTTTAGAAAATACTGCCACTTAGCATTCCCTTCTGGACATTACCAATCAAAAGTTTAAAAATAGCTCACAACTAACTCAAAGAACTTTACACATAATTTCTCTGTAAAATTCAGAAATAACTTCTATTATTGATATTTCATCTGAATAGTATGTAACGATATGGTGTAGACAAATTAAGTGTGAGATATAAATGATATTTCAAGAGAAGTATTTCAGAAAGTTCATTCCGAGTGAACAAACACACATCTTATAATATTTTGTTTGATTTCCTTTCTAGCAACAATTTTATTCTGCTGAGAGACATAGTTACTGTGAAACTATCACATTATAATGATATTATATTTGTACATAAAATTGAATGTTTTGCAAATTGATAAAGGAGCTGATTCACTTCTGTGGTTCATAAAAATGTAGTATTCAAACAATGGTTTGAATTGTTGTAGGTTAGTTTTTGATATTTGTTTTGGGACGCTGCATTCAGTCGCTCCTGGCAGATTTTACATGCAGAAGAGGAAGAATGACTTACACTTACACTGCAGCTTTGCTGGTCATTCCCCCACTAACTTACTCACAATGTGTTCATTGCCTGCACTTCTGCTAGGAGTCAGCTAGTGTTCTAGTCCAGCCCAAAGGATGTAAAGAGGAATAAGACATGGTCTCTACCTTTGAACATCTTGGTTCAGAAAGAGTGTCGTGTGAATAAATAAGTATTCTTTCTCAGGAGAAAGGAGAAAGAATGGAAATAAAGTATTGTGGGCAGAGGAAAGTAATAGGGGAATTGACTGCCTCATCTGAAAGGAGCCTTTGTTTTCATTGGTCTTGAAGAATTAAAAACTTTAAAAAAAACTTATTCCAAGTTTTTTATTCTACTGGGGGCAGGTGAAGGAATTTGATATTAAAAGGTGCAGAGCATAAAAAATATTGGGGGCGGTTTCATCATGGCCAAGGTGAAGGAAATGGGAGAAGATGGTTGAATGAAATCTGAGAAAGAAAAGGCCAGATTTTGACACTTTTCTCTACAAAGGGGAAGTTTAGCTAGAATGAAAGGACACAGCCTTGCCCAATAATACGAAAGCTTAGAGGATGAAAAATGTTTAAAGATTATGCAAATTAAACCGACATTTGCATGTAACAATGCGTGTATTCCTTTAGCAATATAGGGGGAAAAATCTCAGGGCAGTCTCAACCTTTAATTTTGTAAAAGTGTTTAATTTCAACATAACCGAAATTATATATATATGTAATATTATTTATGTATGCATATTTTAATGAAATTGTCCTAATTGGACTACAATGAAAACCAGTAGTTCTTTCCATCACTCTTCTCCATTTCTGGCATTGCAAACGCACGCATTTTTGACTATTTTAGTTGTTTTCTCAAGACATTTACTTCCTTTTTTTGAATAGCAAGCTTATGTATTTTTTTTTTTGGATTTAGATATTATCCACCTATTACTTATTGATTTATCTCTCTTATCACTTCCACTACCATTTTGCTTCTTTCACTCCCTCTCCACCTATAATGAACACAGGAATTGGCTAAATCAAGTATACTTTGTTTATGTTATTAAGGCTATATTTCAATTATTCACAGTCAAACCATATGATGAACAATGATTGCATTCCCTTCTAGTACATCTCTTTGGTTTTCCTTGGGGTTAGTAATTGCCTTTTGTTTACTTGTCTAATTTTTATATCGCTTTTCTTGAATTGTCTCTGCCTCTCTCACAGAAATATACACCTGTTTTCAAAACAACCAGGAACATCTGTATGTTCTTGAACCACTGAACTCACTGCCTCTGGACATGCTGCATAGCTTTGATATTGAAATTTCTTACCACCATTGCTCCTGTAGTTTCTTTAGTTTCTCTCTTGTGTTGGCACTACAACTTCTTTCCTCTCAGTCCTTTTCTGTTTTGGTAAATCATGCCCTTTAGTAATTTCCTCAGAAAAGATGATACATTTTTCAGACTTTAAATATGTGAAGATATTTGTATTCTATGCTCAGATTTGACTGGTAACTTTACCTGGCATTGTATAATGTTCTAGGTGGAGAATAACTTTCTCATAGTTTTTTGAAGGAATTGCTTTATTGGCTCCCACCCTCAAGCATTTTTATTGCAAAATTCCATATCAACACGATTATTAATATTTTTTTTCAAAGTAAACGTTCTTAACCTTGCAAGTCTGAATTAGGTTAAATTCTTTATACACAATCATTAATTGATTTTTTTCCTCTTGTTCACCAACTGCCGACAGCCAGAATTCCTCTCTCAAGAAATTGACCAACCCAAAGGAAAAAAATTTAGATGCTGAGAGTGATGGTCATCTTGTGAAATAGCAAGGTTTCTAGTGAGTTATTGTATCGTAAAGGTCACCATTAGAAAACAGGAGCCACCAATTGACATTTTAGTGTGTCTCTCTCAACGTGGAATGAGCAGTGCAGGAAGACCAAATAGTTGACATAGGTTTTAACATGATATATAGACTAAGGCAAACAAAATAGAGATTAAAAAAAAGAGACTCAGAAGAAAGAGGAAAACTATCCTTAAAGGAGCATATCTCTACTATTTTGTCTTTTTTTCTTCTGATGTTAGATGCTTAGTACATTAATTTTGAGACTTCCATCTTTACAAACAAATATATCAAAGATAGTGAATATTATGGCATAAAATATTAAAATATAATATACATATGTTTAGGGACAAAGGTAAGGAACATCTTCTAAAATAAAATCAGCATAGAGCTTAGACATATTGGACTATTAAATAAGCCTCACTCTGAAATCTTGCCCAGTGTCAAATGCTACTAATAATTTCACACAGCCAAAACAAAGTTTGGGACCATCGACACTCCTCCTTGAATCTTCTCTTCTTTCATTAGGACACGTTCTGACTCTGGGTTCCAACTATGAGTTCTCTAAGTAGTGCTTGTGGGAGCACCTTTTATGCAGAAGGGAAATGCTTCTTTCATGAGACATTTCCAATTAGACTCAGTTACATAGCTTATGTAACATTTTTCAGAAATCCATGTCCCTAAGTCTATAAACAGTACTAACCAGGCCAGTTACAACAGTCTGCTAGAAGTGGATCATAAAAACTTGGTAATGGTATCTCCCACTAAGAGATAAAATTATAGTGTTTTCCAAGAGGTCTGCCATTTGCAAGCTTACAGGTAAATTGCCCAAGTCATCTTTCTTTCTTTTCCTTGGCGTCCCCAGTAAAACAAGAAAAAGAATTCCTAAACTGCCCTTAGCCCTTTCTTTACCAAAGGTTTTAAGATTTTGGCACTAAGGTATTTTTTTCTCTAAACTATATTTATTTTATTTTTTAATTAAACTTTAAAAAACATAATATATGAGCAGAGATTTTGAGTGTTCCTATAATTTTAGGAAGTTAGGTGAGCTAATATCAATATTTAAGATACGCACACAAGAAAACAATAATAAAAGTGTGCTGCGAACTGCTTAGCAAGAAGTAGGCACTTGTCTAATAGAAAAATTATACAGAGACTGGGTGGTAGTTCTGAATTAATCATGTGTCTTTGTTTATCATTATTGTCGAAAAGTCTGGAGATATGGTCCATATTGCCTTTAAATTTCTTCACATTGGTAATAGCATAATTTCTGACTTAGGGTAAATGTTTTCACTTTAATAATTGTTGCAATTTATTTTGAACTATTACCCTATTCCTAGACAATATTCCCAAAATAGTCCTCCTATGTTTCAGATTGTTACACCTGCAGAGAGTCCTTTTGTGGCTAAACCAGATGAACCCCCCTGTAACAGCTGTATGCGTTGGGAAATGGTATTCTCAACAAATAGAAACTTTCCCTGCAGTTAAATTGAGTATTGGGCCAATGAATCACTACCCTTCTGACCGAGGAAAAGTTGTATATATCAATGGTACTCTCTAAATAATATATGAGAGTGGATACTCAATCTGTTTCACATTGAGTTTGCGGGTGAGTAGGTTTGGGTTAGGCAGAGTAGAGATTAATGAGACCATGTGTATTTCCTGCTCTGTGGGTAAATAGCTCAATATTCACCAGGGAAGTCAGTGAAAGAAAGCAGTGGAACCTGCATGTAAGTGTTAGATATTTTGAAACTATGCTCAATAGAAATTAATTAAGTACTCCAATGTCCATGATTAAATAAGTCTTTTGGGGGAACTAGAAAACTCACTGAAAATGAAATGGAAGAAAAATGAAATGAATTCTAAGCAGCAATGACAGAAACAACTACAGACTATGTTGTGACCAGGGCTTGTGCCAAGTGTGGCCAAAACGCCTCTGCGTCCTTTATATATAATACTTCTCAATTTTTTGTGTCATCCAATCAGTATTTGTCAGGGCTTGTACCTATAAAGAATGATACTTGAGTCCTCAAATAGGAGAGTAAATTAGTCAAGAGGAAGTCCAAGGCTGGTGGGACTGGGGTCTTGGAAGTGAGAATAGTGAGAACTAACTGGAGAGAATGGTAGAATTATGGGAATACGATGGTGAGCAATGGCAAAGCCATCCCTGTCTTTATTGGGATGGCAGGCGTATGGGGAGAAACAGACACATTTTCAAAAGCTACTACAACGTCGTATGATGAGTGTCTGAAGACGTAAGTACATGTGAGTTCACCTGAAAGGTCCCTGATATGGTTTGGCTCTGTATTCCTGCCCAAATCTCATGTCGAATTGTAATTCCCAATGTGGGGACAGGGACCCTGTGGAAGGTGATTGGATCATGAGAGTGGATTTTCCCTTGCTGTTCTCATGATAGTGATGAGTTCTCACAAGATCTGTGTAGCACTTCCACCTTCACTCTCTCTCTCTCTCTCTCCTCCTCTGCCATGGTAAGACATGCTTGCTTCCCCTTCACCTTCCGCCATGATTGTAAGTTTTCTGAGGGCTCCCAGCCATGCTTCCTTTATAGTCTTTGGAACTGTGAGTCAATTAAACCTTTTTTCTTCATAAATTACCAAGTCTCAGGTAGTTCTTCATAGCAGTGTGAGAATGGACTAATACGGTCCCTAAATCAGCTACAGGTGCAAGTCAAACTTTATGAAGAAAGTGGCATCTATCAAGAACCAGCAATTTGAAAGGGAGCAGATAAAATGTGGCAGAAAATGTTTTTTAAAAAAGCTTCCATCTTGGAAAAGATGTGTTGTTTCCTTGAAATAGGAGTTGGCATTACATATGTGATAATCCAGAGAGGAGAATAGGGAGGTAATGGATGAATGCAGAATAGCAGGACATCCAGACAAAGGAAGAGCACATTCAAAGGCCTTTGCCCTTTAGAGTAAAGACTAGCTTTAATTAAATACGACACTTGGGGTATCCATAAAATAGACCCTGCAAGACTGTCAGCATCCTTTTATCACCCACTGCAACAGACTGAATGTTTATGTCACCAAAATTCCTTTCTTGAAATCCTAACCTCTGGCTAGGTGCAGTGGCTCATGTCTGTAATCCTAACACTTTCGGAGGCCAAGGCAGGTGGATCGCTTGAACTCTGGAGTTAGAGACCAGCCTGGGCAACATGATGAAACTCTGTCTCTACTAAAAATACAAAAATTACCCAGGCGAGGAGGCGCGTGCCTGCAGTCCAAGCTACTTGGGGAACTGAGGCAGGAAGATCACTTGAACATGGGAGGTCGAGACTGCAGTGAGCCATGATCTTGGCACTGCACTCCAACCTGGGCAACCAAGAGACTCTGTCTCAAAGAAACAACAACAACAAAAAAACAAAAAGAAAAGAAAAAGAAATCCTAACTCCCACCAGATGGTATTAGGAGTTGGGGGCTTTGAGAGGTGATTAGGTCATGAATGAGATTAGTGCCTTTATAAAAGGGACCCCAGAGAACTCCCTTGCCCCTTCCACCCTGTGAGGGTATAACAAGAAGGCGCCATCTCTGTGAACCGGGAATTTCGTCCAGCAGACACAGAATCTGCCATGCCTTGATCTTGGAGTTCCAGCCTCCAAAACTGTGAGCAATAAATGTCTGCTGTTTATAAGCCACCCAGTTTATGATATTTCATTATAGCAGCCTTAACTGACTAATATACCACCTTGCCACCTGGGCATTCAAAGCCATACAGCCACTCTTGACTTTATTCCAGATCAAATAGCAACAGCTTAACAGCTGGTTGGATATGGGCAGTGGGGTAGAGAATTCAGTGGAATTATCAAATGGTAATGGAAGGTTGTAAATTGCTACAAGCATTATGAGGGGCAACTCACCTTATGGTCTGCTAAGTGCCTTACAAATGTTTTTTCAAGGTATTGTTGTCTCCATCCCACATAAGATGGAACCACAGCTCAGAAAGGTATGGTGATCAATTTGAAGTCACATGTCAGAGCTTGGTTTAGAACTCACATTTGTCTGGTTTCGATGCCCTTGTTCCTTCCATTGTATCTAACTCTCAGCAAAGCAAAGATACAAACATAAATTATGCAAAGTTATGGTGCTCGTTTTGCTTATGTAAAAATGAGATCTTTTTATTATGCAAAGACAAGACACCAGAAACTCATATCCATGATAGAAATGGCTATTTAATATGAACATTGTTTGTATTCATCTAAGAAATGACATTGTGATGGGAAAATGGATTTAGACATGGTATTTTGATTCCATCAAAATAATGCTTTATGTTTTTAAATGTGTTTGTATTTATGATGGATCAGGACTCAAGTAACCTGCGAGGAAGTTTAGACCAACACTGGGCTTCGTATATGTTCCAAATGGGTTTATTTTCTATCCACTTCTAAATCCATACTGAATAAGAAAAACACAAATTGTAAAAAACGAAGCCCAGTTTGTTAGCGCTCCCATATAAAGACCGTGATAAATGTATTTGTACTTTTGTAGGATTTACTTCTTCATCTAGGTAAATTAGTAAGAGCAAATCAAAAGACATACAAAAAATGACACAAAGGAGGAGCCCAATGAAAACACAATTGGAAACACAAGAAGAGAATGAATTTAGACACAAGTTGTCAGTTTCTATAGTTAGAATCTGATTAGACAGTGAAAGTGAAATGCCAAATTAAATATAATTAACACACTTTACATAAACCGGGACAATAAATTAACCACACCACACATCACATACAACTCAGATTAAATATGTTGTGTCCATAGACTGGGGAAAGAGTCTTAAAAAAATACAACAAAGTAACAAAGTTTATAATAGTGCTATCTCCAAACCATAGAAGGTTAACTCTAAGAATTTTTATTTTGATAGTAAAGTCCACTAGAAAGGCACATTATTAGATTCAATTTTTATGCCACAATATTTGAAGTTGTGTCTTAAGATACAAGATATTATTATTCAAAATTGTTTTCAATATATTGATTTCTCTTATTGAATAAGCATATTTGTCTACTGTAAGAAATTGGAAAATAGTTTGTTTATATAGGGAGTCAATAGTGAGGCAATATTAGATTCACACACAATTAAAAAAACAATAAAACAATTATAGAACATCATCTTCATGTTAATTATTTTCAAACCTTATAGATGGCACAACAATATGAGTATCGTAGCAGTATCATAACTGCACTGAATAAATTAAAAGTAGAAATGTATATTAGCTATCATTTTAACATTCATACTTGCTGGTAAATCCACCTGAAAGATATTCACCTTTAGCTTAGTTATATATTTATGTGGATTCAAAATTCTTATGAGCATTAATGGGAACTTTGACACTTTAATAAATGAAAAAGTAGGATGTTAGGATGAGATATTGGATGATATATTCAATTTATTCCTAAAATATATAATACTGCTTGCTGTGATTCTTCCAACTGGAGTAATTGGTTGCAATTAAAATAATGAGATATTCCAAACAGTGATATATGCATTACAAATGTAGAGCGATATATAATTTGTAATTCCTATATCATTTTTATGCTGATACATTTCTTTCTAATTATAATAATCTTTTGAGCTAATAGGAATATGTTTTGTCACATGGATTATATTCTCGGATAATTTTTTTTATGATAGCTAATTTGAAAATCTTCTGACTATACCTAAAATATAGTATAAATGTGTATTTTGGAAAAAGAACTTTGGGAAACTGTTCAGAAGTATCTACAAGCTGAATACATGCATGCTCTATGACCCAGTCTTTTCATTCCTAGGTAAATATCCAACATAAGTGGGTACATGTGTTTACCAAAGACACGTGCAAGCACGATTATAGTGTCATTGTGTAGTAATTTTAGCTATACACTTTTAAGGCTTTTGCCATCTGACCTGCTTGAGTGTGAAGGTAGCAATAATGATTTGAAAATTGGATACGGGCACTTCATGGCAGAATTAATACTTAATTATCGTCTGCGATTTAAAACAAGTTAGTTCATATCCTGAATAATATGATAGTTAGTACTAGTCCACCAACATCTACTGACTGCTGTATGGAAGAATAAATTGATTGCTTCTGTGAATATTTACTCTCAGCACTTGATGTGTATTAACTTCTTTAATACTGAAATCAACTTTATGAAATATGCTCTTTTTAAAGTCAGAGAATATGAAATGTAAAAAGATGACTTATTCAAAGTCAAGTAAATAGTAAGTAATAAGTGACACGAAAAACATACATCAGGTAAATGTTAGGAAGATTGACTGGTAGATGGCTTCATTTTGTAGTGTCAGGGCTGGCTTTTTTTTTTTTTTTTTTTGAGTAGATACATAAATTGCAATCTAAAAGACAAGAAGAACTCAGGCATGTGAAGATACTGGGGAAGATTATTCCAGGCAGAGGGAGCAGCTTCTAAAACAGGCTGTATGCCTGAGTGGTTAGCCTGAGTGTTTAGGCCTGAGTGTTAGCTTTGAGCGTTTAAGGAACTAAAACATTGAGCTAACAGAACTGAAGCAATCATGATTGAGAGGAGAGTGAGAGGGAATGAGGTTGCAGAAGGGCATAAGCCCTAGTCACATAAGAACTTCTAGGCTAGGTAAGAGTTTCACTTCCATTTTAAAGTATGTTTGGAAGTGCTGGAGAGTTTTGATCCAAGGAATAATATTTTATAACCCAAAGTATGGGGATTTTCAGCTAATGGTGTCTGGAAGACCATTTAGGAAACTCTTGAAAGAATGAAGATGAAAGACGATGGCTGCATGGAATAAGGTGACACTAGTGGAAATGAAGAAAATTGAACAGATGTGGAATATAAAGTAAAAGCAGAGCTGACAAGAGTTATTAATACGGCCTGTTAATGGATGTGAGATGAGGGAAAGACAGGAATCACGTGTATATGCCTGGGTGCACATGCTGTTCACTGAGACACAGAAACTGAAGAAGAGAGTTGGGGTTTGTGTAGGATCTAGAACCAATAGCTTTATTTTGGACGTGCTGATTTTGAGTTGCCTTGTAGGCATCCTAATGTAGATACGAATTAGGCAGTTAGATTTAGGATTTAGGACTTTAGAGGAGAAGTCAGAGCAGGAGATAAGAATTTGGGGTCATCGTGGTATAAATGCTATACACAACCATGGGAATGGGTAACATTGTCTGCAGAGGCAGAAGAGCTGGAGGAAAAACAGGTGTCAGGAATGGGGTCTTGGGAGAGTTCAACATTTGGAAGAAGAGAAGATGACCAAGAAGATAAGAAACATTGACTAAGTGTGTGCTATCTTTGGAGATAAGAAAATGTGTTTACAACAGAAATTGTTTAATAACAGTATTAAAACAAAAATAACAGCTAAATAATTTAAAATGCTTTTTGAAAAATTTCCAAGATTTAACATAATAGGAATCAAAAGTATAAAATTAAAATATATACAAGTATATGCTTTGTATACTTGTTTGTGTGTGTGTGTGTGTGTGTGTCAAAGAAAGAAATCTCAGCTATCTGAAATATGTCTGAAAAAAATCTTTGTCATGCTGCATGAGGAGTTTAACTATCCTCCTGATAGCTAGTGTAAAGAGAGATCTAACAAGAAATATGTTTATTTTCTTGTGCCAACAAAACTAGATAAAGGACAAGGTCTTTTTCAAGTAACACTACTACAGGCTCCACACCTTTCAAGCTCATCTTTCTTTGGTTCAAACCCAAAGTGGCTACCTGATAAAGGATGGTGCATGATTACCTGATTCAGGGATGTTATGTTAATTTAGGTTTCCCAGGCTACCATCTCAAATGAGTGCCAATGGCACCTCGACCAGCTGTCAGACCACACAGAGCAGTCAGAACGGCATCTGCCTGGCACTCATGCCTTTGCTGAAGTACAATCAAGATCATCTAAGTTTCCTACTAACACAGTACCTTGGAGTAAGAACGCTCTGTTTTCAAAAGTTGTATTCATTTGTGTTCATTTGTGTAAAAGCACAGTTCTTTGGGTGGGTGCCAAAGCTACGGATTTAACAATTTAACAATTATTTTCCTCATACTTGTCCTAAGCGAATAGTGCCATTCTCCCCAACTGATATACAGGACCACAGTAATTTCTGGGGAAAAGGTAGCAAAACGGCATGTCTTCTGTCGGTAGGACAATCACTTTTAGAGTAACGCTTACTTGCTTTGAGTGCACTACGCTTCCTGGTCTAAATTTAGTCTGAGTGGTATTACACTATAGGTAACTTACCGCTTGACACTTCCATGCCTTGAGACTAAATAAAGGGATCTTGCTGGGGATGCAGTGAGCCCGCAGAATTGCTTAAAAGGAAATCTCTTTATCCTTAACCTTGATTCTTCGATGCAGACATTTTCTTGTCCCCTATTACTGAAAGTAAGGGTAGAGCCTCAAGCCTGATCCCCACATTCTCCTGTGTTGTGTCCATCAGAAAACAACCAACATTAACCTCATGTAATGCTTGGGGCCTTATCCCTAATTTTTTTTTCCTAATAGCAGCTTTTGACTCCTATGCATCATGCTTTTCACAAAATTTGGGGTTTCAGCTTTCTTACACACTCTTAATTTTATAAAGTACCAGTTAAGATAATAGTTAATGATATTTTGGAAATCTTGAAAATAAAAAACAGTAAAGGTTACTATAATGTTGTCACTGAGAGATAGTCATTTGTTAATGTCTCTTAAGATTCTATTTTTCCTCCTCCTTGTCATCTTCATCTTATCCTCCTTCCTCTCCCACTCTTCCTTTTCTGCTTCCTTCTCCTCATCCTTCTCTTTCTTCTTCTCCCTTCTCATCACTCTTTTCTTCTTATTTTTCTCCTTCTCCTCCTTCATCTTCTTCCTCCACCAGCAAGGTATTTTGTTATACCAGCCTGAATGGACTAAGACAAGTGATCAACTCAACCTTCAGTTGCTCTCCCCTTCTTAGAGGGAGCTCTAACCCTCTAATGACATGGTTGGTTTCCCTGGCAATCTGCTTCCATCGTGAGGCTGTTCAGGAGCCCACCAGGAGAACAAAAGATGCTCCTATCACCCAAAATATTCCTAGGGATTTAAAGGCTCTGTGTCAGGAACCGAGGGTCAAATACAAAATATTAGAACAAAAGATTTTCCTAGCACCTCTACCTAGAGGTTGTTAGGCATTCCTGGCAAGTTCCTGTGCAAGGAACTGAGGGCCACAGACTAAACATGTATTTCTTATTATGTTATAATACCTGATATGGTTTCGTTGTGTCCCCATCCAAATCTCAACTTGAATTGCATCTCCCAGAATTCCCACGTGTTGTTGGAGGGACCCAGAGGAAGGTAATTGAATCATGGGGGCCAGTCTTTCCCGTGCTATTCTCACGATAGTGAATAAGTCTCACGGGATCTGATGGTTTTATTAGGGGTTTCTGCTTTTTCTTCTTCCTCATTTTCTCTTGCTGCCACCGTGTAAGAAGTGCCTTTCACCTCCTGCCATGATTCTGAGGCCTCCCCGGCCGTGTGGAACTGTAAATCCAATTAAATCTCTTTTTCTTCCCAGTCTCGGGTATGTCTTTATCGGCAGCATGAGAATGGACTAATACGGTAAATTGGTACCAACAGAGTGGGGAGTTGCTGAATAGTTACCTGAAAAATGTGGAAGTAACATTGGAACTGGGTAACAGGCAGAGGTTGGCACAGCATCTTCAGCTGCAGTTCCATGATGAAATCATTGTCTGGCTGTACTGTTAAGTGAACCGCGTTAGACAGCAACAGAAGCTCACACCATTGTGAGGTCAACATTGCACATGGACAGGGTGGGAAAGAGCTTTTCAGTGGCACATATCACATCGCTAATATAGATCCTCACTGAGGTTACCAAAAATGTTCCTCTCTGTGTGCTTCTGTAAGGCTTGAATAATTGTTACTCAATCTTGGATTACTGTGGTCACCAGGGAAAAATTGAAGAATCAAAACCATCTGACTTGAGGCAAATTTTTAAACACACCCAAGTCAGTTTACTTAAAAAGTAATCTAGGATTTGCTCTAAAATAACTGAGTGGGGCAGGGGACGGGTCAGGTTTGGAGAGGGTAACAGGTGAAATGGGATTAGCTGACTTTTGTAGTGGTTGGAGCTGCATGATGAAAACATGGTGATCACTATAGTAGTCTCTCCACCTTTGTGCATGTCTGACAAGTTTCAAAACCCTCTCAGTTTGTAGGATGTCAGAAACCACTCCTGCAGGATAGATGGACCGGAGGACATCATGCTTCAGTGAAACAAGCCAGTCACAGAAGGACAAACGCTGCCCAATTCTACTTTTATGAACTATCTAAAATAGTTAAACTCACAGAAAGTAGAATGGTCATTGCTAGGGGCTGGGGGAGGGGAAAATGGGGAATTGAGGTGCAATGGGCATGGAGTTTCAGTCATACAAGATGAGAAAGTGTATTAGTGTTCTCTAGAGGGACAGAAGTAACAGGATAGATGCATATATGAAGGGAGTTTACTAAGGAGTATTGACTCACATGATCACAAGGTGAAGTCCCATAATAGCCCGTCTATAAGCTGAGGAGCCAGGAAGCCAGTCCAAGTCCTAAAACCTCAAAAGTAGGGAATCCCACAGCACAGCCTTCAGTCTGTCTGTGGCCAAAGGCCAGAGAGTCCCTGGCGAAACACTGGTGTAAGTCCAAGAGTCCAAAAGCTGAAGAACTTGGAGTCTGATGTTCGAGGAAGCTTCTGGCACAGAAGAAACATGGAGGCTGGAAGACTCAGCAAGTCGGCTTCTCCCACCACCTTCTGCCTGCTTTATTCTAGCCACGCTGGCAGCTGACTGGATGGTGCCCACCCAGACTGAGGGTTGGTCTGCCTCTCCCACTGCACTGACTCAAATGTTAAATCTCCTTTGTCAACACCCTCACAGACACACCCAGGAACAATACTTTACATCCTTCAATCCAATCAGGTTGACAGTCTTAACCATTCCAGAAAGTTGTAAGGATCCACTGTAGCACAATGGGCATATAGTTAACAATACTGTACCATGCACCTCAACATTTGTTAAGAGTGTATATGTCGTGTTGTGTGTGTTTTACCACAAGTTTAAAAATACTCCTGAGTATCTTATTCCATATACTCAACACCTTAGCAAACCTTAGTACTTCACTGCCCTTTTCTGGCTGCATGGTGTATCAGAGAATGTGTGGGCTTTGGAGTCAGACAAGCTTCGGGTCAAGTACCAGGTGTTCTGGAACAGGTTACTTAGCCTGGCTGGTCCTCAGGGTCATCTCTTGTAAATTCAGGATGGAATAAGACAGCCCCATCTATCTTCCAGCACCATTCTAAGGATGACTCATAGGCATTGCTCAGTCATGGCAGCGATTATTGTTTTTTGATTAGCATCTAGCCCTCTACCTGGACCATGGTAGGTGCCCAATAAATGTTTGTTGAATGAATAATTTAATTCATTATTAATGAATTTTTATTTTATTTTACCCTGCTCTGCGCCATTTTTTTTAGTGCAATTACTCTTATCTAGTTTTGAGTTGTATCCAAATTCTCAATCTAGTTAAGATTCAAAATTACATATCAGCTTGCTGGGCTAGCACTTTTCCTTACTCCTCTTTCTGAAGGGTCCCCAATTCTGTTTCTATTCTGTGTGTCCTTTTTCCCCACTTCCGTGGACCTGTGTCCAGGGCCCCTTCCCCCAAAGCCCTTCAACTAGTTATTCTCCAGCAGAACATTTTTCTGCCAGTAAAAATGTTTTCTTTCAGGAATTGGCTAAAAGCTGTTTTCATAAAAACTTCCCTGTATGAATTGAGCCTGTAATTATCTTGTTCTTCCTTAGGATTTCTGCAGAGCTTATGCACACCTAAAGCGTGCCAATTCACACTTGGTTCCGGGGTCTATAGTAGAGTCACAGAAACATGACTCCTGTCATGAATTCAGGCTAGGATGTGGTCCCTAAGCAGGGGATGTGTCTCGAATGCCTCGTACAGTGTCTAATACAGTGCTGCTTCCACAGCGTTGAGCAGCAGTCCTTAAGAGGGTGGAGTTTAGAATTTGATCTTTGCAGACCTGAGTTTTAATCCTGGCTCTATAACCTATAAGCAGTATAAGAAACGTACCCAAACTGTCTGTTTCATTTGTCCAGTGGGGACACTACTCATTCTACAGGATGTGATGGTTAATTTCAGGTGTCAACGTGACTGCCTTAAGGAATACGTCAGGAATTGGTAAAGCATTGTTTCTAGGTGAGCCTGTGCAGATACTCCCATGAAGATTGGCATGGGGTGCTGGACAGTGGGGAAGATGCCTTCAATAGAGACAGGCCCCGTCCAATTCTCTGAGGGCCCAGATAGAAGAAACAGGGCAGAGGAAAAGCACTTTCCTCCCTTTCTCTCCTGGAGCTCAGACTCTTCTTTTCCTGCCCTTGGACATCAGAACTTCAGGCTCTTTTTATACTAAGAGTTATACTATCCACTTCCCTGGTTCTGAGGTTTTTGGTTGTGACCCGAGTCACACTCCTGGCACCCCAGGGGCTCCAGCTTGCAAACACTCTGCCCTGAGACTTTTCAGCCTCTAATTCACCTAATAAATCCCCTCTCGTCTATCTTTGCTGATAGGCTGTTGGTGGTGTCTCTAGAGAGCCCCGATTAATCCACAGGGGTAATGTGAGGGAGAAATGAGGTCGTGCATGGGGAGCATTTCACACCCTGCCTGACACATGCTCAGGTCCAATAGGCTGCAGCTGCAGTTATTCTAGAGCTTAGCATCAGTGTTCGAAACAGCGGAAGGCCTTCCTTCTGGTACCCAGTCATCGCGTTGAGCTTCCCCTGTCATTTTTCAATTCCAGAGTGTTTTTTGAGAGCAATTCTGTGTCCTGTGTATCTCTGATGTGGGGCCAAAAACAATCCGTACGCTTGGGGATCTGAAGCTGGGAATGACCAATAGGTCAGAAAGTTCTTAGGAGTCAGGAGCAGAGGAAGCTGCATGGTCAAGGGGAATCCACATGAGCCTTCCTGCCATGTGTCCTATTTCCTGTAGTCTAATGAGACAGAGACATATGTATGTATACATCATCTCATGCTTAGCTCTTTAATGTGTACAAGGTGTTTTCAAATTCTCCCACCAACTGTCTGTGACAGCTGAGAATCTCAAGATCACCTGTTGTTCATGACTGCTGTCAAGGGGATCCTCCCTTTAGGGACACAGGAAGATTTGCCTAAAATGTCAGGAAGCTTTGATATTTATCATTTTATTATAAAAGTCAACTGCGCCTTTGCTGTTATGTTATTTTGGGTCTTTACTCATTCCACTGTTTATTTTAAGCCTGAGCTTGTGTGTAGTTGGAGAAGGAGGGAAAATATTTAACACTCTTATTAACTAATTTAACTGTGTATATAGCATGTAGAATAAAGAAAGACTTAAAGGAAGATGTAGTATTTATGAATGCTCCAATAAATTAAAAGATTACTTAAATTATTGATTTTTTTTTTTTTTTTGAGATGGAGTCTTGCTCTCTCACCCAGGCTGGAGTGCAGTGGGTGCAATCTTGCAATCTCCACTCACTGCAACCTCCACCTCCAGGGCTCAAGCGATTCTCCTGCCTCAGCCTCCCAAGTAACTGGGATTACAGGTGCACACAACCACGCCTGGCTAATTTTTGTATTTTTAGTAGAGACAGTGTTTCACCATTTTGGGCAGGCTGGTTTCAAGCTCCTGACCTCAAGTGATCTGCCCGCGTCGGCCTCCCAAAGTGCTGGGATTACAGGTGTGACCCACTGCACCTGGCCTGATTTCTGATTAAACCACTTATTGTCTATAATGAATTAAAAGTTTGTGAAAGTAAATTCAATGACATTTTTGCATCTATAATTTCAAAATCATAATAACTTTCCAAATGTGAAAATGTCTGAAACACAAGTCTGCCAATCATCACAATAAAACATGAAGCCCTAGTGAAAGAGCTAGTCAGGATGGGTTCCCAACAAATAACAGTGGAAGCTCCTACTGCCATGAAATGATGAAAGAAACAAGGT
Source organism: Nomascus leucogenys (assembly GCF_006542625.1). Lineage (NCBI taxonomy): Eukaryota > Metazoa > Chordata > Mammalia > Primates > Hylobatidae > Nomascus > Nomascus leucogenys. The sequence continues at coordinate 6,288,491 of NC_044406.1, read as the reverse complement.
TTAAGTGCCATGGATAATTTTTTCAATGCCAAAAGAATCATCACAAACTGTTGTGACATGCAGCGCTTGAATGGAAATATGGCATTAAAATAAGGTGCATGAAATTAATCCTTGAATGTAATTTTGAAACACATTGCAAAAGTGCTCCCTAATATACACCAACCCCAAAAGTGACCACTGACAAGATGAGTTTATTTTAGTTTTATGCTGTCATTATGGAAAAAACCACAGCAGAAAGTTCACCAATTTCCCTTTGGAAAGAGATATACAACCACAGCCAATAGGCTTTCCTAAAAGACAGCAGGAGCTTTTCATTCTCACTTGTTTCCCATCCATAACATACAAATATTTATTGTTCAGGGTCAATAGAGCCTTGCAAATAAACAGGCTTTGAGTTATACCAAGCATGCTCATCCTTATATGGTATTTCCATATAAGAAATACAAAAGAAATATACCACAAAATGATGGTGTTCAGGACATGGGCAACACCCTGTTTCTGTGGTATAGCGTCCTAGGTTTCTTAGGATTCCATAGGAGGCAGCTACAAGTTCAACATGCAAAGCTCTGAAATCCCTTCCTAAGCTAATGAAGTGAAGCCCTGACCACACCAAGGAAAGGATGAAACAGAACTCATTTGTTGTTTCTCAAATGATGCTACCATCTCTTCAAAGCCACCATTAATTTTAACATCTTTAAAGCTTTCAGAACAATCTATGTAACAAGTGAAAACTGCCTATAAAGTTAGTGCTTTACATCTCAAACCCTTATTATATGGAAATTCATATTTTCATAATCACATAAAAGTTTAACGTGTTATTCATTGTAAGATTAAATGGCATGAGTTATTCTGTCAGAGTAATTACTAATAACTGGAAATTAAATCGTGATAATTTTGTACTTTATTCTTCTTATAATAATTTCCTTTCTCCTTTTGCCTATGAACCATGCTTCAACAATCATAACACCTTACCTTCTAAAATAAATGATCATATATAGAATATATATTTTATATATTATATATTTATCTTTACGCATTACATATTTATATATTATATATAAATATAAATATAGTTACATATTTTATATATGTATTTATTTACATAGAATATAAATATTTGTATAATCTATATGTGAAATAGATCTCTATATAAATGTAAATACGTAGAACCAGATATAGAGATTTTATATTTATCTATAAATATACATATAAATACAAATTATATATATACACATTAGAAATACACAGTTTTTTTCTAAATATAAATATAGAAATACACGGTCTTTTCTAAATGTATCATAAATTCTACTATATAAAATTCTACTGTACATAAAAAAGACCTGTGTATTTATATAAATATATATAACCTGTGTATTTATATAAATATATAGATTTTATATATATACAGGTTAGAAATACAGCAGTAAATTATACTATATATAGAAAAGATCTGTGCCTTTATATAATTATATATCTAAATGTACATTACCTATATACACATTAGTAATATCCGTCTTTTCTATATATAGCAAGTTCTATATTATTCTCACATTGTAATTATTGACAACTGGGAATTTTGTACTTTATTTTTTATGTTTATTTTATTTTTCTTAAAATGATAATTTCCTTTCCCTTTTTATCTGTGAAGGATGCTTCAACAATCATAACACCTTACCTTCTAAAATAAATGATCACATATAGAATATATATTTTATATATATTTATACTTATATATCTATTTTCATGTATTTATCTTTATAGATAGGTTTCATATATAGATTTGATGTCTATATATTATTTATAAATATAAATGTATGTTTAATGTGTTTTATATATACTATATATAGAATATATATGTAATCTATAAATACAAAAACATAAGAATAGATGTTAATATATAAATACATATAGTAGGTTCTACTATGTACAGAAAAGAGGTATGTATTTCTAATGTGTATATATAATCTATGTTTACATATATTTATATTTATATATTTTATATATAATATATATTCCATATTTTATGTCTGTATGTATACATTTTATATGTAATATGTAATCTGTTTGTCTATAGTAAATATAGTTGTGTATTTTATTTATATAAAAATTTACATATATTTGTATATAGTAAATTCTACTACATATAGAAGAGACCTGTGTATTTCTAATGTATGGAAATACGAAATGTACTTTCTGTCTCCTCAACTTCAAAAATAAAAAGACTTTTTTCAAGTAGATAGATTTTGCTCTACTTTGAATTTTTCTTCTTAATTATATTAGGTTGTAGGGAAGGGACGCTGAAAGACGATGGAAACGATTCTTCCATCGGTTTCTAGAAACGAAAACATATTTTAACAATGAAACCTAAGTAGGTAGAAACTAGTTCTTGGTACTTGGTGTATGTGCTAGCAAGATTGCATGAAGAAACAAACCTTACAAGAAGCAGAGTCATCCTGTGAAGGGGAAGTTTGTTTCCAGTGCTCAGCTGTGATGTAATCCTTATCCTCCTGTGTGGCTAACTGTGACCTGTCCCTTTGACCTAAACCCCACGGGACCCCACTTCCCTCCCTCCCCACACACCACCTCTTCCTTCCTTCTTTCCTTTCTCCCTCCCCACACACCACCTCTTCCTCCCTCCCTCCCTCCCTCCCCACACACCACCTCTTCCTCCCTCCCCACACACCACCTCTTCCTCCCTCCCTCCCCACACACCACCTCTTCCTCCTCCCTCCCTCCATACACCTCCTCTTCCTCCCTCCCTCCCCACACACCACCTCTTCCTCCCTCCCTCCCCACACACCACCTCTTCCCTCCCTCCCTCCCTCCCCACACACCACCTCTTCCTCCCTCCCTCCCTCCCCACACACCTCCTCTTCCTCCCTCCCTCCCTCCCCACCACCAGAGAACACGGAGTCACTCAGATGAGTTTGCAACACATTCATTTTATTGTTCTCACCAAGGTAAGCACCCTGCTGGTGAGATCTCTGAGGTCTGGCGGCTGGGCCTGAACTTAGTGGCTGCTCAAGGAGATACGGGAGTAGTTGGCCACCCCTCACTCAGTGGTTCCTCCAGCTTGGTCTCACTCAGTGGTTCCTCCAGCTTGGTCTCCTCACTCAGTGGTTTCTCCAGCTTGGTCTCCTCACTCAGTGGTTCCTCCAGCTTGGTCTCCTCACTCAGTGGTTCCTCCAGCTTGGTCTCCTCACTAAGTGGTTCCTCCAGCTGGGTCTCCTCGCTCACTGGCTCCGCCGGTGGCAGCTCATACTGAAGGGGCTCCTGGCTGGGCTGGTCACTGGGGCCGGGTGCCGCTGGCCCGCTCCCCGCCTCAGGTGCCGTCACAGCCGCCATCTTTTTTGCAGCCCTTTTCTTCCCTCCTCTCCCTCCACGGGCTGCTTTCCCCTTCTTGGCCACCTTGGTAGTCTGGAAGGACAACAGGGAGATCACAGAAGGGCTCTGGTTTAGGGACGAGGGTGGAGGAGGCTGGGAACAGGGACGTGTCCTCAGAAGCGGTGCGGGCCGGGTTGGGGGGTTGTGCCAGGTGAGGACCGGAGAGGATTCTTGTGAGGAAGGAGGCGAGGGGAAGACGAGGAGGAGCTTGGGAGGGTCACTCACCTTCTTCTTCGGGCTACTGGGGCTCAGCTGGGGGGAGGACTTGCTCTTTCGTGCCGCCTTGGTGGCCGGAGGTCCGGAGGCTCTCGGCTTTGGACTCATCTTCCGCCGCTCAACGTCTCCCAACGGTCGACTAACTCCAGGCTGCCTGGCCTCCCTGTATATACCCCTCCCGCGATCCCAGGACAATGAGGCGATCACGTCCCTGAGCTGTGATTGGTCAACACTCCACTACCCAGCCAATGGTAGCCCTGGGCAGGAAGGAAGGCTTTACACGTCACAAAGCACCATCAGGACATGGCGGAGGAAGTCGGGGTGGGGGTGACATCTGATGAGGAATGCAAGGTGCTCTGGTTGGAGAAAGGGAGATTTTGGTTAGCACCCCTAAAGATAGTTCCCAAACTGACATGTCACCCCTCCTAAACTCCCCATGTTCAATTTTGGCAGATCACGTGGCAAGGGAGGATATTTCCGCCACATGTTTCCCCCGGACCTCCCATTCAGTGGTACATTCGGTTCCTCCACACCTGCCATCATTACCCGGTTTCTCTATGACCTACCTAAAATCCCTCCATGCTAACTAGGATGCATGGAGGGCTATATGAAGGTGTCAATTGACCAGGCACAGTGACTCACGCCTGTAATCCCAGCACTTTGGGAGACCAAGGTGGGTGAATCACCTGAGGTCGGCAGTTTGTGACCAGCCTGACCTACATAGAGAAACCCCGTCTCTACTAAAAATACAAAATTAGTCGGGCGTGGTGGCGCATGCCCATAATCCCAGCTACTCGGGAGGCTGAGGCAGGAGAATTGCTTGAACCCAGGAGGCAGAGGTTGCAGTGAGCCAAGATAGTGCCATTGCACTCCAGCCTGGGCAACAAGAGCAAAACTCTGCCTCTAAAAAAAAAAAAAAAAAATCCTTCAATCAATCATCCCTTTCTCCTACAAATTCCTCTGCTGCACCTTGAGGACCATTCACTTCTTGGATGCAATCAAAGAACTTTTCCATCTCACTTCCTTCTCCCAGCGTCCACATAGTGCCCCTCAATGTTTCATTCTCATGGTTTAAAGCACTGGCTTCAGGCGGTGAAGATCAGCAAAGACACTCGCTCAGCTGGGTATTTGTATCAGGCAGGGTTCCTCAGAGGAGAAACTAAGCCAACAGGATATTTGTGTGTGTGTGTGTGTGTGTGTGTGTGTGTGTGTGTGTATTATATGTCATAAACATCTATTTACTATTGTATGGTATTTATTTATGAATAATATATATGATATGCTTTAAGCAATTGGCTCACACATTCACACATTGTGGGAGTCTGGGAAGCTGAAATATATAGGGCAAGTGAGCAGGCTGGAAACTAAAAGCTTCTGCACAGCCAACAGTCAACAAAATGAAAAGGCAGGCTATGGTTTGGGAGAAACTACTTGTGAACCATATATCTAATAACGAGTTAAAATCCAAAATATATAAAGAACTCATACAGCTCAATAGCAAAAAAAATAGTCTGGTTTACAAATAGGTAAAGGACTTGAATAGACATTTCTCGAAAGAAAACCCACAACTGGCCGACAGGTTTATGAAAATGTGCTCAACATCATTAATAATCAGAGAATGCAAATGAACCACAGTGAACTATCACCTCACACCTGTTAGGATGGGTATTATCAAAAAGTCAAGAGATAAAAAGTAATGATGGCAAAGGTGTGGAGAAAATGAAACCCTTTTAGGGTGTGCAGAAAAGGGGACCTTTAAAGGATAGAAATGTTATTGGTTCATTATGAAAAACAGTATAATGGTTCCTTGGAAAATCAAAATAGATCTACCATATGACCCAATAGTTCATCTGTTGAGTATGTACCACCCCTCAAAATGAAATCCACATCTCATAGAGATATCTCCAGCACTAATTCTAACTCATTAATCACACAGGAAATAAGAGTTTCTATTTGAAAACACTGGTTTTTTTTTTTTTTTTTTTTCACCATTCTGGTGTCAAATACCTATCCTAGTCTAGTCATCTCTTCCTAGTTCTTGATTTGTGGTAACCTAGGTACTACTACACATTAACAGAACTAACTCATTATTCCAACAAGAAATGAGAAATGTTGAGAAGAATGAAATTTTATACTTCTTATCTTCAACCAGTTATTCTAGTTTTATGGAGGATTCTGTATTTAACTCTTACCCAGGTAACTCTAGTTACCATATCCATAGTACCTAGTCAACAGTCCTAAAAAAATAAGAACACAGAGTTGACTAGAATGGTTACTAAACTTTCTATGTTCAACCAGTTTTCCTACTAATTGCTAGTTGTTTATTCAACTGTTTGCCTAGGTACCACTAAATGTCTAGTTTTATGTCACTAAGACATAAGAAAAAATAGGACAAATAATATGTTTATTCCAGGTACTGGCTTCATCTAGTTATCTCTAGCCCAGGAGGAAAAAGTGATTTTATGGGCCAGGCCCAGGGTCCCTGTGTTGTGTGCAGCCTAGGGACTTGGTGCCCTGTGTCCCAACCACTCCAGCTGTGGCTGAAAGGAGCCAACGTACAGCTTGGGCTGTGGCTTCAGAGGGCGGAAGCTCCAAGCCTTGGCAGCTTCCACGTGGTGTTGTGCCTGCAGGTGCACAGAAGTCAAGAATTGAGGTTTTGAAAGTTTCACCTAGATTTCAGAAGATGTATGGAAATGCCTGGATGCCCAGGTAAATGTTTGCTGCAGGGGTGGGACCCTCATTGAGAACCTCTGCTAGGGTAGTGTGGAACGGAAATGTCAGGTTGGAGCCCCCACACAGAGTTCCTACTGGGTACTGCCTAGTGGGCTGTAAGAAGAGGGCCATCATCCTCCAGACCCCATCACGGTAGATCCACTGAGTTTGCACCGTGGGCCTGGAAAAGCCGCAGACAATCAACGCCAGCCCATGAAAGCCAGGAGGGAGGCTGTACCCTGCAAAGTCACAGGGACGGAGCCACCCAAGACCATGGGAACCCACCTCTTGCATCAGCGTGACCTGGATGTGAGACCTGGAGTCAAAGGAGATCATTTTGGGGCTTTAAAATTTGACTGCCCCGCTGGATTTTGGACTTGCATGGGCACTGTAACTCCTTTGTTTTGGCCAATTGCTCCCATTTGGAATGGCTGTATTTACCCAATGCCTGTACCCCCATTGTATCTAGGAAGTAACTAGCTCACTTTTGATTTTACAGGCTTATAGGCAGAAGGGACTTGCCTTGTTTCAGATGAGACTTTGGACTGTGGACTTTTTGGTTAATGCTGAAATGAGTTAAGACTTTGTGGGGCTGTTGGGAAGGCATGATTTGTTTTGAAATGTGAGATTTTGGAGGAGCTAGGAGTGGAATGATATGGTTTGGCTGTGTCCCGACCCAAATCTCAACTTGAATTGTATCTCCCAGAATTCTCATGTGTTGTGGGAGGAACCCAGGGGGAGGTAATTGAATCATGGGGGCCGGTCTTTCCCTTGCTATTCTCATGATAGTGAATAAGTCTCAGGAGATCTGACGTGAGATCCAGGGTTTCTCCTTTTGCTTCTCCTCATTTTTCTCTTGCCACTGCCATGTAAGAAGTGCCTTTCACTTCTCACCATGATTCTGAGGCTTCCCCAGCTTTGTGGAACTATAAGTCCAATTAAACCTCTTTTTCTTCCTAGTCTCAGGTATATCTTTATCAGCAGCATGAAAACAAACTAATATAATACCACAGGCACTTTATGGGAGTATTGGATGGAACTGGACAAATATATCCAGGGTCCTCCAAGCTAACTGCTAGGTCATTACTAGAGTGAAGGTCTTTCCTCATTCAAACACAAACACAGGCCAGCAGCATCACATTGACGGACTTGAGAGAGAGAATAGACAGAGACATCCCTGCTCTTTTACTCAGGTCCCAGAACAATCAATTCCACCACTGGGAAAAATTAAAGTGGGTGTTTGTTTTCTGTAGGTGCTGGTGCAGTCTTTTTTTCTTTTTTTGCATTGCATTGCAGCTTTTTAAAAATTATCACCTCCTTCCCCCTTCTCCTTCTCTTCCTCTCCCATACCTCCTCTTCCCTCACCTTCTTCTTCACTTTCTCTCTGTGTCTCTCTTTCTATGCGTGGTGGCAGATAAACATGAGAGCGTATAATGAGGGGCATATATAGATCTATCTATCTCTTTATCTATCTATCTGTCTATCAATCTATCCTTAAAGATATATATATCTCTAAAAATTTATAGATGGTACAATAGCCTTTATGTGTCAATATTGTATTTTTGATCATTTACTCATGAACTGAAATGGGTTAAAAACATGACTCTTAAAATCTGTAGAATACTCTCTTTTATGAAGGGTCCATGATGTACCTACCTATTTGATATGGTTTGGCTCTGTGTCCCCACCCAAATTTCATCTTGAATTGTACTCCCTTAATTCCAACATGATGTGGGAGGGACCCGGTGGGAGATAATTTGAATCACGGGGGCGGTTTCCCCCATATTGTTCTTGTGGTAGTGAGTAAGTCTCATAAGATCTGATGGGTTTATCAGGGGTTTCTGCTTTTGCATCTTCCTCATTTTCTCTTGCTACCACCATGTAAGAAGTGCCTTTTGCCTCCCACTATGATTCTGAGGCATCCCCAGCCATTTGGAACTGTAAGTCCAATTAAACCTCTTTTACTTCCCAATCTCGGGTATGTCTTTATCAGCAGTGTGAAAACAGACTAATACACTATTCTTCTACATGGAGTATATTGATCTTTTCCATTTTCTAAAATTAAAACACGATTGGGTTTAGGATGCTTCTTTGACATGACTGTGACCCTGCATGCTGGTTAGCCGGAGCCTGTGTTATGTGATTGTGCAAGAAAAGCTCTTAGTTTCATGTAGCAAGAACAACAATTGACTTAATATCAGCTACTCAGAAAAATAAGTGCATCAAATAACCACCCAACTGTGCATATGGAAGATGTCCAGAAAATCCATAAAATAATAATATTATCATTGTCACTGTGACCAAGACGGAAGAAATGAGACTGGTTTGTACACAAATCAGACAGGTTATATAGTCTCACTTCAGTCCAAGTATGTTTTTTCAACATGATCGTTTTTCAATGCTGCACGACCATTTTTATTTTTATTTTTTTTTATTTTTTTTATTTTTTTTGAGACGGAGTCTTGCTCTGTCACCCAGGCTGGAGTGCAGTGGCGCGATCTCGGCTCACTGCAAGCTCCACCTCCAGGGTTCACGCCATTCTCCTGCCTCAGCCTCTCCGAGAAGCTGGGACTAAAGGCGCCCGCCACCACGCCCGGCTAATTTTTTTTTTTTTTTTTTTTTTTTTTTTTGTATTTTTAGTAGAGACGGGGTTTCACCGTGGTCTCGATCTCCTGACCTCGTGATCCGCCCGCCTCGGCCTCCCAAAGTGCTGGGATTACAAGCATGAGCCACCGTGCCCGGCCTCGCACGACCATTTTTAAAGCAGCATTTACTATGAATAAATTTGAAGACCTCTCATCATTTTAACCAGTTTTATATATGTTGACAATCTGGGTGAGAGTTGTCCATGATCAGGAGAAAGATTTGGTGGGTAAGAAAATCGCGAGGCATGTTTAGAAGTTGGAGAGGAGAAATTCAGATTCTGTGACCTGTTAGGTCTGTTTTTAATCTGTTTCTGAGTCATCTACAATTTTGATGATCTTTTGGTTGTTCCCCCAAATTCATCAAGTGAGCTCACCTTTTAATTATTGTTATCCACTGAACCAAATGGTTCAGAATATAGTTTTTGCATTTATTTATGTTTTTCCTTTTGTGTCCTTTTTCTTCATAGGTCTAATGAGTCATTGAGCCCTATGATACTGCAATGTATGGATGGCTCTCTTTTCGCTGTATTATCTAGAAATGAAATACAATCCATGGCAGGAAGCCCAAAGAGGAGTTTGGCAGTTAGGCCTCCTTATGTCTCAGAATTGTGTCCTGAGAAACAAAACTGAGAAAATGGCTTCTGGACACCCCAGGACATTTGAGATTCTCAAAGAGACAAGGCATAAACAGCCCCAACAAAAGACTTTCCTTCTCACTAATTTGATGTTTGAATCAGCTGAAAACCAAAAGACTGTGAGGCAACGCTCAAATGAAGACAAGGCACAACATAAAACATAAAGAATAAATGAAGACAAAGTCCATCAGAAAACCCTGAAGAATTTGGTACTCCTGAGTGCTCATATTAAGTAGTTTGGGAAGCTTGGGTTGTAAATTTAGGTCAACATTTGTTGATGGCTATATATATATAGATATATCCTTTACCTATGAACTCTTATGGGTTGAAAACATGACTCAGCCAGGAGTGGTGGCTCACGCCTGTAATCCTAGCAGTTTGGGAAGTAGAGGCGGGCGGATTGCCTGAGCTCAGGGGTGTGTTGGCATGTGCCTGTAATCCCAGGTACTCGGAAGACTGAGGCAGGAGAATAGCTTGAATCCAGGAGGCGGAGGTTGCAGTGAGCCGAGATTGTGCCACTGCACTTCAGCCTGGGTAATGGAGTGAGACTGTGTTCAAAACCAACAACGACAACAACAACAATAAAAACATAACTCTTAAAAAGTGTATAATTCTCTCTTCATTATTTACCTACATAGATATGCTTTTTGCTGATAAGAGAAAGCATACACATTTATTCCTAGGGATGAATCTCTTCCTTCCCCTGATCCCCTAATACTTCTCGAATGAAAATTCAAGGAATATTGTGTGGGCTTTTATGAGTGACAGTAGATGCAATGTGCAATAATTCATTTGCAAAATTATAAAAACATTACCCAAATCGACATCTGTGTAATACGTTCTCTAGAGAAGACAAGGATATAACATCAAATTGCCTCTCAATGAATGTATTCGCGAAGGCCCAAGAAGTGTGTATCTGTAATGCCCTGATAAACTGTTGACTTCAAAAGGACTGCATACAGTTTGCTCTCAAGCATCAACAATCTGAAGTAAAGCACTTGGCCTTTTTCAGAGTCTCCAGATATTTATATTGATTCGAGAACCACATTTACTTTGCAATGAATCTTGCTGCTGTTTTGGGACCTTTCCCTATCTGGTATTTGGGAAAGCAGTTTGCCAGGGAGGAAGGAGAATGACAGAGTAGACATTGAGTACCTCTTTCTGTTTTCATATCCCCTATCGAGAGGCTCAATATAAAGAGTTAGAGGGGTGACTTATTCCTGACAACTGCATATGATTGCAGGAGGGCCTTCCTTCCTTCCTCTGAGGCTACGCTTCCTTCTTCCTGTTGATAGTCTCTGTCAGGGCTAGAAGAGTAATGATAGTCACCCAAAAGCTTCCCCTGTCTCTGAACGCAGAACATAATTAGTACATTATCATCATCATCATCTTCATCATTATCATCAGATAAGAGTTTCTGGTACCATCAGCAGCATAGCAATACATCTTTATCCTTTTCTGATACACTGAAAAAAATCAAAATGAAATGATTCATACCTCACACTCCATTTCAGCATGGCCACTGGAGCCCACATAGCATTAACCTCAATAACAATGACAGAAATGTCCTCATGCAAAGCACATCTCACTCTCTGTAACAGTTCAGACTCCATAAATGTCAGCAAACTGCCTTCTGGGAAGAATGGATAAAAAAGGCTAAATTGCTACAAATCTATGCCTCCAAAAAAGGCAATAGGAAATCATTTTACAATAGCCAAGTGCACAAAATATAATATTGTAAAATACGGAGCTGGAAATCACAAATTGGAAATAAAAATGGGGACCTCAACCCCTGCAGAAAGTGAGATAATCAACTGCTATATAATGACTAAGAAAAAAGGGGAGAAGAACTACAATTTACAATAATAATAAACCATTATTCTGAAGTGAAGTTGGAAAGATAATCTTTACAATATGGAGAGAAAGATGGAATTAAACCAATGTTACAAAATGATTTGTTCATATCTGAAGAGGCAGTGTGAGTGAATCATGTTCACACAAACACTTTATTTTCCCATGTCAATAGAGTTATTGAATATGAATTTTCAATTTCATTCATTTGTTCAAAATGTGATTTTATAATTTTAAACAAAGAGGCAATTTGAGCAAAGCAGGATATGAAACATGTCTGGGATAAGTACCCTTTTTGAGAAAGACCTCAGGCTTTGTCCTATTCAATAGTGATGTTTTAGACTCATGGTCTCTCATGAATGACTCTTTGTAGGGGGTAGGGAGATGGATGATCATTCAAGTTAGAATTGTTAGCTCTGATACTGGCAATAAATTCGAGTTGGGTTTTGTAATATGTTCCATCATTTATATCGTTTACTTCTTTTGGAAGAGCGTTTTCCTCAATAATCTGCTCACACCCTGCATCTCATCCAGCAGCAAGTTTTATTCTGTGTCTTACAAATGTGCTCTGAATCTGATGGCTTTGGCCCATGTCTGCTTTCACCTCTTGTCTGAGCTTCCAGGTCGTTCTGCTTTTCTCACGTTACCCCTTCACACCACCTTCTACTTGGTAACTGGAATGGTCCTATAAAATTGTAAATCAGGCCTTCTTATTGAGAGGCTACTAACCTGTCCATCGCTCTTCATCCAAATGTAATTAAACCCATCTTTTCCCCATGGCACATCACTTTTATCTCTCTGAGTTTTCCTCTTACAACTCTCTCTCCTCCTGTTCATTATGCCATGAACACACCACACCTTTCTAGAACCTTTATCTCAGCACCTTGCCAGTTCTTAGTTGCACTGCCAGAAATATATACTACTCACATTTATTTTTCATGGTAGGTTCCTTCTTGCCACTCAATTTTCAGCTCACTTGTTGCATCCACCAACTTATGCAGCTGTACCTGCCCCCAACTTACCCGTTGGCCTGTTACTCTCTCCTTTTCTTCATAGAGGCTCATCTCATCCAATGTCATCTTCTGTTCCATTACCCTCTTTCATTTTCTTCATTGCTCCTAATTTTGACCAATAACAGCTGTTTTTTGTGTTATGTACCATCTGTCTCACACCAATTTAAGTATCAGCTCCAGAAGACAAAAAGCCTTGTGGTTTTGTTTATTATTCTCTTTTTAGCACCTAAAACCGCTCAGAACCCAGAATGCAATCTTTAAGTGTTTGTTGAGTTAATGAATGACTCCATTCCTTGGTGTTTTCAGGAAACAGGACAATAGACAGGCAGCCAAGCTACGATCTGGGAGTTGATGCCCTGAAGTTGCTCCAGTGTTATCTGTCCCTTCCTGGCATTGCTGTTAGAGGCTTCTCTGAAGTGGCTACTGCGGCCAGCAGCACACTCCCCAGGCCCTTCAGTCTGGCCCCAGCTAACTTGCTAGCAGTTCCCGTTAGCCATCCTGAGCCAGCACCAACATTTACTCACTCACCACTCAGAACCTGTGAGTGGTCATTTATTTGCTTTTTTTTTTTTCTTTTTACCCAGTCCTCTGTGAAGCAATGACTATGGCCACGTGGATGAGATAACAACAGCAAAGGTGATGCCTCCATGAAGACACGTCAAATACTGCATTGCCCAAGTGTGGCTATCAAGAAATAGTTCTAGCGAGCTGCAAGACCTCTCTTCTTTCTTTTTAATGTTGCCAGGAGGGTGATGTCCTTGGTGGTGGTAGGTATGACTCCTGGTACATGGTGGTATGTGTGAGTGAAGGTGTGTGTGAGTGTGTGCATGACCCTGTGTGTGTATGCATGTGAGTGAATTTGTGTGAGTACATGCATGACTCTGTGTGTGTGTGTGTGTGTGGGTGGGTGGGTGGGAGGAGGGCTTTGCTGCCGATGGAAGAGAGACTGAGAGCACACGGGACAGGCAGGTGAAATGCACTTTCATTCCTGCTTGCCACTCAAGCATTTCTCTCCTTCATATGGGAGCTAACAGGACACTTTGCTGCTGATCGGAGATGGCTCACAAGTGAAAAACTGGTTTCCCCCCAAAAAATGTTTATAGCCATGCACTGATTAATGATGGGGATACATTCTGAGAAATGTGAGATTGGGCAATTTTGTCATTGTACAAACATCACAGAGTGTGCTTGCGCAAACCTAGATGGTACAGTCGACTACTCACCTAGGCTATATGGTACAGGCTATTGCTCCTAGGCTACAAACCTGAACAGCATGATACTGTACTGAATACTGAAGGCAACTGTCACACAACGGTATTTTCATATCTAAACATAGAAAAGGTAACGTGTTGTGCTACAATATTAGTAGATGATAGAATATTTTCAGCTCCCTCATAATCTTATAGGACCACCATTGTATATGTGGTCCATCATTGATCAAAATGCCGTTATGCTGTGCATGACTATACTTTTGTTTTTCATTTCATTCATAACAATACAACACCAACAATTATAATGATAAATATCTATTTTCTGCTTACTTTGGCCAAGCACTTTTCTAGGAAGGTTACACATGTTAATTTACTTAATTCTCGTAGCACCCATGGATTAGGTATTTTTCTCATCATTAGTGTTTTGTCGATGGAATAATGGAAGAACAAAAGTAATTTTGCAATGTGTGCATTGGCAAAATTGATATGCATGGAAATATGACTTGCAGGACTGATTTTATAGCACACACTTTGGGATAAACCTTTGTCCTCCCACGGTTATAGAGAAAGAGGAAGGGCACTTGATATGAGTTAAATGGCATAAATGGCCGTTGACCTAGCTGACAAAAAGAACAACTCTTGCCCCTTATTAGGGTATCACTTCCAGCCTCTCTAACGCTCAATTTTCTCACTATAAAATGAGATTAGCACCTGCCTCACATTGAGGAAATTAAATGGGCAAATGTATGTGAGAAGACATTTTAAACTGCAAGCACTATGTTAACATGATATATTTAAGGCACATCATCAACTGGCAATTGCCTGGGTCCTTTAGCTATTTCAGTGTAATTCACCAGTATAGGTTTGTAGAGGAATATGACAATTGAAGAGCACCTCAACTCCAGGCCGCTGTAATGACATTCATCAAGAACCTAATGTGCTATTTTAGGTCATAAAAACTACTCTATATCGTATCACAGGGTGTTCCAGAATTCTCTGATCATCATCTCTAAAGATACACTCATGCAACTACACGTAATGGAAATGTTTACTTCCACTCCTGTCCCTTCAATTGTGATAATGTCCTCTGTAAACTTCTCCTGCATATATTAGCTAATATATTTTCTAATACCCATTTCAGCCCATTGGAGAAACTCCTCTTAGGATCCTTTCAAGCATCCTAAGCCTCTGAGAGTTCTTGGCTTCTTTGTATTTCATTTGATGCATTGTTCCTCCTTTATAGTTTTTAATTTTCATCGCCTAGACACCGCCTTCACATAATCGTCTTTCATGTTTCTGAATACTCCTTCCATTCTGATGGTTCTTCTTTCCCTTACCTCAGTAACTATGGACCTCCTTAACACTTTGACCTAAGGAGCTCACTTATCCACTCATGGATGTGTCTCTTTTCAGAGATCTAATTAGTTTTTACGATGTGCTGTGGGTGGTTCTAGGCAAAATTACATCAGTGACATTTTACATTTTCTCCCTCACCTCTCTGCCTTTCCTCAGTGTTGCCCAACTGCCTGTTTCTCTGATGCTCTTGTAAAGTTCCAAGTGTCTCAGGGCCCCCTTCCTGTACAACATGCAGGATTTTCTGGTAATTTTTGGTCGAATTCCATCATCAAATCTTAGCAGTTCTGAGGTTACTGCCTTGTCGGGGGTAACAACCAAACCAACAAAATCAAGGTTTTACAACATTTTTATTTTGACCAAGCCCGCTCCTGCCTACGTTTAAAGAAGTAGATAAATTCTGAACAAGAGAAGAAAGAGAATGAGAAGAAGGAGCGGAAAGAGAATAAAGAGAAGCAGAAGGAAGAGGCGGAACTAAGTAGAAATCTGGGAGGGTTTTGTTAGCTTCAGGTTGCATCACAGGGATAGATGCTAAATCACTCAGCGCACTTAAGAGATTGTCTTGAGTGTTTATAACAGGGTAGAAAGTTCTTGTCCAGGAGGAGATCCAAAGTCTCACAAGGCATAAGACCTGCTACCAGAGGTTTTGTCTAATCTAATCTTTCTTCGAAGGGACTACTCTGATTTATTTGTATGTTTTAATAACTTCAAAAAAAGTAATAAACATTTCTTTTTCATTTTATGCCTCGCCCCTACTTTTTTCATTCTCTTTCTCTCTTTCTTTCTTCTTTCTTTCTTTTTTTCTTTCTTTCTTTCTCTCTCTCTTTCTTTCTTTCTTTTTTATTTTTTTGAGACAGAGTATTGCTCTGTTGCCAAGGCTAGAGTTCAGTGGCACGATCATAGCTCACTGCAGCCTTGGACTCCTGGGCTCAACTTATCCTTCTACTTCAGCCTCCTGAGTATGTGGGCCCACAGGCGTGCATCACCATGCCTGATTAACTTTCTAAGATTTTTGGAGAGATGGGTTCTCCCTATGTGGCCCAGGCTCATCTCAAACTCCTGGGCTCAAGCAATTTGCCCTCCTCAGCCTCCCAAAGTGCTGGGATTACAGGCATGAGCCACCATGCCCAGCCTTCTTCCCTCTTTTGCACACTATGAACCATTTATTAATCCATCCATCCATTCATCCATCCATCCATCAATCCATCCATCCATCCCATCATTCTATATATTCACTTAACCTCATTCATTTGTTTAATAAATATTAATCGAGTACTTTTTCAGGCCAGATACTGTGCCATGTTGCAGAAGCATACCCAGTCCTTACTTACTGTCTAGCAGGAGAGAAAGGCATCACATTCAGAGGTTCCAATAAACCCAGAGGTATGCACATAGAACCCGAATAACACTTTATAACATCTACTCCCCTGTTCACTTCACCTCTGCACACAAAACAAAGTTCTCAGTAACAATACATTGCCCTTTCATCCAGCATTGCTCTCTCTCACTAAGAAAGTTGTCACAATAGTAAAGTGAAGTCGTGGGCACAGGAAAGGAAACAGATAATTCATTTATTGTCCATCATAAGTAGAGCCTGGCAAAGTGGTCTCCTTGCTGAACAGGCTTTAAAGGCAACATCGACCCCCATTTTCACCTAAAACCATGTGAAAAGCTGCAGTCCTACCCTGACCCCTGAACCAACTCTGGCAGGGTCCAAACTAATATCCCAATGTCTAGGACACCCTTGGGGGCTCAAGCCTCATGTCCACAGCAGCCTTGAATCTGCAACTTTGCATTTAGCGATTGACTTGGTTTGCCCACAGACATCCTGATGTCCATACCAAAAATATTAAGCTGATGGTTTGTATGCTTTATTTACAAACCACCCTGTGTTCCTTCAGCCAAGGCACACTGACCTCCTGGCAGTCCCATCCACCAGAAAACACCCTCAGTTTTGTGTTTTCCCTGTTCCTTCTGCAGTACGTATATATAGTCCATAAACTGACATTGGAATTCCTAGTCTACTTTGCATGTAAATTCTTGAACATCCAAAGTGGCTTTTTCATTTTTTATGCAATGAATCAGTAATAAAAGCCAACTTCATTAATTCATTCACTGTATTCCTCCGGAGGGAAATGCAAGTAATAAAAATCATGTTAGGACAAGCATATTATGTGTACTTCTCTGCTCTGAGGTACCATGCTTTTATTTGATTTATGATGAGTCTCAGACTATACAAATAGATAAGTAGTTCATAGGAATTAATTCTCTTGTAGGTAAAATATTATTTTATCAAGTTTTATTGGATTTTAAACATTGTGCAGTTAACCAAAGGTGTATTAGACTTTCCCAAGTGGATGTTTTCTGTTTAATAAGTGAATTAAAGTTCAAAATATTAGATAACTTTAAAATACTTTTGAGTGCAAAAGTATTGAGTGCAAAATTTTATTGATTTAAATGGCAAGTTTTTAAATGACTTATTAAGTAGAAGGTCTTGCTCATTGAAATACCACCATCTAGCCATAAAAATTCTAGTTTTAAATGTTAAAAGAGGTGGACTCTAGTATAAATTAATTTAATCCTTTAGAGTCCATACAAATATTGGAAATAGCCTCCTGGTGGAACACAAATCTTTTAAAAAAATCACACACACAGATATATATTTGTACTATATGTACGATTGTATGTACCGCATATATGTGTGTACACATACTACTGAAAAAATCATATGTATGTATATATATTTGTACTATATATATGACTTTTAGTTATATATGTATACACACATGTTTGCATGCACACATAAATACATGTACATATGTAAACACAGATACGCCCACACCTACATATGGAAGCATTTAAACCATTGAACCTTGTACTATATACAGAATGCTATGTCACATTATTCATTTATTTTTGAGACAGAGGCTGGCTCTGTCACCCAGTCTGGAGTGCATTGGTGTGATCTTGGTTCAGTGCCACCTCTGCCTCCCAGGCTCAAGCGATTCTCTTGCCTCAGCCTCCCAAGTAGCTGGGCTTACAGGCACATGCTACCATGCCAGGCTAAATTTTGTATATTTGCTAGAGATGAGGATTTTGCCATGTTGCCCAGGCTGGTCTCAAACTCCTCGACTCCAGTGATCTGCCCACCTTGGCCTCCCAGAATGCTGAGATTACAGGTGTGAGCCACCACGCCTGGCCCTATGTCACATATATTTAAATATAATTTTATACAAATTGACAAATATTCAATATAAGCATATTAAATATGTTAATCCTCAAAATAGGTATTAGAATGAATTAATGAAAATATGGCCAGATTCCTTACCCTGGGGCAAAGAACAAATGTTCTAATGAGAGGAGATAGGTCAACAGGGGGAGTTGTAACAATGCCTGGTCATGCACATCTAACAGTATACGATTAAGAACCATGGATTATCTTTGGCTTGGTATTTTCAACACAAGTCTTGAGTAGGAAAACAAATTGGGAAATGGTGTGCTATATTTTCTTCCCTAGATTTTCAAAATAAAGCTCTTTATTCACATGCACTTTTTTTGCATTATGTTTCCATGGGTTAAAAAAAAATGTTTTCATTGAACACTACTTGAGATATGATTAGGCAAAAAATTGTCTAGCAGTTTTTAGATAATCAGGAATAAAAAATAAACTCTTGAAACAAGTATTTGGATTCTTGTTCATTTTAAGCCTGCTGCCATTGATAAGCCACCATCTCAATTATGAAATGCATTTTTGGAACTCAGCAATACTATCGTAATATTAGAACATGTTATTAGACAGTACGTGGAAGGGTGGTGGATCATTAAAAAAAGCCAAATTAAAGTCTTTCTTGATTGACGCATACAAGGAGCACATGAAATACTCTTAATTTAAAAAGAAAGGAATTTAGAATAAAATAATCGAATAATGCTTCTAGAGTTAACCTGAACTTGTGGCAAAAGCAAGGTTTGGATTTGCATTTCTATTCTCCTGCCTCAACCAATTATTTCTTCCTATAGGATGTAGAAAGCAATACTGTCCCTAACCTGTCATGGGGAAGATTTCAGCAATTTTAATTGAGATAGTATTTTTAAAGGTGTTGATACACAGTAGAAACTCAGTCACTTTCTATTCTTTTCTTGCATGAAAACTGTGAATATCAACATTAGGTTTAGTATGCGTATGATCTTCAAAGCCTCATTGGAGAGGGGCAGTAGGGTTGTGCATATATATACTATCACTTTGATCTTCTTCTCCAAGGTGCAAACTGAATCTGTGAGATTTTAAGAGATTTTTCTTGCATCGTCAGTGCTCCAACTTGGCCAGAACTCCTGGCCCAAAATCTAATACTCGCATCTCAGTGTTCTCCAGGAAAGACTAGAGCTTGGTAGTCCAGGCAGCCTAAGAAGTTCCTGTATAAAGTTAAGAAGTCCCCCATGGCTCATTATCACAAAGATAAGATCCTGCCTGTTGTACTCAGAATCAAATATATCCTCATTCTTATGTCAGCACTTTTAAAATTGCAACCGACAGCCAATGGTATTCAAACTTTAAGATACCAAATAATCAGCCCAAGTGCTTGTTAATAATAAGATTGCCAGAAGTAGTCACTGGAAGCTTCCCTTTAAATAAGGTTGCCAGGTGATGCTGATGCCTATATCCTAAAGGCATCATCTTGAAAACCACAGAGAGGTAGCTGTCTGTGGAGGATATCTGCCAACACCCAGAAGTACTTTTGGTTTAAAATTGATGTCTCTCACCATTTGGATTCAACTAAGTCTTCTTTCTCTATTAAACAATTCTTTTGGTTAAAAAAGAGACCTATATATTGGTTAAAGAAAAATGATTTATGCCTACATATTTAGAGGCAGAGATTATATAGAAATATGCCATCAGTATAGAATATGTCCATTACTTGCATTAATTTCTATAAATAACATTATTCCAGGTTTGCTTCCCTAATCACCTTATACAAAGTTGCCCACATTCTCTTTTTACTCTCTTTCAATCTGAAATACATAACTTTTTCTTCGTAGTGTTTAACCCCATTTAAAGAAATAATCTTTTGAAATATAGTTTTGCTTGATAATTCTCTGCCCCTCACTGCAATCGAATGTAAGTTATATAGTATTTATCGACTTTAGAGCAGTCTTTCAAAAAATCAGAAACGTTCAATGAATATTGAATAAATTTGAGGAAGGAAGGGGGGAGGGAAGGAAAGAAAGAAAGAAGAAAGAAAGAAAGAAAAGAAAAAAGAAAGAGAAGGAAAAGAAAGAAAGAAAGAACGAAAGAAAGAGAGAAAGAAAGAACGAAAGAGAAAGAAAGAGAGAAAGGAAAGAAAGAAAGAAATAGAAAGAAAGAAAGAAAAGAAAGAAAGAAAGAAAGAAAGAAAGAAAGAAAGAAAAGAAAGAAAGAAAGAAAGAAAGAAAGAAAGAAAGAAAGAAAGAAAGAAAGAAAGAAAGAAAGAAAGAAAAAGAGCTGAGTTGTATGGCCACTATGCTTAACTTTATGAGAAATTTCCAGGACTTTTCCCAAGTTAGACTCCCACAAGTGGTGAGTAAGCATTCATATTTTTGACAACACTTGAAATTGTCAGAATTTTCCACTTAAACCAGACTAGTGGATATAGAGTGGAGCTGCATTGTGATATAACTGACATTTACCTGGTAACTAATGATGTTGAGCAACATTCCGTGTCATTATTGGCCATTTACATTTCTTCTTATGTAATGTGTCTTTTGCTATCTTTAATTGGCTTTTTTGATCTGTATTATTGAGTTATCAGAGCTCTTTATATATATTGAATTCCATTACATTATTAGATTAGTATTGCTAATGTTTTCATCCATTCTGTATCTGACATTTTTTTGTGTATTGGTGTATTCCAGAGAAAAGTTTTTAACATGGATGAAGTCTAGTTTATCAGTTCTTTACTTTTATAGTTTATAGTTTTATGTCCTATCCCTATGGTTGCTGATTTTTCTCTTATGATTTATTCCAGAAATGTTACTGTGTTAGCTTTTGTGTATAAGCCAATGAATTTATTTTGTGTTAATGTATTTGTAGTGAGATAAGGGTTGAGTTCCCAATAAACACACACAAAACAAACATGTCCTTTAAAAATACTACAAGAAATAACTCTACTTTGCTCATAAATTTTCTAAGCTTTATGTTCTTGTGCTGTGTGAGTATATAACTTCCACTTAAATACATGTGTATATGTGATAAATAAATTTGAAATGCATGAGTTCATCCTTTCAAGGAACAGTTCAAATGCTGTCCTCTTCATGTGGGTCCCTTTTATATTGATGCAACCCTTCCCTGCCTGTCCACGTAGCATCCACACATGGCAGTGCCTCTCCATTTCTCCTGTCCAACATCCAGATCACTCCCAAACCCTGCCAGTTGACCAAGCTCAACCACTTCTCACCAATTCTACAACCTTTGTCTTCCACCTGGACTACTGGGATGCAGTCAATTCTGCTTATTGGAGGTAGTTGTGCTCTAAGAGGTCATCACAAACACTGAATATGGAACCATTTCTTCTTGGAAAATTCAGGGTTAGGTTCCCGTGAGCTCCAGTTTCATTTTCCTCAACCAACCCATATATAACTTTGTTTTGGGTGTGTTTTCGTACAAACATACTTTACTGGATGTATATTGTTGATTCACTAACATTGAACTGACACCCAACTGCACTGTCATGCATGCATAAATGAGGCATATCTAAGACATGTATTTTGTCTGTGGAACACCAGGCAGCACTTCAGCACTGCATTTTTGGGCCATTGTAAACAGCAAAAGCTCCAACAAAAAGCACAAAAATACAAACAACATAGTCCTAGATAGACCACGAAAAGAATAGTTATTTACAGTATGAGAACTGAAACAAGAAGGCAGAGTGCCTCCTTATTCAACCTCAGCTGGGAATGTACTAGAATATTTCACCACTCTGCACAAGTCCACAAAAGCACAGGGAGTATTCATTTGGGGGTTACAAATAAACTGTAGCAACTAGATAGATTTACAAATACAGAATCTGCAGATAATGAAGATCAACTGCAGTGTTCTAACTGGGTCTCCCTGTTCCGATTCTCACCCAGGCACCACTCAGCAGTCAAAGTGATTTATACTCAATCCACATGAATGATTACTAGACTCTTCTGCTTGACACCTTCCAGTAGCTTCCCCTAGCAATCAGGGTAATAAAATTGAAGGCCCTTTTACTACATCTGAATAAATGGTTTCAGACTCTGGCACACATGTGTCCCACAAAGACTCACTTGAGATATTTCTCCAAAAGATCTCCCTCTCATTATTTCCCCCTTGTTGGTTACGTTCTGACTTTCTGTTTCTCCAAGTCCCTCAAATGTCTTTGCATTTGCTCTTTCCCCATTCTCTCCTCATATATTGCCATGGCCAACCACCTTTCTCCATAAGATCTCAGCTTAAATGCCATCTTATTGAAGAAAAATTTGATGATAGTCTATTATCAGGGAAGAAATATACTTTTTCTCATCCTCCATAAGCTTAGTTGGGATGAACTCCTATAACAAAAGGCAAGTCAACAGAAGGAAAAAGGAAGCTGATTCGCCTGTGCTGTTCACATCATACAGGAGAAATCTCAGTGAAAGGTAGCTCAAGGCAGTGGATTAGAACTCTGGCTTACAGGATATATTCCACCAAGAACAATGCATGTGTAGAGAAATGGTAAGACAAAGGAAAGTGGTTTTAGCTTCCAAGGGACAGAAATGGTGGGAAGGTAAATATATTGTAAGAAACTTAATGGAGTAGGTTTTGTTTGCAGATCTCTCTGATGCCATCTCTGGGCTGAGAAGAGTTTAGAGTCATCTCCAGTAAAGGAGAATCTATATTTTGCCTTTAGGCAGAAAAGCAGGAGGACAGGGCCAGCATTTCCTTCATTTTCTGCTTTCTAATTACTTTTGGCTCATAAATAATTTCTACGTTAAAGAGGCATCTTTTGTGGGACAGATCCTGGTTTCCCTCACTATCTATGGTCACAATTCCTCTCAATTCTGTGCCCTGGCTGTGTTCTGCACTTTTCTTGATCTGAAAGGGTCTTGTGTGTTTGCTTGTCTACTGGTTATTGATGTGCACAGGGATATAGAATTCCTGACAGCAGGATCCTTGTCTACTTTCATCCTTGCTGCATTTATAGCATGAAGAGCAATGTTCCTGGGACTCAGTGGCGTGCCTTACACATGCATTGAATGAATACTGCAGAGTACTCCTGTGTACTATTTTTATGGTACTAATTTATGTATTTGTCCCCATTTTCTCCCATTATAATGTAAGCTCCTGAATAGCAGCAGTGACTTAGGCTCTGGCTTCACAAGAAGATATTTTTTTACCAAATCTCCCCTCCTTACTGTGTAATGTGGGGACGGCAGGATATGGGTAGCAATGAAGCCACACACTTGAATACCTTTGGTATGTTATAAGCTAAAAATACGTTTATCAAATAAATGGTTTCAGATTCTGGCACACGTGTTTTAGTTGTGTTTTGCTTCATAACAAGTGATACTTAGTGGCTGAAATCAACAGCAGTCTTTTTTGTCCCCTACAAATCTGCAATTTGGGCAGGTCTCCGTGGGCACAGCTTGTCTCTGTTCCATGCGACAGCTGGCTTGCTGGAAGGATAGCTGGGGGCTCCATCATCGCGAGTCTGACGACTCACATGTCTGGGGATTTTGTTGCCTATCCCTGAGACTTCAGCTGGGGCTGCTGGCAGGGGACCTGATGTGGGACCTATCTATATGGCTGCTTGGCTTCTCCAAAGCATGGTGCCTGCATCCCTAGGGGAGAATGCCACAAACACTGGGAAGAAGCCATATTGAGTACCTCGTGTTGGGAGACTTTCAGCATCGCTTCCTTCTTAGACACATTGTAGGTACACCCAGAATCCAGGGAAGGAAGCACTAACCCTACCTACTCATGGGAGGGCCATCAAAGACAGTACACCTCCATGTGTAGCAAGACAGTTCGTGTCCATCTATCACATTCGAATGGATCGAATCTGGGGCAAAATGGTGTTACATGAATGCCTTTATTCTTTCATTTGCTCCTCCATAGTACGCATGTGAGCATGTGTATGCATGTATGTGTGTGCATATGTGCGTGTGTTTCACTCATGGAAGCAGCAGGGAGCAGACAAAATAATTTTTTTTAAAAAATTGAATTCCCTTGGACCAATGAGTTTTTTAGAGCAAAGTAGAGGAGTAAAATGTAATTAATTGCAGAATCGAATCTCAAAATAGAGCCCCAATAAGTAACAAAATTTTCCCCAAGTCAGTTTTCTAGAAAAGTATACCAAAACATTGGTCATTGTAAGCAGTTCCCAGTGACTATTTTTGATATTCAAATCTGTAATTACAAGCCAAATACTGCCAGTTCCAGGAACTCCCTTGCCCTTTTGCTATTATGTCCGCAGTGGAACAGAATGCCAATGGGATTGCATCCTTTTGCTCCCATCTCAATAGGAGACATTGATCTATTTTAATAAACTTTTTTTTTGTTTGTGTGTGTGTAGCTCATAATACTCACCCTTTGATGTCTATTTTTTCCCCATTGCAAATTGCCTTAGGCATTCTTTCAATGAATACTTCTGAGCTACTCTGTGTCAGGAACTGTATCAGGGTTTGGAGATACTGAGATATTAGCCATGGTATCTACCCTTAGCTGCTTCCCAGTGCAGTAGATAAGACAGACAACTGACTCCAAATCTTATAGTCCATTTTGAAAGGAAGATAACATTTTGTAAAACTCCCAAGGAGTTTAACTAACTTAATAATGTCAGTTCCTTCATGGGATCTGCATACATGCTATGAAACCTCAGAAGCTCACTCAAACTTAAAATAGCCCAGTCAATGTGAAACTTTTAAGGCAGATTATTCACTCTCAAAGTGGAATCGTTACAATTCATATGTGGATATATAAATAGGTATTCATAGTGCATATATAAATGCCAATGTAGAATAATCAAAACTCAACAAATATACATTGATATACATTTATGTATATATGAAAAAACACGTGAAGAAATTGGTGGAATTGGCCAATGTCTATTCTCCTAACACTCTCTTCTTGTTAGAGAAGAATGTATTACACCTGCAGGTGAATGTTTCCATGAAAATTTAGGTGGATGGATATTTGGCTAAAGTTTAGCAGCTCTTATGCTGTTATGCTTTGATAAACCACCACCAAAGTTCTAAATGAGCAGCCACCTTACTCACTAATTGAATATTTTAACTTTTTTTCCTCTAGAACTAGTGTTTCGTTATATTTCCCATTTTCTGCCTTGCTTTTCATGCATTTAAAGTGCTGGAGCAGCTGTTTATTTGGAAAGGTTCCATTATGGCCATAATAATCTCCAACTAATTGCACATCAAATATTTATTTCTTGCACATTAAATTAATGAAGCAGTTTCAACAAGAGAAAAATTGGATCAGGATGGCAAACAGTGCCTATAAATTCATGAAAGATTCCCAGTTCTTTTTTGGCAGGATTCCTTTAATACAGATTAACAGTTTTTAAATGGAATATTTTTCTACTATCTAGTTGTGACTTTGAACATATCCAAGCTTTACTGTGTAAAGCGTTTTTCTCGATTTGCTCTGGATATATCGTATCATAATTTTCAGAAATAAAAGCTAAATCAAACTATCAATTTTTAAATAAATTATTTGCATCTTTTTTTGCCTTAGATTTTATATAAGTTTTTCCTAATTCCACTTTTTTTTTTTTTTTTTTGAGACACAGTCTCGCTCTGTTGCCCAGGCATGAGTGCAATGGCATGATCTCGGCTCACTGCAAACTCCGCCTCCTGGGTTCAAGGGATTCTCATGCCTCAGCCTCCTGAGTAGCTAGAACTACAGGCACATGGCACCACACCTGGCTAATTTTTGTATTTTTAGTAGAGATGTGGTTTCGCCACATTGGTCAGGCTGCCCCCGGACTCCTGGCCTCAAGTGATCCTCCCACCTTGGCCTTCCTAAGTGCTGGGATTACAGGCATGAGCCACCATGCCTGGCATAATTCTATGTTTTATACTATAATTTTTTCAGTGGGTGGACTTTAATTTATTTTCTATTTTATTTTAGTTTTTATTTTTTAACAGCTTTATTGAAGTATAATTGACATACACATAATTTCACATATTTAACCTGTCTGATCTGATGAATTTGGACATTTGCAAATAACTGTGATACAATCACCACAATCAAGGTAATAAACTGATATGGTTTGGCTGTGTCCCCACCCAAATCTGATCTTGAATTGTAGCTCCCATAATTCCGACGTGTGGTGGGAGGGACCTGGTGAGAGATAATTGAATCATGGGGGAGGTTTCCCCAAATTGTTCTCGTGGTAGTGAATAAGTCTCATGAGTCTGATGGTTTTGTAAGGGGAAACCCCTTTCCCTTGGTTCTCATTCTCACTTGCCTGCCACCATGTAAGACATGCCTTTCACCTTCCACCGTGATTATGAGGCCTCTCCAGCCACGTGGAACTGAGTCCATTAAATCTCCTTTTCTTTATAAATTACCCAGTCTCAGGTATGCCTTTTTCAGCAGCATGAAAACGGACTAATACATAGACAAATTGAACATATTCCAAAGTTTCCTTGTGTTGATTGATAGATTAATTAATTTTGTGGTAAGAGCACTTAACATGAGATCTCCCCTCTAAACGAATTTTGAAGTGTAGAATACCACATTGTTAACTATAGGCATCATCGATGTGCAGATCTCTAGACCTTATTATCTAGCATAACTGAAACTTTATACCCATTGAACATGTTTCCCACTCCAGCTCCTAACAACCCCTAAGTAGCTTCCATGAGTGTGACTATTTTAGATGCCTCATTTAAGTGGAATCATGAATTATTTGTCCTTCTGTGACAGGCTTATTTCACTCCCAAAGCAGATATACAAATGGCCAACCGGTATATTAAAATATGCTCCACATCACTAATCCTTAGGCAAATGCAAATCAAACTATAATGAGATATCACCTCACACTTGTTAGGCTGGCTATTATAAAAAAATGATAGCAAGTGTTGGTGAGGATATGAAAAAACTGAAACCCTTGTGCACTGTTGGTGGGAATGTAAGATGGTGCGGCCATTATGGAAAACCACATGGAGGTTTCAAAAAATCAAAAATAGAACTAACATATGATCTAGGAATCCCACTTCTGAGTATATATCTAAAATAATTGAAACCAGGATCTTGAAGAGCTATCTGCAGTCCCATCTTCATAGCAGCATTATTCATAATAGCCACAATGTAAAAACAGCCCAAGTGTCCGAGGGATAAAGGGATTTAAAAAATGTGATCTATATACCCAGTGGAATATTATTCAACTATGAAAATCCTGCCACTTGTGACAATATGGATGAACCTGGAGGACATTATGCTAAGTCCATGAGTGAGCTTTTAAAGCTTTGCTAATTAAAAGTAGCAGTTGGCTAAGGATTTATTCTGAACGTTTATTCTGAAAACTAATTTGTACTTTCAACTTATATTTTTTCTGTTGATATGGTCTCTGAAAGATCTCTGATACTATTTTCTCTTAGTCCTATTGCTGGTGTGTGTAAAATAACTAATTGTTTTAGGAAACAGTTTCAGAAAAGAATTTCTCTAGGCAGTTGGTTTGTCAATGTTAAGGATAATGTCTATGGATTTCTTTCATTGGAATAAATTATGTTACAATTTTACAACAGGGAAAACTTGCACAGTTGTCACCAACGATTATTGAATACTTACAATTCTTGGTAAAGAATACAGTTCCCACACAAGGCTAATGGTCGACCATTGAGTTGGTATGAGCCAATAATTATCCTTTTTTGTATAACCCTTTTGAGTAGGGTTTTGGCTTCAGTTACTTATGAATGCAACATAACTTACATTTGTTTGCAGAAAAGTCTTTTTGAGGTAGTTGTGATCTCCCTGTGTTGTTTCCTTAAAACAGCAAGTTACCAGTAACTTGTCCTCTAGGTGAGTCAGGATGGGTTTCTTTCTTCACTTCCACCCATTACGCTTTATTGCACATGGTCTTTAATAGAGGAAAATAAGATGCATCACATATATGCTCTGAAAAGCACTCAACACAGCAGTATTTATTTTCTATATATTTTACTCAAAATAATCTGATGTGTCTACATTTCTTTTAGAGACTCACAGATTCTGATTCTACCCCTTTCTCTTCAATGCATGGCTAGGACCAAGGGCAGGAGAGGCACAAGGGGCCATGCTAACCTGCAGAAGGGCTTTGTTTGGTCAGCCTAAACCTCATGTTTACTGTGTCCTCCACCTTCTCTTCTTCCTCCTCCTCTTTGGTTTTCTTCTCCTCTTCCTCATCCTCCTCCTCTTCCTTCTCCTCCTTCTCCTTCCCCTTCTCCTTTCCTTCTCTTTTCCCTTCTCCCTCTCCTCCTTACTCTTCCTCTTTCCTCCCTCCCCTCCTCCTCTTCCCTCCCTCCTACTCCTTCTCTACTCTTCCTTCCCCTCCTCCTCTTCCCTCCCTCCCTTCCTTTTCTCCTCCTCCTTCTTCTTCTTCTCCTCCTTTTCCTCCTCCTTCTTCCCCCTCCCCACCCTCCTTCTCTTCCTTCTTGCAGTGGGCAAGCACTCTCCAATTGCAGACATCCCTAGTTCCCTGCTGTTCACACTCAGCCTGAATCATGCCTATGTGATAGCTGCCTGTCTCCTGCAGGCATTTGAATTTTCATCTCTGACTTAAATGATCGTATGTGGCTCTTGTAAGATACAACTAAAAGGAGGAAGCAAAAATAATGTTGGTGATATGACAGCAACTGAGACGTGACACTGGGTACAACACTTATATGTATTTACTGAAGATATCATAGTGCAATACCACTGTTTTGTTATGTACTTACCGTTTTGTCATATGCCACTGTCTCTATTTTACACTATGTTTTGAAATTTGCATAAGTTATCTTTTTTTAAGTCTCACAATGGTGACATGAGTTATGTATTATAACCCAAACACGTAGAGAAAAAAACAGAATTAAACAGAATTAGTTATGTATTATAACCCAAACACATAGAGAAAAAAACATCATGTATCCAAGTTGACATGGAAATTTTGTAAGGAGTAGATTCAGGATTGTGGCATGCTTGAAAATAGGACCAGCACGTTTTTCCTCTCCAAAGCACAATACTGAATATAATTTTGACACTACCCAAAATGTATCAGTTGAAGAAAACAGTATAGGTATGCGGTCAAAGTTGAAAGATTATGAAGAAAATGGGGACAAATATAAATTTTCTTTCAAAATACCAACAGACTGGTTATAAGGTCTTTTGGTCAAACTTGAAAGGAATAAAATTAAATGAAGAATAGAAATATAGTGAAAATGAACATGCATGCACACATGGATAGACAGGCATTTTGATTTAGGGAAAAATAAATGTTTAGGGAATATGTCATTAATCTTATCATATACTCTCTACCTGGGGGAATCCATGCCTTTTCCCCAAATTTTTATCAGTATCTCAGGAGATACCAATAGTCAATCTCCATGCTTCCCAGTGATGACAACCAAAAATGTTTCCAAATATTACCAAATGTCTACTGGGAACACAATCGCCCCAGGTGTGCACCACTGCCCTAGCTCAATCCCATTTCATTGCAATGTCCCCTTGAAACTCTTCCATATTTCCTACCAGTGTATTAAGAGCTCTGCAACCAATCTTGATCTAATTGTCAAAATGAAAAACCCAGCAATTACTGTTTATTATTCCCTATGAGTAGTGACAGATTTGAACTTCTTTCTGCTCCTCTCACACCATTTCCAAGTCTTTGTAGAAGAAATCAGATATTATTGTTTAAATTCATGGTGCTTAATTTTGTATGCACCTTAGAATCATCCAAGGATTTGTTTAAAACTCCAAACACCAGGTGGCACCCCAGAAAATCAATTCAGAATCTCAGGGAGCGGGGGCACACAGGCATGACTGTCTTTGAAGTTCCTCAGATGATTCCAAAGCATAGAAACATTTGTAAACTGCTGGTCTGGATTTTGGCCAAATCTGCGGATGAGCCATGATATTGGAAATAGGATGCCTGTGTTGCATCCCTTACAAAATTTCCACATCATCTTGGGTATATGACTTCATCCAACTCTGTTTTTCTCTATGAGTTCGGGCTATAAGGCTTAACTCATGAGACTTAAATAGATGATGTGAATTTCAAAATATAGTGAATGGCATCTATAACAAAATGGTGGTTACTAAAATAACTATAATTTTTGGTATTATTCCTTTTCAATAATTATGTTGAGCTCATTCTTTCCATTACAATCAAGTTTTCAATAATTGTCTAGTAAGTTGATTAAATAAATAATTCAATCAGGGGATTTTAAGCAGGGTCATTATTTTAATCTATATGTTGGTAAACTGGAATATATATTCAAGTAATTTTTTTTTAAGAAAAGCTATTTGTGTGGTATATATCGTAAACCATAGCGTACCTTAGTGTCTCTCTCTCTTGCCATTATGCTTGAGGAAAATCTTTTTTGGGGTTGAATTCTTGGGCCCTGAATCCTAACCTGTCAACACTCTGTAGATGTTACTTGATCTTTCATTGTTTGGTATTACAGAGAAGTTGGAGCCAGCCCAGGAATACTTCCATCCCATGCCACATACTTTGTTTGCCAGGGTGATTATAGTTGATATTTCACTTTTATTTAAACTATGATGATACAACACATTTTGGTATGGTTATATTTTTATTAAATTTTCCTCAAACCAAAGTGAACCCAATTAATCTGCAACTCTGCTTTTTTTTTCTGTAGAAAAGTTTTCTTTTGTTACAACCTTGAATATTATTTCTGCTCCATTTGTTTGTAAATCATCTTTAAGAACACTAATTATAAGTTGATTCTTTTCTTTGTCATTTGTATTTTTAATTTCTTTTTAAATTTATTCTATTTGTCCTATTTTTCTGCATTCTGGGAATGTGCCCCATGTTTTACATGCCAGAAATTTTTAGTGTCAGTTACATTCTTTACAAATTCCAATGCAAATTTAAATTTGGTCATTGAACTTTCAATTTCTTTTAAAGTCGTGTCCATGTTCATTTTATCCTGTTCTCTTCTTATACTGCATGGTTGCCTTTGTATTTGCAATACTGGGAGAATAAAATAAATCTGAATATTCTGAAATCCAAATGTTTAAAATATTTAAAATCCAATTTTTAAAATAACCCCAAATGCTTAGAAGCCTTATTATGTACAGGAAGCTCTAGAACATTTTCTAAAATGACTCTTTAGGAAAAACAGCTCTTACCTTTTAAAAGTTTCTCTTTTTCAAAGTTAAGGTACAAACACATCTAGAGATTTCTGTATCTTACATGTACTTCTCTGAAAAGCAATCTCTTGCTGTGAACCATTTACACTTCTATAGATAACCCATACCAAATTAGAAAAAAAAATTGAAGGCCTATATTTGTCCCTGCCTCGAAATAGGTTTGTATCTCATACCAGATTAACCCATGCTGTGAGGAACAGAGACAGTGAAGCACTAAGTTAGGGACTGAATCTCACCTAACAAATTCTGAGAAAGGCAACATTTTTCTTCAAGTGCAAGTCTCCACTCCCATTTGTGAAGATTTTGTCTCTTTTCCTTCCTGTGATCTGTCTCTGTGGCATTCTTTCCTGTTATAAAATAAACTATTTTCCAACGAAAGTTAGGACCTCGTGACAGGGGCCACATGACTTTTAGACTTTTAGACAGGAAGTAGCTATAAGGAAGTGTGCTGTTGGACAAGCTGGTTAATGCTTAGCTTTGCTTCTGCTCAAAGCTTAGGCATTTGCTTAAAAACTAACCAATTCAGCTGCATTAATTTCATGATGATGGCTTCACAGGCACTGTTTTAAGTGCTCACACTGCATGAATTCTTTCCATCTGTATGACAATCATGTAATGTAGGTACTCATAATGTCTCCATCTACAGATGAAGGAATAGAAGTACAGGGAAGTTAAGTAATTTTTCAGATATACAGATGGGATGGTCAAAGCCAAGTCTGTTCATCAACTGTTCATAGTTGATTTTATAACAGGAAAGAATGGAAAAGACTCAGTGGAAAAGACTCTGTAAACTTATCCACATGAAGGGTTACATTTGGCATATTGATCAAACAGCAATTACTGATTGAATGCTTGCCATATGTAAGGAAAATACAGGTTCTGGGAGGTATTGAGCGACCTCTGCAAGCAGCTTACAGGGTTTGAGGTAGAAAATGATTAAGAATAAGGCTTGCCTGAGGAAAGATGGAGCCTCCTGGCTGAAGAACACGGCTTTGCAGTTCACTCCAGGTAATAGTAATGTGATTATCTAAGTGAGTATAAAGAGCACAAAACTTATATAGTGAAAGGAATGAATCACAGGGGACACAGACTAGAGGCAAGAACCCTGAGTCCCAGGAATAAGACTATTTCAGGGAAAAAGATAATTTCCATTTTGTGGTTGCCTTCTTGTACCTGTCATTGGGTTGGACACTTTACAAGCATTGTTTTGTTTCATTGTCTGAACATGTTTATGCAGATATAGGGATGGAGAAAGCATGTAGAGTCCATTCCAGACTTGGCTTTGACCATCCCAACCGTATATCTGAAAAATTACTTACCTTCCCTGTACCTCCACTTCTTCATCTGTAGATGGAGACATTATGAGCACCTACATCACGTGGTTGTCATACAGATGGAAAGAATTCATGCAGTGTGAGCACTTAACACAGTGCCTGTGAAGCCATCACCATTAAATTAATGCAACTGAATTGGTAGTTTTTAAGTAAAAGCCTAAGCTTTGAGCAGAAGCAAAGCTAAGCATTAACCAGCTTGCCCAACAGCCCACTTCCTTATAGCTGCTTACTGTCAAAAAGTCACGTGGCTCCTGTCACACGGTCCTAACTTTCCTTAATTGTTTCTATAGATAACATCTTAACATTAAGAAACTTCAAGTTCTCCACTGGAGATATTTTCCAGATTCTGCATTCCAATGGGTCCAGTGATGCCAGTCTGTCTTAAGATCCCCTCCAAGGAATTGATTCAATGAAAAAATGCAGTTTCTACATCTTTATGGTTTCATCCCTAATCACACCCTATAAACAACCCCCAGCTCCTCAGCCCTCTACCCACCAAAATTCCCTTAAAAACTCCAGTCCAAAACTCCTCAGAAAGGTGAGTTTGAGGTTCCCTCCCACCTCCTCATTTAATTGCCCTATGATGATTAAACTCTTTCTCTACTGCAACTCCTGCTGTTTTGATGCATTGGTGCATTTGGTGCCTGTTACCATGCAACAGGCAATCAAACCTTGTTGTTCTATAACACCTGGAAGTCAGAGAGGACCATGGATGTCTGTTGAATAAAGCTATTCCTCCTGCACAGATTAGGAAATTTCATCCTGATGGAGTCAAAGTTTGAAAATCAAACTCATAGAGGAACCACAAAACGTTCTGGATCCTGACTTAGGGGATGGAAATGGGAAAAAAAAGTTTACAAGAAAAGAAATAGCTAGACTTAGGGAACAGTCATCTGCAGTCACTCAAAGAGTCATCTGGCTAATATTCCTTTCAATAAGTACAATTTCTCTTCCACTGTCTCTTTCTTTTATGCTCCACTGGAAAACTCCTGGAAGAGCCTGACTTTCACTTTAATCACTGAAGAGGAAACAGGATAGTGAATTACATGTTGACTAAACAAAGTCCACATTACACCGCCTTTAACAGACCTCACAAGGTTGTTTAAATCTGGAAACCATAAGGTTTAGCGAGAATGATAAGGCTGACCACCTGTTTCCCACCTCTAACAAGAAACACGGTTTAATTTTGCTTCCTTTAAGAAAATTAGCATGCTTATACTGGTCACACTTAAGACACCATATGGGGCCACAGGTGCTAATGAAACCATCATGATGTCTCCTGGTCATTAGATGCACAAGAATAAAATCACCTTGTGACAAAGGGCTAGAAAACCAGACAATGAAAAGTGACACATTCTTTTCAAGTTCCTCTGCCACAGGTGTTTCAAATGCTCAAAGTAATATCTGATTCCTCTCACATTTTTATAAGATTTCGAACCAAAATAAGCAGCTAATGCACCAGCCTTTAAAAGATCTTATATAATCAGAACTGTTTGTTCTCCTTGTATCTCCCATGAAAGCATGGACATTATCAAGCCTTCCCTGACACACATGAACAAGATAAGTCAATGCCCCCCTCCCAGACTCAAGATAATCTGGAATCAGCACTGTGTTGCAAAGCATATAGCTATGGCACTGACTCTACATTTTACGCACAGAGGAGCTTGGAGACATACCATTGTTTTAAACTAGAAGTACTTTCTTTTCATGGTACTTCAAAGTCTCCCACTGACACTAGCACCAAAGTCTGAATGTCATGAATTGCCCATGTAGATAGACAATTATCGGTCTAGTGCAGGAAAACACTGAAGACCCTCATGCACAGAGACCTAGTTCATCCAAGCAGGGAGCCACCCTTGCTTCTCATATCTATACAGATTCACGCTTTCTGCTTTTTCTTCCCCATTCTACAGGTACAATTCCCTTGCAGGAAGATTTTCCACTGAAGAAAAGCTTTTGGGATGAAGGGGGCAAGAGGCTGATCACTGTCTATCTATATGGGCAATTCATGAAATTGAGACTTTGGTGCTAGTAGCAGTGGGAGGCTTTGAAGTACCACGGAAAGAAAGTACATCCTATGGTTTGAAACAGTGTTATGTCTCTGATCTCCTCTGTGCATAAAATTCAGAGTCGGTGCCATAGCTATATGCTTTGCAACAAAGTACTGATTCCAGATTATGTTGAGTTTGGGGTGGGATTGACCTACCTTGTTCATGTGTGTCAAGGAAGGCTTGATAATGTCCATGCCTTCATGGGAGATGCAAGGAGAACAAGAAGTTCTGGTTACATAAAGACCTTTTAAAGGCTAGACATTCTGCTTTGCTGTTTATGTGTATCCTCAGGTGAATCTCGATACCTTCCCTGTGAGCTAGATACCAATACATCCATTTTAGAAAGGAGAAAATTGTCAATGTTGACCAAGAATAAAACCAGGTCTGTCCAATATGGAAAATTACACGCTGGTCTTCCAAATGTCACTGGCCTCAGTAAGTGGGAAAGGAAAGGGATGAGAGGGTCTGAGGTATGGTCTAGCTCCCATTTTCTTTGCTCTTTTAGGATCGTAACATGCTGTGCTACAGGTGTGCATTGCTGTATAGAGTGGTGTATACCACTGGGCTAGTAGGAGTAAGAATAAACTTCTAATCTCATGTTAGGACCATGAGCTGCTAGAATGGGCACCTTTTGTTTCTTCTAGAAATGGGCATTGCTATGAATTTCAAATCAAAATAGAAACACTTTTAGGCAGTGCCATTCTTTATATAACTGTGAATAAGTAAAACACTGGTTAATATGTTTTCTGTTTTATGATGAATTCTTTTAACTACTAGGCTGGTGAAAAGGTAATTATGGGTTTTGCCATTACTTTCAATGGCAAAAACTGCAATTACTGTTGCACCACCTAATATATATGGTGCTTCAAAGAAAGTAGCATGTGACAATAACATTTATTTGAAGGACTAAGGGAGGTCACTGGATTAATAATTGTGCATGTCATTCTATAAGAGTACCCAAGATTCAGTAGCATCTCTTCAACTCCAAGTTTAAAGGAATCCAGACTGAAAGGTAATATCAGAGGACTGTCACTGAATGGACGTCCCAAATTTTGGGCATGAGCTAATGGCTTTTAATGCTAACTCCCATCTCTATGCATTTGGAACATATTCTGGCAACCTCGCACAGCTTTGCTGGTGCCAGAGCATTTGGGCATTCTCCACTCTAAGTTATTTTGACTAAGTGACTCCTTCCAAATCATAAAAAGAGCATGGGTGGATTTGCATCTTTGGAAGGCAAGGTTCATATTCTATGATAATATTTTGCTCATTTTCCCTCTTGCATATCATGAATTATGAATTTGTGTATTATTCATCCAGGCTAACAGCTAGAAGAAGCTCTCAAAATGCAGGGTACACATGAATTTTGCTAGGAAAGACCCTTGTAATATACATATTTTAAAATGCATATCATCCTTGTCTCTTGTGACTACACACATTCAATGAACATATTTGTGTGTCCGAAAAGAGGGTATGCTGGCAAAATAATAAAAAAGCAATCACTGTTTTTGAGCTTCAGGATCAGAGACTCAAACCTACTTCATCCCTTTCCACTCTTCCTCAATAGCCTCTCTATGGCCCAGTTGTTTTATTTATTAACTGAATGTGTGAGATGGCATTTTCTGTGAAAAATTAGAATCAGATATCTCTAAGCATTTTAACCTCAACAATAGAGTACTTAGTTATAAGGCAGTAATATTCAGTTCAAGAGCAAGTGTACAGGGAAAAATAAAAGAATAAGATGCATCTGGGTGAGCGGCATGGTGCAAAAGATGAAGTGGCCTGAACAGCCGTTCCTTATCACCACACAGATGCTCTGCGGACAGATACTCCATGCACTGCCACTGGGAAACAGATAACCATGCCTGCCACTGGAAGGGGAAGTCACAGAAAGAAATTGCTCTCAGACATCACAGAATGGATTATAAAACAAAAATATCTATATCAGTGAAGACCTTTTAAATCCAATACAAAAAGAAGGGCTTTCTTTGTCCTTCCCTTTGTCATGCCTGCATTATCAAGGATAGCTGCTAGCTGTATACTGCTTGTCTGAAAACAGCAGTAAGAGCTGGAGAAAAGGCCCCATAGATTTCCTTCCTAGTAAAGGAAGACTATTATTATAGGAAATCACACTCTAATTCTGTTTATGTAGACAACTTCTCTTTAAGGGAAAAAGAGTATTGAATATTTAATGTCGTTTACATTTTTCCTGCAACTTCTTATGTTGAGCAAAAGCCATTGTAGAAAAAGGTAAAAATACATTGGTACACGGACAAGTACCATAAAACATTAAGGGAGAGGGTGAACTTCCAAAAGGGCTGGAAGTAGACATATTCAACAGGAAACAGAGACTACTGTTTGCGTGGTAAGAAAATAATTGGACAAGGAAATCAGAAAGCTGGAATCCAGACTCGACCCTGTTGTAAATAAGATTTATGTCCTTGGGTAACAGGCTTAACCTTCCTGGGATTGAATCTGGTTGTGTCTTACATGAAAGGTCAGGTGACTTAGGCTGCCCAGAGACAGATATCAATCAATTAAGGAGGAACGTGGAAAAACCAAGATCTCCTGTTTAAAGTCTTCCAGTTACCCAGCTGCAACAACAGATCACCATGAGTGTGTTCATACACAAGATCTGAGGACTTCAGTGGTAGGTTCTTTTAAGAATAATGTTAGGCCAGGCACAGTGGCTCATGCCTGGAATCCCAGCACTTTGGGAGGCCGAGGCGGGTGGATCACCTGAAGTCAGGAGTTCAAGACCAGCCTGGACAACATGGTGAAACTCCATCTCTACTAAAAATACAAAAATTAGCCGGGCATGGTGGCACGTTCCTGTAGTTCCAGCTACTCAGGAGGCTGAGGCAGGAGAATCGACTGAACCCAGGAGATGGAGGTTGCAGTGAGCCGAGATAGCACCACTGCACTCCAGCCTGGGTGACAGAGCGAGACTCCATCTCAAAACAAAACAAAACAACAGAATAATGTTAAATAGCACTTGATTAATTACTGAGATGCATAGAAAATGTCAAGTATCAAGGAATATTTGAGGATTTTTCTGCTTAAAATTACTTAGAAGGACTAGTGGGATTAGTGACTTGGGTTAACCTATCTTCCAGGGGTCTGCAAGCTAGGGCCCATGAAATACATCTTCTCTGCCACCTGTTTTTGCAGATAAAGTTTTCTTGGAACAAAGCCACACACATCCTTCTGTTTACATAATGTCTATAGCTGCTTTCCTGCTACAATGTAATGAAGGCAGAGTGGAATAGTGGTGATAGAGACCATCTGGCCTCAAAGCTGAAAATATTTACTATCTTGTCCTTTCCTTTTGACCTAGAGGAGGTTATAAGGCCGCCTTATGAGAGATGAAAATGGAAAAGTGTGATATAGGTCATAAGTGACATCTGGTTCCTTATGATAGTTTTTGTTGTACTTAATGCATTGTCTAAACACTTAAGGTAAATGCTGAAGGAAAGTTCCCTTATTTTAGAAATAGCCGGAGAGGAGTGGTGTTACTCATGCATCTCCCCAGTCAATATGCACTCTTTAGACCTGCACCACCTGGGGGCTTGTTAGAAATGCATACTCTCAGGCCCTGCTACAGCCCTACTGAACCAGAATCTGCATTTAACTGGTTTCCTGGGGGATTTATATCCACATTTAGTTTAACTAGCACAGCCCTAGACATTAGAGGAAGTCAGTTTTTACAGACACAACAGAATCTGGGTGCTTTTGCTTTTAACTGGATTCCTGGGGGATTTATATCCACATTTAGTTTAAGTAGCACAGCCCTAGACGTTAGAGGAAGTCAGTTTTTACAGACACAACAGAATCTGGGTGCTTTTGCCAAATTTTCACAGCTATGGACTACAGAGTTGACATACGAATCTGCTGTTAAAAGCATTCTAGGCACAGGGAACTATAAATTCAGAATATTGTACGTTTACAATTTCATGACACGTTTTCAATAAAGTTTTAATTATTTAAAATTTAGCATGTGTATGATATTTGAAAACCACATCCCATAACCATCTTCCCTCTAGAATTGGGTTTACCTGAAATAATAATTGCAATCTTTATCATTTGGTCTTAGTGGATGGCTCATGAAATTTACCAATGTTTAACAGTATCTGAAATCCCCATTATTTTCTGCCCAATTGTTTCCCCTTTATTGCTCTGAAGAACTGTCCTGTTTCCCCTTTATTCTTGCTGAAGAACTGTCCTTGTTAATTTGTTCATTAAGGATATATGGGTGGTAAATTCCTAGTCTTTGTATATCTGAAAGTGGTTTCCATAGCTTCATCTTGATCTGAGGCTACCTGGGTATTGGATTTTCAATTGATGATTATTTTTCAACACTTAGGCTACTTCTCCAAGACCTTTTCACTTCTCCTGATGTTTATGTGACTCTACTAACAGACTAACAGTTTTTCTATTGCAATCTGCTTTTTATTAATATCTTGGGAAAGTACTTAACTTTATCTTCATTCTCAATATTCTTTAGTTTTACATCAATCTGTGGATTTACTGATCATTTTATTTGGTACTCAAGTGATGTATTTCAATGTGAGAGCTCATGTTTCTTTAATTTAGGAGTATTTCCATCCATTATCTACCCAATCATTGTTGCCGTGGTTTGCTCTCATCTCCTTTTACTAACCCATGTCCATAAACATATCTCCTAACAGGTCTTTATGTATTCGTATTATTTTTTATTTCTTTGTGCATCCTCTGTACTATGTTTCAGTGTTCTCTTTGATTGTAGAGTCTACACTTTACAGTATTAGTTTTATTTCCATTACTGTATTAGTCTGTTCTCATGCTGCTAATAAAGACATAGCCGAGACTGAGTAATTTATAAAAGAAAGAGGTTTAATGGACTCACAGTTCCACATGGCTGGGAAGGCCTCACAATCATGGCAGAAGATGAAGAGCAAAGGGATGTCTTACATGGTGGCAGGCAAGAGAGAGTGTGCAGGGGAACTGCCATTTACAAAGCCATCAGATCTCATGAGACTTATTCACTACCATGAGAACAGCATGGGAAAAACCCATCCCCCATGATTCAATTACCTCCCACCAGGTTCCTCCCACAACACGTTGGGATTATTACAATTCAAGGTGAGATTTGGGTGGGGACACGCAGCCAAACCATATTATTTACTGTTCTTTTTTGTTTCTGTAGTTGTGATTTTGCAATTTCTATACCCACTTGCTTTTATTTGGTGCCTGCCTGTCTCTGTTTCATGATTTTTTTGCTCTTTTCATGATTGCTGTTTTTCTTGCATGTATCTTCCTTTGCTTCTCCCTTGCGGTCTCCAGAAGTATTAGAGGTACTGTTCCCTGGAGGCATCATAGGTCCTGTGCTGAAGGCAACTGCTCCTCTAGAGAATGCTTGCCCCATTCTAAGGAATTTCACTTAATGTCTATTTTAAAATCTAAACTGTGGTTAATTGGAAGATTGCATTTTCCACTTCTTGATTCTTTTTGCATGTGTTTTGGGATTTGGATCTTCAGGTGAATAAGATGCATCTCTCTCACTCTTTCTCTGTCTCTCTTTCTTCTTTGCACACACATCTGTCTTCATGTGTCTATTTCCTTGTCCCCTTACCCTTCTCTATGGTCTTATCCTCAGTGGTTGGAGCTCCCACCCAGAGACGTGAGTGGCGTAGTCATGAGTTCATTCACTGAATCTGCAGCCTGCTCAGCTTGGTTCTTGGTGGTGACGTTGTGTCAGCTCCCTTTCTCCTCCCTAGGATCTCAATTTCATAGAAATGCCAGCTCTGAGTAATGGTCAGTAGCTGTCTTCAAACTCTCTTATTTCTGGAAAGAAAGGGCTCTGTCTCCCAGACTCCTGGGGCATCTTTCATAATTTCCCAGGAATTACACTCCGGGTGTCTCCTGGCTCTTGGGCCTAGAGTCCAGCAGTTCCTGGCCACTACTGTGTTGAGTTCCCATCTGGTTTCTATTCCTAAGAAGACAATTTCCTCATTTGGAAATTTGACTATCACTGTTCCATTTTTACGTATTATGTTTCATCTCTCGGTCCTACATGTTAGAAACAAAGACGAGACCTCAAGTATGAGCTTATAATTTTGTCTACAATAAGGCACAACAAGAGACGTGACCCCTTCTATTAAACAGGCCAGGGGAGTGTACCTGAGTGAGTCAATTTAAGCTGGAGACCAGTGTAAATGTATGTTGTGTATGGGCATGTTGGTATATATAATAATAATATGTAAATGTAGTTGAAATATTTTGGATACTGGATATTTTATTAAATACCTTACCAGAATCAGATTTCTAACCTGAACCATTTTTTGACTATTTATTTATTTATTTTAAGTCAGAGTCTCACTCTGTCACTTAGGCTGGAGTGCAGTGGTGCTATCTCGGCTCACCGCAACCTCTGCCTCCGGGGTCCAAGTGATTCTTGAGCCTCAGCCTCCCAAGTAGCTGGGGTTACAGGTGTGTGCCACCACACCAGGCTAATTTTTGTATTTTTAATAGAGATGGGGTGTTTCACCATGTTGGCCAGGCTGGTCTCAAACTCCTGACCTCAAGTGATCCACCTGCCTCGGCCTCCCAAAGTGCTAGGATAATAGGCATGAGCCACTGTACCCAGCCTTTTCTTGACGGAGTTCTGATATCTTCAAATTGAGATGAATACACAATAAGGATAACATTTCCTAATGTGCTACCACATTAGAAGCTTAGGGACAGGACAAGCTATAAATAAATAAATGAATTAGATGGAAAAATAGATGGATATGTAGCTAAAAATACAGCATGTTTATTACTAGTGAGTGACTCAAGCCTGCTGGAAAAATGGAAACCTTTTCAAGGACAAAGCTAAACCTTTCCATTAATTACATTCCAAATACAGGAACTATATGAAAAAATAAAGCCACTGAAAATTGCTAAAAGTATTAAACAGCTACTTTTATATCACAGACAAGACTCATCTTTTATATGTGAGACAGTATCACCTATTTAAATCTGAAGCTATTTTTGCATTTGCCTTGAATGTGCAGGTACTATATTTAAGGCAGACGGGTGATGAAGGAAATAACGCCTACTCCAGTGGATTAATTTAGTGGATTCACTTGAAAAATAGCCTTACCTTCCTCTAAATTAAGAAATATTTACTCTTACTCTGCAGATGTCAAATGAAAAAGAAATGATAGAGCCCTTGGTTTCAAGAGAGACGTCTCTTTATAGTGTTATAAATTGTGCTTTGCAAATTAAACTTGTACAAGCAAAAGTTTCCCTTCATTCTGGGAAAATAGGCCTTGTTAATACAATGCTTTTCCTCCGCAACTTTAGAGTTTCTGCATAAACTTAAAAGAAGTTAAAAATAGACAAATATGATTTATTTAGCCAAAAAAAGAAAACAGGGTAAATCATTCAACTTATTAAGAGAAATCTAACTATTCAAGTTGCTGAAAAGACCACAAATCCTTGTTTTTGCAGAGACGCTCTTATTTTTCAGTCTATTTATTTTACATAGTGCCCTCAAATACAAATTTTAGATAAACATAAGTTATGAGCAGACATTTTTTTCTGCTTTAAGTATTATATTCCACCAGATGGATAAAACTTAACAGTTTTATTAAACTGCAAATTTAAAAACTGCATTTTAAAAAAGTCAATGTCCACACAAATAATTCAAAACACCAACGTGTTTTTAAATTCAGATCTATGTATCTGGGGGTGAAAATCTTAAACCAGCCTTCCAGCCTTTCACCTTGGGGTAGGGGGAGCAAACGTTAGCACTGTGGTTGGGGAGAGAGGAAACTTGATTGATTGATTGAGACAGGGTCTTGCTCTGTCACCCAGGCTGTAGTGCAGTGGCACAATCACAGCCCACTGTAGCCTCTATCTCCTGGTCTCAAGCAATCCTCTCGCATCAGCCTCTCAAGTAGCTGGGACCACAGGCATGCGCCACCAAGCCTGGCTATTTTTTTTTTATTTATTTATTTTTTTGTAGCAATTGGGTCACCCTATGTTGCCCAGGGTGGCGTCAAAGTCCTGGGCTCAAGCGATCCTCCCACCTTGGCCTCCAAAAATGTTGGGATTACAGGCGTGAGCCACTACATCCAGCTGGTTTTAAAACAGAATGTTTCAGTAAAAACAATGACTTCTATGGCAAGAGGTTTTAAAACCTGGCCATGGAAGAATCATTGTTTCTACCGAAAATGATAAGGTAATGTGACACTTCACTGCTGCCATCATGTAGCTTATATCAATAAGGGCATGTCAGCAACTCACTCTCCCAGGCAGAATAAAATGCATAATAGAAGCTAAGAAAAAAAGTTGTGATACTTCTAAATAAGAAAGAATGCTTTCAGAAAGAGCAGGGCATGAGGACAGGGTGCATGGTAGCGGGTGGTATGAGGGAGATGGTCTTGAAACCAAACCTTGGAAGAGGAAGACATATTCAAGTTGTAAAGTACGGCCTGAAATTACACTAAAAATTAAATCAATGTTTATGCTACATGCTTTTATTTCAATTTGAAAAATAAACAATCTTTTTTTACGTTAACTGTTTCAGGCATCTTAATTTGTTACGGGTTTGCCTGATAGAAGCGTTACGATGGAAAAAATAAAAGAGGAAAAGGAGGGAGATATAATTCTGG
Organism: Nomascus leucogenys; assembly: GCF_006542625.1. Lineage (NCBI taxonomy): Eukaryota > Metazoa > Chordata > Mammalia > Primates > Hylobatidae > Nomascus > Nomascus leucogenys. The sequence goes on along the minus strand of NC_044406.1, from coordinate 6,245,102 downwards.
AAAAAAGAATGTACACTGGAGGTAGAGAGCTCAGGGATGGCAGCTCAGATCTGGAACAATTACAGTGCAATACTTGGGCATCAGCACTCTAAATCCCGAGGAGCTAGCCAGGAGCGAAGTGAGGAAAGAGCAAATAAATTTAAACAATGCTAAATACCAAAGACAAGCTAGCTAATTCTTATTTTGCATGAGGCTTGCCCACGTCCTTTCTTGTAAATTGTCTGGGCCATCTCTGGTCATTTGGTGGCATCAGCAGAACAGAGATATAGTGAGATGCAGAGAGCCATCGAAGTTGTCTGACGTGGTGGGAACAAATGTGACTTGGCTTGGAGTGTCAAGCCAAGAATGAGTGCATGCATCAGATGAAAGTTGTCCATGGGGTCTTGCAGACATGAATCGCTGCAAATGTAGTCTAGTGAAAAAGCAGAATTCAGATGCAAAACACCATTTTCAAAACTTCTCTTTCAAAACCCAAATGCAAAGTGTATTTCCCCATATAGAATATACTAAATAATGCACGGCCAACAGACCCATGCTCACAGTACATCACAGAAACATTCCCAATGCCTTTCTTCAACCAGTTATTTTCAACTCAATATTATTTATCAAAAACAGAAAACCTTTTTACCTTTATTGCTTAAAATTCCTTTAGAGGTTTGGGCATTGTATAGATAGAAAAAAAATGCTTTCAGGATGAAAATAAATAATTAATGACCTTTAGATCTGAAGCATGGAAGCAAAAACAAAATCGGTTTTGCATTTTCACCCTCACTCAAATATATTTATAGTCCAAAGCTGCTTCTCTGAAACTAGACATGGTTTTAAAAGAAAGCTTACCATGTACTTTTTGCAAGGTACTTGAACACATGATTTTTATTTCATGAGGAAATAGGGGATGGAAGTGAAATAATAGAATACAGAATAGATCCTCCCAATTAGAGGGTGCTAAGGCAACTAAAAGAGGGGAAAATCACACTTGCTTAATTATTAAAGACTGGAAAAGAAATAATCCATTTCCTGTAGAGGAATGACATTGCACAGCAGCTGCAAAGGCAGGTGAATAAATAGGTTGCAGAGAATCTTACTGACTGCTTGCTTCAGTTTACAAATTAAAGAGAAATCGAATGCATTTCAATGAATATAACAGTGCCCAGGCAGAGAGAAAGCATATTATTTGTGGCTTGCACACACTGCTAGAGATATGCAATTTCATAGGAGTAAAATCTATAATTTGGAATTGGTTTAACAGTTATCATGGCTAGCACGTTGCTGATTCTTAATGAATGTGTGTTAATGTCAAGTATTAATTTAGAGTTTAAAAATCAGGGCTCCCTGTTTACTTCCATGAATGTTTATTGATACTGACGTGTGATAGGCACAGTATAATTCACACAAAGATAGAACCATTGTAATGCTTGCTAACTGTGTATACTTGGAGTTAAATATCCACCTCACTACCTGTCCCCAAGTAGCTGGGACTGGCAGGCAGACAGCAAAAGTATAATATGTAGGAAGAAAATGTATTCCCTTCATTTTTTTAAAGTTTCTCTTTTTCAATATTTCCTATGCCAATCTCAAAACCCTTTTTGTTCTCCTAAAGTCCATGCAGGGTTTTAACTTTTCCCTCATAGATGCTTCCTCAGACTCTGGATCTCCTTCACCCATTACTTCATCTCTATTAATTTCTTCCTCCCAATTCTTGCCTCCTGAGAGTCCACCCACAAGTCCCAAGCACACCTGCACAGCACTCCGATAACCCAATTTTGTGCTCAGCCTAAGCCAGTGCTTCTCAACCTTGGCTACACATTAGAATAACCTGGGCAGCTTCCAAAAATTTCAACAGATTCTGGCAACAATGTTTTCTAAAGCTCCTATGAGGCCTCCTGTGATTCTAGTGTGCAGCCAATGAGTCCTGGGCTGAGGGGAGCCCATTGGCTTATTCTATGAGTCATTTTGGGGTATTTGTACATTAATCAGGGCATTCTAAAAAAAAAAGTCTTAACATAGCAGTCCCTTAGAGAAACACTTTTGAGATTTATTAATAGGTATTGGGTGCATCAAAAAAAAATTGGAATTCTACAGTCTGATAAATTTGTCAATGCATGCATATCATGTCACCCTCTCAGAGACATGAGTGAATACATCAGATACTCTATGAACACATGGCTTTAAAAAAAAAAAAAACACAAAAAAACCCAGATAACAAAAAATTAAACTCATTTCAGTTTTATTTAGTCCGGGACTCTCAAATTTATTTGACCACCAAATAGGGTTTTGTTTTGTTTTTTTTCAGAGCATCAAAATTAACATCCCATGAAAATAAGACTCAATTTTCCCTTGGGAAAAGGCTGTTTCAACACTGCAGGATTTGTCTTTAGAGGTGGAACTTGGTCCTCAGTGCAAACTCCTGGGGAAGAAATCAAGGAGAGATTGTGGGGAATTTTCTCAGACTTTCTTCATTTCTTCTACAGAAGGTCAGTGGATTCTTCAATCTGTAAGGTCAGCTTAGAATGCAAACTTTTCTTCAACCAAGCTAAGCTATTCGCCACTTCTGTAGTGGAGATTCATGTTACTTTATTTCCATGACAAAATTTAAATTTTGAACATCAGAGCTAGAAAAATTCTAAGACATTATCTAGAATGAAGAACTAATTTTTCCACTGCGGGTCCAGTACCTAACTCAAAGAAACCTCAGCTCAATCATCTATAAAATGGGGATGATGAAAAAAACATTGTCCTTGTCATGTATCTGTGGCTATTAGATAAAACGCACTTTCCAAGAACCCAGTGAAATGACTGATCCAGAGAACACACTCAACACATGAATGCAGTCAGTATTGCCATTTTCAAGAAGCCAGATTTTATGGGAACACCAGGTACAGCGTTTACAGGAAAGGAAATGTCAGTAAGACACACACACAGACCTTTGACCTTCCCACACAGGAACTGGAAGAAATGTGTGGCTTTGTCTTTAGCAGGTCTCAAATTCTAAATGACAAATATAGAAACAGGAAGGAAAGGAGCAAGATGAGACATCTGCAAAAAGGTTTGAGGAGATTCCCTGGTCAATTTGTTTGAGAAGACCTAGGGATAAAGGAAGTGGGATATAATATACAAAACTATGAGGAAGCATAGAGTGTTGAATGTTGATACTTAAAAGTAACGGATGATCAAAAAGAAAGAGTGGTACAAATAATTTAGGCTGGATTGAATTGGTGGAAAATTTCCAAAATTAAATGTCATTTAGGGCTGGGTGTAGTGGCTCATGCCTGTAATCCTAGCATGGAGGCTGAGGTGGGTGGATCGCTTGAGGCAATGAGTTTGAGATCAACCTGAGCAACATAGTGAGAACCTGTTTGTACAAAAGAAAAAAAAAAAAGAAAGAAAGAAAAAAAGAAAAAATTAACCAGGCAGGGTGCCACGCACCCGTAGTTTCAGTTACTCGGGAGGCTAAGGTAGGGGGATCACTTGAGCCCAGTAGTTTGAGCCTTCAGTGAGCTATGATCGCTCTACTGCACTCCAGCCTGGGTGATAGAGGAAGACCCTGTCGCTAAAAAAAACAAAACAAAACAAAAAGTAACGCAGTAATGGAGATAAGTTGTGAATTTTGAGAAAGAAAATGAGGTGGTCACAAGAATAGAGTTTATTGCTGTTAAAAAATTTTGTTTTAAGTATTGCCTTAGAAAATGGGCATAAGTTACGGTCTCAGGAGTTTACATCAGATCCTTATAATTTTTATCTATCATACTGGAAAGTTTTCTGAGAATCAAATATGATGTAGGCAAAATCAGCTGTTAATCCAGGTTCTACACCTGATGAAAAGCCACTTCTGAAAATACCAGATTAAGCTACATTCATTAGGATGTTCCTCTCCTACAATAAAATGTCATTATTGCTGCTCTAGCTAACTGAGAATTCATGATGATTTAGACATCACTTAGCAAAATGTTACTCATGTAAAGCAAAGCTCTTTTTTACATATTGTGCAAGTTCTTAAAGTAATGAATATGTATATACCTGCAAATTGTAACATAATTCAGACTACTTTTTCCACTAATGTAAAGCAGTCAAGTTTATAGATTTTGTCTTTCAATGTGCACTTCTGAGTTTTCAAACTAGAATATATGTTTCATCCACTGCATACTGTTTATTTTCACATTTACTTCCAACCACTCATTTTGTACATATGAGCATAGCATGTAAAATATTCTATATACCTAATTCTTATAGGTACAGATGTTTCTTTCTTTTTTCTTAAAGTGGGAAAGGACTAATTTCGAGGGCTCATGAATCCCTATAAAATCAGAACCATTACCTATGTTGTTCGTTGCTATGGCTACATATTCATGGGATCTGTAGATATGACATAATTCAGGTATCTGCAGAGCAATATCATTGCAAAGAAATCAAGAAAATTTAAATAGCACAAGAAACCAAGAAAAATAATTTATAAAAAGGATACTCTTGGAGATAATAAAATTTCTTACTTCATTTTGTAATATATTTTCAACTTTTATTATTAAATATTAACATCTTTTTATATGTATTCTGTCTCTCCTAAGAATCTAATTCTTCCATTTAATACTTAAAATGTATTCACTACCTGGATAGGAAAAAAGTAGAGAAGATTTTCTTAGCTATGGCATATTGCATAAAATAATGTAAGACAGTGGTAGAGATTAAGTTTATTGTTTGCTATTATAAATAAACAAATATTGCTTTTAACTTGTAACTTGTAGAGGGTATGTTTGTGTAAAGAGATTTCTTTTTCTGGCATCAAATATATTAAATTTACTGAATGACCTTTGATAAAATAAAAGAGCTATGTTGCTTTTCTAAACAATAATCTAAATTAGCAGTTGGGTTGATAATCCGGAAATACAAATAAAAATTTAGAATAACACAATGATTAGGTGTTCCTATTATAAATAAGACAAGCCTGTTAGTATTCATTCATGGCTAGATGGTTGAGAGACAGGTGGTAAGCCAAAAAACATACAAATGCATTCAGATATTAATTGCATAATAATTCATTTCACTGGATTGTACATGATTTTCACATGAATTCATTGTAGCCAAAACAAGTATTCACCTCCTGAATCACAGGAAATAATGCTTCTTGATTGATATATTAAAGTGACTGGTAAGTAGTGATTCTTATAAGAATGTTATATTTCTGACCATGTATTTCCTTAATCAAAAGTTAAAATTTTAGGAACTATAAATTTGGATAAGCCTGATAAAATACTTAAAAGAACATGAAAGTGCCAATGAAACATTAGGAAAGTGTATTATTCTGTCCTCATGCTGCTAATAAAGACATGCTAGAGACATAATTTATAAAGTTCCACAGTTCCACATGGCTGGGGAGGCCTCACAATCATGGCGGAAGGTGAATGAGGAGCAAAGTCACATCTTACATGGCAGCAGGCAAGACAGCATGTGGAGGGGAGCTCCCCTTTATAAAACCATCAGATCTCGTGAGGCTTATTCACTATCACCAGAACAGCATGGGAAAGACCTGACCCCACGATTCAATTACCCCCCACTGGGTCTCTCCAGCAACATGTGGGAATTATGGGAGTTACAATTCAAGATGAGAATTGGGTGGGGACACAGCCAAACCATATCAGGAAGAAAGAAAACCTACCAGGAGACAAAAGGAAATCTATGTTGATGAAGATGGAAAACACTGAAAAAAGAGAAGAGCAACTGAAGATAAAGGAAACACGGTGAACAAATCCAGATAGAAGCCCTGGGTGTGAGTAATCAAGTAACAGTCAATGTGAAAGAAAGCTGGTTTCATAAATACAAGTTTTACCTGTGAGCTATCAGTCATATTGATCTGTCCCTTCACACTGACTGCATTGGTCAGAGTTTTCCAGAGAAACAAAACCAATAGGATAGAGAGAGAATGAAGTAGACAGATAGATATACAGATGATTGAAAGATAGATGATAGATAGATAGATAGATAGGGCTAAGTAGATGATAAATAGCTAAAGAGAGATGACAAATGATTGACAGATAGGCAGATGATAGGTAGATTATAGAGAGATCAATAGATAGATAGACATGGATAGGTAGATGATAAATAGCAAGAGATAGATAACAAATGATTGACAGGTAGATGATAAATAGCAAGAGATAGATAACAAATGATTGACAGGTAGATGATAAGTAGATTACAGATAGATAGATAGATAGATAGATAGATAGATAGATAGATAGACATGGATAGGTAGATGATAAATAGCAAGTGATAGATGACAAATGCTTGACAGGTAAATGATAGGTAGATTATAGATAGATAGATATGATGATAGATAGATAGATGATAGATAGACAGACATGGATAAGTAGATGATAAATAGCAAGAGATAGCTGAGAAATGATTGACAGATAGGTAGATGATAGATAGATAGATAGATAGATAGACAAATACACATGCAGATGTACGTTTTTGTCTTTCTATATGTATCCATCAATGACATTTACTTGTAAGGAATTGGCTCACCTGATGATGAGGACTGGCATGTCTAAAATAAGTAGAGGAAGCAGTATGCCGGAAACTCAGGATTTCTATGTTACTGTCTTGAATTTCTTGAGGCTGAGTTTCTTTACTCTAGGAAATCTGTTTCAGCTCTTAAGGGGATTGGATGTAGGCCATCATGTATTGAGGGTCAACTCCCTGATGTCAAGTGATAGGGAATGTTAATCCCATCTACAACATACTTTTGCAGCAATATCTAAATTGGTGTTTGGCCATGATTGACTTGTAAAATTTAATCATCACACCAACCTGACTTCTCTCTGCTCCAGACATCCCTCTCACATTGAAGAGAACAGAGTTCTCTTGTTTAGTCTCTTCAGTCATCATGGAGTGGGTAAGTTTGTATTGTGTTCAGAGTAAGTTGCACCATTGAGTAATCTCTGGAATCTTTAAGAGCTTTGTCTGATAATAAGAAGGTTAATCGTATCTACAATGAAATATGTGAGAGGGAACCAGAGAGACAAAGGAGAACGCTTGGGCCCAACCTCTATATTCACGGACTTTATGGCTACAAGATTGGTTGATATGGTCAAATATCCCTGCACGTTTTGACATTCTTCTGTGTGAGGTTCAGTCAGGAGTGGTGTATAGCATGGTGACTTCCGCCATCAGGCTACTCAGGGTCTGATATTAGCCTTGTCACGGATTAGTTGAGTGGCTTTCAGGAAATTTTTTAACCTCTGCAGACCTCAGTTTATTTGCCTGTAGGGCAGGTAAAACAATGGTACCCAGCTGGATTGCTGTGAAGTTGTAATGGCATAATTTGTGTAAATTAAATAAGACAGGGTCTAGCATATAGCAAACATTCAGTAAATGCGAGCTACAATTCTTAGCTGCTCCCCTGTCATCTCTGACTCAGATCATGGGAGCCTGAGGTGTCTACTAAAGATGGGGTGGCATATATATGTGACTCTCCAGAAAGCTTGCTCTACTCCAACAGTAAGTTGGCCTGTAGCAATAGGTAAGGCTGATGTTCAAGTCTTTCCTATGAAAACATCACTTATGTGATTGAATGACTTGCTATAGCTATTATTCTTTCCTTCACAGATAAACTTATTAACAGGGTTGTCTATTACTTGTCCTTGAACTATTACTGCTCAACTCTCCACAACCTGGCTTCTGCACCAAGTATGCTACTGAAATGAATTGAAAATACTATCATCTTCTCAGTAATTTCTCCTGCCTGCCACCGAGCTCATACCTATTCCTAAATCTTAACAGTAGTCACGTTTGCCTTATAAGTCACATTGTAGCATCGCAGACAAAAACTAATGGTGATACAATGTATTGGTGTCACACATTAGCTAAATAAACTTGTGGACCTTATTAATATTTTATAGTTCCTTTAAAAAGGGCTCTTTCTGATGGCTGGGGATACCAGAGTGATAATTAAGCATCCTCCACACTGTCACCCTGCCAGGCATTTTGCAAGTCAGGAGGATGGATTGTGGTGGGGCTTCCTAGATTCTTATCTGTATACATCTCCACAATTTTTTCTTTCTCCTTCTGTTATTTATGTTTTTAAATTGTGAGGCAGCAGAAAATGGTACAGTCAGTTGATGACTTCATAGTTTGTTGTAATCAAATAAATATACCCCTTTCCCCATCTCTATGGGTCTCCTTCTTATTTAATCTTGAGTATTTGATTTGAATAGAATAAAATGATATAAATCCAAATTTTCTACAAATAGAGCAATATGGTTTCTTATGGTGAAACTGAGTGGTAGAGAGAAATGATACAGAAAAAAGGCTTATTTTTCAATCCATGTATGCCCTTTCGTACCTTTGAATTTTCTGCCATGTGCATGTATTACTTATTGAAATATGTTAAATAAGTAAATTAAATGAACAACCACATGAACAAATTTAACTGCAGAATATCAAAACCTATAGTTTTTGTGATATATACATACATATATATTCAAGAATAAATGTTTTTATAGATCTTCCTTTAGGATTTCCTTCTTCCAGATTTAGCTTTTCAATAAATAGAAACTGTGTCACAAAAGGAACCACATGAGGATTTAAGACATGGATTTCAGAAATCAAGATGCCAGTCATGTTCTCTTTGAGGCAATTCAGAAAGAAATGTTGCAGATTGCCTTCCTAATAATGCCTGATGAATGACACCTCCCTGTGTCCACCATAAAGACACAGAGTCTATTTCCATGCCCTTGATCTGAGAATAGCCTTGTTATGTACTTTGACAAACAGAATGTGGCAGAGTAAATGCTGTGCGAAGTCTGGGAATTCGATCTTAAGAGACCTTGCAGCTTTCACTCTTGTCCCCTGGTAAACGAGCTCTGAGGCCACCATACAGTGAGGAAGACAAGTGTAGACTCTTGGAGAGAGACCATACACAATGCAAACCAAGGCACCCCAGCCAGCAGGAAGCAGCAACTCTGGGCAGGTGAGTGAGGTTATGTTTTTCTACTTCTCAGTTCCTTCATCTTGCACCCTGTGATCTCCGATCAGTGTAAAATGGGATTTCTCTTTTTGATGTTTTCTCCTGACATTTCTACTTTTGAACCGTGAAATGCACCTATAACTTTCTAGAACGATATGAAATGAACCTATGCAATAATAAGAATTCCATATTAGATATCAGAACTGCCTTTCAAGTTTCCTCTCACCTTAGAAAGCTATACTTGATCCAAGCGACTCGAAAGGGCTGAGTTTCTCAAATAAAGAGGAGCAGGTGCTTCTAAAAAGCTCTCCTCTGGGCTCATTCTCAGTGTACAGCTGCCGTGATGCATCCCTTCCCACAGCCTTAACTTCTGGTGTTGAGCAAAGAACAGAAAACCAGGGTTGCAGCTCAGTGGCATCGCAGAGGCAAACAGCATTTAACTGTCTCCATGCATCACTCTGATTTGAGACTAAAGTCTCTCCTTTTCCTCTTTGCATCAAGAAGAGAGGGCAGCACCAGATTAAATGAGTGGATCTTAGGCCATGCCCTGCCTGTCTTCACATCAGCCTGACACGTCTATCACCACCTTCCACATGTAGCAATCACTGAACTTTGCAATAGCTCAGCTTCTGCCCACACACGTCTTTGACCAGTGGAGACAATGGAGGCATCATTGCACCAAGAGTGCTGGCTAAATGTTTGATGAATGCAGTCCAGAGCACATCTGCCTTTAAAACTGCTTCACATTCAAACTAAGGTAGAGTCACTGGGAGAGATCTGGAAGATGAGCACTTCTCTCACATCACATCATCCCACTGTTCCTTCAGAACACATGGATCGCTTTCGAAAACATCGTCATGTTTTCAGTAATCTACTCCTCTTTTGTTTTACTCCAAATGATTTTCCCAACCTTCCACAACCTTTATAGGGACACACATTTTCTCCTAAAGATTTTTTTGCATCATACGAAACATAATTGATTCTCCACAAAAATCTGCCATTAATAAGAATATTTAAAGAAAATGCCTTAGGCATTTAAAAATGTTTTAAGTAGTGCCAACATCATTGGATTAAGCACGTGGCCTTAGAAGTTGACTACTTTGATAGACAATGTTCATTTGGATAGAGGACAACTGGTATCATTTTTTTAGATAATTAAAACATAACCACTCTAATCCAACCATAAACATAAACCACAATAAAGAGCAAAACAACATACAGGTATTTATTTATACTCACAGTGTGCATCATTTGCCTATTTGATGGTATATCTAGCATTATTTTAATCTCACAATCTAACATTTTGGTCTCCTGGCTTTACTTCACTTTTCCTCTGATATATGATGCTTTACAACTAATATCAATTCCAGAAGGCATCTTATTTTCCCCATATCCAAAATTATTAATAAATATGTCAAGGGAGGAAAACTAGCATCAACCCTTTTAGCAGCTTGACTATTCCTTAAGTCAATACAAATACGTATTATTGACCTTCAAGTCATTTCCCCACAGGGTGTACTCTTTTGGTGGAAGCTAATTTGCTCCTATTTGTAGGAAAGCAGAATGGTGCAGTGCATAAAACAATTGTGTGAGAGCAAAGGGGATAAGTTTGTATTCCTAATACTGCCAGACGTCATCATCAAACCTTTCCTGATCTCAGTCTCTTTCTCTGTACAAGCAAAGGAAGATCTGGGGTTGGAACTTCCAAGGCCCTTTCCATCTCAGGATTCCGTGCCAATTCTCCCTTTAATGTTGGAGGGGCAGGTAACCTTGTAATGAGAAATCTAGACAGAGCTTTTCCACCCTAGGTGTGCACAGCTCTAGAGCAGTCTCCTCACCACTTTTGATGGCTGCACTATACAAGCAGCCGGGAGAACGAATGACATGACCATGAAACCAGAGCTCCGATTACTTCCACCTATTAATCCTCCTGGCATCATTCTTGAAGGAGAGAAAGAGAACAGACAGAGTAATATGTCAAACACACTTACATTAATGTCAATGTGAAGTCCCTACTCCAATCAGGTATAAGAGAACCAATAAAAAGAACAAAGAGAATTTCCTGGGTGTCTCCTCTGAGCTCTTTGATTATAAAATCCCATTCAATTTTTGCTGGACACTATGGCTCAAGTCTTTAATCCCAGCACGTTTGGAGGCTGAGGCAGAAGCACTGTGTTAGCTCAGGAATTTGAGACTAGACTGAGCAACACAGCAAGACCCCCATCCCTACAAAAAAAAAAAAAAAACTTAAAAACAGCCAGGTGTGGTGGTACACGTCTGTAGTCCCAGCTCCTTGGGAGGCTGAGATGGGAGGATCACTTCAGCCCAGGAGTTTAATGCTGTAGTGAGCTGTGATTGCACTACTGAACCCCACCCTGAGTGACAGAGCAAGACCCTGTCTCTAAAAAATAAATAAATAAAAATAAAATGAAATAAAATCCAATTCCAGGTAAGCATTATTACTCTCCTACAACTGATAAAACAAACTAGGCTTAAAAGAGTAAAATAGCTTGTCTAGGGTCCCTTGGTCCCTTGCTCCTCCCTGGAGTGAGGAGAAGTGTGGTTCCCAGATGGCCTGCCTCCAGTGGCTGCACTGAGGGGTGGCTTGAAAAGGATTTAGACCACACAAAAATCTCCATCACATCCCTCTGAGTCACCCAAACAAATACACAATCTCAGTGATATGGTTTGGCTGTGTCCCCACCCAAATCTCACCTTGAATTATAATAATCCCCAGGTGTCAAGGGTGGGGCCAGGTGGAGATAATTGAATCACAGGGGTAGTTCCCCTCATACTGTTCTCATGGTAGTGAATAAGTCTCACAAGTTCTGATGGGTTTATAAATGGGAGTTCCTCTGCACATGCTCTCTTGCCTGCCACCATGTAAGATGTGCCTTTCTTCTCCTTTGCCTTCTGCCAGGCCTGTGAGGCCTCTCCAGTCATGTGGAACTGTGAGTCCATTTAACCTCTTTTTCTTTATAAATTACCCAGTCTCAGGTATGTCTTTACTAGCAGGGTGAGAACAGACTAATACACTGAGCCATCAGAAACCAGGTGTTTGCTATGTAAACACAGCTTCTAAGCAGCATCCTTGCCCTCCCTTCTATCACACTGATGATACCAACCTCCTTCATATAGAGATCCTGGGGTCTCCACTACCTAAATCAGATCACAGAGGATTCCACTTTAGAAACACAACAAAAAAAGTATGTTCCCAAGCTTCATCTCAGAATTGGACCACAGTACAGTGGGGACCCAGAATCTTCACTTTTAACAGGAAAGCCACGTAATTCTTGATAGTTTCAAATAGCAATGCTTGAAAACTACTGCCCTGGAACACTCTAAGTTGTACTAGGTTGAGGTGAGGGGAATGGAACAAGAGAAGATGTCAGGGGGTAGAAATATAAGGAGTCTGTACTAAACCTGCTCCCTGGTTTCCCCCATGACATAGTGCTGCCCCCCTGGGCATCATGTGGTCCATGAACCAATAGCACCAACATCACCCAGGAGCTTGTTAAAATCACAGAGTTTGGGGCCCATCTCCAAATCTACCAAATCATAATCTATATTTTAATGAGATCCCCAGATATTTCATGTACACATTGGAGTTTTAGAACGGGTGAGGCAATAAATATGATGATTTACCGGGAATCTCACCTTCCCCAACTCAGGGGAAAAGAAAACAAATATTCACATAACATCTACCAGGCACACTTTATAAACAATGTTAATTATTTCTTTCATGATTCACCAAAGTGTAGTGCACTTGGTTTCTCCAGTCACCTGCTTGGCCCTCTTCCAAGTGTACTTTCCTTCCTTTCTTTTCTTTCCTTCCTTTCCTTACTGTTCTAAAGCTTTTTAATAAACTTCCACTCCTGCTCTGAAACATTCCTCCATCTTTTTCCTGCCTTATGCCACCCTGTTCGATTCTTTCTTCTGAGAAGGCAAGAATTGAGGTTGCTGCAGATCCATATGGATTTGCCGCCAGTAACTTGGATACCTTCCACCAGTGACATATTTGGTGCCACATGATTCAGATACCTTCCTTAGTGGTAAGAGATCTCTATGCCTCACCTTCTTTGGCTGGAGGCATCTGGCCCCCGTGCGTGGTTTTTTTTCTCCTCTCTCTCTCTAATTAAAAATAAAGATTCACCAAAGTAAAGTATCTTATTTCAAATTCATAGAGCAAGGACAGAGCAAGGATTTTTAAATTAAAATGAATCTCTCTCCAGTTCCCCTGGCTTTTGCACAAAGAACCAGACAAAAGAAGGCTGCAGGCAGTCCAGGCGCAGTGGCTCAAGCCAGTAATCTCAGCACTTTGGGAGGCTGAGGTGGGCAGATCACCTGAGGTCAGGAGTTGGAGAACAGCCTCACCAACATGGCGAAAACCATCTCTACTAAAAATAAAAAAATTAGCTGGGTGTGGTGGTGTACACCTATAATCCCAGCTACTTGGGAGGCTGAGGTAGGAGAATCGCTTGAACCCAAGAGGCTGAGGTTGCAGTGAGTTGAGATTGTGCCACTGAACTCCAGCCTGGGAGACAGAGCGAGACTCCATCTCAAACAGAAACAAAAACCAAAACAAACAAAAAAAAAGTGGCTGCAGGTAAGAGGAGCCAGTTTTCACAACACCCCCACCATGGACTCACCACCCTTGTCCCCTATACAGGAAAGACTTAACACAGCAGGCCTGGGTTGCTCAAACTCTGTACATTCCCAAGAAAGTCCCATTTTAGTGATGGGCCTTGGTTAGTTTCCTGTGATTTAAGCGCTTAGAATGTTCCCATTGATTAGAGGGCTTTTCATGCTTTGAGTGGGGGGAGTGTCTTGAACCATGCATACAATATTGTGCATATAGTGCATGCAAGCGGTGTACATTGTGGTAAACACTTTTTGTTTCCTTCTAAGAGTCTAGAGATTCAAAAATCATGTTTGATTATGTGCCTTTGCGTCTGCCCTCCAATAAAAACTCTGTACTCCAAGGTTTGAGTGAACTTTCCCAATTGACAATACTTTGGATATATTATTACAACTCATTGCCAGAGGTATTAAGTGCACCCACTGGGAGGACACACTTGGAAGTGTGCCTGGTTTCCCTTGCACATTGGAAGCTTCTGTCTACTTTCCCTTGCACCCTTGCACTTTGCCCATCCATCTTTTTCCTTGTGCTGATTTTGTTTGTGTCCTTTCACTATCACAAACTGTAAGTATGAGTAGTATAACAACTTCTGAGTCCTGTGAGTCTTACCAAATGATTGAATGTGGGCATAGTCTTGGGGACCACTGACACATCCCTCTTCCTTCTAAGAGGCTGCTCTGTTATCTCGAAGCCTAGTGGGGGAGATCTTTTCTACCTCATCCAGCCATCTGTCTTAGTCCATTTTGTGTTGCTATGAAGAAGTATCTGAGGCTGGGTAATATATAAAGAAAAATGTTTATTTGGCTCACAATTCTGATGTCTGGAAAAGTTCAAGTTTTGGCATCTGCATCTGGCAAGGGCCATGGACTGCTTATACTCACGCTAGAAGGTAAAAGGGAGCTGGTGTGTGCAGGCATCACATGGTGGGAGAGGAAGCAAGAGAGCGAGAGAGGCAAGAGGTGCCAGGCTTTTTTAACAACCAGCTCTTCTGGAAACAAAGAGTGAGACTTCACTTATCTCTTCCCTCAACTAGGGTATTAATCTATTCATGACGGATCTGTTCCCATGATCTGAATACCTCCCATGAAGCCCCACCTCCAACACTGGGGATCAAATTTTAACATGAGGATTGGGGGAGTCAAATATCCAAATCATAGCACCATCTAACTTTTTTTCTACATGGTTGATCTTCAGATACAAAATCACATCTCCTACAGGCTTTTCTATATTTTCCCCAATCTTTTTTCTCTAAGATCAATATTCTCAGATGCTTTGATATCATCATATTCAGCTACTTCAACATACCATGGTCATCCTCTCTTAAATGTGTTCAAGTATGCCTGGGCTCTTGTCCAAGTGATTAATTCCAATACTCCCAGATGCGTTCCAACCTGCACAGAATGGAACTTGGTCAACACCAACCTCTGGGAATGAAGCCTGAAATCTTATCTCAGCTATTTTTGTAGACACTTTTAATTTTCCATTTATTAAATAATAACCTACTTGAGCTGTTTTTTATTTTTCCTTATTCTGTGCTAAAGATTCACAATCTGTTTTTTTCAAAGTTATTTTCAAGCCACCTGAGCAAAGCCTGCAACTTTCATACAATCATCATTCTTCTTGGGAGAGTGGATTCATAATTCCCATCTGTCGATATGTTTTGGATCCTGACGAGTTGATGTGAGACAAGATTGTAAATGTTCAAACAGAGTTTTTATCAGACAACTAAGGGTAAACATGAAATTCTCCCCAAAGAGCGAGAAAGAAAAAAAAAAGTTACAGAGTAGCAGTGGTTGTTTCTGATCCTAACTTCAACTGACATTGAGCTAAAATATACTTTGGTCAGTGATATTTGTGAGCATCTAGGCCCCGGGTGCTTTTGCTTTGCCTCTAAACAAAGGCATAACCCTTCTTTTCTGAGATGAACTCAGATTGGCACTGCTTATGTTTGTTCAAGCTTTACCCCTTCCAGCCTGGTTTGCTGTCCTCCCGGCAGCTGGAGGACAATCCCTGCACAGCATTTCCTGCTTGGCTTCTGGTATTCAGTCCCTAAGGTCCCAGAGGTCAAAAGGTACTTCTCATTGCACTGCAAAGTTTTCTTTCCTGGTTTCAGGCTATCTTGTATTTGGTTTTGGATATGTCTTCAATCCTTTCCTAGTGGACCTTATGACTTTGTCGTTATTCTAGCTGGCAGGAAGCTATTTAAAACCTAACTCATTCTGCTGAGATGCTTGTGATCTAAGTCTCAGATGACATGAAAGCTCCTGATATCTCATGTCCTTGCACGCAACTCATTGATAATCATGTCAGGGCAAAAGAGCCTGAAATCTAAAACTTCCAGCACTAGTGTGTCGGTCCATTCTGGACATCCTTTAGACCAATCATTTAGAGAGCTGTTAGTTTGCTTAATTTAGCCCATCTTTTCTCACCTTACCTTGTATAATTCATAATTTCAAAGCAGGAGAAGATCAGTAAAGCCAGGGAAACCTATTTTAAGCTTTAGACGGGAAAACAGCGACCCAATAAGAGTAAAACTAAGCCAAAAATGTTCCAGTATGACTTCAGTAAAAATATGTGCTCTGCTTCAGTAGATGTGTGAGCTGGGAAGAGAGAATAGCACTTAAATGCTACGGGAGACAGAAGGGATGATTGGGAGGCATGGTGAAAGAAAGATCTCAGAATATGGGATGAGACAATTAAAGAAATAAAAGTGTTCCAAAACACCACAAATTGAATTCTTTTAAATATTCTTAGAGAGACAGAGATAAAGAATAGAAGTCGTTTTTAGTAAGTTTTTGTGCTTGGATTGTACTTCTTTAAATAAGACACTACTATGGCACAAACCAAGTAAGTCACGTACTCAATGAACTTGTTATATTACAGGACATGCATGCATGAAATCCACAATGGAAACCATTATAGCAATGTGCACAGAATTTAACGTGGGGATTCACAGAATCTTGGCTAACTTGGCCAGTTGATTCAACTCTATGGCTTTGTCTTCCCCAGTGAGAAAACAAAGGGTGTGCAGAAGAAATCTAAAATCATTTCTGCCACCATTCTATGTTCTTATCAGATGGTGTATTTTATCTGCTACAGATAACGTTGTATGTATAGGTAAAAGGAACAGACTTTTGGAGAAATGTATTTATATTTTCTTTGAATCCCTTTGTTTAGTTACACTGAAGGGTAAAAGTGTGCATATGGAGTGGGGATAGTGTGATGATGATAGTATGGTACCAACATGCATGCACATCCCATTCATTTGTCAACAGTTATGGTTATTCAAGAATGAAATATAAATATACTTCTTTGCTTTCAAATTAATAGACAAGATTTTAAAATTGTTTTACTAAAATATTAGCACATAAATTTCTTGTAACTTATTTGGGCTAATAAACAGAAATTTTAGGTCTTTCTTTTGGCCTAGGGGGAGTAGGAAAAAAATTACTCAGACACTAAAGAAACTATGAGCTCACAAAGTCTGGGAAGCTCTGCCACAGTTGGTACACAGTTGCACAGAAGCAGGCAAGCTAACCTTGACTGCCCTTTCTTACTGAGCCATCTGCATTCAATGTACTTTTCTGAGTGTCAATATAAAACCTGGTTAGTTTTCAATTGACCAAGAAGACTGTTGACTTGATGGTGCTATGTACATAGGTTTACAAAAAAAAATTGCCTTTCTGGACATGCTACACTGACCTTAAGAAAATACTCCAGTGGATGGGGAAGGTGGCTTGTGCCTGTAATGCCAGTGCTTTGGGAGGCTGAGGTCAGTGGATCACTTGAGCCCAGGAGTTCAAGACCAGACTGGGCAACATAGTGAGACCCCATCTCTACAAAAAAATTTAAAAATTGGCAGGGCATGGTGGTGCACATCTGTAGTCCCAGCCATGTGAGGGTAGGCTGAGGCAGGAGGATGTCTCGATCCCAGGAGTTCCAGGCTGCAGTGAGCTATTATCACACCACTACACTCCAGCCTGGGCAACAGAGCAAGACCCTGTCTTTAAAAAAAGAAAAAGAAACAAAAAATAAAGAAAATACTCTAATGAATACAATTCCTGGCACCACAGCAGTGAGAAAGGATGATTTTGGAGGAATTGGATCTTCCACAAGTCTCTAGCTTCATCGTCCAGGAATTTACCCACCAAGACTTTGTCAAGGGTCTGTCAGATATGGAATCTGATCTCATTTTATTTCTCTTGCAAATGTTGCATCTGTATATTTCCTTTCAACCCTTCCCATTAGCTGCACAGTCTTCACTTTTATTTAGCCACTAGGAAAAGCTGATGATTTAGAGCCATTGTTCTTTCCTCTTCAAAGGCCACAGTTGCTGGTGTGAAGCTTGGAGATGCTGAGTCACAAAATCACCTTCAGTGGATAAAATGCAGGGTTATTTGGGACAAGTAAATACATTTGGGACAACATATAGTTATCTTCCTTTGTTCAAAGCTAATGGATTTTCACTCTTTTCCTCCTCTGTTGATTATCATTTTAACCTCTTCATTTCTAATTTTCTATACTATTATTATTAGGCTGGTCTGGAGACCCTTATAGATGATAACTGACACATACCCATACACTGATCATCATTACTTTCCTTTGGCAAGATAATAAAGGTTATTTTCGTTCAGAGTGCATTTCGTGGTTCAGTGACTCCGGCCTACTTACAGTCTCTGAATTTCCTATTCAAGAGATGAGAATAATACTAATAATTTCACTGACAAAAAGTCCTGCATTGATATAGCTTTCTCTATTTTCATATTTATATGGAGAGGGATGTTTTATCTCCGGTCTACATGGTACTGCAAGTAAAATATTACCCAAGTCTATTCATACTTTGGAAAACAAATATACATTAAAATTAAGTAGAAAAGTAATGATTTCTTCTCCTGAAATATGTTTGTCAAATATAGAACTATTAAATAATAGTGGCCAGACATCTCCCAAGAGGAACATTGAGTTTGTCAATCGTGATCCAAAGAATCAGGAATGACAGAAAATTCCTGCTAGCTATGGAAGTAATGATTACAATGTTCAGTTTCCAGGAGACCGTGGACCATGTGTCCATGCTGCTTGGATGAAAGTACAGTGACCTCATCTAGCCTCCTGTGCTGAACACAGTGGTTATGATTTTTTTCATGGTCATGCTTGCTAGACCTGTCTCCCAAGTATTCTCATTGGATGGGACCATTAGCAGGCTAGTGTTAAGCACGGGACCTTTGGCAGGCTAGTATTTTTAGCAAACTCACTTTTAAGTCTCTAGATTGTGATCAAAACACACAACCAGTCCATATTGTCCATAGTGGGATTCTGACCCTAGAGCAGCTCCCAAGTTCACATTCTGCAAGTCTGACAGGCCATCTTGAAGATCACCTGAGCATTTTCCTGAATACTGGACACTGATCCATCTCTGATCTTGTGATTCGAATCTGAAAACTAGATTTCACCTTCTTCCTGATACTACCTTCCCTCTTTGTGGTTCTTACTCTTCCTCTTGACTTGTGTCCCTCTTTGGTAACCTTTCCAAGGTTTAGTCCTTTTATATTGAAGACATGGTCTTTGTGATGGTTAATTTCACATGTCAACTTGACAGGCTGAAGAGATGCTCAGAGAACTGGTAAAATCTTATCTCTGGGTGTATCTTTGAGGGTATTTCCAGAAGGAATTAGCATTTGAATTCATAGACTGAGTAAAGAAGATCACCTTCATCAGTGCAGGCAGGCATCATCTAGTCTGTTGAGGGTCTGAACGGAACAAAAGGTGGAGGGAGGGAGAATTCACTCTCTGTTTGAGCTGGGACATCCAGGTTCTCTTGCAGTTGGACAACAGTGAATCTTGTTCTCAGACCTTTGGACTTCAGCTGACTTGCTTCGGCTGGAGCAAGTCTCCAGCTTGCAGACAGCAGATAGTCGGACTTTTTGGCCTCCAAAACTTCATGAGCCAATTCCCACAGTAGATAGCTACATATAGATATGGATATAGTTATATAGATATATAAGTTTAGATATGAATATAGATATAGGTGTAGATATGGATATAGATATATAGATATAGGTATAGATATGGATATAGATATATAAATATAGGTATAAATGTGAATATAGATATATAGATATAGGTATAGATACAGATAAGTATATATATGTATCATATAGGTATAGATATAGAGATAGACATCAATACAGATTCCAATATAGCTATAGATTTTCTATTGGTTTTGTTTCTCTGGAGAACTCTGATGAATATAGCCTTCCTCTCTGAGGCTTCTGATCACATTTTCCAGGACTGATGTAATTTTCTTGGATGACAACATGGTTGTTAAGACTCTTTACCAATTGTGAAGGCTCCAAATTTGCTCTATCAATTATCATCTATCCCTCAGTTACTGGGCACACCATTTACCGACCCGTTGGATCTAACCTCTTAGACTCTGAGTTGAGTTATATGTCCTTGAAGCTCCGTGCTCAGCTTGGTCCATTTTGTGTTGCTCTCTGACCATGGTCTAGCTATCACACAAACTTCTGGAGAAACTCTGGAGAGTATGGCATTAGCTGGGAGCTTCCCGTCCTACAGTTAATTGGCCTAGTTAATTTTGCTTGGATAGGATGCCAATACTTGGACACCACACAGACAGCTAACCATTTCCTTAATTTTGACGGTTGTGCCACAGGATTTAGTGCCATTCTCACCTCTACAATTTAATCCCTTGGACTCCAGTTTATGTAGAAAGACTTTCTTGGTCCAAGTGATCACTGCAATGGCTACCTCACTGCTGAAAATATTTCCCCATGTGTTAAGCCCACTGGTGGGTAAATTTTCTGGAGTGTTTCATGCTGCAAATCTAATCAACAATCCATACAATCTTGTGAAATTTAATTGAGAAACTTCCCATGCTGACCCTTTTTCACCTGCTAGAATATACAATTCGCATCTTCTTTCAGGTCAAAAGTGAAAACTAGGGTCATTATCATCCCACTCCCCAAGCCTAACTCGAATTAAAATATTGAGCTTTAGTTTTCCTGTGCATTTTGCATTTGGATAGACACAGCATGAAGCATCTTTATAATAGCAGAAGTAATAGGTTTTAGAGAGAAAGATAAGCTTTCTTCATTCACTTGTTATTTTGGATTTGTGTTCTAACAAAATGGGAATGCGCACACATTTTATTAAGTTAAACTGATAAGTATGTTGTGGTAATTGCCTCAAAATGAATGTAGATAAGTTAAAAAAGAAAGAATATCCCAAAGTAAATTGGATGTTAAACATGGGCTCTTTGGTCTTGAACAAATCAGATGTTTATCTGCTGCCAATAACAAAGTTAGAGAAGTCACACTTACTCTTTTTCCCTACTATAGGGAGAAAAAAGAAATTGCTACCTATTACAAATATATGACAACGTGTAAGTATGTAAATGCTTATATTTTATATATTAGCTAAATATATAACTTCCAACTAGATGTTATAAAGAACAGATAGTACTCAAATAAGTATTTGCCTAGGTAAGTGATTCTCAACAGAGGGAGTGATTTGGTCCTCAACAGGAGACATTTGACAACATCTAGAGATATTTTGGTTTCCACAACTGGGTGGGGAGGGGAAGAGGGAAGCAGCTAATGTCTAGTGGGAAGAGACCAAGGATGCTGATAAACATTCTTCTGTGCATAGTATAGCTCCCCCACAACCCAAAAATGCACAGCCTCAAATATCAGTAGTGCAAAGGTTGAGAATTTCTGGTGTAAATAAACTGAAAATAGGTATTTCAGTTCTGATGTTAGGTATTCACTATATTTATCTGGCATGATGCTTTGAATCTTTATTTAAATTGTATCATTTGATTTTCACAACTTTCTTATGAAGCGGTGCCCATTTTTCAGATGAGAAATTGAAGAACAGTAAGTTCAGTGACCTATTCACATTAGTTAAAAAAAAAAAAACAAGACATCCACCATTCACAGCAAGATATAGCTGGTTCCAATGGCATCATATATAATATCCATGGAAGCTTTTCATTCCTTTTATGGAAACTACCTAGCTTCATATTAGCAAACAGATTGGATTAGGTGCTGCAATTCTCATTTTATAATTAAAGAAATTAATGGAGAAGGTTAATCATTGTCCAGGGTTATCGCTAGTAGATATTGGAGTCCATATGCAAGATTATTCTTCTGACTCCAAATCTACAGCTCTTAAACAAAATATAATTTTATGTCCACACTGTCTAGATAAATCACTGTTGTAGGCAGAATCATGGTCCGCAAAGATGTTGATACCCTAATCAACAGAACCTGCAAATGTATTCTATGAAATGGCAAAGGGAAATTAAAATTGTACTTGGAATTAAGGTTTGTATTAAGTCTGGAATTAAGAATGACTTTGAGATAAGATTACCTCTAATTGTATGCATGGGCCCACTGTTATCACTTGGCATTGAAAACCCTATCCCATATTTGGGACACACCAGCCATTCTTGTTTTCATGGTAACAGAAAACAAGTAACCTCTTATTACAGAAAACAAATCACCATGTTTGACATGCCAAATGGCATGGGACTCTGTGGCCAGACACTTCCCAAGAGGACATTGAGATTGTCAATGGTGATCCAAAGAATCAGGAACGACAGAGAATTACTGCTAGCTAAGGAAGTGATGATTGCAACGTTCAGTTTCCAGGGGCCAGTGGGCCATGTATCAATGCTGCTTGGATGGAAGTACAGCGACTTCATCCAGCCTCCTGTGCTGAACACCACGGTTATAATTTTTTTCATGGTCATGCCTGCTAGACCTGTCTTCCAAATGTTCCCATTATTTCCACCCACACTCCAAGCTTGTTTCTCCAGTTTTCCTGGTGATGATGTGAGATGCTCACTATCTTTTCAATATACTCCTTTACCATGCCATCAGCCCACATTGGTTCCTTCTCCTTTTATGTATGTATGTACGAATGAATGCCAAGTACTCAAAAAGGACAGCACCAGGTACATTAGCTCAGCAGAGATACTTGGTTGGTCAGAAGTCCCAGGACGTATATAGGATCTTGACAGCCATGTATAGACTGGGAGAATGCAGAAGCAGGCAACATCCACAGAGAGAGAAAAGGGAAGCAAAAGTGAAGAGAGAAAAAAAGGTAAAACTTCACGGGCCTCTTAAAGAGAGTCAAGAGGGGGTCATGGAAAATAACTACCTGCTCCACTATCCTTGACACCTTACAGGTTCAAGACTTCAACCTCCCATGAAGTTCTGTTGTTCTTCCTGTCCTCAAATCCCTAAATATCATAGATGAAAAGTTTGGCCAAAGAATGCTTAGAGGACTATCTTTTACTTGCCGGCAAGCATGTCTTAACTAAGACTTCTACTGTGAGCCTGTGGGTGTGCTAGTTCCTACTGGAGATGCAAATGATTACCATTTGCTTCTCCACGCTCCATGACTCATGGGTGGCAGCAACTCCACCACAGAATGAAAGGTGGTGACGATACATAACACTTAAGGAGGTATGTAAGAGGTAACAAGTTGAACATTCCAAGGTGCAAAACAAGACATGTTAATGATCACACAAAGTGAAAAACACTTGGAAGTTCAAGAAATAAAAAGATTTGAATTTTTATGCAATTCTTAAGAAGAGATGAGGAAGGAATCAACATTTCCACTGAGAAGCAGATGTTGGGAGCTATGCTATGTTCGATGACAACAAATGGAAACCATAAACATTTACCTTACTACTAGAAATTAATGGGATTTTTTTTTTGCTCAAGATGTCAAGTTAAAAAAAATATGATTCCCTTAGAATAAAAGGCTTTTCAAGAAATTGTGGTTCACAGAACATACTGATAATGAAATTAACTAATTAATTATAAGAGGTGAGAGGCAAGTGGAGAGAGAATCAAGACTAAATATGAAGAATACTTGAATATACTCAGCTTTTCTATCTTAGTTACGCTTTAATTGGCAACTAGAATTAGAAACCATGATATTTTAAAAAGGGACATTGGTAAATTCTACACTTTTGCAAATGTACAAAGTGGGAAGTACTGGCCTACTGAAAGGGAACTGAAGGTCATTTTCTAGTTTTGTTTTCCTCCCACCAAATTATCTAATGAACTGAATTATCTAATTGGCAGGCATCTAATGCACAGGGAGTCCTGTGCACCTGGGATGTTTAGCCACATCCCTGGCTTTTACCCATTAGATGCCAGTAGCATCCTTCTCCCAGCTGTGACAACCAAAAATGTCTCCCTATGTTGCCAAATGTCCCCTGGAGGAAGACTTGCCTCCAGTTGAGAAGAGTTGTTCTGATTAATGTCTGTCTTGGTAGTCTAAAACAAATGCTTGCAAACCCTTAAAAAATATGTTCAGAGACTACACCTTTTTGGCTCTTGCTTTCTGATTCTGGTATCTAACCATGAACTGTATTTACAAGCCACCAGCAATTCATCAAATGACTAAATTAATTATGTTAAAATACAGTAAATTCTGTTGTCTGTACATTCTGTTTAGTCCAATTAGTTACAGCTATGGAGCTGTGAAATTATTTTATTCAAATTATTCTCTCAATCTTCCGTGCTGGTAGAGAATTATTGACAAGACTCATTGGGTATGGAAACTTACTGTTCTGTGCCAGCGGTGATGAAAAGACCTGCCAGGAGGAGATATTGCCTATGGTGATGGTGCTTAAGTTGCTGAAGAGCCAGTCTCAGTAACGCAGGAAGTTGCTGGATCTTAGTTTGTGAAAGGGAAAGGAGTTCATACAGAGTGAGTGTTGTCAATACCTTAAGCACTAGTCATGGGAGCTAAGGTAAGTTTTAAGTATCATATCCTCAAGAATTCCCCATCAATAGTGTCTGAGCCTTTGTTCCCCTTCTCTATTGTCCACCCCTATTCCCAACACTTCTAGTATGTTGGTCCCAGTGTCTTCCCACCACGAATTCTGAAAGAGCAGCCTGTTGCCCGCTCCTTGCTAAAGCTTACCGTGACCCAGATAAGGAGCAGGAAAAGAGCTTCCCCTTCCTCTCAGTCTAATTTTCCAAAAAGAAATGTGGCTGGCACCATCCTGTGCCCAAATGGTAAAACCTCAAGTTTTAGATAGATCTTTCTTTCTGATGTGCTGTACCTATTTCAGAAAGACTACATGCATTTCAAAAAAAGAATATATCTAAAACAGCAGCATGCCCATGAAAAAGAAATGACAATTACATCCATAATATTTTCTTAGCACAGTATTTCAAAAGGCAGTTCTGGGTATGAGACTTATTTTTGTAACCTATTTCCCAGCTTTTTCTTGAATCCAAAATTAATGGGATAATCTAAAGTTTTAGGATTTGAAAAATAACTACAGTAATCTTTTCATTTTCTATAGGCTTTCTTGTTTTGAACTACATTGACTATAAATATGTTTTATGGCCCCAAACTTCAGGTAGGTTTTAAAAGTCATTTAAGGATATACTTCGGTTATATTTGGGATCAAATCTTGATAAACAGCCCACTCTGTCTATCCCCTCTTGATAATCCACTACTTTATGAGGTTGGGCTGTGGCTACTGAATAAAAGTAAGAACAGACATCAAGGATCATGGTCAGAAGTAAAAATGTGCAATCATTGTTATAAGATACAGTGCTGGGCAAGCAGCATGTTGATGTGTCTCAGGACAAGATAAACATGGCTATGTGCCAATGAACAAGTAAGCAAGGAGATGGAACTTAATGATCACACCCTGATTATAAAGCCTGAAAAGGTGGTAGTTTAGGGAGTCTGCAATTTCAGAATATAAATTTTAATTCACTTTTATAAGTATTATGCCATGAATGTCTGTTTTTTAGCTCTTCTATGCTACTGAGGATTGGCTTACTATGTTATGAAAGGGGAGGAACTTATAAAAGTGATCTGTGTGGCCTCTACAGATCACTCTCAGATCTAGTATTCTAGCCCTAACCAAACTCCCATGTGAATCAGAAATGTATCCCCACCGATCTGCTGGATAGTTACACCTGAATGTCTTACTGCTGTTGACATCTCAGTGTGCCCATTGCTAAACTCTCTTTTTCCCTAAACGCTCCCTGGGTGTGACTTTCCTATTCCCTCTAATGACATCATTGATTTCCAAGCTCTTGGATCAGGAATCTTAAAGATCTTTTCTCTAGGCCCTTATATCTGATAGGATTCCAAGTGCATTTATTTTTCTTTTTCATTTTATTTTTCAGCTTTGCTTCTATTAATTACCATTCTACCAACACCAACCAAAACCAAGCCATTGTTACTTGTCATGCATGCTACCATTATAGCCTCCTAACTTATTTCCTCTTACCAGTTTTTTTCTTAATTCAGTTCCGAAAGAAATTTGTCTTATCTAACTCTTTTCCTACTTAATAATACCAAGAAATTCTCTGTAATTAAAATAACTAAAATTTCCTAGTAAGACAATAAAAGACACTATGATCAGCCTATCTTTACGATATCTTTCTCCATCTAGCTGAATCAACCACCATTCCCATTTTTTGACCAAAAAAAAAAACAATCTCCATGGATTTTTTACCTATAATATTCCATGCCTCTGAATCATTTGCTCATTGTGAGGAAATAGGTCTAATACGTTCAAATCCACTTCCACTAAACAGCTATACAGCACTGTGCACACAGGAAAAGACATGTAATATTTGTTGATTAAAGTCAGTTGGCTACCTGTGGGATTAATACAATGACTGTAATATAATCTTCTACATATTTCCTGAGGCATAAATGTCATCCAGTGAACTTTATTTTTGTACTTTGTAATTTTTAGCTAAAGCATATGGAATTATCCTCTTGTCAAAATCAGAGATAAGAAAAAGCCTTAAAGAGGTGATCTTATACTAAAGAATATATAAGATTAGGTTTACAAATTTAATTGGTAGAATGACCATTCCACAAATCGAGCATTAAGTACTTATTATAATTCCCACATTTTTAGAGCACCTACTATGTGCAAAGCAAAGTGCCTTAAGGGGAAGGAATGTAATAAAGAGTTGAACCAATAAGTAAGAAACATGTTTTTTATATTTTGTGAAATTTTATAAGAAAATTTGAATGAGATGAAGAGTTAGAGAGTAATTTGCACGGTGGCTACTTTAAATAAGATAGGAAAAAATGAGAAGGTTCTCAGAGACATCAATGCTGATACTGAGGATATGTTTATATAAGAAACATGTGAGGATTAGTGGGATTTATGCTTTAGACAAAAAAAGGGATAAGCAATAAACAGACCACTAGACAAAATATATGAAACAATTGCTTTCAGATGTTGTACAACGATCAAGACAGAAATGGGATCTCTTATGTGTATGAGTCTGACAATTGCCCTTTGCACCTGGACAAACTTTCGAGGCTTTAAAAACAGAGGAAGGCAATCACTGAGTTGATAAAACAGAGATCAAAGTTCAGGGAAGCTGAGGTGGCAAGAGTTGCAGGACAGAGTTCCAGAAAACATAAAACTTCATAAAGAAAGACCTCTAAAAATCTGCACAGAGGTTCTTTTAAGTGTTTTCTACAAATAAGGACATACATATAGTTGATGAAATTCTATCAGTCTGGGCAGAAATCTCCAGGGATCTGTAAGCAGAACAATTTCCAGAGTGTACACAGGGTAATAAGGTGTGAAAGTTTAAATTGTTCAGAGTATAGAATTAAGAACTAGGGCCTTATTATCGACTGCGGTAGGACCACGTCTTAGTATTAAGGTTAAACTAAACCTAGGCTAATGGTTACTCTAGCAATGCCCTGAAAAAGCTTAAAGACAACCCTTTAAAGCATCCATGCTATCTAGAAGTAACTTAAATTTACCTCAGGTGAGAATTTATACTCCTAAAGGAAGATAACATTTAGACTCTAAAATAAATAACATGCATTATGTTCCACATCCAATTAAAAATTGTATAGAAAGGCCAAACATCAAGACAATGTAAAATATTTTCCATGATAAAAATAATAGAATCAGATTCAGAAATTAAAGTGATGGGATTAGCAGAAAAGGATTTTAAAACAGTTGTTATACTCAAAATGGTCAAGGATTTAAAAGAAAGCATGATTATAATAAGGAGAAAATTGGAAGACTAAGAACTGAATATAAATACATGAGATGAAAAATAAAATATCTGAAATAAAAATTCATTGCACAGGATTAATTGCAAGATGCAGAAGAAAAGACATGTGAATTAGAAGACACAGTAATTGAAATTATTAAGCTGAGTCATAGAGACAAAAGCATGAGAGAAAGGAGTAATTAACTGTGGAACAATATCACATGGCCTGATAAAAGTTCAATTGTAATCCTAGAAGTAGAAAATGGTGAAATGGGACAGAAAAATATTTGGAAAATAATGATTGATGGTTTCCTACGTTTGATAAAAATTACAAATTTAAGATTGGATAAGGTCAACAAACTCCAAATTGAACAAAATATAATGAAATTACATCAAGACAAATCCTTAGCAAATTGACTAAACCTAGCAATACAGTGAAAAATCTTAAAGTGAGTTAGAGGAAAAAGGCACATTTTATGCAGAGGAATAAAGATAATCATCACTTCAGATATCTTGTCAGAAATCACCCAAGTCAGAAGACAATGGATTAGCATGTTTGAAACATTAAAAGAAAAAAAATTAACTTGGAATTTTTTATCTAGCACAAAAATTATTCTAAAATAAATGTAAATATAAGAATTGTTTAGACAAACAAAACCAGAGAAAATTTATGGCCAATAGAAATCTTTTACAAAGAATATAAAAAGAATTTCTCCAAGCATTAAAAAAATGGCATCAGATGGAAGATGGATATGTGGAATCAAATAAGGGAATGAGGACTGCTAGTAATAGTATAACAATGTATATGGGTAAATTTTTAAACATATTCATTGGTATAAACAAGGTAAGAAATCTAAGTTTCAACTTAACAACTTATGCAAAAATTGACTCTAAATGTGTCATAGACAGTCCTAAACCCCAAAGCTAAAATTTTAAGGAGAAAGCTGTGACCTCAAGTTATATAATGAGTTTTTAAGTGTGATTTGAAAAGCACAAATCATAAAAAAGATGATAGAGTGAATTTCAAATTTTAAATCTTCTGCTCTTCTAAAGACATCATTAAGAAAATGGAAAAAAAGACTGTAAGAGACAGAAATTCAACAAAATCTTAATTCAAAATGCATCAAGAACTCTTACAACTTATAATAATGCAAAAATCCAATTAAAATTGTCAACGTATGTGAGCAGACATTTCACCACACAATATACACAAATGGCAAATAAGCATGCTAAGAAATATTCAACATGATTAGCATTAAGGGCTAAAACCTGGAAGTACATAACACTATACATCCATCAGAATAGCTAAAATACAAAGACTGATAATATCAAGTGATGGTGAGAGTGTGAAGGAACTGGAACTCAGATACATTTGTGGTGGGGAAGTGAAACTGTATAATTACTTTGGAAATTACTTGGAATCTAGCTTCAGTAATGTTGATTGTCTAACACAGATTTGGATATTTCTCTTGGAGAAATTATTCCTTGGATTAAGGACCATTTGGCAGAAAAATAGCTTCTTATTTGTAAGTTTTTACCTCCTCTGCCCTACTCACCATGGTATGCTTTCATGTAATTATCTCAGGCTGATTTGCACTTGCACTAATTTGGAGAGGGGGCTAGGAGTTTCTATGGTAGCCTGACCAAAATCTGCATAAAATCATCCCTAGAACTCCTACCAGAGTTGTACCTTACAGAAAATACTTTTATCAGATAATATCCTTGGATGCAAAATATAGGTGTCAATACTGGCTATAAGAAGCAAGAAGATTTACTCAAGGTTATTATGCAGCTGACCAAAATTCCAAATTCCATGACGCTCTGTGTCATCTGCCCCCTCTATAAAGTCCTGGATCTGAATATCCAAATGACCAACACTAGGTCATGGGCTTATGATTGTCTAGGTCAGGGACAATCAGAATCTAACCTTGTTGCTTTGGTAACAAAACGCAGAGCTTTACCGTCCCTTAAGACTCATCAGTAACAATCTCCCCAAACCCAAAAAGGACCTCAGATATCCAGCCAGAAAATAATGACAGATGTCTGTTACAAATAACCCATCACTCCAGCGATGAGTTGGGTACTTTCTTGTTTAAACCAAATATATGAATTAATTCATCATCAAAATATTATTTATAACTTTCTTTTCTAATTAAATTAAAAATATCAAAACATTGTATTCCTGTTGATATGGATTGGCTCTGTCTGCCCACCCAAATCTCACCTCAAATTGGAATCAGCATAATCCCCACGTGTCAAGGGAGGGACCAGGTGGAGGTAATTGAATCATGGGGGCAGTTTCCCCCATGCTGTTCTCCTGACAGTGAGTGAGTCTCACAAGATCTGATTGTTTTGTAAGCGTCTGGCATTTCCCCTGCTTGCACTCACTCTGTCCTGCCGCCCCGTGAAGAAAGTGCCTGCTTCTCTTTTGCCCTCTGCCATGATTGTAAGTTTCCTGAGGCCTTCCCAGCCATGCGGAACTGTGAGTCAATTAAATCTCTTTCCTTTATAAATTACCCAGTCTTGAGTATTTCTTCAGAGCAGTGTGAGAACAGACTAACACTCATGTTATCGTATAAAATGAATCTAATACTTTTGAATAGGATCCTTTTGTTTAGAAATCATCAAGCTAGTTAGAGGAGCTTCCAGTAACTTAAAATTTCAATTGCAAAATTCCACAATCTTCTTTAGTTGTTGTTAAATGAAAATCTGTATCTTCAGTTACATTGTTTGAAAGCTATAAGTAAAAGGGAAAATAAGAATAGAGGTTTCATTATGGCATTAAGGGATCTTAAAGCTGCAATGATGCATTTGCAAATCTAGCACTTCAAGTTCCAAATTATATCTCAAAAGAGGAAAATAAATCCATAACCAGTGTTTCTTCATAAGCCCCAGTTAAGGTGGGTTTTAGTCTTCTGTTTTCTAAACTCATTCCTGTTACAGATAACTTTAACACCTCAGACATGTTGTATACACATTTTACACTATGTAAGTAAAACATATATTATGTATATTTGTGCTTTATAAATAGAGGGAGGTTTGCCCTTCTCAAGAAAGAACCCTTTCTTTGTCCCTTGGGGATGATTTGTCTCCCTCTAAGAATGCTTTCTTTAGATCAGTACTGTCCAATAAAATTTGCTGGGATGTGGAAATATTCTCTAATATGCAATACCCAGTAGCCACATATGGCTAGAGAATGGGTTTTTAAATTGTATTTAATTTTGATTGATTTAAACATTCATATATGACTAGATGCTACCACATTGGACAGCATAGTTCTAGAGGGTTAAGGAAGAAAATGATTAAATACAAGTATATGAAGAAGAGTCCTCTGTAAAATCCCTATGGGTAGCTAGTGTGATTCCTGGAAAGGCACAGACTACAGTCGTGGTTTTCAACCAAGGCCAACTCCCTCCACCCTGGGGATATCTGGCAACTCCTGAAGACATTTTGGCTTGTCGCGGTGGGAGGAGGTGCTTCAGGTGCTAACGGTATCCAGTGAGTAGAAAAGCCAGGGATCTCAATAATAATTCCTGCACAGAATTATTCAGCTGCAGTCCCAACAGTTCAAGACTGAGAAACTCTGCAGTGAAGATAGTCTAGCTGAACCCGAAGCTTGGAATTTAAGCCTCTCCAGACATTCCCTTCCGTTTTGGCAAGCAACAGGGCTGAGAACCTGGCTTCTTGTCATTATCTTTAAAAATATATTGGAGCTGCAACGCTCAAACAAGGTATATATTAAATCTGCCTCTTGAGACTTTTTGGAGTTCTGTCAAGCAAGAATACAAATAATACTTTGGATAGAATGTTTACTTTCCATTTCCCTTGGAGTATGAAAAAAACGGCTGATATAATGACTGTGTGTTTCTGAAAATCTACAATGCATGCCTCTCAAATTAAGGTGCAACAATAGCTCTCCTGAAGCTGGAAGGAGCGTCAGAAGAGTCTATTCGGCTTGGTTTAAGATTAAAAATATCATGAATATTATTTTTATGCCAGTTTGGAGTATTGGCTCAGAAGATGAGAACTGGTAAGAAACTTTCTGAGGCTATGCATGAAAAATCGACTTTCTCCAGCTAGGCGTCTGATGAGGCTAACTGTGGAAATGTGACAGGGCAAGTTCACAAATATTTGCACTCCCGACCGAGAGAAATCTTACAGGCATAGAAAAAAGGGGTCTAAGATCTCCTGGAGCAGTCAAGCAAAACCTGGAGATCATAATACAGTGGAGTGGATTAAATTACAAAGACCATTTTGCAACAATTCTGTTAGTGCCTGGATCTCTATTTTGTTTTTGTGGTATAAGCTTTGTCACCGTGAGCCATGCATGGCATAAAATATTTCATGAAAAGTAATAGAAGGAATATCACAGAAAAAAAAGTGATTATACAGAAGCTTGGGTTTCTGCTACAGGAATCTTACAGTCTTACAGTGGATCTCCGTTTTATATGGGGAGGTGTGTTTATTCATACCACTGGGGAATCGCAGAAAAAAAATTTACATGGGGCCCAAATTAGTGTCAAATTCTTTCTTATTAATGAAATTTAGTTTCCTGGAAACTAAAATAAGCTACAAATAGAATTTAAGTCACAAAGGTGGTTAAATATTTTCAAAGAGAACGCATTTTCACTTATTAGTCACCTGGGTAGGTTTTCCTTTTCAACAGCACGGTGATCCTAAATATGATTAGAGCCCTCAAATGTAGGGACGACGATTCTTCGATTTCTTCAGGTTGAATTTAATCACTTTTTTATTTTTTACATTTAAAAAATTTTTAGGGACAGGATTTCACTGCGTCATCCCAGGTGGCATGCAGTGGCACGATCGTAGCTCACTGTAGCCTCAAACTCCTGGGATCCAGAAATCCTCCCACCTCAGCTTCCTGAGTAACTGGGACTACAGGCATGCACCACAATGCCTGGCCAAATATCTTTTAGCTGTAAACTCAGCTGTGAATGAAAAGCCCCTAGAACAAAACGTTGCTGTTTAGTTCATTATGAAACTCTGCTAAAAGCTAAAACGCAGCCTCAAGACCTCAAGCAATTTCACATTTCTGAAATGTACTAGAGAATCAGCCAGTTCCCTGGACAAATCAGTTCCCTATGGGTTGTACCACTGGAAAAACAACTCTCCCCTAAGGTATCTAGAAATCTCCAGGGAAGAGCAAAACCTGGAGAAGCCCATGGGAGGCAAACTGTTAAAGATCTTGAGGCAAAAGAAAGAAGACAAAAGGGAAGGCTTCGGTTTAAGAGAATTGTTCATATATTTCCCACCTTCTGCTTTAAGCTTTTTTGTTTTGTTATTAAAAAGATCCTTTGAACTTTATGAGGAAAAACTGGGATTTTACAAAATGAAAGAGGAAGGCCCCAGCTGTAATTCTTTTCTTAATTGAGGCTTACAAGGAATCTCATGCTGTCATGGGTGAGATTAATGGCTATAGGAACTGAACATTGCAGGCAATCCTATAAATAAGTACAACTCTCTGGGAAACCAGTTTTGAACTATGTATCCAAATGAAAGAAACTCCTATGCCTTTTGACTCAGAATCCAAATTTATATGAATCCATGCTAAAAACTATTTAAAGCAGAATAAAAACGTTTGGGTAAGGATGTTCATATGGTGAAAATTACCAGCTTATCATACATCTAGCAAGAGTGGAAACACTAAACAAACTAAGGATACATTTATTTGCTGGAATTTTTTTAAGACAATGTAGCCACTGATAATATTTTGTGTAGCCTTATGGAAGGAAGGTAGCTTGGACACTGCCTTTCCTATCTATTCCTCTTTGGTAATATCACATTCGCAGTATGTTGGAAAAGTATAAAAGTGTGTCCTAGATCTTGAATTGGCCTGAGATTTTCAGGGGACAGCGTGGGAAAACCTAGCATTTATTGTCTGTGCTGCCAGGCAAACAAACAAACAAACAAAAAAACAGTAACCTAGGATTTAGAAGAATGATAATACATCCTTAAAAATTGGGGCAAAAGCATTCAAGTCGCTTCTCTGGTAGGATTTTCTGCACCCTCTACGTTATAGACTGGAGACCTGAGAAGCCACTCAAGCCAGTAGATGTGAGCCTGAATAGATCCCGCACCATTTTCTGTGAAAAGAACCATGGAAGAGGTCTCCCAACACATGAAAAGGGGAGTTTGGCCACAGCTTTCCCTTTGCTCAGAGCCAGACTATAGGAAGAGTAGCCTTCCTGCCCATCAGCTGCTACCTGGGTTACCAACAGGCTGCCCCCAGTAGGGGTCCAGACATGACCTCTTACAAGCTGGCAAAAGGAAAGTGCATTTCATTGAAGGGGACTGTGTAGTCCACAGGACTAAGGCTGAGGCTCATGTCTACAGCCAACAGTTCCTGTTTAAGTTGAAATAATGGGAAGGACAGAAGAAAAATTTCACAAGAGTTTTAAGAATTTTAAAGAAGTTATAACTGGAGAACATAGGCTGCCTGGGTGTAAAACAATGAGTTCTTAAATAAATAAACAAGTAAACTCAGAAAGAGCACGGTAATTCTTGAGAATTGAAGAACCTTGCAAAAGTCCATTCTTATAACAGGACAAAAGGAAATGAACATCCAAAGTGAAAAGTTGAGACTCGGAATACAGTGCTTTCAGTGAAGAGTTTACGGGGTATCCTTCTAGGCACAGAACCCTCAGATAAGATATGTATTAGGTATTACTACCTTATTTAAGTAAGTTGAATTGCATCATACATATCATTCTTCATTTTGCAACTTTCACTACTATTAGAGGACTACTTTTTATACCAGTATAAAAAGCTCTAGGAAATTAGTTTATGATAGCATTTAGAAGCATTGACCCCAAATCTTGACTGCTTGAATTCAGATTCTGCCTCCCCAACTTCCAACCTGTGAGATTTTGGGTAAATTACTGATAGCTTTCCTAGGTCTGAGTTTCCTCTTTTGTAAAATAGGCATGAAATATCACTGGCCTTTTAGGCTAAGTATAAGGATTATTTACATCAAAGCACCTAAGGAAGTAGAAGAATGTTACCCACGTAACAAATGCTATATAACTAGTAACTATTATTCACTTACTCTTTGTAACAACAGCACTGTACTGCCTAGGAGTCACTTAACAACGGTCCTCTTGACTAACATTTAGAACCTTTCCTTTATTCCCTCATTGCAACAAACTTCCTTGGACACAGTATCTTTGTTCCTTTGTTCACATGCCTGCCACCTTTAAATTAGCATATTTCGTGCAAGCTCATTAACCTTGATGAAATGTAACATATTTAAAGCAAGTTTTAAGTCCTGAGGTACACAAATATGCTGGCTGTCTGGTTGTATGTAAAATAATGATGCCGATAATGACATTGATAAATAACTAGCATATATCAAGCTTTCTAGAGGCACTACTTAGTTTAATGTAAAATCCATTTAAAATGGGACCACCACAAAGGGGCTGCTTTTTTGAAAATACAATCATGGTTGTGTTTGAAATGAAAAAGAAATCTCCCTCTGTCATAGAAATTTATAAAGTATGTGTACCTTGTAGATTATTTAATTGTACATATTTGTGCATATTAACTTATTTTCTAGGTTAAAGCTTCTCTGATGGTTTATATTATATTTCCTTTTTTATAGTCTTGGTAGCTCCAAAGCACCAAGATAGTGACTTGCCCCCAAAAGAGAAGTAAAGTAATCACAGTTATATTAGTAATCATAGTGGTCTGCATTATGGCAGTGACTATAAGAGAAAAATAATTTTTAATACAGGGGTCACCAGCTGTGCTCAGGTAGATATTCACAGCCCCCGATGTGTTCATTTGTCCTGCAAAGTGTTTGTAAAAATCAAATAAATTGTAAACATTTAAAAATCAACCTAACAGTCAGATTGTGATGCAGCATCTCTTAAAAACGTGACAATCTGCCAACACCTGGAGGTCTCCTGCATGGTGTATCAGTGTTTGGAGGTGAGAGAATCTCCCCTTTGAAAAGCATGTTCCCTTTATACTTCAGCAAAACTTCATCTAGTTTTGCTCTCTGCAGTACGACTTGTAAGCACTTGAAATACTGTCTGCTGAGTTAGGCTGTGTCAGCCATTAGATGAAGGGCTTCACACTCATTATTTCACTTAATTCACAACATCCTATGAGTAGACGCTTTTTA
Source organism: Nomascus leucogenys (assembly GCF_006542625.1). Classification (NCBI taxonomy): domain Eukaryota; kingdom Metazoa; phylum Chordata; class Mammalia; order Primates; family Hylobatidae; genus Nomascus; species Nomascus leucogenys. The sequence continues at coordinate 6,209,313 of NC_044406.1, read as the reverse complement.
AATATACATTTTATAGGTGAGAAGACTGAGATTTGAGGCAGTCCTATGAAACTTGCTCAGTGTCACTCAATGCCCAGCCAGGATGTCACCCAGGACTTGAACTAAGGTCTATTTGACCTCACAGCTGAAATGCTTAACCACCAGGCTACAACAATATTTAGTAACCCTATGTGAATTAGGCTACATTCGTGCCTGCATATTCTTAAAGTTTCCTTCTCAGAGGTCACTGTGTCTATGACCATCTTCTCTTAGTGGACATGAGCATCGTCTCTCTGCCTGTCTGCCATTGTTGTATCTGAATGGTCTCCATTCTGTATCTGTCTTCTTTTCCCTAATCTTCATTCCTGTACTCATTCCATCATTATTTTCTTCTCTCACACAATTTCTCTATTTTTCACATCTTTTCTTTCTATTCTATCCTTAGCTCTCCAAAAATGCAGAAAATAAAATATTTTTCATTCCTATACCCTATTTTGTACAAGAAACACATTTTGCCTGAATGGAAAGGATTATGTTGAACAATGCTATTTTTTAAATATCAGCACCCCTTGAGAGTATATACCCAATTTCCCCTCATTCTCTGCTCACACTCTCATCTGAATTATATCTTCATCAGTGAAAACTTATTGTGACCCACGTGTGATAAAGTCCTAAACATCATCCCCTTTGAGTAAAAAGAGAATTCAATTAATCATCCTTTGGGAATAAAAGTATGAATAAGATTCAGTTGTCTGAAAAAAAATCTTTGTCAATTATATGGGACAGAGATATCTATATGCACCTTAACCTAACAGCAGTGCCTCACTGTAATTCTCCATTCATTGCACAATTCCATTCATCACCATGTAGTTGACATCTGTAAGACGCACTCCATGGCTCCCAAAGCTTCTGTTGCATTCTTCTCCCCCAGGAACAGAGGCTGGTTTGCTTTCTATTTCTACTTCCTTCTAACCTTCAAAGCAGTGAATGTTCCGATATCTTTTTATTATTTATTACTGGTCTGATCACAACTTAATTACAACTTATGTGTGCAAATGCTATCTCATGAAGGCTTTTATTATTTTAAGTTATTACTTTTTAAAAAGTTCTATCTCAGCCTCCCCAAACAAACCTCCTTACTGTAGTGATAATGTGTAAAATGCATCCATCATAGTTCAGGGCCCTCTGGTAAAGAGGCAAGCGTATCTGACTTGAAATTCCTCCAAGTGATTTCAACAACCCAGGAGGACATTCCATTAAGAGGGCTTTCTTATCTAGGGGCAGTCCCATGACACAGACTCCAAGACATAAAGCGATAAACTTTAGTGAAGTTCATTATCTTTCAACTCTATTAAAAAATAGCTGACTTCAAGCTAATCTTATCAATTATTTATCATTCTTTGGACACTGTGAGATTGCCTAATTCCCAAGCTCTCAAATATGATTGTAAAAATTGTTTGTTTTCCATCCAAATGCCTTCTTATAACAATCATTTTATATAAAAAGAAATGGTGACTTAAGTGATTTTTAAAATGAAGTATTGGATCTCTTTTCCCACCGTTTATGACCAAGAATCCTCAGTTAATGCTTAATAACTTTTATTGTCAAGACATCCTTTTTAATTTCTAACCTAACCTTCCCTTGTTGACATTTAAATCCATTTATTCTTGCTCTAGGAATATTAAGAAAAGTTCCCAGAGTTCTCTTCATAATAACCTTTCACTTGATGACAATTACTGAATCACCCTTCATGGTAAATGTCTCCAACCTTCTTTGTGTTCCCTCATTTCCTCTTTTACTATTGCTCATATATGTTATATTAGATGCAGTAATAGTATAAAAACAGGGGGTGGATTGAGTGCAAATCTCTGTCTCTTATCACCCTCTTTAGTTTACATTAAGAAGTTCTCACATTTCCAATTCTCTGAGCTTACATGAATGCTTTAATTTCTACAGCTGATTGGAAGAAATACAAATGCCTGTCTTGTAAATGTTAATGAGCACTCTGATGACCATGTTGCTGTTGGTATCTGAAACTGGCAGAAACAGTATTCAGGGTCACTGGGTTTAGTCTCCTCCTTTCCTCTTCTCTGGACATGGCTTCCTAGAACGGTTGGCCCCAGCGGCTACACTCGAATTGGAAATATGAGAAGTTCTTAATGGAAACTAAAGAAAAAGTAAAAATGAATGAAGCAGTATCATGTACTGACCATGTGTTAGTAATGACAGAACATAAAATGCTTGTGCTTAAGTATTCAAATTTTTCAGTTTATCATCATCAAACTGTTTTCATGAAAGCAATAGGTATCCATTTTTAAATCCCTATCACTCATAAACCTTTATGGTCATCAGTTGTTAATTTTAGTTTATTTAGTAAAAATTCATTTTCAAAGGGGACACTCTATGGAATACCATCTTTTATTGGTTATTGGACTAGTATAGGTTAAAATAGAGTGAAACATGGTGATAAGGCAGCATTGGTGTTGTCAGAATAAATTCATCAGTTTCCAAATTGTGTTCTTTACATAGAGATCTCTACATGGCAATGTTTTAAAATAATGCTCCGCAATTAAGCACAGTACAAAAGTACATGTTCATTATTTTTTGTGTCCTGTTGTTGCTGCTGTTCTCTAAAGCTTGCATGGATGCTTTAATTTCTACAGCTGATTGGTAGAAATACAAATGCCTTTCTAGGAAATGTTAATGAGCACTCTGATGACAATGTTGCTGTTGGTATTTGAAACTGCCATAATTGCTGATGTTCACTTGTTTCCTATTTGTAAATCTCATCTCACCAAGAACTTCAGCTGAAGACCCATGGGAGATCCTGAACTTTGGCTGTGTAGCACTCACAGTACAGGGTTAGAAGAATGAGTGGTATCCTTGCACTGGTCCAGCTAGCTGACTCATGGAGGCTAAGAGATGCTGTGAACATTCCCAAGTCTGGAAACAGCTCGATGCACATAGGAAGGCAGAATCCCAGTGGGTTTTGTGAGTTTTCTTGGTGAAGTACCTAAGCACAGTCAACTTTTAGGAGCTGTGGTCCAAAGAAGTTTCTTTGAAACTCAGAATATGGATCACCTTTGCTTGGTTCATAGAATCAGAACAATAAATATTGCAGCCCAGATTAAGTTTTCAGCCCATTATTTTCTCAACAAATATGTGACACCTGAAGTGAGATAACACAGGTGCTGCTCCATGGAGCAAAGTAGATATGTATGCCTATATATAGATAATATGTATTTGTACGTGTGTTTTAAGCAACAATGCAGAGGCTTGAATCAATACTTCCTCATACAAAATGCAGGATCAAAGTGATATCTTCATTCTACTTCATTTAATAGAATTGTGTAGTTAAGTGGACAGTACACGGGGTCTCAATTAATCAAATGCATTTCTTAGCCAGGTGTTAATTTGAAAGTTGCTAGGTGGCAGTTTTAGCACTTGGTGGATATCTTCACTGGTTCACTGAATCCAGGAGGTCTTAATTTTCCATCGAGGGCACAGTGTGTTTGTTTTAACTTCCCTGAATGAAGCCGTTACCCCTGACTCTGAGGCAAGGCTTAGAATGCACATCATTTATGTGAGAGGTGATTCTTCCCAAGGAGAACTTGGAGAGATGACACAGGGAAGGGAGAAAAGCCAGCAAATCAGTAAATGGTATGTTCAAAAGTGGGCACCCTTGCAGAGGACAAGGGTCCAGTGTCCCAAGAGACTGGAACATGCCTCAAAGTTGACCAAAGCTGAGGGACTACAGAGCTGGGATATGTTATGCCAACTCCAGCCGTCATTGGTTGAGGTTCACTGGCAAACTCACTGCCTGGTGTTTCCAATCTGTGGCTCCTGGAGTCAGAAAATGCCCACAAAGAATTATGGCATTATGAAATAGGCAATACTAATAACTGCTACACTCTTTTCTTTTTTTTTTTTAGACAAGGTCTCAGTCTGTCACCCAGGCTGGAGGGCAGTGGTGCGATCATAGCTCACTGCAGCCTCCATCTCCTGGGCTCAGGTGATCCTCCCACCTCCAACATTATTAGGGGGGCTTACACAATCAGGTCATATCCTTCCAAATCTGGGCATATTTGGACCCAGAGTGTCAAGTACTACATTATTTCTCCGAGTATGAAATGCTTGCTGCAAACCAGCTTGAGTTTCTTGTGTTACATCTTTTGATGGATAAAATTCCTTGCAGTCACTCATTGTTCTTTCTGGTGCAAGTCTGGGTAAAATGATTGGGTGGGAGCAGGTCCTCAAATTGGCAGCAACTGATGTGTGTACATCCACACAGCTGGACTCTTCCAACTTAGATGGGAATGCTTAGTCTTTGCTCAAGTTTGTACAAAATCTATCATAGCTTTAAAGCTCAAATGGAAGTGATCTAAGTCTGATGTTCTTTTCTTTTAGGGCTATATAAATTCATGACATAGCTACATACATAAATGGATGCATATGAGAGTTCTACCAAAGAACAGCAGTAAGGATCCCTAAGTCTTTTCATTAAATTTACAAAATAAAATGTATTCAGTTCACTACCCCTCTCCCTTGAGAGACTCTCCCTATAAAAATGTCAATACATGGTAATTGTCTAATATCTACAGAACTAAAGACATTACCCAATGACACTTTCTTAACTCTAGAGCCAAAAAGCTTTAGGCAACGCTTGACGGATAGTTCTCCAGCTTTGCAATAAAGCCATAAAGGGATTGCAGTCTCCATCAGATGTCGCATCCATGTGCAACAAATAAAAACGTAAACTTCTTACAACACAAACCAACCAAATGAAACCCTTTACGGCACAAAAATCATGTGCTTTTAAAGTTAAGTGAGAGGAAAGTCACCTTCTTCACATAGCTTTACGGCCTATGAAAACACCATTATATTAGCTTTGAGTTAGGTGCCAGGTTGATTAAAGTCCGTTCTCTTTATGCTCCCAGAATTTGTGGCCCCATTATCTCTCTGTACAAACTTTTTTTGGGGAGCAGTTCTGATGTTTGTGATAAGAGGATTGCTATTTTAATCTAACCAAAAGTTTGTTTGGATTGCTGAATGTGTGCTTGCAGGAAATAATTGTCTCAGGCTATGTATGACTCCAGGCTGTCAAGAGACAGATTTTTCAGGCAAACTTGAGAGACAAATCAAGTTGAATGCATGTAAGAATATTCTGTGCATAAGCCTGTTTTTTCTTATCACCTAGATTATTGCATGTGACCTATTTTGGGGCACTTTAATAACGGAACTTTCCGAAATTCCAGAGAAGAATTTTAATTTTGGAAATGCAAATGAAATGTAGTAAAATTCAACACTAGTAATGATTTCAAACTTTGAAACGTCATCAATATTTATGAAATTGGATTACAGTCATTTACAGATGATGCGATCATCATTTGAAGCTATCTTCTGTGAGTTTATTTTCAAGATTAAATGTATGTGGTAGTCATGATGTTTTGGTATTTAATTATCTATTACCTGGGTCTAAATGTCAGAGTTATAATCACATTGCAAAATGAATCCTAAAATAATCAACTTTCATTTATTTCATATCATATCCACACTTTAAGTGGTGAGTTAATTGAAAGTGTGTGCAGTTAACGTATTTGACAATTTGATATATATGTTAATTTATAACTCTAAAATGCATTTTGCTAAGGCAATGTTGAACATATAATTTGGAGATTTTCAAAACTCTGACATTTAAATCAAAGTGTTCACCATGGCTTCTGAACACGGCAGACATGAATGGTTAATGATTTTAAAACTCTTGGTATAATAATAAAACTGGATATAGTAGCTTACCAAATGCATTTTAATGCAGCTCAAATAAATGAAAAGAGTATTTTCAATGTTAATTACTTATGTGTGAGAGAACAGAAGACATATTTGTTTCTGTAGGGCCCAGCCGCAATGTGTAGCATACACAGTGAATAATCAATACGTGATTGTGAAGTAGAGAAAAAAGGCTTATGTGCAACCTTTAAACAATGAATTTGATGATCAGAGGCAATTATTTGAAAAACATTATGCCAACCCTTCCAATCAAGATGTAAAATGATAATAATTACAGTCTCCGCTCTCCATTCCAGACATGGACTTGTCCCTGTTATTCCACTATACATGTTGAGAATTGAGGAGAGATCATTGAATTTAGTCATCAGGCAGTTGTTGGTGACACTTGGGAAGAGTTTCACGGGCTAGGAGAAGAAAGCAGATGTCTGAGGGTGGCAGAGTAAACATGAATTGGAGAGCTTTAGCATTTTGGGTCTGGTGGAATTCAACAACTTCTGGCCAAAGACTGTTAAAAAACATTTCTCAAAAAATACATAAAAACAATGTATTTTTGATAAAACATATGTTAAAAAATAAATAAGGTAGAATGAGTATCTCATTAAGTAAACCTAAACAATCTTTTGGTTTTATGAGAAAAATCATCACCTTAATGAATCATTGAGCTGTCCCTTCAGCATTCTTGAATACAAGTTTAGGGATTCCCAGCTTGATATAATGAGCTTATCTGTGTTATTCCATATGAGATTTATTTCCCAAACCTGAGTCTCAGTACATATAACCCCTATGCTCCCAACCCCAAGCACAGACAAAGGTATTCTTACAGTCTAAATACACAGAACAACACAGGAGGTAAACACACAGGACACACACAGGATACACAGTTCTTCTAATTGTCCAGAGCCCTACAACACTAGAGTGGCTGGATGCAGGTTTCTGAGGGCACCTGATCACCTTAGACACTGGTTGTGGTCTATAATGAGGGTCAGAAGTTGCATCTCCCTGACCACTGCTCTTTTTTATATATAAAATTTTAAATGTTAATGTCTGTGCATCAAGCTTTATTGGATCACATCCATATCCATTGGTTTCAGTGTTGTTTACAGCTGTTCGCATGCTTCAGTAGCAGGGCTGAGTAGGCAAAGCAGAGACAACATGGCCTGCAAAGCCAAAATATGTTCACTCTCTGGCCCTTTACAGAAAAGGGTTGCTGATGTTTGGTCCAGAATTCTTGAGTGTTTGAAGGTTAGATTCAGTTGCTTTTTTTTTTTTAAGTAAGATATATCAGGTAAAGTGATATCATTGTATCCTTTAATATTTTATAATACAAATATTTGAAAATGCTCTCTATCAAATAATTTGAATAAAGGAAATCCCACACCACTAGGAATTAAGTAAGAAGTAAAAATAAGGGGGAAGAATATTTATACTTTAAAATTTTAAGCTAAGGACACTTGGCTCTGAGTTCCTGGCCAAAAAAAAAAAAAAAAGAAAAAGAAGAAAAGGAAAAACAGAATCTCTCTCTCTCTCTCTCTTTCTCTCATTCTGTCTGTTTGTCTCACATCTGATAATAATTTCTCATGTTAGTTTCTATCACCACTTCTTATTAACCTATAAGAATGAGGAAAAACTCTGTGCCTAGTGAAAAGTTAAATTAGACCTTTGTTTAATAGAAAATTGTATACATTCAAATAGCCCTGAAACTTGGGATTATAGTCAAAAAAAATGTGTGTGGGGGGGTGCTAATTAATAGGAATAAGACTTTATCTGGTTTAAAGCTGTTAGGACAGAAACCTATAATGTTTTCTGTCTTTTACTGTTTTTCCTTAGGAAAATGCTTGGCAGAAATGATCAATTCAGTATTATGAACTATAATGTGGAAACAGCCTACTTTCTAATTTAATCATCAATATTAAATAATCAGTAATAGGTCCTGAAAAAGTATTAGCCTCAAACCCCTAATTTACTCTAAAAAAATTGTATCATGATCAATAGGATTAGTTTTCCATCCATGGTGTCTTAGCCCATTAAGGCTGCTATAACAGAAAACCACAGATGGGGTGGCTTATAAACAGACATTTATGGCTCACGGTTCTGGAAGCTGGAAAATCAAGGCACGGTAGATTCAGTGTCTGGTGAGAACCTGCTTTCTGGTTCAAAGTCAATTCCTTCTTACTGTGCCCTCACATGGTGGAAGGGGTGAGGGAGCGCTCTGCGGCCTCTTTTATAAGGGCACTTATCCCATTCATGAGGCTCCACCCTCACGACCTCATCGCCTCCCAAAGACCCCACCTCCAAATACCATCCCTTTGTGGGTGAGGATTTCAGCATGCGAATTTTGAGGAGACACAAACCTTAAGTCTATAGCACATGACTTCTGTTATTTCCAAATTATGGCATTTCCAAATTATGCATGTATTAAACCCAAATAATTTCATTTTTAAAAGGCGTTAAAAATGAAGAGTGACGAGAGATCAGAGCCTATGTTCACTGGCAGTTGATATTTTTTCCCTTTTAAACCATGTGATCTAAAGGCAAAGCCTGAGGACCTGACAGTACCACTGTTCCTTCAAAGACTTTAAGTTCAGAACCTCATGAAATCCACGAGAGTGACATTTCAATACAATTATTTTCTTGAATATGTTATTTTATTATGAAACAAGAGCCTTGCATTGACAAACAGAAGAAAGTTCATGGACTCTACATTTCAGCCTCTCTTTGTACAAAATAAATGGACATTTTTCTTTGCCAAGGGAATGGTTGTGGTGGTCACCTTCACCCGGAAATGCACACTATGATGATAACTTTCAGGATGCAAAAAGGCATGAGAATACTGGGTGCCTTACCCCCACCTAAATATTAGACTTCCATTCCTCATAGCAAGATGACATGAATTAGAAATAACATGAACTTGATTCTTGGAAATAAATAATTTACTGTTATAAATAAACAGAGAGTTCTTATTGCTAATTATATATTACATGAAGAGATGTATTACACAAAGGGGGGCATCATTCAAAGCTCTTATGCCTTTCTGGAGAAGGATTGGCCATTTTAGAGTTGAAGAAAACTCTGACATATAAAAATAATCCAGTAAATAGATTACTTGAGTGGATACCCTGATGAGGCACATGCTGACCATTTAATTAGAGTATTGCAGAGTGTGACAACTGAAAACCTGTTCGGCGATCATATTCTCCTCTTGAAGATCAAAAGGCACTTGTGCCCTTCATGGTGAGTGTGAATACACCAGGGTGCAGCAGAGGGCATGCTGGGGAGGGGTGCTCCGCATCTGATCTCAATCTGTGTGCGCTCTTTTCAGAAAGTCACTTTGGGGGCTTCACGCACGGAGATTTTTGTGTAAGTGTCACAGAAGCTAACAAAGCTTATTGTAGCAGAGCTGGGAAAGCCAGAGAATAAACACACACAACATAGCCCCAAGGTAAAGTAGATAACATCCAGCAGGCTCAACCCCAGGCTGTGTCTGGTTGCTGTCTTGAACTTCAAACCTATTTTACCCCACAGCTCTCCACCGACAGCTACCTGGAGCAACACCTCGGGCTCTCACTCACCTTATGGAGCAAGTTACTCCCGGAAAAGCTGTGTTGCTTGTATGAACTTCAAGCTAACATTACATTTTAGCAAATCTATATTTAAAAACATTTTTTGAAATTTTGTGATTCTAGCAACTGATATTTACCAATGGCATCCAAGGTATTAGATAAATAAATTGTTGTGTGTGCTATATCTCAATCCTACTGCTAACAGCCAGTTGATTTCAATATTAGGAACTATAATGTGGAAACAGTCTGCTTCATAATTCAACATTAAATCATTAATAATATGCCCTAATAAAGTATAAAATGCACCATATTTTATAAAGATTTATTGACAAATTGCTTTTCTATATTTTCAAAAGTATCTTCTGTCTATCAAGCTAATCTTTTCCTTCCTTCTTTCCTTTCTTCTTTCCTTCCTTCCTTCCTTCCTCCTTCCTTTCTTCCTTCTTTTTCCTTCCTTCTTTCTTTTTCTTTCTTTCTTGCTTGCTTTTTTTCTGATATGGGGTCTTGCTATGTTGCCCAGTAAGCATCTTTCCTTAATAAACTGCTACAAATCTACAGTTCATAGCAAGTGTAAGACAATTCTATTTCTATTCTGCACTGAAGGCCATAATCTATGCCATAAAGAAATAAATTTATGCAGAAATGAAAAGGAGGATAAGTATTGAAAAAAAAACCCGAATGTCATGAATTACAGATAAAATGATTGCTACATAGAAAACCCCAAATAATCCACAGCCCAATTACTGAACAAATATGAGAATTTAACAAGTTGGCCTATCACAAGATCAATATAAAAATTATATTGCACTTAAACTTATTAGAAACAAACAAAATATATTTTTAAGTTACTGTTATGAGATACATGGTATCCAGTAGTAAATAAAATTTTTAAAAACATGCAAGAACTATACAGTGAAACACATTAATGAAACATTAAATGCACTTTATGGCCAATAAAAAGTGTTGATTCACAGAAGGGCGAATTTACCGCTGGAACAGACAAGTATATTGATCCAGACACACACCATTTCATGTATAGAAACTGGATATATTACAAAGGCAGCATTGCAGATTCTCAACTCAAGAATGGTCTCATCAATTAATGTGTTGTAACAATTGGTAATCAATAGAAAAAATAAAGGGCCCAAGACTTCCCTTCTTATGTCTTTTCAAATATTCATTATCGATAGATGAAAGACATGAAAGTGAGAGACAAGACTGTAAGAAAGTTTTGTTAAAAAACATACTATGATCTTTCCCTGGGTACAGAAAATACTTTTTAAAGACACAATAAGCACAGACCATGAATAAGAGGATTCATAAATATAACCACATTGATTTTAAGAACTCCTCTTCATCAAAGATATCATAAAGTGTGTGGGGGGAGGAGGAAGGACAGATATTTGCAAATCTAATAATTTATAACAGGTAAGTATCCAAGACATATAAAAAGTTCCTTTAGATCAAAAATAAAAAGACAAACAATTTAGAATAAAAATGGACAAAACACATAGCAGACTTTTCACAGATCAGGAAGTAAAATGCTCATTAATATGTGAAAAAGCGTTCAGGGTAATTTTTAGAAAGATCTCATGCATGCCCACTGGATGGGTAAAACTTAAGACTGAAAATGCTGAATAGTAGGGAAGATGTGTTTCCACTGGAACTCTTACATACCATTGGGGCAATCGGGGTGTATACTGACACAGCTCTTTGAACAACAATGTGTCTCTAACTTGTAAAGTTGAATAGTCACAAACCAATGACTCCACAATTTCACTCCTAAGAGGAATATACCTCACATTAATGCTTGCACAGGTGCAGTGGGGGATACAAAAAAGAATGTCAAATCAGCATTGCTTATAGTAGATAAAATTTGGAAAAATCCAAACAGTTATCAACAGGAAGAGGATAAATAAAATACATATGCGTGGGGTGGAATATTTTACAGCAATGAAAATAAGTGAACTATCCTTACATTAACAAAACAGACTATCTTAAGACTGCCAAATGCAAAAAGAAAATTATAGAAGAGTATATGTTATGTGATATTTTCACAAAACTCAAGAGCAAAATACTCAATAGATTGCTTAGTTGTGATAATGTCCTCATTGATGAACTGAGTAGTAGGTTCACATACATTCATTTTATTATTGTGTTTCAACCACACACACACACATACACCCACACAAATACATATACACATTGAATATTATACAAAATACACAAATATTATTGAAATGCTAAAAAGATGGCATGACTAAGACTACATCTTAATAAAGGTGCTACAGACTACAACAACAAAGCTAATTCTATTTCATGATATCATTGTGATAGATTATTTTCCATCAGTCCAGTTACTCAAGATTAACTTCTCTCAAGGTGTCCCACAGCTATTTCTAAGAGGCTCCTAGGTGCTGGCTTAGGTGTGCTCAAGTACAGATCAATTGGTTTCTTACTTACCATTTTGCTTCTGCTGCCTCTATCGGGACAAGAATCAAAAGCCTCAAAACTGTGTATACCCTTTGACAAGAAAAGTCATGTGCATCTTCAGGAAATAGTCAAGGGCGTGAAGAAAGACTTGATTCTAAGGATTTTTTCGCAATGTTATCGATAATAAAATATTTGAAACAATAGGGTATTGCTAACTAAAATATGGTTTGTTCCTTATACTCTCCTGCTCCTGTCACCATGTCCCAGGTAGGGGGAAAGATTGTCTTGTGTGTCACTCTGGCAGGGGATGGACCCTTTCTAAGTTCAACATGGAGCCACTGAGATCAGGCTGAAATCATTAGCAGGAAGTGATGAAGTTTTCAGGAATAATAGAAGGAATTTACATAACAGAAAACATCTTATAACTACTGACTGTGTTAACCCTCACCTATCCAAAGCCAAAGGCCCCTTGCTGGCTCAACGCCCTGCCAATAACCTTGCCTGCACCCCAGTAGCAAGGAGTTCCTCATCTTCCAACAACTGAAAATATTTTATGCATTGTGCATTTCTCAGAGTCTGAGTCAGACTGAACTCTTGTCCCAAAGAAAAACGTTTTCCTTTGCCTCATCTCAGACTGTTTCCTTTTTTGATTTTTGTTTTTTGTTTTTTTTGTTTTGTTTTGTTTTTGGTTTTGGTTTTGGCAGAGTCTCACTCTGTTGCCCAGGCTGGAGTGCAGTGGCACAATCTCAGCTCACTTCAACTTTCACTGTCCAAGGTCAAGAAATTCTCCTGCCACAGCCTCCTGAGTAGCTGGGATTACAGGCATGTGCCACCACACCTGTGTAATTTTTGTATTTTTAGTAGAGATGGGAAATCACCATGTTGGCCAGGCAGGTCTCGAACTCCTGACCTCGAGTGATCCACCTGCCTCAGCCTCCCAGAGTGCTTGGATTACAGGCATGAGCCATTGCACCTGACCTACCTTGAGTCAATTCATGGTTCAGGAGGAACCTCTTCTCAGAATGATTGAGAGTGGATACATCTAGTGCCTTCAGGGTAGCTCTACATCTTTGTAAAAATATGTGGTCATGCTCAAAAGCCAATTGCAACATTCTCTCTCTTGATAGCTGTTTCTCAATATCTGGACCATAAAGCTTTAGAAATGCTCTGCCTAAAATATCAACCAAGTGTAGGTTGGGCAGTGTTAAGCCCAATGTCTTCCTCACCAGAAGATCAACATACAATGAAGTTCAATTTTATAATGACCACCTTGCTTCAGAGACAAAAACACTCATAAGGGAGTTGGATTTTAGGTTAACTTTTAAAAAATTGATTACATTTTAGAAAATCTGGTTTTAGGAGAACTGACTTTGGGCAGAGTTGTTGGTTACCTTTGCCGCTAGTGTTGCCTCAAAGCTGATGATGAGAATCTTTAGGTATTTTTCTCACTTCCACCCCTTGATGTGCTGCTATCTCTCTTAGAGCTGGCATAGCTCAGAGGACATACAGCTTCATCCCTATTCTCTACTTACTCAGCGTTTCCATGAAATATTGACTCCCCTGTATGAAGAAATATACTCAAAGCCACATGCAGTATTCCATCCTTGCCCACAATACCTTTCTCCTGGAGGGCAGAGACTTTTAGTGGTATCATTCAAACTCGACAAATATTGGCACAAGGTCACTTGAGTGGTGCAAGGTCACTTGAGTGATGAGTGAAACAAGGCTTTGGAAGATTAGGTGGCATGGCTAAGATCAAGAAGATCACTGCCGATCATAATTTTTTTAAGTAACTTGGTAAATTTTCAGTTACAAATAATAAATGTTTAATGTAAGTAATGTCTTTTTTACCATATAGCTTTAGTAGTTTATTCTCCTCCCCATCTCCCTTCCTCTCTTCTCTCTCCTCCTCCTCCTTCTCCTTCCCTTCTTTCTCCTTGTCCTCCTTCTTGTCATTCTCCATCCCCTTATCTTCCCCCTCATCCTTCTTCCTAATATTATTTTAATTTTTTAATCAAGTGGTAGTATTTTCAGATTTTTACCTTAGACATCAAAGACAATGGAGATGTTGATAAATTTTTAAAATTCAAACAATTAATGACCAAAAAAAAGACCATATCAAATAGCATACAACTTCTTAATCACCAAAAACAAATTATCACCAAAAACCCCCACCTGCATAGAAAATGGATTAAGATGATCATGGTCTGGCAAAAAGAAAGCTGTGAAGAAACTTAATGATCTTCAAATCCACATAGGACTGTGCTCAGCTATATTTTTATCTCAGCTGAAAACAATGTGCGTGGGCTGAGGGAAGGGAAGTGGCCTAAGACACCAACTAGGTGAAAGAGGAAGAAAAGTTTCTTTTGATATAGTTAGTTTTAATATTCTGAAACAGCCTCTGCTGAAGCTGGTAGAACTGCCTTCCCTGAATATCTTTAAGAATGAGCTGACAATTTTCTATCTCCCTGAAAGAGTTCTAAAAGTAAAATGCTGGAATAATGAAAGTGAAATAGGAAATCTCCAAGTATTCAGAACTGCTATTCCTTTCTGGAAATGTTTTAAGATCCTCAAATTAATTGTGCAGACTCATAAGTATTTTTGAAGTACGTGCCGTGCCCACTGTGCTGCTAGTTATGAATTGCACTAAACACCGTGGAAGGAGGAAGGATGGGTAACTATTAATATATCTCTCTTGGACGTTATAAAACAGATGGGAGAGAGATTTATGTACATACGAAGGGGTCATTTAAGGCAGAAGGCATAGAATACCAAAACAGAAGTGCCAATAAAAGTCAAGTGAAGAAGGCGTGTTTATACGAGATGTACTAGTGTAGTATCCCATATCGTAGCAGACACAGGAATTACGCATGCCAACCCAGCGAACGATACAACAGTTAAATAAGCAAAAGCTCTCGGCAATCCTACAAGAGATGGTACGGGATGTATGAGATCCACTCTGGAACAAGAGGACATTCTGAGATGAAGGACATCAGATGGGAGCTGCTGTTTGCAGAAAACACTTATTCTTTTAAAAATCACATTGGGGGTGTATTAGTCCATTTTCACGCTGCCAATTAAGACATATCCGAGACAGGGTAATTTATAAAGAAAAAGAGACTCACAGCTCCACATGGCTGGGGAGGCCTCACAATCATGGCAGAAGGTGAAAGTCATGTCTTACATGTGGGTAGGCAAGAGAGAAAATGAGAGTCAAGCAAAAGGGGAAACCCCTTATTAAACCATCAGATCTCATGAGACGTATTCACTACCACAAGAACTGTGTGGGGGAAACTGCCCCCATGATTCAAGTATCTCCCACCGGGTCCCTCCTACAACACGTGGGAATTACGGGAGCTACAATTCAAGATCAGATTTAGGTGCGGACACAGCCAACCCATATTAGACAGCATACAAATTCTTAAATCTTTTTTATAAATTTCCAAATAGTTTTAACACATTTTAAATAATTTTCCGATAGTTTTAGATTTACAGAAAAATTACAAAGATAGTACAGAGAGTTTCCATGTTTCCCACACCAATTCCCTCTATTATTAACATCTTATATTAGTGTAGTACATTTGTCAAAATTAGTAAACCAAGGTAGATACATTATTATTAACAAAAGTCCATAGTTTATCCAGATTTCCTTATTTTTATCTAATGCCACATTCAGAATACCATATTAGATTTAGTTTTTATGTCTCCTTGGCTGTGACAGTTTCTCCCTCTCTTTATTTTTCAGATCTTGACAGTTTTAAGAAGTACTGGGTGAGTATTTTGTAGAATGTCTGTCAATTTGAGTTTGTCTGATGTTTTAATTATGATTCAACAAAGGCTGTAGGTTTTGGGCATGAAGACCATAGAAGTAAAATGCCATTTTCATCATATCTCATTAAAGGTACATGCTGTCAACATGACTTATCACTGTGGAGGTTGACCTTAATCAACCTCGGGTAGTGTTTGTCAGGTTTCTCCACTCTGAAGTTACTTTTCCCACCTTCCCCTACTTTACTCACTGGAAGTTACTAAGCACGGCCCACGCTTAAGGTGTGGGAAATGATGTTGCACCTTTCTGAGCATGGAGTATCTACATCAATTATTGGAATTCTTCTGCAAAGAAGATTGCCCTTCTCTCTCCCTCCATGTATTTATTTATTCAATTATTTATTTATATCACTATGGACTGACAACATATAACTTTGATACTCAAAACTTTATGTGAGTGAGCCTCTCTTTATTCTCCTGCAATCAAAATTACCTGTCACATGCCTTTTGGACACAATACATCAAAAAACTCCCCAAATATTATATAGGTAGATTGTTTTGTCTGTGGTATTTATTTGGTGGATGGGTGACCCATGGAAGCAAGTTCTATTAAGAGTGAATGCCTTACTCATTCTTCTGAAATTTCCAAATTTCAGGTTTATAAGTTTCTAACTTGGTGAAAATGCCTTCTGGATGTTGCTAAGCAATTTAGTAAACTGAGTTGCCAAACTTGACCCTGAGTTCCTTCAAAGAATGGAGTTCTGATGAACGAATAGTAATAAGGCATTTGCATCAGTCCTGTGTTCATCTAAAATTATTAAAGCTTAAAATTGCACATGGCCCTACAGATGGGATGTGGTTAAAATGGACCATTTCCCAAGCACATATCTGGTGAAACAAAGGGCTTTTGTTTCTAACTGTTAATGTGGAGGATGGGAAAGATTCTCTTAGCAATTAAACCACTAGGGACATGAACGACCCTCCCAAATCATCACATGTTTAAGCCGAATACTAGGAGAAGTCTATATGTGTGACAGCTTATTTTTTTACCCAAAATATGCATTTTTAAATGGCATCCTAGGAAAGAAATCTGTGTGCAAGCATGATATGCATCGATAAATGGCTGTATTTCCAAAGTTCTGTAACCCTATGTTTTTACACGAGTCAGATCTCTCCTAAGACCAATAGAAGCAAGACATTTCATTTTGGTAAAACTCTCCAGCAAAAATATGTTTTTAATAATGCAACTCTAAGTTTGTTCTCTGATACTTAGCATGATGGTGTTTCTATCAGACCGTGTGGGAGCCTCATTGCCCAGAGCTAGCTGGAAGACCTAAGGCTAAACTAGTACAAATAGCTCAGGAAGCCTCACCACTCTCTTCTCAGTCTAGAAGAAAATGATTCCTGTGGTTATCTTGAGGGTCACCCTTCTTCCCCTGGGACTGCAGTGTATGAATAAACCTTAAATTCTCTTCAACCTCTCACTGAAAATGACCCAAATGTCAATGTTATTTTGAAAGCTTTATTGAAAAAGCAATTAGTGGGTTTATATTTTGCATAAAATGTCAGAAAGTGAGATGAGGAACCTGCCTTCTATTTTAGTAGTCTTCAGTTGAAAATGTTCTCATTCTACACTCAGATGCACAAAGAAAACATGTGCTTTTTATGTGTTTAAAAGTAGATCTAATCTTTTTTTATGCATTTAAAAGTAGATCTAATCTTCTTTTTTTTTTTTTTTTTTTAGTACTGGGGTCTTGCTGTGTTGCCCAGGCTGGAGTGCAGTGGCATGATCATGGCTCGCTGAAGCCTTGACCTCCTGTGCTCAAGTGATTCTCCTGCCTCAGCCTCCTGAGTAGCCACCACACCTGGCTCATCTTTCTCACCTCATTGAGAGTGTGGAATAATCACAAACTTTCAACCCACCAATTCAGAGTGTGACAATTTCTTCTGTTTAGTCTCTTGAATGACTTGACCCCTGGGTCAATACCCAGTTGCTAATTTTGTTATTGCTCTATACTTCTCCCGATGATACTATCTATGTATATAGGCAATCTACCATGGCCTTAGGGTGCTGGGAAGAAGGGAGTCTTAAAAACTTGTGGATGCCATGAATCCTCACTCTTCTGTGCCATAGAGGAACCTGCAGAGTTTGGTTCCTGGACTGGGTTAGATCTTTCCAATCTATCCTGCTGGGGGAATGTGCCAGCATTCTACCCTGAAGCTCACATCCCCAGCCATGTGTCACTAGTTTCCAAGTTTGCATATAGCAACTTTCCCTCCCATATTGACCTAGTCATCACTCCTGTGTCTCCACATTCACATATACATAAAGTTCCCAATCCACTACATGTCACAGAATGGCTGAGGTGAGCTACAATTCCCACCCCCCAACCCATCAAGCCCTCAGACAACATCTCTCCACTCCTCTCAAACCATGAGAGATCATGAGCCTTTGCAAGACTTTGCTTTCTCTGAGAGCCTCATCATCTCCCCAGCAGAGATGAGAGACACAGGTGCTAGTTTTCCACAGCATCTTTATGCCATTCCAATGTGTACGTAGCTCCATCCCAAAATAAGTGGGGGAAATGAGGATCCTGCTCTGTGATCACCACACTCTCTCTCCATTTTTGTTTCAAGGTGCACCAGGACAGAAGGTACAGGTTTTCCACTTCATTTACTCTCTGGCATAGATTTCAGCTACATTCCATCCTCCTTCAGGATGGCACCAAAAAGCCAGCTCAGGCTTCAGAGAACTGGAGATTATTGAAAACAAAAATACTGTACTTGTTACTCATATTTTACTTAGCAAGAGTCCAAAGAGAGTCACTGCATGAAATAACAACCCTCAACTTTCTAACCAATTTTATCTTCTCTCCCCTCTTTCTTTTGTATTTAATAACTGAGTCATGTGATAGCAATTTGCACCAATTGGCATGGTAGAATGATATGCCATGCTGTTCCTCACACCTGCAGAGGAAACCCTTCTGATGACAACAGTCAAATAGGTTTGCATCACAGGTTAGTTCAAGTCAAAGGATTTGATTCAGGACCAAGCTTGGGAGCAGATTATTTGCTCCATGTTCAGGGCCCTAGGGCTTCTTCTATTCTCATCAGCCACAATATCTCAATTCAGGGGCTTCTGGACATGAATGTTTTGTGTAGAAACACAGAAGGATCGCTAACAGAATTATAGACCACTTTCGGAGTCAGCCCGATATTACAGTCTGATAAAAAGAAAAACAAAGCAGAAAGCTGCCTGATAGAAAGGCAGGGACCCTCTATGAGTCCATCAAGCAGAGGATGGTGCGTTGAATTCAGTGACTCCTAGCCAGATGAGCAGTCCACTTGATGACATCTAAAGGATTTAAGGCTCCAATCTGCCACAGGCATCACATCTACCTTCTTGTTGATAACACCTATGAGCAGCACCATGATGTTGGACAAAAAAAAAAAAGAGGAAGCAGAGCCTGGCCATCTCACTCTTATTACAACTGAGTCTCCAAATCTGCCAGAGGATGGATGAGTGCAGGGTCCCAAAGCAATTAACAATTGCTTTGTTTTCTTTCTTGCAAAATCAGAGAGGGCACCTAAAGAGAAAAGAAAAGCAGTAGCTGCTCATGGCGAAACACACACATTTGAATTCCTCTGCAGAGCTGGTGGGGGTGATGCGGAGGGATGATGAAGTAACACAGAGGCATGGCCTATGGGTGCTTGACTACTTAGAGTGAGGCGTGTTCTCTGGAGGAAAAGGGTCAAGGTGAAGAGGGAAGAGATGGTTTCACGGAGCTCAAACAGTAGACTGAGGAGGAAGGCAGTGGACGACCTCTCTAGGTGGCAGCAGAGGAGGGGGCTTGGCCATTTTCTAGCTGTGTGACCAGGACACCTGGTCCACTCTTATCCTCAGTTTCCTTATGTGCAAACTCAGGACAGTGATTCCTAAATCTCACCATGGTCTGGAGGATTAGTGGCAAATTCTCATCATAAAACACAGCTCTGGAAAAGAGGTAGATTCTCAGTGAGGATGGCTGCTTTCATTTGCTGTTCTTTTTCTTTTCTTTTTCAATCATAGTTCTCCTTTGAACATCTTAGTCTAGCCAAGCAGTGGGTGTGTATGGGTAAATTCGCTTGATACTTTAAAAAAGAAAAAAAATCAACCTTGAGGTTGTTTCCCAGCTTTGTCCATCTGGACGCACCTTATAAATTATTTAAGCTCTCAGAGTCTCCGCTGCTCGAACTATAAAATGAAGACTTTCCATAAGACTTTGTAAAAATTAGGAGGTAGCACATTTAAATACCCCGGTACATGTATGTATATGCTCAGGTAATATTACTTCATTTCATTGTCTTTTGTCAAATTTTCATCAAAATAGAAATTGTCTTATGCTACATTAGTCACAAGAAATAGCTTTCTATTGCTCATGAGTGTGGTGAAGATGTCTCATGATTATCTGTTTGGAAAACACTTTCCAAATATCCTCCCTGGATGTTGACCTGCAGCGTAGGTTCCTATTATGCCAAACTGTCCTCCTCTCAAAATATTTCAATGCTGATAGATTGCGTTGTGGTTTCCATTACAGGTTCATAGATTTATGCAACTTTTATGCTGGCTGAGTGTATAGTCTGACACTACCATCTGACAGCGTATCTATCTAGCTTTTGAACAAAACATCCTCTGCCACTGCTATAGTCCAATCTTGAGTCACACCTCACACATGGGGACACATAGATGCCTTTATGTTCACATGTTTATTTTATTATTTACTCCCTGCATTTTGGCATACCCATACCTAAGGCTACAACTATGCTTCCGTCTCTCTTTCCAGTATTTTTATTTATTTCCTTTTTTGTTTGTTTCTGAGAGCAACTGAGCATTTTCCATACTTCCTCAGTGCCCCATAACTTTTTTGGCCTGCTGGAGACATGCCGTCTCATCCTTCATTTTATATTGCATGTGCCCTGCCAGCTTTCAAAAAAGGAATGAGGCTGTAGGTGCAATGATGTCCCTGTGATGTGCCTGATTTCTCAGTTATAGTCATCTGCACAAGCTTATAATAGCATTCCAATTTTCACCTCCAGCAAGAAAGGGAAACAGGTGTGAATGTGAGGTGTGTGTGTGTGTGTGATTTGAGCCACAGCCTATTTCCATCTCTGTGCTCAATGTTTTTATTGCTTGTACCCTGTAGGGTAAAACCCTACTGGGAAGTTACTTCTAGAGCTTGTACTTGTGCTTCTGTTTCAATTATTCTGCTTTTAAACCACAGCAAGGCAATTTGTAATGACCCACATGGTAGGAATGTCATAGTACAATTCCTTTGAAATGTTTTTGTCTCCTGGATGGTATTCTTAAGCAATATGAGTTAAGTGACAATGTGGTCTTAATGAAAAATGTGCTACAGAAAGAAAGCATTTTTCTAGAGTAATGCTCCCTTTCAGCTACATAAATGCCAAGGCCAGGCAGAGGGGCTTCAGATGCTTAAAAAATTCTAATTGTAGGGCCGGGCGCGGTGGCTCACGCTTGTAATCCCAGCACTTTGGGAGGCCGAGGCGGGCGGATCACGAGGTCAGGAGATCGAGACCACGGTGAAACCCCGTCTCTACTAAAAAATACAAAAAAAAAAATTAGCCGGGCATGGTGGCGGGCGCCTGTAGTCCCAGCTACTTGGAGAGGCTGAGGCAGGAGAATGGCGTGAACCTGGGAGGCGGAGCTTGCAGTGAGCCGAGATTGCGCCACTGCACTCCAGCCTGGGCGACAGAGCGAGACTCCGTCTCAAAAAAAAAAAAAAAAAAAAAAAAAAAATTCTAATTGTATGGGCTTCATTCTGTAGCAAATGCTGATTTCAGTGGCAAAAATCAGTGTATTTTATAAAAAGACAGTTTGCTGATTTCCTGACAGCAATATTTCTTTATTTTTCCACACCTTAGTTTTCAGATCACTAGTATTATCAGAAAAAGATTCTTTTAATAGCATGTACCATGGCAGGGTGCAGTGGCTCACACTTGTAATCCCAGCATTTTCAGAGGCCAAGGTGAGAGGGTCACTTGAGTCTAGGAATTTGAGACCAACCTGTGCATCTCTACAGCAAATACCAAAAATACTAGCCAGACATGGTGGTGTGCCCTATAGTCCCAGCTACTCAGGAGGCTGAGGTGGGAGGATCTCCTGAGTCGAGGAGGTCGAGGCTGCAGTGAGCAATGAATGCACCTCTGTACTCCAGCCTGAGCAACAGAGCAACACTCTGTCACAAAAAAAAAAAAGGAAAAAGAAAAGAGCATGTACCTCATCTCAACAGCTGAAACACTTGATGCTTGGGTTACATTTTCTTTTGTTCTGTATTGTTTTGCTTTTGCTTTATGAAAATAACAACTATGACATTGCTATTCAAAATTTAGACCTTGAAGCAGAAGCCATGGCCTCACCTGGGAGCTTGTTACAAATGCATATTATTGGGTACCCATTGCAGACCCACCAGATGAGAACCTGAACTTTTACAAGATCCCCAAGTGATTTGGCCACATCTAAAAGTTTAAGAAGCACTACACTTCAAGAGACATGACAACAAGGAAAACTGTCACATTTTGTGAATTTGTGCCAATGGTTCTTAAATTTGGCAACACATTTAAAATGGTCTTATGGGATTTAATAAGAGATTTTGGTAGGGTTGGTCTACCGATTTTTTTTTTTTTTTTTTTTCTGAGATGGAGTTTTGCTCTTGTCGCCCAGGCTGGAGTGCAGTGGTGCAATCACAGCTCACTGCAATCTCCATCTCCTGGGTTCAAGTGATCCTCCTGCCTCAGCCTCCTGAGTAGCTGGGACTACTGGTGCACGTGACCACGCCCGGCTAATTTTTCTATTTTTAGTAGAGACGGGGTTTCACCGTGTTGCCCAGGATGGTCTCTATCTCTTGACCTTGTGATCTGCCTGCCTCGGCCTCCCAAAGTGCTGGGATTACAGGCGTGAGTCACCATGCCTGGTGCCATGGGATTGTTCAGAAGTCCTCCTCTCCCAGGCTAATGTGCAGCCTGGATTAAGAATGTTTCTATTAGTATCCAGAAGAAAATAAAATGGATCCTTATATTTTATAAAATATAAAATATAAGAATTATATATGTGTGTATATATATATATATATATATACACAAATATATGTATATATACATACACACACATACCCCCACTCACACATACACACATAACTTTTTGCAGGGAATTTGCTATGGTTGGAATGTGTTTCCTCCAAAATTCAGGTGTAACCAATGTGACACTACCAATGTAGATAGTAGGGCTTTTAAAAGGTGGCTGTGCCTTGAGGGATCCTCCCTCATGAATGCTATTAAGGCCCTCATATAAGAAGCTGCAGGTAGCATTCAGCTCAATTGCCCTTCTGCCTTTTGCCATGTGAAAACACAATGATCCTCCCTTCTGGAAGATGCAGCCCTCACCAGACAACTGAACCTGCTGGTGCCTTGATCTGGGACTTCCCAGCCTCCAGAACTGTGAGAAAACACATTTCTGCTCTTTATTAATTACCCATTCTCAGTACTTAGTTAGAGCAACACAAAATGAACTAAGACAGAACCCAAAAAATAATCCTCAATGGTCAGAACTAAAATTCCAGCTAGTGTAAAACTACATGGATTGAGTGGATTTGAAAATCTTTGCAAAAAGAGAAGAGCACAAACACTATTCTGACAAGAAACCATTCTAAATTTAAATTCTAAGGATTTTTTTTTCCTCACAAGAGCCATCCCAGCATCTTATGCCTAAGGATGCTCACAACTACACACATCAAGAACTGTGAAGGGCCTGAGATTTTACTCTACATGCAAGCTTACTAGTTAGCCTGCCACAATGTCACAGGGGTTAGCCGAAGACATGAGACTCCTGGGTCAGAGATAAAGAACAGATTATTATTCATGGCACAAAAAGAAGCGGAAGCATCACATTTTCATTAGGTCTGTTTGCATCAAAGTCCCACCAGGCTGAAGCAGATGGGCTGAAATGGACTCCTACAAATGCAGTGGATATGTTACAGAAGAGGCATCCCATGCTTAAGGATCCTGGTGGATAGGGTTTGGATCTGTGTCCCTGCCCAAATCTCATGTTGAAATGTAATCCCCAGTGTTAGAGGAGGAGCCTCAGGGGAGGTGACTGGATCACAGGGGCAATTTCTAATGCTTTAGCACCATCCCTATAGTGCTGTTCCTGTGATAGAGTTCTTAAGAGATCTGGTAGTTTAAATGTGTGTAGCACTTCCCCCCTCCCTCTTCCTCCTGCTCTGGCCATGTAAGACATGCCTGAATGCCCTCTGCCTTCTGCCATGATCGTAAGCTTCCTGAGGCCTCTCCAGAAGCAGAGCAGGTGGTCAACACCATGCTTCTTGTACAGCCTGAAGAACTGTGAGCCAATTAAACTTCTTTTCTTTATAAATTACCCAGTCTCAGGTATTTCTTTATAACAGCGCAAGAACAGACTAATGCAGTGGTGGACATCCTGGCCCTTTGCTCTGGAAGAAGATAGTATAGTCTATCTTTCCAAAGCTGTTTGCTACACAAACATCCTTGAAAAGATGGTCTGAAGCAAACAGTAGATAACGCTTCCCTTCAAGACACAGTGAAGCAAGACAGACTCAATGGGAGCTGCTACCCAAGAAGTAGCACAAGATGTTTCCATTAATGAATGTGATGGCACTTCCACTGGGTGTTACTACGTAAAATTTCAGTTAGCTGAACATTGTTTCCTTGTTGACTTCAATTATAAGCTCAGGGATGCATTCTAATAGTAAGCAGAGTTAACACTTTTATCTAATGAAATCCTCTTTTGTGAAAGCTTTGCTTAAAGTTAATTATTTGAAGGCAAATACATAACTATCTTATTCTCTTTATTGAGAATATATTACGAATAACCAAAATAGATTTAGATTGAGATGGTGCAGTTACTGCCAGAGTACAGATTGTAAAATTCTATTTGACCGGAGATAAGAATGTGCCATCATATTGAATACTACTGTAGTGGCTTCATCTTGACAGTAGCACACTTCAGGGGGAGAAACGATAGCATCCAAAAGTTATGAAAGATGTGAATTTCTGGTGTCAGGAAGTAATTTCAATAGGTTAGGTCATATATATGCCATAATAGAAAAATTAAGAAAAAAAGTATTATAGTCAAAAGTAATAAAAAATGGGTTGTTCTTTTCAATCAGGCCTTCTTAACTAATAGTTTTGTCTGCATGCCTTGTAGACACTAATTTAAGTATAAACGAACAGTCTTCCATGATTTCCATTAAATCATCTTGATAATATTGAAGTTTATTAGGAATGCACTGATGCTTAATAAAAATAAGTGATAGTCCAATAGGAATGATTATAGATCATAATAAAATATTAAGATTGAAAATATAGTAAAATGTAAGTCATTGACCATATAATTATCTGCCTTACACAGATCTACTGTTTGACATAAGATAGAAACAACAAAGACAATTAATATGCTTTCCATAGTAATAATTTGCCAGGCATTACACTGTGCTTTTCATTTAAATGGCCCCTTTAATTTTAACAAATACCTCGGCGCCAGTTCTATTGTGGCCATCCCCATTTTATGGGCAACAAAGCAAGGCTTACAGAGTTCATGTAAGGGTCCAAAACAGTTCACAATAACTGCAGCAAGGTTCTGAATGCAGCCCCAGCCAGGCTCCTCATAGCTGCCCTTTTCTTAATTAAAATAAATAAATAAAAGCTTAAAATTTTATAGACAAGTACACTTCAAATTTTATAGACAAAGTAGTTATCATTCTTGCACTTAGGTATACCTGAAAACATCTCTTTGTTACAGTGGAATGAAAAATAATTAGTTAAGAAGATAGCAACTAAAAATCGTGCCATCTCGTGCTCATTTAACATTAAAGTGTATCTATGGTCTCCTGGATTTTTCAACCTACATAGAGGGAACGTTTAAGAAGCACTACACTTCAAGAGACATGACAAGAGGTGATAGACATGACAGAGGTGACAGAAACACATGCACATCTTTACCAATCATCTAACTTTATGAAAGCAAAAATCTAAAAATGTGCACCATCTCATGTTAAATCAACAAATTTTACTCTTTGTGTTTCATTCCAATCTTCTCCTTATACATCCACACGTTTTACAGCTCCAATCTTGCCTGCCATGAATAAAATTTTGTTTTTGCCTTTGTCGCTGAATTGACACAAACATTTTCAATGTTGTTATACAAATTTAGGGATTATCATTTTAACAGCTGTATGATATTTCTATCAGTTGACAAAATATAAGTTTTTTACTCATTTACTTACTAACACTCAAGTTGTTTTTAATTCTCCTTTTCTTTATTTTGGATTATTTCCCAATATGTACCTTTTAAAACAATATTAGACAGTAAAGTAGGTATTTATTTTTATGCCTCTTTAAACATCAAATGGCTCTTCATAAGAGTTCAACCAATAGACAATGTGCAATTATAGAATTTGCATTATAAACTTAATGATACAGCATGGTACCATTATTTTACATCCCCATCCTCCAACTTTATTAAAGTAAAACACATTTTCATTTTTGTCACAGGTATAATTTCTTGCCAGGAAAAGGCCGACCCAAGAATAGCTGATGCCAACCCAACCCAAGAATAGCTGATGCACTGCACGCCCACAGCTGGGCACCAAGGGCAACCTGGAGGCAAAGGAAAATCTCTGAACCAAGGAGAGGAAACAACGAAAGGAAGAAAGATGAGAGCAGAGATAGCCAAGACCTGAGCAGGAGAGGTTCCTCTGTCAGTATCTGCCATTCAGGTCATTCAGCTTTGCCCCAAGTATTTACTTCTTGTTGTGTTCCAACAAGAACCAACACAATCTTGTTGTCTCCCAACAAAAACCAACACAGTCTCTGGAGCCCTTGTCAGTAACAAAAACTCTCTAGAGAGAATCTAATTAGTTCTTTACCTGGTAACTGACAGATGCTGCATCCACCCACTGCATCCACCATGTCAGGCATCTTCCCCAATCCAGTCTGCTGTCAGGTTGTGAGGGTGACGAGGTGCAACCATTGTATCTGCTTGCTTGAACTGTCTGCTCAGCGGGACCTGGGAATTATGGAGACTTCTCTGAGAAGAGGAGGCTGTACGAGCCAGAGAATGGCTTCTAAAACTCCATGTGCAGAGAAATCCCCTGGGGGTCTTGGTAAAATGCACACTCTGGGTCTGTAGGTCTGGGAATCTGCATTTCTTTTTTTTTAAGAAGGAAGGAATCTGGAATCTGCATTTCTTTTTTTTTATGTTAACATATAATGGGTTCTTTCTTTTTTTTTTATTATACTTTAGGTTTTAGGGTACATGTGCACAATGTGCAGGTTTGTTACATATGTATCCATGTTCCAAGTTGATTTCCTGCACCCATTAACTCGTCATTTAGCATTAGGTATATCTCCTAATGCTGTCCCTCCCCCCTCCCCCCACCACACAACAGTCCCTGGAGTGTGATGTTCTGACAAGCTGTCAGATGGTGCTGATGTTCCGGGTTGGTAGGTCTGACTTTAATTTGCAAAAGAATAGCCCACTGATTGTCGAGCTAGGCTGCAAATTCCAATGACCTGGGGTGCTTTAAAATACTAATGTAAAAATCGGCAATTTGAGAATTACAGTAACTCTAACCAGGGCGATTTTGTTCCTCATGGACGTGTGGCAATGTCTGGAGACATTCTGAGTTGTTGCAACGTGGGTGGGACAGAGAGTGGGGGAGTTACTGGCATTCAGAAGATAGAGGCTAGGGATGTTGCAAAACAGCCTGCAATGCACAGGACAGCCCCACGGAGCAGCATCTGGCCCCAAATGTCAACAGTACCAAGGCTGAGAAACATCCTCTGGTGGGCTCTTGCTCCAAATCATGCCCATCATCTCTGCAGTTGACAGTTATACTATAAAATTAATTGTGCAATATTTCACTGATGGATAATCAGTTAATGTATGTTGAAACGTATTTACTGAGCACAATGCTACTAACTAGCTTTGTCTAACTGCTACATAGAATAGCAAATAGCCAGCCCTGCACTTAGTTTCAGTTATCATGAGGTGCAATATGCTAGGAGAAGTTCCCCCAATTTGCCACACTTCAGAATGCTGCCCCTTGATATTCTCTAATCTAAACCATGAATTCTGCAACACAGACCTTTGAGGATGAATAATTGCATTGTGATGCTTTTAATATCAAACTCCTTTAAAAAGTCTTTGTTTTAGCATGTTATCCTTTGCATGGTACAGTGTAGCTAAGTGCTTTATAAATGGTGTATTTTATGACCTACTTGAGCAGTTAAACTATCCTACATCTGCAGAATGAAACTGGATGGTGGCTCGAATCCTTGAATTATCAAAAATATCAACTTAGCACTCTGCAGAAATATGCAGCTGATGCTACTTGGAGAAATACTACGGAAGGGCTTTTTATGAATTTTATTCCATGTAGTAGCTTATCTTTTATTTTCTATATTTCCTTCATAGCTCTGCAAAAATTATTCAAAGAAGGAAAAAAATAAACTTGGTTGGCATTTTTACTAAGGCACAGAAACCATGTATACATATAAAACAAAGAGAAAACATATTTGTCATGCAAAATTATATGAGCTACAATCAAAAGACTAGAAAACAATAATTATCAGGATGTTTTATTAATCTCATTTTTAAAATAAAAGCGCTTTCTATGTTGGTTCAAACTCTATGCATAGCTCTATATGAGTAAAAAATTATGTGAATTTATAAATGATCCTCAACTTTTGATGTGTGTGTGTGCATATACACATATATCTTGCAGGATGGATTTGTGGATGTAAAGGTCAGGTAAGGTTTTTGACATGAACATAAGAGTAGTTCAAGGCTGGGCACAGTGGCTCACACCTGTAATCCCAGCACTTCGGGAGGCTGAGGTGGGGAGGATTACTTAAGGCCAGGAGGTCAAGACCAGCCTGTGCAAAATAGTGAGATCCTGTCTATACAAAAAAAAACAAAAACAAAAACAAAACAAAACAAAAAAATAGCCTAGCATAGTAGCACACACTCCTAGTTCCAGCTGCTAGGGAGGCTGAGGTGGGAAGATTGCTTGAGCCCAGGAGGTCGAGGCTGCAGTGAGCCATGATGGCACCACTGCACTCTGGCCTGGGAAATATAGTGAGAGCCTGTCTCAAGAAAAAAAGGAGTAGTTCAAGAGTAGAGGGTTTCCTCTGCCTTCTCCCCCTCTGAAGGCGTTTCCTAAGATCCTTATATTTATTGAGCGGGTACTGTAAATAGTATTGTGTCTTCATAGCAACGTACTAGGTAAGTGTATTTGTGTGAGTTTGTAGAATTTTTTAAATGTAGGAAGTTAATTGTCTTGCAGAGGAACACACAGTCAGGATCGAACTTGCCTCTGAACCCAAAGCCCAGGGTCTTGCATCATATCATGCTACCTCCTGCTACTGGGGACCTTCCTCAGTCTTTCCCAGGGTATGGAATTGCTGCCCAAGCACAACGTTCTAATAAACAAAATGACTGCAGAGCTGGAATATTTTTCCCATCATTTCAGCCAATGTATTGATTATGGAGGGTGATCAGATAAGAGATAGCAACCTATGTGAATGGAAGAGGTCACTGAGAAGTAGGACGAGTTAAACCACAGTTGGCTTCCAAACACAGACACTGGTCCCTGTTCCCATTCTGATTTGTGATTCTGCTCAGTGACAGGTCTGCATTACCCTAAGGGTGGAGCTTTGGAATTGCAATTTTTCTAAAGAGCCCCAGCTAAACTGAGATGTCCTGCAGATTTGGGAATGATTCATGGCTGTAATTGGGCTTCAATCACATTTCCATGCTAAGAAGGATGTCCTTACCCTCCAACAGACATGTGTGGAGAACTGGAGTGATTTACACACAGGATCAAAAGCAGAATAATAGCCTCTTGAGGCTGGGAAATTCAGGGGAAAGGGTTCAGTCACGGAAACAAGACAGCTCAACCCTCATCTTGTCACTCACATTTACTGGCCTTGCACAAGCTCTGGAACTTCTGGGCTGTTAGTCCTGCCCTCCTCACCAGACCACCATGTGACTTCTCCCTTCTCAGCAGAATTTTCTCCCAACTTGTGCAAGAATCTTGTGCAAGAGAGCAGCAATCTTTATTAATCAAATTACTTCAGAAAGAACAATTCCTTCAGCATAAGCTTTTCTAATGTTAACCATGTAAAAGCTAGTTATTGGCATACATTTTAAACATTGCAACTTTAGCAAACATTTTAGAAGTTATTCGTTGTTTATAATTGTCAGATAATTACTTAATTATTGCTTAATGTAATAATGCACTTTTTATGTCACATAATAAAGTGTGTGTGTGTGTGTGTGTGTGTGTGTGTGTTTGGGGGGCACTGTGTG
The DNA here is from genome assembly GCF_006542625.1 of Nomascus leucogenys. NCBI lineage: Eukaryota > Metazoa > Chordata > Mammalia > Primates > Hylobatidae > Nomascus > Nomascus leucogenys. The sequence goes on along the minus strand of NC_044406.1, from coordinate 6,179,382 downwards.
TTAGGGTCACATTTAGCTTAAAATAACTTTTTTTAATAAAAATATGGTTTGCTACCCATATGCATTTCAAAAGGTGTTCCATCTCTTTCTTTACCCACAATTGTTTGTGCAGGAATAAGTAGGTGTCCTTTATTGAGACACCCTTAATAAGCCTTTTAAACTTTGAATTCTCAGGCTCTGTACCCTTGGCTCTCATCTCGTGCATTACAGTGAGGACGTGGCTCTCATTTTAGGATTGTCAGTTAAAGATAAGCACAGGATGTGTGGATGACTTAGTTACCTGAGCAAACATTAGTAGGTGGACTCAATTCCAGGCAAACAGCCAAACGAAGTCTTGAAAATACAAAGCTCCAGATACTGTTTTTCAAGTTCAGCAGCACTTTCAGAGGAAGTCTGGGATAATAAAATGTTGCAATTCTGAGATTGCAAGGCAAGAAATGTCTCAGACTGCCTGAAGACTGAAAAGGGGGAGGCTTGACTTGCCTACAGAGGAAGTAAATTCCATGCACCAAGAAGAAAGGGGAGCAAGTGAGATCAAGTGGTAAAGATACCAAATCCCGAGTCTTCTCACCCTATGTATAAGTGATGGCTGACGTTAGCCGCAGCCAGCCACATGGAAGTGTCTGGAGGAGGAAGGGTGGCACAGGAAGGAAAACACACAGCAGCTCCCATCCAAGACACCAATCCACACTCTGAGTTTAGAATAAGCTCTACATAGGTACAAACCATTTTTTAAAATGTTATTTCACATGAAACTGCAAGGCAAAGGCCTACAGACACCAGATTGCAACACAAAAATGACATCGAATTTGTCATAAGCAGATTTTGAAGCAAATGTAAACAATAAGTTTAATGCAATGGGCTGACTTCACAATACAGAATCTTCTCACTTGTTCTTAAGAACCAGCATGTGTGGTGGCTCACACCTGTAAGCTCAGCACCTTGGGAGGCCAAGGCAGGCAGATCACTTGAGGTCAGGAGTTCAAGACCAGCCTGGCAAACATGGTGAAACTCCATCTCTACTTTAAAAAAATACAAAAATTAACCAGGCATGGTGACGGGTGCCTGTAGTTCCAGCTACTCAGGAGGCTGAGGCGGAATCATCACTTGAACCTAGGAGGTGGAGGCTACAGTGTGCAGAGATTGCACCACTGCACTCCAGCCTGGGTAATAGAGTGAGACTCCATCTCAGGAAAAATAAATAAATAAATAAATAGAACTAGCATGTGATGGACTCACTAGCATAAGACATTCCTACACCGTGTCCTTACAGAATCAGCCTGCTACCTTTGTTTCCATCAGTTTGGTCATGTATTAAAAAAAAAAAACAAAAAAGGAAAAAAGACAAAAGGATCATGCTAAGGACTCATACTGAATTGTTATGTAATTCTACCAAGTCTTTCCAACATCACAGGAAGAAACATCCAAAAAGTTCTCGAGATTCCTACACATCTCAGGCACACATCTATACATAGCTGCATACCACACAATCTCTTATATCAACCTGTTTGGCAATAGTAAGTTGAAATCCAAGTCTTCCCCCAAAGGCTGATTTTTGTGCCTATGCTTTAAAGCAATAAAACCAACCTGTGTTATTTGGATAAAGAGTGATCTTCTTCTCTGACTTTATTTATTTATTTATTTATTTCCCTACGTGTTTTACGCATTATGGGGAAATGCTATTGCACTGTAAGTAGCTTAGCCCTTCTTAAGTCAAAATTTCACTTAATACCTTCCCCTGACCATCACCATTTGGATTAGTAATCATGGCAGCTGCACAGTGGCTGCCAGTGGGTGGGGAGTAGGAGCCAGGAATTAAGTAGATGTTTGTTCAAAACATGAAATCATGAGATTTAAGTTAAATTGAGAACACAGCAAGGATGCGTGTTCCCTCACTGTGACAGACATGAACACCTCACACGGTATAAACTGATAACGTTCCATAGTAAAATGTTATTGCAACTAAACAGCCCTTTCACTAGCAACCTGTTGAATTTCTCAGAGAAGAAACAGACAAAATACCATTGTTATTTGTTCCTTCATATCTCCCATACGTATACTAAAGATCTCAAAATAGTTTGAAATATCACTGCTAAATAAAGATGACAGTAACAATGGGAAAAAATCTATATCCTAAAAATTCACCTAAGCTTTTATTAATACCTGGGGGAAGAAAACGTAGGAAAAAGGATGATACAGATTTCTTGAATGCACAGTTATCTTCTTTATCTGAGTACACTCACTTTTTCACATTGTATTATAAAGCTCTTAATATAAACATTGAACCAGTACCTATATGTCTTCCATCACAGCACCTAGGGGCTAAGTATAGTATATATGACTTAGAGGATTTTCCCATCGTCTGCTTGTCTTTTAAATGTTTTAATAAACAACGCTGCTTTATAAGAATACTTTGTCCTCAAATACAGAGTTTAGAATGCTAATAATCACATGTAAAACAAATAAGACCATTTCATGGATGTACTCTGAGCACCTTCGTGCATTTTCACAATACAATGTCTTCTAAGGGTCTTGCTCCATGATTTAAGCAATAAACACAATTGCTCAGTCCTAGGTTGTCATCCTTGGGAGGATGGCTTGAGCCCAGGAGTTCAAGGTTGCTGTGAGCTATGATGGCGCCACTGCACTCCAGCCTGGGCAACAGAGTGGGTACCTGTCTCAAACAAATAAACAAACAAAAAATGATGCCCCTGTGATGTGGCCCTATGTCACACCTAAACAGGCAGGTGATTTATTGAAACACCTGTCATCTTAGCATCTCACAAAGGGATGTAATTTGGGAATGCTTATCAACCTCAGGTTTCAGAAGTTTTTACTTCATGGCCCAACTTGCCCTGTGTACATTTCAAAGAAACAAAGCCAAACAAAGCAAACCTTGAGCATATCTTTAGCCCTTCCCATTTAGACAGAATTTCAGTAGCTTTCTCATACCCCTTTCCCTCCTCATAAATATGGAAAATAAAGAAAATCCTTGGTTTCTAAAATCAACAAAAAAAGGCTGAATTTAAATGGATGCATTTCGCTAAGATAATGGTTACTTGAAAATCTGTCAAATGCAAACCTGCTGTGGACTGAAAACTTTCCTCCATACCTAAAGATGAACAGAATATGTTAAAAAATCAATAACGCTCTATCTAGGGGATATATATATATATATATAACCACCATGAATACATATGGCTATATGAATTTAAGAAAGATGTCCTGTGAGCTTTCAATGCTCCAGAGTTTTGACTGAAGAACAGAGGGATAAGTTTATGTTACAGTCTACATTTATACTTACGAAACCAGGTAGAACCTGAGGTGAGAAACTCAGACTGTTATTTATAAGTCCAAAGAGTGAAGTGAATCTGTCAGTATTATTTCCATTTCCAATGAAACAGTGACTTGGTGTAATTCAACTGTTGTGATAAAAAAAAAATCCATAGTTGTTTCTCAGGATTATGTAAAAAATAAGTTCTACAGCTATCTTAGAATTTCCATAATATGCTTACATTTAAATATTATGTCATTTTAGGACGTTGAGCCTCTTAAATCTTTAATTGCTAGCATTAAAAAGAGATTAAAGAAGACAAGAGAAAACAAGAAAAATAAGAAATAAAAGACAATAAAACTGAATTATTAGAGTAGTTGAATTCAATTTCAAGATCTATCTCTCCACCCACATATGCATATGTAGGTATATGTGATATATATGACAATGATGTCATCTATGAGAATCTTATATATCTATATCTATATAGCCATAGATACATATATATCCGTAGTTCTACTGTGTGTATAGAGTATTGCTTCATTCACTGAGCACTTTCAAAGGAACATAACCTAGGAAAACTAGTTTGAATTTATCAATTTAATGAGTTCCCTTTTAACTAGATTCCAAATTTATGAAAACTCTGCTGGAATCCTAATTAATCACTAGAAAAAGTATTGTCATTTGGAAATGTGGGGTGATATAAAGGTGAACAGGCCCCCTAAAAAATCCTTTTGATTCTTGTTCTTGAAGTAGTTTCCTCCTCATTCATTCCCTTATTTTTCATCAAATTCCATTGACTTCTGAAGTTTTTGGAGAACGAATTTCATACACAACTCTCATAATATTGACTAGGAGGTCAAGTGACTTAAGCATGGGATAGAACTGATAAATAACTATTTGGCTCTTCACAGAGACATTATCAGATTAAAATGCTCCCCTAAGACTGGCAGAAAGCAAGAAGATTTCCCTTCTACACACCCATATAAATAACAAAATGCAATAACTCCACACATTTGTTGAGCTAGGTAAATGATGCATCAGGGAGTAAAAATATCTCATCATTCACCTCATCATTCCAATAAAAAAAATTATCATTATCTCCACTATTAAGTGTGCAGGACTAAAAATAGCCTCACGATGAAAATATTCTTTAAATAGGGGTCTTTAAATACAGAATAATATTATTGTGTAAAAGGGACCTTAAATTCTTAAGTGTGCAAGAATGTTTAGTGTCACATCACAATTACGTAATGGGAAATGAGAAAGTCTAGACAAAATGAAGTCCAACAGAAATCACTTTTCCAAATTTAACTTATCCACACTTTATGCTTTATTTCATATTTTGAGGGTCCAATTATCTACAGCTTTCACACCTCAACACCTTTTCTAAACACAACTCTGATTCCTCTTAAAGATACCAGTAAGATGAAATCAAGTGTATTTGCAATTTAGACCTTGTTACTTTTGTTTCTTATAAAAAAATAGATACAATCAAGAGTGCCTTGTGTCAAATCTCTTGTGGATGGATTTTTTTAAAAATGACGTGTGCTATAGGACCAAAGGTCTTTAACGTGATTAAGAGACCTAATATTTGCAAGAGAAAACATTAGAGATCAAAACCATCATGAGGTATGTTTGCTTCATGGCTATGATTATGATCAATTTGCATAAAATGAATGCCTTTTTTTGCCTTAATGTTTTGGGGAAAGCATACGTGTTTTAAGTATCTATAACTTTTGTTTCTATTATAAATGAAAAGGAACAGAGAGAAAAGGGGAAGATCACTGTAAGACTAAGTGTCTAGTAGGTAGGGTCAGTTCTGAGTTCCTCCAGTGGATTTCTGTGTTCCTGTAACAACCTTGACTCTTCCAAGAAAAAGAGTTGGGAGAAAGGCGATTGGGAAAAGTAATGACCCGTGTCTCTAGCTTTCATATACACATGCAATAAAATATACAAATGTGTGCTCTGAAACAAGTATAGACACCTCTCCGACTAGTTTGTATCAATTTTCACTCCATCTTTAGGATCTGGTAACCTTACAACTGAGGCATGTTGCAGAATATTCCATAGTATTTTACTAACCACTGTAATTTCTTCTATTTCTAAACCTTAATGGCTTTTTAAAATGATCTCACCAAGTCCGAATCCTGAATGCATCCCTGTATTATGCAGTGTGAGCTTTAAATTACATGAGAAATGTTCAAATTAATGATGTTCAAATATTAAATTGATCTGTCAGGGCTCAGTGAAGCCATGAAACTAGTCTAGCAATTTGGACCCTCTCCTTTCCTGGGATATTTTAATGCCCTAAAAGGCTCCTAATTTCAACATATAATAGGTATACTGTATTTTAAATAACTTCCATCTTTCTGTAGCAGTTAAATGGTATAATAAGTTCTGTTATTAAAGAGTCCAGTATGTAGAGAAAAATCTTTTATAAAGTCAAGAATAATATTTTACTGAGTTAGAATTCAGGTTTCATTTTTCCTGGGCTGTGTTTTGAGATTTTTCATTTCTCTCCTTAAACCGAAGAGCATCTGTTTTGTAAAATACATGAGATACTTTGAATCACTTTGGCTTCTACTGATAGTTTAGACTTTGGTTTACACCACCAAATGCTCTTGCTAGTTCCTCTGCCTGTTTCCAATTTCCTTGTTTATTCCTTATGAAGTTTATTTCAAAATGTTGCTTGCTGAGACCCCTGAAGGCTCATTAAGCATGAAGGTCATAGACACATTAATGAAAGTTTAAACATGCTGCTTGGTAGCATAGCTGTGACTGACGGGCACTGGGTAAACAAAGGACTCACCCAAACCCAGGATCAAGTGTCTGCCATCTGAATTATCCCTGCTTATTTTTACAAACTGGACAGTTCTGGTGTCTTACATCACTAGTGCTTCTCCTAACAAACAAACTGGGAAATCTAAAATACCACCGATGACAACCATCCAAAACAGGTGTAAATACTTGGCATTTCAAGAAGGCTTCACCAAGAAGCACAGCTTAATTACAGAGAAGCAATTGTGAAGATGGAAATAAATGGTCACAATTCTCTGATGTTTCTCGAGACCCCGACAATTATGTAAATATAGTTTCTGCACATTTATTGTGTCTAATATTCTTCATTTTAGTTTTTCAGAGAAAACTATTAGCCATAGATAAGTAAACACACATGCATGTGTGCGCGTGCACACACACACACACACACACACGATGCAACACAGACATGTTATAATAAACAGCTAATTCCAACTAACAAAAATTTTTCATCATTGACCCACATAAGAAAAAAATTTAAAGCATGACTTTTAACTGCATAAATACATTATGTTTTATCTAGTTGTAATTATCAATATTATAAATCTATGAATCAAAACATACTATATATTTTTATGTCTACATTAGTATAGTGCTTAAAGAGGTAGCCTATTTTTAAAATTTACAAAATTTGTCCTCTGTTAAAACCACTGAATTTATACTCACTGAGTAATTTTGATTGAGCAAGATGAGCAGTATGTTTAGTTAGAACCATTTCATTTGACTTGCCAAAATTTTTTAGTCCTTTTTAAACTGCCAATACTATTAATCTTCCCAAATTCTGGGAAGTAGGCTCAACCTGACCACAGATTATTTAAAAATGTTTATGTGGGATTCTATCTGCCAAAGGACTTCTAATAATGACTTTGTCTTACTATTTTTTGTTATGATTACCATTATTTGTCACTAGAAGAAGAGATAGAAAGATGCCATGTCTCTGATTATTTAAATTTGAGCAAGCCCAGCTGTAAAATTATGCTGCTTTGCTTTGAGTTGTGTGTGGAAATTGTGAGAGACTCAAGCTCATTCCAGTAGAGTCAGTGGACAACAAAAAGGCATTGCTGATTCTCCTCTTTGAGAACTTGTATGCAAGAATATTGGCTCGGCCTGACACTTGCTCATGTTCATTATGCATGTTTCCATATCTGCATGCATCCCTGATAGGAGTCCATAGACAAGCTTACTAGTACCCAGTGCAGTCTATAGACTAGCCTACCCATACCTGGCATAGTCTATAGACTAGCTTACCCTATCTCTACCCAGTGGAGTCTACAGACCTGCTTACTAGCACCCAATTTAGTATGTAGACTAGATTATCCATATCCTCTGTAGTCTATAGACTGACTTACCCAAAGCAAATACAACCTATAGACTAGATTACCCATATCCACTGTAGTCTATAGACTAGATTACCCATATAAAGTATAACATATATAATAGACTGCCTATATCCAGTTTAGTCCATAGACTAGCTTACCCAAACCCAGTGTAGCTTATCGACCGGCTTACCCATACTCAGTGTAGTCTGTAGACTAGCTTACCCATACCCAGTATAGCCTATAGGCTAGCTTTTCCATACCCAAAGTAGTCTATAGACAAGCTTACCCATACTCAGTGTAGTCTATAGACTAGCTTACTCATACCCAGTATAGCCTATAGACTAGCTTACCCACACCCAGTGCTGTCTGTAGAGTAGCTTACCCATCGCCAGTATAACCTATAGTCTAGATTACACATATCCAGTGTATTGTATAGTGTAACTTACTCATACATAGTGTAGCCTATAGACTAGCTTACCCATACCCAGTGTGGTCTGTAGACTAGCTTACCTATAACAAAAAAACATGCAAAAATTTGTTTATCAAATTGTAATTTCTCTAGGGCATGTAATTATTTAAAGAAAATCATTCTATACAACAAATAATTTTATTAAAGGAAGATTAAAATGACACACATCTGTAACCCTAAGCCTCTGTGTTTTAAATGTTATTTGGGCACTTCTTGGTCTCCAGTGCTCATCTAAACACAGGCCTACCTTGCTTTGCTGTGCTTCACAGATATTGCATTTTTTTTACTGAATTGAAGGTTTATGGCAACCCTGCATTGAGCAAAGCTATACATAATCTCTCCAACAGCGTGTACTCACTTTGTGTCCCTATGTCATATTTTGGTATTTCTCACAAAGTTTTTTGTTATTATTGTATTTCTTATTATTGCTACACTTGTCTTGGTGATCTGTGATCAGTTATGTTTGTTATTACTATTGTAATTGTGTTGGGGTGCCACATATCCCACCCTTATAAGATGGCAAACTTAATTGATAAATTTTGTGTGTGTTCTGACTGCTCCACCAACTGGCCATTCCCCATCTCTGTCTTTCTTTGAGCCTCCCTATTCCCTGAGACACAACAATATTGAAATTAGGCCAATTAATCCCCTACAAAGGCCAAGTGTTCAAGTGAAAGGCGGAGTATCTCCCTTTAAATCACAAGCAAGAAATGATCATGAGGAAGGCATGTCAAAAGCCAAAAGAGGGCAGAAGCTAGGCTTTTGCACAAAACGGTTAGCCAAATGGTGAATGCAAAGGAAAAATTCTTGAAGGAAATTCAAAGTGCTACTTCAGTGAACACATGAATGCTAAGAAAGAGAAACAGCCTTATTGCTAATATGCAGAAAGTTCCAGTGGTCTGAATAGAGGATCAAACCAGCCACAATACTCTCTTAAGCTAAAGCCTAATCCAGAGCAAGGCCCTATCTCTTTTCAATTCTATGAAGGCTGAGAGAGGTGAGAAAGCTGCAGAAGAAAAGTTGGAAGCCAGTGTAGGTTGGTTCATGAAGATTAAGAAAAGAAGCCACCTCCATAACATAGGAGTGCAAAGTGAAGCAGCAAGTGCTGATCTAGAAGCTGCAGCAAGTTATCCAGAAGACCTAGCTGAGGTCATTAATGAAGGTGGCTACACTATACAACATATTTTCAATGTAAATGAAACTGCCTAATGTTGAAATAAGTTGCCATCTAAGACTTTCATAGCTGGAGAGGAGAAGTCAATGTCTGGTTTCAAAGCTTCAAAGAACAAGATAACTTTTGTTAGAGGCTAATGCAGCTGGTGACTTTAAGTTGAAGCCAATGCTCATTTGGCATTCCAAAAATCCTAGGGCCCTTAAGAATGATGCTAAATCTTCTCTGCCTGTGGTCTAGAAATGGAACAACAAAGCCTGGATGACAGCACATCTATTTACGGCATGGTTTACTGAGTATTTTGAGGCCACTATTGATACCTACTGCTCAGGAGAAGGATTCTTTTCAACATTTGCTGTTTATTGACAATGAATCTGGTCACCCAAGAGCTCTCATGGAGATGTATAAAGAGATTAGTGTTCTTTTTGTGCTTCTTAGCGCAACATTTCATTCTGCAGCCCCTGGATCAAGGAGTCATTTTGATGTTCAAGTCTTATTATTTAAGAGATACACTTCATAATTTATAGTTTCCATGAACAGTGATTCCTCTGATGGATCTGGGCAAAGTTAATTGAAAACCTTCTGGAAAGGATTTACCATTCCAGACGCCATTAAGAACATTTATGATTTGTGGGAGGAGGTTAAAATATCAACATTAATAGGAGCTTGGGAGATGTTGATTCCAAGCCTCATGGATGACTTCGAGGGATTCAAGACTTCAGCAGAGGAAGTAACTGCAGATGTGGCAGAAATAGTAAGAGTAGTAGAAGGAGAGGTGGAGCCTGAAGATGTGGCTGAATGGCTACAACCTCATGACTAAACTTGAATGGATGAGGAGTTGCTTTTTGTGAATGAGCAAAGAAATTATTTCTTGAGAAGGAATATACTGGTGAAGATTATAATATAATATAATATAATATATAATATACTGGTGAACACTGTTGAAATAACAAAAATATCTAGAATATTGCATAAACGTCATTGATAAAGAAGTGGCAGGGTTTTAGAGGATTGACTCCAATTTTAAAAGAAGTTCTACTTGTGGGTAAAATGCTATCAAACAGCGTCTCATGCTACAGAGAAATCTTTTATGAAAGGAAGTGTCAACCAATGCAGCAAATTTCATTGTTGTCTTATTTTAGGAAATAGCCACAGCTATCCCCACCTCCAGCAACCACCACTCTAGTCAATCTGCAACCATCAACACTGGGGCAAGACCCTCACCAGCAGAAAGATTACAAATCGTTGATGGCTCAGATGATTGTTAGCATTTTTTAGCAATAAAGTATTTTAATTTAGGTATGTGCATTTTTTTAGACACAGTGGTATTACGTACTTAACGGACTACAGTACAGTGTGAACATAACTGTTATACTCACTGGAAAACAAAAAAAAATTGTGTGACTTGCTTTTATTGTGATATTTTCTTTATTGTGGTGGTCTGGAACTGAACCCACGATATCTCTGGAGGATACCTGTAGAAGCCCCTTGGCCTCTCTTGTGAGACAGTTGACAGCTTTGCCAATGTCTACATTTTCCAGTCGATAGTACAAGTTGGCAACATGTCTCCTTCCATTTACAAGGAGCTGTCAGGACTAGATGTATTCCTTAATATTAGTGACGGTTACACAGTGGTTTCTAATATATTTATACCCTGCTTTCTCTACATGGTTTCCAATGTTTTTTAATCTTTATTTAACCATAAGGCAATAATGAGTAATTTGCTTTCATCGTTTCCTTTTTATTTATTACACAACACATACTGAGCTTCTACTATCAGAAATACGTTCATGGAGGTGACAATGAATTGAGCAACTGATGTATGATCTATGTCTGCTAAGAGTTTATTAATGTCTGGAAAAGCTCCCAATTCATAATAAAAATAAAAGTAGCAATAACAAAAATACTGATCATAGTATTTAATATTTCCTAGGTGGTATACAGTAGACACACAATTATGAAAAAAACTATAATATTCTAGGAGAATTGTCTGAATATAAATAGAGATTGTATTAATGCTCTTTCTGAAAATAGTGCCATATGTAGAATTCTCCTATTTAGCGTGTATGTATGTTTTTCTTACCTCTGTCTCCTTGTGGTTTTTATCTATGAGATCTAGCTCTGTCCCCTGGAATGCAACAGGAGGAGTTCTTTTACTCTATTGTGTGAATTTCAATATTTCAACAGCAAGATATGTCTTTTCTAGACTAATCATCTCCACCTGTTCCAATGCTTCCCAAACAACAGTTCCTAATCACCTCATCTTGTGGACTGGAGATCCATATTTCCTATTTAGTTGTGATTACTTTTACATCGCAGGGCAAAGAAAAGAACTGAAACCTGGACGAAGAGTCTGAGTAACATGAATAACTGTGAGCTTTCATGTTTGTAAAGGACAAGTGCTTCATTGTTTATGACCTATGACGTGCATGCTACCATGAGCACACCTACCATCTTCTTCCACACACTTTCTCAGAGCCCAGGTGCAGACTTCCATTCACATTAAAATTTTTCTTTTAGGTTGAGCCCGACACAGAAATGGAGGAGACAGCTGTAGAAACAATAACATTTGTAGATAGGGAGATGGCCAAATTCCTTTTTCATTCATGTGCCTGCACTTAACAGCTAGCGTACTGTGAAAATAAGGCATGTTTCAGTGAAATACTGAAATGTAGGAGAAATCCTATTAAGCCACTGCTACCTATGCATAATTTTAATATGCTTTTATATATTTGTCTGGCAAGTCGGTCATCCACCTAGCTGAAGTCATAAAAAATGAAATTTAAATATATTGAGTGGACACTGGTTATGAAGTTTCACAATTTTGATATGTTGCTAGCAAAGCATGGGGGAGCCAATTAAGTGCTTAACTAATACATGGTGAAAATGAAGTATTGTCTAGTAACAAATGTGATGATTATGGCTTCTTTCGATGTTAACTTTGAAAGCTTGTGATTTGAGAATCTCCCCTCTGTATTTTTAATATCTGTTTGTAAATCAGAGCTAGGGCAATGGTATGAAGAAGAATTCCTCTGTCATCTGGCAGACTACCAGTCATGCATTTAGTGTAAGACTTATGGATCTGCCAGGCACTGATCCATTGCTCTGTTATGTTCTGTTGCATCTTTGGAAATTAACTCCACAGATAATCCAAAGGGAAATGCATGTCTTTGGCACATAAATTGCAAGATTGTCTTTAGTCATTTCTTTGCCCCTGCAAGGCACATGAATGGAGATGTTAAATAGGCATCTATTTTCTTAACAGGGCTTAGATCTTGGGCTGCAGGAATGGTTCACTTGCAATTTCCTTTATACACTTGAAGGTTTGTTTGGCCCTTACTGTCCTGGGCTGTTTATTGAGAGGCTCAGAACCACTTAAGCACATGTACACACTGAGAGCTGGCTACTGGAGGGGTTGGCAGGGTGGAAATCAGACTAGAGATCCAGGAGCATCAGGCATGAATTGGGTTATATGAGCCCCTGACAAAACATTGTATTTATGGGGTCTTAAGAATTCAGTTCAACTCAGGTCATCCTCTTCAATCCAGGGTGCCCTGAGTCAATCTTAAATTCTATAAGTGCAATTGTTCATGTAGGTTTTCAACAGCCTTCTCAGCTAGGAGCAGTGTGTATTTCATCAAACCTCCTGTTGGATCCATAACCTGTGATGGCTCTGGATATAATTTTGAGGAACCCAGTGTACTTTTACGTGCTTAATTAGAATGGGTATCAGACCATCCAATAAACTCCTACCACAATTATTCATGATTGATCTCACATGAAGCATTCTGAGGTCATTTTTGAACACCCTAAAAAAGAAAAGAGATGTCAGAGTGTCCATAAACTAAAAACCAAAGTAAATTTTAGAGTTGTGCTTTTCTAAAGAGAGAGAGAGACCAGAAAGTGTACTTTTCTTTCTTATTTCAACACATCGTGTTAGTTTCATTTCATCAGCATACTTTCAACCTACTAATACAGGGCTGTTTAATACAATCTTGTTTATGTCAGACAACTGTGCGCATTTTCCTCTCACCTTTCAGTAGAACAAGGATTCAAAAATGTCGAGGTCTATTATAGCAATTCTAAGGGTGCAAACAGTAAGTGTGGTATTTTATTGAAATGTTTTGTTTGGAATCTGAGAGTTCATTGTTCAACATCCTCTGTCACAGACAATGAAATAACATGTTTTCTTTGCAGAAAGAAAGGTAAAAGTCCTGAGTTTCTGTAAAATAATTTTCAATGTAGTTTATGATTCTCCTTTAAATGTCAAGAAGAAGAAAGATTGGGAGAAAATACACTGAAACATTTATGCTCTGAAAAGAGAGATTTCCATTTTTTTCTTGTTTTTACTTTTCTATATTGTCTGAATTTTCCCTAATGTGCAATTAATTTTATCATTGGAATTGGAATGAAAAGGATACAAAAGTTGGTAGTTTAATAGTTCCCAAAGTCTTTACGTGACTACAGAAATCATTAATGATTTTGGAAGCATCAGCAATTTTTGTTTGCACCATCCATTATAATTTGTATGATTAATCAACATAGTTAAAAACTGCCCTGGGTGATCTTTGTTCCCCAGATGTGTTCACATCCTGTTTCAAATGAGAGACCTCAATCCTTGCTGTGCTTCGTCTGATTCCCTGGGCATGGGTCCCTCAGGATGAAATAATAAAAATAATCTGCCCCATTTTCAAAAAGAGGTAACTCTCTGTGTCACAAATATGGTAATTCATTACTTTTCTGCATCGCTCATCAAAATTCTAAGTTAATTTTCTTCTCAATAAACTGCTTCTCCCAAATTTTCAGGCTTCTATGAGGAGTAAGCAGTCTTAATAATAATAACTATAATTTATTGAACAGTTAAATATCTGCCAGGTGCTCTGCTAAGCATTCTGAATATACCATTGAATTTAATAATTCTCCGAGCAACACTCTCATGGAAGTAATATTAATAGCTCCATTTTTTTATGAGAAAGCTGATGCTTATAGAATTTAAGGATCTTCTACAAGCATCTAAAACTGGTAAGTAATTGTGCTAGGATTTCACTGCGGGGCTCCTTGGCTCCCAAGTTAGGCATGCCATGTTGCCACTTAACTTTACAGGCAATGTCCCCACCCACTTTGAGTTGTCTCGCCTTTATGTATTTCTTAAATGTACTTGATTGATGTCTCATGCCTCCCTAAAATGTATAAAACCAAGTTGCGCCCCCATCGCCTTGGGCACATGTTCTCAGGACCTCCTGAAGGCTGTGTCATGGGCCATGGTCACTCATATTTGGCTCAGAATAAATCTCTCCAAATATTTTACGGAGTTTGACTCTTTTTGTCGACACTCAGAACATAGCCCTGTTGTTAATCAATGCGTTATTGTAATTGTCAACCAGAAAAGCAGGGAGCTTCCAGGCTATAAGTAAATCTAAACATTTTCTGGTTGACAATTGGTTGAGTTTGTCTAAAGACCTGGGATCGATAGAAAGGAGATGTTCAGGTTAAGATAAAAGATCGTGGAGACCAAGGTTCTTTTGAAGTCTCATAGTGGCAGCCTTTAGAGACAATAGACGACAACTGTTTCCTATTCAGACCTTTAAAAGGTGCCAGACTCTTAGTTAATCTCTTCAGAATTGGGAGTGCCTGGAAGAAAAGATCTAGCTATGTTAATAGACATTCTTTACAGATACAAATTTTCCCCCACAAAGGACAGGTTTGCAGGGCCATTTCAAGATATGGCAAAGAAACATGCTTGGGGGTAAAATATTTTCACTTTCTTCTTTGTCACATAATGTTATGTCAGAGTCTTATTGGAACATAGGTCACAATATATAGGGTTAAATAAAACCCATCCGATGAGAATTTATGTTTTGTAAAGCATGACTACCCAGACTCCTTAGATGGGAATTTGGGCAAGATAAAATATCAGAGCTTAATCCTCATGAGAACTGTGTCATTAAATGGTTTTGTTATTGTGTGAATATCAGTAAGTGTACTTACACAAACCTAGATGGTATAGCCTGCCACACACCTGGGCTATACATCATGGCCTCTTGCTCCTGGGCTTCAAACCTGGACAGCATGTTACTGCACTCACTACTGTAGGTTGTTATAACACAATGGTAAGGGTTTGTGTATCTGAATATAGCTAAACATAGAAAAGGTACAGTAAAAATATGGCATTATAATCTTAGGAGACCAGCAGCATATATGTGATCTGTTGTTGACCAAAACATTGTTACGTGGTACATCATTATACGTATAATACCTAATCTAATGTAAATGCTATGTAAATAGTTGTTACTATTTACAAGAAAAATAGGTGTTTATTGTTCCCTACAGATATACTTGATTTTTCCAAATATTTGGATCCAATATTGGTTGAATCCACAGATGTAGAATGTGTGGCTGACTGCATATACGAGGATGTATTTAGGTTAAATGCAAATACTATGATGTTTTATATAAAGGCCTTGAGTATTCTCAAGTTTTGGAATCCAAGGGGGTCCTGAAACCAATCCCCTCTAGATACTGAGGGACAACTATTCTCAATCAAACAAGGGTATGCTTAAGAAAAGATTCGTTATCTAGTGCTACAATAATGCAGCATAACAAACACTCTTTACCTTACCTTGATGGCTTGAAATGAAATGCAGTTGTCTAACTCATGAGATGGATTATGGGTTGCATATTTAGGTTGTGTTCAGCTAGATGGTATTTTGGTTCCCTGTCGACTTCACTGCTATGGCTATCAGCTGAGAAAACTGCACCGTAGGTCTCTATCCTCCAGCAAGCTAGCTCAGGCAGGATCTAAGGATGGGGGCCAACAGCAGGAGCACAAGAAAAAGCACAAGCACTTTCAAAATCTCCGCCACTGTTGACACCCATTGGCTAAACCAAGTAATGAGGTGAACTCAAAATTTAGGGGTGAACTATCCCCTGCCTTCTGTTGAGAGAAGCTGTAATGTGGTCACATTGTGAAGGGCCTAGTTTCAGGAAAGGCTGAGAAATCAGGGCACTAATGCAATCTCCCTTCCTCCAGGAACACCTGAATTTCATGTCAAATCATCATTAGCAAAAGCAGGTCTGTGACAGCTATTTACACACTACGAGCTTTGTTTAGAGTAGATGCTTTTTGCTGTTTAATTCAACATGAATGCATGCTACTCGAGGTGCAGTTCACATCTAATTCATCCTGGCAGGTCCCTAGGGAGGCCATGATGTTCAAAACTGGAACTGCCCAAACACTATGCAGTTATTCTTTCATATTTAAAATGATCAACGGGTAACCCACACACGATATTGTCTGAGCCAAAATAGTATCTTCTTGCCCTAAGTCACAGAAATAAAAAGCCTCAAATGAATAATTGTTCACAGCATTGAACATTTAACGTTTCATGAAATAAATCTTGATAAAAAGTATGTGTGTGCATGTGTGTGTGTGTACAAAGTCAGGAATGACTTTCTATCTTAACACATGTGTAAATCAGGATTCTTCTTTCAATTGCAGAACACCAACACCATCACCATTAGAATAACTCTATTAAAGGTATTCATGGACAAACTGTGCAATACTGAATTTATTACCACAAACTCCAACAAAAGCACCATGGGAATAATGGATATATAGGAAAAAATAGTGCAAGTGGCATAGTAATCATACAAACTGTTTACGTTTTCTAAGCTTGGTTCCCTTATCAAAATATTTCCCCAGAAACACTCACCCATTTCACATTAGACTGGCTTTCTGTAACTCCAGCTTTCTCTGACTACTTCTTTTCAGGGTCTTTCTCTGTTGCCCAGGCTGGAGTGCAGTGGTTCTATCATAGCTCACTACATTTTCAAACTCCTGCGCTCAAGCAATCCTCCCACTCCGGACTCCCAAAGTGCTGAGATTATAAACCTGAGCTATCACACCCAGCCAAAATCAGACATAAAAAATAAGTTTTGTATTTTCCTTAATATAGCTGCTATATGAACTTTTTATGAGACAAATCCCTCTTAAAAACTGGCTCTAGGAGACAATCTGTTTGTCCAATAAACTTTTTTGCTTTTATCACATATAAAAAATTATAATTTTGGCTTTTTTTTTTCTCTAAAAAGAACAAGGTATATATTGGCACATACTTGCAGTTTCTACATTAGCTTAGGTTTGTATTATCTTTTATCAGCCTTTGCACTGATGTATTTTGTAATTAAGTCAAAATACAGTGGCTGATATGGTTTGGTTGTGTCCCCACCCAAATCCCATCTTGAATTATAGTTCCCATAATCCCCACGTGTCATGGGAGGGACCCTGTGGGAGGTAATTGAATCACTGGGGCGGTGTCCCCCATGCTATTCTCGTAATAGTGAGTAAGTTCTCATGAGATCTGATGGTTTTATAAGGGGCTTCACCCTTGGCCCAGCTCTCGTTCTTCTCCTCGTTGCTGCCATGCGAAGAAGGTCGTGTTTGCTTCCCTTCGGCCATGATTGTGAGTTTCCTGAGTCCTCTGCAGTCAATTAAACCTCGTTTATAAATTACCAAGTCTTAGGTATATTTTTATTAGCAGTGTGAAAACAGACTAATACAGTGGCTTACACAACAGCTGTTCATTTAATGCATGATACTGCAGTTTGCTAATTTGGGCAGAGCTCAGCTAGGATAGCTCATCTCTATTGCTTGTGCTATCTCTGGGTTCAGCCATGTGGATGGGGCCTCACCTAGGAGAGCTGGGACAGCTGAGATGGCTGCACCTCTGTTGCATGTGGTTTCACTTTTTCCAGCAGGCTAGCCCAGGCATGTTCACATACCACTGTTTAAACAGAGGAAGTGGAAGTTACAGGGCTTCTTGAAGTCCAGACTTGGCACTTTAACGCTATTACTTTGTTGTATTTTATTAGCGAAATCAAATGTGGAGGCCAGCCCCAATTTAAAGGGTAGGAAAATAGACTTCCTTTCTTGGAGAGAGGAACTGAAAAGAATTTGTGACCACCTTAATCTTCCACAGCTACAGATAAAGTGAAGTCTAGGTGATTCATCACTGCATGAAATCATCGGCACAAAAAAATTGACTTTGGTTGTTTTAATGGAAAGCTCAATTTCCACTTAGGGAAATAAAAATCCAAATTCAGTCAGTGGCAATTCAAATATAAATAAAAATAATTAATGTATATTTTAAATGGATATAAGATGCATCAATTAAGGAAACATCAGAGATTTTATAGTGCAAATGAATTATACAGTGAAACAGAATTTAATTGCAATGTATTGACACATCTTACGATATCCTTTCAAAATGCTTCAAAGAGTGAATTGAATTACAGCCTTCCTATAATTTAAAACAAGTTTATAACTTGTTTTCCCTTATATACTTCATCTTTTGCATTAATGCTAGACCGATTTTTAAATAAATATGGAGAGATGTGTGTATATGTGTGTGTGAATCCCCAAGTCATTTATAAAATGTAACATAGCAGTACCTAAGAAAACATTGAAAATTAAACAAATAACTATCTCATAACCATCTTTCTTTTTTCAGCAGCTATCTGCCTAGGGAAAAAAAAGTCTAGATATAAATAGAGCAAAATTTAAAAGTTACAATTTTAGTCATTGGAATTTAAGGAGCTAAAACTTATAAGTGTATAGATTTGTTTCTTATTAAGTATGCATTTCCAGAATTTTTTGAATTTCCCTGGAGGATAAATAGTAATTTGTCTCCTTCCATAATTTCAGTTTTTCACAATCATATAAAAGATAATTAAGATAGTTATCACAAAGGCAAAGTCTGAAAGCTGATATTTCTCTCCCTCTCTCTTCACCCTAATCCCCATCCTGCACTCTTCTGGAGATAATTGCAGCTTTCATTTGAAGCGATGCGTGTTCCTAGCGAGGGAAGGGCACAGGCATTTGAGCTCTTTGACAGCAAGGCAAACGAAAATGGCATTCTCAAACAGCCTTGATAGAAGATGAAGTTCAGCAGTGAGCATGCAGTGCAAGTACTTGGATGTCTCTGTTATACCCAAAAGACTGGAAGGGATTCTTCTGCAGGGCTAATTATAGGGCCACTGCCAGGAAGCAATCTCCGTAATCTCCGTATGATTTCCTGTCTCTCTTTCCAAGCTCACACATCTAAGAATAGCTATTATGGAGTCAGCTTCCTCTGTCCTTCCATAGTAATGTGTTATTTTGCCATGAACTCAGGACTGCCATTACTTTCATAAAAATTGTCCATCCAGTGTGACAGCAGAGAGTTAGGATGTGATCCCAGGATGAGTTTTGGGAGGATCTCCAGGGATCCACTCACAGCACACTCTTTCTTCCATGTGACTGAGGGAAAAATATTTAGTGGATAACTGCTCATCATGGAGTGAGGAGACCCTGTGTAGCAAAAACTCTCAAACCATGTTTTCCCTCTGCTCTCAAACTGCAACAATCAACAGAGAAGACTTCTGGGACAAAATATGGGGTTTTTCCCCATGCATACTTATCAGTCTGTTCTCACACTGCTAATAAAGACATACCCGAGACTGGGTAATTTATAAAGGTTTAATGGACTCACAGTTCCACATGGCTGGGGAGGCCTCACAATCATGGTGGAAGGCAAAGGAGGAGAAAGGCACAGCTTACATGGCGGCAGGCAAGAGAGAGTGTGCAGGGGAACTGCCCATTATAAAACCATCAGATCTAGTGAGACTTATTCACTATCATGAAAACAGCATGGGAAAGACCTGCCCCCATGATTCAATTACCTCACACTGGGTCCCTCCCATGGCATGTGGGAATTATGGGAGCTATAATTCAAGATGAGACTTGGGTGGGGATGCAGCCAAACCATATCACATACCAAGCAGCAAACACCAGCTGGGTATCCTCTAATTAAATATGGACACTATCTTTCTGGATATAGTGTCAGATCCTACAGGGATCTACCCTGAGACACCAGTTACAAGTCCAGGCCTCCTGAACTTTGGAATGACCAGCTTCAAGTTGGGGTTCCCACAGTCCCCTCTTTGGGTTCCATTAATTTGCTAGAGTGGCTCACAGAACTCATGAAAACACATTTATGGTTTATTATAAAGACTATTACAAAGGACACAAATGAAGAGGCATGTAAGGCAAGGTATGGGCGAAGGAGTGTGGAGCTTCCACGCGCTCCTTTGGAATTACCCTCCAGGGACCCCCACATTTTCAGCCACCCAGAAGTTCTCCAAACCCAGTCCTCCTGGCGTTTTTTGAGGACTTCATTATATAGACATGATTGACAACTGTGTACAAATGCAATTGGACCAAAAAAACCCATGATCTAAACCCAGCAAGGAGTCTATTCAGACTTTTCTTGGCCTCTCTGGGTAGCATTCCTCCCTCTAAGGTATGGGGCAGAACGCTGTCTAGAATGAGGGTCTTTTGATGCACAATCAGATTACAATCTTGCCGTGAGCAGGTGAAAAGGAGACAGGAGAAATTCAGTGAGAGAGGTTTTGTTTTCTGAGACCTAAAGTGCCCCAACATTGTAACAAAAGACTGCAATAAGGGTTACGGGAGTTATGAGTTGGGAACCGTGGCCAAAAACCTATACGTGTGTGTGTGTGTGTGTGTGTTTTGTCCAATCACATTTCTACTTGTTCTCAATCAGGCCTATGTAATGAAGCCTGCATAAAACACACACATATGTGTATGTGTGTTTCTGTATGTGTGTGTATCATATATATGTATATATTCAGAATATTACAGACCCCATGTGAGAATATTTATGAGTGAGCCAGGGTGGCAGGGGCTGGGCAGGGTACAGTTATAAAGCACATCTCGACCCAGCAGCAAAGGGCAGTAGCTATCCTAAGGATATCCTAGCATGACTGAAGATGCTACTGCATCTAGTCCATTGCCACACAGATCCAAGTTTAATGATGTAGAGGAAAAGGTGATCAGGTATCTGAACTGATCTGCATGAGGAATGCCACAGCTTCATGAATAGCATACCCCATGTGGTTGGGCTCCCAGAACCTCAAAACTGGTTCTCAGAGAGGTTCCACTCATCACTGAGCACCTTCCATGATGAAAATTCTGGTGTGTGAAAATGCACAATGCTGTCTGTCTTGGAGAATGCTGGAAATTTTTGAGGCATGTATGCTCTTGTAATAAGCTAATTTTACAAGAAGTTTTCCAAATGTGAACCACAAACCAGAGAGGACCCTGAAATCAATAGAGTGGGTTGCAATGGGCCTTCTTCAAAATGAAGGGCTAATGTGGCTTGCAGTGGCCTCTGGTTTGCAGATACCTGTGCTAGCTCAATGATTTCCACACTTTGTCTTGCAAAGAATCCTCAGGGATTGTAGGTGTGGGGAAAAGAAGGAGGAGGTGAGAGTCCGGAATCCAGACTCTTGTAATCCTTGCCTTCCTGCTAGCCCCATGGGTTCCACAACAGCTCTCTGGTTTTGTCTATTTGGCACAGCGAGCTATCAGCAGATCAGCTCATGTATCGATGTGCCTTAGTATGTTGGGATTTCAACACGAAAATTTTTTATGTCAAAATGAGCTGCCTTGTAAGAAGTTGTATTATTCGGCCAGGGATGCTGTAACAAAGTACAATACGCTGCAGGGCTTCAACGACAGAGATTTAATTCTCTCACATTCTGGAGGCTGCAAGTCTGAGGTCAAGGTGTCTCAGGGCTGGTTCCTCCTGAAGCTTCCCTCCTTGGCGTAGATGCTATCTTCCCTCTGTGTCCTCACATGGTTGTCTCTTTGTGTGTGTCTGTGTCCTGATCTCTTCTGATAACACCCCAGTCGGATAGGACTAGGGTCCACCCATATGACCTCATTGTACCTTAATTACCTCTTTAGAGGTTCCATATCCAAATATAGCCACATTCTGAGGTCCTGAGGGTTAAGACTCAGGGTATGAATTTGGGAGGACACAATTCGGCCCATTATAGAAGGGGCTGAATATGTGCTCCCATAATAACATCTCCATGTAATTCCATAAACAGTCACCTTCAGTTGCTGACAGTCTCATTTGTCACCATACAAACCACCCCCCATGACAACCAAGGTAGGCTTATCGGGTCTAATACTGGTTCGTTTGACGTCCAGATGGGGAGGAAGGAAAGGAGCACTCAGAAGCAGCTTTCTGGGGCTCCCATGGAGAAGTTGGAGTCCTCTGGTTCTCTCCTGGATGGGCTGTATGCATTGTTCTACTTCATGATCATGGAACTGCCTCAATAAGCCCCAGGACAAGGAGATCTCTACAAAACAGCATCAGATCATATTTTCTGATTTATCTTCAGCTGGTTGCAACACAGAACAAACTCTGAGGGGGCATGGTTTTTGTTCAATGCTGTGCCATAGTGACAAAGGCAGAGTTCCTCAGTGCCATCCACTCTTGCGGAATCTCTGAGCTTGGGACCCGCCACTTGGAGAATCCATCGTCTCTCTTACTATGGACTAAATAATTCACTGAAGGGCTGACAGGGAGGGATTCAAACAGTTAAACCAAAATCCCTTTTTACATTTCACAGCAAGCTCAAGATCTAAAAATAACTTATCTGGGATTTGAAAAGTTGTTATTTCTGAGACCAAGTTCAGAAATTTGCATTTATTGTGAGTTAAATCTCATCATTTGAATTTAAGTTTTTATTTTAATCTATTCATTAAAAAAATGCTAACCCACTTATAGCGTTATCTGCAGTTGTTTATTTTCATTTGCCATCTGAAAAACATCTCTTCATTTTAGCCCCATTTCCACACAGATGAGATGGCAATAAAGATCCAGTCTATTACAGACATCATACTCTACGTTTGGCATTAATTTTTTTTTAGAACCTTTGAAGGTTATTGAACTTGAAACAAATCTGTAGAATTACATGGCTTTTCAGCTCACATTTTCTTCTGGCTTGTCCACAAGGAGGCAGCAAGGTATTATGGAAATGATGATGGTTCCCAAATTTGGAGCTGAGAGACTTTATTCCAGAGAGTTAGCCTCTTGGACCCTCAGTCTTCTCATCTGTGCCATGGAAGCACTGATAACTAACAGCAAACAGCTATTGAGAACTTACTACATGCAAAGCACTACATTAAAATTTTTACCTGCATTTAATTTTCCCAATATTTAATTTTTACACATTATATAAAGCAGGTCTTATAATTATCACTATCTTACCGATAAGGAAACTGAGACTTAAAGAGGTAGTTCACACACCTGAGTTCTCATAGCTAGAAAGAGGGAAAGTTAAGAGTTGAATGTAAATCTGCCTGACTTCTAACTTCTGATTTCTAGGATCATGAGAGAATTCCAGTTGGCATTCATGAAGTTCTTGACATAGGAGAGGTGTCTGAGAGATGGCGAATTCTATCCTTAAAAATAAGAAGGTTTTGCCATTTTTTTGAAATACAGATTTAACATGACTAAACACTTTAGTCAAGACTACCAGTCTTGCATCAAGAAAAGGAAGTGTGAAGAACCCTGCAAAATGTGTACTTAGAAAACCCATGCTGACTCTTAGCAAGTGCCTCTTAATTTTTGCTCAAGGCTTACAAAACATTTGCTTAAGTAACTGTGCTAGAATTGGGCCCAGGATTTGACATCTCTATCACCAGAGTACTATTTTTTCTATTGCAGGGAATTCCATTTAAAAACTACAGCAGGAACAAGCATTCTATAAATTCTACAGTGTGGACATTCTATAGGAGAAATGACTTGGTTTCCCCAATATCTTAGTAACATGGGGAAAAGGAAAGCACCTTATAGAAAATCAGAATTTCATCTTGAAACCTTTCCAACACTTTTTAGCCATCCACTTTCCACCACCTTGAGCCATCCACCTTAAGCTAAATGATAAATACATTGCTTTTAAACTTAAACATTTTTTAAAATAACATAACTTGAAATTGGTCATAAAGTGACATCAGAAAAGCCCTAATTAAAGACATCCTACAAAAGAGTTGGGTAGTGCTCATGCCATAACAAGACTCAAGAACTGCCCTGGATTAAAAGAGATTCAATAAACAGGACAACTGAAGCATGCTTTTGGACAGTCTCACAATTGGTAGCATCTGAATCGGTCCCTAGATTACGTCCTAGCATTGTATCAATGTTAAGTTCCTGATTTTGATAATTGCACTGTGGTTATATAAGAGACTGCCTTGTTTTAGGGTATTCTTCCTGTGGCTTTTATCTGTACAAGTTTTGAATTTGTTGCAGGAAGGTATTTGAATATTTCTGTAGAGTTTAAGTGTCTATGTTATGCTTGAACAATATATCCCTTCCAACCTCATTGTCTTGCATACTTATCCAATGTTCTCTATTCTGAATTTACATTTACATTCATTGACTTTCATTCAACTAAATATTTTTTGGAATCAAAAGCAATTTCACCTCCCATTATGGAAGCCTTGTTTATTTTAAAGACAACCTAGTAACCATATAGAGCACAGGGACACAGAAATAGTAAGAATTAAGAATTGCCATTTTTCAGAAGTGGCCGAGACCACCCTCTCTGACATGGTCACACAGAGAAGTTTGCCAGGATGAGCTCCCAGTGTTTCTCAAAGTATGGTTTCCAGACCATGCACATTAGCATTCTCCGGGTGCTGACTGAACAGGCAGATCCCTAGGACCCACTCCAGACATAGTGAATCAGAATCTCTAGGGATTTAGCTGGGGCATTCACCTTTTAAATACACCGCTCAGGTGCTTCTTGTCATTCAGTAATGAACAAATATTGATTAGTATCCTCTGTGTGCCAGATGCCATTGGAGGTCCTGAAGATAAAAGTGTACAAAACATCAAACAGAATGCAAAATGGCATAGCCACTTTGGAAGTTTAGCATTTCCTTATGAAACTAAATCCACTTCTACCATAGGATCCAGCAAACATATTTGTTGGTATTTACCCAAATGAGTAGAAAACTTACACCCACAAAAAACCTGTGGGCTACCCTCTTTGGGTCCCCTCCCTTTGTACGGGAGCTCTGTTTTCACTCTATTAAATCTTGCAACCGCACTCTCTTCTGGTCCGTGTTTGTTACGGCTCGAGCTGAGCTTTCGCTCGCTGTCCACCACTGCTGTTTGCCGCCATTGCAGACCCGCTGCTGACTTCCAACCCTCTGGATCCGGCAGGGTGTCTGCTGTGCTCCTGATCCAGTGAGGCACCCATTGCTGCTCCCAATCGTGCTAAAGGCTTGCCATTGTTCTTGCACGGCTAAGTGCCCGGGTTCGTCCTAATTGAGCTGAACACTAGTCACCGGGTTCCACAGTTGTCTTCCATGACCCATGGCTTCTAATAGAGCTATAACACTCACCGTAAAGCCCAAGATTCCATTCCTTGGAATCCATGAGGCCAAGAACCCCAGGTCAGAGAACACAAGGCTTGCCGCAATCTTGGAAGTGGCCTGCCGCCATATTGGATGTGGCCCGCCACCATCTTGAGAGCTCTGGGAGCAAGGACCCCCCGGTGACATTTTGGCGACCATGAAGGGACCTGCAAAGCGGTGAGTAATATTGTACCACTTTCGCTTGCTATTCTGTCCTATCCTTCCTTAGAATTGGAGGAAAATACCAGGTACCTGTCGGCCAGTTAAAAAACGATTAGCGTGGCCACCGGACTTAAGACTTAGATGTGCAGCTGTCTGGGGAAGGGCTTTCTAACAACCCCCAACCCTTGTGGGTTGGGAATGTTGGCCTGCCCGGAACCAACTTCCACTTTCAATTTTCTTGGGGAGGCCGAGGGCTGACTAGAGGCAGAAAGCTGTCGTCCCCAACTCCTGGCATTAGCTGGTTGAGATCATGGCGCAGCCAGAAGTCTCTATTCAACAGTTGCCAATGTGTGCGCCCCTACCTTTCCTTCTGACTCATACCTCTTGGGTCCCGACCACGACTTTCTTGAAAGTGTAGCCTCAAAATTCTCCTTACCTCTGAATCTACTTCCTCTGATCCCTGCCTCCTAGGTACTAATGGTTCAGACTTTCATTTCGTCTAGCAAGTTGTATCTCCAAAGGGATGTAAGAAAGCTCTACCCTGTGTCCTTAGGCATCTAGGCTATAAACCCAGGGAGTCTTGTCCCTGGTGTCCCTCCCAACTTAGGCATACAGCTCTCGACTTGGGCAGTTATGTGGGACCCATTCCCCACCACCCTTGCCAGGGCCCCAAGTTTGTAATGGCTAAGAGAAGAGAGGAGAGAGACAGGAGAGAGAGAGACAGAGAGGAGAAAGAGAGAGACAAAGAGGAGAGAGAGACAGAGAGGAGAGAGAGGGCAAGAGACAGAGGAGATAGAGAGACAGAGAGGAGAGAGAGAGACAGAGAGGAGAGAGAGAGACAGAGAGGAGAGACAGGGAGACAGAGAGGAGAGACAGGGAGACAGAGAGGAGAAACAGGGAGTCAAAGAGAGAAAGAAAGAGAAAGAAATAGTAAAAAAACAGTGGGCCCTATTCCTTTAAAAGCCAGGGTAAATTTAAAACCTATAATTGATAATCAAAGGTCTTCTCCATGACCCTGTAACACTCCAATACTACCTTGTTGTCAGTGTCAACAAGGGCGTAGCCTGAAAACACTGAGACCACTGACAACTGGTAGCTTTCCTATCAAAAATCCTTAACCCAGTAACCCGCGGATGCATTAAATCTGTAGCGGCAACTGCTTTGCTAATGGAAGAAAGAAAAATAACTTTTAGAGGAAACCTCTTTGTGAGCACACCTCACCAGTTCAGAATTATTCTAAGTCAAAAAAGGTAGCTTACTAACTCAAAAATCTTAAAGTATGGGGCTATTCTGTTAGAAAAAGGTAATTTAACACTAACCACTGAAATTCCCTTAACCCAGCAGATTTCCTTACAGGAGATTTAAATCTTAATTACCATACAAAGGTCCAACCAGACCTAGGAGGAACTCCCTTCAGGACAGGAAGATAGATGTTTCCTCCCAGGTGATTGAGGAAAAAAATCTCAATGGGTATTCTTCAAAAGTCTGCCTTAGGCCCAGAGCAAAACTCAGAAACCCTACTGAACTTGGCAACCTCGGTTTTTTATAATAGAGATCAGGAGGAGCAGGCGGAATGGGACAAACGGGATTAAAAACAAAGGGCCACCACTTTAGTCATGGCCCTCAGGCAAGCGGACTTTGGAGGCTCTGGGAAAGGGAATAGCTGGGCAAATCGAATGCCTAATAGGGCTTGCTTCCAGTGCGGTCTACAAGGATACTTTAAAAAAGATTGTCCTAATAGAAATAAGCTGCCCCCTCGTCCATGCCCCTTATGTCAAGGGAATCACTGGAAGGCCCACTGCCTCAGGGGACAAAGGTCCTCTGAGTCAGAAGCCACTAACCAGATGATCCAGCAGCAGGACTGAGGGTGCCCAGGGCAAGCGCCAGCCCATGCCATCACCCTCACAGAGCCCTGGGTATGCTTGACCATTGAGGGCCAGGAGGTTAACTGTCTCCTGGACACTGGTGCAGCCTTCTCAGTCTTCCTCTCCTGTCCCAGACAACTGTCCTCCAGATCTGTCACTATCCAAGGGGTCCTAGAGCAGCCAGTCACTAGACACTTCTCCCAGCCACTAAGTTGTGACTGGGGAACTTTACTCTTTTCACATGCTTTTCTAATTATGCCTGAAAGCCCCACTCCCTTGTTAGGGCGAGACATTCTAGCAAAAGCAGGGGTCATTATACACCTGAACATAGGAGAAGGAACACCCATTTGTTGTCCCCTGCTTGAGGAAGGAATTAATCCTGAAGTCTAGGCAACAGAAGGACAATATGGACGAGCAAAGAATGCCCGTCCTGTTCAAGTTAAACTAAAGGATTCTGCCTCCTTTCCCTACCAAAGGCAGTACCCCCTTTCACTCTCACTGCACCCCCTCCATGCTGCTGTACAACCAGTAGCTCCCCTTACCAAGAGTTTCCTGAAGAATGTGGCTTCCCAGAAATATTGATGTCCCAATGTATATGAGTTTATCTAAAGGAAACCCCACCTTCACCGCCCACACCCATATGCCCCGCAACTGCTATAACTTTGCCACTCTTTGCATGCATGCAAATACTCATTATTGGACAGGGAAAATGATTAATCCTAGTTGTCCTGGAGGACTTGAAGCCACTGTCTGTTGGACTTACTTCACCCATACCGGTATGTCTGATGGGGGTGGAGTTCAAGATCAGGCAAGAGAAAAACACGTAAAGGAAGTAATCTCCCAACTGACCTGGGTACATAGTACCCCTAACCCCTACAAGGGACTAGATCTCTCAAAACT
Organism: Nomascus leucogenys; assembly: GCF_006542625.1. Taxonomy (NCBI): domain Eukaryota; kingdom Metazoa; phylum Chordata; class Mammalia; order Primates; family Hylobatidae; genus Nomascus; species Nomascus leucogenys. The sequence continues at coordinate 6,151,126 of NC_044406.1, read as the reverse complement.
ACATGAAACCCTCCATACCCATACTTGCCTGGTAAGCTTATTTAATACTACCCTCACTAGGCTCCATAAGGTTTTGGCCCAAAACCCTACTAACTGTTGGATGTGCTTCCCCCTGCACTTCAGGCCATACATTCAATCCCTGTACCCGAACAATGGAACAACTCCCGCACAAAAATAAACACCACTTCCATTTTAGTAGGACTTCTTGTTTCCAATCTGGAGATAACCCATACCTCAAACCTCACCTGTGTAAAATTTAACAATACTATAGGCACAACCAACTCCCAATGCATCAGGTGGGTAACTCCTGTCACATAAATAGTATGCCTACCCTCAGGAATATTTTTTGTCTGTGGTACCTCAGCCTATCGCTGTTTGAATGGCCCTTCAGAATCTATGTGCTTCCTCTCATTCTTAGTGTCCCCTATGACCATTTACACTGAACAAGATTTATACAATTATGTCATACCTAAGCCCAGCAACAAGAGTACCCATTCTTCCTTCTGTTATCGGAGCAGGAGTGCTAGGCAGACTAGGTACTGACATTGGCGGTATCACAAGCTCTACTCAGTTCTATTACAAACTATCTCAAGAACTAAATGGTGACATGGAATGGGTCGCCGACTCCCTGGTCACCTTGCAAGATCAATTTAACTCCCTAGCAGCAGTAGTCCTTCAAAATCAAAGAGCTTTAGACTTGCTAACCGCCGAAAGAGGGGGAACCTGTTTATTTTTAGGGGAAGAATGCTGTTATTATGTTAATCAATCCGAAATCGTCACCGAGAAAGTTAAAGAAATTTGAGATTGAATACAACATAGAGCAGAGGAGCTTCAAAACACCAGACCCTGGGGCTTCCTCAGCCAGTGGATGCCCTGGATTCTCCCTTCTTAGGACCTCTACCAGCTATAATATTGTTACTCCTCTTTGGACCCTGTGTCTTTAACCTCCTTGTTAAGTTTGTCTCTTTCAGAATCAAAACTGTAAAGCTACAAATGGTTCTTCAAATGGAGCCCCAGATGCAGTCCACGACGAAGATCTACCTCAGACCCCTGGACCAGCCTGCTAGCCCATGCTTTGATGTTAATGACATTGAAGGCATCCCTCCTGAGAAAATCTCAACTGCACAACCCCTACTACGCCCCAATTCAGCAGGAAGCAGTTAGAGCAGTCGTTGGCCAACCTCCCCAACAGCACTTGGGTTTTCCTGTTGAGAGGGGGGACTGAGAGACAGGACTAGCTGGATTTCCTAGGCCGACTAAGAATCCCTAAGCCTAGCTGGGAAGGTGACCACATTCACCTTTAAACATGGGGCTTGCAACTTAGCTCACACCCGACCAATCAGATAGTAAAGAGAGCTCACTAAAATGCTAATTAGGCAAAAACAGGAGGTAAAGAAATAGCCAATCATCTATTGCCTGAGAGCACAGCAGGAGGGACAAGGATCGGGATATAAACCCAGGCATTCGAGCTGGCAATGGCAACCCTCTTTGGGTCCCCTCCCTTTGTATGGGAGCTCTGTTTTCACTCTATTAAATCTTGCAACTGAAAACAAAAAAAAACCTGAACATAGATGTTTATTACAGCTTTATTCATAATCACCAAAACTTAAGGAACAATCAAGATATCATCCAGTAGGCAAATGAATACAATGGAATATCATTCAGTGCTCAAAAGAAATGAGTTATCAAGCCATGAAAAGACATGGAGGAACATTAAGCACATATTACTAAGTGAAAGAAGCCAGTCTGAATAGGCTACAGACTGTGATTCCAGCTAGATGACATTCTGGAAAAGGCAAAACTATGGGGACAATAAAAAGATCAGTGCTTGCTAGGAGTTTGGGGAGAGAGAAGAGTGGATGAATAGGTGGAGCACAGAGGATGTTTAGGGCAGTGACACTACTCTGTCTGACATTGTAATGATGGCTACATGTCATTATACATTAGTCAAAACCCATAGAATATACACCACTAAGAGTGAATGTTAATGTCAACTGTGGACTTTGAATAATAATTTTTCAAAAGAATGCATTGCCGGCTACACTTACAAAATTAATAATAATAATAATTCAGCAACTATTTCTAGACTCATGGAGTTTGGAATAGGCACTAAACCTTAAGAGCAAAGGTCCTAAGGGATATGTATGAGTTCAATTAGTCAGGATTTCATAAATAGAATGATCTGAATCTGCAGGTCCAATATTTTAATTTAAACATTTAATTAAACATTTAAAATATTAATATATCATGTTAATATTTTAACATACAATAAGTATATACTAAATAATTATATTATATAATTAATAAAATAAAATATAAAGTATAAATAATAAAATATTATATAATTAATAATTATTAATAATTAATAATATATAAAATATAAATAATAAAATATTATATAATTAATAAAATATTGTATAATTAATTATATATATATAAGAGAGAGAGAGAGAGAGTATGCAGGCAATTATGTCTTTTGCCAGCATTCAGCATGTGAAAAATTTTAGATGCCAACTTTAAAATAAGCAAAAAAGGACACTGTTTTTCAAAATGATTTTAGTGGGTACTAGAAGAGTTCTGAGAAGCAGTGTTTCATTCACCTTCATATTTAACATTTGAGTTTGATCACGTTTGCAAGGAGCTGGTCTACACAGTAGTGGTAGTGTATCCAGATATGAGAACGGGATGGGAACCAAGGAGTGGGCATGAACTGGGAGAAAATTAGAGGAAAATGGGAGCAAATCCTGGGAACCTATATAGGAGAAATAACAGGTTACTCTCCTATGTGTAACGAGGCCTATTTACGTCATCGCTTCAGAGAAGTAGGAAAGGAAAGAAAAGAGAATCTCAAGTCCAAATCTTTAAAGAATTTACAAGCGAGGAATGGGTTGCGGCAGAGAGAGGACTGTTTCATTTTACAACAGAACACGTTTTGGATTTTGACATCCAGATTCTCAGAGCCACAAACATCACATTTTTACATTTCCACCATCAAAGTGCAGGTGTATGGCTCCATCTGGAGCACTTGGAACTGAAAATCAGTCTATGGAGATGAGACTGAACAGAAGAAAGCAGCAAGGCAGACTTAATTAGGGTTGGAAATGGGACTAAGGAAAATCCCCCAAATGAATGCACTCATGTAATAGAATCCTGGAGAAGCAAATTTGAGTGGGGTTGTGGGGAGGGGTGTCCAGGGCTGGTGCTCAGGCGTGCTGGGGAATCTTTTAGTTTTAAGAACAAAATACGAAATACAAAAAATGGAGTCATGGTAAAGATTGGGAGTGAAAAGCCTCCGAGCCTAAATTACAAGGGATTTGATGGCTGTGTTTGGCACTGAGAAATAAATAAGCTAGACGCAGAGACATGGGCAATAGGGGTGAAAAAGAAAATACGTTACCAGTTCAAGGAAAAGAGAAGGGCATGCAAGATATGTTATAAATCAAAATTGTCAGGGCTACAAGAGGAGGACTAGAAAAAATCAAGTATGAGGTGGGGAGAAAATGATCCGGGAAGTGGAGATTGCACGAAAAAGGGTGGCAGGAGATTGGAAACATAATAAACAGCTTCCGGAATCAGCAAGCCGCAAGAGGTCAGCAGAAACTGGTGTCCCCCTCAGGGAGGTGGATAAAAGAATGGGTGGATATTTCTGGGACATGAAAAGACATACCCTCAGCACTGTCTCTCATACACACAAACCCACACACACTGTCACTGAAGGAGCTCAGAAAAAGAAAACATTGCAGGATGTAAGCTGAGATGTGAGACTGGATAAAATACCTGCAGGATGTCTTTTCATATATACAAACATTGATTCAAAGTAGAATCCATTCGTAGAGTTAATCAAAATAAATGGAACTGGTCATTGCAAAAAAAAATCTGAATGAGCTTTTCCTCTTAAAGTGTATAAAAGATATGTAATATGTAATACTTATGATACTTTTTGGGTAATTTAAACATATACCATCTGGCTTTATAAATTCTAATACTCTTTGATTATAATGTTCAAATATTCTTCATTGCAAGATAAAATTAAATTTATTTTTAAAGATCTGTGTCCTGAGCTGAAATTATTTAAGGTTAGCAATGTTGTTCTGTGAATCAAATAAAACTTTGAGGATGTTAAAAGAGAAGAATGCTTACACAGACCAGAGGGAATGAATGGAAGGGGTCACTATGTTATATCCAAGTAAATAGATCCCTCTTAAAGAAATAATCATGCCGAGAATTAAATCGTAAGTTATTTTTCAGCTGTTACATGCCTTCCAGGGTGCTATATGGAAGGTGGGGTAGAAATGGATGATTTCTAACAAATTAAATATATGTTATGGCAGCAAACATTTTCTTGTACTATTACTTACATCATGGAAATCCTTATTTCAATACTGATGACTAAAATAAGGTTGCATTAATAATAATGATGGTAATAATAGCTTTAAGTCAGTTTTATCATTTGTTCATATTCACGTACAAGATAGATCAGAAGAAACTTTCCAGAAAGAAGAACAAAATGATACAATAATCAATGGAAGCTAACCCATAGAAACTAACTGACATACAAGTTAGAATTCACAGAAAAAGACACTAAACATAGTTATTATACATGTATTTCATATGCTCAAAAAGCAGAGACTTAAAAGATATAAAAGCAACCCACTAAAATTTACAGAGATGGAAACTGTAGTGTCTGAGATGAAAATACAGTAGATAGAACTAAAAGCCAATTAGAAACATTACAGAAGAAAAGTTCAGTGAGTTTGATAATATAGCAATAGAAACTATGCAAAATGAAACACAAACAGAAAACGGGATCTAATAAAGAAAAGAACATCAATGAGCCCTGAGACAACTCCAACTGATCAAATATATGTACAATTGCACTCACTATTTTTAAAATGTAGACTTTCAGTTAAGTCCCATTGTATTGCCGTCTTGAATCCAGACTATTTTTGGTTCTGAGTGTCCAGAGGGCAAACTTCCTAGATTTACACCAGAATCGCAGAGTGGATCAGGTGATTCAGATGTCTACCTACTTTATAGACAGACATTTGATCAACCTTACCATTAGTCCAACTAAGCACCCTTACTTAGAGAGTTATCTTTGTGTCTAAATTTTGAGCCTTTGGAGGTTATCAAATGCTGCTTTAGGATGAGTTTCAGCTTCAGTCTATTTGTGTGAGTTACAATATGCCCACATGCTTTCTAGCTTCCAAAAATATTAATACTCACCCTTCATCAGCTATTGACTTGTCTTTGTGTCTTAGTTTCTATGGATCAATATCTTCTTTATCCCCATCTTATTACTGAAGTTTAAGATTGAAAAAATGAGTGGTTGGATCTACCAGAAGCTGCAGAGATTCTTTAAGTAGCCTTCAGGACAAAAATGTGGCTGTTAAACTTTATAACTACCTTCCTTTGTAAGAATGTTTTTATCACTCTTATAAATGAGTATCTTAAATGAGTATTGAATCTATGTCACAGTCATCAGTTCTCATAATTCTTTTGATTGCTATATTATGCTGTGGAATTTACTATTAAAAAGGAGCAGTCTGATTATTCTTCCCACTTTGTACAATCTTCATGTGATACTTTTATTCTGCCAGCGAAATTATAGGATTTCTTTTCCTTAATGTTGATTTAAAAAAATCACCAGGATACATGGATACCTTTAATTTTGCCTGGTTGACCATAAAATCTGAAATCCCTTTCTCAGAGGATTCTGGTTGATTACTGCTTCTGGTGACTTTCCTTTGCCCTCTTATAATCGTGTTGTGTTTCTAGTATTCCCTCTATAACATGTCTTTTTGTTCATCCATTTATTCCCTTTATTTTTCAAAAAACTGAATTGTAGGGTATTCTACATTTCATTTTCCAACTCACATTTCTCAGTCTCCAATCCACACTTTTCTGCTGTAATTGCAATTTTAAATATTCAGAAACCATTTCCATTTAATCTCACACATTCGTGATGTATGGTTGCTCTCTTTCCATGACTACTCTTGTTTCATAATTTCTCAAATCCTATTGACAATACCCTTGAGGATATTTCCGATGGATCTTTAAATGCATCTGCACGGTCCTGTCCTTGTCTGCTTATCACTATGGAAGGAGGTTAATGTTTTGTTTTGTCTTGTCTTTGAATGTTTTGGAAGTTGAAATGCATGGATGCAAAACTTATTTGGCTCCTGGGTTGAGAAACATAGGAAATGTATACAAGCAAACAAAAGACATGTTAGGTTTTCTGCAACTTCACTTCTCCCTATGGATAATGCCATGGGCCCTGGGGAGTACAGAGAAGGAGGCTATCCACTTTAGGGCAGCTGTAGCCTCTTTGGTGAAGAACTGTTTATTTGTTTGGTTGGTGTGGCTGCTGGTAGTTGGATGGAAAATAGAGTGCCCTCAGTAATGAACACCACGCCTTCTGAGGAGCCTGCACAACAGTGCCCCATTTCCAGCACTTTGGCAGCCTCCTGACATACACACCAGGTGTGCATGCACCTCAGGGCTAGGGTCACACTCTGAAGATGCTTGTCCCTTGCCCACTTCACAGAGGATGCCACATGAGCATTTTTTCTTCGCTGCATTGTCTACCCTCAGTCTTATCTGGATTCCAGACTTCATATCTTGGACTAGGCTTCATAAGGGGTATGTCTAGGGTGAGTTTCTTTTTTAAGTGTGAACTGTAGTTTAAATGTCCCTTTCCCTCTTTCTTTTCTATATTTTGCATGTGAAAAGCACTAGTGCTGTATTTCCAGAAATAAATTAATCTTTAGTTGTTCATTCTTTGCTCTTTTTTTGTTGGAATTGAAAAATAAAGGAAAAGAGGAATGTAAAATATAGGTGTTTGAGTGATCCTGGCCTGAAAAGCTCTCTTGCTTCTTGCTCAGTCATTGTTTAATCTAGACTAATCAACTCCAGTTCTTTAATCTACCTGCCTGTAATGTATCCCTTTGATCATCTTTAGTAGTCTCCTTTAAATGCTTTCTAATGCCATTGAAGCTCTTTTAGATAAGATGGCATAAACTGGACACATTTCATATAAATATGAAAGAATATTACCTGTGTATTGGACACCTTATAATATATCCCACAACTGTGAACTCTTTTCTGCACAATTCAAATTATGTGCAGTACATTGCAGAGGTAAGAAGCATAATTATCAGTGTGATTTTGGTGTTGCAGAAAGGCAGCTATGTGTTCTCTAAACTCTGTTGGTTCTCCAACCAGGCACCAAGCCACCAAGGCTGTGTAATGTGTGCCAAGGTTCTGGGTGACGGAATATTGTCAAAAGTGATGGGCAACCTTTCTAAGCCTGACTCCTAGGCTCTACTGCAAAATCTTTTAATCAATCACATTCACAACTGAAATATAAATAACTAGTTTAAATACTGCTACATAACTCTCAGATCTTGTGTGCCTTTTCAGGTTCTTGTGACATCACTGTCTCCTGAACCATCAATTCCTTCTACTTCAATCACCGCAGAGGCTGAACAATTGCACGTGGAAATGGGACCACGAGATTTCATCTCCTCGAGTCCTTGGTTCCTCCTGGCTTCTAAAGTTGTCAAAGGGGCTGGATGACAAAGAGAGGTCTGTACCATGAGGTAAGTTGTCACCAGTGGAAGACAGAAGGCAGAAGGGAACTCAACCAATAAATTCCTTCACCTTTCCTCACTACAGTGTAATTTTCCAATGGATTCTTTGCTCTGCCTGTCTGCAGACTGCTCACCTGGCTGAGTGAATGCACCTGTTGATCTGCTATATATCTTCTTATATGATTTGTTGTGTAGCAGATACCCGTGCACTAACTATTGTATCGTCTTGCATTCTCCTCAGTGTCACTCCCTTTTCCCTCAGCCTTTCTGCTCTGGGATGCACCTCCCACATAAAGCATCTAAACATAATCCTTTCCTCAGGTTCTGCTTTCTAGTGTAGTCAGGATAAGATGCACCATTTCCCAGAGCATTTGCATTTTAAAAATTACAAAATTCTTAAGGAAAAGGAACAAGTAATTAAAGGTGAACATATCAGCCTCATTGGAAATTATTTTCATTTCAGCATAGAGTTCTCAATAGCCTTGAAACTTTCTGCATCTGCACTAATACGGTATCCATATATTCAATCTTATTCCAGTGTACTATAATATATAGGCTTATCAACAATAGTAAAAGTAGGACTATTAATTAAGCAGTAAAGTAATATCACCTTTTGAGTATTTCTCACAAGGTAATTCCTATCTTAATATATTAATAAAGCTGCTTCTGCACCAGATAAAGAGAATGGCTACTGTATTTGTTTTCTAGGGCTGCCATAACAAAGTACCACTGTCTGACTGGCTTAAAAAATACACATTTATTTTCTTTTTAAATATTTTTTTAATTATTATTATTATACTTTAAGATTTAGGGTACATGTGCACAATGTGCAGGTTTGTTACATATGTATCCATGTGCCATGTTGGTGTGCTGCACCCATTAACTCGTCATTTAGCATTAGGTATAACTCCTAACGCTGTCCCTCCCCCCTCCCTCCACCCCACAACAGTCCCTGGAGTGTGACGTTCCCCTTCCTGTGTCCATGTGTTCTGATTGTTTAATTCCCACCTATGAGTGAGAACATGTGGTGTTTGGTTTTCTGTCCTTGCGATAGTTTACTGAGAATGATGTTTTCCAGTTTCATCCATGCCCCTACAAAGGACATGAACTCGTCATTTTTTATGGCTGCATAGTATTCCATGGTGTAAATGTGCCACATTTTCTTAATCCAGTCTATTGTTGTTGGACATTTGGGTTGGTTCCAAGTCTTTGCTATTGTGAATAGTGTCGCAATAAATATACGTGTGCATGTGTCTTTATAGCAGCATGATTTATAGTCCTTTGGGTATATACCCAGTAATGGGATGGCTGGGTCAAATGGAAAAAATACACATTTATTTTCTTACCATTCTAGAGGCTAAAAATTCAAGGGCAAGGTATTCATAGCGTTCATTTCTCCTGAAGCCTCTCTCCTTGGCTTGTAGATGCCGTCTTCTCTCTGTTTTCACATGATCATCCCTCTGGGTGTGTCTGTGTCCTAATCTCTTCTTATAAAGAAAGTAGTCCTATTAGATCAGGGCCCAGCCTAAAGGCCTCATTTTACCTTAGTCACCCCTCTAAAGAGCCTAACTCCAAACACAGCCACATTCTGATATACTGGCATTTAGGGCTTCAATATATGAATTCTAGAGGGCACAATTCAGAGTGTAACAGCCACCATCTATCTATAAATGCTGATTTTAGAGACCACAGAACTGTTGGATCAAGAGCAAAACAGAGCACTTCGGTGCCTAAGTGTATCAGTTAGGGATCACTGGTTGCATGCAATAAGACTACTCAGAACTGACGTAAGAGAAAAAAGAAATGATTCAAAAGAAATGGGCATAGTGTATGAAATTCAAGGAAGACCTAAAAATTCAAGACTGAATTGAAAAGGCACCCAGAGGCTCCAGGGAATCTATGCAGTGGGAAAAAATAATTTCCCTGCTACATCCATACTGCTGCTGGAGTGAGTGAGAATCAGCCACCTGCCCTTAGCCATAACAGGAGGCAGTGCTCTAGTTCAGTGTCCAACTAACTTAGCGTTGGTCATTCATTGCTCCTTCCTTGACAAGAGGTGGAAAGGGCATTTGTAGTCACATCCTCACCAGTACTGCACACAATATAGGAGGTGTGCTTCTCCAAAAGAAAATTGCAATAATGTTTCACTAAAAACGAGAGATGGGTGTTTGATGGTAAAGAAGGAAACAGAGAACGAAAAAAGGAAGGTAAGGACGAAGAAAAAAGGAAGGAGGAAAGAAAAAAGAAAGAAAGAAGTAAGGAATGAAGGATGAACGAAGGAAGGGAGGAAGGAAGGAAAGAAGGGAGGAAGGAGGGAGGGAAAGAAGTAAAGAAGAAAAGGAAGGAAAGAAGAATTAAAGGAAGGAGGAAAGATGAAAGAAAGAAAGAAAGAAAGAAGAAAGGAGGAAGGAAGGAAGGAAAGAAGAAGGAAGGGAGAAAAAAAGAAAAAAGAAAAGAAAGGAAAGAAAGAAAGAAAGAAAGAGAACAGCATGGGAAAAGGAAGGAAGAAAAGAGAGAGAGAAAGAAAACATCACATCTAAATTGGCTTGCATTGTTCATACAAATTGGCTAATCACTGGGCTTCGCCTTGTAGACAGATTTGAGTCCATGAAGCAGGGAAGAACTTAGCCCCTTTTGCCAGTTTTTTTCTGCATATGTCTGTATCTTATCCACCATTAGGTTTGGCATTCTTGCCATTCTTTCCTTGGCCACAAGCTGCGAGCACAGGGAGGACTCCGCTGACCTAGCAGGTGTCCAGCCGCCTGTGGGAGAGATGTGCCCAAAGGCAGGTCCCATACCATGAATTTTCTTGTTTCTGATTATTGCTCTTTGCTTCTACACCATTTAAATTGTGCCATATTTTACTTACAGTTCTTTCAAGATATCTTTTTCGTTCTTTTTACTGTTACAGCCTGCTAGTGGCTCTTTTAAAGAGCCCGTGCCTTTTACAGTATGAAAACAATGGAATTGTGTTTGTTAAGAGAACTGTTATAAAGAAGCCTGCCATCTGGAAGGATAAGGTTAATGGCAATTTCTTGATTTTTACTTCTACGGGAAGGAGCACATAACTAAAGAAGGATTTTTTCTCTCCTGTTATAAATCCATTTATCACATTTCTGGGCAACTATATAAGGATACTGTGTACCGATCCTCATTTTGTATAAGCACCATATCAAGTTTGACCCAACATGAGACCTGGGCATTGTGAAACTGGTGTCCTAGCCTCTTAGTTCTACATCTGATCTTTCCTTTGACAAACACCACGTTTCACCTCCCTTCAATCGTAAGGGTGTGCATACATTCATGTGGCAACTAAATCACAGATATCCCCTTTGTCTTTTCATGTTAGTCTAGGACACTGCTATAGAACAGAGATCACCTAACATTTCTGGAAAGACACACAAAGTAAATATTTTTGGCTGAGTGGGCCATATGATTTCTGCAGCAACTATCCAACCCTGCTGTTGTAGTGAAAAAGCAGGTGTGAATGGTACACAGATAAATGAATGTGGCTGTTTCCTTTATTTACATAAACAAGCAGTGGACCAGATTTGGCACATGGGTTGCGGTTTGCTGACACATGGTTGTGAGTTTTTCTTTTATCACTAACCCACTGGGTGCTGACCATTTATCCAACAATAATTGCCATCTGTTGAATCTTATATGTCTACCTATTATATGTCTGTGTAGCTTGTGGAAATGTACTCATCTTCACAACAACTCAATATTTACATTCCCACCAACATTGTATTGTCAAAGAACATGAACAGACATGTCTCAAAAGAAGGCATACAAGCAGCCAACAAACATATGAAAAAATGCTCAGTATTACTAATCATCAGACAAACGCAAAATAAAACCACAGCGAGATAACATCTTACACCAGTCAGATTGGCTACTGATAAAAAGTCAAGAAACGACGATATTGCTGAGTATGCAAGGAAAGGCAATCTTTTATACACTGTTGGTGGGAATGTAAATTCGTACAACCTCTATGGAAAACAGTATCGAGATTTTTTTTTTTAAACGAAGTCTCACTTTGTCGCCCACGCTGGAGTGCAGTGGCACGATCTCCACTCACTGCAACTTCCAACTTTCGGGTTCAAGTGATTCTCATGCCTCAGCCTCCCAAGTAGTATGAAGATTTCTCAAAGAACTAACTACCATTTGATCCAATAATCCCACTTCTGGGTAACCACCCAAAGGAAAACAAATTATTATACATAAAAGATACCTATATCATATATTTATCTTTGCTATCACAATAGCAAAGATATGGAATCAATCTAAGTGTCCATCAGTGAATGGTATGATAAAGACAATGTGATACACACACACACACACACACACACAATGGAATACTATTCAGCCATAAGAAAGAATGAAATCATGTCTGTGGCAGCAACATTGATAGAGCTGGAGGCCATTATCTTAAGTGAACTAACTCATGAACAGAAAGTCAAATATTGCGTGTTCTCACTTACAAGTGGGAACTAAACAATGTGAACACATGGACATAGATTGTGAAATGACAGACAGTGAGGACTCAGAAGGTTGGGAGGGTGGGTGAGGGATGAGAAATTACCTATTGGATACAATGTTCACTATTTCACCACTATGCAATACATCCATGTAACAAAACTGCGTTTGCACTCCCTAAATATGTATCCCTATTTTATAAAAGTTCCCTATGGTAACTGAAGAGTGAACTAGAGCAGACCTTCCTAAACTTTAACATGCATGTAAGTCACCTGTGATCTGGTTCAAATGAAGCTTCTGATACAAGAGTTTGGGGTCTGAGGTCTGAATTTCCTTCTCTTCCTTCCTTCCTTCCCTCCCTCCCTCCCTCCTTCCTTCCTTCCTTCCTTCCTTCCTTCCTTCCTTCCTTCCTTCCTTCCTTCTTCTTTCCTTTCTCTTTCTTTCTTTCTTTTTCTTCTTTCTTTCTTTCTTTCTTCTTCCTTCCTTCCTTCCTCCCTCCCTCCCTCTCTATCTTTCCCTTTCTTTCTTTCTTTCTTTCTTTCTTTCTTTCTTTCTTTCTTTCCTTCCTTTCTTTCCTTCCTCTTTTTTTTGATAGATTCTCACTCTGCTGCCCAGGCTGGAGTGCAGTGGTGCGATCTTGGCTCACTGCAGCAACCTCCGCCTCCTGGATTCAAATGATTCTCCCTCTTCAGCCTCCCAAGTAACTGGGATTACAGGCACCTGCCACCATGCCCAGCTAATTTTTGCATTTTTAGTAGAGACAGGGTTTCACCATGTTGGCTAGGCTGGTCTCGATCTCCTGACCTCAGGTGATCTGCCCGCCTCAGCCTCCCAAAGTGCTGGGATTACAGGCATGAACTGCCGTGCCTGGCCTGAGATCTGAATTTCTAACACTCCCAGGTGATGTTGATGCTGCAGTTCTGGTGACCACTTCAAGCCATAAGTACTGTCTGGCAAGAAAATGATTCCATCTGAAGAAAGAGAAACATCAGCTCAACACTATGTGGCCAAAACAAGTCACGTGGCTATGCATAACTTGGAGAGGATAAAAAGTGGAGTTCACTCCTTTGCCAGGGAGTAGAAGCAGCATGTATGTTTATAAATAGTTGTGATACATACTCAGTCCATGCTTGTCTGACTTCCAAATCTTTATACTTTTCACCACATCATGCTACTTATTCTAGTTGGAGGTGGCGATAGGTTCTGCCACCCATTTCCTTAGCTAGGAATGCCACCGTTCACTGAAGATCCTTTTCCTGGGATTGATACTTATGTTTTAACACCCCTTGCAATGCAAAGTGTGATTCCTAGTCCATCAGCACCAACTGGGGGCTTGTTAGAATCTCAGGGTCCACTCCAGACCCACTGAATGTAAACACAGATCTTCTGGGGAGGAGTAAGCCGTAACTCTGGCCACAAAGATTTACCCTGCATAAAGTTCCCATGAACCAGAGGTCACAGTCAGAAATCACAGAGCACAGAACAAAGCAAGGAGAACAAGAGAGAGTGGGCAGAAAGAGAAAACAGTGATGTCAGATACTTTAGATATTGGAATAATTAAGTACAAAGTATAAATGCAGAATCTGCATTTTAAGGAGATCTCTAGGTGATATGCATGTGCATTAAATAATGAAAAGCATGTTCAATTCCAGTTCATAGGCAGCAGACTGCCACATGTGGAGAAGTGATACAGCTAATGAAAGTTGCCTACAATAATTCTGATTATCCTGCCATTACCTGAATCCACCATGAAGGATACTTTAGGAGGGGCCAATGAGTCTATAGAGAAAAAATAGCAAACTAGCTAAAGGGATCAGTGGCCACAATGAGGAAAATGAGGAAAAACAACTAGGAAAAAAAATGTCCCAGGAAAGAAAATTGCTGGAGGAGGAAGAGAACATGCAATAAAAATTCAACAAATATTTGAATGGGTACCTACTAATTATGATATTTTGCTTTTAGCAAAGCAGCAGACTAGATATTTTTAAACTCTCCCTTATTATAAAGCATACAGAAATGCCAGATAAATCATTTTAAAACATCTCTTTGAATGAATACATGAGTTTGCAAAAACAGTAATAGAAATTCTGAGAAGTAAAATGAAATAATGAATCAAAAGAAGTAAACTAGTGCTAAGGCCCATAACTGCCCTTGGGTCATCTACACATCCCAGGAAATAGGAGCTTCAATTTTAATGCCTGCCTGCACACAAAATCAAGAGTGTTATAGGCTCTTACAAGATAAGGATAAAGTCCAAACTCCTCTTTTCTAATTTTTGAAATTATTTTGTAGAGATGGGGTGGTTGTCTCACTTTGTTGCTCAGGCAGGTCTTGAACTTCTGGCTTCAAATGATTCTCCCACCTTGGCCTCTCAAAGTGTTAGGACTATAGGTGTGAGCTACTACACCCAGCCCCAAAACTCTTGACGTGCTACCATCTCAATGAGAAAGTGAACTACAAATCAAAATAACAACAACAAATCTGAAACAGAGAACAGTGAAATGTTTCCTTTTTGAGATTGGCTCTTACGCATCAGGGGAGGTGAAGTCCTAAACGTTCAGATAGGTTTCTAGCCTGAATTCAATTAAAAAACAACCCAAGACCTGAAATATTTGATTTAATGTGGTTTTATTTTTTAACTTTTAACTTTTTATTTATTTATTTTTTAACTTATATTTCAGGTTCGGGGGTACATGTGAAAGTTTGCTATATAGGTAAATTCATGTCACAGGCGTTTGTTGTACAGATTATTTCATCACCCAGGTATTAAGCCCAGTACCCAATAGTTATTTTTTCTGCTCCTCTTCCTCCTCCCACCCTCCACCAGCAAGTAGACCCCCAGTGTCTATTGTTCTCTTCTTTGTGTTCATGAGTTCTCATCACTTAGCTCCCACTTATAAGTGAGCGCATGTGGTATTTGGTTTTCTATTTCTGTATTAGTTCTCTAAGGATAACAGCCTCCAGCTCCATCCATGTTCCTGCAAAAGACATGATCTCCTCTTTTTATGGCTGCATCGTATTCTGTGGTGTATGTGTACCACATTTTCTTTATCCTGTCTATCATTGATGGGCATTCAGGTTGATTCCATGTCTTTGTTATTGTGAATAGTGCTGCAATGAACATTCATGTGCATATGTCTTTATGGTAGCATAATTTATATTCCTCTGGGTATATACCAGATTGCTGGGTCGAATGATTGTTCTGTTTTTAGCTCATTGAGGAATTGACATACTGCTTTCCACAATGGGTGAACTAATGTATACTCCCACCAACAGTGTACAAGCATTTCCTCTCCTCTGCAACCTCGCCAGCATCTGTTATTTTTTGACGTTTTAATAATAGCCATTCTGACTGGTGTGAGATGGTATCTCATTGTGGTTTTGATTTGCCTTTCTCTAATGAGCAGTGATGATTGAGCTTTTTTTTCATATGCTTATTAGCCGCAAGTATGTCTTCTTTTGAAGTGTCTGTTCATGTCTTTTGCCCATTTTTAATGGGATTGTTTTTCTTTTGTAAATTTGTTTAAGTTCCTTACAGATGCTGGATATTAGACCTTGCCAGATGTATAGTTTGCAAAATTTTTCTCTCAGTCTGTAGGCTATTTACTCTGTTGATAAGTTTTTGTTTTTGTTTTGCTGTGCAGAAGCTCTTAAGTTTAATTAGATCCTGTTTGTCAATTGTTGCTTTTGTTGTGATTATGGTGTCTTTGTCATGAAGTCTTTGCCCATGCCTATGTCCAGGATGGTATTGCCTAGGTTGTTTTCCAGGGTTTTTATAGTTTCAAGTTTTACATTTTTAGTATCTTCAGGGCTTTGACAAATTTAAACATAAATCTTCTGTGAAGGAGTGAATTGATAACTCAGGCCACAAGGATTTACCCTATGTAAAGTTCCCATATATATGAGGTCCCAGTCAGAAATCACACAAAAAGGAAATAATTAAAATCATGAAAAAATTATCAAAAAGAAAAAGGTTAAAGGAGTTGAAGGAACATTTAGAACTTTATATACATTTGAAACTGAAAACTAAAGTTAAAATAATTTATAGCTTACTACTATGCCAGGCACAGTTACAAGAATTTTCACACATTACTTCATTTAATTCTTAACAGTTTTATGAGGTAGGTATTAATTGCCCTAAAGCCACATGGCTAATATGTCTCCGAACTAGAATATGAAGATGAGCAGTCTGTCTCCATAACCTGACCTCTCAACCACTACATAATAGCATCTCTTAATGTCTGCATTTAATGAGCAGAGGAGACAGAAGGAAAAGGAAAATTAGCAAACTGGAATACAGATCCGAAGATATTACGAGAAGAAATGCAAGGAAATGAAATGAGGTTAAGAGACGTGGAAGACTGAGTGAACAGGTCTAATACCTATCTAATTGGAGTTTTTGAATGAAATGACGGAAAGAGAGGTGGTCAACCTTGGCAGAGGCATTTTCCACAATTTGTGGAACGCATGATACATCAGATTCAGTGACTACAGCAAATCTTAAGTAGGATAAATGAAAATAAATCCGTACTTAATAATGAAAATGCTGAATAGTAATAATACCAATGTCAAAGAAGAGATCTTAAAAGCAGACAGGCACATATACACACACCCACACATCGATTACCCACCAAGGTGTCACATGGAGACTGGGAACTGACTTCCCAAAAGCCAGAGGAGGGTAGGAAAAAGCCTTCATGTTGCCAAGAGAAAAGAACTACATCCCATAATTATACTCACAGATGAACATTCTTTCAAGGACAAGGTAGAAATAAGTACGTTTTTTAGATCAGAAAACAGTGAAAATTTATCATAAAAAGAAGCCCCCTCAAATCTAAAGGAAATATTTAGGAGAAAAAGAAAATAATCTTAAAAGAAATATCTGAAGTACAGGAAGGATTAATGAGGGAGGAAAATGGAGTTTTTCATAGAACTGGATGGGATATTTTACAATGTATATGGAAATATAAAGACCCAAGATTAACCAAAATACTCCTGGACCAGTGTCATTATGGACTAGCTCAAGCTACAGTAGTTAAGGCTGGGTGTGATTGGCAGAAGAGTAGACAAATGTCCTAATGAACCTAACGGAGTCCTCAAGGACTGACCCACACATAGACTTAACAAATGGCAGAGACTGCAGAGCTAAGGGACAGAAGGGGCCCTTCAAGAACGTGGGTAAAAATGAAAACATTCTTGCCAGGAGGGAGAATGCAGAAATGGCCAGAAATGGACCTATAAGAAGATGTTCAACATTACTAGTCATCAGAGAAATGCTAATGAAAAACACAAGGTAAAAAGTTTATCACTTCACATCTACTAGATTAGAAAATATATGAGTGTAACAATAGCTAGTGCTGTGCAAGATGCAGAGGAATGAAAACTCTCAAATGCTTCTGGTGGGAGTGTAAGTTGGTACAACCACCTTAGAAACAAATGTAGCATAATCTGGAACCTTATGTTGCTTATGTTCTGTGATCCAGTAATTCCCTTCCTAAGCACCCATTTAAAACCTCTTAGAGAAACTCTTAAGTATATGCATAGAGGGGACATGCACAAGAATTTTACAGACCCATTCTTTATACTAGCACACTATTGAAAAAAAGTAAAAAACCTGAAAGCTACCCAGATAACCACTTAAAAAAGAGTACATATAAATGATGGTGTTTATTCATAAGATAATATATCCATGTAAATATGTATCACTGTGTGTGTATATATATATGTGTGTGTGTGTATATGTGTGAGTGCATATATGGTTTCACAAAGTAGTTTCATTTGCACTGATAATATGCATAATTAATTATATATAATGAATTACATAATTACACAAATATATACATATATATACAATCAGTGCAAATTAAGGAACCACTATGGTTAATATTGATACGGATGGATTACACAAAGGTATTGAATGAAAAAAGTTAGAGATCAATATGATACAACACTATTAATCTAAACTACAGAATCTACGCATAACTAAACATATTGTTTAGATTACACACATATACATCAAAACTGTAAAGAAAAGCAAGACAGCAATAAGCACAATGATAAAGATAGTGGGAGGAAGAAGGAGAAATTTGGAAATGGACATCACTGTCTTCAATTATATTTATTTGTTTATTTAAGAAAGCATCCTTTTATTTCAATAATATTTAAATATTCTATTGCTGAAGCTGGGATGTGTACATGAGTATTTTTGCTACTGGTTGTACCTCATGTACCTTAGATGGACTAGTTCATAATAACGTTATTTATTTATTTTTATTTTATTTATTTATTTATTTTTTTGACCGAGTCTCGCTCTGTCTCCCAGGCTGGAGTGCGTGATCTCGGGTCGCTGCAAGCTCCGCCTCCCGGGTTCACGTCATTCTCCTGCCACAGCCTTCCAAGTAGCTGGGACTACAGGCGCCCACCACCACGCCCGGCTACTTTTTTGTATTTTTAGTAGAGACGGGGTTTCACAGTGTTAGCCAGGATGGTCTTGATCTCCTGACCTCGTGATCCGCCCGCCTTGGCCTCCCAAAGTGCTGGGATTACAGGCGTGAGCCACCGTGCCCAGCCGATAATGTTATTTTAAAAAATTAATGTATTTATTTTTTTCTCTTATGAAGGAGTATTATCACCAGATAAATTTTACGGGGCTTAATGTTCTAAGATATTGAAAAGTACTCATATAAACTTGGACCATTAATTTTTTATTTTATTTCAAAGGACAGACATTAAATGCTATGTACTAAGTTCTAGGTGTCTAACGAATAATACAAGACAGCCTTTGGTATCCAGAAACTCATAATTTCGTTTGCAAATAATGAAATATCAATAGATTAAATAAGTGGTTTAGCAAAGGAGTGTGCAGCGTGCTGTGAAAGCACGTAAAAGAACAAGGAAGGAAACCAACACTGTTGAACGGCAACTATCAATTAGACATTTTGCAAAGTGGTTTCATATACTGTACATTTTTCTCTTTCCATCTGTCAGCAATAGCCCTGCGATGTCCGACTATCATTATAATGCCAATGAGATACATAGGCTCAGGGATATGGGACTCCCACACTCTCTGGTGGGTGTGTCAATCACTGGGACAACATTAATTTGTAATGACCAATAATTTGGAAGTTGCAAAATACTCACAAATCAGCCATCCCACTCGTAAGCACTCCCTAGCCCAGAGCAAAATTGAGAAAGAAATTCCACACCAGGCCTGGCAAACTCCCCAGTTCCTGCTTCCTATGACCTCCTGTTTCCTCCTCTATCTTAATCACAGACCAAGGGTCTAGGAAAGCCCTTTAAAAACCATTTTCTTAACATTCCTGCCTTCGGACATGGAGACCTAACTCCTTATCATCTCACTAGATAGATACACGCTATTACAACACCAGGATATTGATTCTTTAGTGCAATTATTTAATCTCCAATAACTGCAATTTGTGCAAAATGGGAGGTCACTTGGTGTTCAGAATTAAATTAAGGGAGAGACCTGGAAGTGTTATTTCCTGTGTCTAATATTTTATTTGGGTGGTCCGTGAAGTGAATTACGAGGTAAGCCGTTTGTGATGATTACCCTTTTAAAACAGTATTGACAGTGCCTTGACTATCAAATAAGAGTACTGCATCTCATTGGAAATACTTTGCAGATTAAATGATGGATATGCCAACTCACCTTGGCTATCCCTCTGTATGGGAGAATTTGCAAATCTCAAGAACACCAGGCAAGAGATTATTTACCTTCTTGGCAGCACATGGAGGAGTATAGCCTCGTGGCTTAGGATTACAGGCATTTTGAAGAATGTTTGGCCCCTTTTAGAACATTACTTCTAGACTTTGCATCATCCTTAGCTCGATACTGATTATGGTATATTATGCTGCTAAGGTGATTCCAGTAATATCACAGCATTATCATAATATTGCATACTAAAAAATTCTCTTTCTTCATACTGGAAAATAGTCTCAAAGCACTGTCTTGCTCAGATGATTACTACACTTCACCTCAACACTTCAATTTTACACTTCAGAACTGTTAGCACCATCTAGTATCCATGCACCAGGGTGAAGCATCCCACGGTGCATCCAAGGGGGGTGTTTTCAGTTCACTCTTACATCTCTAGATTAAAGTGAAAGGTCTGTTGAGGCCAGGTGCAGTGGCTCACGCCTGTAATCTCAACACTCTGGGAGGCTAGAGGCAGGAGGACTGCTTGAGGTCAGGGGTTCAAGACCAGCTTGGGCAACATAGCGAGCCTCTGTCTCTACAAAATCTTTTTAAAAATTAACTGGGCATGGTAGCACCCACCTGTGGTTCCAACTACTCAGGAGGTTGAGGCAGGAGGAATGCTTAAACCTAGAAGATCGGACCTGCAGTGATCATGCCACTGCACTCCAGCCTGGGCGATAGCGTAAGACCCTGTCTCTAAAAAACATAATAATAATATTTTTTAAGAGTTCTGTTCAATTATCCAGGGATCTGGAAGCAAAACTGACAGCAGGTCCAGACTCAATCCTAATAGGATATTAGGAATTAAGACTGATCCTGATTGACAACCTAATACTAGATAGTACCCCTCACTATCATGACTTCAAAGAACATTCTGTTTTCAGAATCCATCTTTCCACTTAGCCTATCATCAGAGGTGTTCTGGTTTGATGATAAAATTTAATTACAACATTTCTAATTGGGCTAATAATTATTTTAGCTGTATGCCATAGTCACTAGTATAGATTAACAATGTAAAAATGCCCAAATTGGGGGGCAGAGATCCAAGTTAAACTCCCAGCATGGGCATTTATAAGCAAGCTTAACTTGGACTAATTATTTTCCTTCCATGGAACTTAGAATCCTCATCAAAGATGCTTACTCACAGGGTTCCTCTGAGGATTCATTGAAGAGACCTCTCATCTCGGATGCGTCCTCATAGTGTCTGTGTGAGGATGTGATGATGGGATACATTCTCTTGCCCCAAAACATGCCCACGCACTCTGTTGCCAAATCTGATGGTAGGCAATATATTTGAAAGCAGGACTGTTAGAGAGAAACTGAACCATATGCTCACCCATATGCATGGTAAAAGCACTTTGTAAACTGTAAAGTATGATGGAAGTTAGGGTTATTATTCAGGCATATAGCCAAGGGCTGTGCTTATTCTGCAAAGAGCCCCATAATCTGCTCTGAGCTGCCTGGAATGTGCACTTTGAAAGGGTATATACATTAGCATCACCGCAGGACAGTGTAGATATGTTAGATATGTTTAGGAGCATTTATGGCCTCTTGTTTGGATTTCCCTGGAGGCCTTGAAGTATATTGTGAAGTGTCCCAAATACCTATCTTAATGGTAAGGAAATCTGAGCTAAATAAATGGATACAATTGGCCCTATGATATAACCCTGCTTCAGTTTTTGCATGCATAAATGGAGTGTGAATCCCTGCCTACTGTTTAGGAGGCCGTCCTGGAGAAATTCAAAGGCAAAGACACTTTTAGTGTCTTGGTAACTCAAAGTTTTTAAATCAAATTCAATTTACAGCAGAAAAAAATATGCTAGATGATATTATTCTAGATAGCTGAGTAAATATTTTTTTAGAAAAATCAAAATGGTGGCGCAGGGACATGGATGAAGTTGGAAGTCATTATCCTCAGCAAACTAAGGCAGAAACAGAAAGCCGAACACTGCATGTTCTCACTTATAAGTGGGAGCTGAACAATGAGAATACGTGGACACAGGGAGGGGAACGACACACACTGGGGCCTGTCTGAGGATGGCGAGGCAGGGAGAGAGCATCAGGAAAAATAGCTAATGCATGCAGGGCTTAATACCTAGGTGATGAGTTGATAGGTACAGCAAACCACCATGGCAAATGTTTACCTATGTAACAAACTTGCACATCCTGCACATGTGCCCTGGAACTTAAAATTAAATTAAATTAAAATTTAAAAATGGTGGGGGCGGGGGGGGGCAGAAAACAAAAAGTAAAACAAAATAAAAATTGTAACTTTTACCAGGAAAATATAATTTAACAAGCAAACCAATATCTTAGATAATTTCCACAAGAAAGTTGATTCAAGAGAAGGAATCAATTTAATGCCTTAACAAATACCTAGTAAATGTAGATGTTTATGAAAGAATTATTGATTATTGTTAAAAATGGGATCAAGACAACTGACATTGAGTATTATTTAATAAAATGTTCATAATGTCAGATAATTTTAAGCTTCCCTTTAATCTTAGATATCATCCTATTTAGTCAAAGAGAGAAAAGGGTGATATATGTTGACAGACGGAGTGTTTACCAGGGAAGAGTGAATTAACCTGAAAAACTGTTTTCATCAGCACAAAAGCCTTGTCTGGAAAGTTTATGCCCCTGTAATTCCTTTTATTAGGAAGATTTGCAAGCAAGTCGAGAACTCTTTTAGAACATTTAAAAAATTATGTTTAATACTTTAGGTGTGTGAGTTTTATTTCCCTACAATATCTGAATGAGTAAAACATAATGTGCTAAAATTAAACGTTTACCTTATGGTAGGATTGTATGTGATGATGATTTTACCTTGTTTTCTAAAAGATTTCTTTAATTTTGTGTATATTTTCTTTATACAGTACTAAAAAGAAAAGCCACTGGCTCTTTGCAGTACTTCATGTATTGGGCTTGCTTCACCTGCACATAATCTCAAGTGTTAACCTCTTTGTCATGTCAAATAGCCATGTATTGATACAGAAAATACCTAAAACAGAGCTGAACCACATGACACTTTGAAGCCATGCCAAAAGACTCTTAATTTCTAATCTACAGCAAATAAGCTGCAAGGCACAGTTACAGGACAAAAATCAATTTGCTTGCGGCATAGGTCATTGTATGGACTCTCATACACCTTCTTACCTTCCTAATGTCCCAGATGTTTGGTAGACATGCATGCTTCCACCATCCTAAGCTAACAAGCCACACGCCCAAGTCTCCAGCATCTCCCATCACTTCCAAACTTGGTTGAAGCTTCAGGCCCCAGTAGGTGCTGGAGGGGCCCAGGTGAAGCCACATAGATGTCCAGGAATGTCAACTCTCCATGGGACAACAGAGGCTAAGAGGAGACAGCAGACAAGAGTGAATGAGTAGATGAAGTCCTCTCTCATCCTGCTCCAAAGCGCAGAAAGCATGGATGCACCATATTGTTGACAATGAGACATCCTGTGCCTTCAACCTCCAGCTCCGTCTCTGGTGGTTCAGACTGAAATACGGGCAGTGCACATCATTCCATGTCCTTCCCATCTTTTGCTGCCTCTGTGCCTTTTAGGTCCTCTCTGCATGGCTTTGGGATTGCTGCTTCCAGCAAAGCACCAGCCAGCACTTTGCCTAAGGTTTGTTTCTAGAGAAAATTGGCTAAGATCCCCTAACCCAATCCTAACATAAACCCACCCTAGCTCTAACTTTAACCCTACCCTACCCTAAACCAAACCCCAGCCCTAGCCCCAGCCCTAGCTTTAGCCTTAGCCTTGGGCTAAGATCCTTGTTTTGTTTGTTTATTTATCTTTGTTTTCATGGCAATTACACACCATCTATGAAAAGACCAGAGTCCACCTTGAGATAATCAGATGACGCTCCGCAGATTTGGCCTCAAAGTCTGGCCCTGAAGGTCTCTTAGATGGGCCGTATGTACCTTCAAATACCAAATTTTTGTTTACACTCACATCCGTGCATGCTAAGTTTTTGCTATTTTATTGTGCATGTCTGGAACCTATGACATTGAGTGTGTTTCTCAACCAAGCAAACATAGCAGGATGCAGTCCTCTGTCTCCTCACTCTGTACGTCATGTTCTTTTGATGGTTTTGATCTCTCGACTGGAGATCAATAAGGAAAAACTAGAAAATTCCACAAACGATGTCCTGCATATTAAGAAATGAAATTGAGGTGCCATGAAGATAGATTAACCAAGATTTGTGGATGGGACTCCATAGTTGCTTTAAATTATGTGAAGTATCGCAGCCTCAGTCTTATTGTTTAACAATTCATTTTGTTATCCTAGGTACGTTTAAAGGAATTGTGATACTTGAACATATCCAATAGAAGACTAAAATATACCAAAGTAATTTGTATCAATCTATTATGAAAAAAACAAACAAAAGTAAAAGCTTTCCATCAGGCTATTTTTCTGAGCTTTCACCAAAACTGCAACAAGTTTGTATTGTTGGTAGCCTTTAAAAGCAGTGGTATAGTCCTCAGAATCATGAATTTTAAGAGAAAATAGCAAACCAGTTCTCCTAAAAGAACAAGAGTAAAGGCTTTAAAATTGTCCTACCGACTTCAATTAGATATCCAGAAGAGCTATTTGACTCTAACAGGAATTAGGTAATGAAAGTATTTTCTGAAAGCAAGCGTGGGATCTTTGAACCTGAAAGAAACGTTTCAAGATAGACTTCCAAGTATCTTGCTTTAATTGTCTAAGAGAAGCCTGGTCTGGGAGTGAGATCTTGTTTTGATCTTCGTATAAATAGTGTTGAATAATGTAGCACATGCTGCCCACTGCCCACCAATACCCTCTCACCCTTGCTATTGGAGGGCACCCCAGTCACTTCTCAGTGGGATTTCTCGGGCCACTGAACTCCACTTTCTTCTGTCCCATTGGCAGGTGAGAAGTGATGAGGGAGTTAACACCCCTGGGAGGAGCTCTCAACCCTCAAGTGACAGGACTTGCCGATTACATACCACAACTCACTTGCTCTCTCAAAGGATATTTCTGACTTTAGTTACCAGCATTTTCTCAGCAGGATTAAGGGCCAGTCAAACACAGAGAAAACTGCCTTATAACATCTCATTTATTACTGCACAGCTCAATATGGTAGCCACTAACCACAACCCAATTGAGCATCTGAAATGCGGACTGTCTGAACTAAGATATGCTTTAAGTACAGAATGCACACCACAGTCTGAAGACTTTATATAAAAAAAAGTATAGAAAATACCTTTTTAATAATAGTATATTGATTGCATGCTGAAATAATATTTTGGATATATTGGGTTTAGTAAAATATATTATTAAAATGAATATTGCCCCTGATTTTTCCTACATTTTAAAAAATGTAGCTATTAGAAATTTTAAAATTATTTATGGATTTAGCTCTCAGTATTGTTCTATAGACTATATTGCTTTACTGCTTGCATTCTTCTTCCTGTCTCATGTTCTCATGCACCTAGTTTTATGTCTCTAATAAGCCACTTGCATTTGAACACCGGTTTCCACGTATACATATAGGGAAGCCAAACAAAGGCAAATAATAAAATCCCCCTACAGTTGGAATAACAATTTATGTTTTTACTTTCAAATAATACACAGTAGGTATAAAAAAACTGTTTCTCCAAAAACAGTGTGTATGTGTGTGTGTGTTCAATTATAAAAATATAGTCAAAAGTAAAATTTTCAATAGGTGAGGTTTTTTTAATACTTCCAATAAAATTGCAACCATTTGCATTGTTGGAAGATTTTAAAAAACAGGTGAGTGCTATAATCCCCAGAATCACACATTGTAAGATAGAAACTAGCAAGCCAGTTCTCCAGAAAGAATTGACTCTCACATGGCCGTACAGACTTCAATTAGATACCCAGAAGAGTTAGTTGGCTCTAACAGGAATTAAATAATGAAAGTGTTTTCCAAAGACATATGTGAGATCCTTGTGGGTATGACTCATAATTGTTTCTGAATATATGAAGTGTCACAGCCTCAGTCTCATTATGTAGCATTTTGTATTGTTTGCTATGAACAATGAAAGAAATGGTGGCATATATATGTAAAGTCAGATCTCTCTTACTCTAAATGTCATATTTTTAAATCATTTTGCACAGGATGCCCTTAATTGGCCTTTAGACATAGGACCTAAGTGGCAAATGTCTTTATTTTAAAGTTCTGGGCCTACAGAAAAGAGTGGACTAATTACTAACGCTGATGCTAGTAACTAATTGCCAAGCCTTTATGGGTTCTAGAGAGTCTGTCAATATTGCCGTAACCCTGATCCTTTGTTGAAATTCACCCAGCTGTTTAGACAAGTTTATGGCTTGAGAACCTTTTAGTAAAAGGTGTTTTTATTGGTTGTTTTCTTTTTTTACAAACCCGATTACTGGACCCAGAAACCTAGACTCAATTTGCCAAGTATTACGAGCAAGCCTCCAGCCTCAATCCTTGAACTCTTTATTCTTAATTGTGGTAATAAAATACACACACAAAATGAAATTTAGTCTTCATTTTAAGTGCACTGTTCAGTAATGTTTACTATATGCATATTGTTGAGCAAAAGATCTCCAGGACTTTTTCATCTTGCAAAACTAAAACTCTGTAGGCATAAAACAAAAATTCCCCATTTTCCCTCCCACCAGCCCCTGGCAACCACCATTCTACTTTCTGTTGCTATGAGTTCAATCACTTTAGATACCTCATATAAGTGGAAGCATACAGTATTTGTGTTTTCATGACTGGCTTCTTTCACTTAGCATCATTTCCTCAAGGTTCATTCATATTGTAGCATGTGACGTGATTTCTTTTTTTAAAGACTGAATAACATTCCATTGTATGTATCCACCACATTATCCATTCATCCATCAATGGTTCTTCCACTTCTTGGCTATTGTGAATAATGCTGCAATAAACATGAGTGTGCATATATCTTTTCTATATTCCGGTTTCAATTCTTTTACATGTTACCTAGAAGTGGGATTGCTGGATCATATAGTAGTTCTATTTTTAATTTTTTGAGGAATCTCCATTTTGTTTTCCACAAAGACTGCACCCTTTTCCATTTTCACCAACAGTACACAAGGGTTCCAATTTCTCCACATCCTCACCAACACTTGTTATTTTCTTATTTAATACCAGACATCCTAATGGATGTGAGTTGATATCTCACTGTAGTTTTGATTTGCATTTCTCTAGTGATTAGCAATGTTGAGCAGCTTTTTATATGCTTGTTGGCCATTAATATAGGTTTGTTTTGGATAAATGTCTATTCAAGTCTTTTGCCCATTTATTAATCAGTTTTTTTGTTTTATTTTGTTACTGTTTTGGGGTTGTAGAAATTCTTTATATAGTCTAGCTATTAACCCTGTTTCAGATACATGATTTGCAAATTTTTTTCCCATCCTGTAGGTTGCCTTTTCACTCTGTTAATTGTTTCCTTTCATGTGCAGAAGTTTTTTAAGTTTGATGTAGTCTCACCTGTCAATTTGTGGTTTTTTTGACTGGGCTTTGGTATCATGTCTAAGAAATCATTGTCAAGATCAATATTATGAAGCTTTTGCTCTATGTTTTCCTCTAGGACTTTTATAGCTTTAGATATTGTTTAGGTTTTGAACCTATTTTGAATTAACTTTTGTATATGGCATAAAGTAAAAGCTCAACTTTATTCTTTTGCATGTGGATATCTAGTTTCCCCAATACCATTTGTTGAAGAGACTATCCTTTTCCCATTGAATAGTGCTGCCATCCTTGTAAAAGATCATTTGAATATATACATGAGGATTTATTTCTCGTGTGTTTCTAGTATTCCATCCCACTGGTCTACATGCCTGTCTTTATGCCTGCACCACACTGTTTTGATTACAGTAGTTTTGTAATAAGCTTGGAAATCAAGAAGCATGCGATCTCCAAATTTGTTCTTTTTCAAGAATCTTTTGGCTATCCATGTAAATTGTAGGCTTTTTTATATTTCTGCAAAAAAAAAAAAATGCCTTGGCATTTTGATAGGGATTTCATTTAATCTGTAGATCTCGTTCTGTAGTATGGACATTTTAACAATGTTATCTTTCAATCTATGAACACAGGATGTCTTCCTATTCATTTTCATCTTTTTTATTTCTTTCAGCAATGTTTTATATTTTCAATATATAAATCTTTCACCTCTTTGGTTAAGTTTCTTTCTAAGTATTTTATCTTCTTGATGCTATTGCAAATGAGGTTGTTTTCTTAATTTCCTTTTTTTGATAGATCATTGTTAGTGTACAGATATGCAACTGATTTTTGTGCATCGTTTTTGTCTCCTGCAACTTTATTTGTTCTAACAGTTTTTTATGTGGAATCTTTAGGGTTTTTTACACGTAAAAATCAACATTGGCATTTTTGATCTCTAATCTTTGTATTACTGAAGTTGTCCCTGTGGTCCCATAAGTGACACTATTTCTGCTTTGCAGAACCCTGCAAAGACATCTGGATAATTGATTCATTATTTTAAAAATCACAGCAATAGGCTAAATGAGATTAGCACAAACTCAAGCTGTTTGATGACTGGGGCTTCAAGCCTATCACTGGGACATTTCAATAAGGAAGTAGAGGAAAGAGAACTGCTTCTTCTGGTGTGCCTGGCAGACTCTCCTCCAGTTGGCAATGATGGGCTCTTATTCACGACCAGGATAAGAAACATAAAATGTATTCAGAAAGTACCACAGGGAAAAGGGAAGGCAAAAACACTCTTATGTCTTTGGCAGTCTCATCTATTCTACCAGTCTCTAGTTAAAATGAGCCAATTTTCTTC
Organism: Nomascus leucogenys; assembly: GCF_006542625.1. NCBI lineage: Eukaryota > Metazoa > Chordata > Mammalia > Primates > Hylobatidae > Nomascus > Nomascus leucogenys. Next base: position 6,122,553 of record NC_044406.1, on the reverse strand, counting down.
TAGCACTGGCTACTTATAGCTTGGTTATTTCTAGCACTGTCATGGATTTTTTTTAACCTGCAGTGTGGATGAAATGCATGAACATGTGTACAGATCTTCAGAAAGCATCTCCTACCCCCATTGCCGTCAGAACCATTACACTAAAATTCCAAGGTGCTAAAATATTACAAGTTCCACTTGCCGATACCATAGGCTAGGAGATTAACACAAAGATAATATCCCCAGCATATGAAGAAATACTACTCTGCATAATTTAATGAGTGCTATAGTAAACTTGCAGGAAATCCATAATTGCCCATCTTGGAGCACTGAAATTAAAAGAAGGCGCTAATGTATAGACGAAACTTGAAATTCAGGAAACGGTTAGGATCACTTAAATAATTGATCTTGGCCCTCTTCTACCTTTGGGGTAGAATTTGGAATGTAGACATTAAAAGGGTTAGGAGGGGTTCAGTTCAGAAGGAGAGGACAAGAAACCTGGAGGATTCTAGCTTGAATACTAATTCATCTCTTCTTCCTGGTCCAAGGCTAGACTCATTTTCCAACTTCCTTGAGGTTGGGCATCACATGACTGATTTCCAGAGGAAGGAATGTGAGCAGAAGTGTTGAGCGACACCATAAAAACCTCCCATGTGCACTTCCTTGTATTCCTTCCACTTGCACGGACTTGAGACCACAAGCATGGAGAACTTGGAAACTATTCATAGAAGATGGTATATCCATGGGATGTAAGAGCTCAGGGTTCCCATTGGCTGCTTGGGGAACAGCTGCCTTCCATCAAGGATGTCTGTTTTGGTCTTTGCAGGAGTGATAAATGAACTTCCAGCATGCTGGAGCCATTACACGTGCTCGGATTCACTTATTTCAGCAGCTAGAATTCCCTGACAAATGTAGTATCTGTGTAACATCGAATAAGATATTCTACATGTCTGAGACTCCATTTTATCATAAAAAAAATCATATTAGTCCATCTAGAAGGAAATGAAGCAAAGAAAATAATATATTTTGGATGCTGTTATCAGTATTATAAGGAGTGTTATCATAATCATCATCTCACATAAATGCAAAATTAGATAATTCCAGCCTAAATGTGCACCTAAGATTTAAAGACCGTATTTCATTGATTCTAAGACCCAGATATGAAATTAGCATGTGACTCAAAATTGATGGACTGGCATTGTCAAAGGGATAGCTTGTTGTTTTAGGTGTGTGTGTGTGTGTGTGTGTGTGTGTATGTTACATGCCCTTGTTCTTTAGTGGCATGTAAAATAAAGATACAACTTTCAATCTATGGTATCTTAGAATTGATGAAGTGGCATGCCATGTTCTGGATTTCAGAATTATAATTTCCATACAGTTTCTGTTCTTCCAGGATTAGGCCACCCTTATTCTGAGTTTTCCAAAGCTACACCACCCCAGAAAGCAAGGATGTTACATAGTCAAGGCCAAAAGAAGTTAAAGTAAAACTCAAACATTACATTGACACAGTCCTGTCAGAGTTCTATAAGAACAGGGTGAGAGACTTTACCTGGATATTACAGTTTTCCCCAAGCTAGGTACAGTACCCGAGGCTCAAAACTCTAATGTAATGGTTTATACAGATATTTAAATTTTGTCCTAGTGGTAACTGTATGGACATATGGAAATATTAAGTAAAAAGAAATTGCAATCATCTCCTAAAACTCCAATTAAACCATAATTGGACAATAATTAATCTCTATAAATCATACTAAATGTATTTTATATGTCCCATTGATCCATAGTGTAATATTAAATACGGAACAATTAAACAGATGGTTGATATCTTCTCTAAATATAATTTCCAGAAATTAAAATAAACATTAAAAAACAAATGTGGTTTGTATCTAATCTCCCAGGATAATGTTTTCTTAAAAGCACATGAAACTCTTTACTTCTTTTGCTTTTTCACAGAACTCCTATAAACAACTTGCATCCGGGGATGGAGGAGAATGTCTTGTTTTTATTCAAGCACAATCCACTTCTTGCAGACAGCTCAATCTACTATAGAATGATGAATTAAAATGGAGATCAGTGCACTACAGTCCCAGGCCAAATCTGGCCCCCCACCTGTTTTCGTACAGTTCATGAGCTAAGGAAGTTTTCTGCATTTTTAAATGTTTGAAAAAAACTTAAAATACAATATTTTGGCCTGGCATGGTGGATCATACCTGTAATCCCAGTGTTTTGGGAGGCCAAGGCAAGAGGACTGCTTGAGGCCAGGAGGTCAAGACCAGCCCGGGCAACATAGTAAGGCCCTGTCTCTACAAAAAAAATTTTTTTACTTAACTAGATATGGTGGCACATGCCTGTAGTCTCCCCTACTTGGGAGGTTGAGGCAGGAGGACCACTTAAGCCCAAAATGTGGAGGCTGCATTCAGCCATGATCATGCCACTGCCCTCCATCCTGGGCAACAGAGTGAGACCCTGTCTGAAAGAAGAAATAATATAAAATTCAAAACTTAGTGTTTGTAAATAAAACTTAACTGAAACACAGCTACGGTGTTTCATTTTTTTATTGTCTCTGGCTGCTTTTGGGCTAAACTGGGAGCACTGAGTAGATGGCACAGAGATCATCTAGACCAGAAATGTTTCCTATCTGGTGCTTTACAGAACACATTGGCTGATCCCTGACTTAAGCCTGACTACCCCAAGGACCTGAAGCAGCATGAACATGACCTAGCAGCTGGGCGGTAGAATGCAGAATCCCAGTTCCTGCTCCAGAGCTGCTAAATTAAATCTGTATTTTAAAAAGATCCCCAGGTGATTTATATAAACATTAAAATTTGACAAGTACTGCTTTAAAGAATGGATATGCTATACATTAATCAAGAATAGGATATCAGTTTAAGAAAATGCAAACAAATAGATTCATAACTTCCATAAGTCATGGCTATGATAGTGTCCTAGTTCATTTTCTGTTGCTTATAACAGAATAGCTAAAATTCGGTAATTTATTAAAAAAAGTAATTTACTTTTTGCAATCATAGAGGCTGAAATGTCTAAGGTTGAGGGGCTGCATCTGGTGAGAGCCCTCTTGCTCGTGGAGACTCTGCAGAATCCCAAGGCGATGCAGGGCAGTATGTGGTGAGGGGGCTGAATGTGCCAACCTGCTAGTTCAGGTCTCTCTTCCCCTTCTTATAAAGCCACCAATTTCCCTCCCATAATAACCCATTAAGCCATTAGTACATTAACCCATTAATCCGTTGAATAAATTAATCCATGAGGGCTCTGTCATCATGATCTAGTCACCTTTTAAAGGCCCCATCTCTCAACTCTGCTACATTGGGAACCAAGTTTCAACATGAGTTTTGAAAGTGACAAACACTCAAACCATAGCTCATAACTGAGAAGTAAATATTAGATGATGAGATGTTAGCTTTCATGGGGCAATACTCTGAGGAAATTTTGGATTTCACCCTAAATAATTGTATAATGTAAGAAAATAATAAATATAAATCTAGATTAGTTTTCTAAACCAAACGCTTGCTTAATTGTAGTAGTTTGTTGTTACTGTTTCTTTCATAATTGACCTTAACTGTTCCTTACTGTATGTATCTGAATAATTAAACAGGAGCACCATATAAACTCATTCATCTGTGCAAGAGAAGACTGAAGATTACAAGGGGATATATGTTCTAAGGTTGCATACTATTATCCTAAAAAACAACAATAATTTTAAAAAGTCAGTTAGACCATGATATGGTTTGTCCCTGTGACCCCACCCAAATCCCATCTTGTAGCTCCCATAATTCCCACATGTTGTGGGAGGGACCAGGATGGAGATGATTGGATTATGAGGTTGGGTCTTTCTCGTGCTGTTCTGTTGATAGTGAATGGGTCTCACAAAATCTGATGGTCTTAAAAACTGGAGTTGCCCCGCACAAGCTCTTTTTTTGCCTGCCACCTTCCACGTAAGATGTGACTTGCTTCTGTTTGCCTTCCACCATGACTGTGAGGCCTCCCTAGCCAGGTGGAACCGTGAGTCCAATCAAACCTCTTTCTTTTATAAATTGCCCAGTCTTGGGTATGTCTTTATCAGCAGCGTGAAAACAGACTAATACAGATCACTTCTGCAGGACAGGTACCACAACCAATTAGTCAATATCCAGTTATCAGGATAAGCAATGTATTGTGCTTTTCACTTCGAACTTTTCAGCCGGCAATTTCATCTTCCTTGGACAATGATTTCTTTAAGATGACTCAAGTATCCTATATACTCAAAGAGAGTAGTTTAAACTCTTAACATTCTGTATGTCTTAAATTTAAGCCCACGTTTCTTCTGAGGGTGTTCCAGACAATCCTTAGAAATGTATTCTCCGGTCATTAATCATAGAGGAAGAGCTGACAAGATGAGGACTGTAGTAGCTTTTCCTTGGGCAATTGTTAATTTTCCCAAAATAAGGTATGTAGTCCAGGTTAGAAGGGATGACCTCAACGAATTATCATTTTCTAGGTTTTCTTCTCACCAATGCATATGTTTTCTTTAGGGTGAGAAACTTCAAAAGGCTTAACCTTCAAAATATTGGAGGGCATGGAAGTGTTTGTAAAAGACAACGACATCTAGTGAAACCTCTCAAGTTAAAACAGTCATACTTATTAATCAATTTCATTTACTTAGCTGTCATTAAATGGATTTGCATAGAAATCAGTTGTCACATGCTATTTACAAACTTAATCGATCATCTGTATCTTTTCTTAATTCTTGGCATTGTGGTGATCTATGCCCACACAGGGGTTTTCTGATTCAATTTCAACCAGTGGTTATGGCCCCATCAGTTTTGGTCCACATCACTACAGCCTCATTTACAACATGTCGCAATGAGTTTGCCCTTTAACCATTCCTACCCTTCATATTACCAGAATGTCCATTAACCTGCCTCTGACTTAATACCCAGCCTGGCCTCATTCTACTGGGTGTGACTTGGAGACTGGGAATACTAATGGTTGTTTATAACTGCAGCTATTTCCCCATAGGAAATGGAACCCTACTGTGTTAATTTAATTTTCATGACTTTCACAGTCTTGAGTCCTTCAATGGAAGAATCTTTATTACTAAAGACATTCTGATTTTTATTTTAAACTGTTACAGTTATTAATGCAATTCCTGTAATAAATATAAGATTTACAATAATATCAATATTCTGCACTGGGCACCCTCAATGATTAAAAAAACAGGAAAATGACCAATCTAGTGTTTTGAACCAGATGGATAATTGATTTGAAGTAAATCATATTCACCTAACAAACTATCATATGTTGAAATTAGTCATAAGGAATGTCAGTGTGGATTTATTTATTAGGCCCAGTGACAGAAACCATTGCTAGCTAACTTAAGGAAAGAAACAAAAATGATTTAAACAATAGGATCATTCATAGCTCAGAAAGAATTAGGGCCAGAAACTAACAAGGACAAAGGTGTCTCCAGAATCCAGGCAACAATGATTGCTTGATTGCTTCATTTGTGTACAGCTCCTGGGATAAATGAGCTCCAATTATTTTTCTGCCCTGTGTAACATTCAAAGGCCCTGAAAAGAGAATCCAATTTCTCTAACACGGATTACATGCTCACCCTTTCACGATGTTCTTGGAGGCCATTTTATCATAAAGTCCCTTATAAGACTGCACACGATGAAGACGTGGCAAACCGCCCAAAGAAGCGAAGATACTATTCTGGGGAGTGATGAATGATTGGTGTGTGTTCAAAAACAAAAACTCCCATGAAATTTCTTGCTGCTCCACTACCCAAAAATAAGCTCTTCTTCATATATACATTTTCATAATTATCCTCCACCTAACACGTTGCAAAAATTCCATGTACAATAAAATCCTGACTGACTTCTCCCTGAAAGGAGACAACTCAAAGCCCAGCCTTGATTCCTGAACACCATGGGAATATCTATCTCCTCTCTGGCTTTATTTGGATCCATGTTAATATTCAACAATAGAGGTAGTAAGTGGTACATTTAACCATCACAGCCAACGTACAAAATCATTTTAGGGCAAAAGACAAGGAAATAAGGCATTCGATTTAAAAATGTAAATATGTGAGAAAGCAAAACAGGAAATATGGGTAGAACCTACAGACTCCATATAGTATTTTTTCGCTTGCATCCTTCACTACCTAGTTCAAATCCCTCTTTATTGTAGATGGCTCTTCTACTCATGAGGGTTCTTTACTTGATGGGCTGAGACCAATGTAAGCAATCATAACATCTCAAGTGCTGCCCAGGTAGGGTTAATACTGTCTTTCATGAACACTGACCATTACACATGGTGTGAAAAGGAGGCAGCCTCCTGGATCTCCCAAGGCTCTTCTCTGTCCCCTTGTAGAAGAACACATTTCCCCTTAGATGTCCAAGTCTGTGACCCCAGACAATACTACTAACACCTAACACAGGGATACGGGGGCATGAAAAGCTCCCCATACACAAACATGGACGCCTCAGCTTCACAATACTGCTACTAAGTGTATGTCCCATTGAAGGGGAATTTAGTCATTGAATAATAAAATGAATCAGCTGACTCAGAGTCAACTAAAGGAAAAATATTTTCTGAGTGGGACTTTAGGAATAGTCATGAAGAGAGACAGAGAGAGAGAAAGAGAGAGGATAAATGAAAACATGCTAGTCTGATGATTAAGGTATTAAGATAGGGAGAATATTTTGTCAAAAATATCTTGAGCATTGGCAAAAATGTTATGTGTTTTTACCTAAAATTCTGCAATTCTTTTTTACCTTAATTAAAAAAAATTTAGCTGTATTTTGATTTTTTAAATCTATGTGTTTTATATACTATAGGGTAAAAACTTTATCTTCTCTGTAGAAAAACTGTGCAAATTCTTCTCCAAGGCCCTTTTCATTTTTTAAAGGAATGGTATCCTAATATGATGATAATATTGCTTTCCCCATGGAAATTTAATGTGGAATTTTTGCTCTGTATTGGAGATTTCCAGGAGATCTATATATGGGAGAGAAAAAATAATGTATTTTTAGATAGTAAGTACACTTACAGCATTAATAAAATAATTAATGGTGAGAAATATAATAATTTGAACACAAAAAGCAAAAGCATCTGTGTTGTTTGACTGTTGTGATATTTTTCTGGAGTATGTGCTACAACTAAGAAAGGAAGAATGAGGAGTTAGAGTATGAAAAATTTATGATAAAGGAAACCATAAGCCTATGGATTTATATGTGATTATTGCAAAGGGTAATATAGAAAGAGTGTAATAGGACAAAACCAATTACCTATTTATTACTACAGAGATGTGCTGAGCAGGAGAAAGGGGAATATTTGTGCTTTCCAAGGCTCATAAACCAGCAAACATTACTGATTCACGGGTGCAGGAGTTGAGTTGGCTGATGTAACCTACCAAAAATGCTCTCTTGGGATACCTAGAATTCTTCATTTTTGATTTACCACAACAACATTCTTTATTTTATAGCAATGTTTACAGTTTACTGATTTACTGGTAAACAGGTTCATCAATTTTGGGACAGCACTCTGCTTACAAATAAACCATAAAAATCATAAAATTAATAAAAAGAGGCATGGCAAGAGAAACTTGGGCATGAAGTTGAAGTAATAAATAAGGCAAATTTTTCTTTTGATGTGTGTTTTTATGACCCAGACTGTGTTTTATTACAGAGAACTAATGTGACCATTTGTTGTAAACGAAAGAATTCTCCAAGTAATATTCACCAACAACCAAGTACTCAGGCAAGATCAAGTTGAGCATTAAAATCATTAAGAGTATTTTGTAACTGAAAGAGATAAGCCCGCATTTTAAATGTTTGTTCGGCGTTTGATTTATAAAATATCTCGCATTTTATATCATAATGTGTTGCATCCGTATTATCAAATGCCTTAATAGTCAATCCCCAGCTTTTACTATAATCTCCTAGAGGACAAGAACTATACCAATTTAACTTTCTTGGAGATACAACTAATAGAACAGCTTGAGCTTGGAGATGGGGAAAATGTTTCTTTTGGTAAAGTCTTTGATTCATTCCTCATTTCCTTTCCCAAGCCATTTGCATAATCCAACTCATAGTTGATATTTTGAGTACATTTATATAGTTTTCACTTGTGTCTCTGTTGGAAGACCTCCACTTGCAACATGTGTCATTTCTAGAAGCATCTATTTCAGGGCTTTTCAATCTTGGCACTATTAACATTTGTGGCTGGATAATTCCTTGTTATAGGGGGCTGTCCTGTGCATTGTAAGAAGCTTAGTGGCATCAGGCCTCTGCCCACTAGATGCCAGTCACATTTTTACCACCTAAGCCATAGCATCCAGATATGTTCCCCAGACATTGCCAAATATCTCCTGGGACAAAAGAGTCCCCACTTGAGAACCACTGCCATAATAGAAGCTAAATACAAATCTAGAAACTTCATTGCCATAGATTGGCAGAGAGAAAGATATATCTATATCTATATCTATTGTCTTTTCTTCCAGTTCTCTTCACCTTCAATATCTAAACTTGTTACTGTTTTTTTATTATTCCTGTTATTAATAGCTTTCATTTTTGCACAGTGACTATCTGCTAGGTGTTCGACATGCATTTTTGTAGCCTTCATATTTTGGAAGATTGATAATTTTTCTGTATTTTACAATAGAGGAAACTGAAATTCAGAGTGTTTAGTCCAGTGCTTCTCAAAATGTAACATGCACACACATCACCTGGGGACCTAGTTAAAATTCGAACTCTGGTTCTGGATTGGCACGTCTGGAATGGAGCCTGCAAATCTGCATTTCTAATAAGCTTGCAGGTGATGCTGATGCTGATGCTGCAGCTCATGAAACTATACTTTGAGAAGCAATGGACTAGATAACTTACCCAGACTCCTACAGCTAGAAAATGCTAGAGTCAGAATTTGAACCCAGGTCCGCTTCTCACACAGGATACCCTCTCTCTTCCTTCATGCTGCCTGTCTATGAGCAATGCTGTGCCAGGGAGTTAGCTTTACTCTTCCTAGAACTGTCTCAGGTTCTGATATTTTATCTCTACCTTTATGTTTAGCTATAGTGCTTCAGGTCTGGTGGTAAAAGATAGAATGAGTGTAGTCAGTTGAAGTAAATGGACAGTAGTTGGAATATAACTATGCTTCTTTTACTTTTCATGCATATATCCAATAATCCCTGATTGTAACATATTCTGGCTGCTAGACAGGAGACTAGGAGCTTGAATTCACAGATGAAGGGATATAAACCTTTTTCTCTTAAAGTTCAAATTTAACTGGGGATATCAATGCACGCACAGATAATTATGAAACAACTTCCTAGATGTATCATTGAAGCCTGAACAGGGAAATTATTGGAGCATTGAAAAAGGAAGAATTACAATTGCTTGTTAGATTATGGTCATCGCAGACTGAAATTGATATTGTACCACCTCATCTAGGATAAGCCCGAACCCTGGTCACGTCCCCTCAAATTCTGTGGCCATTGCAATACGGCACCGCCATTTTGAAGTTGTTGCCCTGATCTTTGAACAAGCCTGTCCGGTTCTGCCTGACAAGCTGGAGGTGGTAATAAAGTTCATACTTGAACAAGGTATGTGACACACGATAGAATGAATAGAAAGCTTACTTAGAGAGATGAAAATGAAATAATCTACTGATAGCTTTCATAACTCTTCACCTTGCGATTTATCCAAAATGTATCCACTGTGTGCTACTGTATCTTTGGCTTTTATGAGATGTGTACTAAACACTTAAAAAAATGGTAGATAATGATTTCAACAATTGAAAAATGTTTCCAATTAAACTTGGGAGGTGAAGTTAACAATCCATGAGTTATTCAATGTGGTCCACTCATAAGATGGGGGAGTTGACTTAGATGCCTCCTAAAGGGACTTCGTGGTTAAGGGATTACTCACACTCATGCTATCTCATCCTAAATTATTTGAGACCTCACTCCACCTACTTTGTCTCTCCTGCACCTTTAACATCATTATTTCTACAGATACATACCCATTTCTTTATCATTAATTAGCTGATATACCATTGATAAATGGAAGAATAATGTCAGAAAAATGTGAAGGCATATCAAATATTCAGGTATGAGATCAAATCAACATTACCCCAAATTGATTAAACTATCACCTTAGCTTAAGAGAATGGAAGCAAGAGGATTGAAGAAGGAGATTTCCTACATTGGCAAAGCAAAGGTCAGCAATGTTATTAAATAATGTTTAATATAATTTAATGTTGTTAAGTAATAACGGTAATAGCAAACACGTCTGACTTGCTTACTATACACCATGTAGTGTCCAATACACTTCATATATATTCCTGATCATCACCACAACCTCATAAAATAAATACTTTTATTATCCCCATTTTACACTAAAACAAACCAAAAAGTAATCTAGAATAACCCAGAAGTCCAGTCATTTGCCTAAGATCACACATTTAGTAAATGCAGACTTAAGATTAGTAGCCAGCCAGTATTACTCCATAGTATACACTCCGCATCATTTTACTTTTTCAGGAAATTGATCAAAATGAAGAAAAAAATGAAAAATTAATTTTTAATGCCCAAAGCTTTAAAACTGCAAAAAAAAGAGAGAGAAGAGTAATGATTTCTGAAAAATCACTCCATAGAGAACAAGGGAATTAATAAGGACAACAATCCTGTACAAATTAGTCTTAAAAATGACATTTAAATTGATTAAAGAAAAGATGTCTCTACGAAGCCTACTGAATTATATGGACAAGACCAGGATGCACGGGTGACTATCTCCTTCCTGGGCCCATCAGTTTCTCCCTCGGAAAGCCTCTGGAGTTAGAATAGAATGCATTCACTCATAATGACTTCAAAACTTGGAAATCATATTTCAAGGGAACTCACTCCATTTTTAAACTAAGCACAGATAAAATATAGCCAGTTCTATTTTCAAAGGTATTTCACTCTGACAGACCTGGCAGAGTATGTGCTATAGCAGGTTGTTTTTCAAAAACTCACAAACTGTATCCTAATAACTTTTTTTCCCTGTTACCAGACAAAATATGGAGTATCATATATCTGAGAATGTTAAGTACCTTATTTTTGCAGTAAAAAAATAAAAAAGGAAAAAGTTTTCCAGGGAAAAAATAAAGCAATGCTCATTTCTTACCCAACGTACTCTTTCATTATCTTTTTACATATGCCCAGCATATGTCAGACTATAGAGGCAACATCATTCTGTTCTTTCAGTTTCCAGTAAATCTATTAGTAAATATGGAGTGTTCTCTGGTAGCTGAATCCGATTTTTTCAGATAAAAATATATGGAGGAAAATCTCTGCAGCATTTTCAAGATGGGCATTTCTTCAAAATATTAAGAATGCATCTGTTTGAATGGTCTATTTCAAAATTTATCAAATAAGTAATATCCATATGAGTGTCAACATGGCCAATTTTACAGTAATTAATTCCTTAAAAAGGATAATAACTTAGGGTGATAAACTACTTGTATGTTTTATGTTGCATTCCATTGCAATATTTGCATATCTAGAGACCAGGACAATCTACGGTCATACTTTGCTAGTAAAAGATTTTTCCCAGAGTAGGGGGAAAAAACCTGTGGGTGAAAAATCTATTGTATTTTTTTTACTGTTGAAGTGTAGATCAGTAATCCTCTACCTGGACGTTTTGTGTATTTTTTAGATTTTTCTCCTGAGCTTGAACATCAAAGAAGGCATGCTAAGTAATAATATATGCTCACTTGTCAAACTCAAAAATAACTACACTTTACGCAGGTGCTTATACCTCATGCTACAAAAAGGGGAAAAAAAACCTCCATTTAATGGAGAGTGGCCATCTCCCAGAATGTAACAGTGGCTCAGAACAGGAACCTCTGAAAGTCCTAGAACAGTCCTCATTGGTTACTCAAGTTCACACTGCATGGTGTGCTTGTGCCTTGGTGACAATGTGCATGTGCTTGTAGGATTTAAGGATTTACGCTCACTTGGCTTGGGGCAGCAGAGTAGACAAATGTGCTGAGTCTCCTATTCAAAGGAGGCCTGGTTTTTAATAAGGAGGTGCAAGTGAAAGAGTAGGTCAGAGAAGCATTCTTTCCATTTTTGAAATGTATTCCTAAGACAGAAGGTGGTCGATGGCATTATCTTCCACATAGGGATTGATAAGTGGGTTTCATCTTCAGTGGCTCAATGCTATTTATCTTCAGAGTTGGGGTGAAAATGATGCTACAGAGATGAGACATGAACTAAGAAATGAAACATATCGTGGTATTTCTGAGCCCCTCTAAATATTCTCCAGACAAAACTTAGAACCTAATATCCACCAAATCAAAATATTTTGGTCAGGTTGTTGATGTTGGTGTTTTCTCCTGCAGTTATGTGGTCTCAGAGAAAGAAATGTTCTAACCAAAAGCCTTCTCAACATGGCCTGGGATACAGCAGGACTAGATTTGAGTGTGCACTTGATCTCCTGAAATAGGCTGTTTTGTGCACCAGATGAACTTCACTGTCAGAAGTTCAGGGAACCAGTGTTGTCTGGTTTTTAAAGATAGGACTATTTAACCTTCACCTGTAATAGAAGAAGGTCTGTTTAAGGTTTTTTTTTTATTGTGTTAATGTAGCTAAGGGAGTTCTATGCTTTTCAGAATTTGTTTACCTGTATGACTCTGGGTTAAGGTTGGCCACACAGAAAATTTTGTGAGACTGGTGAGATGGAGTAGAGAACCCTCTGAGAGACCTGCCAGTGCCCTTCCCCCATCCCCTGCCATGTATGGAAATAAAGGAAAGTCTTGAGTTCCTACAAGGGAAATTCCAGGCACCTAGCTAGCCTTTAGAAGTAAAGAAGTAACCTGATAAGCAAGGACGTAATAATGGCTTAAAACAATATTTAAGGAAGTTACAGTCCTAAAATGTTTGGTTGCTTATAGACACTAAAGATAATATCTTGACATATGACCTTAATTTTTCAGGAATCCAGACTACTACCAAATGAAAAATATCCATTTTCTAATTCCAAACTAATTCCAAACTGTAATTCCAAAACTCTAGTGAGTGATTACATACTGTCTTACGAGAAGAATTTCTAAGCCTTGTAGTCATGTTCCTAATTCCCTTTATGTCCCTCAAAGTTCTAGGAGACTCTTTGAGGCTTATACCAACATACCTGGATCTGGACCTCAGATAAAGGGAGACTGAGGACTGCCATTTGACTGCCATCCTTTGCTCTAAATTTATTCCTGAGGGGCCTGGAAGAACTCACACCCATAGAAAATAGTGAACATTCTTTTCTGCTGATCCCAAGTCTTTAAACAAAGCTCTGCCTCCTTAACCAATTGCAAATCAGAAAGTTTCTGAATCTACCTGTAAGCTCCCACTTCAAGATAAGCTGCCTTTTTAGGTCAAACCAATGTATAGCCTCTGTATTGATTTATGACTTTGCCTGTAGCCTCTGCCTCCCTGCCTTAAAAACCCCCACTTTCTTTCACTGCAAACCCTGATGTCAGAATTTGGCTTTGCTGTGCCAAATGGGTAAACCCAAGTTGAGTTTGGTAATACAGGGAAGGTATGAGGAAGTAGCAGCCATTACAGAAGGTTGACATGGGGCCAAGGAAGGATGCACCAGTTCAAGTTTTCATTGGTCACTTCCACTCCATGTTGGTATGGAGTGGTCACTGGGCCTATAACTCCTCCAAATCCTTCCAAGCACCTCCTCCAGTGACTCCAGGCCCCAGGCCAGGTCCACATGCAGTTTCATCCAAAGGGCACTGGCTTTTTCTACAGATCACTGAATGGTCTGGTTTCAATGTGGAATTAAAGAGATGTGGGTTCCAGTTTGTCTTGGTAGACTCCAACTAGTCTGCATGGGCTCCAGGTTATCCTTATTGGCTCTAGGTGTCCTTGCAGCTTTCAGTTCCAATACTCTCCATGAGTACTGGAGAGTATTTCCAGTTCCAATACTCTCCATGAGTGCCAAGTTATCCTCGAAGGCTCCAGTTTGTCCTTGCTTTCCACTGCTTCATGTCCAACTTTCTTCTCCCCTGTCTCCCCTGCTGGTAACTAGAATGCAATTTAATTAATTCCTCTACCAACCACATGAAGTAGAAATTTTTATACCCAGCTGTTATGTGACAGAGCCAAACTGTAAACTCAGACCAATAAGTCTCTAATTCCATACTCTAGTGAGTGATTCCATACTCTTTCAAGAGAATGATTTCTAAGCCTTGGATTCATGTTCCTAATCTCCTTTGATTATGTCCCTCAAAATGCTAGGAGATTCTTTGAGGCTTACACCAACATACCTGGATCTATATGACTTGCAGCTGAAAAGCCCCTTTGAAACTATGTTCTATTCATCAGTTGCTTTATTCTAGAATTTCCCAAGTCCAGTGACCACCCACCTGAATGTCCTACTTGTTTGATTTCTTTGCTTCAAAGCTTGGCAAAGGGAGGCCAATGAGAAAATTCAGAGTGTCAGTAAAAACAAGAGTGGATCAGGGCTGCACAATGTGATGCGCTTTCATGGACACTTGAAATATAAACCAAAAGGGATCAAAAGCTATAGATAAATGTGAAATACTTGTAAGAACAAAGACAATGGGGTGAATTCCACGCTGCTGCTCTGACTATCTATTATACTCCTGTTTATATTCAACCACATGGGTGTCTCAAAAGTGCAAAATAGCTCTGAAAATAATTGCAGAACAAGCTCAGTCCCTCCATTTCTATCTGCCCAAAGTTCAGCATGACAGAACCTGCTTTGTTCACGTCCAGGCTTCATGACATGCATTTCTATTGTTTTTGTGCTATTTCTGTCCCCAATTTCAGTCCCCCCTGAGTTGGTAAAATTAGAAACTGCTGGAGTTTGGATTCTGCACTGTGTTGTCCTGTGAAGATCCTGTTGTGCCTGCAATTGTCTTCTTCCTTAGGTTGTTCAAGAGGATGCTTTAAGAAGAAAGAGGAAAAAAAGCAAAGGGGTGTGTGTGTGCATATGCACTTCAACACTGCTTCTAAACTCTCTGCATTACTCAGATTGCCCCTTTTCTGTGGTTAGATCCTGTCTGTAATGACAAATGCCTCCACTGGGGAGGAACCACCTGCTTCGTGGGCCTATTTGGGGAAACTTGGCTGAGCCAGCACTTTTATGTTAACTGCATAGTGCCCACACTCTGTACATGACTCCTCAGGAGGAGAGAGACAACTGGGCAACATCCATCACAAAAAAAAAAAACAAGCATAAAATGTATTCTTACATGATGGAAATAGATTTAGCCAGTAGTACATTATATAAGACTCATTAGTGAATTACTTCTATAAAGAAATACATTATTACTGAACTATCCTGCTATGACTCTTTAATTTGAAGGTGGAAACCCTGCCTACTTCTATGTCTGAGAACAGACACATATTTATACATTAAACAATTAGGAAATGAAAATTCAAGTCCAACATAGACCTACTCTCTTAAAATGGGAAACAAATAAATATTGCTACTGGAAAGGAAGGGAGGCAATGTATAAGTAATTGATAAAAAGATACACCATTTTTAAAAAAAAAAACTGATTAGAAACATTAACAAGATACCAGGAATAGGTCGTAATGGGCAATCTCTCAATTCTTCTCAATTTAGAGAGGAATCTCTTAGAGCTTAAAATACTGACACTTCATTATGGCCAAATAATTGGTTCTGATTTTTCCTACTTTTTCATTTAGATATGTGACTAGGTTTAGGTGGATCAAGTACTTACTTAGTTTTCCTTCAGGAAGACTCACTTGCTCCAAAACAGTCACACACACACACACACACACCACATTGCAGCAGCACTAAATGTCCATGCTTTGCTTTTCTTTGCTTGTCAGATGCCTATGACAGTGCTCAACAAATATTTCCTGGAATTAATCTAATCTTTGTTAAGACTTTTCCCAAAGAACCTTTTTTTCAAATACTATCTTGGAAGAGGCCATGCTTTAGCCACTAAGATCTCATCAATAATGAGATTATCAAGTCATTTTTTCTTTCTTTGAAAGAGAGAAATCAGAATAGTCCTTCATAACTGGGCAACTGTGTGTGTGTGTGTGTGTGTGTGTGAGAGAGAGACAGAGAGAGATACAGAGATACAGGGAGATACAGAGAGAGAAGAGAGAAAGGGGGTTGGGGGAGAGAGAGTGAAAAAGAGAGAGAAGGAGGAGGCGATGGGAGAAGAGGAGGAGGAGGAGGAAGGAGGTGCTAATTTAAAGAAAGCTGAATGCAGAAAGAAAAGACAACACCTACAGCAAAGAAGCAAGTACCTACCGTAATTTTTCCTGGTAGTAGAATTGGTTTTTCTGGGATATGAGTGGAGGAGCAGGAATATCTACTTCTGTTCTCTCAAGTCACTCAGTGTGACCCTATTGGCCTGTGTTTGAGTGAGGAATGACCTACACCTTAGTAATGACCTGGCAGGAAATAGCTTGGAGGACCTGGGACATGTGTGTCCAGTTCCAATACTCTCCTAAAGTGCCTGTGATATTGTGACATACTAAGAAATATATTTTTGTTCCCTGTCCCCTGAGTCCTGGCACAGAGGTCCTAAAACCGCATATGTAGGAGTGCTTGGAGAATCATTTGTTCCAATACTTGGTCTTTGACCCTCAGTTCCCATCACACAGCTCCTAACTTTGTAGGAATTTACTGGGTGATAGGAGCATGTTTTTTTTCTCATGAGGAGACTCTTGGTGGGCTTCTGGACAGCCTCAGGATGGGGGCTGATGGCCAAGAAAACCAACCTTGTCATTAGAGGGTTGGAGCTTGCAGCCCCAACTCTTGACCTCTGGGGAGGGAAGAGGAATGGAAGTTTGAATTGATCACTGTCTTACCCATTCATGTTGCTATGATAAAATATCTATCTTATCCTGGGTAATTTGTAAACAATAGAAATTCATTTCTTGCAGTTTTCGAGACTGGGAAGTCCAAGTCAAGGCATCTGCCAATTCAGTGTTGCATGAGGGCTTGCTGTGCTCCAGAGATGGTGCCTGTGGCTGGATACTTACATGGTGGAAGGGGTTGAAAAGACTACAGAGCTCCCATCAAGTTCCTTTCTAAAAGAACTAATCCCACTCATAAAGGCAGAGTGTTCCTGACTTGATCACTTCCCAAAAGGCCCCACCTCTTAACACTATCATATCACATTGGCTCTTAGGAGCCAATGTATGATTTTGGGGGGATACACGCATTCAGACCATAGCATAATCACCAATGGCCAATGATTTAACCAATCATGCCTGCATCATAAAGTCTCCATAAAAAGCCCCAAAGCATGGTGTACTAGTTCCTTCTCCTGCTGTTAATACAGACACACCCCAGATTGGGTAATTTATAAAGGGAAGAGGTTTATTGACTCATAGTTCCACAGGGCTGGAGAGGCCTCAGGAAACTTACAATCATGGTGGAAGGGGAAGCAAACACGTACTTCTTCAAATGATGGCAGGAAGAAGTGCAGAGCAAAGGAGGGGAAAGCCCCTTATAAAACCATCAGATGTTGTGAGAACTCACTCACTATCACAAGAATAAGATGGGGAAAACTGCCGGCATGATTCAATTATCTCCACCTTGTCCCTCCCACAACACATGGGATTATAGGAACTACAATTGAAGATGAGATTTGGGTGGGGAAACAGCCAAACCATGTCAGATGGGGCTCAGGGAGCATCCAGATATCTGAACACATGGAGCTTCCTGGATGATGGACCCAGAAAGGGCATGGAAGCTCTGCACGCACCCTTACATCCATTGCCCTGTGAATCCCTTCTATCTGCCCATTCATCTGTATCCTTTGTAATATCCTTCCGAATAAATGGGTAAATGAAAGTGTTTCACTGAGTTCTGTGACCACTCTAGAAAATTCACAGAACCTGAGGAGGAGGTCATGGGAACCCCCAATTTATAGCCAGTCGGAAGCACAGGTCACAACCTGGGACTTGTCACTAGCATTGAAAGCGTGGGGGGCAGTCTTGTGGGACTCAGTCTTCAACCTGTGGGATTTGACACCATCTCTGGGTAGATGGTGTCAGAAATGAATTTAACTAGAGGACACCCAGCTGGTGTCCGTGGGAGAATTGCTTGGCATGTTGGGACAAATGCCCACCCATCTGGTGTCAGAAGAATTATACTGAGTGGTGTTTGAGTAGATGGGAAAAAACTCATTCTGTTATGGTGCCCCACGATGGAACTTGAATTGCTGGAGTAATTCAACAAACACTATAGCACCACTTACTCAACATATTATCTACAGGAGAAGAGATTATTTCCACTCACCCTGTGTGTGGAGGTACATAAGAAGGCACACACATGTGTGTACATGCACACACATACACACACTATATATATAGATACCGTCTCCATTCTGTAGGGCAGACATTTGTGCACAACTTAGGTTAGGAGAATACCTCCAAACATTGGAACATACATTTTTGTTGTTGTTATTATTGTTTGCTGTAATATGTCAGTTCTCCAATAAGATAAATTAGGGCTTTCCAACTACTCTAAACCAGGGATCTCAATTAGGTATGATTATGCCCTCACGCAGGGGATATTTGGCAATGTCTGAAGACATTTTTAAAATTTACAACTGGAGGCAGGATGTGCTACTGGCATCCGGTGGGTAGAGAACAGAGATTCTGCTAAACATCTTCCAACGCCTAGGTCAGCCCCTACTATGAAAAATTATCTGGTCCAAAAAGTCTGCAGTGCCAAGATTGAGAAAGTTTGCCCAAAATCTGTATAGGAAAAATCCACTGACAATAAGTTGGTACAAGTTGCGGGACAGTGGTGCTTGGAAAAGAAGCAATCCCTGTATCCCTGAAGCTTTAGTTGTCCATTTTTATTAGCACATATCAGATGCTTAAGAGTGGAGTGAAACCCATTCTGTTGTTTCATGTGCCCAATTACTTCAATACTCCACTGATAAGCCACTGGCCTTGAGGCAGGGATCAAAAAAAAAAAAAAAAGCCTCATATGCTAAGAAAAATCCACGGAGGAATAGTAGGTGACAATACTCTATTGGGGCTGCTGGGAGTGTAATCTCCTGAGAGGGTAAACTGGACTCAACTTGCATGAGCCTTAAGCAGCCAATATCATACTGAATGGGCAAAAACTGGAAGCATTCCCTTTGAAAACTGGCACAAGACAGGGATGCCCTCTCTCACCACTCCTATTCAACATAGTGCTGGAAGTTCTGGCCAGAGCAACCAGGCAGGAGAAGGAAATAAAGGGGATTCAATTAGGAAAAGAGGAAGTCAAATTGTCCCTGTTTGCAGATGACATGATTTTATATCTAGAAAAACCCACTGTCTCAGCCCAAAATCTCCTTAAGCTGATTAGCAACTTCAGCAAAGTCTCAGGATACAAAATCAATGTACAAAAATCACAAGCATTCTTGTACACCAATCACAGACAAACAGAGAGCCAAATCATGAGTGAACTCCCATTCACAATTGCTTCAAAGAGAATAAAATACCTAGGAATCCAACTTACAAGGGATGTGAAGGACCTCTTCAAGGAGAACTACAAACCACTGCTCAATGAAATAAAAGAGGATACAAACAAATGGAAGAACATTCCATGCTCATGGGTTGGAAGAATCAATATCATGAAAATGGCCATACTGCCCAAGGTAATTGAATAGATTCAATGCCATCCCCATCAAGCTACCAATGACTTTCTTCACAGAATTGGAAAAAACTACTTTAAAGTTCATATGGAACCAAAAAAGAGCCCGCATCACCAAGTCAATCCTAAGCCAAAAGAACAAAGCTGGAGGCATCACGCTACCTGACTTCAAACTATACTACAAGGCTACAGTAACCAAAACAGCATGGTACTGGTACCACAACAGAGACATAGATCAATGGAACAGAACAGAGCCCTCAGAAATGATGCTGCATATCTACAACTATCTGATCTTTGACAAACCTGACAAAAACAAGAAATGGGGAAAGGATTCCCTATTTAATAAATGGTGCTGGGAAAACTGGCTAGCCATATGTAGAAAGCTGAAACTGGATCCCTTCCTTACACCTTATACAAAAATTAATTCAAGATGGATTAAAGACTTAAATGTTAGACCTAAAACCATTAAAATCCTACAAGAAAACCTAGGCAATACCATTCAGAACATAGGCGTGGGCAAGGACTTCATGTCTAAAACACCAAAAGCAATGGCAACAAAAGCCAAAATTGACAAATGGGATCTAATTAAACTAAAGAGCTTCTGCACAGCAAAAGAAACTACCATCAGAGTGAACAGGCAACCTACAGAATGGGAGAAAATTTTTGCAATCTACTCATCTGACAAAGGGCTAATATCCAGAATCTACAATGAACTCAAACACATTTACAAGAAAAAAACAAACAACCCCATCAAAAAGTGGGCAAAGGACATGAACAGACACTTCTCAAAAGAAGACATTTATGCAGCCAAAAAACATATGAAGAAATGCTCATCATCACTGGCCATCAGAGAAATGCAAATCAAAACCACAGTGAGATACCATCTCACACCAGTTAGAATGGCCATCATTAAAAAGTCAGGAAACAACAGGTGCTGGAGAGGATGTGGAGAAATAGGAACACTTTTACACTGTTGGTGGGACTGTAAACTAGTTCAACCATTGTGGAAGTCAGTGTGGTGATGCCTCAGGGATCTAGAACTAGAAATACCATTTGACCCAGCCATCCCATTACTGGGTATATACCCAAAGGACTATAAATCATGCTGCTATAAAGACACATGCACACATATGTTTATTGCGGCACTATTCGCAATAGCAAAGACTTGGAACCAACCCGAATGTCCCACAACGACAGACTGGATTAAGAAAATGTGGCACATATACACCATGGAATACTATGCAGCCATAAAAAATGATGAGTTCGTGTCCTTTGTAGGGACATGGATGAAACTGGAAAACATCATTCTCAGTAAACTATCGCAAGGACAAAAAACCAAACACTTCATGTTCTCACGCATAGGTGGGAACTGAACAATGAGAACTCATGGACACAGGAAGGGGAACATCATACTCCGGGGACTGTTGTGGGGTGGGGGGAGGGGGGAGGGACAGCATTAGGAGATATATCTAATGCTAAATGTTGAGTTAATGGGTGCAGCAAAACAACATGGCACATGGATACATATGTAACAAACCTGCACATTGTGCACATGTACCCTAAAACCTAAAGTATAATAATAAAAAAAAAAAAGAAATTCATATCGTACAGAATCATAATGTGGAGATAAGGGAGAGAAAAGAAATATTCATATCCTTGGGCACATTACATTTTCCTCATGAATTATATTTAACTGTGGGTAAAAGGGTCCTAAAATGCCTTCCAGTGAAAAACTCTATAATTAATATATACGGATGTGAGCTTATATAGCTTTAGGGGAAACAAAATTAAAAAACTAAAGATCTTGAGGGGATAAGCATAAGCAGATTCTTTTTTTTTTTTTTTTTTTTTAAGACGGAGTCTTACTCTGTCTCCCAGGCTGGAGTGCAATGCCACGATCTCGGCTCACTGCAATCTTCGCCTGCCAGGTTCAAATGACTCTTGTGCTTCAGCCTCCCAAGTAGCTGGGATTACAGGCACCTGCCACCATCCCCAGCTGATTTTTGTATTTTTTAGTAGAGACAGAGTTTCCCCATGTTGGCTAGGCTGGTCTCGAACTCCTGACATCAAGGGATCTGCGCACATTGGCCTCCTAAAGTGCTGGGATAACAGGCATAAACCACCATGCCCGGCCAACACAAGCAGATTCTCAATGGTTTCCAGAATACAAAATACAAGTTGGCGCCTCTTTGAAATTTGTTATATTTGGTGGGTTTCTGGTTGGTTGATTAGTCGGTTTTACATTAAAAAATGTAAAGAGCCTGTTTCTTTTTCCGTTTGTTTTTGTCTTAAATTTACATTTATTCTTTGTTCATTAGAGTTATGGATTCTGTCTTTTTGTCTGCTACAGGTACTTTTCCACTTAATGGTTGGATTTTTACCTACAGTTTGTAATTCTTTTAGTGTTTTCATTACTTTTAAACTTTACAAACTCACTCATTCAGAGTTTATTTGAATTTGTTTATTTTTGTTGTTTGTTTGTTTTGAGTTAGGCCTTGTTTTATTGGCCAGGCTGGAGTACAGAGGCATGACCATAGCTCACTGCAGCCTCAACCTCTCAGGCTCAAGCGACTCTCCCACTACAGCCTCCTGAGTAGCTGGGATTACAGGCATGCACCACCATGCCCTGCTAATTATTGTATTATTATTATTTTATTTTTCTAGTAGAGACAGGGTTTTGCCACATTACCCAGGCTGATTTCAAAGTCCTGGGCTCAAGCGATCCAGCCACCTTGGCCTCCTAAAGTGCTGAGATTACAGGCAGGAGCCATTACATTCATCCAATTCCTTAACTTAAAATAGGTTAAGTATATCTAATTAGAATTAGAAAAACTAATTCATGCTTACGTAGAAAATTCAAGCATAATATCAGTCAGTGGCATTCAAAGAATTTTGATAAGTTTCAAACTCTCCAAATTATTTTGTTGACATCTAAAAAATTTAACGTAAGTTTAAATAGTTGCAAGGGATGATTTTGCTTTCAGGATAAAATTTATTCTCTTTGTCATAATATCATTTGATTTTAAAAAATAATTCAAGCTTATTTCTTTAAGACTCTTCAAAATGATGACCCCGCAGACACTTACCTGCCCACTCTGTGTCCACAGGTCTCTGTTTTCCTCTAAAGGTCTTGGCTGATCTCCCCGGCTCTGTCTCCAACATGATTGCTTTATTTAGTTCGCTCATCTGACTGCTCTCTTATCCTCCATCTTCACGGTGCGTTTATTTTCTCAGTGGGAAAAACAAACATTTGCAAAGAGGCAGGTATTTGAGAGGGAAAGGATAAAGGAACTAGATCTTGCTGCCAGGACTGACCTTTCGGCCATTTTGACAGACACAGGCCTTAAGCCCAAGGGAACACACCTGCACCACAACTACCCCAGCACTTGGCTGTTTGCTACAGAGCGGGCTTATTTTCCTAACTTAAGAAAACACAATATGTCCTTTAAGTCAGTCTGAAGACGTTTGCTTTCGGTGCCATAGAGTTGCGTGGCATCTTTCATGTTATGCCATGTTATGTCTTGTCGTGTGTGAACTTTAAAAACAAAAAATAAAAATAAAAGAGTGCATAGACAGGTTGATTGACCTGACAGAAAAGTAAGCTTGGAGGGTTTTCAGAAGCATTGGTCACAGAAGCCCCTCTTTCCTCTCGAGAGCACAATTCCCCTTGTCCGTGATGATTTAAAGAATTGGAAAAGCATTTCAGGGGATAGACAAAATGTAGAGATTGAGAAGAGTCTCCACCTCTTTTCGGGCGAGGTTTTTATTCAATTTGAATAAAACAAAATGCACTAATTGATAAAGGAATTCAAACAGGCTGCTTTCCTAACATGATATATACCAGGCTCCAAGATTTTTTTCTTTTATCCAGCCTTTCTTCTTCACTGGGGACAGCAGTGAAATGGCCTAAAACAGAATCTCACTTTAAATTGCTCCGTGGACCTCACTTTAAATTGCTCCGTGGACCATATAAGCTACTTGATCTGTTTTGCTGGCTGAAATCTGATCAGGGATTTCCTGCGCAGGCTGAATGGAGAGAGAAGATTAAGGTAAATGCAGGCTGATCTTTTAGGGCCCATCCTAAACAGCACCTTTTCTGTGATGCCGCCTCTCATTGCCTCCAGGTGGAATTAACAGCTCTGTCCATTGTACCTTCAAGGTATTTCTTATAACATTTCATTACTGATCATTCAGAAGATCATCTCTCCCACATAAATGGGAGAACCTCAGAGACAGCAGCAGCAGGACCTCGCTTATTTGTACTTTTTTTTTTTTTTTTTTTTAATCTTAGAGACACGGTCTCACTCTGTTGCCCAGGCTGGTCTCAAACTCTTGGGCGCAGGTGATCCTCCTGCCTCTGCCTCCCAAAGTGCTAGGATGTACACTCTTGATATCCAATGCACAGTGGATGCCAATAAATGCTTCTTAAATGAATGAATGCATGAATAAGAGCAATAGCTCACCCATTCAGCTTACCAAGTACCAGTTGCTGTTCTAAGCCCTACAACACCATAAGGAGGGTAATTCAACTGGGGTTGCGCAACTTGAAAATGATGAAGCGAGTCCTTAAGGTCTTAAGGTCGTAGATGCTTTTGCTAAAGGCATCAAACTAATGGTTCAAAAGTAACAATGATAGGAAGCTCCCAAGGACAACGCCAACTGATCCTCAGAAGTTATTCATAAATCAAAATAATACATAGCACTAAACAAACTCCCTGCTAAGTGTCAGCAGACAGACAAGGGCATGGGCCTTCTTATTATACAATCACCAAGTAAAATTAAAGATGCCGAATATTGTGACAAGGAGTCCTAGGCATATTATTCTGAATATAGGCAGATACAAAAAAGGAATGTAAAAGCATGTCACAGAGATATAAATGTGCACATTCTGAGAACTACATTCTATAGCAACCTGCAGCTTACAATTCATGGAGTGAACAGGCTAAGACTTTGTGCATCTGCCAGCGAGGCTTAGAGGAAGAACCCCGCCCCACTTCAGGCCCCAAGATGTCCTGTCTGGGAAGAAGAAGAAGGGGGAAAATTTAGGCCCTTCTTGAAGAGAAGCTGGATGTGAAAGCTAGAACTCAAGCCTCCGTCTGCAAGCATTCTAAATAAGTAAAGAAAGACACAACTGGACTCAGTCTTAATTCCTCCACTTATTCAATTATGTATGTATTTATTTATTTATTTATTTATTTTGAAACGGAGTCTTGCTCTGTCACCAGGCTGGAGTGCTGTGGTGTGATCTCGGCTCACTACAACCTCTGGCTCCCCGGTTTAAGCGATTCTCTTGCCTCAGCCTCCCAAGTAGCTGGGATTACAGGCACGTGCCACCACGCCCGGAAAATTTTTGTATTTTTAGTAGAGACGGGGTTTCACTATGTTGGCCAGGATGGTCTCGAACTCCTGACCTCGTGATCCGCCTTGGCTTCCCAAAGTGCTGGGATTACAGGCGTGAGCCACTGCACCCCGCCTATTCAATTATTTATTAATGTGAAACATTCATTTATTTATTCATGAATATTACACATGAAAATAAATTTTACAAATTTATTCTATAAATACTTTCTATAAGTGATTACCGATCATCTGTTAGGGCAGCACTTCTCAAACTTTGATGGGCATGCAAATCACCCAAGCGTTCTGTTAGAATGCACTTTCTGACTCAGTAGGTCTGAGGTGGGGCCTGGGATTCTGCATTTCTAGCAACCCCCCTAGAGGATATAGATACTGATGGTCCGTGGATGACATTTTCCCAGGCACTGAGAATATTAAGATAGACAGGATACAGTCCTTCTGATCCAAGGAATGCCTCTACTAAACTGGGAAGATAACCAATGAGGCTTTCCTCAAAAGTTCATTCATACTGCAACCAACTTGGATGTTCAGGGACAAAAGTATATCCTTTGTATTCTGTCTCTATATGATTATGTATGTATATAATACATATAATACACATATGCACATATGCATATACAAGTTGACTATCCCTTATCCAAAATGCTTAGGACCAGAAGTGTTTCAGATTTTGGATTTTTTTGGATTTTGGAATATCCGAATTATACTTAGGGGTCGAGCATTTCTAATCTGAAAATCAAAAATCCAAAATACTCTAATGAGCATTTCCTTCGAGAGTCATGTTGGTGCTCAAAAAGTTCTGGATTTTGGAGCATTATGGATTTTGGATTTTTGGATAAGGGATACTCCACCCTTGTTTTAGAGGATAGTTATTCTTTAATCTCATCTGGTTTGGAATTGTTATGAGGTTAATCTCAGTCTCTCACACTTGCTATGGTCTATGCTCTGAATGGTACCACTATACTGATGTCTAGGTACATGGAAGGTTATGTGTGTGAAGTGTTCTAACTCGATGAGACGGATAGTCAGGGTGTCTGAACACAGCCTCTCTGGCTCCCATGTTCTCCTGGGAAGTGCGTCCGAAAGGTCTCCTGGTCACTGCTTGTCCTGCTGGAATTCACCACTGAAGCCCAGAGAGCTGACCACTTGGTCCCTGTCACGACCCAGTAGACCTCTCTGGTTGGTGTGGCCTGACTTTGGCCCTTCGTGGTACTACAAATCATGAGTCAGCTCTATGACTTCCCTCTTACTGAACTGAGCTTGGATCCAGCACCCCTGGAACAGCAAAGGCAAACATTGACAGGATTTGTAGCAAGAGAAGGTGAGGCATTTATTGCAGGGCTCTGAGAAAGAAGAATACAGTAGCTAACACTTAAGACCCAAACTCTTCAATGCCTTGTGTGTCAGGGTTTTCAAAGGCAGGAGGCAGAGGTTGCAGGCTAAGTCATAAATCAATACATGGAGGCTATACATTGGTTTGAGCTAAAAAGGTGAGCCATATTGAAAGGGGGGCCCACAGGTCAGAGGTGGATTCAAAGATTCTCTGATTTGGGATTGGTTAAGGAAGTGAAGCTTTGTCTAAAAACTTGGGGGTTTTAGACAAAGGAATTTAAGCTTGGCCTATAGGTGAAAGTTCCTCCAGGCACCTCAGAAAGAAACTTAGAACACAGAACAGCAGTCAGAGTTCAGTCCACATTCACCCCTTATCTGAGGTCTACATGTCAGATCTCGTGAGACTTATTCGCCATCACGAGAATAGCATGGGGGCAGATCTTCCCCTTGCTATTCTCGTGATAGTGAATAAGTCTCACGAGATCTGATGGGTTTATCAGTGGAACTATAAGTCATGTGGAACTATTAGTCCAGTTAAACCTCTTTTTGTTCCCAGTTTCGGGTATGTCTTTATCAGTAGCATGGAAACGAACTAATACAGTGAGTATTGCCCAAAAAAGATTAAACTGGGTAGTGGGAAAAGGAAATCAGCGAAAACAATAAACTGTAAGTCTTCACAGTCCTCTGTTTCATTTGTTAATTTTATTTTTATTTTTTATTTTAGATTCAGGAGGTACATGTGCAGGTTTGTTGGAAGGGTTTAATATGTGATGCTGAGGTTTGGACTTCTACTGATCCCATCACCCAGATAATGAACATAGTACCTAATAGGAAATTTCTCAGCCCTTGCCCTTCTCCCTCCCTCCTTCCTTCCTTTTGGAGTCTTCAGTGTCTATTGTTCCCATCTTTATGTCCATGTATACCCAAGATGTAGCTCCCACTTATAAGTGAGAACACGTGGTTCTCTGTATCTGGTTTTCTGTTTCTACATTAATTTGCTTCGGTTATGGCCTCCAGCTGCGTCCATGTTGCTGCAAAAGATATAATTTAGGCTGCATAATATTCCATGGTGTATATGTTCCACATTTTCTTTATCCATTGCACCATTGACGGGCATGTGGCTCGATTCCATGTCTTTGCTATTGTGAATAGTGCTGCAATTAACATACGCATGCATGTGTCTTTTTGGTAGAATAATTTATTTCCCTTTAAGTATATACCCAGTAATGGGATTGCCGTGTCAAACGGTAGTTCTATTTTTAGTGATTTGAGAAATCTCTGGAATGTCTTTCTGTTTCAGATGTAAATGTCACAAATATTTTGCGTCTTTTCCTGAGAAAAACAAAAACCATGGGACAATCTCCCTTCTGGTTTACAGTTTGGTCTCCCAGGCCTTAACTACGGCTTACCCTTGGAGGATGAGACCCTGCCTGATTATTGTGAATAGTTAAAAACTAAAACTCTGGGTTGTAAAATTAAAGATTTATTTCCTTATTTCACATACATTATGAGAAATACTCTCCTTTTCTAGAATTTTTCAAGACTCCAAGATTTTTGGCATGATTTTCAGATAACTCAGATTCATTTACCATACAGAGGGATAATTCTTAACGTTGTAGTGGCATTCTTCAGACAGAACAATTTCATTAAATGAACGTAAATAGTTTAGGTGAGCATACATGAAGAACATATTCATCACATGCCATGACAAGTATTTGTCATGCATTTATGTGCATAAACACATACAGATAACATATTACCATGTGTATATGTAGTCACATATGTAATAACTGCATACTATACATAAATATGTAAACTTATATATGAACTCTCTCTGGATTCAAGCTTGTAGGAAATGCTCTTCACCTGGTGTTTTTTTTTTTTAATTTTGTTTTGGTTTAGCACCTAAATTAGCATTTAGGCCACGTCAGAGTGAGTGATGTTGTTAAGCCACTCACAGTTGAAAATAATCTTTGTCTCCATTGATCAGGCATCTTGAAATCTTTTGAATACATACTGCTCTACAACAACATAACTTACTAATCCACTCCTGGAACTGCACAACTCCATTTCTCTGTTCTGTTTACTGTGTTCATTTCCAAGCCATAATGCTGTAGGCAATCAATCATCTAGTATCATTGTGTTCTGAACAAACACACTTCAATTTCAGTCACAAAGCACAGAGGATGAGATGATACCAAAGATGACAAAACATGGCCAAAGAGATAAAAGCAAACAAACATTCACATAACCTTTTAAAACACAATACAGAGGAAACACGTTCCGATAGCAGAGACGTCTTTAACCTATTCTAACATTTCTACGTTCTACAGATGTTTTTTTTCTCATCTCCATCATGCAAACAATGTAATAATCAACACACTTTTAGACTTACTGTTAAATAAGCCACTACAGCTTTGATTATGATAGCAGAAATGAGTCAACATCTAAAATGTCATGTTTTTTTAATGATCAGTTAATGTATGCCCAAGTCAAGGGACAAAATTGTGAAAATGAAAAATCGCGGCTTAAGAGAAATTTTCAGTAACATGGGACAATATTTGTGGTGAAAGATTCAAGGAGGAAGTAGCATATTGTCCATGTATGCATTGTGTATATACTGCTTTATTAAATTTAAGCAATGGGTAGATAGGTGAGGGATAGACATAGCTATGTAATGCTCTGATACATAAATATTAAGAAGAAAAAATTTAAAAGAAAAAGCTGCAAAGAGATATATCAAAATTATAACTATTTAGTGATGTGTGGAGGGGTTTTCTGAACAATTATTTTACAAAAGAGTTAAAGAACCCTGTAAACATCAATACACCTTGATAATTTGGGTGACGTCTCATGGCTTTTCCCTAAATATAAAATTTTCATGGCCACATATGCTCATCTGTGTGTCTGTGCCTGCCCACCCAAGTTACCCCCTCAAATTAGTTCAAATCAATCATTAGTTCAAATAAATTATTTATGTCAAATGTTTAATGCTTTCTTTCTACTTCCAGAGTTACAGGCTGTTTAATATTCTAGACTATTTTAGTCTCAATGATGATGAGTAACTAAAATGTAGAAGTTAGGCACATGTGAATTACAATTGACTATTGATTGTTAACACATGTCATGTTAGTATATACACACACACATAGATACGTATAAGTCTATACACACATGTATGTATATATACACATACACATATATATACATATTATATATACATATTTATAGTGTGTGTGTGTGTATACATATATGTGTGTGTATATATATATGTATGAGATCATAATGGTAAACATCACTGATTTAGGAGAGGTGTGATATTGTGATATAGTAAAAAACATATATTTGATCTTTGTCCCTAGCTCTTGAAAGAGAGGTCCTAAAATTCCTAAGCTCAGGCCGGGCGCGGTGGCTCACGCTTGTAATCCCAGCACTTTGGGAGGCCGAGGCGGGCGGATCACGAGGTCAGGAGATCAAGACCACGGTGAAACCCCGTCTCTACTAAAAATACAAAAAAATTAGCCGGGCGTGGTGGTGGGCGCCTGTAGTCCCAGCTACTCGGAGAGGCTGAGGCAGGAGAATGGCGTGAACCCGGGAGGCGGAGCTTGCAGTGAGCCGAGATTGCGCCACTGCACTCCAGCCTGGGCGACAGAGCGAGACTCTGTCTCAAAAAAAAAAAAAAAAAAAAAAAAAAAATTCCTAAGCTCAGGATTTCCTAAGTAACAGAGATTTTTGTTAGTTGTAATGAGTCCCTTTCAACCATAGTTGATGCCACCTGAGTTTATGCTAATAAGGTAAACTTTGGTGGGCCCCTGGATAGTTTCACAATGGGTTCCACTTACCAGAGGAACCAGTCCTGTGATTAGAGAGTTGGGACTTTAAGCTCTACCCCCAACCTCCTAGAAGGGAAGAAAGGCTGAGACTTGAATCAAACACCAAAGGTCAATGATTTCATCAATCATGCCTATGTAATGGAACCTCCATAAAAATCCCAAATGGAGGAGCTCAGAGAGATTCCACGTTGGTGAACGAGAATGTATCTATATGCTGGGAGAGTGGTGTACCCCAAGTTCCGTGGGGACAAAAGCTGTCATGCTCAGGATCCTTCTGGACTTCACTCTATGCACCTCTTCATATGACTGTTCTTTTGTATCCTTTAAATTATCCTTCATAATAAGCTGGTAATAGTAAGTAAACCGTTTGCCTTAGTTCTGTGAGCTGTTCTGGCGAATTGCCAAACCCAATTTGTAATCAAGTCTGATAGAAGTTGTGGGTAACCTGGGGACCATTACCTGCTATTAGTGTCGGGGTGAGAGTGGGCAGTCTTGTGCTACCAAACCCCTAACCTGTGAGTCTGAGTTAACTCCAGTGAGTTAGTATCAGAATTGAGGACACCGAGTCTGTGTTAGCTGAGAATTGCAGAATTGGCTAGTATGGGGGGGCGATCCCCATAAATTTGTTGTCAGAAGTGTTGAGAGAATAGAAAAACAGTTTATTTTCTTTTAAGAGGCTGGTTTGGAAGAACAAACCCATGGCCTCTTAAAGGCCTCCTCCATCATCCTGTTTCCTGGTCTTGGTTCTGCTGGGGCTCAGAGAATGATACCTCAAAGTGTCATTTGGTATTTTGGCATGCTGAGAACTTTTGAATTAAAGGACATTGGAAGGCCTTAGAAGTTGCCTCAGATCCAAAGACTTTCTAATCTTCTCATATTTCTGCTTCCAATGCTCAGGTAGGGCCTCTCTGGAAATTCCCTTATGTGACAAAGGAAAACTTCTTCCAAAAGAAATGTTAATTGTCTTAAGGCCCCCTCCCTTGGAATCTCATGAAATAACCAGAAATGATTAACCACTGAAGAAAAGACCAAAAGTTATCATGTGCCCAGGGAGATTTTTCATCTATTCTTCTGAGGACAGTTCCAAGAGATTACCTGGGAAATTTCATTTGCATAATAAGTCAACCTTTGTTCATAGTGCAATTCTGCTCCTCACCTTCCCTCCACTTCCTCCAGAGCTCGGAGGAACTTTGTCCCAGCCATTGTGTATTCTTTGGGCTCATTCATTTCTCTTGAAAACAATTTGCTAGCCCTCACAATTGCCTACAGTTTCCATTCCCCTCTCTCCTATGAAGAGGGTATTTAACTGTCAGCCATCAGTGCCTTCTTTGAGTCTCATATTTTGTATGGTTTCCATGCTTATGCACGTTAGTAAATTTGTATGTCTTTTCTTCTGTTAATCTGTCTATTGTCAGTTCATTTCAGTAGACTTGAACCTTCAGTGGGGGGAAGGGTTTGGAGGGGAGAGGGAAGCTTTCCCTTGGCCCCTACAGTTCAAATCCTGCTTGCCCTTCTCCCCTCTACTCTCTTCATACACAGACATTCATTTCTCATCTGTGAGATTTTAGGAAAGCTACTTAATGTCACTTTGCCTCATCTTGTCAATCTGTAAAATGGGAGTAACAAGAGTAAGACAAGCTCTGATTTGTTTTAGGGGGATGTAAGTCTCAACACAGAGGCTAGTACACACTAAGGAATTAGTAACACTTGTCTAGTATTGGGAATCAGAGTACTCTATTCCAAGGAATTCACACTCACTGATTCCTCTCCAATCCCTTCTAAGCCAGCCTTTACCAATATTCAGAGGTATCCAGAGGTGGCCCATGTGGTAACACTCAGTTTCTATCCTGGGGCTAGAACAGGAGTTAGCTAACTGCAGCCTGAGAGGCCACATCTGGCCAATGCTTGTTCTGTGCTGCCCTGAATTAAGCCAGCCACGTTCATTCATTTCTGCACGGTTTGTGGCTGCTTTCTTGACACAAATGCAGAGTGTATGCCTTGTTGGCCAGCAATGCCTAAAATATTTATTCTCTGGTCCTTTACAGAGAAAGCTTGCTGAGTCCTGGGCTGGAATCTTGATGAGGGCGGTAGATAACATTCTTATTCTATATTCAAGGTTTTACTGATACATATTAATATAGTACCAAGACATGCACAGTTGCTTATGTTGACACCAAGTACAGCGTCTCTATCCATTTGAAGTGCTACATGATGAGGTAATTGCTTAACTATAAATGATGATTTATGATTCATGGGCTTAAATAACCATGAAGAAATGTAATTACTAAAGACATAAGTGGGGAAACAGCACTAATCGAATCCATGCTACACAATAAATTCCCCAGCTGAGTGAATAATGCCATCTTTTAATAGGAAAGAAGACTAAAACGGTGGCATGCTAATTTTCCCTAGAATCATCTTCTATTTCATTGGCTACATAATTATAACTCTCTGTGATTTTATTTTATTTCATCATAGCATTCTCATTTTATAATGACTCTCCTCCTGTAGAATTCTCAGTGATTAGGGCTTTTGCTAGAACCAATGGTCCACATTGGTAACATTCCCCCTTCCAGCATGGCACAACCATGGTTTTATGAATAAGTCAAATGTAAAGAGTAAAATATATGGACAAAAATTGATGAAGGGTGGTTTAGGATGCCGGATGAAGGTAACAAGATGTCTTTTATTCCCTCAACCCTGAAAGACAGTGATGTGTATTGTAAGTTATCAGGGCAGACACCGTCATTTATCTTTTCCAAATGGCAACCAGTATCCTCCTTTTTCTCTTTGTGGGCTGACAGTTGTGTCCAGAAGGCCTGGTTTTATGGGAAGATTCCCCAAGCTTTCTCAAACTTGCAAATTGTGTACCATTGACATTGCGTGTCAACCATTTCCTTTATAAGGGGAATGGAAACATCGTGCTAACGATACTAGGCTTGGCAAGGCTTCAAAACTTATCTATCCACTCAAAAGAGCTTGTGCAAAGTTGAGGAACAATGGATCAATTCTTCATTGAAATGGACTAGCCATTTCCCAATGGTAGAAAATAAAACAGAATTCTTAGGGTGGGCTATAATCATTAAGGAGCACAAATGCACCCACACTCTTGTCTTTTTAAGATCAGTGGACCAGAGTTTGAAAAGATTTAGCCCTAGAATGCCAGTTTCTGGAAGACTCTTTTCACTGATGACAAGCAGTTTGCTTGCACTTTCGTTAGGGCTGCAGTGACTTACGTGTCTGGGAAGCACTTCTTTGCAAAATGTGATAACTGCTGCCATGAAAACACACTGGTTTTAATGACCATAACTTGATATTATGGGTGGCACCATCAATTGCTCAGAAATTGCTATGGGTGATAAAAGGTTTATAAACTTAAAACCTGATACAATGGTGGTTAAGAAGGAGAAAAAGACACTCTTGGGAAACCATCGTAATAAAAATGTCTAAGCTAGCGGTAAATTGGGACAAAGAAAATGCCCTTTGGGAAATAAAATTCCTGCCTGAAGGGGGCATAAAACCTGTTCTGGATTACCAGATATCAGCTATCACTTGAGAACTAAACCAATTGTCTTCTATCTTTTTGAAAAATAGGATTTGAGTCTTTCTTTTCTATTTTTCCCCTATAAAATAATAAAAGATTTTATCGTCATTAAAATCAAATATAGAGGGTTACATGGCAATTATCCGTACTCTGCTCAGGTTCTTCCGTAAATAAAAAACTCTTCTTAAAAATTAAATCTAGTAAAATGCAAAACTACAACACCCTTAGAAGATGATTTCAACTATAAGGATGACATTCTGGAACAGGCAAAGCTATGGAGACAGTAAAAATATTAGGTGTTGCCAGGGGTTAGGGAGGGATGAATAGGTGGAGCTCAGAGGATTTTTAGGGCAGTGAACCTACTGTGTTATATTACGATGGTAGATACATGGCATTATACATTCATCCAAACGCATAGAATATGCAATACCAAGCGTGAACCCTAATGCAGACTGTGGACTTTGGGTGATAATGATGTATCAATGTAGGTTCATAAATTGTAAAAAATCTATCACTCTGGTGAGATGTTAATAATGGGGGAGGCCGTACATATGCAGGGGCAAGAGGTAGATGGGAAATCTCTGTACTCAATTTTGCTGTGAAAATAAAACTGCCCTAAAAGTGTAAAGTTTATTAAAACACACACACACAGACACAAAATCCCCTTTTAAAAATAAAGTATATATATATATATATATACACATATATATATACATATATACACACATATATATACATATATATGTATATATGTACACCCAAAACCTGACAGTCAGTCAGAATGTTGTGGGAGAGATGAAAGAAGCACCGTGACTGTTTTGTTGGTGAAATTTGCTGGTTCTTAAGCTCAAGGCTGCTACCCATGGTTCCTTCCTTTCTGTTTCCTAAGCCTAGGGCTGCTTCACAGCTGTTTGCTGAAAATGTGGACAGATTCCAGAAAAAAAAGAAACTGAAGACAGTGTAACATGCTTTAGTCTTTCTTTGGTGTATTTCAATGACAAAGAAAGGTCACTTGCTTTGAGGAAGCAGACCCTGAAATACCATATGCAAGTGCAGTGCCAGGCCTGCCATAATTATGTCCAAGTTTGAATGAAATGTTTACCAGATGATGAAAGGGAACCTCCTGGCATGTGTCTCAGGAAGTCAGGCGGGATTCCAATACAAAGAGACAATTTGGGATGCTAAGATGGAAAATCTATCAGATCCTTAGGATACAGGGTTGAATGAAGGGTTTAATCTTATTTGATGTATTCGTCTTTACCTACTTGGTTTTTTTTTGTTTTGTTTTTCTTTGTTTGTTTGTTTGAGATGGAGTCTCACTCTGTCACCTTCGCTGGAGTGCAGTGGTGTGATCAGTGATCATAGCTCATTGTAACCTCAAACTCCTGGGCTCAAGTGATCCTCCTACCTCAGCCTCCCGAGTAGCTAGGATTACAGTCATGTGTCATCATGCCAAGTTAATTTTTTATTTTCTGTTGTGACGGGCTCTGGCTATGTTGCGGAGGCTGGTCTTGAACTCCTAGTCTCAAGCAGTCCTCCCACCTCAGCCTCCTAAGTTGCCACCACATCCAGCCCCCTCATCTGTTCTTTCAAGATATTCCATTTGTTCCCCAAAAATAAACAGCAGCCACACACTGGGATATTCTTTAAGTCCTGTTCCTGCTAGAGCTATATAGAGAGAAAGAAGAGCAGAGAATGGAGGCCCCGGGGAATTCCAGGGCTTTCCCTCTCGGTGTCTGATTGGGGTACTGTGTACTAATGCCCCAAAGCTATACGAAGTGTGGCACCTGGGCATCTACCACCTCCATTCTTGCTGGGAACACATAACCCTCTGTTTGTAGCAGGTGTTCAGGTGATTGAATCTAACTCTTTCCATTCAGGTCATAGAATCTGAACCTCCACGCAATTGGTAGGCTGAAAACATGTGCTTTAGCTTGCTTGGGTTCTAGGGCAGTTAGGTTTTCTCGCTTAGGTCAAGAAGTAGGTTACTCTCTGTACTTCCTGGACCATATTAGCTCCCTATCGTTTTTATTTGTTTTTCAAATCTAAAAATGCAGCTAATTACAAAACGTTTCTATGCCTCTTTGCATGTGCTTTCCTCAAAAACACACAGGACACGGCAGCTTGCTGAGGACAGAAATCATTTTCTCATGGTCAAGGTGGTTGGCAAAGTCAGTCTTCTGTTCAGGCCACTTAATTCTCTACTGTGACTGCCTCTCATCTAGTCATTTAAAGATGATTCTTGTCATTGAATTAAATGATTGTGGCAGTCTTAATTAAAAATTTTGCTTTAATATTCTAAAATAAAAGAAGATACCCCCCACCCCAACTCCCCTATACACCTGTATGAATCGAACCTAGTTAGCTCAGGATCTTTTTGTTTGAAAAATTCATCCGATGCAAGGCTGCTTTTAGCGAAGTATGAGTCATGCATTCAAAGTCATGCATACATTTAGATCCAGACTTTTGTACTGAGACTAGGAGTCGACAGCTTTAGTGAGACTTTTTCTATACTTTTGTATTTACTGTCTCACTAACAAGGGACCACACTGACTTGTTTAAAGCAGTATTTCCTTTAAAAAATGTTTTAAAATGAACTCTAATGCATTAATAAATTATGTCAAAATTCATTTGCAATTGACAAAAACATTATTTTATCAACTGTTTAAAAAATAACATTTCATTTGATTTGTAAAATTTAAATATTCCCTTTCCTCGCCAAGATTTAAAAAAAAAAAAAAGAAGCATCTTGTCATTTTCTTCATGATTAACATGAACAGGGCTTCTACTTGACATGTTAACTTGTTAACTTTTTTATATCTGAATTAACAGAACTTTCAGCTTTTAATTAAACAAGGTACTTCAAAAGCTCTGACCTCTTTGCTATTTCAGCTGACTACAGAATAACAGGTACAATACTCCATCACCGTAGAAAAGGTAGGTTGAAAGATTTTAGATACACAGATATTGATACAATTAGTTATAATATATATTACATACTGATATATACAGCCATATATGATATACAATATACACAGTTTGTATAAAATATGTATCATATGCTAAATTAGTTATGTAAATGTGTAACTACAAGGAAACCTTTAAGTGAACCAAGTATTAAAATTTATTTATTTTTTAAATTTCAACTTATAGGTTGGTGCAAAAGTAATTGTGGTTTTGCCATTGAAAGTAATGGTAAAAACTACAATTACTTTTGCACCAACCTAATATATTTTAGATACAGGGGTTACATGTGCATGTTTATTACATGTTAATTTGAGATCTTTCTAACTTCTTGATGAAGATGTGTAATGCTACAAACTTTCCTCTTATTACTTGAGCTGTATCCTAGAGATTTTGGCAAGTTGTGTTTCTGTTTTCATAAATTTCAAATAATTTTTTGATTTCTGCCTTCATTTTGATGTTCACCCAGGAGTCATTCAGGAACAAGTTGTTTAATTTCCATGTATTTGCATAGTTTTGAGAGACCTTCTTGATATCGACTTCTGGTTTTATTGCACTGTGGTTCAAGAGTGTGCTTGGTATGATTTTGATTTTTTTTTTAAATTCATTAACACTGGCTTTATGACTGAGCATGTGGCCAAACTTAGAAAATGTTCTGTTTGCAGATGAGAAGAATGCATATTCTGCAGTTGTTGGATACAGTGTTCTGTAGATATCTATTAGGTCCAAATAGACAAGTGTTGAGTTTAAGTTCAGAGTTTCTTTGTTAGTATTCTGCCTTGATGATTATCTAACATTGTCAGTAGGGTATTGAAATCTTCCAATGTTATTGTGTGGCCAAGTCTTTTTGTAGGTCAAAAAGAACTTGTTTTAGGAATCTGGGTGCTCCAGTGTTGGGTGTGCGTATGTTTACAATAGTTAAGTTTTCTTGCTGGATAGTATCCTTTATCAATATGTAGTGCTCTTCATTGTCCTTCTTAATTGTTATTGGGTTAAAGTCTGTTTTATCTGATATAAGAATGGTGAGTCCTGCTCTTTTTTTTTTTTTTGCTTTCTTTCTATTTGCATAGTACATCTTTCTCCATCCCTGTACATTGATCTTCTGGGTGTCATTACATGTGACATGGGTATCTTGAAGACAGCAGATGGTTGGGTCTTATCTTTTTATCCAGCTTATCATTCTGTGTCTTTTGATTTTTGTTTTGTTTTGTTTGAGACAAAGTCTCACTCTGTTGCCCAGGCTAGAGTGCAATGGCATGATCTCAGCTCACTGCAACCTCTGCCTCCCGGGTTCAATCAATTCTCCTGCCTTAGCCTCCTGAGTAGCTGAGACTACAGGTGTGCGCCACCACATCTGGCTAATGTTTGTATTTTCAGTAGAGACGGGATTTCACTATGTTGGCCAGGCTGGTCTTGAACTCTTGACCTCATGTGATCCACCTGCCTCAGCCTCCCAAAGTGCTGGGATTACAGGCATGAGCTACCATGCCCGGCCCCATTCTGTGTCTTTTAATTGGGGTGTTTAGACAAATTTACATCCAGGGTTAGTATGTGAGATTTTGATCTTCCCATTGTGTTGTTAGCTGGTTATTAAGTAGACTTGATCGTGTAGTTGCTTTACAGTGTCTGTGGGCTATGTGCTTAGATGCGTTTTTGTGGTAGCAGATATCATGCTTTTGATTCCATGTTTAGCACTCCCTAAATGAACTCATGTAAAGCTTGTCTAGTTGAAACAAATTCTCTCAACATTTGCTTGTCTGAGGATTTTCTTTGTCCCTCACTTATGAAGCTTAGTTTGTCAGAATATGAAATTCTTGATTGAAATTTCTTTTATTTAAGGACACTAAAAATAGCTCCCAATCTCTTCTGGCTTGTAATATTTCTGTTGAGAGATCTGCTGCCAGTCTAATGGGATTCTCTCTGTATATGACCTGTCCCTTCTCTCTAGCTGCCTTTAAGATTTTTTTTTTTTTTTTTTTTTTTTTATTATACTTTAGGTTTTAGGGTACATGTGCACAATGTGCAGGTTTGTTACATATGTATCCATGTGCCATGTTGATTTCCTGCACCCATTAACTCGTCATTTAGCATTAGGTATATCTCCTAATGCTGTCCCTCCCCCCTCCCCCCACCCCACAACAGTCCCTGGAATGTGATGTTCCCCTTCCTGTGTCCATGAGTTCTCATTGTTCAATTCCCACCTATGAGTGAGAACATGCGGTGTTGGGTTTTTTGTCCTTGCGATAGTTTACTGAGAATGATGTTTTCCAGTTTCATCCATGTCCCTACAAAGGACACGAACTCATCATTTTTTATGGCTGCATAGTATTCCATGGTGTATATGTGGCACATTTTCTTAATCCAGTCTATCGTTGTTGGACATTTGGGTTGGTTCCAAGTCTTTGCTATTGTGAATAGTGCCGCAATAAACATACGTGTGCATGTGTCTTTATAGCAGCATGATTTATAGTCCTTTGGGTATATACCCAGTAATGGGATGGCTGGGTCAAATGGTATTTCTAGTTCTAGATCCCTGAGGAATCGCCACACTGACTTCCACAATGGTTGAACTAGTTTACAGTCCCACCAACAGTGTAAAAGTGTTCCTATTTCTCCTCCTCTCCAGCA
Organism: Nomascus leucogenys; assembly: GCF_006542625.1. Classification (NCBI taxonomy): domain Eukaryota; kingdom Metazoa; phylum Chordata; class Mammalia; order Primates; family Hylobatidae; genus Nomascus; species Nomascus leucogenys. The sequence goes on along the minus strand of NC_044406.1, from coordinate 6,083,263 downwards.
CCTGTTGTTTCCTGTTTTTTTTAATGATGGCCATTCTAACTGGTGTGAGATGGTATCTCACTGTGGTTTTGATTTGCATTTCTCTGATGGCCAGTGATGATGAGCATTTCTTTTGTATTGACCCTGGTGAATCTCATGACTATGTGCCTTGGGAATGGCCTTCTTATATAGTATCTAGCCAGGGGTTTCTGTATTTCTTGAATTTGTATGTAATCCCCTCTAATGAGATTAGGAAAATTTTCATGGACTACAGCCTCACATATATTTTCCAAGTTGCTTATTCTCTCTCCTTCTCTTTCAAGAATGCCAATGCTCTTTACATAATCCCATATTTCTCAAAGGTTTTTTTCATTTTTAAAAAATATTTTTTCTTTATTTTTGTCTGGCTGAGTTGATTCAAAGAAAGGATCTTTGAGCTCTGAGAGTCTTTCCTCAGCTTGGTCTATTCTGTTGTCAATACATCTTATTGAATTACGAAATTCTTGTGGTAATTTTTTCAGCTTCAGAAGTTCAGTTTGGTTCTTTTATAAAATGACTATTTCATCTTTTTGGCCCTTGGATCATTTTACTGGATCCCTTGGATTGAATTTCAACTCTCTCCTGAATTTCGATGAGCTTCCTTGCCATCCAGGTTCTGAATTCTACATCTGTCATTTTAGTCATTTCTGAGTGGTTAAAAATCATTGCTGGGGAACTAGTGGACTTGTCTGGAAGTAAGGGGAGACTCTGGCTTTTTGAGTTTCCAGAGTTCTTATGCTGATTATTTCTATCTGGGAGGGTTGGTGTTCCTTTAACTGTGGTGAAAATTGAGTATGGTCAGTTGGCTTTGTTTCTGGGTGTTTTTACAGGGCCAAGCCTCTGTACGGGGTCTTTATTTGTGGCTGAATCCTTGCCCTTTGCTTCACAGGGGGATATTTTAGCAAAATATTTTTGGTGTTGTAGTTTGGGCTGTGTTCCAGTAGATAACGCTTGAGTAATGGCTGATAGATAGGCTCTTAGCTGCCTGTATTTCCTCATGTTTGCAGCCATGCTCTGCAGTGTGGAGGGAAGAGAGGTGACTACCTCACCAGGCCCACTCCTGGGCCTTGGGGGAGACCCTCCAATCACCGGCATTATGCCTACATTTCTTTTGTTAGGTGTTCTGGGCCGTGGGGCTCCCTTGGGCAAAATCCATGGCAGGGAGCTAGGCCACGCCCTTTCTGGGCTGACTATGGAAGGAGGCATGCCCCACTTCTGCAGCAGCCTATGAACCTGTGTGTCTCACCCCTCTCAGTTCTTTGAGAGTGAGTGTTCCTCCCCAGCTCAAGTGCTGCCCACAGGTCTCAGCCCAGCACTCCTGAGCTGCACATCACAGCCCTGGGTGGTGGGACACCCCACACCTCCATCCTCCAGACCCTTGGGCTTGGGTTCCTTGTGTTCTAGGAGATCCAAAGTGCTCCAAGGATGCTGGGAATGTACTCAGGTGCAGCAAAGCACCTAGGCTGGGCAGCAGAGACTGTGCTGTGCACATGCACACACTCTTGTAGGTTGGCCAGATAGAGGCTCTGAGAGGGGCTGGCAGGCAAGAGGGCCTGCAGAACAGACATGCCCCAGTCACACAGGGAAGCTGGTTCCACTCTCTCCTGGCCCAGCAGTGAGCTGAGGCTAGAGCTTCTTGGAGGGAGGTGGGGAGCCCCAGGGGGATTGGCGCCTATGGTTGGGCTTGCCGGAGCCGCCCCATACACAAAGGCCCCCAGTTCTTCACTGGCTGAGGCCCTATCTCTGCCTACTCTCTGGATGATCCCCTGGCTGGCTCAAATGTCCACGGGGTTTGTGGGGTCCCCTCTAGCTAGGGATCTCCAAGGTCCACCGCAAGAGTGGGAAGTCCCACAGTCCTTCATGTACCCCTTCCCCAGGAGCCCTTCAGGGCTGGGAAGTAGCCTTAGTGTTCAAGTACCCAACGCCAGGTTCCCAGCTTCCTCCTTTTTCAGCCTCAGTGTCCACATCACATCTCCATCCATTCTCAGCATTTTCTCTCTAAAGATCTATTCAAATTATGCTGGTTTACTCAAAATGTTGGTCTCTTGGTGGGAGCAGTACTTCCTGGCTATGTCTAGCTGGCCATCGTGTCTCACTCCAAGTATTGAAATCTAAATTCAAGAATGAAACATTTTCTCAAGATTGGGCAAGCCACATATGGTCTAGAAATTGTTTTTAAAATATAGACCTAGTCAGAAGAAAATGCCAACAAACATCATATGAAATGGTCATAGTACACTGTCTTATTGGAATGTGTTTATGCAGTTATCTAGAAGGTTTTTTTTTAATTAAAAATCTCTAGTTTGGAAGGATTTTAAAGCCAGATTACCATAAACATTATTCATTTCTTCATAGCTATATGTTTCTAAATGTATATGTACATGTTTAATATATTTGTACAACTATACCTGTTGGGGGTGTGTGGGTATGTTTATGTATACAAGTATCCATATCACTAAAATTTAATTTAGATGCAAATAATATATTTCATAGTAGATGATATTTTTACTATGAATTTTTAAATACCATAGGAAGATTTTTAGAAAGGGGAATAAATTTGGCCAACTTTCTAATTTTTTTCTAAATCAAATATTTCCCTAATATCCAAAATTTATTTACAAAATTACGTGTCTTACTTAACTTCATCAGAAACATCCTGGGAACAGGCTTTTGCATAAGACTGATTATATTAATAAATGCTTTATACTGACTTTTTATTTTCTAATTAAATTTAAAATAAAGTCAAGACAATCTTTTACTTTTGATCCTTGGTCAGAAGTAGAAAAGTGGTACAGAACGTAGGAAACAAAATAATCAAGGAGGAAGATAGGGTCACTGTTGGGAAGTTTATGTAAACATTTCTTTATGAATAGAATTTCAAGTTTGCAGAACAGATTACAGAATAAATCCTGTGTTGAATTCTAGACCAGAGAAGGTGAAATTAACGCAGGAAGGGCTCTGTATTTTGCCAACTCAGCTAATGACTGTAGAAATGTTCTTAGATTGAAACAGAAAATATTCCTTATAAAAGCAAGTGTGATTATTTTTAAAGACATCAGAGAAGGCACCATTTGATTGTGTAATCTCAGCAAAATAATTAAAATCAGCAGCAAGTGAGCACAGAGGAAGATGAATGGAAAGGCAGTGACATAACAGTCAACCCAAAGCAATTCTCCTTTAGAACCAAAGTCTTAACATACATACGGCTGCCAAGACCTCTGTTTCAGCAGAATTTGAGAAATAACAGATCAGGTCTGGATATTGGAACACAATAGAGGGTAAGTTTCTTTGAATTAAAAAGACATAATAATACTATTAGATTATCAAATGAGCTATTTGAAAGGAAGCAAAGGCTAAAATGAAGACAGTCCGTGCAATTGGAGTGTGTACTAATTTTAGCTCCAATAAGGCAGTCTTTTATACTTTTTGTTCGCTCCTGTATTCCTCACACGTAGAAGCATGTCTGACACCCAGAATATGAATTACACATTGGAAATGACTCACCCATATTTCCATAACTAGGTAATATTATAACGAAGCCATAGAAAGCATAATGATCAAATTGAATCAACCAATTTTCATGGTGCACCAAAGAGTAGGCATTTTTAAAAAATCACACTGGCGTTATATGACTCCAGTTTTCCTAATAGAAAATGTGTGTGTGTGTATGTGTGTGTGTGTGTATCTGTTCTTCAATTTGATATAACTTTTTCCTAAAAATGATTGCTTGCTTCCTTGAGAAATCTACTGCCTCTCACACATTGCATTCTATAACTGTTAAAATTAGCCAAGAAAATTACCTAAAGAAGAGACATTTAACAGAATTCGGAAGAATGGTGACTCAGGACATAGAAGCGGGAATCTGCATTGATAGGCTGAAGTCTGAGCTCTCTGGAGATAAGTGGCTTTCAAACAGAAGAACCAGGAATCGAACGTACGCAGGCAAAACCAGTGTGAAGACCAAGAGGAATGCAGATAGGCAATGCGGTAGGGAAGCTTTAGTAGCACCTGCATGGAAATGTGATGCAATTCAGTAACAGGAGAGGCTTCAGGAGGCTTCATTCTTCTCCAAAGTGAGGACCTATTCAATCCTGTCTGTAACTGTCATTAGGACTCTCCTCTTTGCTTGTGTCCACATATCTGTGCTCATTAACAACCAACTTTTTTAGCTTAAGCTTTTCTGTTGATCTCTTTGGTATAGGTATATCTCCCACTTTCCAGAAACCAGATATATCAAAACTACAGTCACTCAATCTCAGTTACAGAAGCCTGGTAATAAAACCAATTAACTAAGCTCATCCTCCCACCAGTCAAAATGGGAACAGGGTGTGTGATCACAGTACATGAGTTTGCATGTTAGTAATTTTGGTTGCATCCAATTTCATCCTGGAAAATGTTTGTGGACCTCTTCAATGAGAAGTCAATTTAAAGTCCAATATCTCTTCTGTTTTCCCCTGGGATGCAGCAGAGTCCTCTAAGGTGCAACATAGTTCCTGAATTGTATCCCTGGAGCTGGGACAGAGGCAAGGACTTCATTATAAGGAGGCAAAGGAACCAAGAGGATATCCAAGCCTCAAGGAAACTAGTGCAGCACCATCCTGGCACCTAAAGTTTTGAAGTTTACCCCATACCCAGGGGCATGTGTCTAATTCTGGAGGGGTGATCACTGGGATTACAACATCCTTCCTCTTCATTCGTCAATAGATGCAGAAGTTGTGACAAGATGGGTGGCTCATTATCATATTATTAAAGTCTACACAAACTCTGCTTGGATATCTTTAAGACATGGGACCTGTTCTCCATCCATAAGCAGACAGTATGTTGCTTACATTTCTTCAACCAGAAAAAAACACAGACAACTGCTTTGTAATCTCAGAAATGCCATTGTATATCCAGGTTCTGCAGCCCTCAGCTATAAATTCATTCCTGTCCATAGTAGTAATTGTTCACAGCAATGTCAGACCCTGCGAAGTTAGAAATTAATACCAAGAGGATTTAGATAAACTCTCTCTCATACAGAAGTTCCTCCCTTTGAGCCGGTCCATTTTGTACTACTTTCCTGGTATGTTCTAATCATGACTCTGACAACTTTTCTCTAAACCTAGCGTAGTATTTGCTTGTGACTCTTAATTTTCTCGTAGAAAGTAGTTTGTGTCCTAGGCTACAAAAGTTGTTTGGTTTTAAAATTCACAACTTCAACCACAAGACCACACATGAGCATGACTTAGCAGGCAGTTGCCTTGAGCCATTACAGAAAAGATCTTTCTTGGACCACCAATCTCAGGACTAAATACAGGAACATTTAGTTCCAAACTCTGCCATCTGAAAAATGTACATTTTGTCTTCACTGTGATATTTCTTTCCCACATTATTCCAAAAACTGTCACGACAGAGATTTGATCAACTCTCAGTATTTGGTCACTGTTCCAATAGTCTGGCTGTTCGGGTGAAGTGTGTTCGTGATTCAGGTTTAAAGTCATGATTTTAGCTCCAAACAAGACTAGATGATGTGCTTTAGCTAACAGATGCTAGGCTACCCTTGAGAGCCCAGCTACTATAAGCCCATTGAAGTCACCATCTATGTGGACCATTCTCAGTGGGGCGTAACAGTCAAGGGAATAAAATCCAGCATCCAAAAGGTGACTTTGAACTTGTAACTGTGCTCAATCTCCATGCTTGTATTTCTTGAACACCATGGCATGATAGATTGCCCACAGCGATAGTTTACAAACTTAATTTCTTTCTCCCTGAGTTGCATCTGATTCCCTCCTAACCAATGGCTCCTCCAGCACTGCAACGTTCTAGACTTAGTCTAAAGCCCCTCATTTAGATGTAGCCTGGGGCATGGGGAAAGCTGAACAGGTAAATCCACGCTTCTTTTAAACAGACAAGGAAAGAAAAAAAGTGAGAAGCACAGATACACCTGCATTGTTATTCCTCAACAAGACATGCTTATAGAAGACAGAACTCTGATTAAGAGCTTCCTGCTATTTTGAAAAAGGAATTAAGTTCAAATATTTAGGGGACTTGATTAGGTGATCTCTAAGCAGTGGACTGATCCCTCTGTTTTTTTGTTTTCCCAAACAAGCATGTTTCTTTGGGTCCAGCACTGCAACTTCAATTTCATCTGCTTCCATTTTGTGAGATGATGCCCTCTTTGTGCCCTGTATTATCAAAACTTGCATAATGTGTTAGAAGATGAGGAAGTGGGTTCTCCTAAAGTTAATTGGTTTTATTACCAGGCTTCTGTAACTGAGTGAATCTAGTTTGGATACATCTGGTCTCTGGAAGGCGGGAGATATGCCTACCAAATAGATCAATAGGAAAGCTTCACCTAAGCTGAAAAAGTTTGCTGTTAATGAGCACAGGTGTGGGGACACAAGCAAACATCACGCCACCAATAAATAACCCCTGTTCATGGTAGTCTATGTGGGAAGGCTTCCTGGCAAAGCTGCCATTTCTGCTGCTAGAAGAATAAGTCAACATTCAACTTGCCACACAGTAGAAGGTGGACATTTGCACAGATGCAAAATCGTACCCACCTAAGGGACAAAGGACCTTCTAGAACTTACTTGGATCTGCCTGGAAGTTTAGATTTTGGCAGACAACTTGCAGAAAAGGAAGGACCAGATTGTTTTTATTGCCAAAGCAGTTTGCTGTTTATGTACATCCTTTGCTATGCCTGGAACTTGGCACTGTTGCAGGGCTGTCCCTGGAAAGCCAAGGAGACAGAGCTTAGCATATGAGAAGCTTGGGGAATGGGGGGCATCCTCTCAGGAGGAGGAAAGGAAGGAGGCACATCTGAGCAAAGGGAAAAATTTGAGCTGTAGTGCTCTTATAGTAAGGACTTGGCTGAGCCTATGAGAGCTCTGAGGTTGCAGTGGCCTGGTAGAGTGCTCCGGAGTAGATGAGGTTGCAGTGGCCTGGTAAAGTGCTACTGAGTACTTGAGGTTGCAGTGGCCTGGTAGAGTGCTCTGAGTTGTGTTTGTGGGGAGGAAGATTTATACCCTTGCACTGAGCAGTTACTGGATGCAGGATGGTCCTGAAGTAACAGCACGACCTAGGAAAAGAGACGTCTTCAGAGAAGGGTAATTCTTGGAGAGGATGAAGAGTTGAGGGCTACTAGCAGGGACAGCACCTCCTAGCAGCTGGAGGAGTAATCCCTTATCCTGTAGTGGGGCTGGCAGAGTAGCATGGTCTTCATCACAGGTCCTGATAAGATACTCCCGGGGGGCCAACACCGCCACGTGCATGATGTTCAGGGATAGGACGTGAGCAGCCAGTGTCCGTGGATAAAAGGTATTTCCTGAGTTGAGATGGAATGTGGACAGGGAGCACTCAAACTGATCATCTGACTGCTCAGGAGATGTCTCTGCAGGCTTTCCTGGATTAATTAGTACTGCCCAGCCCTTGATAGAAATGTTTGCTTCTCATCCAGGGACCACCCCACTGCCTCTCTTTCCTCCACTCAGTTCTGGGACAGTGGGAGTCCTGGGATGTAGTTAAACAAAAGTCCACTGGGGATGGGAGGAGAGGAGGAATGGGGACTCTCCCAGGACATGGGAAGTATGGTCAGGGAAGGCTTCTGAGGAAATATGCTCTTTCCGCTGCCCTAGAATAAGTCAACATTCTACTCACCACATGGTAGAGGTGGACACTTGCACAGACGCAAAACCATACCCACAGACAGGACAAAGGACTTTCTAGGAGTAATTTGTGTGCCTAGACTATGGTCCATTTGGGGCACAGGTTGAGGAGGGCCTTGGGAGAGGCTAGAATGGGGTCAGCTGAAGGGCCTGGAGAGCACTTGAGATTTTACCTTGATACTGAGAAGGGATCACTAAGGCCGTTTGAGCTGTTGAGAGAGATGCTTAGATGTGCAATTTGGTACAGGAGTCAAAAGGGAATGTTGCTAATACAAGTCAGTGCTATGAGCAAGACTTTTGTAATACTCTCAGTGCTAATGCCTTTCACCTTTAATATGCAAATCCATACTTCAATTTCATCCACTTGAACTGGCAAGAAAATAAATGCCTGTAGTCAGTCCTTTGTACTTAAGAGATAAGATTAGCTACTTCTGTAAGGCAGGTATTTAGTAACACTTTCAGGACAAAGAACCTTGTGATTAAAATATTTAAAAGATCTCAGACACTTAGGAAATTGTCTTTTAAAAGATCAAATAAATAATTTAAAGTAGTAACGGCAAGACCATCTTCTTATCTGCTTTAGAAGCCATTTCTGTGAACCTTCCTTAATAATCATTTTTTTCAGTCTGATAAATGTTGTGTACCAAGGCAGGGATAGACATTTCTTCACCTAAAGAAAATGCTGAGATTATAAAATATGCCTTCTCTATTGAGGATGCATTGAGGGTAGGTATCCTGCAGTCACACATTACTTAAAACGAGCGAATGAAAGGCTCTAACATAATGCCCAAGCCGTGGCAGAGGGACACCCTATCCCTGAACTCCCAAGACCTTTAAGATAACAATTTATAAAGTCAAGGTCTCAGGCATTTCATGAATGAATAGTCCATGGGCTTCCTGTCTAAGTAATTGCTAATTTTCAAAAAAGAATTGATTGGATGCAGGACAGAAGAGAGCATCTTTAATAATTGAAAGGGTCAAACATTGTTTGCCTTGAATCAAAGAAAAAAGAAAAATGACTTACACCGGGAGGACAGGATAGCTTCCTTGGCAATTTAGGAAGCTCACTGCCATTGTCAATAAGGTCTCTGCACAGAAACACTGCAGCCTGTCACCTATGCACACTGTTTCCCAGAGCACAGCCTCTGTCATACAGTTTAGACATTTATTTCCTCTTAACCAAAAATTGACTTTTGGCTTATCTAACAGAATCAACTCTCTTTGCTGGAATAGGTGCTCTTTATTTCTAGGTCCCAGTAGAAAGGTCTGGGAATAGAACCACTTGGATTGTCTACCTTTGCCCACTACAGAGGAGATGCAATGAGTGATACAGCAGTCTGGGGAACAGAGTCAAGCTTATTAGAAGCATGTTCTCTTCCTAGGTCATTGCATAGCCACTCATAAGAATAACAATTTCATCCACAGGGCACACAGCACTGCTTACTGAGGACACTATAATAACCCTGGCCACATATAAGCAGATTCTGGTAGGTGATACTATTACAACCCTGTAGTATATTTCCAATACCAAGCACCAAATGTTACTAGAAGAAAACATGTGGTGTAATGGAAACAGAACTGTAGAAAGGGAGTATAAATACCAGCCTATAGAGTTATTGTGAAGGTTAAATGAGCTATCATGTGTGGGGTGGTATATGACACAAGGGGAGAGAGTTACTACCATTTAGGTTGTTGGCTTTTCATATGGTATGCTCATATTTTCATCCCTTCATTGATTTATCTGTCCATTTATTCAACAGATGAGGAGTAGAGATAGAATTCTAAGCAAAATAGATTTAGTTTCTGTCCATAGGAAGCTTAGGGCTAAGATGAAGAGATGTTAACTTAAAAAAGAGAAGATAGTAAAAGAAAGGATGATGAAGAGAGAAAAACAGAATGAGAAGGAAGGGAGGCAGAGAGGGAGGGAGGAAGGAAGGGATTAAGGAAGGGAGGGAGGGAAGGACAGAAGGAAGGAAGGAAGGAAGGAGGAAGGGGGAGGGAGAATGGAGGAAGGAAGGATTAGGAAGGGAGGGAGGGAAGGACAGAAGGAAGGAAGGAAGGAAGGAAGGACGGAAGGGAGGGAGGGAGATATGGAGGAAGGAAGGAAGAAAAGAAGGAAAAGAGGAAGACAGGGATGGAAGAAGAGGAGGAAGGAGGGAGGAAGGAAGGAAGGAAAAGGAAAGGAAAGAAGGAAGGAAGAGAGGAAGGAGGAAGGAAGGGAAGGGGAGGAGGGAGGGAAGGAGGGAGGCAGGGAGGGAGGGAAGGAGGGAGGCAGGGAGGGAGAGAAGGAGGGAGGATGGAAGGAAGGGATTAAGGAAGGGAGGGAGGGAAGGACAGAAGAAGGGGGGAAGAAAAGGGAAGGAGTGAGGAAAGAAGGAAGGAAGGGAGGGAAAGAGGGAGGGAGGGAGAGGGGAAGGGAGGAAAGAAGGAAAGGAGGAAGAGAGGGGTGGAGGGAGAGGAGGAGGAAGGGAGGAAGGAAGGAAGGCAGGGAGGGAAGGAGGAAGGAAGAAAGGGAGGAAAGGAGGGAGGAAGGGAGAGAAGGAGGTAGGGAGGAAGGAAGGAAAGAAAGAAAGCAGGGAAGGAGAGAGGAAGGGAGGGAGGGAGGAGAAAGGGAGGAAGGAAGAAAGGAAGGAAGGAAGGAAAGGAGAGGAGAAGAGAGGAGAGGAGAGGAGAGGAGGAAGGGAGGGAGGGAAGAAAAGGAGGAAGGAAGAAAGAGAGGAAGGGAGGAAGGAAGGAAGATAGGAAAGACAAAAGGATGGAGGAAAGAATGAAAGGGAGGGAGAAAAAAAGATGTAAGGCTAACAAGATAGAAATAAGGGAGAAAGAAAATGACAAAAGGAAAGAGAGAAGGAAGGAGGAAAGAAAGAAGGAAGGGAGGGAGGGAGGAAGAGAAGCTGTAAGATGGTAGCTGTAATAGTAGCTATGAAAGAGAGAGATATTGTGCTGGAATGGTGGCCCTTTTCCTAGACTGGAGCGCACACGGAGGGTGTCCCAACACTCAATGTTGGGGTGGTAATTTGACCGCAGCAAGGAAGTACTACAGAAAGGTGTCTGGAAATGAAGACTCTGAGAGAAGGTAAGATGTAGCAGATTTATGAAGATGGGAGTTGGAAAGCACGAGAATGTTCTGTGTGCCTGAATGTCTTCCTCTCCAAAGTGGGAGTAATACCATTGAGTTCCACGTTGCTGTCAGGACTGACTCGGGTAAAGTAGAGGAAGACACCTGACAGGTCCTCACACTAATTAGGTCGTCTTAGGTTTGTTTATACATCTATCATTTTGCCTCTTTGTTCTTTGCATAAGTTTTGGTAATGATTCATGCATGAGACGAGAGAGAGGAGAAAAAGGGGCAAATACTAAGATTGTGCCTAAGAAAAGCTACTGTACTTGGAAACGTGTTGAAAGTAAGATTAAAAATTAATGGACCACTGATTGTCATAGGAAATGGAAAATTTCTATTGCTTTGGGGTTTATGAGAGGGCAAGAAAATTAGAGGGTTGCTAAACTAATGTTTCTTGACTGCTCCCCTTGGGGAAAAAAAACCCTAAAAAATACAGAGCATCAGATTAGAGTTTCTTGCCATTAAATGATCAACATATTAACGTTAATTCTTTTTTCTTTTTTCATAAATGACCTTAGTAAGTTATTAATGTTAATTCTTTACAAGGTTCACCTAGAAAAGTGTTTTTTTTGTTTTTGTTTTTGTTTTTGCCTTTTGGTCTTTAAATATGGAAGAGGAAGAAACAGACTGTAAACACAAATAAGTAAAATTGCTGCATAGTGTATTGGAAAAAGCCCTGAGAAATAGATAGACCATTGCCTAGCACAGGTATTGGAACTTATTTTATACACCTCCTTAGTGACGAGGTACAAAAAATGCTACCCCAAAACCTAGCACCTCAGAAATTGAGAAAACAGCAGAAGCAAGGATGGTCACTCTCTGACCATCTCCTATCCTTCCTCCCTGAGAGCTGGCCATAGAAGAATTCTGGCCTATCTCCCCTGAAATGAAGTCATAAGACCTCACTTCAGAGGGGTCCTGCCATATATACCTGGAGGGAAGGAATGTTGCACAAAGAGGCCATGAGGAATCTAAACAAACAGGCCCTGCTAACGTCCTCCCCACCGCCCCCAGCCCCCGGGGTTTCTTGGATGGCCCTGAAGTACAAGAGTGTTAAGACCCCATAGGGGAGCTCAGATGCAAAGCCATACCTATTAATATATATCCCTTCCTCCCCCCGGTGCACTTCTCTGGATGATGTCATTCTTCCTATGCAGACATGTCCAGCCTGCCTGAGCAGCCAGCTGTGCTTGCTCCTCAAGCTATAGCCAGTTCTTTAAATGCATCAATTCCTCCTTGATTTCCTTGAGCTTACTTTCTCTTGGTAAAATGTAATTCTGGGGGTAATCACTCTCTCATTCTCCCCATGTACATGTTGACATGTTGATAAATGCGTATGCCTTTTCTTTTATTAAAAAAAATGTAGGCTGGGCATACCAGCTCATGCGGAAGATCGGTTGAGGCCAGGAGCTCACCACCAGGCTGGGCAACAAAGAGAGACCCCCATCTCTACAAGGAATATAAACATTAGCTGGGCATGGTGGCCTGCACTTGTAATCCCAGCTACTCTGGAGGCTCAGGCAGGAGGACTGCTTGCACCCAGGAGTTGGAAGCTGCAGTGAGCTACGATTGCACCACTGCTCTCCAGTCTGGGTGAGACCTTGTCTCTAAAAATAAAGAAATAAATAATGTAATCCCACAAGCTGTGTCTTAGCCACTGGTTTCTATGGAATCCGGGTACAGACAATAATAAGCACCTTCTTGGACTAGAAAGCAGACCCACTGGACAGAATTCAGGACTTAGGTCGTCCATGTCTTTTGAAGCAATAGGGACTAGCTCGCTGGAGGTAGGTGGAGATGGTGATTACACTTTGCAAACAGTGGCCTCATGGTTGCAAAAGCTTTCACCGGTGGATAATTGGGATGCATTACAGATGGAAGAAAAGGCTTTGAAAGACGGAGGGGCTGCTATCCTTAACTGCTATGCGGGCAGTGATCATTGGAATGAGTCTGGTGTGGGAGGGCTACTTTCAACAGGATTGAAGAAGGACCACACTAAAAGAAAATGAGAGGCTCAGAGTGGCACGTTGCCCATTTAAGGGATACTGTGACAGCCGGGAGGCCCCTTGGGAAGGTCTAGAGAAGACTTTCATCTTCTGCAGCTACAGGGCTGATTATGTAATAAATCAGTCCCAAGTTGGATAATAATAAGACTAAGCTTCAAAAGTGACTAAACAAGGAGCCCCAAGAGCAGCACCTTGAGACTTGTGATGGAAATATTTCGGTGGACAAGCTTGAGGATCCCAAGCCCCCGACATCTCCTGGAACATTCCTACATGGCACAAGCAGCCCCATTCCACCGAGCAGAGGAAACATTTCTGCCGATGCAGTGACCTCACCTGAGAGGTACCTTGAAAATGAAGCACAGGTTCCACAAGACCCACCCCCATCTGTGTTTGTGTTCTCCAGAGCTGTGGTTTTCAAACCTGAGCATGCATGAGAATCACTTGGAAGACTAGTTAAAGCACAGGTTGCTAAGACCTACTCTCAAGGCGTCTGATTCATTTGGTTTGGAGTAGGTGCTGACAATGTGTCCTGTTAATTATTTACCAGGTGATGCTGCTGCTGGTGGTCTGGAAGCCACACGTGTAGGAACCTCTGCTGTAGATAAGAACTCGTCCCATTACTGGGTATATACCCAAAGGACTATAAATCATGCTGCTATAAAGACACATGCACACGTATGTTTATTGCGGCACTATTCACAATAGCAAAGACTTGGAACCAACCCAAATGTCCAACAACGATAGACTGGATTAAGAAAATGTGCCACATATACGCCATGGAATACTATGCAGCCATAAAAAATGATGAGTTCATGTCCTTTGTAGGGACATGGATGAAACTGGAAACCATCATTCTCAGCAAACTATTGCAAGGACAAAAAACCAAACACCACATATTCTCACTCATAGGTGGGAATTGAACAATGAGAACACATGGACACAGGAAGGGGAACATCACACACCGGGGACTGTTGTGGGGTGGGGGGACGGGGGAGGGATAGCACTAGGAGATATACCTAATGCTAAATGATGAGTTAATGGGTGCAGCACACCAACATGGCACATGTATACGTATGTAACAAACCTGCACGTTGTGCACATGTACCCTAGAACTTAAAGTATAATAATAATAAAATTTAAAAAAAAGAAAAAAAGAAAAGAACTCGTATATGAGTGTCTATATAGGAATCTCTGGCCTAGTCCTATAACCAGGTCTCATCATAGCCCGAGCTGGGCAGTACAAGCTCAACTCCTCAGAAATAAACTCCTGTATGTCAGAGGAGTTGCAACACTGGGCTCATTCATATCAGTTGTGAAAACATAGGTTTGTATGTTTGTTTGTTTGTTTTTAGATACAGGATCTTGCTCTACCACCCAGGCTGGTGTGCAGTGGCACAACCACAGCTCCCTGCAGCCTCAACCTCCCAGGCTCAAGCAATCCTCCTGCCTCAGCCTCCTGAGTAGCTGGGACTACAGGCATGTGCCACCACACCAAGATAAGTTTTTAATTTGGTGTAGAGATGGGGTCTCCCTGTGTTGCCCAGGCTGGTCTCTAACTCCTGGCCTCAAGCAATCCTCCCACCTCGGCCTCTCAAAGTGCTGGGATTACAGGTGTAAGCCATTGCGCCCGCTTTGGGACTTGGATCTTAAAACAACGAGAGTGGAATTGAAGGATAATAATATAAAGCTAAATAAGAGAGAAGTCATTGATTAGGTAGCACTCACACGTTCCTTGAGGTTCAAATTCTGGAAGGACATCTAGAGCTGATCATGAGAGTCTGACGTGAAGGCACCTGGAATAGTGGACACAACAATGCCTTCTATAAATATGGTGGAATTGCCAGATCTCCTTAGCATAGAGATGGGAAGGGGTGAGAAGGATAAGAGAAACTGGGATGCTAGAATGAATTGCACATGGAAAATTAGAGACCTCCTACCTGACTTTGTTCTCTGGGAGGATTCAAACAGACCCCTCCCCACTTCACTATGGCTCTAAGCAACGCATGAATGAATGGGGCATTAGCCCATTTTGGAAGCTACTCAGTGGCTGTTATCTATAGGCCAGGGTTGAGACTGAATGATGCAGCCATACAACTAGGTTCCCTAATACCAATGACATTGATTGAATTCTGGTGGAGGAAATGCCAGCAGTTAGCCATCAGCTGCAAGGTGGATCTAATTCCTGTAACTAGCGTCGACCCAGGGTAACAGTCAGGATGTCTGATGCCTGGGGAACCTGTGGTTTCCGTGGTGTTTCTCTATTGCTTTCATAAAAAGAAACTAGAACTAGCAAACAGAAAACTCTATCAGCTGCATCAGTGCCGAGCCCCTTAATCAGTTTGCAAAGCTAAGGCAGCTGACAGACCTAGAGCCCACTGATAGGAGGGAAAACTAGATTCTGCTGAGGAAAGACCCTGCAGCACTATTACAAGAACATAATGGGTAAATATTTCAGTTACTTTTCCTCAATGGTATCCATAGACAATTGCCAGGACATTAGGGAGAATGGAATACCCAGAAATTTTTAGGAGTCTTACATATGAACTTTTGGCCCAAATTCTTCTCACAGTAGAATAACTGGTTCTGTAGAGTTTCCCGGGTCATTCTCCAAGTTTGCAAGTGTATAACTGAGATTATCTACTGAAGTGGGCAGAGGCTTTCTGACCTAATAAGTAAGTGTCGTTATAATAGGAAAAGCCAGGGAGAATCCCCTAAACTCGTCAAGAGAGTGCATCAGTAGCAATCATACATGTAGGAGAAATGGCAAAGGTTAGGGGCAGCATGAAGACATGAAGGACTCAGGAGCTGTGAGTACCATCATATCCTATTCAAATCACTTGTCTAATCTGTGCCAAAGTCAATTGGGACATAGAAAGTAATTGCTGTTCACCATAGACCTAAGCAGACAGTAGCCCCAATTGCAGCCACTACTCCAGAAATGGTATGTTGTTTAGTGGAGCAGTTCAAAATCATGTTTGGTGTGTCACTACTTGAGAATTATTCCTTCTTTGTACTCATCATCAGGGATGATCAAAAGCATTTCCCTTTCACATGTTGACTCTTCTACTCTCTCGCTATCTCGTTCTCTCTCTCTCTCTCTCTCATTTTTGATCATCTTGACATTCTGCATGGCATCACACTAGTCTATTGTATTTATAACATCACATTATTGAGCAGGAAGTGGCAAGTTCTGTTTATGGTCTACTAAGACAGGCACACCAAAAGGGGAGAGATTAACTCAATGAAGACTTCACGGCCTGCCACACTGGTGGAGTTTGAGGGGTCCAGCAGTCTGGGGCATGCTGGAACATCACTTCTAAGGTAAAGGGCAATTTGTCGTACCATAAACTTCCTCCTACTGACAGACAGGCACAGAGCTTGCGGGGGGTATGAGAGAAACAGCAAAGTCCAAGTTGTATCCAAAGCTTGGGTCAAATTAACTTGATGAAGAGTTCGTTTACTGAACAGAGGAGCAGGCTGGGTAAAATAGCAAAAACCAGTCACTTTAGACATACGAAATTTAAGATTCCTATTCAAGAAGCACTTGAATATGTGGGTGTGTATTCAGGTGGGAGTCACTGCTGGAGTCATCAGCACTCGGGTAGTGGTTAGAATCATGGAACTGAATAAGTTCACCTAGAAAAGTGAGGATAGCTAAGAGATTCAAGGACTGAATGCCCTAATATTTAGGGGCATTGAAGTGACACTGCCTGATAGAGCTCTCACAGGTGAGCTGATGGACTCTTGACTCACATTAACGGAGGGGGCTTAGCCTGAAGTTTAACCACCATCCCAATTCTTTTCTGGGGAGTGAACTCCCCAGATGTGATGGAATCAAGCATTTAATAGATATAATGATTGCTCAACAAGGAGTGCTTCACAAAAGCATTTAGCCAGGTTTCAGTTCATCCAGGAAATGAAGATTTTCTTTAAGCCTTCAACAATTGCATGGCAAAATTTAAACAGCCTGTTAGCCGGGCTGCTCACTCAGCTTGAATATTAACACACTTCATTTTCACAAGCCCCGGGTCCCTTTTTGTTTTTTGTTTTTAGACAGAGGCTTGCTCTGTTGCCCAGGCTGGAGTGCAGAGGCTGGGACCTTTGCTCGCTGCAACCTCTGCCTCCTGGGTTCAAACTTCTCCCACCTCAGCCTCTCGAGTAACTGGGATTACAGGTGCGCACCACCATGCCTGGCTAATTTTTGTAATTTTTTGTAGATACAGGGTTTCACCATATTGGCCAGGCAGGTCTTGAACTCTTGGACTCAAGCGGTCTGCCTGCCTCTGCCTCCCAAAGTGCTGGGATTACAGGCATGAGCCACTGTGCCCAGGCAGCCCTGGATGGCTTTGAGGAGATTCTAACTATGACTTATTTAGAATTAGATGACACAAGAAAATCTGAGAATGCTTTGAGCTCCTGAGCTTACGACACACACATATACATGTATAAATTATAGTCATTTATTTTTTCTTATTTAAAAATGATTTTTATTATATACGATATGAAAAATAGGGAAAGCTATAATGAAAAGAGTAAAACTATCCCAAATCCACTTCCTAGATTTAACTCTTGATAACTTATTGCATGTTCAACTCCAACCAAAATCTAGGTTGTGGATTTGCTCAAAGAAGACTGTAATGCAGGACTCCTATTTGGAGGATGAGAAGAGACTCATGGAGGTGGTTTCAAGCTAAGCAAAAAAGCATAGGCTTTGCAGAGTGTGAAAGAACGTCTGAGCAAACACCTCAGAATGTAAAGTCTATAGGTATTTAACATGAATGGATTCTAAATATAAAAATAAATATATATGCATGTGTGTGTGTGTGCATGTAAGGGTCTGTGCAAAGACCCACCCAGAAATGAGGATTCCATTATTGCCTTTGCACCTAGTACATAGCTGCCAATGTTACCTCTTATCCGTTCCAGGTATCCAAGGATTAAATGAGAGAGAATATTTGGAAGAATAGATACATTTTAATTGGGATCTCTATATATGTGTCTTTTCCAGAGCAAAAGTCATCTCCCTTTTCAAGGAAACCACAGTGTGTGA
Organism: Nomascus leucogenys; assembly: GCF_006542625.1. Taxonomy (NCBI): domain Eukaryota; kingdom Metazoa; phylum Chordata; class Mammalia; order Primates; family Hylobatidae; genus Nomascus; species Nomascus leucogenys. The sequence goes on along the minus strand of NC_044406.1, from coordinate 6,065,422 downwards.
TTTTCCAAGAATGTGAATTCTGTCTCTTGGTTTATGGTCATTGTACTCCAAGCAGAGCGCAATGGGAGTTTTCTTTTTTATTAAAAAAATAAACAAAGAGAGCAATGAGACGTCACTTCTGCCAACTTTTTAATTATATTATGATGGTTTTTCAGGAATAATACCTTTCTGTAATCATACATCATAAGTAAACACAATTAAACCCACACCTGAGGGCCTACAAAATCACAGTGACCTTTACTGAAACAACACAAAATTATTTGAGAAATGTTTATTGGAAAACATTTTCCCCTCACTCTTATGTCTTCTATATATCAATACCCAAATGTTTGTATTATTTTTCATCTCTGCAGTTGGTAACCAGGTGCTGGCATTGCCAGGATTGCAATCATCGGGAGAGGGTTTTTTTTCTGCCCTCTGCTGTGGGCCATCTCAGTCTTTCTGAGGAGGCCTCTCTGTCACTCCCCTGCATGACAGGCCTGCATCAATAACACCTCTCATGACACTCTGTGATTTTCCAAGAGTGTTAAGAGTGAAACCCACAAAGAGGTGCTTCAGATCCCCACATGCTAGGTATTTGCCATTTGAAGAACTCTCTCAAATCTGTGTCGAAAAGAACAATATGAGTGCTATTAATGTCTTTGCCCGGAACTCCCATCCCCCACCTTAGTATCAGAATACAGTTGCTGTCCTTGCCAAAACAAAGACACCTGGTTCCATATGTCAGTGTTTTCTTCTGCTTCTCACTACTGAACAGCTACTCCCAACAATTCCTGAATCTACGTCAAATCCCAGTCCCATAAATCAGACAACAGTCCCATGGAAACATAGATGGTTGAGTGATAACATTGAAAGTATAAGGATCATATGCCTTTTGGTTATTAAACTCCGGCTTATAGGTGTGCAATATTTTAAAATCCAAACTCTTCATTAATTCATTCAACAAATATTTACTGGATACCACTGTGCATTAGACCCTGAGCCACGTGCGGGGAATTCACCACAAAGGGTGACCCTTTTTGTATGTGTTTTTTGTTATTTAAAATTTATTTGTTTAGTTTTTATTTCTATATTCAACAACTTTTATTGGATACCTCCTAGTTCTAAAAACTGAATTTTGCAGTGAATTTTTGAATTGCCCAGCAGATTACATAGGAGTCCCTAGGAACAATGACTACCCAGAGATGGTCCCTTATTGTTTCTGCTAAATGGATAAGATCTGCAGTGGTAATACTACTAAAATGGATAACTAATTACAACTGGGATGATCCTAACATCAAAACTAATGCGTAGGAAGCTCTTGATCCCTGCCAGAGGCCATGCTATAGCTTTTTGCATGTTTTTAAAATTTGTTTAATTTAGGAAAAAATTTAATTGACAAAAACCTGTGTAAGTGTATGGTGTACAATATGATGTTTTGGTATATGTATACATTGTGAAATGGTTAAATCAAGCTAATTAACATATGTAACCTCATGTACTTATTATTGGTTTTGTGGTAAGAAAACTTAAAATGTACTCTTTTAGCAATTTTCAAAGATACAATATGTTGTTTGTAACTATAGTCGCCATGTTGTACAATAGATCTCTTGAGCTTATTCCTTCTGTCTCATTGAAATTTGTTTCCTTCGTCCAACATCTAAATAACCTGACATTGGTCTTATTAAAACTCCACTCATATAGATGCCAAATCTAAAATTTTAGAGTAACTGGTCCAATATCAGCACATCATTAAAAAGAAAGAAAATACTGAAATGCAGATGCACCCACCCTATAACATGGATGTCCCTCAAACACATTGCACTATGTCAAAAAGCCAGACAAAAAACAACTGCAAATTGCATAAATCCTTTTACATTGAAAGTCCAGAATAGGCAAATTTGTAGACACAGAAAGTAGATTAGTGGTTGCCAGGGGCTGGAGGTGGAAGAAGGAATTGATTACACATAGGCACAAGTGATTTTTTAGGGCAATGGGAATGTTCTCCAATTGAATTGTGGTGGTGGGTGCATAACTCTATAAATTATTAAAAGCCATTCAACATGTGAGTTCTATGGTATATAAATTATACCTCAGTACAGCTGTTTTAAAAAAGAAAGAAATGGTCCTTGCCTTGGAAACCATGAGGGACCCTGTCTTTCAGGGTGATTGATCCACATTTCCACATGGTTTCATGTTTATCATCTCCCTCACCAGGAGACTGCATGGCTTCCAGACCCCACCTTTTCAGCTGAAGTTTAGCTGCCCTTCAGAATACAGGATGAATTGCCTCTGATCCCCACTCCTATCTGAGCTGTCCATGCCTGAGGTTGCAGCCAAGTGCAGGGTGCAAGTTCTGTTCTCTATGCCCTCTCTTCCTGAACAAGTCAGTGAGCCTGCGTCTTGGTGTGCAGGAGAAGCAGTATGTATCCAGCCCCTGCTGTGTGCCAAACATAGCCACTTTGCAGAGGTCTTTTATTATTCCTCATAAAATCATGGAGAACACATCTTATCATCTCACTTTTCAGGTGCAGCAAGTGACATGTAGAGAGGGGAGCTATTTTGATCCAAGGTCACACAGACAATAAATGGCAGGGCCAGAATGAGATCCCAGCTGTCTCTAGTTCCAAGGGCTCTCATGTTGATTGATTTGTCTGCTCTGGTAGTGGTTCCTTATCCCCATATGCACTCTGAGTGTGTCATAATTCCATCTTATCAACGGGCATCTTAAAGATGCCAGAAGGTTGGTGAAACTTGTATTTTGCAACCACAGAGTGCTCAGCTGTGGGACAAAGTTCAATAAACAGCCAGGCACGGTGGCTCATGTCTGTAATCCCAGCATTTTGGGAGGCCAAAGGGGGAGAATCGCTTGAGGACAGGAGTTTAAGACCAGTATGGCAAACATTGTGAGGCCTCATTTCTGCAAAAATTTTAAAAATCAGCCAGGCATGGTGGTGTGCACCTGTAGTGTCAGCTACCCAGGAGGCTGAAGTGGAAGCATTGCCTAAGCCTGGGAGATCAAGGCTCAGTAAGCCATGATGGTGCTACTGCACTTAACCTGGGCAATAGAGTGAGACCCTGTCTCAAAAAAAAAAAAAAAGAAAAGAAAGAAAGAAAAAAGAAAAGAAAAAGAAATTTCAGTAAATACGTTTGCAATGCCTTCATTACTTGAACTCTAATTACATTTTAACTAAAGCCAATCAAAAACCTTGAATAAATGTAGTACTAAATTGTCTGTACCTAACATATGTCTTCAACATTTAATTTTTAACACACCAATGAGGCCAAACACACTTTAATTACTGCATACATTTTTTCAAAATTCTACTAAAGTCCTTTTCTAAAAATAACATTTTCATTGCTCAAGGATCACGTAAGACAAGCTGAGAGGATGAACAGCATTCTGGTCTTAATAGAGGACACAAAACTCCAGATAAAGAAATCGGGATATGTAGGGAGAAAGCGAGGCACACATGTTTGTCAAAGTGTTTAAAAAAATGCTGGAGTGTTTTTCATGACAATTTAGAAGAAGACAATGAGAATGGAAGCATGTGTAGAAGAGGAACTCATAAGATTGTATTTAATTTCAAGAACATCAATATTTAGTAGTGCAGCAAGTAAGTTTCTATTTAAAGAATTATACAAATTGTGTTATTTATATCAGTCCTTCTCAAATGGGAGGATTTTGTATGTGGGTACACACACACTTTATGTGAGACAGTCAGCAATGTGTGGAGACATTTTTTTGTTTTCACAACTGCGGGGAAAAAGGGCTACCAGCATTAGGTAGGGACCGAGGACTCTTCCAAATATCCTACAATGCACAAGGTAGTTCCCCCCAACAAAGCTATTCAGCCCCAGATGCTGAGAGTGACAAGGTTGAAGAAATCTGGTTTCTACTGAAGCCATGAAGAACTTCTTGTGCTGCTAAAAAAATAACTGGCCTTAGGACTTTCACTAACTTAGTGATGATTTGGATTATATATTTTCCTAGTATCACTTGATATCATTTATTAGAATTCTACAGACTCCTAGGCCGGGCGTGGTGGCTCACACCTGTAATCCCACTTTGGGAGGCCTAGGCGGGTGGATCATCTGTGGTCAGGAGTTCGAGACCAGCCGGTCCAACATGGTGAAACTTCATCTCTACTAAAAATATAAAAATTAGCTGGGCATGGTGGCGCACACCTATAGTCCCAACTACTTGGGAGGCTGAGGCAGGAGAATCATTTGAACCTTGGAGGTGGAGGTTGCAGTGAGCTGAGATCATGCCACTGCACTCCAGCCTGGATAACAGAGCGAGACTCCGTCTCAAAACAAAACAAAACAAACAAACAAGCAAGCAAACAAACAAAAAAAGAATTCTACAGACTCCCAAGTCATCAAACCGGAGCATCATTTCAACCCTTCTTTGAGGAAAGGACTTTTTTTTTTTTTTTTTTGTAGAATAACTGTGCTACCAAAGTACTGTCCAGCAACATCCCATGGGGAGGTTCATAGCTGGACTTTGAAGGCAGACATTTTCATCTGTTTTTAACATTGCCCATCATTGTGTGTAGCGCAGAATGATATACCGGATCGTATAACAACTCAAACCAGCCTTTGCAGAAAAATGTTCCCTAGATGAAATGAACAGATTTTTAAAATCTCTGTTACAAGTATGAGATGTCATCAAGGAGCTTCATTTCAGAGCTACCTTTGGCTGTGAGATAGGAATTCATCTCTCTTTAGGATTTCTGTTTAGAAACTGCTCAGATATGGATGTTTTGGTTTTCAGGCTAAGTTTCCCAGGCCTGATCATTGAATAAGTAGATTGATTGTGCTTCAAACAGAAGGACCTACAAATAAAGCTGCTCCAAGCTGCTCTATTCATTAATTTTGTGCAGTCACAGCAGCAACAATTATATATTGATTTATTAGAGAAATTTTGGGTTACTATAGCTGCATTTCATTCTCAAACACTCATGAGAGCCACTTATGGTTTACCAAACAAAAAGCATTTTTCCAGTTAATAAACTTCTTATTTATCTATTAATCCTCACACAAAAGGACATTCATAAAATCCTTCTGAAGGCTTGCTTTGGAATTTTGAATGAAAGGCATCCACTGTAGAGAACCACATTTTATTCCTGCAGCTCAGGTTTTTTATGATTCTGTGCAATCCTGGGTGCGTTCTGCCTTTAGCCAAGGATGGAATGTGGTCCACATCCTCCATTCAAAGGCAATACTTCAGCTTCATGCAGCACTAAAACTTACCACATTGGTGAGAAAAGCAAGACTTCAAGGTTGCCATAACTCTTGATTTTGAGGTTTGGAAATCTTGTACCCAAAACTACTCTCTCTTTATTTATTTTTTTCTTTTTTGAGACAGGGTCTCCCTCTGTCGCCGAGGCTGGAGTGGAGTGGCACGATCTCGGCTCACTGCAACCTCTGCCTCCCAGATTCAAGTGATTCTCCTACCTCAGGCATGCGCTGCCGTGCCTGGCTGATTTTTGTGTTTTTAGTAGAAACGAGGTTTCACCATGTTGGCCAGGCTGGTCTCCAACTTCTGACCTCAGGTGATCTGCCTGCCTCGGCCTCCCAAAGTGCTGGGATTATAGGCATGAGGCCCAGTGCCTGGCCAAATCCCTCTTAAGAAGGGATATGAATGCTAATGGGGGTCTTTAATGGAGGATGCAACAAGTGTGTTTGAGTTCTGTCATTGACTTTACAAAGTAGTGTATTAGTCAAGGTTCTCTAGAGGGACAGAACTAATAGGATATATTAGTTAATATATATATAATACATAATATATATATGAGTTTATTAAGTATTAACTTACACAATCACAAGGTCCCACAATAGGCTGTCTGCAAGCTGAGGAGCAAGGAGAGCCAGCCCGAGTCCCAAAACTAAAGAACTTGGAGTCTAGTGTTCGAGGGCAGGAAGCATCCAGCATGGGAGAAAGATGTAGGCTGGGAGGCTAGGCCAGTCTCTCCTTTCACGTTTTTCTGCCTGCTTTGTATTTGCTGGCAGCTGATTAGATTGTGCCCACCAGATTGAGGGTGGATCTGCCTTCCCCAGCCCACTGACTCAAATGTTAATCTCTTTTGGCAACACCCTCACAGACACACCCAGGATCAATACTTTGTATCCTTCAATCCAATCAAGTTGATACTCAGTATTAACTATTAACCATCACAATTAGGGTAGAGTATCTGAGCATAAGGATGGAGAAGTCTCATCTATTAGACGTACCTAGCTGTGGTTAAAAAGAAGATCACTTCCTCCAACTCACGGGAATTAAATTAGGGTGTGAAGGGTGTTTGTCAGAGGAGATTAGAATGCTATTGCCTCTTGTCTTTCTCCTTATTCTCTCTTCTCCCTCCATCCTTTCTCCCCATCCTCCACCCTGTCTCTTCCTCCTCCTTTCTCCCATGCAATGCGAATGTCCAGGAAGAATTGGAAACCGCTGCTCATAAAGCAGCGGTTCATGAGTTAAGTTGTCTTTGTGCTGGGAGAGCACCTGCATGTGAACACACCACCACATTGTTTGCAACCACAGAATGACGCTTCAACTCCTTTCTTCTTTCCCACTTCCCATGAATGTTTGTATAATATTTAACCATTAATTATGTAATGTTTGTCAAGTGTTTGAAGCTCCTAGGGAAAAGGCAGTAAATTAACAGCATTATTATTAGCACTTTCCCCATTAAATTTCCATTACAAAACGCATCAAGAAATGAGGAGCGGCCATCTGTCATACAGCTTAAATGCTTACAATCTACAGGACTGTGTTTACCTCAGAGTGGCGGTACTTTGTAAGCCATATATGAAAATAATTTGCAAAAATGAGTTGAACAGCTGCTGTGTCTTGTACTAAATTTAACACCTTGCTGGCAGTTATTATTTTTAACAACATGAAAAGCAAATCACAGTTTGCATTGCTCAGTTCTAATAATGACCATGTAAGCATGCATCGTGTTATACCATAAATAATTTCACTGGGAATGAACAAAGGCAGAGACTCATGTTTGGCTTTCTGATGGATCTCAGGGTCTCAGTCAAGGTCAGTTTTTGCCCAAGCCACAGCACAGCCTGGAGAATGACCAGAGAGGTTGTTTTCAGGTAGGGTTCAGTGAGCAGGGGCATCGTGGCCCTGCCTAATCTTCACCTGTGCTTTTCATCAACACTGAGATTACCCCGCTTTTGATCCCTGCTAATCTAATAGGTGTAAAAAGCATCTTAGCTTTTTAAAATTTCTTCAGTATTCCGTAGAATTGAATATTTTCTATGCATATTTGTGTTAAAGAAAATAATATTCAATGGTACTTGTTAAAGCATGGTAAGGAAGACTTTATTCAGGACCTTTGAGTTAGGTGTAGGGCCCAGAGCCATGGAAACCAGCGGTTTCCAATTCTTCCTGGAAATTTGCATTGCATGGGGGAAAGGAGGAGGAAGAGGAAGAGATGGGTTGGAGGTCGGGGAGAAAGGATGGAGAGAGAAGAGAGAAGGAGGAGAAAGACAGTACGGGGTCTTGCAGTGAGGGAGAGAGATTGGGCTCAACTCTGAATATAGCATGGGCAAGTGGGAATTTATAGCCAAGGAGCAGAGTGAAGGTCAGTAGAAATTTGGACATTGGATGGAAAATGACTAGAAGGAAACATCAGGGGTAAAGGAGGTTCTGGATAAACCCATCTAACAGGATTCTAGCTGAAGACAGGCCAGAGTCACCAGATGTCACCTGGGGAGGGTGGAGGATGAGGAACTCACTCAGGTATTGAGGGTGATAGGATATCGAGTGTGGGGAGTTCCTGCCAAACTGACTTAGCAGGGTTCTCTGCTAAAACTGGATTTTACAGGGAGGTACACAGGTGGGCCTAGGAGAAGATTCAGAAGCCTGACTACAGTTTGGCCAGACAGAGAATCTTTGTCATTCGCCATTGGTACTTTATTTTTTTTAAACTTCTTGTTCATACTCTTGTCCATATTTGACTTGAGTTGTGATCTTTTTCTTTTATATTTCTAAGAGACCTTATTTTAGAAAGAAAAGCATCTTAACTAGACATATTGTTCTAAGTACTATTTTTCCCTCCAAATTTTCATTTCACTTTTAGATTGCTTATGCAATGGTGAGTGTGTGTGTGTGAGAGAGAGAGAGAGAGAGGGAGAGAGAGAGAGAGAGACAGACTTCACTATTTGGAAGTGATATAATAATACATTTTCTTTTTGACTTCTGGGCTTAACGGTGATTAGAAAAGCTGTTTCTAAGCCCCTCTTACCCCCTCAAAAAGCTATCAAATGATTTCTTTTTTTTTTCCTCCAGACTGAGTCTCGCTCTGTCACCCAGGCTGGAGTCCAGTGGCACAATTTCAGCTCACTGCAACCTCCACCTCCTGGGTTCAAGTGATTCTCATGCCTCAGCCTCCCGAATAGCTGGGATTACAGGTGCCTGCCACCACGCCCAGCTAATTTTTTTTTGTATTTTTAGTAGAGACGGAGTTTCACTGTGTTGGTCAGGCTGGTCTCGAACTCTTGACCTCGTGATCCGCCCGCCTCAGCCTCCCAAAGTGCTGGGATTACAAGCGTAAGCCACCACGCCTGGCCTATATTTTCATTTTTTAAATAGATGTTTACATTACATATAATTTATTTTGATGCAAATTGTAAGAAAGGAATACCATTTGTGTTATTTTTCCAAATGGTTTTTTAGTTGCCCCAACATCCGTATTTTTTAAATTATTCATGTTTCTAAAATATAACACTAACATCGACTAAATTCCCATGTCTATCTGGTCATTTTTCCTGACATTCTGCTCGCTATATTGATCTGTCACTCAGGCCAATACCAAACCATTCAGATGTGGTTTTTCAAACGCACGTTACTGAGGATTAAAAGCATCCTCAGTAGTTGCATTTTCTTTCTTGAATGACCTGGGATGGAAGCTACTATTTGCAAACCCTGAAATATGTCTTTACACATAGGAGAAATTAAGTGCCAATGCATTGACCAGAAACCCCATCAATATTTTCACAAAGCAAAGCCATTCTTGTCACTGAAAAATTTTTGTAGCAAAGCCAAGCCATTCTTGTCACTGAAAAGTTTTTGTAGCAAATCAAAGCCATTCTTGTCACTGAAAAGTTTTTGTAGCATTGAAACTACACAACTCTTAGAGGTGAATGACCTGGAGTTTATCAGATATGTTACAAAATATCTTTAGGGTGCCTTATTTAAAAGTCAACTGATAGTTTTCTATTAGGATCTTTGAACTTCGTGTGTAAATGTGCAGACCTGAAGGCCACGGTGACTTTCCTCCTAGATACAGTAGTAGATACAGAGTATTTGGTCTTGACTCCAAACACAGATGTATGAAAAACCATGTGTCAGGACTTCCTTTGGCTGTTACGATATCCTTTGGCTATGAGTCACACAAAGCTCTGCTAGGGTAACTTAAATAGACAAGGGGTTTGTGATGGTTAGTTTTAGATGTCAACTTGAGTGGATTGAGAGATACTCAGATAGCTCTTCAAGCATGATTTCAGGGTGTGCCTGTCAGGGAGTTTTTGTAAGAGACCGGCATTTGAATCAGTGGACTAAGGATCCACCATCATCCAGTATGGGTGGGCACCATTCAATCATCTGTAGGCCCGGATAGAAGAAAAAACAGAGAAAGGCAAATGAATTTGCATTATCTTTGTCTTGTGGAGCTGGGAGACACTTCTCTTGTTCTTGGACATCATCACCCCAGCTTCTCTGGCCTTTGGACTCCAGGACTTGAACCAACAATGCCCCTCTCACTCCGCTTATTGTCTGCGGGATCTCAGGCCTCCAGCGCTGAACTGAGAATTACACCATCAGTTTCCCTGGTTCTGAGGGAAGTCCCTTGGACTGAGCCACGCTATTAGCTTCCCTGGTTCTCCAGCTTGTAGATAGCCTGTGGTGGGACTTCTCAGCCTCCTAATTGTCTGAGCGAACTCCTCCAATAAATCCCCGTTTCTCTATCTCTCGATCCATCTCTCCTTATCTCTCTCTACTTGTCTATCACCTATCTATTCATTTATTCTATTATCTATCTATCTATCTATCTATCTATCTATCTATCTATCATCTATCTAATCTATCCATTCATCCAGCTAGCTATCAGATCTGTTTATCCAGCCACTTACCTATCCATCTATCATATCTATCTCTCTATTCATCAATCATATTTAACTATCTATCCAGCTAGCTATCAGATCTATCTATTCAGCTACCTAGCTATTCATCTATCACATATACTTCTTCATCCATCCATCATATCTATCTATATATCTATATCTATTCATCTGTCTATCTCTATATCCACCTATCTCTCTACCTACCTACCTACCTACTTACCTTCTACTCATTCATTTATTCTATCTATCTATCTATCTATCTATCTATCTATCTATCTATCTATTATCTATCCATCCTATTGGTTCTCTTTCTCTAGAGAAACCTGATGAATACAAGGTTGATTCATCTCTGGAAACTATAGGGATTGCTGTGTTTATGGTTATTCAAGAAATGTACCTATGACATTGACTTCTTCTGTCTTTACTCCCAAGTGGTTTTATCTGCATGGTCATCGAATACCTGCTGGGCCTATAGATATCGTGCTAAATTTCTAAGCAGAAAGAAAAGGGAAAAGAAAAATGGACAACAATAAATGATACATATGTTTCATTGGCCACTCTCACAGCACGTGGACACTCATCACTGTAGAAAAGGTAGATGAATCTAGTTATTTTCCTAGCCTTTGGAAAGAGGCAAATTAAGAGGAAAGGAACTAGACATGGTGATAGAGTTAGCTAAGCTATAGTGTCATACTGTAAAAAAAAGGAGTCTTTCATCTTCATGTCAGCGGCAGCTCTAAATTAATTAAACTAAACCCATGCCTAAATATATCTTGAGAAAATGCTTAAATTCAAAGCCATGAAAAAAATATTGTTGGAAACGGGTGCTTGGTGTCACGAAATCACCACTGAGACAAAGGATCTCTCAGCAAGCCTAGTTTATTTTCTGCAGAAAGGGTGCCATCTTGCTAGCAGTCTTGCCACGAGAGCACACCTGAACAAAGGACACAGGGACATTTATAATCTTTGCAACCTGATGCAATCGTCCTATGGCTGTGTCCCATTTCCATTGGCTGGAACAGGACCTCACATTCTAAGCTTGACCCGATTGGCTAACAGCTTGAAACTTTTCTAAAGAGGCAAAGGGAAAGAGAACAAAGAAAAGAGGAAGCTAGTCATGAGAGGGTTAGGAGGGTTTCCAGATAAGGAATGGCACGCACTATGGTCTGGGGCTTGCTTAAGCCTATCCAGGCATGCCAGGTCAAGTCAGAGCAGCTGCACTGGAACATATATAGACATGCATAGAGCAAAGAAATGCCAAGCTCTTTATGGTTTTAAGAAACTTTGAAGAAGAACTTCTCCATTCCTCACAAATACGAAGACTTCAATCCTCCATATCTTTAAGAAATAAGATATTTTTGATATTTTGATATTTTCTTTGAGAAAATATCAAGTTAGGTCCATAATTCTCCTCCAAAGTATAAGCTGTGAAAAGGACATGGGGATTTGGGGACCTAGCATTGTAACTCACAAATTCTACAACCAAACAAGGAAAATATTCTGTCATGCAAGAATTTTAAATGGATGCTGATCTTTAAAATACTCAAGTACTCCAATAAGCTAATAGATGAATCAAATTAATATCCCCATGAAGAGAAGTTATACCTATAAACAAAAGGTCAGTGAACAATTGAACAGTGAAACTCTTAGCTAATGTCTGAACACTGGATGATATCATGGTGACTAAGCACAAGACAAGAGCCAAAACTAAATCTTAGAAGAGAAAAAAAAGATGTAGCATTTATACATTAAAACATAATGAAACATGTTATATATAACAAATATAACATATTGTAACTAACATGGTTACATTAGTCTTGATCTAAAAACTCAATTCATTTTAACACAAATCTATGCAAAGTGAAGTTAAATGCTACTGAAGATTGCACTAAATCTCTCATTACTAAGGGTCAGAGGGCAGTTGATGCTAGTATAGAGCTAAGTATCCAAATATATTTTGTTTGATATAATTTCTAAATAACCAGATGGGGGAAAAAGCCAATAATATTTGAGCCATCAAGTAAAAAAGAGGACATAAGTAAGAAAATAACAAGAAAAAACAAAAATACAGATTTGAGAAGAAAAATGGCAAAGAATCAAATATCATCCACTGATGGAATTATATGTACTTAGACTGCTAACTTGGTAGCTGTACTTTAGACTTTAGACATGTGGTTCCTTAAACATTTTTCCCAAAGCAACTTGCCTTGTTCCTTTAAAAATTCAATAGGTTCTCACTGATAACAACAGGTCAATATAACTGCTAGTTTCAAATCAGGGATTATGTCCCACTTCATCTCAGTGTCAAGTGTGTGAGTCAACAATCTCAAAACAACAACACACAGGTAATTATGATTTATCTCTAACTTATGGAGGTTGGAAAACACTTGAGAATCACTCATTAGAGGCTTCAGTATTGGGACTCTTTTTGGCAAGAAATAAACCAGGTGGTGGTAATATTCCACCAAGAATCAAGGCTCAGGAGATAAATAGATAAATTAGATATGCCTTACCAGAAACAATAAAACCCTTCTTAACCAAGGTGGAAAATCCTTATTTAGCATCTACTGGAGACACCCCCCATTAATTACGGGGGTTTTTCATAAAAAATTTAAAGTCTGCTAAAGAGAAATTCTGTTGTTGATACTAGGTAGCACATGGTATCAATAACTCTCAAATTCAGAGGAAGCTATGTGACTTGGGCTGAGATAATTAAGAAAGGCAGGTGGAAAACGTAGTATTTCACTTAATCTTAAATTATGAGCTGCTTTTGATGTGTATAACTATGTAACAAGGAGATGTATAATCATGTGAATTGGTCTTTTTTTTTTTTTTTTTTTGGTTTTTGGAGTTTTTGTTGTTTTGAGACAGGGTCTCGCTCTGTCACCCAGGCTGGAGTGCAGTGGCATGATCTCAGCTCACTGCAGCCCCAACTTCCTGGTCTCAAGCAATCCTCCCATCTCAGCCTCCTGAGTAGCTGGGATTACAGGTGTGAGCCGCCATGCCAGGCCTCGTGTGAATTGTTCTAAGTAAAAATACAAAGAACAAAGCCAGGTGCAGTGGCTCATGACTATAATCCCAGCACTTTGGGAGGCTAAGGCAGGAGGCTCACTTGAGGCCAGGAGTTTGAGACCAGCCTGGGAAACACAGCAAAACCCCATCTCTACAAAAAATTTAAAAATTAGCTGAGCCCGCTGGTGCACACCTGTAATCCCAGCTATTTGGGAGTCTGAGGGGCAGATTGCTTGAGTCCAGGAGTTTGGGGCTATAGTGAGCTCTGATCACATCACTGCACTCCATCCTGGGCAACAGAGTGAGGCCTTGTCTTTGAAAAAAAATACGAAGAGGAAGGCATAATCAGGTTGGCTGAAATACAGAATGAACATAAGAAACAGGCAATAGATAAAGCTGTTCAAAAACGTGCTTGCCCTGCCTGAGGGTTAAGGATTATTGATTCAGGAAGAGCTGCCCAATGAGTGTGGCACAAATAAGTTATATGTGATTTTCACAACTGAAATAAATTGAGGCTACTTTTCTTCAGACAGCTTACCTTTGGGATTCCAGCTCTATCTTTGCTCCAAAGATGTGACCTAGACAAGGTTATTTAACTTCTAACCCTTAGTTTCATCTCTGTGAAATATGGATCATAATATTTCCTAGGTCCTGGGGATTTTTATGATTTTGAATTAATTCAGGTAAAGCACTTGGCATCTCCCTGGTCATATATTCATGTTTCTTTAACTATTGCCATTTGGACTTGTTCAGAAGAAAAATATTGAAGAGCTAGTGGTGTCTCAAGATGAAACTATTCAACCAGAGTTGGAAACTAGAAACTAAGTCAATGTACAGTGGGATCTATCTGCATGGAAATGACACCTGAAATCAAAGGAAGGAGGTATAAGGATATATAGTGATTTCACAACAAGGATTTATGTTTCTGTTACTAAAACATTCAGGGAAAAATTAATTTGTTAAAAGATTTAAAGATCTATAAACCTGGGACTAAAGCAGAGGTTTCTATGAATTCTCCCAAGTATCGGCTTAGTTTATAACTTTGGCCATATGAAAGTCTTTCCCTTTCCTCCCTACAGTCAGGAGAATATTCAGCCTGCTCTTCTTGGCTCAGCTTTTTGATTAGTCCTCACAAAGCTTTGTATTTCAAGTTGTGACACATTTAACTTTCTGACCTTCCTCTCCATCTACTTAAAAAAATCTGGTCATGCCCAGGTATGGAGGCTCACACCTGTAACCTCAGCACTTTGGGAGACCAAGGCAAGAAAATTGCTTGAGGCCAGGAGTTTGAGACCGGCCTGGGCAATAAAGCGAGACCCTGTCTCTACAAAAAATTTTTTAAAAATGAGCTGGGTGTCTCGGCGGTGGTTGTAGTCTCAGCTACTCGGGACGCTGAGGTGGGAGGATCGCTTGAGTCCAGGAGTTCGAGGCTGCAGTGAGCTACGATCGCACCACTGCACACCATCTGAGGTGACAGAGCAAGACTCTGTCTCAAAACAAGCAAAAAAATAAACAATAGAGTCTTTCTCTGATGTTTGGCATGAGCAAGATGTGGCATTTACCTCCACACCCAACTGTATTTCCTTAGGCACTAAACTTTGGCTTGTTCCGGTATTGCCTTGGTTTCCCCTAGATCTTCCAAAATTGAAGCTTTGGTCTGCGTTGAAATATGGGACCCATGCTGAAAAGACTAAAGCCAAAATGTACAATGTAGATATTAGGAAGACGGCTACTTCTTCGCCAAATCGATTGCCTCTTTTTCACTGGCACTTGGCCAAACAGTACTTCACAGCCTATCTTTCAGTTAGGTGCAGTTCCTGGACATATTCTAGACAATAGTTAATGAACAGAAGTGATGTGTGCCACTTCCAAGACTGGCTCACAAATTTCTCTGATGAATTTCCTCCATGTTTCTCTCACTTTCTGTGGCCTGGGATAGAAATAAACCCTACCACTTCCCCACAGGGAAACCTTGGACACCATGCATTGAAGATGAGTCCTGAAAAGATGGCTTGGAAACAATGATCAGAGTGAAGAGACAAACCACAGATGACTGTGAGAAAATACTGGCAAACCATACATCTGATAAGGGGCCAATATCCAAAACGTATAAGGAACTCAATTCAATAGCAGTAAAACAAACAACATGAGTAAAAACTGGAAAAAAGGACCAGAACAGACATTTCTACAAAGAAG
The DNA here is from genome assembly GCF_006542625.1 of Nomascus leucogenys. Classification (NCBI taxonomy): domain Eukaryota; kingdom Metazoa; phylum Chordata; class Mammalia; order Primates; family Hylobatidae; genus Nomascus; species Nomascus leucogenys. The sequence continues at coordinate 6,050,098 of NC_044406.1, read as the reverse complement.
ACATATGAATGGCCAGCAGATTTATGAAAAAATGCTCAACATCTCTAATCACCAGGGAAATGCAAATTAAAACCACAATGAGACATCACCTCACACCTATTAGAATGGCTATTATCAAAAAGATGAAAGTGTTGGCAATGATGTGAAGAAAAGGGAACCGTTATACATTGTTGGTAAGAATGTGAATTAGTACAGCATTTTGGAAAACAGTATAAAGATTCTTCAAAAAATTAAAAACACAATTACCATATGATCCAGTAATCCAATTTTTGGGTATCTATCCCTTAGCGGATGAATAGATGCAGAAAATATGGCTTATATATACACAACGGAACACTAGATAAACTTTTAAATAAAAGGGAAATTCTGTCATTTCCAACAACGTGGATGAACCTGGAGGACATTATGCTCTGTGAAATAAGCCAGGCACAGAAAGACAAGTATGCATGTTCTCACTTACATGTGGAATCCAAAAATATTGAACTCACTGAAGCAGAGAGTAGAATGGTGGTTACCAGGGGCTGGTTGTGGGGGAACAGTGAGATGTTGGTCAAAAGGTACAAACTTCAGTTAGAAGAAAGTTTCACTGACCTAGTGCACAGCATGGAGACCATAGTTAATAATAATGCATGGTATATTTCAAAATTGCTAAAAGAGTAGCTGATTGATATGTTAATTGGCTTGATTTATTCTTTCTCCAATGTATAAATATATGAGAACATCACCTTGTACCCCATAAATATATACTGTTATTGGTTGTCAATTTTTTTAAAAAAAGATTGCTTGGAGCAGAGAACCCCTTCCATCCAATCCTGATAACTAGGTACCACATCCTAGATTGCTAGCAAGAAGACAACTTCTATTAAGCCAGAACATTATTCATTTTTATTTTATTCGTTACAGCAGTTTGGCATCCTCAAACTAATTTCGCAATTCTAACTATCCTGACCCAACAGGAGAATTCCAGAAAATGCTGGCCACCTGGGAGGGCCATCCACATTAACAAGGGCTCCTCTTCTGCAGGATATATTGGATATAACACCAGCTGACTCCAAGAAGACACAGGTGGAGTGTCAAATCTATTTCTTATGTAGGCATAGTCTACATTTATATAAGGCTTCAAATCCTTTTATCTCTCACAGTAAATTCATATTAGGAAATTTTGATTTAAGAGGTCATTCTTTCACCTTTTAAGTATTTACACATATTGGGACTAGTAAAACACTGGTAAAATATTAAATATTCTGAGAATGGTCCCCACAAAGTTCATGGGAAATGAATATATATCCATATATATCCATATATATTCATATATGTGTGTATATACACATATATACATACATGAATACATATTCACTTGTATATGCATATATACATGTATACAAATGAATATATATTATAAATATACAGATATCTTATAAATATACCTATAGTCATGTGTATATATACTATATATGTATATATAAACAAATTATATATACTTAAAATTATACACATACTCACTTATATATGTACATATACACTATATATTATGTACAATATATACATACATAACATATGTATATATTAGGTATATACATATATACTATATACATTATATAATATAATATGTATTATAATATTATAATACATATTATATTATATATGCATATTATACATAACATGCATATTATATATAATATATAATAATATATAATATATACATTATAATATATAATGTATATATGTATACATATACATAAAAAATATATGTATATTTGTAAGTGTATATATATTTGAAACTTATATATTTAATATTGCAGTAAGGATATTGCCCACTGTCCAGGTCTCTGCATTTCAATAAAATCAAAACATAGCAGAAAAAGGCTCAGAGAAGAAGAACAGGATGATTAAAAGTCCAGGGCCATTGCTGTATGCAGACAGCCTTAGAGGCTTAGTATGATTCCATCTGCAAACACTGAAGCTGACAGGGGATATGACTGAAGTCTATAAAACTCATAAAAGGTAGGGCTGTGATGAACACAAACTTGTTCACCAAATCCCAGTTTACCAGGACAACAGTCTTTCCCTTATATCTTGAAAGAGGGAAATTTAGAACAAACAGAGAAAGGATAAGCTAACAAAACAGAGCAGGTAGCAATGGCCAGATTGGCAGAAATCATAACCTTGAAAACCAGAGGCAGACTGCAAATATAAATAACTTCAACTAAGTACTAGAAAAATCCATGCATGACAGTTCCATTAAGGGAGCTAAAATGATGCCTAAAAATTTAAAGAGGCTAAAAGTGATTGACCAAAAATGAATGACTTAGAATTAGGCATCTTTCTAGATTTAGAGTCTTCATAACAAGAGCATTGCACACACATCCTCACCAGCTGTGCACCTTTGGAAATTGCCCCTGCATTGCTTCCTCTGGTTTGCTGCAAAATATTGTTTCTGGTAAATTTATCTCATGTCAGCCAAAGTGCTGTTTTTATGGAATTGCCCATGGAGAGAAGCCCATCATAGATTCTGAGTGACATGGAGAAGCCCTGGTACACCACTAAATTTAGATAGAATTGAGCCATACACTAAAACTCTTAAATGACCTCACTTTTTAAATCTCTTCCAGGCATGAAATAGGCCCACTAGTGTAAGATGTAGCATGGGCATTTTCGGAGGGAATAGGAGATATTCTACTCTTCCAAGAGCAGGTATATGAATCACAACGAAGTCATTGATTAAATCCCTGGATGCTTGCAGATTAAATTTAGTTACTTTTTTAAACCTTGCCTTCTGGATGATTGCACTCTAAAGCAAGTAGCATGGCTTCTGGTTACTTCCAGCCCAAGACTTTTTGCTTTTCTAGGAACTGTTTCAATTGGAAAAGGGCACTTAGTCTGTCGAAACTATCCCATTTCGAAATAGCAATGATCATACTCAACTGATTAAAAATTAGTATGTACTGTGCTTGAATGCTACACCACACAATTTCTCAAAAAAATGCTGAACTTCTAGGATTCTTCTCTTCAGTATTCCTTACCACACAAAATATGTGTTTTGTATTAATTCCTACATTACAGATCATGACTAATCTCTGTCTACTCAATAAATAGATGTTTGTTAAATATTTACTGGTTCTCTTTGGACTTACAAGGAAAAACACTTTTTGCAGTTATTTTTTCTTAAGACAGTGGATAAACACTGCCCAGCTGGAAATGTACTGCCTAGAAGTAGCTTCTGATGCATGTCTACATGTCTGCATGGTACTCAATTTCAGGGCACCAATATCTTTACTGGGTATGGTGCTCTACCAGCTTATTGTTACCTTCTTCCTTCTGTAGGCACTTTCTAATAAAAGCATGAAATTAAGTACTCCTTGTGATTTACCAGTTAAAAACTTACAAATCCCTGCTGGCCAAACATATTATAGTCTTAATTGTGGAGGTATAAATAGACATCCTCCTAGCAAAATGTTCTATAATCAACCAAAGGGAAACCCTTTATAACCATTGTCATATCAACCTTATAACTAACCCTAAATCCCCTACCTGGACTGACAGTCCAACTAGGACCACAAGGAACAGAATAATATAGTTCCCAAAGAATTGTCCAAAGGAGGAGGAATGATTTTAAATAAGCCACGCACAAAAACTCTACTACATAAAGTTCATAGTCTTGTTGTTTGCAAGATTGAGGCAATAGTCATTTTGTCCCATAAATACAAGATTATTAAGGGCTGGAAAATTATGGAGGAATCAATAGTATAGAGGTCATTTTTTTCCAACAGCTAAAAAGAAGTGTGTGTGTGTGTGTGTGTGTGTGTGTGTGTTTTAGGTAAGTAGAATCCAGCTAGAAAGAGTAATTCAAAATACAGGAACCTCCATCACAGGACACTCACCATTTGTTGTATCTTCATGTCCTCTTGAAAATCAGCCACTCATAATGCGTGCTCCAAGACTGCATAAGGAAAGATGAAACACAAGCAAGCATTGGTCTTTTAAGTGCAATACGAGAGCCAGGAGCTGAGGCAGCACGGCCAAGATCATAGGCTCTTACTATGACAACATGTAATTCAGAGGCCCCCTGTGAAGGGAGATGTCATAGGCAACTGTTGGAAATTTAATTGGTGTCTGGGACTTTATCAGTGATAGCTCATTATTTGTGTTACCCAGAGAAGAGGAGGAAAAACACACTAACCAGCATCCTTTCAAAAGCAAGTCTCAAAGACCCAACTGCAGCTTACATGCAAACAGCATTTTTTAGAGGTGACACCAGACATTGACACCAGACATGTTAGAAACAAACCCAGGCCGGGCGTGGTGGCTCATGCCCGTAATCCCAGCACTTTGGGAGGCCGAGGTGGGTGGATTACCTGAGGTCAGGAGTTCGAGACCAGTCTGGCCAACATGGTGAAACCCCGTCTCTACTAAAAATACAAAAATCAGACAGGTGTGGTGGTAGGCACCTGTAATCCCAGCTATTTGAGAGGCTGAGGCATGAGAATCACTTGAACCTGGGAGGGGAAGGTTGCAGTGAGCCGAGATAGCACCACTGCACTCCAGCCTGGATGACAGAGTGAGATTCTGTCTCAAAAAAAAAAAAAAAAAAAAAAAAAGGAAAGAAAAGAAAGAAACAAATCCAGGCTTAAGGCTGAGTGGCAAAAACAGCTGCTTGTATTGCTACTGTGCACTCAAAGCCTCTTGCCTCAATGAAACTTGAGCGTTTTCATTTAGAACTTTTGAATTACAGTTTCTGGCCTTATGGCATGTTTCATCTGGGCCACTTCCAAATGGACCCTCTGGCATGGTTATAACCAATGATAGAGAGATGTTCAGTTTAAAAATAATTACCTAAATCATCTCTGCCACTTTGATTTAGCATGAGGGGTGGTTGATTTTGTTTTCTTGCTCACTGTGAAAATTTTACTCATGGTAACATTACTTTGACTTTTAAATTGAACTCATAGACAACAAAATGCAAATTTAGAGTATATAGTTTTGGGGTTTTGTTTCTGACACCTGTGTTGAATCAAATTTGACAATGTAACTTTTCCTGAGTTGAACCAACCACGAAAATTTAGTGTTTGCTTGAGATAAGAGAATAGACGAACTGAATGTATTGGGAATCTTCTGAATCTAGTTTGAGAACATTGTACTGTCAGTAGTTCCCATACTCACCCACTAGGAGGAAGACTCGAGCATGTTATGCAACCAAATCTGTGAAACAACTTCTTGTCTTCATTCAGCTTGGCTTAATGACTTCATCTTGAGATGTTTCCTAATTTCTTAAAAATAGTTCCTTACAGGGAACAAAAAGAAAAATAGGTAATTTAAACTACTTCAAAAGTAAAAACATCTGTTCATCAAAGAACATAATTAACACAGTGAAAAAGCAACCTATGGAATAGGAGAAAAGGATTGCAAATCAGATATCTGATAAGGGGTTACTATCCAGGATACTAAAAAAAAAAAAAAAAAAAAAAAAAAAAAAAACTCTTGCAATTTAACCACAGCAACAACAAAATATTCTTATTTTAAAATGCACAAAGGCCTGGAATAGACATTTCTCCAAAGATGACATGAAAACAGCCAACAAGCTTAGGGGAAGATACTCAACATCACCAGTCATTAGGGAAATCCAAATCAAAACCACAATGAGATATCATCTCATACCCATTAGAATGGCTACTGTTTAAAACAAACAAACAAACAACAGAAAATAAATGTTGGGAAGGATGTGGAAATATTGGAACCCTTCTGCACAGTTGGTGGGAATGTAAAACCCTTCTGCACTGTTGCTGGGAATGGTGCAGTTGCTATTGTTTAATGGAGGTTCCTCCAAAAATTAAAAGTTGAATTATCATATGATCCAGCAATTCCATTTCTGGGTATATGTTCAAAAGAACTGAAATCAGAGTCCTGAAGAAGTATCGGTGTTCCCATGTTCATAGCAGCATTGTTCACAATAGTCAAGAAGTGGAAACAACTCAAGTATTCATTGACAGATGAATGGATAAAGAAAATATAATGTATACACACAAAGAAATATTATTCATACTTAAAAAGGAAGACAATTCTGACACATGATACTACATGGATGAACCTTGAGGACATTATGCTAAATGAAATGAACGAGTCACAAAAAGACAACTATGTCATGATTCAATTTACAAAAGATATCTAGAGCCATCGAATTAATAAAAACAGAAAATAGAATGGTAGTGTCCAGGGGTTTGGAAAAGAGATTGGATAATTATTGATTTGGGTAAAGAATTTCAGTTTTGTAACATAAAAAAGTTGTAGAGATTGGTTGCACAATAATATGCCTACACTTAACACTACTGAATGTTAAGATGGAAAATTTTACATGTATTTTAATACAATTAAAACTGTTTAAATTTAAAAATAGTTTCAACCTAGCACAGTGGCTTATCCCTGCTATCTCAGTACTTTGTGAGGCTGAGGCAGGAGGACTGCTTGAGGCCAAGAGTTCAAGACCAACCTGGACAAGATGGCAAGATCTCTGACTCTATAAAAATGTTAAAAATTAGCAAAGTGTGGTGGCATGTGCCTGTGATCCCAGCTACTCAGGAGGCTGTGGTGGGAGGATCCCTTGAGCTTGGGAAGTTGAGGCTGCAGTGAGCTGTGATCATGCCACTATACTCCAGCCTGGGTAACAGAGCAAGACCCTGTCTCAAAAAAAGAAAAAAAAAATCGAACATCAAGAGATTTGCCCTTTTTTCCCCTTTCAATCAAAAACTTCTAAGCCACATGTAGAATGCCATGTGTATCTACCTAAAACTAAATTGGGCCACTTTAATCAAACATAATGATTGAACAGTTCAAATAACTGCCAAATTATTTGAAAGATTTTCAAGCCAGAGAGAAATGTTGGGATTTGATGTTACATTCCTAAAGCTACCTTTATCATTCCTTCTTTTGAACATCATGCATAGACTTCTTGTAATGTTTAGCCTCAAAATACCGAAGTGCCATTTATAAACTGTGGTTGTTAGCCCACAAGCCTTCAGTTAAAATGAGCATTAAAGTTTTATGTTTTCTAAGCTCTTTTAATTGATGATACAAATGAATGGGGGAGGGGTGGTGGTGAAGTGTGTGTTATCTGAGGCTTAAATAAATATTTCAGTTTCAGAAAGCTAACATTTTTAAAGAGGCCTTGTAAAATAACATTATTTGGTGTTGTCAACAAATACTGGTCAATCAATCTTAGGTATCTTGGTAGCTACCAATAAACAAAAAAAAGACATCCTATTTTTTGTCTTCATACACATATACAAAATTAACCCTGGGAAATAAAATAACAAGAAATTCCACATGCTTATGTCAGAATGTGTAAGTGTCATAACACAAAATATAAATGCTATCATATCTAACCCAGTATCTCTTTTCTAAGAGATGGATCCAGGAAGAGCTTACTGGAGTGTCCAGGACCCCAAACATGTGGTGGAGCAAGAATCTTGGGGCTAAAAAGCTGGCCAGGCAAAGGTCACTAAGTGTGCAGGTGAGACACATAGATACTGGAACCAACTGATGTTGCCAGGTTAAGTGCCATTGCTGGAGTGAAGGAGACGGCAATAGCAAGCTTACAGGATGTAGTAAGTTCTTTCTCACCTCTTCCTGTCTCCCAATATTCTAGGTCCCCCTATTGGTAGCACTAAATATAGAGTCAACTGACAAAGGAGAAAGACATTTGCCCCATCATCACCGTGGAGAATATAGATGGTGGATTTGGAACTGACAGATAAATGCTTAATAACTAGCACAGGAACCCTCTTGAAATTTTTTACAATCCATTCTCAATGGGTATTATATGCTCTGCACACCACAAAACAACGATTCCTTGCTGACTGGCATACAGAAGTGCCTAGCTTTGGTTTATCCTGAAAGTCCAAAGAATAAACCTCTACACTGAGAAACAGCAAAGTAGGAATTTGTGAAACTCTTGCCTGAGTTTCCTGCCTGTCATCTTATCCTATGGAATTCAGACGTGCCAGACCCACAATTACATGAATCAAGTCATTAAAGTAAATTTTTCTCTTTCTCACTCTCTTTCAATAGATTAGATAGATAGATGATAGATAGATAGATAGATAGATAGATAGATAGATAGATACAGTGAGTGAGCTAACATTTGAATGTTTGTGTTCCTTCAAAATTTATGTTGAAACAACCCTATTCCAATGCAATAGTATTAAGAGGTGGGGCATTTAGAGGGTGATTAGGTCATGAGCACTTATGAGGGATTAAAGGCTTTATAAAAGAGACTTCACACAGCATTTGACACTATTGCCCTTGCATCCCTTCCACCATGTGAAGACACTATTGCCCTTTAAATATTGAGGGAGTGTTCTATCTGGTTATCGATGATGTGTTCTGCTGCATAATTCATTCTGGAGACTGGTGACACTGTGGCCACTTCCCTTCTCGAGATGCCTAAGCCTGGAGAAGTGTAAACATACATGTGAGGACTCCCCATCAGACTTTGCAAATCCTTTCCCAAGCGAGACTCATAAATAAACATAAGCAGTAGCCAAAATGTGGTTAGCCAGCAGAGAAGTGCTCACGAATAATAGCTTTATTGTGGAGTGCAGCAGACCATAAACACAGAATGCCTGTGGGCAGCCTAATGAAACCTGAAGTAATTGTAAGATGGAGTAAATGCATTTCCTTCATCTACCCTTACTTCTAAGATAGATTAGACAGATTTTCTTAAAACAAAAACTGTATCTTTTCTTATTTAGGAAACTCAGTTTCAGTTCCCTAGGTGGATAATAATTAAAATCAATGTCCATAAAGGAGATGCCACAGTAGATTTGGACATTTAAAAACAGAATAGCTAGTTTGGAGCATAATCTTTGGGTTTTTGTCTCTTCAAATATGTTTTCTGTTGACAAAGCTGAATAGCTTCCAGTTTATTCACTGAAACCACTTCTTTACATCTCACTTGCCCTTATTTTCTCTTATTTTTGTGGGAATTATCACACCCAGACCTTCAAAATTTCTCACTTGACTTCTCAGTCATTTCTGTGGAGTTTTGCAGGTATTTCTTGGTACCTATATTATTAGCCAGGACACTAGAAAGTATCAAGGGATCCAGACATCTTTCTACATACCTTGTAGATAAACATTATTCAGATCACCTAGATCTTTCCCTCCTAAAGGATCATGGCGCACAGGAGGTAAAATATTTTGTGCAAACATTGTACTAAGAAGAATAGTGATAAATTTTGGGAGAAATATTTCCTGGCTTTTTAAATGCATTTTGCATGGTGGGATTCAAAATATTGTACTACAGAATTCTGTGAGCAAAGACCTCTGGAATGTCATGAAATTTATTTCTGCCAATATATAGGTAATGTTAGTTTTTATGGAAATAGTATAACTAGGCTTGCAGACAGTCATTTCTATGTCCATCTTGATATTAAGAAAATTATTATTTAAAGGTAGATTCCAGTCACAGGGTATCTTGTAAGCATACCTATGGGCATGTTCTATCAGAAATGACCCTAATAAACATATTAGTTTATTCTACAAAGTGTTTTCATGTATGAAGAGGCAGAAGACAAGGCATAAGGTACTGTAATTTAAAAGCATCTTTATAATTACCTGAGAAGTTCTTCTTCCCTACCCGTCTTTTCCCTGCCATCCTTTCCTATTTCTTTTCTGCTTAGCTTCAGAGGTTTTTGCTTAAGAAAATATAATGCAAAAGATATAACTGTCACCCTGTTGACCTCTTTCTACCTTCTATTTACTACCTCTATTTTTTTTCTAGAGATAACTACTTTTGTGAGATTAGTGTACAATTTCCCCTCCTCTTTTTACAGTTTCAGTTACAGGACAGTGTATTATTATTTTAATTAAAATTTTCATAAGTACTAATCAGGCTCATTCATTCCCACAAACCTTCTGTATCCTCTGGCCACTTTTAGATTGAGTTGTTTGTCTTTTATATTGACTTTTAGAAATTCTTTACATATTTTAGGTACAAACATTTAGTCACTTGTATGTGTTACAAATATAAACATTCCCAGTCCATGGTTTCTTACTTGCTATGTTACTTGCTGGTTTCCTTTTAATGAAGATGGTTTTAATTTGTATGCAGTCACATTTACTTTATTTAGGGAAGAAATCTCTGCATTCCTATTCCAGGCACTAAGTTAGTATTCCATGTGGTGAAGAGGAAAAAAAGATGGAGGCTCAATAATTTGATATGCATCTTTTAATTTCTTCTTCTGTTTCCTCCCTGTGTGTCTCTTATAACTATCATGTACCTTGTTTCATTGATTTACAAGTTTCTCAGGGTTAAATAATTTTCCTCCCCCTTGCCCTAATCACTCTCTACAAGTATCTAAGAAAAAGGATTCACCCACTTTCCACGCTCAATACCAATACTCTTCTGTATGTGTTTCTGTGTTCAGAATTTCTGTGATTTATTCAAATACACCCTCCACTCTTCTCTTTGTCATTTTATTATCTTATTATCAATGGGTGTAGGAAGAAATAAATAAATGTGTGTGATTCATTTACGCTTTTTAATGTAAAGACCACACAACTGTTGCCAACTCAAGGGATTTGTCTAATGCCTTCCAGAGAGATAGTAGGGAGATGTCCGCGGTTCTGATGTTAAGAACAACTCTTAGATGCTGTGATTGACTAATAATGTAGTTTGGCTTTGTATCCCCACCCAAATCTCACCTTGAATTGCAATCTCCATGATCCAAATGTGTCAAGGGCAGGGCCAGGTGGAAGTAACGAAATCTTGGGGGCGTAACGAAATCTTGGGGGCGGTCTCCCCCATGCTGTTCTCATGATAATGAGTGAGTCTCATGAGATCTGATGGTTTTATAAGCGTCTGGAGTTTCCCCTGCTTGAATTCACTCTGTTCTGCTGCCCTGTGAAGAAGGTGGCTGCTTATCCTTTGCCTTCTGCCATGACTGTAAGTTTCCTGAGGTCTCCCAAGCAATACAGAACTGTGAGTCAATTAAACCTCTTTCCTTTATAAATTACCCAGTCTCAGGAAGTTCTCTATAAAAGAGAATGGACTAATACAACTAACACGTAAAAATCTCCATAAAAATATAAAATGACAAACTACTGCTTAGTGATATGGAAAGTAAACATATTACAAAGTGTTTTCTATTTCTGCATGTATCTTTATATGTGGCTATATTTTAAATAACCACATATGTTTATGACTGTACAACACTGCATTTAATATATTATTATTTGCATAACCACTCCCCTATTGTTGGACCAGTTGAAAATTAGCCTATTCTTTATTTTGGAGATTCTAGAAGTGTGTGTTTGAGCAACTTACATTATAATTATCTTACATTATTTTGAAAAATCAGATTCCTTGACACCACTCAAGGCTTGCCAGAAAAGAAGGAATGATAAAATCAACACTTGAATTACCTCCTTAGTTGATTTGCATATGCCTCAAATTTTTTATATTATGTATTAATTCTGTGCTTGCTATTTTAATTATGCTAGTCCAGCACCACAATAGGAAAGTTTGTAGAAAGAAATTGATGATAAAACACTGAGAATAGAAGCAGAGAGGCAACTGAAGTGGGTAAATTTAAGTATATTCCTCTCCTTGACTACTGACTTCTAGTTCCAAATTTTTCATTTAATGAGGATACTAATACATGTTCCACTATCACTGCAAACCCAAAATGTTTGAAACAGATAATGAATTTTCAGTTATGACAGTTATATAAACAGTAAATTAAGCCCTCTGGGGACACAAAGTGTGGTTTGTGGATGCTGGGATGGGAAGACAGGAGTGGCTTCTCTTAGGTGAAATTTGAACAAGCAACAATAATTATGAAGCACCAAAATGTGTTCCACAAAAGGAGATAATATGAGAAAGAGCCTGACAATGAGGGAATGGGAGATAGGAGAGGATAAACCAAGAGCGATACAAAGGCTGGCCATATGAAATAAGAAAATCTGTGTTTGAAATTAAAGTGTTTCCACTGCTATGGGTCTCCTTAATAGGAGAATGACAGATTGACATTCTAAGAAATAACATGGAGAGACTGTAGATTTCTGAACTGGTAAATAATATCTGTTGTGTGATCCAGATTATTCTGACTGAATGGAGCCCTATTTTAACCACGGCAAAATCCAGGTGTAAAATGATGAACAGTTGGATGGTGGTTTTGTGTTGCTAGCTGAAGAAATAGAGAATAGGCAAAAGACATGTGGAGCTCTTGCTGGGATTGGCAACCCAATCCGGAAAACTGCTACAATGTGTCTGCTAAATGAGCAACTTCCTCAGCTCAACTGTATTACTAAAGTGACACAAGTATAAAATAATTACCTAACATGTCCAAATTCCTTCTCATTCAAGCCTGACAAAGCTGTTATTGTATCACTCACAGCTTGCTCTACACAGCTGTTATTGTATCACTCACAGCTTGCTCTTGTGGACAGCTTAACCACCTTGAAAACCCATGCCCCTTCCACAATTAGGCATCCGTTAGTAGGCAATTTAAGCCATCATTCTATGTCTGCATCTTCTGGGGCCATTTCATTAACTATGAGCAATGTTGCTAGTCAGAGAGAGGTGTAAATTAAAGCAGCCAAAATTGATTGTAAATTTGATTACTTGATAATCATGCTCATGCAGATATTGAGATAGAGTTTGAGACTATTGAATGGAATTAGGTTTGAGATTTTCTGGAGATTTAACTAACCCTTATTCCTTTTGTTTATAATCAGCATAAATTGCAGAGCTGAGCTCGCACTGAAAACAAATTGTACTTCTCACCATACGTATCACATTCATTTTTGCCAGAAAAATGGTGATATGTTTCTGAGAATATAAAACCCAATGAGAATTTGTCTTGTACTATTTGTAGCTTTCTAATTGTTCACATTTTTCTGATTTTTTTTAAATAGAGACAGGGTCTTGCTATGTTTCCCAGGCTGGTCTCAGACTCCTGGGCTCAAGCAATCCTTCTGCCTCAGTCTTCCAAAATGCTAGAATTGCAGGCATGAGCCACTGCTCCTGGCCACGAAATCGCTTTTTCTTTACTTTCAATACTTTAGCTTGCATATTGGTCAGGAGAGATTAAAAAACAATGAATGATAAAACAGTTAATTAGAAGAATGAGAGAGAAGTTCTACTTCAACCTCATTGCACTCCCAGTAGTGAATACTAATTGGAGAGGCCTAAGGAGGTGAAGCAAGAAGAATTTTTGAAGAACCAGATTTCTTCTCAATCTGTGACCTATTCATCTTGCCTTTATGGGGAGAAGAAGCTTGTTTTGCTAGTATTCTAAAATCATGGACTGCAAACCACTTACAGCATGGATCATAACATCCATCTCTCTAACAGCAGAAAATATATTTTGAATTGTCATATGTTCTTATTGACCATTTATTGAATACTACATGCATTAATCTGCGCAAGCACACAGAAATGAGAGAGACAAAGATGTTTCAGCAAACAGCTTGTAATTGGCTTTGGCCTTCTGAGATTAAAATCAGCTACAGGTTTTGTTCCTGTCTTATGAGAGTGATAGATAAAAGAACAAATCCCTACTGTAAAAAGTGCCTTGTGTTATTTTTACGTAAAAATGTTGGACATGTAAGGCTAACAACAATTTTGTAATGCCTACCTGTCTTAAGCCAGGTCCCCAAAAGCAAACTTTAATAAGAAGACACACATGAAAACAATTGATTAATAAAGTAGCCAGGTGTATTAGTCTGTTTTTATGATGCTGTTAAAGACATACCTGAGACTGGGCAATTTATAAAGAAAAAGAGGTTTTACAGACTCACAGTTCCACGTGGCTGGGGAGGCCTCACAATCATGGTGGAAGGCGAAAGGCATGTCTTACATGGCAGCAGGCAAAGAGAGAAATGAGAACCAAGTAAAAGGGGTTTCCCCTTATAAAGCCATCAGTTCTCATGAGACTTATTCACTATGACAAGAACAGTATGGGGGAAACTGCTCCCATGAATCAATTACCTCCCACTGGGTCCCTCCCCAAACACATGGAAACTATGGAAGCTGTAATTCAAAATGAGATTTAGGTGGGGACACAGCCAAATCATATCACCAAGAAAGATAAATTCTCAATTTGATAAGAAAAAAAGATCTGGAAAATCTACAGCAAAAATTATACTTAATCATGAAATATTATAATTTCTTTCAAAGATTGGGAATAAAAGAAGGATATTGACTCTAACCACTTATAGCCAACATTGTATTGAAGTTTCTAGGACAAGAAAAAGAAATGCAAGGCATAAGAACAGAAAGAAAGAAGTTAAAGTATTTATATTTGAAGATAACGTATTTTTTTTCCGTGAAAAATCTTAAAGAACTTATCAGACACACGCTACAACACTTAATTTAGCAAGACCTTAAGACATAAAATCAACATTTAAAAATCGCTTGTATTTCTATGTCAGTAGCAAGAAACCAGAAAATGACATTTGGGAACCAAACCGTTTGCACAATTATCATCAATACAAAATAGTTAGGTGTCTACAATGAAAATGACAAGGCATTCCTGAGAGAAATGAACAGAGACATTAATAGGGACTTGAAAACAAGAGCAATAGCCATCTGGCCCTTGAAAGCTTTGGGCAACAACTCTCTCCTCCAATACCCTAACTGTGGTCCTTAGCAGACAGTCCTTCCAAAGAAGGATGCAAGTGAGAATGTTCCGAAAGAAACACATGAAGTTGGGGGATAGGCACTCAGAACCAATTGTCTGAGTAGCTGGCAGGGCAGAACTGTCATTTCCTCAGCTGGTGAAAGCCAGTAACACGTTTCAAGTAGGGAGATGAAGAGTTTGATATGGAGCTTGGTAAGTGAGAGCTGCCTACTAGACACTCAAGTGAAAATGCTGAAAAAGAAGTTAGATTTATGAGTCTGGGCTTCAGGTGAGCTCATAATGTAACTTCAGGGCTGGAGATTTAATTTGGCTGTTAACATCATCCAGTTAACATTTTAATTTGAGATTATGTAAGATCATCAAGGCAGTAAATACAGAAGAAGAAGAAACTGCCTAAGAAATAAATACTGAGGCATACTCCAAGATTTAGAATTGGGAGAGAGGAGGAAAAAGTGAAGGAGACTGATAAAAATTGACCACAAAAGTAGGGAGAAAATCAGCAGAGTGTGTTCTCTTAGAATATAAATTAAAAATAACTATATTATGTAAGTTGAAGGACATCAATTGTCTCAAATAATGTTAATAGAGCAGACAAACTGAAGATTAAGAATTGGCCATTAGATTTAACAATATGAAGATTATCGGAGACTTTGACAAGGGATGTTTTGTGGGATTGTTGGTGGCAAAGGTTTTAGTAGAGCATATTCAAGAGCAAATAGGCATTTAAAAAAGAAATTATACAAATGTTAATGCTTTATATTTTCATCATGTAGCTACCATGTTTCTAGTAATGATAAAAAGTATTAATTGGTATATTAAGCTTACTGGAAGATTTTTTTGAGACCAAATCTCTCTCTATAACTCACTGCAGCCTCGATCTCCCAGGGTCAAGTGATCCTCCCACCTCAGCCTCCTGAGTACCTGGGACAAAAGGCACTTGTCACCACTCCTGGCTAATTTTTGTTTTTATTTTTTCAGAGACAAGATTTCACTATGTTGCCCAGGCTGGTCTCAAACACCTGGGCTCAAATGATCCTCCCGCCTCAGCCTCCCAAAGTGCTGGGTTTACAGGTGTGAGCCACTGTGCCTGGCTGGAAGATATTTTTCAACTTAAAAATACATATAATGCCAAAGGCATTTTTCCTCAGGATATATTCCCCTAAACTTTCAGGAAGCAGAGAAAACATGCTTAAAGACAAAATATTTATATACCAGTATTCAGGAGCCAGTTCTCTGACACTATGGCCAGGAAGAAGAAGAAGAAGAAAAAAAACATGGATGGAGCTCCTTATTAGGATTCAGTTGGAGGGTGTTGAAGCCTAGGAGAAGACTTTAGTTCTAAAAAAGTTTAAAGAACCAAAGCAGGAAAAGGAGACAAGAAGGCCATGAGGATACCAAGCTAATGGCTGAGAACTCAGATCAATAAGGATGTCAAAATGAGGTACAAGAGATGAATTGAAGGGTTAACATAAACCAAGCAGAGACAGCAAGGAGATGACAGGTGAAGAGACAGTTCAGTGTGAATCTTGCAAACACTAAATTTTTGTCTCCACGTTTCCTCTCATTCAGGATTTGCCACTACTGCCCTACTGGAAGTTACATTTTTTTAAGGATCCATTTAACTGCAGAAATAAGTGAATTGAGAAATTGAAAGTATAAAATGAAAGTATCCCTCAGTCATGAAATGTATTATAATATTTCAATTGGCTTGGACCACAAGCAGATAGCATTTCGTTTCAGAGAGTTGCTCAGAGGGCAAAGGGAGTTTGTGTAAAGATTCCTGGGACTGCTCTCTGCTGTCCCTGGTCCTGAAAGTTGAATATCAGCGTGATAGACAGTGTTAAGGCAGTCAGGACTGCATCTGTTCTTGTCAGCTCTGATTCATATGGTACAAGGCAGGACTGAATTGTCCTTGTCAGTTACCAACTAAGCATAAAATAAGATGGGGCACATCAAATGTAGTTTTGGTGAATGGAATAGTTTAATTCATATATTACTTGCAAAGGATGCTCTTGGCTTTAATAGTTAATGCCACTCTTGTATGTAAATAAGTTTAAGCATTATAGACCCAACTTTGATGGGTTACTAAGGACTCTTTTCTTCTGATACTAAAATCATTTAAGGGACCTGCAGTTTTGTGTCCATTTGTAAAACACTAAGATATATCATTGGTTTTTAAAAAGGGATCAATAATTGTAAACTATGGTGTCAAGAATTAGAAAAAGATTAATTGCAGGTGGTCCTTGTTTAGGGTGAATTAACAACCCCAACTAGCAAGGTTCTAGCAATTAATAAAACACCCAGCCATAAGATTTACATTAGTGTTCAAAGGTCAATCTATTACAATGAAGGAGTGTATTCATTAGGAAAAGGAAACTTCAGGTAAATCTTATAACAGCCCCTCATTCTGCGCACTTCTATCAGTCTTTCCACAGGCAAAAGTCTACAGAAAGAAGAACATGATGTTCCAGTGGTAATGGATATGAACTGCTCCTCACAAACACTGAGTAGTAATTGGATTATTGTTTAGCTCTTGAACTGGCTTTCAGGAAACACAATAAAGGCTTGAGGAAGCAAATATGTTGCTCTACTTTCAACAATACAGAAATAATGACTTATTTCTGTCAGTGAAAACTAAAGAGGGTAGTGAGATATCTCAGAGCTTTCAAAATGTAAAATCTACTTTCTTTCATTCAAACCTTTTATCTCTTGATACAGATGAGATGTGTGAAGTTGTGATGGCAAGATTTCCAATTTGTAGAGAAGCAAGCCAATATAGTTGTATGGAAACACTCAAAAATGATGGATTCTAAAATACATACAGTAAAGTACATATTACTTATACTATAGCTTATATTAAAACTGAGTATAGCTTAATTTTTTTTTCTTTTCTCTTTTCTTTTTTTTATTTTTTGAGACAGGGTCTCACTCTCACCCAGGCTGGAGTGCAGTCTTGCAATCATAGCTCACTGCAGTCTCAACCTCCCAGGTTCAAGCGATCTTCCCACCTCAGCCCCCTGAGTAGCTGGGACTACAAGCGTGCACCACCACACCCAGCTGATTTTTTATCTTTATTTTTGTAGAAACTGGGTTTTGCCATGTTGCCCAGGCTGATCTCTAACTTCTGGACTCAAGCAATCCACCCACCTCAGCCTCCCATAGTGCTGGGACTACAGGCATAAGCCACCATACCCAGCCTTTTTTTTTTTCTGTACATATATACCTCTGTAACCAAATACAAGAATAAAACATAAAACTTTTTCACTACCCAAAAGCCCCCTTATTTTTCTTTCCAATCAACATTCTCTGAAGTTAAGCACTGTTTTGACCCCTAGTGTATGCTCTTGAAATTTACACCAATGAGATCATACAACACGTACTCTTTTGTGTCTAGCCTCTTTTATTTAATATTATATCTGTGCCATCCATCCATAATGTTGCATGGAATCATTCATTTTTTGTTATTATATAATATTCTATTTTAAGAATACAGAACAACTCCTTTATTTTAATAATGGACATTTGGCTTCTTTTCAGTTTGGGGCTCTGATGAACAAAGTTCCTATACACATTCTTGTTCACATCTTTTGCAGAGAATAAACACTTATTTCTTGTGACCTAGGAATAGAATTTCTGTATTATACAGTAGGTGTGTTTTCAGTTCAAATTAATACTGCCCAACAATTTTTGTAGCAATTTATATTCCTACCAGCTGTGCATGAAAATTGCTTCCATTGTGACTAACTTTTGACATTTTCTTTCTTTTTAACTTTAGCCATTTTGATAGGTTAAAATGCCATACTTTTGATTCATATTTGGCTTGATTATATATGTTACAATATCGAGTTATTTTCATATTTTTCAAATTTAAGAAATCTTGCAAAATATGTATTAAGATATGTATTAAATACTTTGTGCTTGATATTAAAAATGTTATCTCATATTAACCAACATTTATTTAATTACAGAAAATAGAGTTTGCAAGATTTACATTGCTTTCATTGGACTTAGTATGACTAAGACCTGGTTACATTTTCTTTCTAATGTTTCAGACCATTCCAGAGATTAGTATTTCTAAGCCCTTCTCACTTTTATCTCATTTTATTCCACCGCACCTGGCCATTTTCTCTTCTTTCTATTGATCTTATGATTTTTCTATAATAAGGAGATGCTACACTTAACATTTTAGAAAGACTATGTGAAACATTTTTAAATAAATTATGTACAATTTACGAATAGCTAGTAATTTAAGGTTCCTAAATGTCCCTTTTGAGGTCTTGGCATAAGTGTGCTTCATTTGATAACAATGATTGCTGGTTTAGCCTGGTGAAAATGTGATATCTGTGTGGCATACTCACATGGTATTTTATGCACAAAACAAATCTCGGGTCTCACAAATTAGTGCAAAACAGAACCCTAAACTTTTATGTGTCTTTAGCATGGCTACAGACCCTGAATAAAACAAGAAAACTATGAGCTGGTATAAATTTGACTCATAGATCTAAATGTTAGTATATCTAAAATGACTATAGCCTTTTTCAGATCCAGATGAGTAGCATTTTAAAAATAAAAGAATATCAACTCAAAGAGTTTCTACTGAAATCCTTAAAATGTATATTTACTGAGCATTTTATAAAAAATAAGAGAAAACAATTCAATATTCGAATGCAATATGTATTCACTTTTAAATTCATTCAACCAATATTTATTGAACACCTACTAGTCTATGCCAGGATTACAAAGTGTGAGACTTTATTTCATGTCTACCTAGTTGAGGAGACAGAAATTAAAGTAACCAAATACATATTTAACAGTTTCAGGTAATTATTCCTTCAGGTCATTTGGTGATATGATGGCTAAATTTTAACCCAAGTCACTCACTGATATGGTTTGGCTGTGTCTCATCTTGAATTACAGGTCCCATAATTCCCACATGTTGTGGAAGAAATCTGGTAGGAGATAATTGAATCATGGGGGCGGTTGCCCCATACTGTTCTTGTGGTAGTGAATAAGTCTCACGAAATCTGATGGTTTTATAAGGGGTTTCCCCTTTCACCTGGCTTTCATTCTCTCTTGTCTGCTGCCATGTAAGACGTGCCTTTCATCTTCCACCAGGATTGTGAGGCCTCCCCAGCCACGTGGAACTGCGAGTCCATTAAACTTCTTTTTCTTTATAAATTACCCAGTCTCAGGTATGTCTTTATCAGCAGCATGAGAACAGACTAATACACTCACTGATTTTAAACTAAACATGGAATTTGATCTATGGAAAAGTTTATCCCAACTCAGGGATTTCAAACTTCAACATTTGGCATGATGTGCATCTTTTTGTTTTGTTTGTTTGTTTTGTCTCCTACCAACCAGTATGAGTCACATTTTAGATGAAAAATGGACTCTAGCAGGCAGCTTAAACATCACAGGTTGCTGATTGGTTCTCGGCAATGCAATTCTTACAAGTGCCACTTTCTCAAGGAGGCAATTTGAGAAATGATTTTCCAACACCATCTGCCCGAAGCACCTGATGACATTCATGCTGAGCTATTTCATAAGGAAAATGTAGGATGAGAAAGACAGTGAGCTGAGGCACGTTCCTGGAATGTTCTGCAAGCACCAGTGCACCAAGCTGATAGATGACTGTCATCTGCCACCGGGGCTCATTTGTGCAAAAGGTTTTCTTCCTAGTTGATTTAACTTTTGTTAATTCAGCAACTTCCTGGAAGAAATTTGCGGTGTGTGCATTTTCCTTACAACAGCAGAAATCCCTTCAGAGGATTTCCTTGGAATACAAGACTAACGAAAGTAATCCAGATTGCCTTTCATGCAGCAAACCATTTACAAGAAAACCACACATGTGCACAGAGCATAAAAGCCCTCCTATTGAAACTGCCATTGTTCAGAAGAAGAGTAACTTTAAATCCCTAACTGAAGGTGAACTGGGTCAGGAATTGTGCAACTTAGCACTGCCAAGGGACTCAAGACTCTTCTAGGGAGGCTTCAAATACGTTTTCTGAGATTCCCATGAGTAGACATTTTACTTAATGTAGCCTGAATTTACTATATCTCTGAGCTATTCTCCCTGGAATAGTAAATGTGAGAAATAATGAAATAAGAAATGAAGGTTCCACATCAGTAATATTATATTTTGTTATAATTTTAATTGCCATTTAACACTTAGCTCAACATGTTGATTGAAGGAGAGAAAATGCTTCAATTTTGTCATCACTGACAACATTTAACTGACAACATTTAACAGGCATAAAATCTATATGTCAAATAAGAGATGAAATAACTATAGGCAATTCTTCTCCATAAGTTACCTCTGGGTTATTGACTGATCTTTATGAAACATATAAATTCCATGGAGTGTGTGATTCTACTTATGAAAGAATTGAGATAAGGAATGCATCATTTATATAGGTGACTCCGCTGATGTAATTGCATGAAACTAGCACTTCTTATGCACCAATATTTTACTTATAAAATGTAGATAAAATCTACTTCTTAGAAAGTTAAAAATATCATTCCCAAGTTTTCTCTGGTGGTCCATTTTTATGAAGCAACATTCATCTGATTTCTCCGTCTGCAAAGGTATTTTAAGACCAACAAGATCGGGGCCAGAAATCTATATTTCAAACCCGGGCTCTGCTTGTTTTTGTAAATAAAGTTTTATTGGAACACAACCACACCCATTGATTTATATTCTGTTTACAGTGTCTTTTGAGTGCCACACCAACAGAGTTGAATAGTTGCACTAGAGATACTATGGCTCCCCAAATATTTACTGGCTGGCCTTTTAAGAAAAAGTTTGTTCATACCTGAACTAGCCCAATCCCCTCCATTTAGTGATGAGGAGGCTGAGGTTCACATATATTCAGACACCACCCTAGAACCAAGCAAAAACCTCATTCAAAAAAAAATCCAGGCTGGACATGGTGGCCCACGCCGGTAATCCCAGCACTTCGGGAGGCTGAGGAGGGTGGATTGCTTGAGCCCAGGAGTTCAAAACCAGCCTGGGAAACCCCATCTCTACAAAAAATACACACAAAAAAATAGTCATGGTAGCACCCGCCTGTAGTACCAGCTACTTAGGAGAGTGAGGTGGGAGGATCACCTGAGCCCAGGAGGTTGAGGCTGTGGTGAGCCATGATCACACTACTGCACTCCAGCCTGGACAACAGAGTGAGACCCTGGCTCAAAAAAAAAAAAAAGAAGACCAATAAATTCCAAGGCCACCTTTTGAACTTGGTATTTGGATAGAACTGCAATGTTATATAAAATAATTGGTTTTCATTAGTGCCTTGCGAAGAGGGGTAAAATGAAATATTAATATACTTTTTTTAGTGTAAAAGGTAAAGAGAATTCTTTGTGTTATTGTTATACCAAATAAATTAGCTAAACATCAATGTGGATAAGATGTTAGTACATATGTCAATTTAATCAAGCACTTTCTATAGTATTGCGCCTGAGGGGGAAATGGTGTCTTTCCTTTTCTCGGTGCACATTACCACATAAGAATTATGAGTGAAACTGATACCACAGACAGTGGTTGGCAAACTACGTCCCAAGGGCCAGATCTGCTTGCTGCCTGATTTTATGCAGCCTACAAGCTAAAAATGATTCTTACATTTGTAAATAGTGTTCCAAAAGAAAAACCAAAAGAAGAATATTTCATGACATGTGAAGTGTATAAGAAATTCAAATTTTAGCGTCCATACATACAGTTTTACTAACATGCAGCCGTGTGCCGTATCACGTGTGGATTGCCCACTGTGACTTTTGTGCTAAAATGGTGCAGCTGAGTATTAGTGGCAAAGACTAGCCTGAAAAGCCTAAAATCTGATAATAGAGCTTTTTGCAGAAAAAAAGTTTGCTGACCCCTGATCTAGAAGCACTTGTGTCTCTCCTGGCGCCTGATAAGTCTCGCCTTTCAAAGCTCTGAATGCATAAGGAAAAGTTAAAACAGAGGCTTGCTTTGTTCTTGTTATAAAAATATAACTTCAGTTCTCAGCAGCTTCTCAAAAGGCCACGTGCTTCTGACCTTGTGTCCCTGTATATCTCTCTTGTGTAGTTCAGACCCTTTTCCCAAGCCCTCAAAAGAGTTGTTTTTCTTTGCACAGCTCAATGAAATTGCACAAGAACCTTGTCTGATAATAACCTGTCCCACGAATGTTGGGTAGGAGCTTAATGATGGTTGATTTAAATTGAAGTAAATGAGCACAAAATGAAGATAATCAGTGAAATGACTCCCATTTGATTAGATAAGCAGAAAGCCTGAATTCTGCCATTTCTTTCCAAACGAGTTGTGGAAGCATAATTTATGCTAATCAAATGGTATAGTCCTGACCTATGACATGGGAGTATTTGGAAAAGACTTTAATCCATTTACACAATGTGTGCATAAGTAGAGAAGACAGCTGTATTAGTCAGGGATCTCCAGATAAACAGAATTGATATGAGATCTATATGTCTCCAATAAAGATATACATATTAAGATGTGTCTGTGTGCGTGCATGTGTGTAGTCAGCCTCTATAACTGCATAAGCCAATTCTTTAAAACAAGTCTCTCCCTACATAGAGAGATACAGGATAGACAGCTCCAGTAAAGATATATATGATATATACAATCTGTGCACACACACATACACATAGAGAGAGACAGAAAGAGACTTATGATAAGAAATTAGTTCATGCAATCACAGAAGCTGAAAAGTCCAAAACTTGTAGAAACTCCAAATGATCTCCCAATTCAAGTCCTAAGGCTGGCAGGCAGCTGCAGAACCAGTAAGAGTCTATGCCCCAGTTTGAAAGCTGACAGGCAGGAGAATTCTCTGTTACTTGGGGGGAGGTCAGTCTTTGTACTTTTCAGGCATTTGACTGATTGGACAAGGTCCAGCCACTTTGGCAAGGACAATCTGCTTCAGTCAGTCATCGATGTAAATGTTAATCTCATCCTAAAACCCCCTCCCACCAGAAGTTAAATGCTGGAAGGAATGAATACCTAATTTTCCATGATGTAATTATTATGTACTGCATGACTGTACCAAAGTATCTCACGTGCCCCATAGTTATATATGCCTACTATGTACCCACAAGTATTAAAAATAAAACATCTAAAACACCTTCCCAGACAGACTCAATAAGTTTGACCACGTATCTGTGCACCCTGTGGCCCAGTGAAGATGACACATGCAATTAACCAGCCCAAGAGACTTGAGTAACCAATGACTCATACTTTCAGAGTCCAAGGACACTACAGATATGCAATAGATAATCTGTAAGCTTAGAAATGCAACAATCCTGATGGGAGAATAGAACAGGCTTGAAGGGAGGCCTTAGCGGTTTCAGAGCTTAATACACATGAAGTCCCTCACACTGCCAAACCTGCCAGACTGTGTCAGAAATCAACACCAAGGCCCAGAAATCATTATCTTTGTTATTACTCAACCCCATGAAACAAATAAACCTATCCCGCTTTCTGAGTGTATTTCATCTTCTGCCCAGGGTTAAAAAAAATTAATTTACATTTTATTTAGGCAATAAATGTGCTAATAAAGGTGTGAAACTTAAATTCTATAAGAAAGCTATGCAAAATATTGAGACCTTAAGGATGCTTCCAATATTAGTTTTCTCACTTGTCCATTCTCATAAATGCTTTTCGTTAACACCCTTTTCAAGTGTTTCAGTATGGATTGTTTATTATTATTTATTTATGTTTACAATCCTAACCCTCCTAATTATTTCTACTTCCTGAAATGTTCCACCTGGACCTGATTCAGCATATCAAAGTAAAACTCTTATGTTTTTTAGAGTATGTACATTTAACTTCCTTTTTTTGATATGTCTGAACATCCAATTACACTTACTGGGTTAAAAGGAGCCTAAACACTCACTCAGGAGGCTGAGGTGGGAGGAAATGGATGGAAAATGAAGGGAAGGAAAAGCAAAAGTATTTTTGTGATCTTCCTCTCAAAAACCTATAAATCCAGTCTAATCCTGGGAGAAAAACATCTCATTGATATCAGTTGAGGGGCATTTTACAAAATATCTGATTCTCTAACTGTCCCCATAACTGTCAAGATCACCAATAAAGCGTTTGAAAAATTGTCATAACCAAAAAGAGCCCAGGAAAACATGACAAATAGTGCGATATGTTACCCCGGATGAGATCCTGGCACAGAAAAGAGACATTAAATAAAAATGTAAGGGAAATCCGAATAAGAAGTGGACTTTAGTTAACACTAACATGTCAACCTTGGTTTATTAAAATTTTGATAAATTTACCAGATGTCCACAATAGGGGAAGGAGGGTTTGGGGTATATGGGAACTCTCTGTACTACTACTCATTGTAATTTTTCTGTAATTATAAAACTATCCCAAAATCTTAAGTTTATTCTTAAAAGAAAAACAGAATAAGAAGAAAACTAGAATTAGTTGAGCTGCTACTAAAAGTAAGGACTATTCCAGGGGGATAATGCCATTAGCCTTATTTTGTGGAAGATAGCGACTTACCTTGGGAATTATCTTGGGTAACTTCTGTACCATCCTGCTAAGGGATGACCATTCTTTCCATTGTTGTAGATGAAAACAAAACAAAACAAAACAAAAGAACAACTGAAGCTGAAAGAAGGAATCTTTGCCCGAGTCCAAAGAGGTAAAATACCCAACTCTTCCTACTTCCACTCTCATCTTCTCTTGACCATAGCAAGTATAGAAATAACTATTGTAATCTATCTATTAGAGTAAATGCAATGTTAATAAAATTTCAGACTGAGGATATTAAAGCAGTTCAAATGCCGTTCCTTTTTACCAAGAGATTACAATTTGCACAACCAAGGAAAGCTTCAGAGAACCACTCAAAACCTCATATAATTACATGCTAAGATGTACTAAGTGATAAGACTGCCAACGATTGTTACTTTGGAATCACACACCCTAAAATAATCAGTGTGAGCCAGAAGGTAACTAAGCGGTAAGTGGGAAGATGTCTTAAAACCAGAATTGATTTTCCTCACTGAATTGTTAATGCCTAAAGAGAGGTGGTTCTTAAAATTGTGGAGCTGGGTTACCCTCCCCCAAATGTCAGTATTTCCTCAGTGATTTGCTTCGAACTCATCTGTGCAGAATCATCCGCAACGCTCATTAACAGTGCTGGGAGTTGGATATGCCACAGTGAATTTCCTGACTTTCTAATTCACTGGTGATTATTAGCTAAGGAGCTACTTGCAGACAATAATACATATTGGAAGTATGACAGTCTGTGAATGGAAATATCAAAAAGAGACTGTTTCATTATGTCTTTTTTCTCCATATAGGAAGGTAGTCCTTTAGACTAGTATTTTAAGTAACTGTGATTTTTTTAAAGCCATCACAAATAGTTTTGAAAAAAAGACAGGTGGCTCTCCAAGACAAATAGCTAGAAGCCTCCACTAATGACTTCAGGATTTCACTTTTTGTACAGAAGAGAATGGAAAGTACAAGACACTATTTAAAATTTAATTCTAGTAACAACTACCAGAAGCCGGTACTAATTCCACCCCATCTCCAGCCCTGTCTGTCTCACAAGATGATGAATCACCAATAAAATGATAACTTTGATTCAATGTGCTCTATTTAATATGGCAGGAAAACGTGCTGGTACAATCTTGAATTTTTTGCAATCACAAGGGTAGAAAGAAGATGTCTCAATGTCCTTACATGAAATGGAACATTCAAATAATCAGGCCATTCTCAAAGTATAGAGAATGTACACTATTTTTAAATTTTAAATCATACTAATTTTAATATATGTGAGGACAAAAGTGAGCTAATTTTATGCCGAGATAGGTAAACAAGATCGTTATAGATATACATGTATATGTAAATATAGGCATAGATGCAGATGGAAATAGGTCGTTTCCATGACTAAACACAGGTTCTGTCTCCACATGTGACATTAGACATGCAGTCTTTCAGTGGGTGGTAAAAATTACTACAAAATGCCTGTAAATGAACACTTGCATAATCCTCTGATTTCAGGCTCACTCATTTATACGTCTGTCTTGTCCTCTAGAATGGCAAGAGGGAAATTGCCAAATAACATGTTAACATTTAGACAAGTTATATCCAGGGCTTTTAATAAAACTGGCTTGGTAGGGACATACTTTGAGCAAACCCATTGAGCCTCTGGAAATTGCTATTTCATTTACTATGGGCTTATAAGACATTTGTTAGGTAATCTATTCTAGAACACAGAGGATTATTGTCAAATTTAATAGTCTGTAATTTCCAGAATGCTATCCTCTTTTAAGAAAAGAAAAGAAAGGGGAAATGGGGTTATATTTACCTATCTCTTATATCTCAGTAGTTCTCTTGTCAATCATCATTAATCAACAACTACTAGCAAATATTCTCCATTCTGGAGATAGAATTCATCTGAGTTGGAATTTATTTTAAGAAGCTTTGTCTTCTCATTGTTTCTTCACCTATCAAAGGCTTAAATCCTTGTCACCTCTATTTGCTTTCACCTTTAAAATTTAAAGGCCATTTTCTTTGGTGTAGAAATAGAAGAAGAAAGTGGGTATTTGAAAGAACTCTGAACTCTCCTTACAGCTGCTAACATACCACCTGCTCCCAGAAATAGGCGTGGGTTTTCTTGGTCTTCTTACCCAAAAGCTACCACCAAAATACTTTGTAGCTTTCCTTAGCATTTTTCATAAGCCTGCAATTCAATGTTCTTGACATTCATTTACTGTGATCTGATCACTGCATATTTTAAAATGTCATTTCTATTGTCAGTGTCAGTCAGGGAACATCTTGAGTTGCCACACACTCTCCCAGCCCTGAGAACTCTACTACTCCTGTTAACTTAAAACATGGTATAATTGCTTTCATCTTCTTAATAATAAAAAAATCCCTGTTACTTCTACTGCTTCCCTTTATAGCAAAATTTGTATTTTTTCTTTTTAGAATATTTTAGACTTTTTATTGTGAAAAATATCAAATACAGAAAAAGTAAACAGACTGGTTTATTGACCCTCCCCCAAATCCACCACCACACCTCAGTGCTATCCATATTCTGCCATTCTCTATGATCAATACCTCTACCCATTCCTAAACCCTAGGTCATTATTATTTTCACAGTGCTTTTTTTAACGATAAAGTATGTAGTGCTAAAACACACAAAAATTAACTGCACAATTTTGACAAACAGATACACTTCCATAATCCACAACCTTGTTAGCATATAGATCATTTTCATCCCTTTTACCTCTTCCCAGTTAATCGTCCAACAAGAGGCAACCACAGTTCTGATACGGTTTTCCTTCTGTTAGCTTTACCTGTTCTAGCAGTTTGTGTAAATGGAGCCATACAGTGCAAACTCTCTGTTATCAAGTTTCTTTTTACTCATCATCGTGTATGTGAGCTTCATAAGCATTGTTGATGTGTCAGTCCTTTGTCCTTTCTGATTACTGAGTGGCACTGCACTGTAGGAACATTAAAAAAACAGCTCCTTTACCCAATCTCCTTTTGCACATTTTGGTTGCTTGCAGGTTTTGGCAACTGCAAATACAGAAGTTATGATGATTCCTGTACAGTTGTTTTTCATAGATAAAGCCCTAGGTATGAAATTTTGGGGTCAAAAGGTAGGTGCATATTTCATTCCATAAGAATTTGCCAACAATATTGTTGGGCCATTTTGTACTTCCACCACCAATGCAGGAGAGCTTCACAGATATTTTGTTCTCAACTTAAAAAAAATTTTTAGCCATTCTAGTTGCTATACAAATGGCATTTCGTCTTGTTTTTAATTTGCCTTTCCCTGATGACTAATGACGTTGAAGACATTTTCATGTGTTTATCAGCTATTTGTGCATCACCTTTTATTTAAAAAATTCTTTTGAACTAATGTTAGACTTACCCCAAAGTTGTAAAAATAATATTGTCCTTACCTCATACCCCAGTGTAAACATCTTACATAACCATAATATAATTATCAACCATAGGAAATTAACACTGGTAGAATGTTAAACTAGATCTTACTTGATTCAATGTATCTTAGTAGATAAAAATTTATGTGGTTCCAAAATCATGGTATGAAAAGGCATATATTGAGTAATCTCCTACCTGCTAATCCCTCCTCTCCATTTCTGGCCTCCCCATTCTATATGCTTCCAACGTTTATTCAAATATGAATATATATTGTTACTCCCCTTTTCCTAAGCAAAACTGGCATACTGTATATACTCTTTTTCTATTCCTCACTTTTTCTATGTAAAAGCTTTCTGGAGATTTTACATATCAGCACATAAAGCACTTCCTCATCCTTTTCACAACTGCACATTATTTCATTGTTGGGATGTGCTCTAGTTTATGTAACCACATGTATTTTTAAAGGTTCCTCCACCTTCCTATTTATTAGAGTGACCTTTTATGATGGTGGTGTCAGAATTGCATCTCGTTTAAGAATTTCCAATTAGATTGTAATCCAAGCACTTTGGGAGGCTGAGGCAGAAAAATCACTTTAGCCCAGGAGTTGCAGAGCAGCCTGAACAGCATAGTGAATCCTGGTTTGTATCAAAAAAATAATAATAATAAAATAAAAAAGAAGGCCGAGGCGGGTGGATCACAAGGTCAGGAGATCGAGACCATCCTGGCTAACATGGTGAAACCCTGTCTCTACTAAAAAATACAAAAAAATTAGCCGGGCGTGGTGGCGGGCACCTGTAGTCCCAGCTGCTCGGGAGGCTGAGGCAGGAGAATGGCGTGAACCCAGGAGGCGGAGCTTGCAGTGAGCTGAGATCGCGCCACTGCACTCCAGCCTGGGCAACTGAGCAAGACTCTGTCAAAAAAAAAAAAAAAAAAAAAGGAAAGAAAATTAGTCTGGTGTGGTTGCATGCCTGTAGTCTCAGCTATTTGGGAGGCTGAGGCAGGAGGATCCATGGAGCCCAGGAGGCTGCAGTGAGCCATGATTATGCCATTGCACTCCAATGCAGGCAACAGAGTAAGACCCTATCTGAAAAATATTATTATTATTATTATCATTATTGTTATTATAGTTTCTAGTCAGAGGACCCTGACCACATAAGTTCTGGTGTGAAGTACATGGGGTTAACCTCGTTAAGCTTTGGTTGTCACAAACTCTGAAACAGGGCCCCTCGTGGCAAAAACCTCAGTTCATTCACTGAGAGCTGCTGAACTCCAGAGAACAAGGACTCCAGGGACAATGGGAGGGTGGCCCTGCTGACTGCTACAGGAAGCAGAATGCCTCATGAAGACCCCAGCCCATCTGGTGGACGTACACAATGACTCCAATATTGGCAGGTTCTAGACACAAGAGGACAGAACCTTCTACCTCCAGGAACTGTTTACTGATCTACCTGGCCTGTAAAATGGAGAAGGTCCTTTCTTCGTCACCTCCTACTTACCCTAGGCAGATCTCACCAAGTAGCTAAGACACATGCAGAGGAATGGCGTTCATAGGCTGTAGTCCAGAATCCAATCCCATAGCACCCTTGAAGATGTCCGGCATACGGAGTATCAGGCAGTTCTTGTCATCTTCTTTCCTTCTCCAGCAGGACCTACACCAAGCTTTAGCAAGAGCTTTGGAGTTCAATTCATTTCCTGTCCTCATGCAGTATGACTTGGAGGCAATTCCTTAACCTCACTTGTTCTCTATTGTCTCGCCTTTATATCATGAAGTTCTTGTGAGCTGCTTTTCCTTTTTGAAGAGCTCACAAATCATACTGTAACACATCTGTTCTAGAGTCCTTCGGTGATTAATTTTGAACTCAACAGCATAAATTTCTATAGTGATTCCCCCATTGATGAAAAGATAAAACACAGTCTTCATTGCAGAAGGGTGTATGCTATAACTCTATATTTATAAACCTCTTAAATATGTAAAATTATGTAATTTAAGAATGCACATCTATGTTATAAAAGTATAAAGACATGAATAAGAGTGCTAAACACCCATTCAGGGTAGTGCTCATATCCACGGTGAAAAAGGAGAGAAATGAAATCAGGGAGGGGTATTTAGAGGGCTTCACTTAACACACAGCATTAAATAAAAGAGAGGGCCTCCTCCTCCTTTGTTCTCCAGAGATAAAAATAATCAGCCACCAGCCCTGGTTTGGTGGACTGGTTCCCATGTGTGGGATAGACTAGCTGAACCTGCCTAGCACAGAAGCCAGCATTCACGTGATTCTAAGATGTTACAGATGGCATTTTCTGGACTAACAATGGTACCAAAAAAAATCATGTCAGCAGCACAAAAGTATTTGTTAGTAAAAGTAAGCAAAAGCCGAATTTTAACTTCAAATTCCATCAAGAGCTGAAGAATTGGAACTATTTTAAATGTAAGTTTGATGTCATGAGTGTAAGCATGGGAATAATATACTATTCACAAGTTGGTGGGAAATAAGACTTAAAATACACTGTTTTGTGGAGTAGTCAGGGGAGAAGTTGCATTCCTACTGTTTTTCCATTTATTTAATCGTTGGAGTGTAGGCTTTCTTATCCCCCACTAAGTTTTTAAGTTGAAACGAAGAAAATCATTTTTCAATCTAGATGGATTAAACCCACATCCTGTTTTTCTCCAAATGTGCAAATGACTGGAACAATTTGATTAACACATATTTGGAGAGGTTGAAATCAAAAGTGTTCACTAAGAGAGCATTTAAAAAGCCTTCAAAGTTAAGGCTTTGTCACTCATAAAGCCTTAACTTGTGGATGTGCCATTTGTATACTGATGGAATTACTGCACATTCTCTACTGTCTTCTTTTAGCTACTTTATTCTAAAAATGCAGAGGGAAAAAAAGAAAGAAGGTAGGAAAGAAGTAAAGAAAGAAAAAGAGAAATAGAAGGAGAGAAGGAGGAAAGAATGATGGAAGGAAGGAAAAAAGGATGGAAGGAAGAGAAGAAGGAAGGAAGGGAGGAAAGAAGAGAGGGAGGGAGAGAGAATAAAAAATTAATTTTATCTACTATTTAATCTACCCTTATCAAATATAATATGGTGGTTGACTGGCTGGGTGTTGTTTGCTGTTTCTGAACCACTGTTATTTTATTTATTTATCTGAGATATAGATCAACACTAAGACAATTAGTTCCTTATTTAAGCTGTCATGTCAAATGCCCTAACAGTATGCACAGATTTACTCTATGAACATTTATTGAGCATCCCGTATCTGGCTGGCTATTTAAAGCCATCAAGAATCCAAGGTAGAATGAGACATGGAACAAGTACTAAAGAGTTACAACAGTTAAATCTCATTTTTAAAACTATGCATGGATAATTTTTTCCTTGATTCTTTCTAGAAAACTTATATTTCAAAAAAAAAAAACCAAATTCCTTTGTTCTGGGCTAGTTTGGGATTTCTTTCAAGGAAGAGCAGGAAGGGGAGCAGATCACAGAGTCAGCAGTTGATGTCTTGTTAGGATTTTCTATTTTGTACAGGGTATTTGAGGGGCAAAAGGCGGCATACTAAGATGGAATAAGTAATTGAGATTTAGTGAAGAGTTACTTACAGATGTGCAGGAAGCTGGCTTGTTAGGGTAAGAAAACACATGGGGAATATGGAGCATCCTGAGTTTAGGGACTAGGGAGCCATTCTTATCCTGAGTCTGAAGGATCAGGAGGAGAGAGCAGGTACCAGAATTAGAAACAGCCTCCTTCAGCTCAGGAATGCAGCCAGCAGCGGGGTGTGGTCTCCTAGGCAGAGAGCACAGAGGACGCAGAGCATGGCTTCACTCCCAGCTCACCTTTGGATACATTACTAGCTCACCCAGAGAGTTCAGCTGACAGGAAGCAAAGGGCAAAGGGACCTGTTAATGACGTCCACTGTAGGTCGGCTGAGAGCAGGCTGGAGAAGGGTTCAGAAGAGATACGAGGTGGAGAATGTCCACGAAAATATTCAGGCATCGAGGGAGATTGCCAAGACTTCATTGTTCCTACTACGCACCATGAAGATCCATCCGCAATTTTTAACTGAGATGTCCCTAAGGAGACCACATCTTGAGAAGCAGAGATTCCACTAAGAAGAGTTTGACCTATTGGCTCACTTATTATTTTTCTTCCACATTAGACTCGAAGCAAGATGTTCATTTTCTTTCATATATCCCCAGCACTTATTAGGACAGTGACTGCACATCACGGGTGTTCAAAAAATAGCTACTAAGTCATCTGGCATAAATTCAGAAATATCCATGTGAGACAATTAGACACAAGGGCAGACACTGTTTAACAGTGAGTATTTTGTTCTAATTGCATCTCCATGGTGCTGAGACTTGCTCTCACAGAACCTAGTTCTGTAAACTAGAGTTAAATAATGTGCAGTTGCAATGGAATCACAGCAGCCTGCCCTGGTTCACAGGAGGACGGAAGCATAAGTCAATGGTTAAAACTTGTCAGTTCTAAGTTTTTTCCAAAAGCTTTTCTCAAGTCACAGGAATTTGCTACTGCCTGTCTACTTGTAAAAGACAAACCACTCTCAAAGAAGCAAATAAATAGCCTCAGGAAAAATTCAGAACGGGCCTGTTATAGATACGCACAATAGATGAGCTTTGGGACTGCATATAGAACATGGTCATATTTTATTATAGAATTTCTCTTCAATAATTTCATGGAATTAAAATATCAACATCCCACCATGCCCTACAAAGACCGTTATTAATTTCAGTCTGTCTGTCGGCTGAAAACAGCTATGCATCACTTTCAGGACTCATGTCAGGGTGTCAGAATGTTCTTTTTTCATGTCCCTTTCATCCTGATAGACAGATCTTAGGTGGGATATAAATCAAGAATGTGACACCCATAGACCCTTGAGGAAACGTGCTGCATCTTCCCCGAATTTCTCCCAGGCAAGAAGATTTTGGTTGGGATTACAGGTATGAGTGACTGTGCCCAGCCCCTAGTTGTTGGCAAAGATGGGAAGGTGGATAATGAGCTCCACTCTCAAAAATGAGATAAACACAGAGTGATGAGGCTTAGGGAATAGCTGCCAAGCCCATCGAATGGGTAAGTCAAAATAGTGACAAGGAAAATTCAGTGGAGTCCTTTTCATTCATTCATTCATTCATTCATTCATCAACAAATGAGTAGATTATATGACTGTATTAGAAGGTCATAAATATTACAGGGGAAAATAACGCAGGGTGAAGAGTCAAGATTTATTTTTAAGACTTTCTACTGGCTAGCCATATGCAGAAAACTGAAACTGGACCCCCTCCTTACATCTTATACAAAAATTAACTCAAGATGGATTAAAGACTTAAATGAAAAACCGAAAACCATAAAAACCCTAGTAGAAAACCTAGGCAATACCAATCAGGACATAGGCATGGGCAAAGACTTCACGACAAAAATGCCAAAAGCAATTGCAACAGAAGCCAAAATAGGATCTAATTAAACTACAGAGCTTCTGCACAGCAAAAGAAACTA
The DNA here is from genome assembly GCF_006542625.1 of Nomascus leucogenys. NCBI lineage: Eukaryota > Metazoa > Chordata > Mammalia > Primates > Hylobatidae > Nomascus > Nomascus leucogenys. Next base: position 6,016,040 of record NC_044406.1, on the reverse strand, counting down.
GCATCAGAATGAACAGGCAACCTACAGAATGGGAGAAAATTTTTACAATCTACCCATCTGACAAAGGTCTAATATCCAGAAGCTACAATGAAAAACAAATCTAGAAGAAAAAAACAAACAACCCCATCAAAAAGTGGGCAAAGGATATTAACAGACACTTCTCAAAAGAAGACATTTATGTGGCCAACAAACATATGAAAAGAAGCTCAGCATCACTGATCATTAGAGAAATGCAAATCAAAACAACAGTAAGATACCATCTCACACCAGTCAGAATGGTGATTATTAAAAAGTCAGGAAACAATAGGTGCTGGTGAGGCTGTGGAGAAATAAGAGCGCTTTTACATTGCTGATGGGAATGTAAATTAGTTCAACCATTGTAGAAGACAGTGTGGTGATTCTTCAAGAATCTAGAACCAGAAATACCATTTGACCCGTAATCCCATTACTGGGTATATACTCAAAGGAATATAAATCATTCTACTATAAAGACATGTGCACATGTATGTTTATTGCAGCACTATTTTCAATACCAAAGACATAGAACCAACCCAAATGCCCATCAATGATAGATTGGATAAAGAAAATGTGGTACATATGCACCACGGAATACTATGCAGCCATAAAAATGAATGAGATCATGTCCTTTGCAGGGACATGGATGAAGCTGTAAGCCATCATCTTCAGCAAACTAACACAGGAACAGAAAACCAAACACTGCATGTTCTCACTCATAAGTGGGAGTGGAACAATGAGAACACATGGACACAGGGAGGGGAACAACACACACCGGGGCCAGTCGGGGGGTGAGGAGCGAGAGGAGGGATAGCATTAGGACAAATAGCTAATGTATGCAGGGCTTAAAACCTACATGATGGGTTGATAGGTGCAGCAAACCACCTTGGCACATGTATACATATGTAACAAGCCTACATGTTCTGCGCTTGTGTCCTAGAACTTAAAGTAAAATAAAAATAAAAACTAGAAAAGAAAATAGCAGGTAAAAGCAGATGGAAATAAAAGACTTTCTGTCCTTAGGATGTAGCAATTCTTTCTAATTTATTTGTGTATTTTTATTTTAATTTTTGAGATGGAGACTCGCTCTGTCACCCAGGCTGGAGTGCAGTGGCACGACCTCGGCTCACTGCAACCTCCGTCTCCCGGGTTCAAGCAATTCTTCTACCTTAGCCTTCCGAGTAGCTAGGATTACAGGCATGCTCCCCGACACCTGGCTAATTTTTGTATTTTTTGTAAAGATGGAGTTTCGCCATGCTGGCCAGGCTGGTCTTGAGCTCCTGGCCTCAAGTGATCTGCCCGCCTCGGCCTCCCAAAGTGCTGGGATTACAGGCGTGAGCCACCATGCCCAGCCTATTTGTGTGTTTTTAATTATCCGTGCAATTGTTTTTATTTAACCTCAAACAGAAAACCCTTTATGAAAAACAGTGTGGTGTGTTTTCATGACACCATGTCTGAGGCAAATCCATTCTGCATTCTGCTGGGGCCAGGGTGTGTGGGGACACCAAGGAGATAGAGTGAGATTTTGCAGCTTTAAATAAATTTTCTGCATGTTTGAACGATTTCATATTTTTATAAAGCGACAGAAAAGAAGATCAAGCTGTCTCTAGGTCCTTTGGCTTGGAAGCCAATTGGAACAGAGAAGTGGGCCTGGAATTTTAACTCTGAAGCCAGCTCTGTCCAAATGAACTTCCTAAGACAAATGTTCTCCATATGACCTTTGCAATATGATAGCTTCTAGCTAGTATAATATAACCAAATAATTCTTATTCAATTGACAGCTACTGGCCACATGTGGCTATTGGGCAGGTTACAGGTGGCTCATGCAACCGAAGAACTGATTCTCACATTTATTTATTTTTAATGAATTTAAATTGAAATGGCTACATGTGGTCAGTGGCTATTGCATTACAGACCACAGGTCCATATAATCTCTCCTGCGATTTTTGGAATGTGGGAGTTTATCTCTGACGTGCAATACCATTCTTATGATTATTGTATATTTCATAAGGAATCAACAGATAAACTAACCTCATTGCAATCCACTGCACTTCAGTTTCATTCAACTTGATTAAGGAGTGTGTATTGATCAACTAGCTTATGCCAAGTATAATGCTAAGCAGTGGAGACCCAAAGACGAAGCAGTCTTTGTCCTTGTGTGTTTGGATGAGTTCTCAGACCACGTCCTGCCTTCTCTCTACTCATGTTTGCATTCCAGGCCATCAACCAGCTTATCTATTCTCTATCTCTGTCAAATCAGATAAATTTTAATGGGTAAGCAATCATTTAAATCTAGTTCACCCACTGTGTACTGTAAGGTCCCCATAAAAAGTAGCCTTAAAATAGATAACTGCTGGTCAGGCACAGTGGCTCACACCTATAATCCCAGCACCTGAGGTCAAGAGTTCAAGACCAGCCTGGCCAACATAGTGAAACCCTGTCTCTAATAAAAATACAAAAATTAGCTGGATGTGGTGGCACTTGCCTGTAATGCCAGCTACCTGGCAGGCTGAGGCACAAGAACCACCTGAATCCAGGAGGAGGAGGTTGCAGTGAGCCAAGATCGCGCCACTGCATTCCAGCCTGGGTGACAGAGAGAAACTATATATATATATATATATATACACACACACATATATATATATACACACATATACATATATATATACATATACATATATATACATATACATATATACATATACATATATACATATACATATATACATATACATATACATATATACACGTATATATGTATATATATACGTGTATATATACGTATATATATACGTGTATATATATGTATATATATGTATATATATTTATGTGTATACACACACACACACACACACACACATATATATATATATCTGCTATTCTTATTTGGTTGACAGAACTATGTCATATCAGGGGGATAATGAAGAAAAGTCATTTCTAAGAAACATCTGGTGAAGAAAAGTTCCCTACATATGCAAAGCTGATTTCAAAAACTGTCAACATTTTCTGTTTCTCCTCTGACATTATTTATGGTTAAGTTAAACCTCCTTCTATTTAATAGATAAAAGGTAAATTGGGATGCTATTGGAAACTGGGTTCCCCAGAATAGGCCCTTGAGATTAAAAGGTTATTTTTTTTAGAAAGCATTCCCAGAAAATCCATTAAGGGTGTGGAAAGCTGGGGCAAATCACAAAAAGATAGCAACAAGGGTACAGTAAACAATAGGTTTACTGAAGCTCAATCCCACAGAGGAACATTGAAAACAGGGCAGGTGACACCTCACGGTTGTCCCCAGCAGGAGCAGAAGGAGCTGAACTATTTGTACTTTCACACTGTTTATCATTGGGTAAGGGCTGCCCCTGGGAAAACGAAGATTCCCAGAGACTTCCTCATCTCCACTCAGGCACAGCAACCCTCGGAAGCCTGAGGCTTCCTAGGTAAAATGGGATCTGAGAAATCATCTGTGGTCCACTGACAACATGGACCGCAGTTGCAGAAGAAACGAATTTGAATGAAGCCCTGCAGATGCCCCTTTGGGGAGAAAACATGAAATTTGACAACAACAACAACAAAAAGCTAACGAAAATGGGCTGCAACTAGGCATCTCTCCTTGCAGACTATTGCAGTGCTCTGCTTCTTCCTCAGAAAGAGGAAAACTTGACAAAAAAAGGGTCATGTGTCGTGGGACCATTGGGTTTTTACTTCCAGGAATCTAAAAAGCAAAGTTTCAACATGCGACATCCTTGTCACTTGATGGAGCTACAGATCCGTGCCTTCCTGGGCTCACTGCTCCTGTTTAACCGAACTCAAAAGCCAAATGCAAAGGCAGAATCTTCACAATGGAGACCACAGCCCAGAAGATGGCTTAGCATGGTAACCAGATAGCGCTGAAAGAGAGATCTGTCACATCTTGGGAAACGGAAATCCACACAAACACTGTAGCAAGAGAGTGTTGCCTGGAGTACTGAGTAAAAAGCATCCAGTTGGGTTTGTTTATAAGATCTTGCATAATTTAATTTAATTTAGCATGGCCACACTTAATTTAATGAACATTGCAGAAATTGTGTTACTCACTGACACACAAGTGATTCAAAATCATGCCAATAGGTCAGGTAAAGCCTTGGGCTGTAGCACCTCTTTCTCTGCTTATTTTAATAACAGTGACTTTGCATTTCAAAGTAAACAGAAAATATATTCTCTTCCCCCAATTGCTTCCATGACAGAGCCTCTCTCCAGCCATATCTCAGAGAGATTACTGTGTGTTTTCTCATGAGATCACAAACTATTTATTTTTACTAGTGTTTGGGTTTTTCTCTGAGGAATTTAAGAGAATATAGCAGGGAGTTGCTGATAAAGATTTCCTAAGAAAATAATCCAGCAAAGGAGAAGAACGTTTAGTGGTCTTGCCTGCTGTGGGCCGAGCCCGGAAACAGATGTTATATTAGGCACTATACCGGAACCAGGTTTGAGGTGGAATTCCGTATGCAAGAATTCTCTTTTAAGATATGACACCACTGTGAGTTTGTAACAAGTATTGCTCTAAAAGGAAGAGTTGATTGTATATCTAGAAAACTCCGTCGTCTCAGCCCAAGATCTCCTTAAGCTGATTAGCAACTTCAGCAAAGTCTCACGATACAAAATCAATGTGCAAAAATCACAAGCATTCTTATACACCAATAACAGACAAACAGAGAGCCAAATCATGAGTGAACTCCCATTCACAATTGCTTCAAAGAGAATAAAATACCTAGAAATCCAACTTACAAGGGATGTAAGGGACCTCTTCAAGGAGAACTACAAACGACTGCTCAAGGAAATAAAAGAGGATACAAACAAATGGAAGAACATTCCATGCTCATGGGTAGGAAGAATCAATATCGTGAAAATGGCCATACTGCCCAAGGTAATTTATAGATTCAATGCCATCCCCATCAAGCTACCAATGACTTTCTTCACAGAATTGGAAAAAACTACTTTAAAGTTCATATGGAACCAAAAAAGAGCCCGCATTGCCAAGTCAATCCTAAGCAAAAAGAACAAAGCTGGAGGCATCACACTACCTGACTTCAAACTATACTGCAAGGCTACAGTAACCAAAACAGCATGGTACTGGTACCAAAACAGAGATATAGACCAATGGAACAGAACAGAGCCCTCAGAAATAATGCCACGTATCTACAACTATCTTATCTTTGACAAACCTGACAAAAACAAGCAACGGGGAAAGGATTCCCTATTTAATAAATGGTGCTGGGAAAACTGGCTAACCATATGTAGAAAGCTGAAACTGGATCCCTTTCTTACACATTATACAAAAATTAATTTAAGATGGATTAAAGACTTACATGTTAGACCTAAAACCATAAAAACCCTAGAAGAAAACCTAGGCAATACCATTCAGGACATAGGCATGGGCAAGGACTTCATGTCTAAAACACCAAAAGCAATGGCAACAAAAGTCAAAATTGACAAATGGGATCTAATTGAACTAAAGAGCTTCTGCACAGCAAAAGAAACCACCATCAGAATGAACAGGCAACCTACCAAATGGGAGAAAATTTTTGCAATCTACTCATCTGACAAAGGGCTAATATCCAGAACCTACAATGAACTCAAACACATTTACAAGAAAAAAACCAAACAACCCCATCAAAAAGTGGGCGAAGGATATGAACAGACACTTCTCAAAAGAAGACATGTATGCAGCCAAAAAACACATAAAAAAATGCTCATCATCACTGGCCATCAGAGAAATGCAAATCAAAACCACAATGAGATACCATCTCACACCAGTTAGAATGGCGATCATTAAAAAGTCAGGAAACAACAGGTGCTGGAGAGGATGTGGAGAAATAGGAACACTTTTACACTGTTGGTGGGACTGTAAACTAGTTCAACCACTGTGAAAGTCAGTGTGGTGATTCCTCAGGGATCTAGAACTAGAAATACCATTTGACCCAGCCATCCCATTACTGGGTATATACCCAAAGGATTATAAATCATCCTGCTATAAAGACACAGGCACACATATGTTTATTGTGGCACTATTCACAATAGCAAAGACTTGGAACCAACCCAAATGTCCAACAACGATAGACTGGATTAAGAAAATGTGCCACATATACACCATTGAATACTATGCTGCCATAAAAAATGATGAGTTCATGTCCTTTGTAGGGACATGGATGAAGCTGGAAACCATCATTCTCAGCAAACTATCGCAAGGACAAAAAACCAAACACCGCATGTTCTCACTCACATGTGGGAATTGAACAATGAGAACACATGGACACAGGAAGGCGAACATCACACACCAGGGACTGTTGTGGGGTGGGGGGAGAGGGGAGAGATAGCATTAGGAGATAACACCTAATGTTAAATGACGAGTTAATGGGTGCAGCACACCAACATGGCACATGTATACATATGTAACAAACCTGCATGTTGTGCACATGTACCCTAAAACTTAAAGTATAATAATAATAAAAAAAATAAAAGGAAGAGTTGTATTTTATCCTCTCAAGGATCCCTCAAGAGGTGATGGCCAAGACATCGATTTAAAGGAGTGCTTGATTTGGGAACGTGACAGTTATGAAGGGCAAAGTTCAGGACTTGGGGATGTGTGGTGCCCAAGCATGGAGGCTCTCATAGACAATTTAGACTGCAGGGCTACCCTGGCAAGCTCATTCTCCCACCCTCCTCCCTCCTTCCCTCCTTCCCTTATTTTCTTCCTCCCTCTCATCCCCTTCTTTCTCTTCTTCCTCCCTTCCTCCTTCTCTTCTTCCTCCCTTCCTCCTTCTCTTCTTCCTTCCCTTTTTCCCTCCCTTCTTCCTCCCTTCCTTCCTCCCTCCTTCCTTTCCTTCCTTCCCTCCTCTCTTCTCCCTTCCTCCCTTACTTCCTCTCTCCTGTCTCCCTTATTCTTTCCCTTCCTCCTTCCTCCCTTCCTTCTTTCTTTCCTCTCTTCTCCCTTACTTCCTCCCTCTCTCCCTCCCTTCTTCCCTCCCTCTTGTTTTCCTTTTTCCTTCCCTTCCTCCCTCCCTTCCTCCTTCCCTTCCTTCCTCCCATCCTCCTTCCCTTCCTTCCTCCCATCCTTTCTCCCTTTCTCCCTTCTTTCTTCCCTCCTTCCATTCCCTCCCTCCCCTCTCCCTTTCCTTTTTCCTTTCTTTCCCCTTTCTTTTCCTTCCTTTCCTCACTTCCTCCATCCTCTCTTCATTTCCTCCTTCTTTCCTTCCTTTCTTCCCTCCGTCATCCCTCCTTCCAACCTCTCTTTCTCTTCTCATTCTAAAAACATTTCACTTATAGGATTTCTAAAATGTAATATGCATTACAAAATCTATGAAAATATATTTATGACAACAATATCAAAAAAATCTACCCACAAACTGAAACTATTATGAGAGGAGTTAGAACAGAGGCTGAAACCTGGGGATCTGGGTAGAAAAGAACACGAACAAGCTTCCCAGGGTGTCAGAAATCGCCCATGTCTACATTTGGGTGAATGCTACACAGGATTCTCATAGGTAAAAACTCATCCAACTGATCAACAAAAATGTTTGCACTTTTAGGCATTTGATACCTCAAATAGGAACAGAAATTTTAAAAATAAAAATATAGACCAGGCGTGGTGGTTCATGCCTGTAATCTCTACACTTTGGGAGGCTGAGTTGGGAGCATTGCTTGAGGCCAGGAGTTTGAGACTAGCCCAGGCAACATAGTGAGAAATCCTGTATCTATAAAAAATAAAAAATTGAAAACATTAGCCAGGTGCAGTGGTGTGCACCTGTAGTCCCAACTACCTGGGAAGCTGAGGTGGGAGGGTCACTTGTGCCCAGGAGTTCCAGGTTGCAGTGAGCCACGATCAAGTCACTCTAGCCTGGGCAACAGAGCAAGAGCAAGCCCCTGTCTCGGAAAATAATGTGTGTATATATTCATATAAATGCCTTACTCTTACCACCAAGAGGAAACTGATGGGTAGCTGTTTCTGACCATGTGTTGCATGAGTGCGAGTCCATTTGTGTGTGTGCACATGTATGTATGTGTGGAATTGCATGCACATAAGGTTTTCAACCCCTTTTTCCTCCCCTTGATAGTAAATGAGAACATTTAGTCACATCCCCTTTTTCCTCTCCTTGATAGTAAATGAGAACATTTAGTCACATCCCCTTTTTCCTCTCCTTGATAGTAAATGAGAACATTTAGTCACATCCCTCCTCCCTCCTCCTCCTCCTCCTCCTCTTCTTCTTCTTCTTCTTCCTCTTCTTCTTCTTCTCTTCTTCTTCTTCTTCTTCTTCCTCTTCCTCTTCCTCTTCTTCTTCTTCTTCTTCTTCTTCTTCTTCTTCTTCTTCTTCTTCTTCTTCTTCTTCTTCTTCTTCTTCTTCTTCTTCTTCTTTCTTCTTCTTCTTCTTCTTCTTCTTCTTCTTCTTCTTCCTTCTTCTCTTCTTCTCTCTCTTCTTCTTCTTCCCCTTCTCCTCCTTCTTCTTCTCCCCTTCTCCTTCTCCTTCTCCTCCTCCTCCTCCTCCTCCTCCTCCTCCTCCTCCTTCTTCCTCTTCTTCTTCCTCGAGATGGGGTCTCCTTCTGTCATGCAGGCTGGAGTGTGGTGGTGCAATCTAGGCTCACTGAAACCTCTGTGCCCCAGGTTCAAGCGATTCTCCTGCCTCAGCCTCTCAAATAGCTGGGAATACAGGCACCTGCCACCACACCCCAACTAATTTTTGTATTTTTAATAGAGACAGATTTTCACCATGATGGCCAGGCTGGTCTCGAACTCCTGACCTCAAATGATCCACCTGCCTCCACCTCCCAAAGTGCTGGGATTATAGACGTGAGCTACCACACCCGGAACCCTTAGTATTCTTCCTAATTATACCTTTTAAAGATGATAATATTCCATTCTGTGGACTGCTCTCTGTAGTAGGACCCTTAAGTAATCTTCTGTTTTCAATCATTAAAAATAATACTCTAAGAAGCATACTTGCAGCACGTTATGTGTTCAGTATGCTGCTATTTTGTTGTATAGTTAAATTTTTTTTTCTAAATTAGTCCTTTGAAATTGCCACCCTTAATTAATCTTCTGATGTCCCTACAGAATGAAGGGAATGTAAGTTTAATGTTGGGCATCAGTATTTTTATTTGAATGTTGAAAAGAAAACCACATTTTATTTTATAGTAAAGAGAAAAGTTATTTTGAAGAAGTAGCTGAAGAAAATAAAGAAGCCCTTTCCCCTTCCTTTTTGCTCTTATATATACCAATACATCTTTTTAATGGAGTTTCCATTTTTAAAACCCATTTAACCATCCGAGAGTTTTTTAAATTATTTGAGAAGTTGGACTGGGAAGGAGATTTTTCTCATAAGAAAACCAAAGCCTATTCCACATGAATAAAGAGCCTCTCTTATTTTTTTTTAAATAAGAAACATATTATTAAGCCGACTATTCCCTAATGTAAACAGAATTATGTTAATTTTTAAATTATTAATGGATGAGTAAGGGCTCAATACGATTCCAAGGAAACAAAGGGGTATTTGGAAAGGAATGAAAGACTGAAACTGAATTTGAACACTGGCAAAGGAAATAACAAAACAAAATATACAAGGCGGGTAATGCCACAGTCACACAGCAGAGAGCAGGAGGTTCATTCTTTCCTGGCCTACCATCGTGGACCCTAGGGCATATCTGAAGTTGCAGAAAAAGAGTGGGTTCTGGGATTTACTGGAGCAAAGTTGAATCTGGTTCTTGAAAATGAGGGAGAACAGATTTCACAGGGAAATGGCAGAACACACAGAGACGTTGTTTTTGTAAATGGTGTGATCCGCAAGAAATGGCAATGATACTGGTTATGACCCCATCATCCATGTAGAATGCCATGCTACATAAGGGTAAACCTGGTAGCAGGAAAGAAGTGACAGGGAGTGAATTCTTTTGTGGATAACGTAGTTTAAGCAAGAAAAGAAATTGAGGAAATAACCACATAATATTAATTTCATTCTACATGTCTTAAGGATCTGTTGGTGTCAGGCTCTTTAATGGGAGGAGGGGAGGGGAGAAGGAAGACTCTGAGAATGAATACGATATGGCTCATGTTCTAAGGCAGGATTCCTCAATCCGTTATTACTGACATTTTATGCATGGTGGGTCTTTGTCATAGGAGCTGTCCTGGGCACTGTAGGATGTTTAGGAGCATTCTTGGCTTCTACACACTAGACACCAGCTCTTCCTAATAGTGACAACCAAGAATGTCTCCAGATATGGCCAAACGTTTCCTGGAGAACACACTTATTTCCAGTTCAGAATTACCGTGCTACATAAGTCATGTCAATGTAATGTGTTAGGTGCTGTAGGGAGGATATTGCAAAGTGTCTGAGGAGAATAGAAGATAATTCTGCTAAAGTTAGAAGGAAAATAGATCAGCAAGTGTGATATTTGACCTGGATTATAAAACAGGATTTCCCCAGGTGAACTAGAAGGAAAAAGCTAATCTAGGTAGAAGGAAAATGGCAGGCTTAAAAGGGTCTTTTGAAGAGGTAGGGGCAGACCACTGGGGACAGGGCTTTTAATTGGTGAGGCTTCCCAGGCTAATAGTGAAGGCTCTTGTATACACCATGGGAAATTTGAGCGTTATCCTCTAGAAAATGGAAAAGACTGAGGGTTCTTAAACAGAGGAGTGATAATCGGAGGTCAAATAGATGACTTAGAAAGTCATTTTGGCTGCTAACTGCTAATTTGAAATTAGGACAGATGACGGGGCGGAGGAGGGAGAAAAGTCCTTTGTAAGTTTCTAGTCAATCTCATGTAACCAAATTGAAAACATGGTAACATACAGACTCCAAACAAAAAGTGATTGTTTCACTACTGGATTAGAGGAAACATGTAGGAGAAAAACATGTAGAAAAAAAAAATCTTGTAAGTGAAAATCTTTACGAAATTATTCCTTTTCTACCATACTAATTTTCAGTATTTATATTTATATCCCAGCTGTTAATTAGGAAATCTAAGAAAACAGTTTTACAACCTGAATTATGTCGGTGTAAGATTTTTGGGCAGAGGTTTTATCATGAATGTATCTGAAGGGAGAGAAAAAAGCAATATGAAGGCCCATGTTCATGAAGCAAAGCTATTTAAAAATACACTGGGCCGGGTGTGGTGGCTCATGCCTGTAATCCCAGAACTTTGGGAGGCCAAGGTGGGCAGATCACTTGAGGTCAGGAGTTTGAGACCAGCCTGGCCAACATGGTGAAACCCTATCTCTACTAAAAATACAAAAATTAGCCAGGTGTGGTGGTGTGTGCCTGCAATCCCAGCTACTTGGGAGGCTGAGGCAGGAGAATGGCGTGAACACAGGAGGCAGAGCTTGCAGTGAGCTGAGATAGCACCACTGCACTCCAGCCTGGGCGACAGAGCAAGACTCCGCCTCAAAAAAACAAAAACAAAACCAAAAACAAACAAACAAACAAAACAAATAAAAACACACTGGATCCGACCTAGCATCCCATTCAACCTAAAACACAACTAGTAAATTCACACTCGTCTATATACTTCTGTAACATTTTGCTGGCTTTAAAATGTCTGAAATATACCTAATGTAAATGACGAGTTAATGGGTGCAGCACACCAACATGGCACATGTATACATATGTAACAAACCTGCACGTTGTTCACATGTACCCCAGAACTTAAAGTATAATAAAAAAATTAAAAAGGCTGAAATAAATGATTCCTCTTTGACATTCATGAATCCAATACATCAGAATGATATCAGCTTCCACCTCTGTATTCAGCAAGAAATTTTAATATTTTATAAAGCAGAGGCTGAGGTGGGATGTTAAGCCAGGAGCTAGAAACTAGCCTGGGCAAAATAGTGAGGCCCTATCTCTACAAAAATAAAAAAATAAAATTAGCTGGGCATGGTGGCACTCACCTGTACTCCGTTAGTTACTGGGGAGGCTAAGGCAGGAGGATTACCTGAGCCCAAGAGTTCAAGGCTGTAGTAAGCTATGATTGTGCCACTTTACTCCAGCCTGGGCAACACAGCAAGACTCTGTCTCCAAAAAAAAAAAAATGTTAATGCATTCTTTCGCATGGGCCATTCCATTTTTTCTCCACCGGGGATAGGGAAACCTTAGTGAAAGATATATGAAATTTGACATTAGATTCCAAAAACCCAACCCAATTGTCTATTACAAAAGTGTTAATGAGGAAAGCTAACAGAGAAGAAATAGGAGCTACTGTCAATATGGAATCATTCAATAATCAGCTACTTAAGTTTGATAGCCTCTTTCCCACTATTATACTGTTAATTAGCTTAAGTACTGTTGAATATCCTACTACTAAAACGTCCATGTAGAAGTATATAAAGATCCTAGGGAAAAAAGTGAATCTCATTGACAAAATCAGCACCAATCTATAATAACTTAAACAGATGTTCTATTTTAGCTGAAGAGTTAATTTCTAACTTGCAAATCATTTTTTAATTTTAATGCTATCATTCACAGTGGATTCCTGGGCAAATGACTTTGTTGCAATTGAGTTGAATTCATGTTCTCTTTGAATTCCACAAACAGGATGTGACTTACTACAATGCAGCCTTAATTTAGATATTACCAAGAACACATTGAATCTATCTTTCAAGAGAATGATTTTCAAACTATGCTTCAAGGATGGGCAGAAGACAGAGAATATGGAAGAGTGAATAAGGGAAGGGGAGAGATGAGTGGGTGGGCTTAGAGTCCCCCATCTCCTCAACTTCCAGAGAAGGGTGGTTTAATTTTTTTTTTAACATATTAGCCACATTCTACAGAGATTTCAGTACAGAGTAAATACCGGAAGAATGTTTCAGAAGAACAGTTTGTCTTCTTAATCATCCCCTGAGCATTATGGGATTCTAAAATAGACAAGGGAATTGAATTTGCTTTCTACTTTTATTTTCCTCTCAGGTTTTCACTCAATAACACAGGAAAATCTTATGTGTGTAGCAATGTGGAGTTGCTGGATTAAGAAAAGAAGAGCTCATTTTCAAGTGTCTGTTTGCTTACTTCTAATACGGGGATTGCAATATCCACCCCCGATTTCTTTTACAAAAGGTAGTAAAGTCCAAATGAAACACTAATTTTAAGAATGCCTTATGAACTATAAAGTGTTGTGCAAAGGATGGTATGATTTAAATAAAATCCCAAAGAGCAGGCTTATCTTCTCTCCAGAAGGTAAGAATATTTATTTGATATATTCAGTGTTGGAGTACAGTAATTTTCCCAGAATCACTAATAACATGAGTTGGAAAAATTCTTATAAGGGCCTTGTGTGTATTTCTGTGAAATTGACATTGGTGGTGCTTTGAAACTGCAACCTCTTGCCTTAGACTGCATTTCCATACACTCTGATTCCACGTTAAATGTGAGCCCCTGAAGTTTTCATAACAAAATCTAGATTTTTCCTAAGAAATTCTACATTTTCCTAGAAAGAAGATCTGTGCAAATTTGAATGGGCAAGAATTTTCCAGTTACTAGTTTTTCTTTCTCCAGTAATGCTTTCACATTTCCAGCGGTCAGATGTACTGATAACCTCAGTCAGACATACAGTAGCTTCAGACTGTGAAACAATTGCAAGAAAAAAAAGGGGGGAGGAAACATCAGTGTTGGCGAACTTTGCTGCAAAGGGAGGCATGATGCTGGCCCAACCACAACCTACCAAATGGGCGAGGTATATAAAGTCACTATTTTAACGATGTTGATGATGTCATTTCTACTGCAGTACTTTTCTAGGCTGTATGTATTAGGATGAGTGTCAAGGAAGACAGAAAACAAAATCATTTAAATTTAAAACTGACAAACTAACAAATAATAACTCAAACTGACAGCACCCTGGAATCCTAATGGCCATTTGAAGACATCTAGTTGAGTAGTCAAAAGCTTTATAGATCTCTCTCTCTCTCTCTATATATATATATACTACTATATATAGTAATATATATAGTAGTATATATATATTTATAGATATATATAGTGTAATTTTTGAAGGAGCTTCCTGGAATAGTGTACTTTAAAAAATCAATATGCAATATCTAGAAAATTCACTTTTAATGAGTGCCCTCCCTCTTCAGTGATGATGGGGGAAATAATCTTGTGTTCATTCATTTATTCAGTAAGTATGTTTAAATATTTACTACATGAATGGCAATAATCCATGAAGTAGAAATGTAACAGCCTCCAAAGGAGCCAAAAAACTCCACCTGCATGCAAATGTCAGCCTGTGGGTAATGCCACATTACTCTACCAGAAGAAATTTATATTAAAAGACAGAAACTAACAGTTACTGGTGGCATTGTTATATAGACTACCATCTATAAAAAGCATGCTTTCTATTATCAATCCTTTCCTCCTACTATACAGGAGACACTGCTATCTTCAGATGGCAAATGTAGTATATATATATATTAGGATATACAATTATCTTCCAATGACATCTTCACCTTTCAGGGTTAGAATGACCATGATCATCCTATAACATCTAAATCTTCCTTCTAATTCCTAGCATTTTCTTCACTATACCCATAGGAATCTAAAGTTCACTTTGTCCAACACAAAACTAATTTTCTTCTTTCCCCCAGTCCAGACCCAGTTATTAGATCTCTTTTCCCACTCAATAATGGCACCATCCATACTTGCTGGAAACATCCACTCTCATCTGTGCCTTTCCTTATGTTGATGATTTGTTACCAAGACACTAGGGGTTTGGTCTAGGTCCTGCTGCTTGCCACATGGAAAGCCAATCACTGAGGCAAGTATTGCCAAAGAAGAAGGCTTTAATCAGGTGCTGTAGCCAAGGAGATGGGAGATCAGTCTTGAATCTATCTCCCTGACCAACTAGAATCAGAAGTTTATATAGCAGGGAAGAAAGATTAACTATGCCTGAGAAAACAGGAACTTGGGAGGGGTAAGAAAGCAATCGTGAGGAATGAAGGGCCTGGAGCCTCATTGTCTAGATGCAGTGACCTGGTGAGTTTCAGCCTTTTGATACTCTTTTTTTTTTTTTTTTTTTTTGAGATGGAGTCTTGCTTTTTTGTTGCCAGGCTGGAGTGCAGTGGTGCGATCTTGGCTCACTGCAACCTCCGCCTCCCAGGTTCAAGCGATTCTCCTGCCTCAGCCTCCCAAGTAGCTGGGACTATAGGCACATGCTATGATGCCCAGCTAATTTTTGCATTTTTAGTAGAGGTGGGGTTTCACCATGTTGGCCAGGATGGTCTTGATCTCTTGACCTTGTGATCCACCCACCCACAAAGTGCTGGGATTACAGGTGTGAGCCACCATGCCCGGCGCCCTTCGATACTTTTTGAGACTTGGGGGTCCTTTCCTGAGGATGGAACTCAGATAAAACAAATGTAAGTTTCAAGCTTTAATACCAGAAGGGCCCATTTTTATGTTTATCAAAAAACTCTGTCTGTGCAACTATTGAGTAGGTTTCAGATTCATGTTGTCGCCAATCTATCAGGTATAAGTTCCTTACGTGACCTTGTTATGTTTTTAAAACACAAACATCATTGATGCAGGATATTTTCTTGACCCCTTGGCAGGACTCTTGACAGGGGTGCCCCTGCCTTGCGGGAGGGAGCGTGCAAGTGAACAAGTGCAGGAACCAGAGCAAGCGAGTGCAGGAACCTGCCGGCAGCCTGGCAGGAGCAAATTCCATTCACTGGGGTCCACCGGGCTCCAACCCTTGTGGGAGGGAGTGTGTGAGTGAATGAATGCAGGAACTGGTTGGGCACTTCAGCGCTGGCAGGAGCAAACTCTGTGCAGGCCCTGTGGCAGCATCCAGGTTAGGGTGTGTGATCAGCTCAGTGGGCCCTTTGCCTCATCACATGGGGTGGCTGCCCTCTGGCAGCGAGGGCAAAGGGCCAGTGTGACAGCCTTTTGGGGTACCCCACTTGGTGCATCCCAAATTCTTGTCTGGTTCCCAAGAAGAATGAGGTCATGCAGACAAATTGAAGGATGATGAATGTGGAGAATTTTATTGAGTAATGAAAGCAGCTCTCAGCAGAGAGGGAAGCTGGAAAGGGGACAAGAAGGGTAGTTTGCTCTCCCTTAAAGTCAAGCCACCTTTCAGCCTTTCTCTTCGAAAGTCAAGTTGCCTCAACCAGCCGCCATGTCTGAAGTTAAGTCTCCTCTCCCCAATGTCCAGGTGCTTCTCTCCTTTGCTGCCTGAGTCTGTACTCTTTATAGGCACAGGATGGGGGCAGGGCGGGCGGTAGGTAGTTTTGGTAAAGTCAACATTCAGTTGGTAAAAAGACATTATTCAGAAACAACCAATTGGGAGAGAGAAGGCACACAGGGATGGAAGTTCTTCTCCCTTTGGGCCTCAGGTTTCAGGCTTTCTGGCTCAATGGTAAGGTTTTGCCAGGACCACCCCTGTCTACTAAAATTTCTCTGTCTTCTGTAGCTATCATCATCATGTATTGCTCTGCTTAAAACCCTTCAAGGACCCTATATTTTTTACCTAATAAAAGTCAAGCTCCTTAACATGCACACAAGTTCCTCTCATCCTTTCCCTAGTCTCTCTACTCTCCTGCTCTTGAATTCTCATCTTCTTTGTCTAACAATTCAGCAGCCACTCTCTCCTAGCTGTTATCTACCTAAAAAGAGCATTTGCTTCTGCCTCTGAGCCTGTGCATAGACCTCCCCTGTTTCTGGAATGTCTTTCTCCTTCTTTGTTCAATGGAGATCCCTCCTCAGTCTTCAAGACCTGGCATTGTTGTCAGCCTCTGAGTCACTTGCTGACCTTTCAATTGGTGTCCTTGTTAAAATCACCCTCCCATCTGCACTGGGTGCACACTTTGATTTGCACCTGTGACCAGGCAGTATTACATACCTCTTTTACTTCCTTTTTCTCCTACTTCACAGAGTTATTTTTATGCATAAAAGGCACTCAACTCATCTTGGCTTCTGCTGTATGTGGTCCAGCCCTTAAAATGAGTAGATGCCCTATTCAGAAAAGGTTGGTAAAAGAGTTGAATACAAATCACATTTTAAAAATTATGTCATGGTGTATATCTAAAAAGAGACTTGACTGTTCAAAGTACTACACCAGCCTCAACTAATCTTGATGGAGATTCCTTGTGAATTGTGAATCTCTCCATCAATTAATTACTCTGAAATTTGTAATGTTTCCAAAAATAGGCTAGCATCTGCATTTGCAGAAACATTGGCAGTAAAAGTGCTTTACTTTGGAGGTTTGCTCCACTAGAACTTGTAGTAAACTACATTGCAATACCTGCTAGGAAAAAGAAACCTCATGGAAGGTCTTGAAGAGAATATCTGGGCTTGTCCTCAAGCACAGAATTAAAAAGCTCTAAGGAATTTATCTAGTAGGAACACTGCTAATCAAAGCCCTATTCACATTCTAGTTAATAATAAAAAACAATTTTGAAAAATCTTTCCAAATTGAGAGTTTGTGGGAAGCAGCACAAAACCAGATAGGTCCACATGTTCCTGATGCAAATCTGACTTGTACATCCTTGGAAGCTTATTCACTCCTGGTCTCTTGGCTTTTATTTTGTATAACTCCCATTTCTTTTGCTTCAGAACAAAGAAGATATTCCACTCTGCATCTTAGGACAGCAGAGGTGAGGAGGTCGGTGATTCCATAAAAGATCGACTGACAAGTGGGATGTAGACCAGTAAAGGATGTATTATATAAATTCTTATTTTGTTGGTGACAGAGAGAAATCATGGAAGTAGGAAATAACACGTAGACAATCAAAGATAAATTTTCCTTCATATGTGCAGTTTTTAGAAAATATCTTCTTAGAAATCTGGATATTAATTGGTCAATGCTTAAAAAATAAAACACCTATCTGCTATAGTGAGCTGATTCATTATGAATACCTCTGGGCTAAAGAAAAATCGCACACACACACACACACACACAAACCTATGTTCACATTATGCATTCTGCATGTAGATAACATAGAAACAGATAGTGTGGAGACAGAAGGAATGGAAAGTGTATTAGTCTGTGTTACCAGCAAATATTGAGAACTTAAGCAACATGCGTGCCCTCTCTGGGCTTCTGTTCCTCATCTGAAAAAACAAATGAACAAAAAAAGTCTTGCACCAGAATATCGAAGGGTCCCAAACTCAAGCACCTACAGCATTGAGCAAGGTGATGGCAATGAATCTGCAAAGCGCTTGATTTAAGGCAATAGGAATGCTACACTTCTTTCTTGTTCAGATAAGACTATCTTTGGGCTGGATAATTACTCACTGTAGTCAGGTAGGGAGGGAATGTCCTGTGCGTTATAGGGTGTTGAGAAGCATCCCTGGCCTCTACCCACCAAATGCCAGTAACCTCACACTCCTCCCCAAGTTGTGACTACCAAAAGTGTCTTCAAGCATAACCAAATGTCCCCTGGGGGATAAAATTGCCCTCCTTTATTTAATAATTTGCTTTCTAGATATAAAGTCAAAGGGAAATGATTTTCTTTTAGTACCAATTGACTACATCTGAAAATAGAGAAAAATAAATAGATTGCTTTTTTTTTTTACTTTCTTGTTTCAAAATCATTACAAAAAAATCATATTTATCCCTCTGGCCCTTTCCTTTAAACTGATGAAGACAGAGTCGGATTAATCCGTTGGCTTCTCAAGCCCCGGCAGAAGGACGGTGAGGACATTCATATTTTCGCTGCCCTCTTAACCTTGCCACGACTCCTTTTCCATTGCCAGAGCAGGCAGGCAGGCAGCCACAGAATCTTACCATCTGTTTGCATCTAATTCACACAATTTCCTTCTGTGAAATTTTTTCTCACATTCAACAAATGTCTAATTTCATTTTTATGATAGTTTTTTTTTTTTTTTCAGAAAGATTGGACTCACTAAAAAGTCAAAAGACACATTCATGGTAGAAGACTAGATAATATTTTTTTCCCATGACAGTGCCAGATTTCTCATTACAGAATCAAATTACATACATCTTTAACGCTCATACAGCCGTTTGTGAGAACATCATGCTGTATTATTCATTATGACACATAAATCATTAATGCATTTAAATTTTAAATAAAAATTCGTGCCAACACTAGATGCCTTTGATCTTGTATGGGTAAGTTTTCCTCCTAGGTCCTGGCTAGAAACAAAGCTCTTATGAAGGAAACGCATCCAGTTGGGTATAAGCACAACAACTGTGGAAAAGAATACATTGTTTTTTGTTTGTGTGGCATGTGGAGGGCAAAAGGGCCTGAGCAAAGTTCACCAGCAAATCTTTTTGTTCCTTTTTGAAGGTTTCACTCACAGCTGTGCGAGAAGAATTATTCCACGCAATATATGACACCCTGGGGATTCCATTGGCATGTAATTAATTTTCTTGCCTGTATTATGAGACCATTTGCAAGCTGTTTAGAAGCCAAGTGTCTGTCTTTTGAAATCACTTTTTAAAGACCAGCTTCCAGTTGTCCCTCACCATGATGAGATGTCGATTTTATCTGAAGTATTGGCAATGGGCTGCAGGCAGGATTAATATCATGCATTGCTAATAAGAAACAAACAAGCCATATTTGCAGGGAAGCAATGCTTTTCTTGATTCTTTCTGTCTTGCTTCGGTATGTTGAGCCAGCACTCCCAGGGTCCCTGGCGATTGTTGACTGAGCTTCATAATGTGTCTGGCTTAGCCATCACATGAACACATGGACAGTGTGCTCGTTCCTACTGAGAACAGCTCAGCGTAGTTTTGCCTTATCCACCAGTTTGTCTTTTCCTGAGGAATGTGCCATGATGCCAGTAGAAGGATGTGATGAGTAGAGCCAGCTGCAGCCCCAGTTTCAGAATTCTTGTGCAGTTCCAGAGCTTTCATACTTTGAAGGATTTCCTTCTGTTTTTCTTCTTTGAATAGTTTACCAGCTACGAAGATAATAAACGTGATGGGGAAAGATAAGAAGATCTCTTGATTATAAGCTATTTATGGTTTTTTATGGTAGGGATTTATGGATTGCATACTAAATCAAATATGACATGTGTTAACCTACAGTTTCTTAGGTTTGGACTGGAAGTCCTTGCAGATTTTTCTCATCCACACTTGAAATAGTCTAGCCAAAGCAAGACTAAACAAAAAGAACAAATCTGGAGGCAGTGCACTATCCGATTTCAAACTATACTATAAGGCCATAGTCACCAAAATGGCATGGTACTGGTATAAAAATAGACACATAGTTCAATGGAACAGAATAAAGAACCCAGAAATAAACCCAAATACTTACAGCCAACTGATCTTTGACAAAGCAAACAAAAACACAAAGTGGGGGAAAGACATCCTTTTCAACAAATGGTGCTCGGATAATTGGCTAGCCACATGTAGGAGAACGCAACTGGATCCTCATCTCTCACCTTATACAAAACTCAACTCAAGATGGATTAAGGGCTTAAACCTAAGGCCTGAAACTATAAAAATTATAGAAGATAACATTGGAAAAACCCTTCGAGACATTGGTTTAGGCAAGAATTTCATGAGCAAGAACCCAAAAGCAAGTGCAATAAAAACAAAGATAAATTGCTGGGACCTAATTAAACTAAAGAGCTTTTGCTCGGCAAAAGGAACAGCCAGCAGAGTAAACAGACAACCCACGGAGTGGGAGAAAATCTTCACAATCTATACATCTGAGAAAGGACTAATATCCAGAATCTGCAACAAACTCAAACAAATCAGTAAGAACAAAACAAACAATCCCATCAAAAAGTAGGCTAAGGACATGAATAGATAATTCCAAAAGAAGATATACAAATGGCCAACAAACATTTGAAAAAATGCCCAACATCACCAGTGATCGTGGAAATGCAAATCAAAACCACAATGCAATACCACCTTACTCCTGCAAGAATGGCCATAATCAAAAAAATCAAAAAACAGTAGATGTTGGCATAGATGCGGTGAACAGGGAACACTTCTACACTGCTGGTAGGAATGCAAACTAGTACAGCTAGTATGGAAAACAGTGTGGAGAGTCCTTAAAGAACTAAAAGTAGAACTATCATTTGATCCAGCAATCCCACTCCTGGGTATCTACCCAAAGAAAAGAAGTCATTATATGAAAAAGATACTTGCACATGCAACCCAAATGCCCATCAATCAACGAGAGGATAAACTGTGAGATACATATATGTATCTCACACACACACAATGGAATACTATGCAGCTATGAAAAGGAATGAATTAACAGCATTTGCAGTGACCTGGATGAGATTGGCGACTATTATTCTAAGTGAAGTAACTCAGGAATGGAAAACCAAACATCATATGTTCTCACTCATATGTGGGATCTAAGCTATGAGAACGCATAGGCATAAGAATAATACAATGGACTTTGGGGACTTGGGGGAAAGAGTGGGAGGGGGCAAGGGATAAAAGACTGCAAATATGGTGCAGTGTATACTGCTCGGGTGATGGGTGCACCAAAATCTCAGAAATTACCACTGAAGAACTTACTAATGTAACCAAATACCACCTGGACCCCAATAACTTATGGGAAAAAAAAAGAAATACTTTTTTCCCTATCACATGGGAAAGTTGCTATTCACATGCAAACCTAAGACTTCAACAGAATATTGAAAAACTATTGTTTCCAAAATTCCATCATCCCTTCATCCTGTTCCAAATTATTTTAATAGGACTCATGGTATATTTGTTTATTTTTTCCTTATATTTATTCATTCTGAAACTAAAATTTTAAAAAAACATACATATCTAGTGTTTTCTGAGAAAGAAAGAGTGTGTTTTCCTTGGATCTATCTTTTGGAGGATATCAGTTGCATAAATTGTCTTCCCAGAGTTACAGATATGGGATAACGGCTGATATGTGGAACTCCTTACTCAGTCTTCCATGTTTAGCAGATTTTTCTTCTACATCAGAGCTGCCAGTTCCATCATGTTTCACCATCATGACATTCTATTCAGATGGGCACATGGAAATGGTCACCAGCAACAGTACTGCATCCCAGAGACACCCCATTAGACAATATCTAACACTCAGGAGTGCTAATGGTGTATCAGGCACCATTCTGGGCACTTTACACATGTACCTCAGGCAATGCTTTTAGCTTGTCTGTGGGGAAGGACTTCAAATTATTCCAAACAAAGAGAGTAAGAAACTGAGGCACAGAGAAGTGAAAACATTTGCTGCAAATAATAATGTTGTTAAGTGGTGGCACCAGCATCAGGAACAGACATTTTTATGTCTAAGGATCATACACTTAATTTGTACCCTGTGGATATCTCCACCAGGTCCCCTCCACTCCCCGTTCATTGTTCACTCAACTTGCTCTCCATGGCTAGATTTATTTGTTGATTCAGAAGTATTTACTGAGTAGAGATTGATGGAAGGATGTGGGTATAATTCAGGGTGATTTAAACAGATACAGTCAGTCCCGGCCTCAGAGAGCTAAAGTGCTACTTTAGTAGAAAACTAACAAACTACTGTAGCCAATACTGATACATTCTGCTAGAGCAAAATTATAGTCAACATGTTGCAGGAACATGTAATTCAGCTTGGGGGATCAGAGGCTGCTTCCATGCAGAAATCAGATTTTTGCTGAGACCTAAAGTTAGAATTAAAGTGAAAGGGTTATGACCGGGATCAAGTGTGTTCCAAAAGGAAGGTATGATTTTTGAAAGCCCCCAGTTCGGGAAAAAAAAAAGTTTCTACTGTTATTTATTCATACCATTATGGTCAGAAATGATACTTAAGATGATTTTAATTTTTAAAAGTTGGTTAAGTCTTGTTTTGTGGCCTACCAGGTAAACTACCTTGAAGGACATTACATGTGCACTAGAGAAAAATGTATGTGCTGCTACTGTTGGATATTAAGCTCTGTATGTATATTTTTGGTCTGTTTTGGCTAAAGTGCAGTTTAATTCCAGTACTTCATTATTAATTTTCTGTCTGATTGATCTGCCTATTGTTGAAAGTGGGGTATTAATGTCCTTTACTATTATTGTATTGCTACCCATTTCTCCCTTTATGTCCATTAATATTTGCTTTATATATTTAGGTACTCTAATGTGAGATGCCTATATAATTCCAATTGTTTTGTCTTCGTGATGAATTGAGCCCTTTCTCATTAAATAATGATCTTCTTTGTCTCCTGTAACAGTTTTTGACTTTAATCATATTTATATGATATAAGTATAGCCAATCCTATTTTCTTTTTCTTTCTCCATTTGCATGGAATATCTTCTTTTATCCCTTTACTTTCAGTTTATGTGTATCTTTAAGGCTAAAGTGGGTCTCTTTTAGGCAACATATTTTTGGATCTTGGATTTTTTTGTCCATTCAGTCACTCTATGTATTTTGATTGGAGAATTTAATCCATTTACATCAAACTAATTATTGATGGGCAAGGACCAACTACTGCCACTTTATTGTTTTCTGGTTGCTTTGTAGATCATTTGTTTCTTTTTTGCTCCCTTTGGAAACTGTGCATATACATGGAAATTAAACAACATGCTCCAGAACAACCAACAGGTCAATGAAGAAATTAAAAGAGAAATTATAAAATTTCTAGAGTCAAATGAAAATGGAAATACAACATCCCAAAACATATAGGTTACCCAAAAAAGGCAGTATTTGGAAGTTATAGCAATAAATGCCTACATTAAAAAAGAAGAAAGATCTCCCATAAACAACTTAATGTTGTACTTCAAAGAACTAGAAAAACAAGAACAAATTAAACCCAAAATTAGTAGAAAGAAAGAACTAATAAAGATCAGAGCAGTATAAAGAAAACAGAGATAAAAAATAAAAGATCAACAATATAAAGAGTTTGTTTTTTGAAAAGATAAACAAGTGCCAAAATTTTTGTGAGACTAAGAAAAAAGAGAGAATATTTAAATAAATAAAATCAGAGATGAAAATAGACATTATAATGGACACTATAGAAATACAAAGAATTATAAGAGTCTTCTGTCAACAAGTGTATGCCAACAAATTGGAAAACACAGAAGACATGGATACATCCCTGACCCCATATAACCTGCCAGGACTGAATCATGAAGAAGTAGAAAATCTGAACAGACCATAACGAATAACAAGACTGAATTAGTAATAAAAAGTCTCCATCAAAAAAAGAGCCCAGAACCTGATGTCTTCACTGCTGAATTCTACCAAACATTTAGAGAAAAATTAATATGAATTCTTCTCAAACTCTTCCAAAAAACTGAAGGGGAGGGAATTCTTCCACAGTCATTCTATGAGGCCAGCATTACCCAGATACCAAAATTAGACAAGGACACATACAGACAAAGAAAACTACAGGTAAGTATCTCCAATGAAGATAGGTGCAAAAAGCCTCAACAAAATACCAGCAAACTGAATTAAACAGCATATTATAAAGATCATTCACCATAATCACCATGGGGTTCATCCCATGGATTTAAGAATGATTCAACATATGCAAATCAGTAAACGTGATACATCACATTAAGACAATGAAGGACAAAAAACATATGATCATTCCAATAGATGCAGAAAAAGCATTTGAAAAAAATCAACATCTATTCATAATAAAAATTCTCAACAAATTACACATAGAAGGAACACACCTCAATATAATAAAATAAATATATGACAAATCCACAGCTAACATCATACTGAATGGGAAAAAACAAAAATTTTCTTCTCTGAATCTGGAACAAGACAAGGATGCCCACTTTCACCATTTCTATTCAACACAGTACTGGGAATTCTAGCCAGAGCTGTCAGGCAATAGAAAATTTTAAAAGGCATCCAAATTGGAAAGGAAGAAATTAAATTATCTCTGTTTACAGATGACATGGTTTTATATACAGAAATCACTAAAGACTCCACCCCAAAACTCTTCGAATTAATAAACAAATTCAATAAAGTTGCAGGATATAAAATCAACATAAAAAAGCAATAGCATTTCTATATGCTAATAATAAACTATCTGAAAAATAAATATAAAAATTCCCACTTAGAATAACTACAAAAATATGTAACTAGGATACCTAAGAATAAATTTAAACAGTGAGGTGAAGGATCTCAACACTGAAAACTATAAAACATTGATGAAAAAAATGGAAGAGAACATGAATAAATGGAAAGATATCTTGTGTTCATGGAATAGAAGAATTAATATTGTAAAAACATCCATACTACCCAAAGCAGTCTACAGTTTCAATGCAATGCCTATTAAAATATCAATGACATTCTTCACAGAAATAGAAAAACTAATCCTAAAATTTGTATGGAACCACAAAAGACTTTGAACAACCAAAGCAATCTTGAGCGAAAAGAACAAGGCTGGAGGCATCACATTCTTTGATTTCAAAATATACCACAAAGCTACAGTAACCAAAGCAGCATGGTTCTGGCATAAAAAACAGACACTTAATGGAATAGAATAGAGAACCCACACATAAATCCACACATCTACAGGCAACCAATTTTTTACAAAGGTGCAAGAATACACATTGGAGAAAGGACAAGTCTCTTCTACAGATGGTTCTGGGAAAACTGGATCTCCATATGCAGAAAAATGAAACTAGACCCCCATGTTTCACCATATATAAATGCCATCCCAAAGTGGATTAAAAACTTAAATTTAAGACCTGAAACCATGAAACCTAGAAGAAACTATTGGGGAAGGATTTTTGGTTAAGACCTCAAAAAGCACAGACAACAAAAGCAAAAATAAACAAATATGATTACATCAAACTAAAAAGCTTCTATGCAGCAAAGGACATAATCAACAGAGTAAAAAGACAACCCACGGAATGGGAGAAAATATTTGAAAACTATATATCTGACAAGTTGTGAATATTCAGAATATATAAGGAACTCAAACAACTCTATAGAAAAAAAAAACAACAAATAGTCCAATTTTTTAAATGGGCAAAAGAAGACATACAAGTGGCCAATAGGTGTATGAAAAAATGCTCACCATCGTTAATCATCAAGGAAATGCAAATTAAAACTGCAATGACACATCACCTCACTCCAGTTAGAATGGCTATTATCGACAAGACAAAAGATAACAAATGCTGGCGAGGATGCAGGAAAAAGGGAAACCTTTACATGTTGTTGATGGGACTGTAAATTAATATAGCCATTATGGGAAACACTAAGACATTTCTCAAAAATTAAAAATAGAACTATCATATGAATCAGCAATCCAACTACTGCGTATATTCAAACCTAGAGAAAACAAATGATTCACATTGCAAGAGAGTTTAAGTTGAGAGTCAATGTGGGAAAAGTGGTACCTGCACTCCCATGTTTATTGCAGCACTATTCACAATAGCCAAGCTATGGAATCGGCCTAAGTGTTCATCAATGAATGAATAGATAAAGAAAATGTGTATACATATACACAAGGAAATACTAGTTGGGAATGAGATTCTGTCATTTGCAGCAACATGGATCAACCTGGAGGGCATCAAGTTTAAGTGAAATAAATCAGACACAGAAAGAGGAATACTGCATGATCTCACTCATATGTATAATCTTAAAAAGTTTACCTCATAGAAGTAGAGAGTAGAATGGTAGTTACCAGAGGATGGAGAGAGTAGAGGGGAGGAGAGGTGGGAAGAAGTTGGTCAATGGGTACAAAGTTACTGTTAAATACAGGAGTAAATTCTGCTTTTCTATTGCATAGTGGGCTGACGATGGTTAACAACAATATATTGTATATTTCAAAATAGCTAGAAGAGAGGATTTTGAGTGTTCTCACCACAAAGAAATGATAAATATTTGAGGTGATGAATTTGCTAGGTACCCTGATTTAATCATTATACAATGTACACATCTATCAAAACATCACATTGTATGCCATAAGTATGTACAATAATGTACAATTAAAAATAAAATTACTAAATTAAAAACAAAACAAAAAACAAGGTATAATTAAATAACAAGGTATAATTTAACAACTGGAGAAAAATATCAGTGAATCTGGAACGTGGATAGAGTATGGGTCTATAGGGTTGGTTTGGCCAGGTAAAAGGGCCAAGTGTCAATTGATGTGGTTACAGAGTTAAGGAAACTCTAGGTAAAAAATAGGCACATTAAAGTCAGCAT
Source organism: Nomascus leucogenys (assembly GCF_006542625.1). Lineage (NCBI taxonomy): Eukaryota > Metazoa > Chordata > Mammalia > Primates > Hylobatidae > Nomascus > Nomascus leucogenys. The sequence goes on along the minus strand of NC_044406.1, from coordinate 5,988,958 downwards.
GTGGTGCCACCAAAAATCTGAGGCCATGGCTGGGCATGGTGGCTCACCCATGTAATCCCAGCACTTTGGGAGGCCAAGGTGGGTGGATCACGAGGTCAGGAGTTCGAGACCAGCCTGACCAACATGGTGAAACCCCATCTCTACTAAAAATACAAAAATTAGCTGAGCGTGGTGCGCTTGTAATCCCAGCTACTTGGGAGGCTGAGGCAGGAGAATCCCTTGAACCCGGGAGGCGAAGGTTACAGTGAGCTGAGATTGCACCACTGCACTCCAGCCTGGGCGACGGAGTGAGACTCCATCTCAAAAAAAAAAAAAAATCCATAGCCATGTAGTTGCATACACTTGGCACTTCTGAAGAAGGGGGAATAGAAGGTGGAATACAGAGGTCTTGTTCTCATCTTTTGGGTAGACACAACGTGGGCTGGGTGTCCATTTTATGTTTTAATTCTGTTCTTCCCTTCTAAAAGTTCACAGATTAGCATTCTTAACTTCTGACTATGAATTGTTGGCAAAGTTCTCCAAGTTCTTCCCTTTGCTAGACTATTCTCTTGAACCTATCTCAAGCCATTGTTTCTAAGCTCTCACCTTTCTTTCCCAAAACACTCTTCCATGTTTATCACAGATAGTCATGGCCCAGCATGTGTTCTTCCAGCTATGGGGCTTGGGTCTGCTGCTATATCATGAGGAGGTGGCTACAGAAATGGTTGCCAAAGAATATCTGAATAATTATTTGGATAATAAAAGATAAATATATGCTTCCCTAGTAGACAAGAGAACAAAGGTATTCTAGATTAATGAGTCCTTTCCTGCATTGATTTTCATCCTAGACACTCTTACCAGATCATTCTTCTGCAATGTGAATCATTCATTCACTTTTATTGATTACCTATACTGACTAAGTCACTGATATTTACCAGGGATTCTGGGGGTGACATAATAATGACCTGCAGTAAAACATATGTTATCCTAGATAAAAAGCACAGATTTTATTTCTGTTTACTTACATCATTCTCAAAAAGGGAAGAAATTAAGTAGCATTTATTGATGTCCTCTATCAGCCAGGTGCTGGTATATGTGTTTGGGATGCCACTGTAATTAGACGAGTATGGTATCCCAAACTCTGGGATAGATAATCAGAGATTTGTCTTATAATTTAAAAATTGGCAAAAAAATTACCTCAAGGATGAAACACTCAAACTATCATATCCAGTCAATTTGAAGTTGTAACTTTAGGTAAACACAGGAATGCTTCTTTTTAGGCATTATATTAGAAGACTATGTTTATATTATAAGATAATGGTTTGCTTACTCTTGTCATTTCTAGTTTTGCATAGAGATCAACAACAACTTCTATCATTTAGGATACATTTTTGATGCACTAGGCATTCTACATTTGTCAATGATTTAATTCCTAGAACAATTCCCTAGTGTAGGTGTTACTATTTTTACCAATTTTACAGATGAAGAAACTGAACTTATAGAGACATTAAAGAACTTTCTACATGTGTGAGAGGCCAAATAGGACCTGAAACAGACCTGTCCACCTGCATTCACTCGCTCTATGAATTATTAAAGCAAAACACCTACATCAATATGTGGTTCAGCCAGCTAAGCTCTGGCCTGCTGTTCAGGCATCTGTCACAAGCTAGCAGCAATGATGAAAATGCAGCAAATCAACCCAAAGCCCCACATTATTTATATCTGTGGTTGCACTGGCAGCCAACAGAGTTGAAGAATTTTCAAAAAATCAATGTTGCAAAAATCTTTTCTTTAAGTTCTTGAATAAGCAGAAACCTGGATCAAAGCACTAGAAACTTTAGACAAATTCTATAGATACTTCTGAAATGAATCAAATTCCACTTGAACATCAGAGTCACTATTATCATCTGCAACATCCCTCCACCCTGTAATGGCAAAGAAAAGACCTTTGAGAGACAGAATATAATCTTTTATAATTTTTTTCCTATTAATTACAATTCTTTTTTATTTTATTTCTATTTGTTTATTTATTTTGAGACAGAGTTTTGTTCTTGTTGCCTAGGCTGGAGTGCAATGGCGTGATCTTAGCTCACCGCAACCTCCCCCTCCCGGGTTCAAGTGATTCTCCTGCCTCAGCCTCCCGAGTAGTTGGGATTACAGGCAAGCACCACCGCTCCTGGCTAATTTTGTATTTTTAGTAGAGACGGCGTTTCTCCATGTTGGTCAGGCTGGTCTCAAACTCCCAACCTCGGCCTCCTAAAGTGCTGGGATTACAGGCGCCCACCTTGGCCTCCCAAAATGCTGGGATTACAGGCGTGAGCCACCGTGCCTGGCCTATTAATTGCAATTCTTAAAGAAAAAAGGGCCCATGCTTTTAGATAGCTATTCTTTGTGTGTAAACGTGTAGATTTCAGAGCTGTGAATCTGTACACTATAGGTTTTATTTATGTACATCAGTTCTGTCATTGCCAGTAACATGCAACATCTCCCGTCCTGGTTACTCACATTTAATGGGTGGAGTGGATATGTGTTCTGGCTCCAGAGAGATTAAGTTGCTGGCACACATAGTCTATACCTCATTTATTTTTGTATCTCACCAGTACAGAGCTAGTTTCAGGTACTCTATGAATGTGAGTGGGTGAGCATGTGGGCTGGTTTGCAGGTACAAAAAGAGCAAATTATTTCCCAAAAGGAGCACAAGAAGGTAGCAACAGACTTGAAGCATGGTCTAGAAATAATACTTTTAAGAACCCCAGCTCAACTTGGTGGTGGTAATCATTCCATAATATATACGTATAGTAAATCATCATATTGCACACCTTAAATACAAACATTATATTTGTCAACTATACCTAAATAAAGCTGGGAGGGGAAGCTAAAAAGAAAGAGCCCAGTTCAGTTCACAGCAGTTGCTAATGTCACCACTGCCTTCCATAGCTCAACACAAACCAAGTTTCTTTGAGCAGAAGATTTTGGTAGGTGCATTAAAGCAGGGGTCCCCAAGCCCCAGGCCATGAAATGGTACTGGTTCGTGGCCTGCTAGGAACCAGGCCACACAGCAGGAGGTGAGTGGCAGGCAAGAGAGAAAGGTGCATCTATATTTACAGCTGCTCCCCATCACTCACATTATGGCCTGAGCTCCCCCTCCTGTCAGATCATCAGGCATTAGATTCTCATAGGAGCATGAACTCTACTGTGAACTGCACATGTGAGGGATCTAGATTGCATGCTCCTTATGAGAATCTAATGCCTGATGATCTGTCACTGTCTCCCATCACCCCCAGCTGAGAGTGTCTAGTTGCAGGAAAACAAGCTCAAGTCTCTCACTGATTCTGAATTATGATGAGCTGTAGAATTATTTCATTACATATTACAATGTAATAATAACAGAAAAAAAGTGCACAGTGAATGTAATGAGCTTGAATCATCCCAAAAGCATCTCCTCCACCTGCTGGCCTGTAGAAAAATTGTCTTCCATGAAACGAGTCCCTGGTGCTTAAAAGGTTGGGGCCACTGCACTAAAGGACACCATCTGTCATCTTAGGGCACCTGAGTTCACAGTGCCCTATATCCCCCCAGCTTTATGGCCCTACATCAATCACCAAGTCCTCTGGACTCTGACCCATCTCCCTGAATCCATCCTTGTCTTGTCCTCACTTAGAGATTCTAATATGATCCTGTCCCTCTCCCATTTAAGATCCTCCAATACCTTCTCATTTCTCCCAGGATAAAGAGAGAAGCCCACAGGGCTGCTGCATCTCAAGCCTGCAGTTTGTTACCCCAGGGCCTGTTCTTTGTGGGGGCGTGGATGAAGCTGGAAACCATCATTCTCAGCAAACTATCACAAGGACAGAAAACCAAACACCTCATGTTCTCACTCATAGGTGGGAACTGAACAATGAGATCACTTGGACACAGGGTGGGGAACATCACACACTGGGGCCTGTTGGGGGATGGGGGACTGGGGGAGGGATAGCATTAGGAGAAATTTTGGATCTTTCCTGCTTTCTCTTGTGGGCATTTAGTGCTATAAATTTCCCTCTACACACTGCTTCAAATGTGTCCCAGAGATTCTGGTACATTGTGTCTTTGTTCTCAATGGTTTGAAAGAACATCTATATTTCTGCCTTCATTTCGTTATTTACCCAGTAGTCATTCAGGAGCAAGTTGTTCAGTTTCCATGTAGTTGTGCAGTTTTGAGTGAGTTTCTTAATCCTGAGTTCTAATTTGATTGCACTGTGGTCTGAGAGACAGTTTGTTGTGATTTCTGTTCTTTTACATTTGCTGAGGAGTGCTTTACTTCCACCTATGTGGTCAATTTTAGAATAAGTGTGATGTGGTGCTGAGAATAATATATATTCTGTTGATTTGGGGTGGAGAGTTCTGTAGATGTCTATTAGGTCCACTTGGTGCAGAGCTGAGTTCAATTCCTGGATATCCTTGTTAACTTTCTGTCTCGTTGATCTGTCTAATGGTGACAGTGGGGTGTTAAAGTCTCCCATTATTATTGTTTGGGAGTCTAAGTCTCTTTGTAGGTCTCCAAGGACTTGCTTTATGAATCTGGGTGCTCCTGTATTGGGCACATATATATTTAGGATAGTTAGCTCTTCTTGTTGAATTGATCCATTTACGATTACATAATAGCCTTCTTTGTCTCTTTTGATCTTTGTTGGTTTAAAGTCTGTTTTATTAGAGACTAGGATTGCAACCCCTGCTCTTTTTCGCTTTCTATTTGCTTGGTAGATCTTCCTCCATCCCTTTATTTTGAGTCTATGTGCATCTTTGCACATGAGATGGGTCTCCTGAATACAGCACACTGATGGGTCTTGGCTCTTTATCTAATTTGCCAGTCTGTGTCTTTTAACTGGGGCATTTAACCCATTTACATGTGAGATTAATATTGTTATGTGTGAATTTGATCCTGTCATTATGATGTTCGCTAGTTATTTTGCCCATTAATTTATGCAGTTTCTTCATAGCATTGATGATCTTTACAATTTGGCCTGTTTTTTTCAGTGGCTGGTACCAGTTGTTCCTTTCCATGTTTAGTGCTTCCTTCAGGAGCTCTTTTAGGGCAGACCTGGTGGTGACAAAATCTCTCAGCATTTGCTTGTCTGTAAAGCATTTTATTTCTCCTTCACTTATTAAGCTTAGTTTGGCTGGATATGAAATCCTGGGTTGAAAATTCTTTTCTTTAAGAATGTTGAATATTGGCCCCCACTCTCTTCTGGCTTGTAGGGGTTTCTGCTGAGAGATCTGCTGTTAGTCTGATGAGCTTCCCTTTATGGGTAACTTGACCTTTCTCTCTGGCCGCCCTTAACACTTTTTCCTTCATTTCAACCTCAGTGAATCTGACAATTATGTGTCTTGGAGTTGCTCTTCTCGAGGAGTATCTTTGTGGTGTTCTCTGTATTTCCTGAATTTGAATGTTGGCCTGCCTCGCTATGTTGGGTAAGTTCTCTCGGATAATATCATGAAGAGTATTTTCCAACTTGGTTCCATTCTCCCCATCACTTTCAGGTACACCAATCAAACATAAATTTGGTCTTTTCACATAGTCCCATATTTTTTGGAGGCTTTGTTCGTTTCTTTTTACTCTTTTCTCTAACCTTGTCTTCTCACTTTATTTCATTAATTTGATCTTCAATCATTGATAGCCTTTCTTCTACTTGATGGAATTGGCTATTGAAGCTTGTGCATGCGTCATGAAGTTCTTGTGCCATGGTTTTCAGCTCCATCAGGTCATTTAAATCTTCTCTACACTGTTTATTCTAGTTAGCCATTCGTCTAATCTTTGTTCAAGGTTTTTAGCTTTCTTGTGATGGGTTCGAACATGCTGAGGAAGTATTTTACACACCCAGATGACAGAAATTCTCATTTGTGAATAATAGTTTTAGCAGCAGAATTTATAGTCTTCTCATAATCTATCTTAATGTTTAAGAATTGATGAAACTAGGGCAATCTGAAGTTTAAGAGAACTTTCAGGTTGCATTGTTTTTTGTCATTGTTGTGAAAGTTGAAATTTTCCAAATTGTCCACCCAAAGGTTGATCAAGATTTACATTCCCAGTTACCTTCAAAAGTGTCTATGATTTCATGTTTTCTTTGTTTTTTATGTTTATGTATAAGTGGATCTCCCCAACTATTATTTGTTTTATTAAAAGCTGCCTCCTCTTATTCATATTATCATATGGACAGCTTGTGTCAACTCCTCATTCTCTGAACCTTGGCATGTTTCTTGTCTTACAGACATAATTACCACTTATTTTCATATGTGTGGGCCTTGCCTGTCCAATTAGTTTGCAAGCCTTTTGTGGATTAAAAGATTTAAGTTCTTTTATAGCCAACTTACACTGGTATTAAAACAAAGTGTTAACAAGGTGTTTGTAGTACACTATCAGTATATGATCTCTAAATGTTTCCATTTATTTTTAAATTGAAAAACCCAGAATGCAAAATTAATAATCATGAATTATAATATTTCTGCTTTGTTCCTCATTCTAGTTAACATACAAAACATTCACTTAGAAATTGCATTGAAGAGATTTTTAAAAATCTACTGTGTGAGAATTTTGCAGATTTTTAACATAAGTGAAAGAGAATCTCTTTTTTTGGCAAATGAAAGGAATACAAAACAACGGATTGACTTTCTGGGCATGAACCTCAGCATGAGAAAAATAAGAGTTACATATTGTGGACGAGAAGAAAAAAAATCCCCAATTCTCATGAATCATGTGTAATGTTCAAGTGCTAAACTATTGAGACTTCATCACTGGAAAATAATAAGCAAAAGTTGTACATTTGATTTTCATTAATTTCTTTGTCTCATCTAGCTTTACTAAACATCTTATGTGGAATATTCCATGCCTTTTATCTGTTTTAATAATCTACTTCTACCACGTTTTATTTTTGGTTAAATGTGTGAAAGCAAAACCTAGGATAGATATTCTGAGCTGATCTGGAAGGTAAGCCCAACACTAGACTGGTGTCACTGGCTCCTAATTTATGTCTGGGGGCATAGAATCTTCTTTTGATGCATCCTATAATTCCTTACAATGATAGATACGCATATGTCAGCATTATGCATTGCTCTCAGTTCCAGGGTATTTATTTTAATTATTTCTCCACTGGGCTGTTGGCCATTCTTTCTCTGTACAAAGATCCTCTTTTGTTTTATTCTAGTGCATAATTCTCTCACTCTTGTTCCACTCTCTTGCACACATTGTCACATGTGTAACTTTATGATCTATTCTGATCTTTGTGATCTGTTTATTCAAGATCTATTTAAGATTTATTTATTTATGATATATTATTTAAGATCTTTATTATCTATTCTGCATACATGTATTAAGTACCTATCTACATAACCATGATAACTACATGGATCCAATGGCCATGAGCATCTCCTCTTTTGCACCCATTTGAAAGTTCTTGTGGGATAGGAGTATGATTGCTGGTGATAGCCAGTTTCTTTCCATCTTGCTATATGGCTTTCCAAAGTGATCATTGATGGTAAATTGCTAACAGCTCACTGATCAGCTGGCTGTATTTTGAATGGTACTGCAGGCAACAGCATATCCCCAATGAAAATCTGCACATAGGCTCAAGAGTCATTGGGAATAGCCCCTTGGTATGCTCAAGCCATTGGCTGTTTAGAATGATTCTACTCTGACACACATTAAGGTGCAGTCTAGTTACCAACTCTATATTCATGTTCTGTGTGCGCATGCATAGTGAGTCATGCTTTTGATACACACCCAAGCCAATATGGTACATACAGCTGCACAACTTGTTTGTTCTCCTAGCTTGGCCAAACATCTGTTTCTAGGCTGGCTCATCTGGGTGTCCTCAGTTATTTACAAGCTAAATTCAATCCCGCCTGTCAAGAGCCTCTCTGTCTTGACTAAGAATTTAGGAACCTAAGGCAGAGCTGGGAAATAAGGAGAATTGGAAGGATTCCTAAAATTGAAAAAAAATGAAATCTCCTCCTATTTCTGTTTTCTAATATGTTGTGGACTAATGGATGGATGAGCCACAGTGTGAATATTAAAGGCACCTGCACAGACCTAAATTGGAAGACAAACTTTGCCTTAGGTTCTAGGGCCACCATCCTCTGTCCCCATATGTTCCTACAATGACAAACAACAGAAAACATATTTGTATGGAATATACAGGAAAGATTCAAATGTCATTGTCCAAAACAAGCCACATGGTTACATTTCACTTCCAGTGGACATGAAACACCAGGTGTTTCCAAAAGAGATTTAGAATATTTGCAAACAGGCGTCATGACTACTTATGTTTCTCTTTTAATTTTTCTTAGGAGGTTTTACTTATTTACTTATTTGTAGAAATACAAGTTTGTATTTTAACTAATTGACTGTATTGAATGTTTTTCTTCTGCAGTTAAGTTTTTTGTGTTTTATGTACGCAAGCCTTTCTTACTTGGAAGTCATAAAAATATTCCTGTCTGTTGACTTCTAAATATTTTGCAGTTTTGCCTTTTCTTTTTTTTTTTTTTATTATACTTTAGGTTTTAGGGTACATGTGCACAATGTGCAGGTTTGTTACATATGTATCCATGTGCCATGTTGATTTCCTGCACCCATTAACTCGTCATTTGGCATTAGGTATATCTCCTAATGCTGTCCCTCCCCCCTCCCCCAACCCGCAGTTTTGCCTTTTACATTGATCCCTATGGGAGTCATTTTAATGTATGGTGTGAGAAAATGATTTTTATTTTTTCCACATATAGTGAATTGCTACAGCAACAATTGTTAAGTGTTTCTCTTCTCAACCCTTGACTTTGTGAATTCTTGCTATAAGTTTGTCTAGGCTGCAGCATAAGGTTGCTCAAATTTGAAATAAACAGTGTAGGGTGGAGTATTGTATAAATACACTACAATGCAAATAATGTTCTCTAGAGTTTGGCTATGCAGGGTCCTTAGGGTTTTGCTATAATTTTAACATTCCCTTCAAAACTTGTGTTGAAATTTAATTGTCACTGTGATGGTACTTAGAGCTCAGACCTTTGAATGGTGATCAGATCATGAGAGCTCCACCTTCATGCAAGGACCGATGTCATTACTGGAGAAGTGGGCTCCTTATCACAGAAATTATTTTTAATAAAAGTGAGCTCTGCCTTGTCTTCCTCTCTCAGTCTTCCCCCCTCTTGCCCTTCTGCCTTCCACCATGGGATGACACAGAATGAAGGTCCTTGCCAGATGCTGGTGCCTTGCTCTTGAAGTCCCCAGTCTCCAGAACCATGGGCCATGTTAGCTTCTATTGTTTATAAATTACCCAGTCTGTGGTATTCTGTTATAGCAACACAAAACAGACTAAGACAGGTTGTCTGTTTCTTTTATTTGCTTTGCTTTTGTTTGTTTTTACATTCCCTTAGTTTCTACTTTTACCTTCATAATTTTACTGTTCATGTTCTATACTCTTAAGTTTGATGGTTATTTATTAAGTTTTGATTTATTTTCTTCTCTTTTTCTAACATAACCATTTTGGTCTATAAATTTCCCTCTAATTTTGTTTTATTGAAATTTACTGATTTTCATGTGTAATACATTTATCTAGTCCTAATTATTTTCTCATTCTCATTACTATTTCCCTTTTTACCCATGAATGTGTATCATTATATTTTAATTGTGAAAAATTAGATATTTTAATTATATTGTCACTTGATTTCAAATTTTATTTTATTGTGTTCAGAGAATGTTATCTGCTTGATTCTTGTTGTTTCAATGTGTTGAGATTTACCGTAGCAAATATGTTCATTTTGTGTTAAAATCATCAATATCTCTTTTAAACATTTTATTTTGAAAAAGTTCGAACTTACAGAAAGTTCATATATACTCTTCATCCAATTTTCCCTAATATTTACAACTTATACTCTTCATCCAATTTTCCCTAATATTTACAACTTATATAACTGTAGTATCATTGTCAAAATCAGGACACTAACAATGGTGTCCTATTTTGACAATGAACACTAACTATTAATTAAACCACAGACCTTAACATTTCACCAGTTTTCCCCTAATATCTTTTTAATTTCTAGGATCCAATCCAGAATCTCACACTGCATTTTGTTTTGTATATATTTATTCTCCTGCAATTTGTGCTTCCTTATTCTACTTTAATTTATTTCCTTGTCTTTCATGTCCTTAATACTTTTGGTGAGTATTGGTCAGGTATTTTGTAGACTGTCTCTCAGTTTGGGTTTGTTTTAAGATTTCTCATAATTAGTTTGAAGTTATGCATGTGATATTGTGTCTTCAGTGCATCCTACCAGGATACAATGTTTTTAAAGGAGAACCTTTTTATTTTCAAGAGTATAACAAAACTTCGTTTATATTGGCTCGTTCCCTCTTGTATTGTATAATTTTACTTTTTACTCCATGTCCTATGAGTTATTAAAAAAGGTAATGTTGGCTGGGCATGGTGGCTCATGCCTGTAATCCCAGCACTTTGGGAGGCTGAGGCGGGAGGACCACGAGGTCAAGAGATCGAGACCATCCTGGCCAACATGATGAAACCCTGTCTCTACTAAAAATACAAAAATTAGCTGGGGGTGGTGGCTCATGCCTGTAGTCCCAGCTGCTTGGGAGGCTGAGGCAGGAGAATCGCTTGAACCCAGGAGGCAGAGGTTGCAGTGAGTCAAGATCACGCCACTGCACTCCAGCCTGGTGCCAAAGTGAGACTCCGTTTCAAAAAAAAAAAAAAAGTGAATTTTTAAAATATCTTCTTGTTCTTCTGATTTACTTGTTTTTTGCAACATTTTTATTTACATACAAGATAATAATATTTTTATATTTTCCTGACGAATAAAATGTCTTTTTTGAATGTGGTATGTAGTGCCCTTCTCTGTCTCTATTAGTGAGATTTGCCTTGAAGACTCTTTTCTCTGATAGTAGTACATTTGCAGTAGATATATTTACTTTAATAATCATCTAGTATATATTTGTCCATTATTTACATTCCATTCTAGTAAGCTACACCTTTGCATTTGTAAAGTGTACTTTATTTATATAATAATTATATGTATAATTATTCCTGAGTCAATAAAACCCCTCTATAGTGCAACTGTGTTCTAAAAATCTCATATGAATGGAATGTCTGTGGGATAAGCATGTTCTTCAGAGCTTAAATAATGTCCCAGGTAAGTGTGAGTTCCTAATGAGACAAGTTTTAGAAAAAGGTTCTATAACCTTCCCACTCCTGATGGTGATTTGCCATCAGTGGGTAGTGGTTTACTCCAGATTAAATAACAATGGTGGAAGCTCTGGGTTCGTGGCTGGCTAGGAGAGTACCACTGAGTCCTGTAGTCATCCAAATAATTGGTGCTCAATTGGATGTTTAAAGATTTATATACAGTTTCTTGCTATTTTTTGCTCTTAATTATCCCCCATAAAATATTATGTTTCAAGACATATTTACTACTTATGGAGATGTGACACATATTTTTGTTTTGGTAAATTATAATTAATAAAAATACAATGAAAGCTCAGAATAAAATGTTAACATATGAGTCACTACTATTTTAGGAATCAAAAAAGGTAAATTTTCAATTTCTATAAATACGTGAATATAGGAGAGGACATTATTATAATCAATATGTTTTCAAAAAATCTATTACATTGAGGTTAAAATTCTAGTCACTATGATATGAAAATACAGTTGGATACATTTGTAAGAATAATGTAAGAATTTTATTTTAATATGTCAAAGTTATACACAACTGAAAATTGTGTTGTTTCAAACATTTAAATTCATAATGTAAAAATTTAAATGCTAACTTAAAATGTATGCAGGTGAATAATGAGAGAACATTCCAGACCAATATCAGTCATGAATACTGATGCTTAAGTACTAAATAAAATACTGTCAAATAGAATCCAATATCACATTGAAAAAAATGCCGTGACCAAGTGGGATTCATGCTAGAAATGCAAGCCAGAATGTAAAATATCTCCACTGCTATTCAACATTATGCTGAAGGTGTTTTCTAAACAAGGAAATAAAATAAACCAATTAGAGGCATAGGGACTAGAAACAAATTAATTCCTATTATTTTTCAGATGATATCTGGAAAGCTTTAAAGAACTAATGTTCAAATTAATTCACAAAATAATATAATTCAGTAAAATTAGCAATAAAAGTAGCATATGTAAGTCATTAATATAACCCTAAAATAAAAAATTATAGAGTATTTGCACAGAGAAAAGTCCATGTACAATTACACCAAAGAAGATGACATACTACTTAAGAATAAACATAGTAAGAACTGTGCAAACTCTATATAATTTTTAAAAACCTTTAAAATCTCCTGAAAGAAATAAAAGTAGTATGAACAAAAGGAAAATCATCTTTGAATAGGATGGCTCAAAAATACAAAGAGGTAAATTCTAAGTGGGTGAATTTATAAAAGTAATGTTATCAAAATTTTTGAAAATTACAAATTGTCTTATGCAGTAGTTGACATGGAAGTTCACGTGGAATAACCAGCAGGCAAGGATAGCCAGAAAAACCCTTAGTAGGGTCGAGCCTTTTCAGATTTTAAACACATTGTTAAGCATCTATAATGAAAATAATATGTTACAGGTGCATGAGAAGACAAAAAGACTAGAGGAATATAAGAGAACATCTAGAAACAGGTAGAGGTACAGAAGGAAGTTTAGTATACAATTAAGGTGGTATCTCAATTATTATTATTTCAATCCATTATTGCCCAGTGGTGCCCAGCTCAAACCACTGGGCAATAATGGATTTTTTAAAGAAGGGTCTCACTCTGTTGCCCAGGCTGGAGTGCAGTGGCTCGATCATGGCTCACTGCAGCCTTGGTCTCCAGGCTCAAGCAATCCTCCTCACTCAGCCTCCAAAGTATCTGGGACTATAGGCATGCACTACCACGCCTGGCTACTTTATCATGTTTATTTTTAGTTTAGAGACTGGGTCTCAATATGTTTCTTAGATGGGTCTTGAACTCCTGAGCTCAAGCCATTCTGCTGCCTCAGCCTCCTAAGTAGCTGGGACTACAGGTGTGCACCCCAGTGTCTGAAATAATAGATTTTTAAGTAAATGTTGGTGGGACCACCTGGAAAATGATATATTTAGATCCATGGTTTATTTATACACAGGAATAAACTCCAAATGAATCATGTATCTAAACATACATGCACATACACGTGCTTAGGGGTATGCACACCAACATATATACAGCTATGTAAGTACTAAAATAAAAATGAATTAATTCTTCTACAATCTCGGTGTGGAGAAAGGTTTCTAAGTACCACTCAAAATCCAAATGCAATCAAATATACAAAATTTGAATACATAATTTAAAAAAAAATTGCTGGGCAAACAGTGCAATTAAAAAGTCATGAGAAATATAGAGATGTACCATGTAAGAATATTTCAGTCAATGACAGACCACATATTTGACGGTGGTCCCATGAGATTATAATACCGTATATGTAGCCTACCTTACCTAGGTTTGGATACGTTTAGGTGCACAAATATCACATGTAACATGTGTTACAGTTGCCTAGAGTATTCAGTGCAGTCGCAGGTTGCACAGGGGTGTAGCCCAAGAGCAGCAGGCTACACTATACAGCCCAGGTATGCAGTTACCTGTGCCATCCAGGCTTGAGTACATGCACTGTAGGATGATTGCACAAGGGCCAAATCACCCAAGGATGCATTTCTCAGGAAGTGTTCCCAGCACAGAGTTGTATACGCTGCCTCATAGATAAAGGGGCTAACGTTAACACATTTTTAAAAAAAATTGAAAATGGCAGGAAAAAAAATTAAAAACATTCATGAAGAAGAAGTCCACGTAAACTGATTGTAAAATGAGCACAACAGGAAATACAGACACCATTCTTCCCCTATCATATTGGGGAGAAAAATTAAAAGTTTTGCCACACATGAACTTTGGGAGGCATTGTTATGCATTCTCAGAAGGGCTGAAACTTTTCCTGAAGGAGGCTTGGATACACATGTGTATAAAGATATGTGTATGTATTTGTGTACATATTTGTGAAAATAAAAATATACTTTTATTACCAGCAATCTCCCTTCTAAGATGACTGAGGTGATGAAGAGATCAGTCCAGGAAAAGCAATCAATGACTGAGTCACTCCAGGGAACATAATCAATAACCGAGTCTGTCCAGGGAAAACAGTTGACGATCGAAAAGAGGTGATTACACAACAGTTCAGGGAAAAGAAGAGATGACCGAGTCACTCCAGGGAAAATACTGATGACAAAAAGAAGAGGAGATGACCCCAGCCCAGGGAACACAGCCTCTGACAAAGTCACAACAAGGGAAATAAATAGCTGATGAGGTGGCAGGGTGTGATCTCTTCAGTTCATTAAAAAAAGACAGTTACCAAGCCACATCAGAAAAAATAGTGATCATAAGTCATTCCAGGGATTGGAAAATAGTGATCATGAGTCATTCCAGAGATTAGAGTCTATGACTGAATTAGTCCAGGGAAAGCATTGATGATAGGATGGCATGGAGATGCCCTCAGTGTGGAAAATAGTGAATGACTGAGTTGTTCCAAGTAAAACAGGAAATGAGGGCAAATGACTGAGTCAATTCAGGGAAAAGAGTTGAATACCAGACAGTCCAGGGCACAAATCATTTCAGGGTAGAGTCAGTCCAGGGAAATGAGTTGAATACCAAGTTAATCCAGGGAAACAAGTTGAATATGGTGTCAATCCAGGGAAACCAGCTGAGTACCAAGTCAATCCAGGGAAACCAGTTGAGTACCGAGTCAAATCAGGGAAATGAGTTGGGTACCAAATCATTCCAGGGAAATGAGTTGAGTACCCAGTCAATCCAGGAAAAAGAGTTAATGACTGAATTAATCCAGGAAAGAGTTGATGACCAATCAGTCAAGGGAAATCAGTTGAATACCAAGTCAATTCAGGGAACACAGTCGATGACTGGGTAAATCCAGGGAAAAGAGTTGACGGCCAATCAGTCCAGGGAAAACAGTTGAGTACCAAATCATTCCAGGTACAACAGTCGATGACAGAGTCAGTCCAGGCAAAAGAGTCGATGACCAAATCAATTCAGGGAAAATAATTGACCACCAATTCACTTCAGGGGACACAGTTGATGGTGAACTGAGTCAATCTAGAGAAAAAATTGATGATGAAATGACAGGAAGATATCCAGGAGAAACAGTGAATGACTATGTCACTCCAAGGAAAACAGTTGTTTAGAGGATGACAGGAAGTGATTTCCTCAGACCTGGGAAGACAGTCGACACTTGAGTCACTCCAAGGATAACAGTCAGTCACTGAGTCAGTGGGGGGAACACAGCCCAGGACAGAGTTGGTCCAGCGGAAACAATTGATGACCAATGACTGGGTATTCCCCTCATTCCAGGGAAAGCAGTCGATGACTGAGTGGCTCCAAAGGAAACAGCTACATGATGGCAGACAGTGATGGTCTCACTCCAGGGGACACAGTTTCTGATAGAGATACATAAATTTTAAGCATGCACTTAATAAAGAGACAAAAGCACACTGTGTAAACCAAACTCCTACCAAAGTGGGGAGCACAGGCTTCACCAGAGTTTCCCTGTGTCAGTTTTCAGTAACATCCACAACTGCCCCAGCAAGCACTATGCTGACCTGATATTTTTCCAACAGGTATTGTTTTGCCTGTTCTAGACACTCATGAAGACGGAATCCTACAGTGGATGGTCATTGGTCAAGCCTTTATTCATTCAGCATATTTTTAATAAAATAATCCATGTCATGTGTATCAACAGCTTGTGTCCCTTCATTGCCAAGTGTATTAAAATAGCAAAGTTTGTTTTCCCTTTCTCCTGTTCATAGATACCTGGGCCAGTTCCATTTTTTAACCTATTATAAACAAAGCTACTTTTAATTTTCTTGTACTAGTCTTTTTGGATATAAGTTTTCATTTATCTTGGGTAAATAGGAGTGGAATGGCTAGGTCTTGGGTCATATCTAGAAGTTTATGTAATTTCCAGCAGTTTTCCCAAGTCATTGTACAATTCTACACTCATTAAATGTATATAAAAATTCCTTTTGCATGCAGGCATGGTGGCTCACTCCTGTAATCCCAGGACTTTGGGAAGCTGAGGCAGGCAGATCACCTGAGGTCAGGAGTTTGAGACTAGCCTGGCCAACATGGTGAAACCCCCAACTCTGCTAAAAAAAATACCAAAAAAAACTCCTTTTGCTTCATGTCATCATGAACATTGACACTGTCAGTCTTTTCCATTTTAATGTTGGGATGTTGGGTGTCTAGTGGAATCTTGTTGCATATACCTGATGACCAAGGAAGCTGAGTTATTTTCCATGTGCATATTGGCCATTTATTTATGTTTTTATGAGAGTTGTTTAATTTTTTTGCCTTTTTAATGCAATAATTTGGCTTTTCATTAGTGAGCTGTAAAACTTGCTCATAGATCATAGTTCTCAGTCTTTGATCCACAGTTTATTTGGTGAGTATTTTCTCTCAGTCTTTGTCTTGAAGCTGTTGATGACTCCTGTATATTATGAGATCTCTGCACTCTGGCTGGTGTGAACAAAAACTGTTTTCATTCCGGTGGGAATTCAGGGACTCATCCAGTGGACTCACTTCGGTTGGTTCTCTACAATATTGTAGAGATCTGAACAGAGAGGGTGGCTAGAGACTGCTCTATAGATTCCAGGGGCTATTTCTCTGTAGTTATCCTTCCCCTCCAGCGCTGTGCCGCGCAAATCTCAGCAACCTCAGCCTCCTAACAGTTTTAACTTGGGTCTCTGTGTCATCAGTTCAGCAAAATCACCAGCTATTTAGCTTTCTCCTCCTTGCGTTGGAGCGTAGAAAGTACCCTAGGCAATAAGCTGGGGCCATGTGAGTGCTGACCTTTGGTGTTCTTCATCTCAAAAATCACCGTCACGTTTCCTGTTGTCCATAGTCTGAAAACCATAGCTTCATGTATTTCCAGCTAATTGTTTACGGTGTTATAGCAATTCCCTTAGCTGTTAATCTTTCTTGAGCAGAAGTAGAGTGTTCCTAATTCCTTCATTATGTTTCTCTTTCTGTTGCAAATGTGGATCAAAAGTGCTAAAATTTACTATGTATAAATCAATTCTACAATTATAATATTCTTCTAGAATTGAATTCTACATCTTAAACTTCTACTCTTCTCCTTTACTCAATATATACATCTATGTAACTGGGGACTCTTCAATTTTCTTCCATCTCAACACAGAGCTCAAGTCATGGCCCAACACTTTGTGGATACTCAGTGAATATTGTTGAACTACTGAGAGCTGTTAACTTAAGGCCATCAATTTACCTGTCAGCAATCCAGTTTTATTTTTCCTTTAAATTTCTTTTTCTTTTACCCATGTTCCCTTCTCCTGCCAGCAAATCTATTATCTCTGCATTTTATGTAGGTATTCAAACACTTTTCTTCATTATGTAAAGTTGCAAATTGGGTTTCCTGCTGCTTTTCTTTCTTTGCACTGACTATAAATCCTTTTATTAGCATCTATCCCCCATGACTTTTATATTTTGTACTATTTCGTGCGACAGGCACAAATCACATGGCCTAGACCTTTTCAGAGAGTAAGAAAAATTAAATATTCTTTATACTGTGTTTTTTGTGCATCAACTGACATTAAAGTGTTGTCTCTCCTTTTTATCCTTAAATGTATATGTAAGTAATTACACGTGAATAACTTGCATTTGTAACTTCTCAAAATATAATTTACAGCTTGTTGACTACAAAATTGAGGCCTTGAAATTCTGTGGTGTTGGAGGCTTAGTAGACTTCTTTTCTTGTCCAATGTAACAACAAAAATGCCTTCCACTAACAACAAAAGGCCTGAAATAAAATGACTAGAAATATAAGAAAAATGACTGAAAATTAGTTTACATAACAAAAGGGAAGATAAAAAGATGACTCCAGGATCAACAATTTCATCTGTTCAATTTTCTTCTAATAGTATATATATTTTCATTAATCATCAAACCCATGTGTAATTTGCTTGTAAATATTATTGGCTGTAACAATGCAGGTATAAAGAATTTTTTCCGTGATAGAGCTACTTATCAATGAAATCAACCATATCAGTTTGTTTCCACTGAATTATACTGTTACCTTGATTACACATGCATTTAATATATACGTTATTTATTTAATAAGTATATATATGTATGTATGTGTAAGCACATACATATATCAGTAATCTCTTCAGGTTAATTAATATATTTATCCATTTCTTCACCAATATTATCTGCTTTAAATAGCAGGGACTTCATGCTAAGTGTTCATTTCTGCTGAATTATGCACATGCACACATGCACAGAAGCCAAACTCGTAGACATCATGGTATAAACACCATTATTTTTCACAAGACCTTTCGCTCTTAAGGTAAGCTAACTAAGATTCTTATTGGAACATTAAGAATATGTAATCAATTTCCTCTCCTTCTCCCCACTCATTGGGATTTTTATTGGAATGCATCTAGTTTACATATTTATGTATTTATAAAATTAAATATTCAGATCCAGGACAATGAACTATCTTTACATATGTTCAGATTCTGTATTTTGTACTTAACAAGATTGTCCAGATTTCTGCATATAAATTCTAAATCTTTTTATTAGCATACTCTCCATGAATAAATTATTTCCTACATTATTATGAGTTTTTTTTTAATTCCTTAAAGAGATTATTATCACCATGGGGTAAAAACTATTGACTTGTGTGTTTAACTTGTGTTGATGTTTCTAATTCAACCTGACAAGGTTTACTTAATTCTAGTTAGTTTTTATCAGTTTCCAAAAATACTCTGCAAATATAAATAATTTTGCCTCATGTTCTAATCTTGCCATAAATTTTATCTCCTTTTTTGTGTTTTGTCATCTAAAATAAACCAAAAAATTGAGAATAGTTATGACAACTAATATCTCATTTCTGTACTTAACTGTAAAATAAATTTTCCAGAATGTTGCTGTTAGACTGATGATTATTATGGGTAAATAATATTTATCATATTTAAGCAGCTTCTTTCTATATCTATTTCACTTAGATTTTTTATTTGTAAGGGCTGTTTTATCTATCAAACACCTTTACGGCACCCATTGATGTAGTTATGTGTTTTTTCTCTTTCAATTTTTGTTATCAATTATGCTGATGTAATTGCTGATATTGAGCCTTTTATCATTTATGGAATAAATTTTACTTGATTATAATATATTATTCTTTGGAGCTAGACTTGCATAATGTCTGCCAACATTTTATTCAGAATTTTTCATTTGTGTTCATAATAAAAAATAATTTATTTTATTTTCTTTTAATCTTACCATCTGATTTTTCATCAATGTTATACTCATGTATAAAACGAATTTGGATAGTTTACGTATTTTCTATTGTCTAGAAAATTTTAAACCAGTGCTTCTCAAACTTAAGCATGCACAAGGCACCTAGAAAGCTTTTTAAATTACAGATTTCTGCTCCCATCCCCAGTGCTGTGTTTCAATTCAGTTATCCCTATGCGGGTCCTGAGTCTATGATTTCTAACTAGCTCCCAGTTGAGGCTGATACTTTTGGTTGACCAGCACTCTGTAGCACATTTAGAAATACTGGTACACATTGCACTGAATTATTAATAAAGGGATACATGTAAATCAGACATAAACCCATCCGTAAACCCATCAACTGCCATTTTTAACGACAGATTTTTTAAACTTACTAAGATTTTCTATATTGTGTAGATTAATTTTGGAAGTTTATATGTTCCTAGGAAATCATTCATTTCCCCTGGATAATCAAATATGTTGCCACACTGGGCACTTAACATTATTTTATAATTCTTGTCTTAAGTTTTTAAAAGAACCTTGAATTAAAGGAGTATCTGTATTAGCATGACTTTGTAAACATTTTGTGAAGTATATGATACTTCAGTTTGGAGTGTGTGTGTGTGTGTGTGTATGTGTGTGTGTGTTTTATTTTGTATTGTTCTGCTTTTTCAATGATAAAGTTTTTATTTTCCAAACAATTATACCATTTGTTATTATAGAAGAATGTATACCAAACCCAAGAGTCAAGGAGATATTTCTTACAATCAATTAGAGAAAGGCGATCCATTATTTTCATAAAGTATGTTTTCTGTCCCAAGAATGACAACATAAATATAAATCGATGAGTATAGGTTGGCGCAAAAGTAATTGCTTTTAATGACTATTACTTTTAATGGCCAAAACTGCAATTACTTTTGCACCAACCTAATAAAATCCAGCACACCATAAACAAAAACAATCCCATGTGTCTTTGCTGCAGAGCCTGGTCTGGAATCCCACATCTAAATAAAATTGCAGGACCCTATAAAATCCTTGAGATTGTGAGCCATAAATATCATCTTTGAGTCTTCTTCACTGGCAGAGCCTACCTGCCAAAACGTGAAGCAAGTTTAGCTATAATAACCTTGTAGAATGACAGCACCAATAGAAACCCTGGCTCTGAATCTGAAGTTGACCAGTTCATCTGGCAAGGGTAGATGGTTTTTCTGGACTTGGTAGGCAACCTCATCATAACTAACCGTATTCCATGAAGTTCCTCCAGGTCAAAACTGGATGCAAATTGTTTTTGTAAGCCTTGTCAACATTCCATACTCTGTGGGTGTTGAAAGAAATACTCTTCTATAATAAAATGCCACAAGTGACCATGGAAATGGCCTCCCAGGAAAGGTGACCCATCTTCTTTAGGAAGATTTCAGGGGTCTTTCACACCCACCAATAACTGTCAGGCCAAGAACATGCCACAGGAATTGCATTTCCTGTTGAGGAAAAGCAGGCTGACATGAAGTTCTTTGCAGGCTGGTAATTGGAGATTGGTCTAAATTGCATGAAATCTAAAAGTAGATTCAGGAGCCTTTGTGAATCCTGATATCAAAGCTTGCAATGTGGGATACCCTCAAAATCTGTTCTAAGACTCAAGTATCTCTGCTTCTGTTTCCACCCCTGCAGAGTCATCTCAAAGATGGCCAGTTGTCTCTCCTGAAAATCATAGAACAATTTTACTCACTTTCCCTCTTCCTTACAAACCTCACGGTCCCCCGCAATCACTGCTAAGATGATGTAACTCCTCTCATACATTTCCATTTGTATCAAGTTTGCCCTATGGCGTTTATTACCCTAAATCCTACCTCTTTTTTCATTTTTTGCTGCTGCTTAATCTTGTCTAACATCCTTTCTCATGATTTCCAAAGTGCAATGCTTCCCTAGTCATGTTTTGGAAACACTTCTAGAATATTTCAAATTATGTGCAATGGTCTCCAACTTTCTAATCCTTGTTCTAGATTTGAAATTCTTGAAAAAAAAACCAACTATATTCTATGCATCTCTCAGTCATAGTCTTGTGGTAGAATACACTGCAGGTGTGCAAAGGTTTTTTCAATCAAATTGAATCTTGGTGAATTCTTTTCCAGAATGCATTTCTGTTTCTCCAAGGCATTTATGATAAATCCTTTCTTTTGTGAATTCAACCCAAATCATTTTACCTCCTCTCCTTACCACTATTAATTATTCTTTAAGTCATTTTTCTAGATTATGAAACAAAATGTTCATCTTCATTCCTCAATTTATTTAGTTTCACACAAGAAGATGAATAACATAGGAATTATAAAGAAATTATGTCTTTAAAAATGTACTCTGTTTTCTTTAATTGGATAGACAGCACTTAACAAGCTGTTCTTGTTTAGTTATAACTAGTTTGGTAAACAACATTTGTGTTTTATGCCTGACCGAATAAACCAAGTACGGACAAAAAGAAAAAAAAAAGCATTTCATATTCTAATCATTGGATCTAAGTAAAATGACTCTAAGCCCACATGTGCCATTATACAAGAGACTGATCCACCCGCCTGTTAAAAACATAAAGTAGCAATGAAGTCCCATGAAAGAACAGCAACAAAAGATCATTTATAGTTTCCCGAACAATAGCCATGTCCACTTATATTAGGAAATCTAAAAACTAGTAGTGTAGAAAGCATAAATTAGCATATTCTTTAAGATTTTCAAAAAGCATGGTACAGTATGAAATTTCTATTTTATTTTCAAAGCTTATCCCACGAATCATGCCTCTAAATACCACAGTGAGTACATTCACCCTGGCAAGGTTAGTGACACTTGGCTTGAATCACACCCCAGAATTAGAATTTTCAAAAGCTGGAGCCAAAAATTACACACCTAGAAAACTGCTCCATTGATTTTAATGATCGACTCTGTTTCAGGATCATTATTTTAAAGCTTGAAAGTTTTAGTCTCAGAACGCCTTTATATCCCTAAAGATTGTCGAGGACCCCAAAGAGCTTTGAAGGACACCCAGAGCATATATTTATTGTTATTTACCACCTTGGAAATTGAAACTGAGACATTTCTGTAATATGGACTGAGTAATGCTATGTCATAACATAAATAACACATTTGTAGTTTACAAAGCAAAGTTAAAAAGTGAGAAGGGTGCTATTGGTTTACACTCTTGCAAATCTCTTAATAGAAACGGTGGGATTCTAATACCTGCTCCTGCGAGCAATCTTTTGTCATATTTTGTTTTGGTTGGAGTCTATGAACAAAATCCAGTCTTGTGCAGATATGTATTTGGAAAAGAGAGGAGGCTTTAAATAACCTTTCAGATGATTGTGGACATTCTTTGACTCTATACCCAAAATCTAGAAAGAGAAGATTTTTAAAGATTAGTTGAAATTTGGAATCTGTCTTCAGTGTTCATAATCACACTGGTGTATTAAAATCCATGGATATATGGATTTAAATGAGTACTTCAAATGGATCTCTTAGCTTCACTTGACCAGCCTAAAAAAATAAATACATATTTTAAAATGGGTCTTTTAGCCATGCATGATTTTGTATCACAATGCATTCTTCATTTAAAAAATATTGTTACAGTAAGTTTATTTAGATCTTCCACATACTCATACATTTCATTATGTAGTATTAAAAATATCTTGCTGGTCAGTATCACCATTCATCATCTCAGAAAAGTCTTTAAGGATTGGAAAGCTGTCAAAGATTATCATTGACAATTACTGTCAGGAATTTATCATTGGAATATATCCTTGAAATATATTGAAAGAGACCAAAGTCACTCACTTTGGTCACTTTCAAGAAAACATCGACCAAATCCTCAAGTCCAAAGGACAATAGTTTATGTGGAGTCATTATTTCAAATGAAAATTGTGCGTCCTCTAAAAAGTGGCAAATTTAGCACACACCTCCCACATCTGCACAAGGGCTTTCCTTCACACATACACGAAATGACACTTTGGTATCTGGAGAACTACTTTGTGCACAGTTCTTATCTTGTCATACCAAATATTGAATCTATGTTTACCCCAGGATTAAGGTTGAAGACAATTAAGATTATTTTGTGCTTCATCAGGGACATTCTTCAGTGATACTGGCTTTTTATAAACTACTAGTGCATAGCAGAGAACCATACTGTGACAACTAGCACAGTTTAGTATCCCTGAATTGATTTGTGCTAAGGTAACGGCAGCTTAACCCTGCACTGTTTTGGCACTGTCAGTACAAAAGAAACCCAGTAGGAATAAGAAAAATATTATCTCAGCATTATTATCAAAATAGTTTTGGCTTAACCCCTGAAAGTGTTCAGAGACTCCCCGGGGTCTGTGAACCACACTATCAAACCCCCAATTTAGTGTCAGGAGTGTTTGTTTCCCTTGAAGACTTTGGACTATATAAGGTGTGTTTTTGTTTTTGTTTCGTTTTTCCTGTTATTACCACATAATTGCTCTTGCATTTGACAAAGTTTTAAAGGTCCTTGTCTGATGTTTGGAAATTGATCTTGTTTTATGCCTGGTATCCTGCAATGCATGAAGCACCTGTATTTGCAAAATGCACTATAATAATTGCAACGCATAATCGCCTTCCAGTCTCCAAAATGAACAATGCTAAGCTCTTATGAATTATATGGTCATGATTTGTAACAGAATGATTGATCTATAAAAGGTGTTAGGGAGAAAAAACTGCTTGCCCAGTGAAATTGAATTAAATTGGACACAGGAAAAAGCAGAATAAAGTCAGGCAGGGCTCCGTGTTCTTGCCAATCCATCACTGGATGTCTTCAGGGAGCCTCACAGTTCCAAGAGCAGCTTCTCTGTAGAGTGGAGTTCTAAAGAGGAATTCGAAAGGAAAAGGGTATAGCCCAGGGAGAAAAAGTTCAGAAAAGAGAGAAAGCAAAGCTTTGACTAATACCTCCTATAATCACCCTTTTGTGAACTGACAGGTCAGCACAGCCAATTGACAACTTGGATAATCCAGAGATTTTTGCTAGTGGCAAAGAATGCTGAAAAGACAGTTTGCTACTTTCTCATGGAAGCAAGACTGTGTAGACAGCCTGTGTAAAGACCCCAAGGAACCTTTCCAGTCTTGAGTGTTGCTATGTATGTTAAACTTACTAGAACTACCGAATCGATAAGCTGGACTCTAAACAAACTTTGGACATCAAAGCTGCTTGGGTGAGAATCTTAGTGTTCTGATCAAACTGTGTAGCGTTTTTTGTTTTGGGGTTTTATTTTTACCTCTAGAATCAGCCCAGAGAATAAACAGGTCTCTGGAAAAACAGTGCATCCTTTCCTCTCTATTCTCTCGAAACACCTCCCTTCAAGAATTTGATGACGTGTATAACTCCTTTAAATACACAGATGCACATACATAATTTTATGTATGTATGTATGTGAAGCCTTGAGTTTCACATACCCACTAAAAAGTTTATCCACAAGGAGCTTTTTTATCTGTTAAGAACCTCAGTAAAATGGTATCAGCTATGTTTAATCCAAAGCTGGATGTACCTAGAACGTTTTCCTAGCACTCTTTAATTGCATTTGCTGGGATGTTGCAGACTGGCTGGGGTGTGTTGGGATGTTATTGTAACCCCTTCCACAACAACACATATCACTTCTCTTCCAGAAATTTCCACTTGGAATATTTACATTTTGGAATATTTACATTTTAACAATAAAATTTGTTAATGTGAACTATATTGGAGCAGCCAGAACAATTCCAAAGCAGTTCAGCACCTCATTTCCTCTGCCGTTCTTTAGCTTATAATTATGCAAATGAACCTTGCCTTTTGCTAGCACTCATAATTCACACTCTCAGGGCTACCCGCCGACAACTGTTTATTGAAAAACTGCCATGTATCCAGGGCTCCACCAGGCGCTCTCAATCCATGACACAGCCCACTATCAAAGAATGCATAATAGGAATGAAAAGAGAAGGCTCGCATTAGCAGGAACTAGTGGAAAGAAAAAAGGCTAGATGGAATCAAGGGTTGAGTATGAAATATCAATAAGAGGTGCTACAGAGATCTGGAAATGGCATGTCCAAGTAAGGCTCCATCCTTCCTTGCAGAAATTGGGTCTAGGCTTAAGGGTTTGGGGAAAAGTGCAGATACTGGCTAATTTTTAGCTCTGACTTTCAGGGGAAGGTGTGTGCCATTCCATGAAGTCTATAAGGTACACTATCTGAGGTCCACAGGGTATTAGCTTGATGAATCAAAGATGTTTGGAATTTTTTTCTTAAAGACAAGAAGTATTCCCATAGGAGTGACAGGAAATTTGAGATGAAAGATACAAAAAGATACATCCTATAAACAGAATGGCAATGCATTCATCTTCCAGCTAAGGAATCCTCTTACAGATGGCTCTTTTTTCCTGGCCTCTTTTCCATAGCCTCTCCAGACTAAGCAAGAGGTAAGTCATATTTCCATCCCTAATCAATACATGGTTGCCTACTTCTGTTATATCAGATCCCAAACAGCTTGAGAAATGATGGGGTGCCATTATTTGAGGCATTTGACAAGTAGGGTCTTCTACTAGTCCAGAAATACAGTCAGTATGATGTGTGGATCTGTATATGCAGATTTGGGGAAAGTTAGGTGGGAAGAGAAAGATACAAGAATAAATACCATAAGAGTTCACAGGCTAACAGACAGACAGCTGCAGAGATGAATAATCATAAAATAGTGTCATGCTACAATGGAGATACACCTAAAATGCTGAAAGAGCCTTGACAAGCTATGTTGAAGTTGCTAACATCTTGACACTCTGTAAATTGGGAACTGAATGAAAAAAGGAGTGCAAATTAAAAGCCAAGATCCCTGCACTGCAGAAAATATGCCATCCAGTGGAAATCAATACAGAAGACAATATTGACAGTTGGTGGTGATGTAACACTTAAGTGACCCTCAGACAAGTCCAGCTGCTAATTAACGTGTGGCATGTTCCCGAGAAACAGAAAGGTACGCTTTCTTATTTAATGCTGTGTGTTACTTGGGGATAGGATATGTCAATAAATACTAACAACAAAATAAGCTAAGTATTGTGTTTGCTAACAAAACAAGTATAAAATGCGCAGAGCTGTAATCTGAGAGCCACAAAAATGGAATGTAATATATTTATGACATAGTAACACAGTAATTCCATGTAAAAGGCAGATTAAGCTATGGTTGAGTAAACTGACAAATACATATATATATATATATATATATATATGGAAAACAAAATGATATCTAGGTGATATGGTTCAGCTCTTTGTCCCTACCCAAATCTCATCCCATATTGTAATCCTCATGTGTCAGGGAGAGATATGGTGGGAGGTGATTGAATCCTTATTTCCATAGGTTTTTGGGGAATGGGTGGTAGTTGGTTACACGAATAAGTTCTTTGGTGTTGATTTGTGAGATTTTGTTGCACCCATCACCCGAGCAGTATACACTGAATCCGATTTGCAGTCTTTTATCCCTCACCCCCCTTCCCACTTTTTCCTCCTGACTCCCCAAACAAATATTTTTAACCCACTACACTAACATGTAAAACACAGGCATTTTATTCCATAGCAATGACCATTACCTCAACAGCTGGTTTTTCTTCAGGTCTGTCTACTGATGTGGGTTTCATTGTATTGAATCTATTTCTATCTTTTTGGTGGAAATGCATTTAGTACTTTGGTGGAAATGCATTCAGAATTATATACAGTGGTCAGTATATAATTCCACTAGACAGACAATAACAAATGATTTTGTAACTCTGGTGTAAAGCTGCTTGTATTTCTCTCTTGTGCCATACACTTGTTAATGGCAATTTTAATAGGATGGTCACTCAATAGAATATCAAGATGTTCATCGTACAGCAGGTATACTAGACAAATATACTGGCTACTGGGTCTATATATTGTTATTCTGCAAATGACCAAAGGGCTGACTTAGTAGAAAATGCCTTTCATCAAGGAAGTCGGCAGGGTTCATGCATTTTTTATTAGTGAATAACTAAAATCCAGCACTTTTTTTTCAAAGTCACTTATAAACTAATCTAACCCAGTCAAAATAAATTCACTTCACACTTGAGCTTTAAAACTCATTGATTTCAAGTTTCTCATTTAGGCCTCTTTTTTAACTCTTCATACTCTTCATAATCTGATTCCACCATAACATGAACTTCCACCAACCAGGTTCTTCCTCCCTCTGACAAACGCCACAGCCTTGTCCCATCTTTGCCATCCTTTCCTTTCATTCTCCTGTTTTGAATGTCAAATTTCACAGAGCACAAGAGTGTCATTGACAGAGCTAATTCTCATTTTGATGATGAGTATGATGCTTGTTCTTTATTTTAAGCTTCCTTTGACTACAAAGTCTGATCTTTATGACTTTGAAACCCAGGCTCATTCCAGATCACTATTCTAACCTTAGGTTTTGATTTTTCCTTTCATTCATTCTAATTGTGAAAAAAAAAACAGATAACTAACTTCTCTATGAATATATTTTACCTTATTACTGTTTCACCTATGTTTCTCCAAGCCAGAATATGTTTATCTCATAGAAGAGCATGAGCCCTGTCTCACACAGGGACCCTCCTGGCATCCTCTGTTTGCCTCTGATTTCAGCACTGTTGAAGTGAACAGCTCCAGGAACACTACCTCTGCCCGCCTTTGACAATCTCTGTCCTGTTCCATGGCTTCATTCCACTTCAGCTTGTAGAAGTGCAGGCCAAGAATGCCAATATGCCATAGGTTTTATTTTTTTACATTATCTACAATAGCAAAGTCATAGAATCAACCTAGGCACCCATCAATGGTGGATTGAATAAAGAAAATATGGTACATATACACCATGGAATACTACACAGCCATAAAAAAGAATGAGATCATGCCCTTTGCAGCAACATGCATAGTGCTGGAGGCTATTGTCCTAAGTGAATTAATGCAGAAACAGAAAGTCAAATACCACCATGTTCTCACTTACAAGCATGAGCTAAACAAAGGGTACTCATGGACATAAATGATGGAAACAATAGATACTGAAGACTTTTATAAAGAGAGAGTGAGAGAGGAAAGGAGGTAAAAAGAAACTACATATTGGGTAGTATGATCACTATTCGGATGGTGGGTTCAATAGAAGCCCAAATTCCAGCATTATGCAATATACCCACGTAACAAACCTCCAAACGTACCCTCTGAATCTTAAAAAAAAAAGAAAAAAAGACATTCATGTTAGGAAGTTAAAACCCTGAGAACCACCTTCAAACCAATAGGAGATGGGAATCAGTGGGCAAATATCCTAAATTCCTATCCTTGTTTACCAAATTTTTTTTTACTAAAAATATCTCAATGGACTTTTGTAAGAGCGGTTGAGCAATGCCCTTTCTTTCTGATCAACCTTAATGTCAAATGGTAGGATGGCTAGCCAGATAGATACTGACCTAATGACCTACTGGCATTTCTTTTTACAAAGAAACACAAGATACATATGTTTCAGAGGTGCCTTTTCTGTAAGCGATATTTCAAAGCTGTCAATACCTGAGGATTTCAGGTGACTTTGTATCCAGAGACTGGTTAAATAGAAAGGCAAGCTCCACTGTAATTTTATCTGAAGGAGCGGTTGAAACAGAAATGGAAATTAACATCAAACATAGAAGATTGCTTTCGTGCAATTTCTCTATTTTATGTTCAAAAGCTTGTATTTTCAGAAACATTGTCTGTCTTTTCCTTTCCAAGGGATCAAATTCACAACTTGTTCTTGAGTCTCTTTTGCTTAAATTGCCTTAGCATTAAACTGTACAATTCCTGGCTTCTTCAAAGCACCCACGTCCTGTTTCAGTGAAATTCCTGGAGAGACCAAGGGTTGTCTCTCAGAACAGACAGCACCAAAGGGCCTTCATTAGTTTCTCACAGAAACCTGGATGGTGAGAGACATCACACATGTCTAACTAGAGTGCTTCATCTTCTATTCGTTTTCTTACAAATGCCCACAGGTAAGAGAGCACATTATAAGGGAGAAGGCCTTCAGAGGTGGATGCCTGGGATCTCATGATGCAACAGCATAAAAAACCCAGACAAAATAACTCCACACAAAGAACTCCTGAAGTTAAACACCTTGATCATCCGTGGGCAGCACTGAGATGTAGCAAATTGCACAAAGAAAAGCTCCTATTCAGCTGAATATATGTTCCCTGAATCTCATCTTTCCCCAAAACCATCTGATAAATTGCCTTCCAATTGCTAAAATTTCCTCTGGGGAGGTATTAGATGCATCACTCTCAGAGTTTGTTTCTGTACAAAATCAACCCTTACAATGGCTGACTGTTCACTTCCTGAATGGCTGTTAAGATGACTGACTATTCACTTCCTACGTCTTCCTCAACTCCCTGAGTTCTACACCCGTGCTCACTCTTTGCCTTGCTGACTACAGTTTCTGCTACAACTCTTTAGATATACCAGAGAAAAACAACAACAGCAAGTGACAAGACAGGGTTTTCTGGGAAAGTGGTGCTGAATTTTTAATTAAAAAAACAAACAGCAAACATTACTCTTTTATTCTTCGAGAAGTTAACCATGATTATTCCCTATTTCCCCCAAATAGAAAAAGCTATAGTGCCATATGAAAATTAGCCCGTGTCAATAATAATTATAGTGAGACGTTCAGCCTGTACCTACTCTATCCATCTGTATCAAAAACCATCCTAAGTTTGTGGAAATAAATAAAGACTTTCCCCTTCTTTCCAAAATGAGAGCAGAGACTTTTTAGTCAGAGCTTGCTCTAGCAAAGGAGTCCGGCACTATCACTTGCATTTGGCAGAGACTCAAAGGCCACTGGGGAGTGGGAATACTTTAAAGTGTTACAGGTAGTCAGGCATGAGCTGACTCTCCCTGCCACCCCCACTGGAAATATCAGGTGATGGTTCAGCAATTATGGCACTGCTTCTCTAAAAGGGATAAATTGCCAGCACCAGGAAGAGGCCAGTTGCTGCTGGTCCACATCTGTTAACATTAAAGTGTTAACTAAAGGCAGGCCCCAGGATGAAGCAACTTCCTGGGCATGCACATTAAGAGACAAAAAATGGTGAAGTATGACCTTCCAGGTATACTCCACTGGAAGAAGGAAGAAATCCTCAGATGGGCATGCATACAATTCCCTAAACACACTGCACATGCTCATTTCCCAAGGGTAAGGAGGACACTGTGCAGGTGGAAGGCCCACCCTAAGGGGAGAATCATGGGAAAGAGAGGAGCCTATAAAGTCCAGGTTCAAGATTAAAGTTTCTCCTCTTTTCTCTTTGACCTTCAGGCACCCACTTGGGTCTCTTCCAAGGGTTCTTTCCTTTCTTGCCTGTTCTAAAGCCTTTTTAATAAACTTCCATTCCTGCTCTAGAACTTGCCTTGGTCTCTTTTTTCTGCTTTATGCTCCTCAGTCAAATTCTTTCTTCTGAGGAGGCAAGGGTTGAAGTTGCTGCAGACACACATGGATTCGCTGCTGGCAACTCAAGGTAACTTGGATCTCTTCCACCGCTAACAAAAGGAGAAGGCTGTGGATGTGCTGCGTTTAGAGTTTGCTGGCATGGGGGAACTTCAGGTGAGCTGTCCGAAAGTGGGGCATCTCATGTCATTGGTTTGGGGAGCATATTTCACTTTCCCTGGTTGGTTCTGAGTTGGAAGAGGGGAAAAATATAGGAAAGCTGGCAGAAATGGATGAAGTCTCGATTGCTGGGGATGACTGTTGCAGAGATTGTTGTTTGGATCCCAGAACTGGGTGCTGAATGGGTGGTAGGACAGAGATCTGTTGTCATATATGGTCTTACCATTGTCTGTTGGTGTACTTGGCCTCTAAAGTCCATTTGCAAAGCTCCACCATTGAAAAATGATTATCTGTTAGGATTAGCAATGAAATATTTGTTTACAAGAACAAAGTAAATTCTTAAGAAATAAACTGCCAATAATTTGTTAACCAAACCAACGGAATTTTAGAATGATTTTATACATACATATATTTATACACACACATATATACATGTATACATACGGACATACAGAAAATACAAAATATATATAATCCGCACATATATAATACAAAATATATATAATACACATATAAACAATACAAAATATATACAATTACCACGATTATTGCTGGCTATAGGCATTGGAGGAGATCTCAATGGTACTGGGATATTTGGGGGCCAATTCTTTAATTTGCTAAATAAGGAAACTAAGGAATAGACAAATGTATGATCTTGTGCAAGATCATACAACTAGAAAAAGAAAGTCTGAACCACATATTCAAATATTTTCACATGCGGTATCCTGGGCAAGGTTCCTATTCGATTACGCTTTACTCTAAATTTGAAATCCACACGTCAAGTTTAGTAAAACTAGAGTCTCAATCGTGCATAAAACATTTACTTGGTATTGCGTTCACTTAATATAAACTATTTGACTCCTAGTTTAAAGTGGTAATGCCAGATTCTGCATAAATGTTAGAACAGGCCATTCAGCAAGTGGACAGGGAATACAAGACTTTTTGTATCAACAATAACAACACATCTTGACATGCACATTGAATGTGCTTGCAAAGTTCCAAACTTCAATATGGATTGAAGATGCCAAAAAACAACTATTAATGAGTTATATTAAATAATAGTATAAAAACAGAAGATGAGCCTGATCTTAAAATTAAGAGAGTCTTTAGATAATTGTCTATGGGGTTGGGGGAAATTTAAGCATTATTGATGTACAGCAGTTACTCCTACCCTCTACTTTGATTTAGCCTGCATCTTCAAAGAAGCCAAGACTATTTCTGGAGAGAGAATCTTGCAAACAATGATCAAAGTGTAAATGTATGCAAATACAGTGCTTCACCTTAATTACCTAGCTAGCACTTGTCAGCAGTCTCTTCCTTGGTTTCGCTGATTAGCAGGCAATCACAAATAATTATTGTTTCATCTACAATTACAATGATTCTGAGTTCTGGCTTCCAGCCCAGCAACTGCACTGCCTTTTACCCAAGTTCACTCTTCAGACATTCTGAATTAGCAGCGACCCCACCCCACCTCATTTTTAAATAAATCTCCATAAAGTCTATAAATTCCTTTATGATTTTGCAAGCCAGGATCTCTCCACTGCTACAGGTAAAGAAGGTGTGTAAAACTGACAAATAGGGTCTGTAATGTGGCCAGGAAAACCTTTGTGCTTATGTGATTTCCAACCGCTCACCAAATACACCCTTTTCGGTTTGCTGTAGCATGCTTTGACTTTCAAAGTTCACCTTTGCTGACTGAACTCAGAATCCTCAAAACTCTCAAAACAATGTTCCAAGAAAACAATTTCAAAATAATTACAAGATGAGATGGAAGTGTCGGGGCACATGAAATCAGCGCGTTATTTCGTTCCATATAGAAAGGACCAAAAGTTATATTTCACACTCAAGAGAAGCCAATTGACCTAATAGCCTGGACCAAGCAGCATGTGTTTTAAGAACCCAGGCACTAGTATTAACTAAAGTTGGTGAGAAACCACCACTGTAGTTGGGAATGAGTTGTTAGCCTTTAAAGAAACATCTCCCTTTTTGAAAGCTCATCCTTGTTTTAGCTCAATGAAGAAAGAGGAAAGATAAGACTTAGCTCCTGCTGAGTATTTAATATATATCTGTGTATGTTGAACAGATGAAGAACAAATGAATAGCCACAAAGAGAACAGAAAAAGGGATGAATAAATGTCAGTTGAATTACTATGTTTCCAGAATCCTTTGGGGGTGATAAGGAAGGGATATTAATTATATTCTTGCATTGGTTACATTGATTGGCAAAGTTTATCAAAATTTGAAAGTCCTTACATAGCCTTTCAAGGATCTTTGTGGTGCATATTCACAACCTCCCGTCCCAATATCATATTCTCCCGCTATGGGGTATTGGTTAATGTGGACACAGGTGACACCCACCCGTGATGTGGTCAGGGTCTTGAGGGGGAGGTAGCTGCTTTCTGGACCTCCTGCAAATGCCTTTTGCCTATGAGCTTCCGTTTTCTCATTTGTATCATGTGCGCTGCACAATTCACTTTGCAGGGTGGCGGTAAGGCTTAGCAACAGTTTAGGCAACATTCCTCAAACACACCAGGTTGTCAACAAAAATAGCTACTTCCATTGAACCTACCTGAATAAAATTTATTTTTATTGAGACAAGTGACTTTAAGAATTTTGACATAGAGTCTAAGAATATGTGATTATCTTCTCTACCTGAATAAGTAAACGGTTGATTTAGGGTACACTTTTCTTTGAAGTCTCTGTTTTTCTTTTTTTCCTTTAAGTAAAAAGCTTAAATGTTTCGAATTTTTCTTGAGAATGCATGTGAACCACCTTTTGAAACATATATTTTCCTCATTTAATATATTCTATTTGTTATATTACTATATTAATGTCATGTATTTATTAATAGAAAAATATGGGGGCTGTGTTTTATTTTTTTCCGTGCAACATAGTTTCTGAAAGGTTTAATGCTCTTTTGTATTCTTACATTTGTTTTGATAGAAGGATTTATTAAGACACAAAATGTCATTTGAACACTGAGTGAAATATTCCAGGTTACCAACCAACTTTATTTGTAAAACCTCCTTTAAACATTAAGGCTTAAAAAGATTGTTGGATGTAAAATATCAAAGGTTAAATAATATCACTGATTAAGAAGTGATCTGTCTATTGGCACAGTATGAAATTATAGATTTCAAAAATTATAAAACAAGATTTTTGAATATACATGGGACTCCTTAAAACATTTTAATCAATCCCATCCACCTACCATCAGATACACTCTCAAAAAGGTCCTAAAATGTAACAAATGAGTCTATTGGTGCTAGCACCTAACTATGGAAAAGTGTTCATTTTGTTATTTTTTCCTCAATTCAGAGTTGAAGGTAGAAAAAACACTTGGAGTTTGACATGGAGTTTTAAATCCATAGGGTGTGTAGGTATACCTGTGTCTCCTTTTGCTCCTGTGTGTGTGGTTTTTTGATTGTTTGTTTGTTTGTTTTTGAGACAGGGTCTCACTTTGTCACACAGGCTGGAGTGCAGTGGTGCGATCTTGGCTTACTGCAACCTCTGCCTCCCAGGTTCAAGCAATTTTCCTGCCTCTGCCTCCCGAGAAGCTGAGATTACAGGCATGCGCCACCATGCCCAGCTACCTTCTGTATTTTTAGTATGGATGCGGTTTCACCATGTTGGTCAGGCTGGACTTGAATTCCTGACCCCAAGTGATCTGCCCTCCTCGGCCTCCCAAAGTGCTGGGATTACAGTTGTGTGCCACCATGCTCATCCCTTTTGCTTGTGTTTTGTTCTGCTTTGCTTTCTATGGAGGTGGCCTTTGCTATGACTTTCTGCATCTGCTCTTCATGCCTGTCATCGGAATGATGACAATATTTGAGACATCCACTACAGGGTTCTCAGTCTAAGGTTGGGGGGAATCACAGATCCAGGCCACACAGGTCCTTTTACATCAACAAAGGTCTGGGTCTAAAGCCTCACCTCCTCCTGTACCTTCCACCACTATGCTAACCATGTCTCTAATTCTATGCCCTAAGTATATAGATGAGGAAACAGGCTCAGGAAATCACATGGACCCAGCAATCCCATTACTGGGTATATATCCAGAGTAATGTAACTCATTCTACCATAAAAAATACATATATGTGTGCATTCATTGCAGCACTATTCACAATAGCAAAGACATGGAATCAACCTAAATGCCCATCAGTGATAGACTGGATAAAGAAAATGTGGTACATATACACCATGTAGCCTTGAAAAAAGAACGAGATCTTGTCTTTTTGCGGGCACATGGATGGAGCTGGAGGCTATTATCCTTAGCAAACTAACACAGGAACAGAAAACCAAATACCACATGTTTCACTTATAAGTGGGAGCTAAATGATGAGAACTCATGAACTCAAAGGAAACAGTACACTGGGGTCTACTGGAGGTTGGAGGGTGGGAGGAGGGAAAGGAGCAGAAAAAATAACCATTGAGTACTGGGCTTAATACCTGAGTGATGAAATAATCCGTACAGCAAACCCCCATGACTTGAGTTCACGTATAACAAATCTTCCCATGTACTCCTGGGCTTAAAATAAAAGTTAAAAATTAAACAAAAAGAAAGCTTGGTGCCTGAGGTTCTAATGAAGAATGGAAGAATTCAGGTTGTACACATTTACAATTCTATGATGACTTGTATGTCTTTTAATGAGCAGTTAGAAGGTATCAGAGGCACAGTAATTAATATCACTAGACATGATAATAGGGTTGGAATCTTCTTCCACCATAAGCTTTGGTATGTACCTTAGCGTAAAACATCCTATAGCATACAACATCTTATTACTGTTCAGTGGGCTTTGAGCACCAACTTAGCTGTTGCTCAGAGCTGAATTTAGAATCAGGCAAGCTCCTAAACCGTTAGCTGTTGATGCAAATAATGCTCTAATTTTGGTTCAAAGTAGATTAGTTCTATTCTTTGCTAGACGAGGTTTATTGCCTTTTCTGCTAGCACTGTTAATTGAGAAAAGCCAATTTTGACTGTTGAAAAATCACTGGTGAGTAAATTTTCAAGTGTTGATAGCCTAGGCGAAATTACTTTAGAATCTTTATCAGTGAAGGAACAGTTAACAGAGTGTTTCTCTTATTGAAATAGTCCCACTTCTAAGAAACTACTATAATTTCAATTTATCCTGTATTTTGCTATTTTTCGGTGAGGTGTTCTTACTAAGTAGCCATATTATGTAAGATTAGATGTAGTTTTAAAGCACCTTTATAAAGATTAATTTCCTTCAGTCATTATAGTTCCTCTTAAATGTAACAGGAAATTCCCCTTATATTGTAAATTTGTGCCTTTTTATCTATTTCAAAGTTTCCTGAAAAAACTAAGAACTCTAACTGTGAGAAAAAGCTCAATATGACAAATCATGTTATTCCTTATGTGTGAAGGAGGGTATGAACTCGTAAATGAAGTGATGTTTACTGTATCCCCATTAGTGGAAACAGAATCTGCCTAAACATAACACTCTGGCTTCCTGATAAAGACACGGTCAATCTTCTGCAGCTAAATAATAATTACTCATATTTTGTGCACAGTTAGTCCGGTAAAATAGAAAATCCAAGAAAAAATGAGGTAGAGAAAGAGAGAAAAGGAACAAGTGACAGAATGGTGAAAAAAAAATTGGAAGTCCAATCCCAAGGTCAGTAGGTCAAAGAATTAATTGTAAAATATGAGTCAAAATGAAATAGGAAGATCAAACATCCAAAGATCTAATCAGCCTTGAGAAAACAGGTCATTATCCAGTGGGGTCAAATGTGTTTTGGGGTCAGTACATATACATATTTTTGTTTAAAGAGAAAATGCAGAAATCTCAAAATCTCCGTAAATCCATGATACAAAATAGACTCTGATCATCTAGTTAATAATAAATCATTTGTAAGGAAATTTTTAAGTGATAGAGTGTCAACTGAGTCAGTTGCAGCCACATTTACCTCCTTCCTTCCTGGAAGTTATAAAAATAATTATCAATTCTGCAGTAGGGTGGAAAAGAAAAAAGAGTCCACCAGTCTCCCAGGACATTTGAAACAAACAGAATTCACCCATCATGACAGATAATCAGAAGAGTGTTACCATTTTGGGATCTGTAGTGGTTCAGAGAGGGCAATAATGGGTCTTCCAGAAGAGTCATGTTCCACTCCCTTTTTTATTTTATTGCTGGTGACATACATCTGTCCCTTTTGTGAAAATTCATCAAGCTGGACACTTATGCTTTGCGTACTTTTCTGTGTGTTCCACTACAAGAGAAACTTTACTTAAAATAGAAATAAATAAAGGGATTTTCTCTCGTGTCCTGTAAAATCTCCATGAGGTTGTCATAACTTATGACATGCATTTTACACTGAGAAAACTGAACATCCAAGAATGAAAGAAATACCACACCCGCAACGCAAATCTGCACTTTCTCATAAGCAGTCTGTAGCTTTGAAGCCCAGGTAGAGGTGGAAAGATGCCAACAGTTTGCAAAATAGAATAAGATGCTAAGTGTTGTGGACACCAATTTGGTCTGTGAGGGCCATAGAAAATTACCTTGAAATCTAAAGTAAGCAAATTTCAGACAAAGAAGTGAGCTTTTGTGATTGAAGGTACTAAATAATGTTTTTTTTTTTTTTTTAAGAGAAAAACTCCACTGACCAGCATGGGAGGAGACATTTAACCAAGATCACACATAACATGAGAGGCAGATTTGGGGGCTAGTCAGTAGGGTCGTGCCATGGGAAGCAGAAAGCCCACATTCTTCCTCTGTCTTCATCTTTGCAAGGACAAGTAACCTCTGACTCCATTTTCTCATGAGTAATTATAAACAATTCAGAACTTGGAGTGAGTATCTGAAAGAATGTATACCTCATAAGAGTGATCCTAATAGCTAGGTCTATGCCTCAAGGATGTCATATCATCAATGATGCATTGATTAATAAGAGTTAACATTAACTGAACAGGCACTCCATTTTAGAGCCTGTGCTACTCACTTTCTATCTATTGTGTCTTTCTCTAAAAAAATTTATTTTTTTAAATTGACAAATAAAAATAGTATGCATTTATGATGCACAACATGTTTTGAAACATCTACACATTGTGGAAAGGCTAGATTAACCTAATTGACATATGCATTACTTCACATACTTATTTTTTGCAGGCAAGAACATTTAAAATCTACTCTCTTAGCAATTTTCAAGTATACAATATCATTACTAACAGTAGTTACCATGTTCCACAATATTCCTTCTGTCTAATTGACATTTTGTAT
Organism: Nomascus leucogenys; assembly: GCF_006542625.1. Classification (NCBI taxonomy): domain Eukaryota; kingdom Metazoa; phylum Chordata; class Mammalia; order Primates; family Hylobatidae; genus Nomascus; species Nomascus leucogenys. Next base: position 5,950,798 of record NC_044406.1, on the reverse strand, counting down.
CATTTGATCAACAGCTATTGTCGCTTTTAATCCTCATGGTATTGGAATGCCATACAGTCTATTGGGTGTAGATCTTACACATGGACGAAAAGTAGCTTATGAAGGTGGAGTTATTATACTTGGAACAGGTATGTGATGTTGGCATTCTGACTCCAGAGCTTACTGCTATGAACTCTGCCTATGCACTAACTCTGGGAGAGGAAAAGGAGGGCCATGTGGTGTTTAGGTCCCCATCCTCTTCCCACTAAGAAAAGGCCCTCCCTCTAATCTACATGGCTCTGGTGGAGCCATCAGGCACATGTATGTATAAGATGACACATTTTCTTTATTGATTAAGCTGGCCCATGAAGGTATCTGTGCCTTGCATACCCCCATCCCCAGCCTGACTAATAAATTATAATGTGGATGGACCTTGATGGACATATGAGGTATTTTTGGAGCAGACACTTATTCCCACTTTGAAACAACGAAACCGTGCTTCCTTTTTACACAAAATTTATTTTAAGATAATTACTAATCCTAGGAGACATGGAAATGTGAGGCTAAGAAAATGGTAGATGAAAAAGAAAGCGGAAGAAGTCACAGGTTCTGAATCACAAGCAAACTCCCAAGGGCAGAAGTAAAACATGAAAGCCAAGTGTGGTAGAAGAATGCTTACACATTTTGGGAGGTCGAGGTGGGCGGATCACGAGGTCAGGAGATTGAGACCATCCTAGCTAACACGGTGAAACCCCGTCTCTATGAAAAATGCAAAATATTAGCCGGGCATGGTGGCGGGCACCTGTAGTCCCAGCTACTGGGGAGGCTGAGGCAGGAGAATGGCGTGAACCTGGGAGGCGGAGCTTGCAGTGAGCCGAGATGGCGCCACTGCACTCCAGCCTGGGCGACAGAGTGAGACTGCGTCTCAAAAAAAAAAAAAGAAGAAGAAGAATGCTTACAAACCTCAGGTCACAGCAAAAATTCGAGTATTCAACAAAAAAATAGTAGTTGGTAATTAAGATTTGTATTATCTATAACTCTGTGAGTAAAGTCATCCTCAGATTCAAACGCATCAGTATTAGCTCTGGGAGGACAGGAGTTTTTGTTTCTTTATAAGTTGCTGTATAATACCTTGCACCTAGAAAGATGTTGTCACATAGTAGGCATTCAATAAATACATGTTGAATGAATGAATCATCCCACATTTCCCATCAAGTAATTCATAAGTTCCCTATGGTTTGAGTGCTCTGTGACAGGAATTATGGGACCTTAAGGAGTTTATCTTACAGCTGGAGGTTAAAGGGTACACATACGACAGCAGGTGGTTATGAATGCGTGAGGTTACCTTGATAAAGTCCAGTGAGGCTAGAAACACAAAGTGGGCAAGGATATAGTCACCGTACTAAAAAGATCATATTTCACATGTGTTTCCAGAGAGAATGGATTTAGACTGGGGAACAAAAGACTGAAAAGTAACTCCTAGGAGGAAAATAATTAGGAGAAGGAGGAGGAAACCACACTTCAGAGGTAGAATGTTTTGACTTCCTTGGCTCAAAAAAGGAGATAAGAGATGATAGAGTTTTCACATCAGCTCAGAACGATATAAAAAAGAAAAAATAATACTATTGCACATTACGGGAAAACAACGCATAATATCAAATTAAGTCTGAAGAGGAAAATAATTATATGAAAGAGAGTATCACTGTTCATCTTTTCCTCTCAATTTAATTCTCTCCCCCGCCAGCCCACATTAAATGTCTCCATTATAAGGTGATTTTAATATTTATAGCCAGATGCATGAAGGTTTATACTTCTTGGATTGAGATTACACTCCTTTCTTTAGGATCACTATATATTGAGTTTTAACATGAATGAATAGAACTCTTTTAGGTTAGTGCATTTTACCGTGAATTACAATGTTTGCCTGCATTGCATAGCAAGGCTGCACATCAGCTGTCTTGCAGGTAAATGGGGAGACAGTTACTGTTACCGATGAGAAATAATTTTAAAGAAACTACTTACAGACATTCACTTAATTTCTTTTTACTTATAAAAGTTACAATAGAGAGACAACTGGATTGTCCACAGGATAACACAGAGCAGCTGTCTCTTTTCTGGACAATAATGTACCTGGGACCAGGGCCCCCCTCCTCTTCTCCCCAAAAGAGGGACTGTGCATAGGACACATGACCTGCCTGTCCCCCTGCCTGGTAGCCCCAGCCTGCCCTAGATGACATGGGGCTGTTTGCAGAGGACTTTCACTCCACAGAGGAAATAATCAGAGAGTGAACGATAGGATGCCATTTGGAGGGAGAATGAAGTCGACACTTTTCTATGTACGTAAAGCATTGTGTGCGGAAAATGTAAAAAGATACTGCATGTGGACCTACACGGTTGAATATTTAGTTTATCTTCAGGGAAGATTCCAGTACTTCTCCTTGCTGGTGACTCAGAATGTCACTCTGACATGGAGAAAAATTCATTTATTTAACAGTCCATTTCTTGGACAGTTATTTACACATTTATATAAATGGTATATAAATGGTTTTAAAGATTATCTATTTAGACCTTGGGCTAATAGTGAAAAATTGGAAAAGGTATTCCTTTTCATAACACTAACTATATCCAAATGATATGTGTGTGTCTGTGTGTGAGTATAACTATAAATGTACATATGTTATAACAAATATAGATTATATATAGTATTGTATATATACACATTATATGGAAAACACTATATACATGTAAATGTTATATATATTAAGCACATTACATATATAACTTATGAATTATAGTACAGTGAAAAGTATTATGTTATATATATATGCATTGTCATATAACAATTTTACAATGTATAACATTATATATACCATAATTTTTGACATTATATATATCTCTATATATAGAGAAAAAGAGACATTATACATTGTGTGTAGATAGATAGATAGATAGACAGATAGATAGATACATAGACAGAAAATTTCAATTTAAAGCTCAACTTTTCCCAATTACCTTTTTCAAAAAGTTCTCAGTCTAAAATCAACAATCTTTGCATGCAGCTGAATCAAGAAGAGGTTTAATCTCCCATTATTCTCTGTACACAGAACCAATATCTTTTTCTCAGCTAATGGGAGTCACAGAAATAAAGAAAAAAATCTATAAAAATGTCTTTTTATTTTATTTTTAATAGTTTTATAGTGTAGAAAACTTTAAATCCTCTCTGCAACTTCAGAAATGCTTCTCTGTGGCCTTTGCTGACCTCATTTTTCCACAGTCTCTTCCTTTTTGGTTTTAAACAAGCATGGTTGATACACTACACCAAAGGAAAATAAAGGTAATTTGTTCACTCTCTTTGTCCTAAGGACAGTCAATGAATCTAGACAAGTTTTAAAAGATCCTTGAAGCAGATCTTCCATGACAAAATGAAGCAGATATTTTGAAAGGGGGAAGAGAAGAAAATTCAAGCAGACAAAATAATGAAATGCAGGTAAATCTCAGTTAAAATTCAGGTAGGCTGAATTAATGGCCTGCTTTGGTGCACAACATTAAACACGTTTCTAAGATCTCTTTAGCAGATCTCAGAACACCTCCATCAGTGGGACCTATGGATGCCCCTTGTAAACTGAAGAATAACTGGGCATTCTACTTCCGTGGAAAGTCCTCCAGAATGTGGCCATCTGGTGGTTTTCTCACACTGACAATTCACTCTAGCTAAAGTACGCATACTAAGTGCAGTCCCGCAGCCAGGAGTTGCTGAATTTCCATCACCTCCTTCATCAGACCTGGTTTTGCTTTTTCCTTGGAGGAACGCAGAAGAATAGCCTTTGTCTGAAATAATATTTGCTTCCTTGCTTATCAACTAAACTCAACTCCCCTGCAGGAGGAATTTGTTGCTGTTTTCTTACCCACTTAGACTCAGTCTAACTACTGGCTGTGACCTTGAATCCCCGTTCTTCCCTGATTAGTAAGTCATCTCTAACTTTTGATCGTGGCTCCATTTATGTTTTCCCTTTAAAATAACAGCGGACACTTGCAGAACTCTAACCACTTGCCAAACATCATTCTATTTGCTGGACAAGTGTGAAGTTGTTTAGCTCTTCAAACACCCCTTGAGGTAGTTACCATCATTTTCTTCATTTCCCATTCAAGGACACTGAGAAGTAGGATTGCAGAAACTTGCCTAAAACGATGCATCTAGGGAAGGGCAACACTAGGATTGAAACCTGGAGTCTGCACAATTGTGACGCACGAGAAGTTTCCATTCCTTAATCCCTGGGACTATGAATATATTACCTTACGTGGAAAAAGGGAATTTGCAGATGTAATTAACATTACTAATCATTTGACTTTAAGATAGGGAAATTATCCTGCATGGTCGAGGTAGGTTCAGGGTAATCACAGGAGCCCTTAAAAGTCAAGGCAGGGCAAGCACAGTGCTTCACACCTGTAATCCCAGCACACTGGGGTTGCTTAAACCTAGGAATTTGAGACGAGCCTGGGCAACACAGCAAGAGTCCATCTCTTAAAAAATAAATAAAATATAAAAACAAAGGCAGGAGAGGAAGTCAAAGAAATTCAGTTTCCTTGCTGGCTTTGAAGATGGAAAGGAGGTATGAGCTAAGGAGTGTAGGTCACCTCTTGAAGCTGAGAATAATCCCAGGCTGAAGCCAGTGAAGAAACAGGGATTTTAGTTCTGAATGAGAAGAGAAGCAGATCCTCCCACTCTGATCCATCCTAGACAACACCTTAACTTCAGATTTATAAGACTCTACACAACGAGCACAGCCAAGTCCATCTGGACTTCTGACGTGAAGAACTGTGAGATAAAAAAAATAGTGTTGTTTTCAGCTGCTTGGTTGGTGGTGATTTGTTAGGTTCTGGAAGCAAAAGAAACCTAACACAAAATCTAAGCAAATCTGTAGCAGAATGGTTGCATTTGACACTGATGCTTCAAGCACTGCTACCTTGATATTTGGACATGCATTCAGCTCCCCAGCATCTTAGCACCCAGCTCCTGTTTCCTAATCATCACTGAAGAAAGTGCCAGATTCCCATGTATTCCCCTCATCATTTCCCCAAGCACTTCCCTTCTCTCTTATTCTCACTTTCCAAAGGCCACCTGCTTTTGTTAAATATTTGCAGAGTGAAACAGAAACACAAGAATGTCTAACTACAGTTGATATCTCACTTCCCTTCATCAAGGTTAAGAATGAAACCTCATCCTTAACCATCTTGTCTCCTTAGCCACCTTGTCCCTGATATTACCAAAATTGATATATTCCGCTATGAATTTTTATGTTGGTCTTCCAATTGAATCACATATAACCTAGCAATTTCCTCATCTCAGCATCTCTCTCTTCACTTAGTCCTCTGTTTCTTGGACACTATTTTTTAAGGTAAATATTTTAGGTAATATTCAGTGGAAATATGGATTAAGCCTATGTGTGTTATATTTCTATAATGGATTCTTATTTAATTTATAATAAAATTCAAGCTACTTCTACAACCCCCAGAACCCTCTATAAACTGACCCCTGATAACTTTTCCTGTCTTATTCCTGTCATTCTAGCATTTACCCACCCAATTCTAGGCAGGACTGGCCTTTCTGTTAATCAAACAACTACAGCAGCATCCAATAAATGTTTGTGATATTGATGTGCTTACCGAGGAAGGGCTTCCTTGGGAATTCCTCACCCCTCCAAGGGATTCTTTGGGTCTGAGGAAGTCCTTTCATTTTCATGAGTCAATCAAAGAGGAAATAGCCACTCTTTGGGCTACCAATTCTATGAGCTACCGTAACATGTCACCTCATATTTGTGCACCAGGAGAGTTTCAGTGAGGCCTATTGGGTTCTGTGGGGTCATTTACAGAATCTTAACATAATCCTGTATACCATAGGAGTCTTTAAGGAAAACAAAATGATACCTAGGTGATATGGTTCAGCTCTTTGTCCCTACCCAAATCTCATCCCGAATTGTAATCCTCATGTGTCAGGGAGAGATATGGTGGGAGGTGATTGGATCATGGAGATGGTTTCCCCCACACTATTCTCGTGATATTGAGGGAGTTCTCACAAGAGCTGATGGTTTATAAGTGGCAGTTTCTCCTGCACTTGCTTCTCTCTCCTGCTACCTTGTAAAAGAGGTGCCTGCTTCCCCTTCATCTTCTCCAATGATTGTAAGTTTTCTGAGGCTTTCCCAGCCACGTGGAACTGTGAGTCAATTAAAACTCTTTTCTTTATAAATTACCCAGTCTTGGGGTAATATCTTTATAGCAGTGTGAAAATGGACTGATACACTGAGGAAAAACTCAATCCTTGAAATAGACTGTTGCATTAGTCTGTTCTCACACTGCTATAAAGAAATACCCAATACTGGGTAATTTATGAAGACAAGAGGTTTAATTGGCTCACGATTCTGCAGGCTGTACAGGAAGCTTGGTGGCTTCTGCCTCTGGGGAGGCCTCAGGAACTTACAATTATGGCGGAAGGTAAAGGAGGAGCCAGCACTTCACACGGATAAAGCAGGAGGAAGGAGGGAGGTGACACACACTTTTAAACAACCAGATCTCAGGAGAGCTCATTCACTACACAGTTCCAAAAGCAGTTGGTGCTAAACCATTCATGAACACTCCACCCCCATAATCCAATCACCTCCCATCAGGCCTCACCTTCAACACTAGGGATTACAATTTGACATGAGATCTGGTGAGATCTGGGCGGTGATATGGTTTGGCTGTGTCCCCAACCAAATCCCATCTTGAATTATTGTTCTCATAATTTCCATGTGTCATGAAAGGGACCCGGTGGGAGATAATTAAATCACGGTGTTGAATCATGGTGTCACGTCTTTCCTGTGCTGTTTTCATGACAGTGAATAAGTCTCATGAGATCTGATGGTTTTATAAAGAGGGTTTCCCCTGCACACATTCTCTTGCCTACTGCCATGTAAGACATGACTTTGCTCCTCCTTCACCTTCTGCCATGATTATGAGGCCTCCCCAGCCATGCAGAAGTGAGTGAATTAAGCCTCTTTCCTTTATAAATTACCCAGTCCTGGGTATGTCTTTATTAGCATCATGAGAACAGACTAATACAGGCAGGGACACAAATCCAAACCATATCAATATGTACAATTGTTTAACAGTGGAAATGTAATAGCAAACATAATGCAAGGACACTATCAATCCTTTCTAACCAGGGTTTGGTTTTCAGGCTGGTGTCCCTGGACCAGAGTCTCTGCTGTGATCTTGGTCAAGAAATCTTAGTCACCTGAATTTTCTGTCTTGGACTAAGGTGAAACAGTACCTGAATGATGATACAAATTACTCTCAAAGAGTAAGAATCCAAGTGTCTGACATTACATAGCTTTGCATCTATGGAAACCTAAATCATAATTGTTTCCACTGCCCAATTATGTTCCTTTTCATAACATTTACTATTCTGGCTATATTTATCATAGAACCTAGGAACCTTAGAGTTGACCTGAATCTAATTAAATTTCAGACCTCTTGGCCTAAGACCCTAATGGAAGAGCAAAACTAAATCAACATATTACCAATCTCAAGTCTTTCTCTGAGGACCCAGACCACTGACTTTTTGTTGTCATTTTCAGCTTGATCCTATAACTGCATGTTCTAAAATATCTGTGCTCCACCAGCTCCGTGAGGAATCAACTGAATATCAAAAGTAAATGTTGGTCACCTTTTGGTACTAGTCTATGAAACAATTGGCTGAGGAACTGTTTCAGATTAAAGAAAAGCTAAAAGCAATGTGTGATCTTAGATTAGTCCTATGATTGGAATATATGTATATTTTATATACAAAATATTGAGGAAATTGACAAAATTTAAATACAGAATATGGATTAGATAATAGGAATGCATCAAGGTCAACATTTAAAAAGATAATTTCAACTTTTATTTTATTCAGTGGGTACATGTGCAGGTTTTTTTTTACATAGTACCCGACGGTTTTCAACGCTTATCCCCCACCCTCTAGTAATCTGCAGTGTCTATTATTGCCATCTTCGTGGCCATTGTACATGGGATTCCATACTTGATTTTGCTCTCAACATGAACATTATTGATGTAGAGAAATGCCACTAAGTTTTGTACATTGCTTTTGTATCCTGAAACTTTGCTAAAATTATTTATTATTTCCAGGAGCCTTTTGTTGGAGTCTTTAGGGTTTTCTAGTTATAGAGTCATCAGTGAAGACAGATAATTTGACTTCTTTTCCTTTTTGGGTGCCTTTTACTTCTTTCTCTTCCCTGATTGCTCTGGCTAGGATTCCTAACATCAAATTTTTTGATGTTGATCATTATACTGTAGTTATGTAGGAGAATGTCTTTGTTCTTTCTAAGAAACATACATTGAAATGTTTAAGAATAAAAGATCATTATATGTAATTTACTCTCAAATGGTCAAGGGAGAGGAGAGAGAAAGAGACAGAGAGAAAGAATAAGAAAAGAGAGTGAGTAAATGGGGCAAAATGCAAACAATTTGTCAATCTATGTAAAATATTTACAAGAGTTCTGTGTTATATTTTTGCCACTCTTCTGTATGTTTAAAATATGTTAAAATAACAGTTTTCCCAAATGTTAAATGTTGCCACATACAAGCATTTATGAGTATGGAAAATGTGGCTTCTGAATGATAGGATACAAAATCTGGTGATGAGTGAATACACTGAAAATACCAAGATTGAGTTGCCATCTTAGAAGGAGAATATTAGCTATAAATCACATGATGAATACATCAATATTAAATAGACTAGAAAACCAATAATTATAAGGTTACAAGACTGCAATAAACATGAATTATCTCCATTGCATGTATTTTCATCTCTACTTGCCAGTTTTATGAGATTCAGTCCCCAATATGTTTTCAATTAATTCAACATAGAAGATTCACTTCTAGTATGTTTTCAAATTATTTCAAACCCTGACCATCTTTTTGATTGCTCTACCTTCCAAAAGAAAAGAAGTAAACAATAATTTTCTTTCCTGATTTACTTCATTGTTTTCTTCTTTCAGATTAACTTTACCTATAAAAGATTGTCTTTTGACTTTATATATATATATATTTGAAGAGGACATGTGTCTCCATAAAAGGAAATAAAATGAGAGAATACATTATTGATTTTGTGAAATCAAAATATTTCAATTATGGTTTCTCAATATTCAAAAACTCTTGCAGTTTCTGTACTTATCTCTTCTGATGTATAGAGTTTCAGGGACTACATATGTTTCACAACCACAGATATCCACTTGAAATAAGAACATTATAAAGTTAGAAAGTGACTCTGTCGAAGTTTTTCTTTTAACTCTCCAACCAATGCTTCCTAGCTATGACTCTTGTCTTTCCCATTCTTTCTCCTTGGCCATTGTATTCATCATTTATACCCACACCATGTGGCTGTGGACTAAAGAGGTTGATTTAAATTCGAATCCACTGTCTACCTTTGCTGGCTTATCCTGTGAAAGTTTAGCAATGGTGCTGCATCTACCCGTGAATTCCATTTGCTGTTCCCTGCCTTTCCAATGAATAATAGAAATTTTGCTAGATTTTCTTCTGCCAGGGCACTTTTCAATCTTCCATACCCTCAGGATTCAGAATTCATGTTAAGATGCTTCTATATGAACACAACCATCAAATTGTCTCCTAGGTTAGAGAGAAATCTCTCACTCTGCTGTCTAAATTTCAGCAATTGTAAAAGAATAAATAAAAAATAAATTGTTTTGTAATGCCAAAAGGATAAAAACAGCTAGTAGAAATGGAAAATATTTTTTATCATACCAAACTCTAAGCAAAAGAACTCCTTTACGTTCAAAGAATGCAATTCTGGAGCTGTAAGAATTTCCAAAAATGTTTCTCCTAAAATTCACCTCAATCTGCTTTATAACATTTTAGATATCAGATTCACAGGTTTAAAGCTTCCTTGAGAGAAACTATGATGTCATAAATTTAAAGATTCTTGGCTTTTTGTAAATCGAGCCTTATCTTGCCTTTATTGGCCCGTGGCTATATAGTGTCTCACCTACATTAATGATGTAAATCAGACCTTCCAAGAAACTTTCTGATTTTTGTCTTTTAGGAGGTCCAACTTCCCTTTGCTGCCACAGGATGCCCCTTTGTCCTTAGAATAAACATGTTTTTATTTGATAACATTAACTTGACTTGGATTCTGATGTTTGCATCCTTCATTGAGGGGGTTCAGAAAATCCACTCTCAATGCTGGCTGTGAGCCATCAGAAGAATCATGCTTTGTATTAGAGTACGTAAATTGGTCCTCACCCCCAAACATGAGTATCTCTTCACCCAGCCCCACCAATGTGTCAACATGCTCAAACCATTCACACCTCCCTGCTTCCACCAAATAATTCTTTGCTTCTGAACATTCTGAACTTTGGCTTGGGCTGTCCCTGCATATAGAACATGTGAAACCCTTCTAAACCCTACTATCCCCACCACCAAAACCTTGTCAGCCACATTCCGAACTGGTCTCTTATTGATGGTCTTCACTGAATGCCATTTATACTATGAAGCTGAATTTAATTCCCTCAAAGAGGAAGTCATATTCTCCTCTTCCAAACTCCCATAGACCTTTATTCCAAACTCCCATAAACCTGGAATTCTTTATATTTATAGGACTTATCACACAGTAATTTTTTTTTTTTTTTTTAGAGACAGTGTATCACTCTGTCACCCAGGCTGGAGTACAGTGGTGCAATCATAGCTCACTGCAGCCTCAAACTTCTGGGCTCAAGCAATCCTCCCACCTCAGCCTCCAAAGTAGCTAGGGCTACAGACAGAGCCACCACACCTGGGTGATTTTATAAAAAAAAAATTCATAGAAACAAGTTGTTGCTGTGTTTCCCAGGATGTTCTCAAACTCTTAGCCTCAAGTGATCCTCTTGCCTTGGCCTCCCAAAGTGCTGGGATTACAGGCATGAGCCACCACACCTGGCCACTAATTTGAATAACTGTGAGTCATGTGTCTCTTCTGTGTTCCCTTCACATACACAAGAACCTCTAGCAATGGGTTTACATAGTAGACATAATTTAACGAAGTTTTGTGAGGTGAAGGATGTGTGCTGTTTGTTCCTGTTTGAGGTCCTCTTTGGCCCCATAGATATCCCAATTCTGTTTCTACAGCCCTGACATTTGTGGCAATCAACTTGTTCTTGACTATCTACTGTGCAGAACAACCACTCAGAGCACCCAATCACTAAAAGCTCGTGCATACACACACACACACAAATACAACATACACACTCCTGAGAACTTCTCCCTCCACATCCCAACATTCTGGGCTGTGTTATCAAACGTGATAGTAGGTAGTGCAGGCATCACCCTCTGGTCACGCTCAATTGTAGCAATTAAGCTGGGCACTTAAAAACATATTTTTTGTCTAGGAGGAAATTATAATTGAGATTTAGAAGCACTGTTCCTTTGAAGCAAGGTCTTGCAAAGTCAGCATCGGATGAAATAGCCATGTATCTTTGTGCATTCAGAATTAGTAAAAGCAAGACAGGAAGAGATGCTTTTCAGAAAAAAAGATAAAAGCATGACTTCCATACAGGTAAAAAAATGAACACATGTAAACGATTTTATTTTACTCATTAATCAAATGAGACAACTGGACAGATAACATAACTGGCTCAAGGGGGAAAATGCACAAATTCATATAAAGCAAATCAGCTGAATTGCAAAAGAAGGCAAAACTGTAGACATTTCTGAGAATCAGTTGAAACTCTATTATACAAGACAGAGTTTGCATATCAGTTACCTCCGATTTACAAAGAGTTATAAAATAGCTCAAAGTCAATGAACAGGGATAGAGTTGTACTGCCTGGAAAAGTGTATAAGAGCCAACGCATGTGATACGGTTTGGCTGTGTCCCCACCCAAACCTCATCTTGAATTGTAACTCCCAAAATCCCCAAGTGTCATGGGAGGGACCCAGTGGAGGTAATTGAATCATGGGGGCGGTTACCTCCATGCTGTTCTCGTGATAGTGAGTGAGTTGTCACGAGTTCTGATGGTTTTACAAGGAGCTTTTCCCCTTTTGCTCAGCACTTCTCTCTTCTGTCACCATGTGAAGAAGGACGTGTTTGCTTCTCCTTCTGCCATGATTGTAAGTTTCCTGAGGCCTCCCCAGCCATGGGGAACTATGAGTCATTCAAACCTCTTTTCTATATAAATTATCCAGTCTCAGGTGTTTCTTCATAGCAGCGTGAGAGCAGGCTAATATAGCATAGTTTTTCATTGAAGTACATTTATTCCCTACAGTGCCATATGGGGAGAGGGAGAGGGCTAATGCCTGTTTTCTAATATATTTGCAGCATCTTGTTTCAGTTCAAAAGAGGCTGAGTTATACATCTTCCCCTGAGTTTGAAGAATGCTATAGTATCCTTGTAATAAATTCTTCTTATTTGGTTAGTTCAGCTTGTTTAAGAGATTTTCTGTTGTGCATTTGATAACATTCATTTCTTCAGAAACGAAACAAATCAAAACAAAAAGCCACCAATACTTGCCAGGCATACTTTCTGAACCCTTGGTTGCCTTTCCTTTCTGGTACACGGTTTGTGGAATTTATTTGGTTAAATCAAGACAGAGGGCACCCTGGATAGAGACACTCATATAATTTCATATCCTTTTGGGGTAGCTCGATGCTGGTCTGTGGTTTGGAAAACCGTCAAATAAAATAAATAACGGAAAGAAGACAATGGTCTTGGATAATTGTACTCAGCACAAGTGAGGGGTCATGACATCAAGATCATGACAGAGGGTGGGCACATTCTCTTGGAAAGCAGATGGCCTAGTGACACATGACCAGCATTTCTACTGAGCAGCCGTGGACTAAAGCTGAGTAGGTGATCTCTTTAGACAGTGCACACCTGCCCCATCTCACCTAGCTGCCCACTCCACCTATTCCATTCTTTCAGGTTTCTCTTTCTGGCCCCAGAAGACATCAGAATCTCCAAGTCCTTCTTCTAAGCCCCCAGAGTCTGACCTGTAAAAAAAACTCTGACTCCATTCATGCCCACATCCAAAGACACACCCTGCCATGATACAATTGCTATTCCTTTTCAGGCTGCAATGAATGTTATGAGCTTCTTTTCACCTGGGATGAACCCCACCTGCATGGAAACCTTGTCCCCATTGTTAGCATCCCTCAAAGATTATCCTGCTTTATGGATGAATGAACTGTTCCCAACAAACCCCCATGTGATGGCAGTTCCTGACCTGCCACTCAGACTCAATCTTCTCATCAAACTCACTGATGCTAGGTGGAAAAAAAAAAGATAGCATTATTTAAATACACTTTGACTGCACCATACAAATCAATTTTTACAAAAGTTCCAGGGAAAATGCCACTTCTTACTCTAGTGAAAACACTTTTTAAAACATATATTCTAAATTTTAAGCATCTGTTAATTTTGTTGTGCTTTATAGTGTCTTAGTTTCTTATTGCTTACTAATCATTTAGTCATTTTCAAAGAATGGTTTAGGTACCTTTATTATTTTCTCATAGATATTCTTGATAAAAATTACTAATTAAAATAGATAAAATGGTCTTTTGTTGTAAAAATTATACATACTTATATTGTTCTAATTTATATACCTTCTTCATAATAATAAAAAGCTCAATAGAGAGTTAAAACAGAAAGGCTTCTACTTTTCAGTTGTATTAAAAATTTGGGTCAGATTCCTAGACTCAGAGCTGGAAGTAACCCTAGAAATAAAAATAGTTCTATGGTTCTTAAATTTTGTATTATTCCTTAGTTAAGAATGCCCTTTTGAAATAAAAACAAAACAAAATATCAACATGGTATATGAAGCAGATCAAAGCTGAGCCCATTTTATACATTGGAAGATTGAAACACAGAAAAATCAAGTGGCTTTTCCAAAGGTCCAATTGTCATAGAAGGCACAAGAACTCAGATGTGTTGACTCATCTCTTTCCTTTCTCTACACCAATTAAGAGTTGACCCTCCCACTGTGTGAGTGTGTGTGTGTGTGTGTGTATGTGTGTGTGTATGCGGTCTATCTTTTAATTCTGTTTAAGTAGAGCTATCACTTACTACTTACAAGAAAATAGCCAGTGTTTCACTTAAATTATTTCTTTGGAAAACAAAATACTCCTGGGTTATCTGCCATCAATCATGGCTTTATCACCCAGTTGTAGGTGGCAACAGAGAGACGATGTGAGAATGGGATACAGAAGGAAACAGTGAAGCATGGTCCAGGACAACTCAATGGAAGGTGCTAAGCCAGCAATGTATGGATGAGATACACATGTGTAAAGGATCTCAAAATCACCATGGGCATGATAACAGGAACCAACCAGCAAAGCAGACTGCACTGACATTTACATAAAGAAAGCCCACCTAACTCAAGGTTTAGCCTTAAATGCTTGCAACCATTCTACAGAGTGGAGATTATGAACACATAATCCTGAATTTTTAAGAATGACAGTTTACACACCCTAAAGACACTTATTGTCTTGTCTTTTTCTTTCTAGTTGTTCTAATGATGGGAGTTTGGCAAAGAGGAGAAACCAGGCTGCTTCATGCACCTCTTCCTGCCCTCCAACTCCTTTTTTTTTTTTTTTTAAGACAGAGTCTCACTCTGTCACCCAGGCTGGAATGCAGTGGTGTGATCTCGGCTCACTGCAACCTCTGCCTCCTGGGTTCAAGCAATTCTCCTGTCTCAGCCTCCTGTGTAGCTGAGATTACAGGCACCCTCTACCACGCCTGGCTAATTTTTGTATTATTAGTAGAGACGGGGTTTCACCATGTTGGCCAAGCTGGTCTTGAACTCCTGACCTCAGGTGATCCACCTGCCTCGGCCTCCCAAAGTGCTGGGACTACAAGTGTGAGCCACCACGCCCAGCCCCAACTCCTTTTCAACAGCTCATAGCAGCCCACCCGGCTCTGATTCCCTATTCTGTGGAAGAGACCATGACAATATCCCCAACCAATAAATAAGTACACAGAGGAGGTCTGAACAGATACCAGGGAAGGCAGAATCAAACTTTGTCTCAGTATAATAAAGACAAACTACAACAAGCCCACCAGGAATTATTAGAAAACTAGGGAAAAGAAATAGAAAAAGTGTCCTCTATGGCAAAAAAGGAACATCTTTTATCACAATTGAGGAAAAACAATTGAATTTTAGAGTTTCCTCATGCATCTGGATAAAAAAAAGTCACCGTTTTGATAAATAAGATTGACAATGATGAAAAAAGTTGATAATGCCTAATATCAATATAGTGTCAATAGTTGCATGGACAGTTGGAAGTAGGTTTCAAAAATCTTAATTGTGTATGCACTTCTTTCTACTCAGAAACCTCACTTTAGAAATTTATCCCAGGAAGAAAAGTCTGAAAAATGTAAAACAGGGATGTACAAATACACTCATCACATTTTTGTATAAAAGAGTGAAAAGTTTAAAAACACTTTAAATGTTCATCAGTAGCGTTGATTTAACAAATTATAGTACAATGAAACATAGGGAGTTACTTAAAATGATAATAGAGACAGATGAGATAGATGATAGATAAACAGGTAGATAGATACATAACAGGTAGGTAGATACATACAAAATAGAGAGGTAGATGATAACAGATAGACGAATAGATAGATGAGATAGAGACTAGATTAGATAGATAGATAGATAGATATTAGATAGATGGTTGGATGGAAAGATAAGATAGGTAGATAGATAGATGATAGACAATAGATAGATAGACAGACAGATAGATAGATAGTAGAGAGACAGATAGGCAGACAGCAAAACTGAGCAAAACTGTCCTTGATGTATTCTTAGCAGGGGGAAGCAAATTTAAGAGAGCATAAAAATAACTGATGTATCTTTCTGTACAAATGTATATGCACATGTGTAGAAAGCTAAGTAACACATTCACCAGTATATTTACGGTGACTCTCTCTGGGAATGGAATTTGTACATACAAGTTTATGTCTGCTTTACTTCTGTGTTGTTTGGAGTATTTCACAGTAAACCTATATTTATTTATATAATTTTTAAAAATAAAGCAATTTTCATTGTAATGAAGAAGGGAAGGCCCCTGTGAGTTTGCATCAATGTCCTCCAGAGACTGCACAAATGTTGTCTTCCATAGAAAACTGTTGTTTCATATTTATTAGAGCAGCCTATAATCATGGCAATAATCACATTACATTTTTTATGCCAGGATGCACATTTTTTCCCTAAAATAACTGAGGTATAATCCAAAGATTTGACATAAATAACCCAGAAAACATAAAAGTGGATGCAGTGAGCCACAAGGACATAGCCAAAAAACCCAGGATGGTGTCAATGACCCTAACAATATTCCCGACATATCCTACCAATGTCAGGTGGTTTAACATGGAGACAGTGCTGTCAGCAGTGGCCCATGTATCTGTTGACGATCACAATTCACGAAGACCTGCATTGAGTGCAAGGTCCTCTCACACCAACCAAGATCAACTCTGCATGTTCCCATCCAAGTAATCCCAGCTAAGGTATTTTTGCTGCTATTAGAGTTTAAACAATATGCCAGAGACTTCTTTTATTTTTCCTTCTCTGAAAGACAAGAATGTAAACTTTCAGGGTCTAACTCAAGTTCCTCATTAGTGCAAAACCCTTTGGTTACTCCTACTATTCCTATTACACATGGCCTTCTCTTGACATGCCCTCCTGATGCTAAACCTCATGCCCATCAGAACTGTGTTCTCTCCCTGAAAATCTGTGAGCACAGAATGGTGCAAGGTGAAAACATGATTCCAACATGTGTGAGTTTTAATTGTCACGATAGTGTGCAAAGTGAGGACTGTGGATTGTCATCAACAGTAATACTGGTATTAACTGTAATGAAGGTTCACTCTGGTTAGCCCTACCCATGAGCCACATCTTGTGCTAGGAATTTTATATTGATCCTCTCACTAAATCTCTACAGCCTCCCATGAATGGAGTAGCATTATTGTTAGCATTTTACAAATGATTGCACAAAGGTGTGATGTAGCAGGTGACTTGTCATGAACAGAGAAAATACTTAGGCCTTAAGTTTCATGGAGGAGGTGGCATTTAAAGTGGGCTTTTGCCAAATAAAGAAGAATCGTCTGAGACAGAATATTCTGGAAAAAAGAATACAGAAATCCGCAGAACTCTAAAGCCAGAAAAGGGCAGGATGCATGTGGGGAAGAGTGAATGCTGCCATTGTGTATGGGATGTGATGAGGATGTGGCCTTTGGGGGGTCATACTTCCCTGAGAGCCAGGGTCTCTCACCCATTCTTTTTATTTTCATTTATTTTAGAATCAGGGGTATATGTGCAGGTTTGTAATGTGGGTATACTGCATGGTGCTGAGGTTTGGAATATATAAATGAATTGCATCCCCCAGGTGGTAAGCATGGTACCCAAAAGAAAGATGTTTTTGACCCTTACACCTCTCTTTCCCTCCTCCCCTTATATTCCCTAGAGTCTATTTTCCCATATTTTTAAACTTTGTTCAGGGGCACATGTGCATGTTTGTTACATAGGTAAACTTGTGTCATGGGGATTTGTTGTAAAGATTATTCATCACCCAAGTATTAAGCCTAGTACCCATTAGTTATTTTTTCTGATCCTCTCCCTTCTCCCACCTTCCACCCTCTGATGGGCTCCAGTGTGTGTTGTTCCCTTCTATGTGCCCATGTGTTGTCATCATTTAGCTTCCACTTATAAGTGAGAACATATGCTATTTACTTTTCTGTTCCAGCAATCCCATTATTGGGTATATACCCAAAGGAATATTGTTCCCATTTTTATGACCATGTGTACCCAATGTTTAGCTCCCACTTATAAGTGGGAATGTGTGGCGTTTGGCTTTCTGTTTCTCTATTAGTTCACTTGGGATAACGGTTTCCAGATGCATCCATGTTGCTGTAAAGGACATGATCACATTCTTTTTTATGGCTGAATAGTATTCCATGGTGTAGATGTACCACATTTTCTTTATCCGATCCACTGTTGATGGGTACCTGGGTTGATTCCATGTCTTTGCTATTGTGACAAGTGCTGCAATGAAAATATGAGTGCCTGTGTCTTTTTGATAGAACAATTTCCCCTTCTTCCTATTGGCCTTGGCAAAGAATTTATGGCTAAGTCCTCAAAAGCAATTGCAACAAAAACACAAACTGACAAATGAGACCTAAACTCTTGCCCTTTCTAAATTACTGTCACCACATGTTATCTGTCCCACAGAATTGTGGCAATACATACAGGATTGCCCTCTTCTATTGCTCCATTTGAGAATATCTTTGGTTTTGAACTAGGTTATTATTACATTTAGATTTATTTTTTAAATTTAACTTGTAAGTTCAAGAATACGTGTGCAGGTTTGTTATATAGGTGAATTTGTGTTATGGGGGTTTCTTGTACAGATTATTTCATCACCCAGGTATTAAGCCTAGTACCCATTAGTTATTTTTCCTGATCCTCTCCCTCCTCCCACCCTCTTGTCCACTGACAGGCCCCAGTGTCTGTTGTTCCCCTCCAAGAGTCCACATGTTGAACTAGATTATAACCTTCAAGGATAAGGGGGCTTTGCCTTCAAAATTCCAGCATGCTGACTGGACATAGAGATGGAACTCAAATTAACCCACTGCTGATCAATTACTTGTCCACTGTGAAAGCTCAGACACTACCTTCATGCATCCTGTCAACACGTTCCTATTTATTTTTTGAAAAACTGCATTCTTTATGTACATATGGGAGGAAAGATTACATCTTGTTTGTTATTTATTGGAATTGTCTGGCCTCTGGCAATTATTTAGTCTCTTCAGGCTTCAATTGTTCTTCATTGGAACTTAAGCTCCCAAATCTAGGTTGGGCATCCATTATATATGCTATATGTCACTTTTTGCAGTTGTCAAATTGTCTCTCCTACTCATCGTAAGCTCCAAGGGTGTGAGGAACAGCATCTATGCCATTCTGCAGCTCAACATCTGGCATAGAGTAGATAAACAGGATGTAATATTTGCTATATCAAATGGAAATTATATGAAATATGTGCCTGCCTAGGATTATCACTTATCTCGCAGTGGTTTTTAAATAAAGTAGGATTATACTTGTGAAATTGTTGGGTTTCTTCTAAAGTTCAATAGCAATTGTATTTATATATGATAGAGGTAAATACTATATAATCCTAAGTTGTGATAAAAAAAGAGCTTCCAGGAACAGATGTCTAGCAGAGGGTCTTTAAGAATTCCAGTGATATTAATTTTAAGGTTCCATTTTGGGACTCAGGATCAAGGAGGAAGCTACTTATAGCCAGGGAACATCCTGATGAAGCCCCAAGAGTCCAAATTAGAGGGACGGTATTCAGCTGATTTCTACATTGATAATAGGTATCAGTGTTTGGATCTATGAAGTATCTACCATTCCTTAGAAACTCAGGTGAATCAAAGTTCCAGTTGGTCTTTGAAATTATCTGCACCTGGTCACCTGGGTGCTCCATCCATTAAAAGGCAGCTCTGAGCTTGATAAGATGAGGGGCACCATCAGCATCCTCTTTGCTTTCTCCCATAAGCCCAAGTAGAACAACTTCAGAGAAACCATTCTTATCTCTTGTAATGACTGTTTGTGAGTTTAGGTCTATTTCCTTCAAAAAAATAAGACTGAAATTCATGAGATGCCACACAAAATATAGAGTTTGACTGTTTGACTTTGGGTCATTTTCCTGCATATTCTTTTAAAAGTGATTTGTCCTTTCTTTTCTTTCAGTGAACAGATGGATAGAATCATGAGTTTCTCCCTATAATATAAAATCGTGTTTGTTTAACATTTACGGAACTTGCTCCCTGGGAACATTTATCAGACAATTTGGGAGTAAAACCAGATATATGACGACAGAGAAATATTGGGTGGCTCCCATTTTTCAATTCGTGTTTATGACAAACTTATTATGAATTAAATAATAACGGCCCAGGGTAGAATTAAAAGAACATTACTGAAGGTTGAGAATGTCTCATTCCTCGAACCTTCTGTTCTCTTCCAATATTTCTAATTCAGCAGGAGTATAAAAAAGAAAGAAATGCCATGTTAAACATTATTAGTTTTATTATCACAGTAAAAGTTTTCTTAAAATGGCCTCCAATTAATCATCTTGTCAGATTCATCAACAGAGCCTGTCACTTCTGTAAAATGTTTTGGCTAATTCACTAACATGCTGAGGTCTTAGTATAAACATGGCAGTCTCTAGTTTTTCTATAACTTTCTGCTTCTGTGAGTAGAGTTGTTTGCCTACCATAAATCCATTGCTTTGATCCCAAAACTGTGTTACAGCTTGTACTTGTTATTGTACTTATGGAATTTGATTAGCCAGAATGTAACCTAATCTTATTTGACTGCATCAAGAAAAAGAGCTGCTACTTTCAAAAGAACATAGTGGTTGGTTTTTGTAAAACTAAGTAAAAGTGAGCTAAATATTTCTATTAAATTTGGTGGGGGCAGCATAACCATAAATGCTTGAGAAGAAAATCATAAAAATCTAGAAAAATTTTGCACTGAGATTTCTCTATATGTGTCTTAATTTCTACCTCTGCTTTAAAAAAATACTGTCAATTGTATATAATAGATTAGTTACCTATTACTATATAACAAATTACCACAAAACGTAGTGGCTTAAAACAACACAAATTTGTTAGCTCATGGTTCCTATAGGTCAAGAATCTGGGCATGAGTTAGGGATACAGTTCCTCTGTGTCAGGGTTTGCCACTGGGCTACAAGCTTGGTGTTGACTAGGGCTGAGGTCTCATCTGAAGGCTTGACTGAGGCAGATCCGCTTCCAAACTCATGTGTGTTCACTCAAAGGGACATCTTAAGCTCAGCTGCCCACAAAGAACATGGATATGTGTTATACAGCAAACAACTCCAATTTGTGAACACATACTCAAAGAAAAAACTTGATCTTATTTTAAAAACGTTGGTGGAGGATAAATAGAGAGAGATTGATCTATATCTATCTATAAGTAGATAGCTATAATATAGCTATAGATATAGTTAAGTGTACTATTTTAAGTATGCATACATCATTTTATGTGAATCTCCATTTTAGCCAATCATTTAGTAATTAAATGATTATAAACCTGGATCTCTTTGGATAAAAAATGACAAGCTCATGAGATTTCCTTTAAAAATGCCCTAGGACATATTTTAGCTTTGTTCAAATATCCTTGCAAGGCCAGAAAATATAACAACAATCCCAGCTTTGCAGTAACAGTAAAATTAAAGACCAGCAAATCTCCTAATTGTCCTTCCTGACTTGAGGAAGGCCAAGCCTTTCCTCCAAACCAAGGTGCATAGGAACATCCAGCCTGTGTACCTCCCACAAGAGGAGAGGAAGCAAACAAGACCTTGTTGACTCCCATACTCTGAAATACAGCAACCATAACCAATAGCATAGCAACTCTCCCATGTGAAGTAGCTATAAAACAGGGCAGGTGGAGGGGAAGAAATGTGGAAGGAAGATACACAAATGTCTAGGTTTGAGTGGAGAGATGGCCAAAAGTTCCCATTTCCACAGGCCCTACTGTATTGTTCAAATTGAGTGTATTACATAGAGTACAAAATTCTGTTAACTAAATATCATGAATTTTTATGTAAATAAGTGAAATAAGACTTCTATAAATGCTATAAATGTCATAGAATTTTGGGAAAAAATATGTGTAATTTGTAGCTATCAACCAAGGATTTTAAAATAATTTCCCCCCAATATCAACTTTTTTTTAATGAAAGAATTTGCCTCCAAGAAAGAACATCCAATATACTGGGTACCAGATGTCTCAGGAAATATTTCAGTCAGAGTCCATGTACCCTGAACCTGGTAGTATTGATAAGTACACTAAGAAATGTCTTTGGTTGTCATATTATTTCTGAATCAATCTGATGCTACTGTTATTCACCAAACTATTCAAGTTGATTCACTTGATGAACACAAGCTTCCTTTTTCAGATTTTAGGACCCATTTCAGGATGGGTTATTTTCTGTCAATCCATCCAGAACAATGTTCGCAGAATCCCTAGTGCATTGAAGGCACAAAACAGTGACAGTAACTCATTATTTTTCTCTCTGATCCATAGTGATCTAACCTTAGACCTACCATTCAACCCCATTTTCACTTAGCATATTGGATATGGAAATTTAATCACCTTCCTATAAATGCAATATAGTGGGTAATGGATTTTCTGAAAATACCATGTTTATATTCAATATGACTTCCCCTTTTTTTTTTCATTTAGTTTGAAACCCATAATTAGCAAATTCCAGTGCCATGTAAGTTTGGTAAGTGAGATAACGCACGGCAGGAATTCCAGACAGAAGCCAGAAATCTAGAAACTTAGCTAAGCTCTTTACCTGCTGCTGGCATTGACTGTTTGACTTTGAGATGTCATTTCAGCTTTTGTCTGTTTCTTCATCTCTGAATTGGGGCTGATCAAAATACAAGCAGACCATGCTCACATGTGGAGATGAATAACTAACCAAAGCAGTATGAACATTGCAGTGCTGTGTGACTGCCAGGGGTCATGAAATCCTGAACCTTCTCTTTGGGATCCTTTGGAGGACACACGGATTTGTATTCTGAGCGGGAAGAACACTTGATCCAAGAGCCTGGCTGCTGACAGCACTTCAAATCCTTCTGAAGGACTTCTTTGCCCCCCATTAGAAATTACAGTGCTGAGAGGATGAGATTTTAGGTGTTTGGAGGTGTAGGGTGTAATTTCAGCTGGGAATGGATTCATTTCTTGGTTAATAGGAAGGTAAAGAAGAAATGGGTAAGGGAAAAAGAAATGTGTTTTTTCACCTGACCTAAAAAAAGAAAATGTATCAGATCTACAGTGACCAGAATGAATTAAAAATGTGATATGAAAGATAAGTGTTACTCACATACCTTGAACATCTACCCTCAGATGCCTGGCATTGGAGGTCTTTGATGAACTGATCCAAACTTCCATTTCCAGCCCCACCCGCCGTCCCCCTCTGCCTATGTCTGTGTAACCACTCTAGTGCTCTTGCACTTCTGGCTGACAGTTGAAATATGCAGCAGACATTTATAACTCTGTGATTGGCTCTCTCCATTCTCTTTGAATAGAAAACTCTTAACCTCCACTGTCGGATAAAACACAATTCAGCTCATAATTCACTCCTCCAGTGTAATTAGAAATCACCACATCTCTGATCCATCAAAGCATGTTGTCCATCCTGACAAAACGGCCATAATTATGTTGCCTGTCACTGCATCTGTACTTCATTGTGCATTGTGATCCCCAAAACATAGGGGATGTGCTTCAACCATTTTCATACTCCTACGTTTGAGCACCATACCCAGAACCCAATACCTTCTCAATCAATATACACGGGAGGAAAAGTGACGGAGAGACAAACTGATGGATGAGGCCCATGAAAAAAATGAACTGCATGCATTTTCTTTGCACTAACAATTCCATTTATTATTATTATGAATACGTTTTATTTTGTTTATTTGGGCATATCATGCCAGAGAAGTCATTACTCCCTCTTAGTCATTTGGATGTTTTCTGAAACTATTTAACTGTTTCAGGTTTTGTTTCTCTCCAGTTTATTCTATGTGTCCCTGTTTTATTTAATCATGATCTAAACTGAATTTCCTCAGTCCCATGTTGTTGGGAGTCCAATTAAGATCCATAGTGATCCGAATTCTACTGGTTGGCTCACTCCATCTGCCTTTTTCAATCTTTTCTAGTTTTTCTAGAAATTTAAGGTGCTCATGTCATGCAAATGTAAACACAAATCATTTCTTCCACCACCGTGCTTCAGGTATGTCCATCAATTCTAAATACAGGGATTTCTGCTTCTCGTTGATGGTTCCCCACTGACATCTCCTGCTAACTGCTATGAATCACCCTAGGGGCCCAGAGCACATGTGGCCCACTAGGATTACTGGTGCATTAGTAGCACCCAAGGTCCACTATTCTGTGAAGTGCACTAAAGCCCCAAGAACCAGGAAGATGGGAGAAGGAAATTCCTGTCTTGGTGTAAAATATGGGATCATGAGATTCCAACACTGCTTTATTTGTCCTCCCATGCATCACCAATTTTAGTGAAGTGCTTCTTTTATATTTTGCAGTCATTGGACACTTGTTAAATGCCAGGAACTAGGCGAAATGCCCAATAAACTCAAATATCCCTTTATTTAACCTTCACAACTTTACCCTGGAACAGTTAATACCCTCCAAATATTGCCTTCTTCTATGGTTGACATTTGCTTCTTGGAGCTGGACTGGAAACCACTTTTGGGTGTAAGTCATTCACTCAAAGTAGTTGCCTCTCTCCTGAAGTCAATGTTTAATAAGAGGTATTTTTCCAGGGGCTGTCTCAGAGTGTGTGTGTTTACCAGAAGTCATTGAGCTTAATCCAATAAGTAAATGTTAGGCCGACCTGCCCTGGTTGACCAGATGTACCTAGAGATGCTGCATCCAAGCAGTTGCCAGGTGTTAATTTATTCTCCAGAGGTATCTGCAACCTTCATGCATACTGGCTTAGCAAATCACTGATTCATCACGAGACAGTGATACCCCTAAACCTCCTAGACTAAATTGCCCCACTTGTTATATTTTGTCAGGCAATGCCTCTGAGAGCCCTTGGGTTCTGTAAAATGCCTCAGGCTTTGGCTTAAGATTTTAGGGTAAGGCAAAGCTAGAACTGCTTCAAATTCCCTTTCTCCCCAACCCAAGGTTTTTCAACTTTGCCACTACTGATATTTGGCCTGGACCCTTCCTTGCTGTGAGAGGCTGTCCTGTGCACTGTAGGATGCTCAGCAGCATCCCTGGCCTCTACCCACTGGATCCCAGTATCACCACCTCCTTCCAGAATGACAGCCAAAAATGTCTTCGGACATTGCCAAATAGCATCCCAGGAAAAGCTGTGGGTTAGCACCCTCTCCTGAATATTCACAAAGAACAACAATTTGATAAAGGCTCTGAAAAGTCCTGTGGTACAAAAACAAGTCAGGTCAGCTGCATTGTCCAAATATATGGAGCCATTTATCAGACGACAGCCCACAAAGGTAGCCTTGAACACAATAAAATCATAGAACTACTCTTTCAACCCTATTTTAAGCACATGAGACCAGCACTTGACCTAACTTAACGTACTTTTGAAAATACAGCCCATAATCAAATGTCTATTTTTAAAACCTCTTATTATTTACTTATGAATATTAATGCATACCTAATAGGTACATTTGTAATGGAGATTATCACTCTAAAATTACTTTAATTACTCCATGATTTATTATTTGTTAGCATATTTATTTGGGATATATTTATATATATGTGTGTATATATATATATATATACACACACATATGTGTGTGCATGCAATAAATACATTATATATTTTTTCTGGCAATAGGCAGTGTCCCAATAGTAATACCCTGTTGTGCTCTTATTGTGCAGGGAATATATTATTTGGTTAATTATTAGCACACACCTCATAAAGCTTTGAATTCATTCAATACTTGATAATTTTTATATATGCGATATGCTGCAAAGACCACAAGCATTAAAGTTGGCTGTGCACCCAACTCTTTCTCCTTCCCTAGCAAACACAGCAGTGCTGGATAAATCACTCCAGCCTTTCAAAGTAAGAATGGTGATATTTATTCCAGAAAATTATTGTCATGCTCGTGGAGGAATCAGTAAAACTTTCTTGGCACTGAAGATGCTCATTAGAAATTGATTTATGTCCAAGATCCAACCCCACCACCTATTGATTACAGAGAAGGAATGCTCTGATATTTTTTACAAGTTCGTAGGGTTTTTTAAAAAATACTTTTATTATAGAAGGTATACTTCCATGCTTATTGTTAAAATGCAAAAAATATATAAATGTGCAAAGAACAAAAAAATACAGCTATTACTTTACTTCCCAGAGATGAATCACTGATGAGAGCTGGTGTGTTTCCTCTCCATTCTTTTTTCACTCTGTATTTCAGAGACTTTTAATGAAAACATTAGGCAATAGGATATGTTGTCTTTCCTGAGATAAATTCTGACCTCTTATCTTCTCCTGGGATTTTGAAGGATGTGCTCAGAGGCCTCTGATTTTTTTATAAAGCAGATGAGGAAGGAAAGAGGTGCTGTAGGTTTTGGCATTCATCCACATCCTAATGCAGGAGTCAGCAAACTTCTATAAAGAGCCAATACTAAGGATTTCAGGCTTTGTGGGACATATGGTCTTGGTCACAACTACTCAGCGCTGCTCTTGTAGCACAAAGTAGAATGAAATTGCAGCCATAGGCAATACATAAATGAATGGGCATTGTTGTGTTCCAATAAAACTTTATTTACAAAAGCAGGCGATGGACAGAATTTGGTTTCTGAGCTGTAACTGGCTACTTGCTATCCTACGGTGGCAAATGATGACAAGCAATGAACAAGTAATAAAGTTCCGGAAATAGAATAGCACTTGTATCTAACTGGGAAAACAGTTTCTGTTCTGTCAAAAAAAAAAAAAAAAGGAATACAAAAGAACATCAAGGCGACAAAAAACATCCAAGTTTATGACTGAAAAATCATTTATTAAAACTTTGTATCAGGGAAAAATATTGCACTGATGAATACTTTTCAAATTGAAACGCTGTCACGTGCTTCACTGACTATTGTTTTGTTCGCAGACAACCCATTTGAGGGAGTATCGATCCTTCTTTAATCCCCATGATTCAGCTTTTTCTGGCTGCTTTCCAAGTTATAACCATTTCTGTCACTACATAAATCTCTTCAATAATTTACCCTCAAATTAAGTCCCCTCTGTCTTTTCTGATCAACCAATTTCTCTCCTACAAACTCCAGATTCGACCAGCCACACGTGGCTGACAGAATCTGTTTCTTTTCTTTTTGGAGATGGAGTTTCGCTCTTGTAGCCCAGGCTGCAGTGCAATGGCGCAATCTCGGCTCACTGCAACCTCCACCTCCTAGGGTTCAAGCGATTCTCCTGCCTCAGCCTCAGCCTCCTGAGTAGCTAGGATTACAGGCACTCGCCACCACGCCCGGCTAATTTTTGTATTATTAGTACAGACGAGGTTTCACCATGTTGGTCAGGCTGATCTCGAACTCCTGACCTCAGGTGATCCACCTGCCTCGGCCTCCCAAAGTGCTGGGATTACAGGCATGAGCCACCGTGCCCAGCCCAGAATCTGTTTTTAAAAGGCTATTTTGTGATTAGACAATTTTCTTCAAGGATGATTTGTGAAAAAAGCCATCAACAATTATATTATTTTTTGGCAAGGAATACATTCAAGATGAAGATGGATTTCTGGTGCATTTCTTTTTTTTTTTTTTTTGAGTCATCAATTTGCTACGGATTTAATCATTGCAGAGTCTACAGGCAAATGGGGTTTTAGTTCAGCAAATATTGAGGGACCACTGTAGCTAAAGTTGCTGCTCTGCCAAATTCTCAGCAGCTCCCTTTTACCTATTCTGTGTGGCAACCTCTCGCTGCTGAGTGCTTTTTTCTAGCACTTTTATCAGGGGACCTGCTGTCCTTGGGTTGCTGGAGCATGGAGAAATGCCAGTAGTTAATATCACTTCTCATTCTGCATCTCCATCCTCTCGCTCACCAAAGCCCCAAACTGCAGCCAACGTAGTCGATGATTGAATGGGGGTAGATGGGAATGCCCAGCTCCCTCACCTCCAGGCAAAACAAACAAACTAACAACAACGAACAGAAATCCTCTAAGACGTTGTGTAAGCCTCAGTGATCCCCAGAGATCAGACTGAGCCTGGGACTTTGCAGGAATCACACTCTATTTGACTTTCTCCCTTTTTCTATCCAGCTTTCTCACTCCTTTGCTGGCTTCCCCACTCTGAGATCCCAGTTTAGGAGCCACCTTTTGGGACCCTGACTTAACTAAAGCCCTAACCTGTAGTAGACACTGTACTGGTTACCTGCAGCTTTTCCTCACCTCTAACTACTTATGGGTCCATGCCAGTCTAGCTAGGATGCCATAACCTACACAGAGGGCTAGGATCAATGCACCAAGCATCTGTGCTAAGAGAGAACTAAAGCGTATGCAGTGATCAGGTAGGTCTATAATTATGTGAATTTTTTTTTTCAGATTTTCCAGACTGGCTACAAGCCATTGCATGGGTAGAATAAAGTATTAGTCAGGCTTCTGCAGAGAAACAGAGACAATTGGAGACTGGTTTTCCAACTGGAGAGATGGAGATAGATAGATAGATAGACAGACGGACAGACGGATGGATGGGATAGATAGATAGATAGATAGACGGACAGACGGATGGATGATAGATAGATAGATGATAGATAGATAGATAGATAGATAGATAGATAGACAGATAGAAAGAGAGAGATTCTAAGAAACTGGCTCATGAAATTGTGGAGGCTGAAAAGTCCCATGATTTGCCATCTACAATCTGAAGACCCAATAAGTCCAGTAGTATCATTCAGTCTGAATCTGAAAGCCCAAGAACTAGGGAGCTGATAGTGTTAACCCCTATCCAAGGCAGCAGAATATGAGATGTCTCAGCTCAAGCGGTAAGGCAAGAGAAAAAAGGAGAAAGGTGAATTCCTCCTTCTTCTGCCTTTTGTTCTATTGAGAGCCTCAACACATTGGGTGATGCTCGCCCACACTGCAGAGGGCAAACTCTTTGCCTGTACCATCCACCGATTCAAATGCTAATCTCATTCCGAACAGCCTCACAAACACACCTGGAAATCACGTTTAACCAGATACCTGGGAATCCTCTGATCCAGCCCAGCTGACACACAAAATTAGCTGTTGCAAGTTATGTGGGTCTCTTCCAAGGCATTATAAGAATTATCTGGGCAGTTAACTGAGTGTCTTTTAACCACATAATACTTGCATCGGGTTCTGCCAAATTATTGTGATGGCAAAAAGGCTACAGCCTACACTGATGAATACTGTCACCTCTGCTCTCAGATCAATACAGTCTGAACCTGTCCCAAAATACAATTTTTATCTGTTTACCCAGCATTGATCAAGCCCTCGGAAACTGATTCAAAATGATGATACAGAATAATTTATGAAACAAAATGTCAGCTTGCAGACTAGCTATGAAAAGAAATCGAGTTTATTTATGGGGGCTTTTGTACAGCTCAGCCCACCTCAGCTGGTTAGTTATGTACATAGGAACCAAGATGTATTATCACATGGGAACTTTAGTAGAAATAAGAGTAAAATGATTTAAGAGAGGCCCCAGATAGGCTTGGTATGAATGTCCTAAACCCTTAAACAGTAGGGATCTGTACTGGGAATTAGCTCAAATAGTCGTTGCCGTGGAGTTCTAATTGTTTGCATAATGAAACGTGGCTGATACCAACAAGAGTTCAACAAAGGTGATTTTGTTTTACCTCTGTTCCTGTTCCTGTTCAGGTTGTTAAAGATACTTTAGAATTAAGGAGATTATCTTTACTTTTTATTAGCAATTAAGCCTAAGCATGGTATATACTTTTTATTTTCTATTCCTCACCTGTCTCAGCCTCCCAAAGTGCTAGAATTACGGGTGTGAGCCACAGTGCCCGGCCTGACATTTTCTATTATTACAGATTGATAGAAGATACACAGATAAATAAATGATAGGTAGATACACAGATAAACAGATAGATGATAAAATCAATAGATTGATAGACAATAGATAGATGGATAGATAGATGATAAGATAGATAGATAGATGGATAGGTAGATAGACAGATGATAGGATGGTATATTAGTCTGTTTTCACGTTGTGGATAAAGACATACCCGAGACTGGGAAGAAAAAGAGGTTTAATTGACTTACAGTTCCACATAGCTAGGGAGGCTTCAGAATCATGGTGGGAGGCGAAAGGCACTTCTTACATGGTGGTGGCGAGAGAAAATGAATAAGATACAAAAGCAGAAACCCCTGATAAACCCATCAGATCTTGTGAGACTTATTCACTACTACGAGAACAGTATGGGAGAAACCACCCCCATGATTCAAATTATCTCCCACCAGGTCCCTCTCACAACACGTGGGAATTATGGGAGTACAATTCAAGATGAGATTTGGGTGGGGACACAGAGACAAACCATATCAGATAGACAGATAGATAGATAGATAGATAGATAGATAGATAGATAGATAGATAGAATGAATATATAGACACAGGTAAATTTTCATTTTTTATTTATAATTCCTTGAGCAGAGCCATTCAATATTTGTCAGACAGTCATAAGGCCTAACTCTATGCCAGACACTATTTAGGGAAAATAATTAAGCCACTTCATTTTCTCAAGGCAAATGATGGGTCTCTAAGACCATGCACGTCTTAAGCGGAGCTCTGGATCACAGCCAATGAGCTGACCCTGGGTTTTGTTCCACTTCCGCCCAATTAGATGTGCTGTTAGTCATTAAAAATTAATTTTATCTCACTTTAAGAGGATTGTGGTTGGGAAGTTGATTGTTAACACTAAAGTTAAAAATAAAATCGCAATAAAAGCAAAGCTACCATTGTCTTCTGGATTCCTATTGGCATGGCATCTTTTCATGAGTATAGGATTCAGAGGGTTAACAGTTTCACAGAATTCTACTTTTGGGAATCAATATTCATCCGTATGATTTGAGGTGTGGAGACTATCATTGTAAGCGGGTCGCTATTCTGCTGTCTCTTTTTCTTTGCAAGGTCATTTTAAGTAACTGAAGTCTTATAGTGTTTCTATGAAAGGAAATCCAAACTTAAAGAACATTCATAATGAGAAATATGTACAACAGAAATTTTCAAAAGAGAAGCAGCAATTAACTCGCTGCTCTGTAACACAGTCTATGCAAATTATTTCCAAAATTCTTAATAAGAAGGTTAGCTAACTCTCAGATATTAAGAATAAAAATAAAATTATTTAATATTTACCATCTATGAACCTCAGCAATCATAGAATTATTAATCTGAAGTAAATATCCCAGAATTACAATAATGTGGTACTGTTGAACCCACACTTGCCTAATTTCAAACATTTCCAGAAAGATACTTCAACCCAAATAGCATGGAGCTGCAGATTATAAAGTTTACTCACAATCACAGTCAATTCTATTAAATAAATTATGTTTCCATTTGAGCTATTGGCCTACGACCCTCTCTGTAACATAATTTGAGTGTCATGTTTTATTTAGATAAGTGACATTTTGACCGACATACACAATATTTTTGTCACTCATGAAAGTTTATATAATTTACTCTCAACTCTAAGGCTTACTGAATCATAAAGATGTGATTCATGCATAATAAATGTAACAAAATTAAAAGAAAGAAAGCAGCCTCAAGGTTATAGTTGGGTTGGAAGAAGGAAAAAGAAACAAAGAACTACTTACTCTTGTAAAGAAGACATAAATAAGAGTTTTATATCTGGTACCATATCAATACATTTTTTTGTGGGCTAGACGTTATAATATGGGCATTGGAAAATTAGAGGTGAAATACACAAATACCCATTGCTTATGTGCATACACACATAAACACATAACTATGTGGTGTGTGTGTACACATATATTGTTTTACGGATGAAAATCACACCACTGTTCTGCTTGAATGTACCTAGCAGAGGATGCTTAAGACAATACATGAAATCAAGTCATGTTTGAGTGCCAGTGGGGCTCATGAAAGTTCTGAGCTAATTAAGTAAAAAATACGTAAGGTTTACGGACATCAAAATGTCACCTTGATGGTCGATATGGCAGATCTTGAAGAATGTCATTTTTGTCTGGAGGCAATCTAGTCCTGACCCCCAAATCCTTCCCCTCCAGTGAGTCTCAGCCAGCATAGGGCTGAGGTAGACTTCCATAGTAAGACTGCCCTCTTGAGACTCACAATACTGAAAGAGAAGAATGGCTGCTCTCTGTGGAGCTGCTGACTCCCAGTAGAAAGGGAAGAAGCATGCCCTGTTTCTCCTTAAAACAAAGATAAGTCATTCCACTCCTCATGGGGGTCCAGAAGTAAGTGAACAGCAAGAGAAGCTACACAGACTGCACACACTATTGGAAAGACACACCAGCCATGGAGAAGTGTCCTCTCTTTTCTCGAGTTAGGAGGCAAAAATTATTTATGTGAGGACCTGAAATCCATGGCTATTCGACATCACATCTATCCATTGCACAAATATTTATTTGAGCAGCTACCACGTGCCACATGTATATTTGCTGAGAATGTACACTCCTGTGTTCATGCCCCTTGAAGTCAGTGGGTCATACTGGCGTGTGCATTGGAAAAAATTTATTTGTGCCCATTGTGTATTCATACAACACACAGAGCAACTTCAGCCCAAGAAACATAAGATTGAGGTAGCTAACCAAGATTTATATGCAGACTTTCACCATGGAACAAAGCCAAATAAAGCAGTCTTGACAAGGCTGGATGGGAGCCTTACCCCATTTAACAGGGTACCAAAACCACTATAAATTTAGAGTTACCCAATGAGTGGGACTTATCTTCTATTGAATCAAGAAAGGAAGGATAGAAAGAAAGAAGGAAGGAAGAAAGGGAGGGAGCAAGAGAGGAAGAGAAGGAGAAAGGGAGGGAGAAAGGAAGGGAGGGAGAAAGGAAGGGAGGGAAGGAATAGAATAACATGAAGATTTGTATGTCCACATTGCTAATGATGCCATCATACCCAAAATCAACTTCTCCAACATTTTTCACGTTGATAAGTCATGGCAAAGATTTAATAGAGACATTGAAGAAAAATACAGACAAAAGGGCTTATCGTAAGTCAGAAATATTTGAAGAGCTAGTGAATGGAAAATAAAAATATTAAAATCTGATTTATAGCACTGCACTGATACTACTCATTGAAGAGGTAATGTACTGAACTATCGGATTAATCATCACCATTATTGAAATGCAGAGAGGGAACTAGTGGGCTATAAAGATACCCTTGTCTTCCTTAAAGAATGATGCTGTTGAATTTTCATAAAACACTAAATTAAGAATAACTTTTTTGTGTATCTCTGTGTATTTGCAATGAAATTTTAAAGTCAGAAGGCTCTATAAATTTTAATCTATGAGATATGCATAGCTCTTTTTGCACAAATAATTTAGTGAGGTCTTTTCTGCTTAACTTTAACTGCACAGGTAAGAATAAAGGATTTTTTTGTCACCTACATTAGTAGACAAATTCAAGTAAACTTCTTCAGAGGAGCTGATTCAGGCAGTAACTTTTCCTTCAGTTTCATAAACATCCTTCTTTGGTTTGGGGTACGACTACTTCTTTGCATTTTATGCTCCAGTGTTAAAGAATAAAGTAGAAATTATAGGGAAAAAATTCAGTAACTGCATGATACTCTCTTACCTAATTGTGACTTTGGGGAATACTAATTGAAGAATATGATTTAAAGTCTAGAGGCTCCATTGCTAGCATTATGTCGGACTTCATGTTGCAGCAACTGTTTTTCCAGGATGGAACCTCTAAAATAACAGGTAAAATGTAACTATTATTTTATTTTTTAAGTAAATCTGATCTGATGGTTAACTAAGAATCAAGTTCTTGCCCTAAAGTAGTCTTCCAAATCCTGACTACCATTAAGTCTCTCATTTAAGGGTCTCTGTGCTGAGGACTTAAGTCCAAGGTTTTGGCCTGAAAAATGGACGTGCAGTTTGAAATTCTTGCATAAAGCTAAGATTCCCAAACAATTACAACCACTATGGAAAGTTAGTGATCAGAAACTACTCCATCAGAGTGGCCAAGTTACAATTTCTTTACAATGCCTCCAAATTTGTAAGTACCAAGAGGTTCCTGGTAGAAGCAAGAACAAATCCTTATTAAAAAAATCATTTTAAACAGAGTTCAAAGAACTTCTACAAATCAAGTTCCAAAGAACATGAGAATATGTTCTTTCTCTCTCTCCACCCTGCCACACCAACACAATCATAACATTCACAAGAAATCATTAGAGAATCAATTAATTTTGAAAAGTAAGGAAAAAATACATGCAATTTATGAAAGCAACAAAGGCTGGGCATGGTGACTCACACCTGTAATCCCAGAACTTTGGTAGGCCGAGGCAGGCAGATCACCTGAGGTCAGGAGTTCGAGACCAGCCTGGCCAACATGGTGAAACCCTGTCTCTACTAAAAATACAAAAAAATTAACTGGGTGTGGCGGCGTGCACCTGTAATCCCAGCTACTCGGGAGGCTGAGGCAGGAGAATTGCTTAAACCTGGGGGGCAGAGGTTGCAGTGAGCTGAGATCACACCACTGCACTCCAGCCTGGGCGACAGAGTGAGACGCTGTCTCAAAAGCTAAAACGAAAATAAAACAAAATAAAAATAATACTGATAAAATAAAATCAACAAAAAGCATAAAATAACTAAAAATAAATTTGCAAGAACATGTATAAAATTTCTACACTGAAAGTTACAAAACTTTGCTGAGAGAAATTCGTTAAAGGCATAAATAAGTGGAAATATAGACCATTTTTACAGATTGGAAGACTCAGTATTACTAAGATTTCTACCGTTCCCAAACTGGTGTATAAATTGAATTCAAGCCCAATCAAAAAAAACAAGCAGACTTTCGTGGAAATTGAGAAGCTTGTTCTAAAATTTTAGAAATTCAAAGGACCCACCATAGCCAAGACATTATTAAAGAAGTTGGAAGACTTAACATTCCCCATTTTGAGACTTATAATGGTGGAAGTAAACAAAGACCCTCCTAACCCAAATGAGAACAGGAACTCTTTATTCAATGCTTGCTATGGGAAGGGAGTCAGCCACCAATCTTTGGCCAGAACTTACATGCAGGCAGGAGAATGGTGCAGCTTTACCGTAAAAGAAAACAAGGAAAGGCTTCAGGTGTGAAGACTGGAGGTTAGTGGTGTGAGAAAACTGTAGTCAGACTAAGTAAAAGCAGCATGCTTTAGGTGGTTGGCTTGCAAAACATATTTGATTTTCCCTGGTTGGATCTGATGTTGGAAGAAAAGGCAAAAACTAGGGAAATTAGCAGAAATTGACCAGATCCTGATCATTCTGGGTCAGTAGCTGCAGAGGCTGTGGTTGGACTGCTAGGCTGGTCAGAGTTCTATTTTTGTATATAATCTGGACATGGTGCATTTGATATTCACTTTCTCAACGTGACACTATAGTAATTAAGATGGTGTGGTTACGACACATGCATAGACAAAATAGACTGGAGAGTCCAGAAAGAGACTCACACATGACTTAGGGCAAAAATGTCATTGCAATTTCAGTGCTGGAAAGATGGTCTTTTCAATAAATAAAGCTGGAGCTGTTGATTATTTCTATTTTAAAAAGTAAACCTTGATTCATTTCAGACTTATTAAGCTAAATTGCCTATTAAGATAAAAGCAGAGTGCACAAATGTGCATATAAAATAAAAGGAGAGTGCACAACTTCTAACTCTACAGGGGGAACAAATGAAATTTTAAAAGAATATTAAATCCAGGGTCCTGCACAAGGTTTTTCAGGGCTGCAATTTTTTCCTATGCACTGGTGAATGTAAAATTGATGACCAAAAAAAATACTGCAGAATATCCAGGTTAATGAATTAAATTTAATTATTAGGTGCAGAAAATAACAATAGCGATTGCTAGTGGAATACAGTGGCCTGGATTTTTAGAGACAGGCAAGAAAAGGGAGTTAAGTCCATGAATAGAACCTGACCTTGCAGATTGTAAATTGTTCTTGCTAATTATAACCTCAAAATGAGTTTGCTTTTAACTAAATGTACGCTATACAAGCATCAGGATGATAGAGAGAGCATTGGATCTTAGAGCTTAGCTCCCACATTTTAAAGGTTGAAAGTATTTGAACAAAATGACATGAGTTAATGTGATAATTACTGTGATTGGTTTCACGCTATTGTTGTCTCAAAGCTTCCCAAGGCAGGCAAGCATATTCTAGCTCACTGCAAATGCATCTGCAGAACAGAGCCTAGCAGAAGAAATATTTCAGTCTCCACTGAGCACTATGCATGGGGCACAGTCAGGCAGAACTCCTGCAAGGGTGCATTGTGCATAGGGGATATTGCTGTAAAAAAAATAATAGTAATGATACTCTCAGAATTGGCAGGGTTCTGAAGGTTAGAAGGCAAACTAAATATTAGCCCTTTGTCAGATGAGTAGATTGCAAAAATTTTCTCCCATTCTGTAGGTTGCCTGTTCACTCTGATGGTAGTTTCTTTTGCTATGCAGAAGCTCTTTAGTTTAATTAGATCCCATTTGTCAATTTTGGCTGTTGTTGCCATTGCTTTTGGTGTTTTAGACATGAAGTCCTTGCCCATGCCTATGTCCTGAATGGTATTGCCTAGGTTTTCTTCTAGGGTTTTTATGGTTTTAGGTCTAACATGTAAGTCTTTAATCCATCTTGAAGTAATTTTCGTATAAGGTGTAGGGAAGGGATCCAGTTTCAGCTTTCTACATATGGCTAGCCAGTTTTCCCAGCACCATTTATTAAATAGGGAATCCTTTCCCCATTTCTTGTTTTTGTCAGGTTTGTCAAAGATCAGATAGTTGTAGATAGGTGGCATTATTTCTGAGGGCTCTGTTCTGTTCCATTGATCTATATCTCTGTTTTGGTACCAGTACCATGCTGTTTTGGTTACTGTAGCCTTGTTGTATAGTTTGAAGTCAGGTAGTGTGATGCCTCCAGCTTTGTTCTTTTGGCTTAGGATTGACTTGGCAATGCAGGCTCTTTTTTGGTTCCATATGAACTTTAAAGTAGTTTTTTCAAATTCGGTGAGGAAAGTCATTGGTAGCTTGATGGGGATGGCATTGAATCTATAAATTACCTTGGGCAGTATGGCCATTTTCATGATATTGATTCTTCCTACCCATGAGCATGGAATGTTCTTCCATTTGTTTGTATCCTCTTTTGTTTCATTGAGCAGTGGTTTGCAGTTCTCCTTGAAGATCCAGAATCTACAATGAACTCAAACAAATTTACAAGAAAAAAACAAACAGCCCCATCAACAAGTGAGTGAAGGATATGAACAGACTCTTCTCAAAAGAAGACATGTATGCAGCCAACAGACACATGAAAAAATGCTCATCATCACTGGCCATCAGAGAAATGCAAATTAAAACCACAGTGAGATACCATCTCACACCAGTTAGAATGGCAATCATTAAAAAGTTAGGAAACAACAGTTGCTGGAGAGGATGTGGAGAAATAGGAACACTTTTACACTGTTGGTGGGACTGTAAGCTAGTTAAACCATTGTGGAAGTCAGTGTGGTGATTCCTCAGGGATCTAGAACTAGAAATACCATTTGACCCAGCCATCCCATTACTGGGTATATACCCAAAGGATTATAAATCATGCTGCTATAAAGACACACGCACACGTATGTTTATTGTGGTACTATTCACAATAGCAAAGACTTGGAACCAACCCGAATGTCCAACAATGATAGACTGGATTAAGAAAATGTGGCACATATACACCATGGAATACTATGCAGCCATAAAAAATGATGAGTTCATGTCCTTTGTAGGGACATGGATGAAGCTGGAAACCATCATTCTCAGCAAACTATCGCAAGGACAAAAAACCAAACACCGCATGTTCTCACTCATATGTGGGAATTGAACAATGAGAACACATGGACACAGGAAGGGGAACATCACACACCAGGGACTGTTGTGGGGTCGGGGGAGGGGGGAGGGACAGCATTAGGAGATACTACCTAATGTTAAATGACGAGTTAATGGGTGCAGCACACCAATATGGCACATGTATACATATATAACAAACCTGCACATTGTGCACATGTACCCTAAAACTTAAAATATAATAAAAAAAAAAAGAAGGCAAACTAAGACAGCTGATTGCTTCTTTATCCAGTGCCAGATATGGGCTAGTTTCCCAGGCATCCCCTTGCTTTTAAAACTGGGATCGTTAAGGCTTCTAAACACCTAAATCTACACATGCAAAAAAGACATGCACATATGCATACTTCGTAAAGTTTCTGAAAGTAGGTCACCCTTGTTCTTTAAAACCATGTCCAAGAAAAAGGAACTTGTTTGCCTCTTATATCTGGAACATATCTTCATTGTCCTGTGCAAGAAAGCTGAATGATAAAGAATCCAAGCCCTGCAGAAATGCAATCGCTATTTAAATGAAAAGCTTAGGGGTATATTTAGGCTTCTTAGTCCTAGGACTAAATCTGCTTTCGCAAGGGAGTGCACCGCTAGCAACTGTGTTTGGCACAGACTCAGTGGCAGGTGGAGAAATAAGAAAGCTTTATAGTGGAAAAGGGAAGACTTCAGGTATGGCCCAAGGGGAGGTGGTTGGCATCAGGGGAGCTGCCAGTGGGCTACTTAAAAGCACAGCATCTCATGTGATTATGTGGGGGAGCATATTTGTCTTTCTCTGGTTCCTCCTAAGTTGAAAGATGGGCAAATATTTGGGAAGCTGACAATCGCTAACCCAATCTTGATCATTCTAGGCAGATTCCTGCAAAGACTGGAGGGCAAAGTTCTATTGCCCTGTGTGGTCTGGCCACTGGCTTTGTGCATCTTCAGTCTTGAGTACGAAACTCTAAGTGAAGCATTACAGCATTACAGAAGAATGATATGTTTTGAAATCACCCTCACAGGATTAAGAATTCTGGATAGAAATACAGCCATAATTAAGCATTAATCAGGCTGCACTTTGACCCCCTTCCTTGT
Organism: Nomascus leucogenys; assembly: GCF_006542625.1. Taxonomy (NCBI): domain Eukaryota; kingdom Metazoa; phylum Chordata; class Mammalia; order Primates; family Hylobatidae; genus Nomascus; species Nomascus leucogenys. The sequence goes on along the minus strand of NC_044406.1, from coordinate 5,912,112 downwards.
AACTGAAAGTCACATAGCAGATACTGACCACTTGCACCCCCAGTGTTCCTACAGATAGGATTTTTGACACTAGAATCATAAGGATTTGTTTAAGAATCAATTTGAATCCCCATTGTTCTTATAGATAGGCTCTCTGATGTTAGAATTAGAAGAGTTTTTGTTTAAGAATTGCTTAAGACTTTTTTCAGATCTTAAATTCCAGCAAAACAGCTGATACCAACCAGTTTGAAGACACCCCCCCACACAAACACACACAAAGAAATGGGATCAGCATGAGAACACGGCTTCTTCATCTCCCTGATCCATGTCTTCACTCTACACTCTTCCATCCGTCAATGATTTCCACACTTCCACCCACTCCAAAACCCTTATAAACCCTGGACCAAAACTCCTCGGAGAGATGGATTTGAGGTTTCCTCTAGTCTCCTCATTTGGTAGCTCTATGATTAAACCTCTTTCTCTGCTGCAACCTGTTGTTTCCACATATTAACCTAATATATGAAAAGATGGGAGAGGATCACCAGATGCCCTTTTACTCACTGAAACTAAAGACAGTCTCACAAGATCACACTTGATCATTCCAGGACTATAAAAAATGAGGATGTTAAACTTCAACTCGCTGAGCCTGGGAGTAAATATCTGGCTAGACCTCCCTTAAGGGCTCATGTCTCCTGACTTGTGATGTTGGACTTGTGTGACAGTCACTGGAACACACAGAGGAAGCAATGTTTTTGTGTCTCATTTGGGCAGTGAGTAGTTCTGTTTTACTCATTGGTGCCAGGCTGGGTATGCCTGGAAGGTGGAGGGAAGGAGATCCAGGCACCAAAACACCCAAGATGTTAGGCAATCCAACCACCAAGACACCCAAGGTATTAGGAGATCCAGCCACCAAAATATCTCATGATGTTAAGGTGTATTGAGGTGTCTCCTTTAGAAGCAGAAAAGATATGCTCATGAGTGTTGTTGTGGAAATTTAATTTAAAAAAACAAAATTTTCTCCCAATCCAAGGCGGAGCTTGCAGTGAGCCGAGACTGCGCCACTGCACTCCAGCCTGGGCGACAGAGCGAGACTCCGTCTCAAAAAAAAAGAAAAAAAAATTATCTCGCAATCCAGAAAATGTCTTCACAAAGGAAGAAGAGGAAGAAAACAATTTCATTATTGACTATGCATTAAATCAAAATGTAATGGACATCACATTCCACAATCTCTTGGAGATTGTGAAGATAGAAAGAAATCTCACTCTGTAGAACCAAGCAAATATAACCCCCTTACATATACATTCCCAAGATAAACAATAACTAGTCCTCAAGTAAGAGGACTTGACAACATTGTATATTACACATAGTTCACCATCAGTTCACCCTATAAACGGGGTGACCATCGTGTTAATTTGTTTGTTACAAAGCAAAAATAAACTCCGCTTACTTTTATGACACAGGTGGTTTTGCAACCAGGAACCAGGCCCTTCTGAAGTTAGGCTCCTACCTTCCTACAGAGACTGAGGGCGGGAGGTGATAACTCCCTTGATGTTTACATTTCAAAGGGATGGCTCCCAGGTCCTTAAGGAAGACACTGCTAGTTCCTAATGCTGGAAAGAGTCTTCTTGAGCTTTCAAAATGATTTACATATATTTCAAAGAGACCAGGAAAACAGCTACAAGTTTTCTAAAGGAAATGTTCCAAAGAAAAATGTAAGGGCAATTTGGGCCTGCCCTCTTAGGTCTGGTGGTCCTGGTAAGTCAACATGTATCTTACAAGGGCAGCACAGTCTACTGCTGTTGCTCAAAATGCCTTCACGTTTTCCAAAGTGAATTCACTTGTGCTAAGTACTAAGACTATCTTTCAAATTTTAATTGGGTAAGAGGAAAAGAAAATATTTCTTTTAACTCTACCAACCTACACTGATGTCCTTTCCCTAAAAATCAGCCCATGCTTTGGCTCAGTAACTTGTCCCTTCTGGTGAGATGGACTGAAGCTAAGGGGATAGGATAGATGGGCAACATTTGTGTCTACCCCTTCTCCAAGCCTTTGAGAGAACCTCAAAAGAGATACATCCAAGGTAGCCTGTAAGAAACATACCTCGTATGTCATAATGTTGGGATGCTACATGGATATCAATTTAGGAACTGATTTCAGAATTTTTTGATAAAGGAGGAACAGGGGGAAATCAAAACTTACCATTTCACTTATGATTTGATGAGCACATCATTTATACCTTTCTCTCTACCCAACATGGTATTCTCCAAACTCAGGTCCCAATAACTGTAACAATTTTTGCAAAGGCGGTTTTACTTACTGCCCTATTCATGGATAGCATATGCAGTGGCCCATGAGCACAGACTTCTGGTAAACCCACAGTGCATAGGAGATCAGCGAGATTCAGAAGGAGGATGACGTAAGCATGGGACACCTACAGGTGAGTGAGCTAACAGCCGAGCGAGGCCATGCTTTCCCTTGAAACCACAACTTCCTTCAAATTCAGAAAGAAGGCACAGGCGTTCTGAGAAACATGCAAACTGAAAAAATCCTGGGTTACTACCCTGCACGAGCCAACTCCTTAGGATGAAAAATGATGACACAGAATCAAAGACTAAGAAGGGCAGCCTGTAATTCCTTTTCCATTAAGTCCTTCCTTACCAGTAACTCATCATAGTGAGGTACAATGTGCACATAGAAAGAAGCAAAATAAAAACAGTTGATTTAGTTTTGTGCAGTGTTTCCACTGTTCTGGTAAGAACAAAATACATATGCATGTATGCACCATGAAGCATAAATTAGGTAATTTCAGTGATTCTGTCCACAAGTTAAATGCTCTTCTATTTGCATTTAAAGCTGGTATTACATCATATAAAGACGAATGGTAATACTCACGCTAATAATTTAAAATTTTAATTTTCCCTTTCTCAGAACAACATTAAATAGCAAATACAAAACACCATGACAAGCCAAGTGAGAGACTGCAGAAGAGAGGTAAATGCTTTATACTTACTTTTCCTTTAATGGCACTTTGGGCTGTTTTTTTGAATAAGGGGCACAATGTTTTCATTTTATACTGGGCCCCACAAATTAGATAGTCAACCTCATTAGGATATGTACCCTTTACATCCTCCACCCAAGTTTATAGAATAATCTAGATATTATAATCCAAATTCTGCCATTCTATTCACTGGTAGCTTTTATTCACTTTGATACTCAAAAAACATCTTAAACATCCTGCAATTATGTGTGCTTTTTGGAACATTTTAGAATAAATCACTTTAACGTAAAAAGATGAACTGACAATCTTGCTTGGAGTAGGTCAGCCTTGTGGGAAAGCACATATCTCATAGAACATTAATGGCCTCTATCCCTCTTCCCCATTATACAACTAGCATGCTTACTTGATGGAGTACTTGACATTTGCTATCTTCTTGCAAGGGCTTGCTGAAGATCAGCAGTTCTTAAATTTGGCTGCATGTTAAAATCAGATGGGGAGTATTTTTTTTAAAAAAAAAAGGAAAGAAAGAAAAATCCCAGTCCCCAGGCTTCATCTCAGACAATGCACCTCAGACTGTACGGGAGTCTAAAATGTAACCAGGGTCAAGATTCACTCCCTAGCTATATGACAGTGCTTCTCAACTTTGCCTGAGCAAAAGAATGTCATGAAAGTCTCGGTGAAATTCTAGACTCCTTGGCTCCTCCCCCACCAAGTCAATGAGTCATAAAGGTAGGAATTCTGTACATTTCACAAGCACTCCAGGTTATTCTTATGATCAGGGTCACTTAGGGAGCATGACTCTAAGATGAGTTGAGAAGGAAGAGAGAAGAAAAATGATTATTAATAAAGCTGCCAGTGATAAAAGGCTCTGAGAATCAAGCTGTTCTCTGGTCTTCCCTCTCTAATCATACTAACCCACCTGCATTACTTATCTATATGTGTGTAACAAATTACCATGAACTTAGTGGTTTAAACCAGCCCACATTTATTATCTCATGGTTTCTGTGGATCAGGAATCTGGGTACGGCTTGTGTAGATTTTCTGCTTCAGGGTCTCACAAGACTGCAACCAGCAATCAAAGTGTTAGCCAGTGCTGTGATCTTATCTGTGGCTCAATCGGAGAAGGATCCACTTCCAAGCTTGCATCATTGTTGGCAGAATTCAATTCCTTGTGAACTGAAGGACTGAAGGCCTCAGTTTCTTGCTGGCTGTTGGCCAAAGATGGCCCTCCCTTCCTTGCCATGTGGGCCTCTGAAATATGGTAGCTGATTTCTCCAGTGCCAGTGAGGGAGAGAAGCACCCAGCAATATGAAAGTTACAACCTTATGTAACATAATCACAAAGAAAGCATCACATCTTTTCTGCTATATTCTACTGGTTAGAAGCAAGTCTCAGGTCCTGCCTATGCTCAAGAGAAGGGAATTAGGGTCTGCCTGCCACAACTCATATACAGCAGAGTACTATAGCCACAGCAACTGTCCATAAATTCTAAAGCCAAAACACATGGGTTCATATATCTGGCATGCCAGCTTACCAACATTCATCTTCAACGGGCTCCTTAGCTTCATGGATCCTTAGTTTTCACATCTGTACAACGGGGATAAAATAGGATATACCTTATAGTGTCACCATCATAGGCATTTGAATGATTACATGCAATGAGCTTGGCAAACTGGTCTACACATACTATGTAAAAATAAAAGCAAGTCTTGTAACTATTTTTATATGACACATGGTTAAACCATATTCAAGGCGCATTTGTCCAGGGTTAGTGAACCAAAATCAACATGTTTTGCACGCCAGTTCTATTGGAAAGTGGCAGAGCAAAGGGCAGCTTCTCTGACTCTCTTAAATGTGTGGGTATAGATACCTGGTGCATAATAAATGGCATTGTGCTTTTCTCCTGTCTTTGCTATTGGCACTCAAAATGGATTCATTTACACATTCAGGGAACATAGATTGTATAAGGCACTGTCCCATGATGACCAGGCAACCCTGCCTCCAAAGCTCTGCAATGTACTCATTTTGTGAGTACCGTAGTATAACTGTAGTAAAAGGAATAACGTAATAAGTTGTGTAAAAGACTGACAATCAAAATGCTATGGCAGTTTATAGCAAAGAGAATCACTTTGGGCTGTGGAGATAAAAGAAAATTCCATGTAGAAGGCGTCTATGGACACAGCAGTAAATAAAATATACTGCTATTGGAAAGTATATTAAAAAGCCAGTCATTCAAATATTGATGGGTGAGTGCATTATTTTGCTCCAAGGAGTAAATTCTGCTTGTTCTGCAAAATGATATTGGGCTGTTTATGGTACTGCTCAGGGCTGGGACCTAACACCCACTTTAGTCATTCCACAGAGGTGGGATGGACCCCTGCCTCCAAACACGCACACATCCAAACTTTGCTTTAGAGGTCAAGACTGATGACATTACATGCATAAAGAATGTATGAGAAGGCTTATGACGTAGTAGGGCTTTCTGGGAAGAGCAAGGAAGACTCCCAAGCTAGTACAAAGATGGCTTCAGTCACAGAGAAAGGAGATGACTCAGCTTTCATGGTGGTTAAGGTGTGAGGTTGCAGGGAGCCTTCTTGAACACAGGCTGCAGCTTGCATAGTTTCACCCCCTCAACCCCCAGGCATTCTTATTACTTACCTGGCTGTGGTGACAGAAGGGGAAGGGGAGTTGTGGGTTTGAATGCTGTTTGCGGTAAAACATCCAAAATGGATTCAGAATATTTATTGCAGTTTTTTCTTTATGCACAAGAAGTAACTGAATCACAAGGATTTATTTGCATGCCCTGGGTCACACGCCAATGCAAGAAGCCCAGAAACAAACAAAAAAAACAGGCTTCTCTCGGCCTTCCTGGGCTCCAGGTGAAGCTTGTGTGTGCTTTCTATTCAGAGTAGAAAAAGAGAATAAGAAAGAGTTTTCCCTTTCATGTGATCTCTTGAAATACATTTTAAAGGATGGAAGACAATGGACTCTACCTATCATATCACAGAAGAGGATGGGTGAAGAGACTTAGAAGTTCAAGGATAAGGGCTCAGTCAGTTACAAGGCGTATATTATCATTCCCTTTGTTTGTGATAATACCCTCCAATTAAACTCAAAGATTTCATGCCAAGATTCTTTTTTAAAATGACAATTTTATGCCAGGGTTATGAATTACACATCTCCAGAGGAGACAGTTCAAGGTTTTCTATTATTAATATTACAGCATTACTATTAAATAAACAATAATCAGTATCATCCCCTCCTCTTCAGAGGGCTGGTTTTCTTACCAGACTGTGGGACATAACAGAAGTTTTCAGAGATGAGGGTCCTTCTCTGGTCCTTGCAGAAGTAAATAGAAGTCAGAGACAACAGACAAGGACTTCATTATCTGGGGTGTCTCTTACCACAAGTTAGCAATGTCTTTGTGTGTGTGTACGTGTGTGTGTGTGTGTGTGTGTGTGTGTGTGTGAGACAAAGTCCTGTTCTGTTGCCCAGGCTGGAGTGCAGTGGCATGATCTCAGCTCACTGCAACCTCTGCCTCCTGGGTTCAAGCAATTCTCAGGCCTCAGCCTTCTGAGTAGCTGGGACTACAGGCACATGTCACCATGCCCGGCTATTTTTGTCATTTTAGTAGAGATGGGGTTTCATAATGTTGGCCAGGCTGGTCTCAAACTCCTGACCTCAAGTGATCTGCCCACCTCAGCCTCCCAAAGTGCTAGGATTACAGGCGTGAGACACCATGCCCAGCCACAAGTTAGCAATATCTTTTAATAGGAGATGAAATAACTTCAAGGCTCATTCTCAAAATCCATTCATCTTTCCTCAGTAACCAAATCCAGTTAGCTGACATAAGTGTTAGAGACATCACATAACAGATGCTCTCTCTTGTAATAAAATCTCCTTTAAACATTTTGAAACGACCCTTTGAGTAAGCCCCAAAGGAAAAAATAATACCAAGACATGCTTCCACTGTCTGAGAAATCATTTTATGTATTTGTTTCTTGCTGGCTGATAAGTACGTATGAAGTTCCACAGGCATGTATCCTGTGCTGGGCACTGGGAGAGCACCACGAAATACACCAATGAATGACCAGAAACACAGGTAAATGCAGGGTGCTTGGAGGCATGTTAAGGTAAAGAAATGTGCACCATGCCAATTTGAGCAGAAGCAAAACTCAGACCAAATCAAGGATGAAATTCAACTCATACTTCAATATCTAGTCCAAAAAACTTTTTTGAATTCAAGACTTCTTCAGTGTTTTCTTATTCAGTCTACGGCTAAAAGAGATGGCTGAACTTTTATGGTGGTGAGGGTGTGAGTCCTACTTGAGATGATTATAAATACTGCTGCCAAAAACACTGTTTTCCATGCTGATGGCGAACAAATGTACAGATTTTTAGGATTGGAAATGTTGGCCCATAAAATATGAATACATTCTACAATACTTAAATACTGCCCAACAGTTTTCCAAAATGACCAGTTTATATTTTCACTCAACATGTATGAAATTTCCAATCATTCCACGTCTTCATCAAGATTTGATGTTGTTTGCCTTCTTCATTTTAGCAAATTCTGAAGGTTGTGTAGTGGCATCACCTGGTTGTTTCCATTTGCATATCCCTGATTGCTGATAGGTTTGAGGAGCTTTGAATATGTTCATTGGTTTTCTAAATAGTCACTTTTTAAAGGGTCTATTCCATCCCATCTTTCTATTGGGTTTTCTATAATTTTTATATTGACTTATAGAAGTTCTTCATATATTCAGTCATTCAGTCTTTCATTGGACATATGTTGTAGTTTTTCCAACTCTAATTGGCTGCATCACTTCTTTAATGGTGTGTATTGATGAACAGAAGTTACGCATAGTTGTATTTTTGATTTTGGTATAATTTACATTTCCCCAGTGACTGTGCCTTCCATCTGTGACCACTGAAAAGCACATATTTCAGTCATAGTCTTTATTAAATGCATCCATTGTAGTTTTCAACAAACTACATCCTGTGTACTTGTTCATGTATTTAAATCATCATACACAGAACATGAACTGCACCACAGCATGGCTGTCTTCATCATAGTAGGAGTTTAATACCTCCTGATGGCTATTTTTATAGATGTGAAGATTTAAGCAGCACTCAATAGGTTTACTGTAAAAACAAAATCAGCAGGCAGTTTACACTAAAGTCATATGATAATTTCATATCAAATGAATATCCTCAAGCTATTAGAGGCAGTTTTTGTTCAGTCAGTGACTCCCAAATCCACCTGGATTAGTCACCAGACTTTTTGAGCTGCAGTCAATTTGCTTTTTTTCATATATCTATCTGAGTTTGACTCTAGGAACTTGTAATTAGGAATATGTTATCTCTTGAGAAGCCAGACCATGGCAGTATTTCTGCTTAATCTTTTATAATCAAGGTGCTTGAACAACTAGTTGATAGGTAAACTGCCTACTTAGCATGCTGATGAATGGAAACAAAAATAAAACGTAAGTGTGGAGATATTCATGCTGATATTACATTGTGTAGGATAAAAATAGGGCTAAGAGGCTGGGACACAATGGCTCACGCCTGTAATCCCAGCACTTTGGGAGGCTGAGGTGGAGTGGATTGCCTGAGCTCAGGAGTTTGAGACCAGCCTGGGTAATAGGGTGAAACTCCGTCTCTACTAAAATACAAAAAAATTAGCCGGGCACAGTAGCATGCGCCTGTACTGTAGTCCCAGCTACTCGGGAGGCTGAGACAGGAGAATTGCTAGAACCCGGGTAGCAGAGGTTGCAGTGAGCCGAGATCACACCACTGCACTCCAGCCTGGGTGACACAGCGAGACTCTGTCTCAAAAAAAAAAAAAAAAAAAAAAAAAAAAAAACAAGGATCTGGGTGCGAATGCATCATAAAGAGTTTTATGAGGAAGAGAGAACCCAGATTAGAGAAATGGAGGATTAGCTATTAACTGGCCACAAATTCCCTGGAGCAGTTGTCAAAGGGAAGTGTATCAGTCAAGGCTTAAAGCGTTGGCAAAATAAGAGAGGAAGGAATGGCTGGATTCAGAGGATCATAGATGCTAGCAGCTGACAGAAGTTATAGCGTTAGAGACTTCGAGAAGAGGAGAGGTTTGCAGGATAAAAGAGGATTTTAAGGCAGTTTTATAAATTTCTAATACTCCCTAGCTTCTGATCTTGGTCTAACTTCTTGAGAACAGTGGCTGGCCTGCCCTGCCTGGATTAGTATTAACAGAGAAAAGAGTTTGGAATGGAAAATGCCAAGATTCCAGTTAAAGTCACTTTGGCTCCCAGGAATTTCCCTGTCAATATCATATTAACAGAATCTTTACCATCGACAAAACAGATCATGAAAATGGCATATATTTTAAAAGTTTCAAATGGATAAAGATTATGAAAAATTATATACTCTGTGGTAGAGCTAAGAGATTTATCCAACAAAAGTTTTAATTTTTTAATTGATACATAATAATCATACATATTAATGGGGCACATAGTAATGTTTTGAGACATGTATAGTAATCAGATCAGGGTGATTAGCACATCCATCATTTCAAATATTGATCATTTCTTTGTCTTGGGAACATTTAGCATCCTCCTTCCAGCTATTTGAAAAAATATATTATTGTTAACTACAGTCATCCTATACAGATAGAGAACACTAGAACTATTCCTCTTATCTAGCTCTAATTTTGTATCATTGAACAAATCTCTCCCTATCCTTCCCTTCCCCCTTCCCTTCCCAGCATCTAGTATCCTCTGCTGTACTTTTCAAGTCTATGAGACTGGTATCTTTTTTAGCTTTCACATATGAGTGAGAACATGAAGTAGTTAACTTTCTGTTTCAGAGTTATTTCACTTAAGATAATGTGCTCCAGTTCCACCCATGGAGGTGCTCATGACAAGATTTCATTGTTTTTATGGCTGAATAGTACTCTGTTGTGTGCATATTGTGCATTTTATTTATCCCTTCATCTGCTGTTGGCTATTGTGAACAGCTAATAAACACAGGGGTGCAGATGTCTCTTCCATATACTGATTTCCTTTCCTTCCATTTGGACAAATACCCAGTAGTGGGATTGCTGGATCATGTAATAGTTCTGTTTGTAGCTCTTTGAGGAACCTCCATTCTGTTTTCCATAGTGGCAATACTAATTTACATTCTCTCTATGTATAAACGTTCCTTTTTCTGCACATCCTCACCAGCATTTGCTGATTTTTGTCCTTTTGATAATAGCCATCCTAACTGGAGTGAGATAGTACCTCATTGTGACTATGATTTGCATTTCCCTGATGATTAGTGATGTTGAACATTTTTTCACATATTTGTTGGCCATTTGTATATCTTCTTTATTTTATCTAAATAATTTTGCATACCTCTCATGATGTTGCTAAATAAAAAACATAGTACCTCATCCTGCTTGGATCTCTAAATGAATAGAGGTAGTTGTTGGGTGTGCACACCAATTACCTGGGCATCTTATCCAAATGCAGATTCTGATGCAAGAGGTCTAGGGTGGGATGTGAGCGTCTGCATTTCTAACCAGCTCCCAGGTGATGCCTAGGCTGCTGGGCCACAGACCATACGTTGTAGAGTCAGGGTCAAAATCATTTGAGGTTATCAGGTAGAGACCCAAAACAGTGGTAAAATACACTTGTATTAGTTTTCTATTGCTGCTGTAACAAATTTTCACAGTTCAGCAGCTTAAAACAATACCCATTTATTCATTCTCCATTCTGTAGGTCAGAATTCCTGGTGGCTCCATGAAGTTCTCTACTTAAAGTCTCACAATGGTGAAATCAAGGTGTCAGCTGGGCTGGGCTCTTATGTGGGGGCTCTGGGAAAAATCCATTTCCAGGCTCATTAGGGTTGTTGGCACAATCTGGTTCATTGCAGTAGGACTAAGGTCCCTGTTAGTCTTTCTGGCTGTTAGTGGGGACTGCCCTCTGCTCCTAGAGTCATCTTTAAGACCTTGCACACATGTAGCCAGCTACATCTCAGAACCAGCAATGATGTACATGTTTCTTTCTTTTCTTCCACTGCATCTCTCAAACAGACTCTTCTTAGACGTTAAAGGGATTGAGTGATTAAACTGGGCTCATTCAGATAAACCAGGATGATCTCCCTATTTTAAAGCCTGCAAGTTTAATCACATCTGCAAAGTCCCTTTGGCTGTGGGATGTAATAACTGCACAGGTTCTGGAGACTGGGGCATGGAAATCTTTAGGCAACCATAATACTATGTACTGCCATGCCTGAGGGTATCATTTTGTAATTACCTATAGTACACATCCTTGTGCCAACAAGGGCAGGTGTGAGTTAGGTCTCTTGATCTGTCTTTGAAAGACAGCTACACCCAAACACACTCTTCTCCCTTGTCAACCCCTGCCCCCAACACAGGGTCCTTTTATAGTGTATTAGTTTGCTCTTGCTATTATAACAGGACCACAGACTGGGTGGCTTAAACAACAGAAATGTATTCTCTCACAGTCCTGGAGGCTGGAAGTTGGACATCAAGGTGTGGGCAGGGCTGGTTCCCCCTGAGGCCTCTCTCCTTGCCTTGTAGATGCCATCTCCTCCCTGTGTCCTCACAGGGTCATCCCTGTGTCTGTGTCTGTGTCCTCATCTCTTCTTGTGAGATGTCTTAGTCCATTTCAGGCTGCTGTAACAGAATACCATAGACTGGTGGCTTATAAACCAAAGAGATTTATTCTCTCACAGTCCTGGAAGCTGGAAGTCTGAGATCAACGTGTGGGCAGGGTTGGTTCCCCCTGAGTCCTCTCTCCTTGGCTTGTAGATGCCGTGTCCTCCTGTGACCTCACAGGATCGTTCCTCTGTGTGGGTTTGTGTCCTCATCTCCTCCTATAAAAACACCAGTCCTACTGAATCAGGGCCCACCCCAATGACCTCATTTTAATTCAATTACCTCTTTAAAGACCCTATCTCCAAATAAGGTCACATTCTGAGGTCCTGAGAGTTAGGGCTTCAACATATAAATATTAGTCGGTGGTGAGGGTTGGGGGGTGACACAATTCAGCCCATAACACATAGGAAGGGCACTGTCACTGGTTCAGTCCCCTTCACTCCCTATGGATGCTTTTGATCAATTCTAGGGACCCGTAAAACTGCATCTAAAGCTTAGCTTCCATTCTCATTAAAGAGAGTAGCCAATGTTCATCCCCACCACACACACACACACACACACACACACACACACACACACACACATACACACATTGCAGGTATGTGTACATTTTGTTCTTGCAAATCAACCCTTTTCACGTCGGGGTCACAGAGAGGCACTTAAAGAGAAGAGCTGGTCCCAGCAATAAATAAAAGTAGACTAAAACTCAGTACTTCATAATAGGTTTGCAAAAGACCTGAAATGGCTTCAATTATATACCAGTGCACTTTTCCTGAGAAGTGGGGCAATTTATACTTGAGTTATTCTCTGATGTCAGATTACAGGATACGCAAATCAATTAGTTGAAAGGGTTTGCAAGTATTCAAATGCAAAGTTCAACAGCAACAATCAATATGTTGCATTTTCTGTCAACAATAGATGAATTTGCATAATTATAAATGTGAATTTCAGGGTCCTATGTAACCAGGCTGATTTTGTTCCATCCTTCCTATTAAGGGACTACTGACAAGAAAAGGTGGGTCAGCCATTTCCCTCGGAATGAAGTCATATTGGCATTATTCCATGTAGACACACACCTCAGGCCCTGAGGACTGATGTGTGAGTTTAAAGACAGATTCCAGGGTTAGGGTTTGCTAATGTTACAAGAGCTTTTGAAACCAGCCACAACTTAAGTCACTTCAGATTTCAAGCATATTCACAGCTATCAAAATACATTTGACCTCAAAGTCTATGATCTCAAAGAGACTTTATTTTTTGTCTTTATTAAGGTTAAATTCCAACGGCTTAATGTACTGATTACTGTATATCTGAAAGAAAAAAACACCAGGTGATAATAATTTTGTTACTGTGCTATTTTGCAGAATCATGCTAGACCTTTATCAGATTCTCAGGGAAATTACTTCTATAAAAAGAAGCAGCATTCTCCTTTATAGAAACCAAGGAGGAAGGGGGAGCATGAGACATTTAGAGAGCTGACTGCTAGGACTTCGGAAAGAGAGCTTGTCTTGTGAAGCCGACCAACAAACACGTGGTATTTTAAGTAAACTAAGCAAGATGGAGGAGGTAGGTGATTCTAATAAACTTTGCCTTGAAGTGAGTTGGAGTTAATATGCTGTGCCCATACTGGCTAGGTAAAAGCACTTAATAATTACTTCTAAGCATGAGCAGATCACGTGCATGCAACACAAGACGGCTTCAGAGCGCTAAAGGTGCAGGCAATTTGCATATTTGTTTGCAAGGTGTCAGGGCTCTGCCTCCTAGACTGGCCTCATGTGGTACCCACCCACAGTGGCTGGAATGCAAAAGCAACACTCCAAAGAATATGCTATTGGCCATGGCCCTTGTACCCCAGTCTTCCTCTAATTCCTTATCTCCTGATTCCTCTACCTTTAGGGTGACACAGAGCAGGGCCCAAGCCCCCAGAGAAATCCCTTTAAGTCAAGGAAGACACCTTTCTTGAGGATTTTTTCACTGCTCCCCTGCTCACAAAAGTCCCCTTTCAAGCCCAGGGAAGAAGTCAGGTGGAATATCACTCTCCAGAGATATCACTCTCCCAGCGGCGCTAGAGTTCCTTATGACAAGGTAGAATTTGCTTTAACTCTGAAAACTCTGAGGCCCAGCATGATGGCTCATGTCTGTAATCCCAGCACTTTGGGAGGTCGAGGTAGGAGAATCACTTGAGGCCAGGAGCTCGAGACCAGCCTAGCCAACATGGCAAAACCCCATCTACACAAAAAATAAAAACTAGCCAGATGTGGTGGCATGCATCTGTAGTCATAGCTACTCAGGAGGCTGAGGTGGGAGGATTGCTTGGGCTCAGGAGTTGGAGGCTGCAGTGAGCGATGATCGTGCCACTGAACTCCAGCCTGGGTAACAGAGTAAGACTCAATCTCTACATAAAATAAAATAAATAAGCCTCAGAAATCTGACTCCTGGCAAACTCTACTGGGGAGAGGCCTTAGTACCCTAACATCAGCAGAGTGAGTATTTGTTAGAGCAGCAATTTCTAATCTCCATCCTAGTAGAGACAAGGCCCCAGTGGGACCTGTGAATGAAGCAAAGAAAAGGGAAGATTCCAGGGCATGAAAATATGGCTTTTGAGAACCCCTGAGCTATTTAGGGACAGAACCTAAGGCACAGCCACTGGGGAGCAAACTGAAGGGGGATGATAGAGAAGATAAATTCTGCCTGCATCATAATATTGACTTTCTTTAAAGTATTACATAGGCTGTCTCTCTCTCCTAGGTTATGGAATTATTTCATTTCCATGAACAAAAATTTTAAATGACCGAAATTTTTCTGTCTAAATGTGATATGAATAACTCAAGCATTTCCAACTATTATTTCTCTTTCAAGAAGCAAATGATTTTCTTTGTGCAAAATCATATTTCTTGAAAATGAAAGCCAGGTTCATTGTCCATACTAAACAATTCTAATTCATCTCATGCCATTTTTTTCTTTTGTTCCATTTTAATAACAATTATTTTAATTTCAAATTAGGTTGGGACAACACAGAGCTGCAAAACAAATGCTGTCAATAGGCCTTATTATCACAAAACAGAGACTTGAGCAAAAGTCGATTGCAAAATCCACAGCTTGCTTAAAAAGAGTAGCCAGAAATAGGAGCAAAGCTTATGTTGTTCATTTCTGGATGTCTTGTGCAAAAAGGTTTTATCTTACCCAAAACTGTGCAGCGTGGGCTTATTTCTATTGTGTTTGTTGTCAGAGACTTGGTCTACTAGGTTTCTTAAAATTGAAAAGAGGATTAGGCTACATTTATAATTGTACCTATAAATACAGTGCTTGAAAGGACTTTTTTCTCCCCTTGGGGAGAAAAAAAAAAAACATTAGATTAAATGCTCTGCATAAATTCACATTCAATTCTTTTTTCCACTTAAATCCACTCTTTCCTCTTTCTGTCATGTCTGTCTTTTAATTTTTCCCGGTGGTCATGATCCTAATTTTACCTAACTGAGTCATCACCACATATGCTGAAGTGACAGCTGTGTTTAATATTATTGGAATTTAGCCTGTCAAAATAGCTTCACTCCAAAACGATGACATTTCCATATATTGACTTTGGATTGTCACTTCTGAGTGCCATTTATTATTAATTGCTAGTGATACTAGGAGGGTTTATTAATGCTCAAGATGTTTCTGCACTTCCCTGTTGCTCAGACAAAACCAAGACTGTGCACTACTCCAAAGACTTTCGCCCTACCCTACCAGGGTTTGACTTAATGAAATTTATCCTAACCAAATGTTAAGCAGGGAAGGGTTTAACTACTTCAGAACTCATAATGCTGGGAGTTTTGATAACCTCCCCAGAAAAGATATTTCTAAACAGGATTTTTAGTGAGTGGGAATTCCTGGGGCCAGAGGTTTTGGAAAGGCCATTCACGCCCTCTAAATTTTAAGTTGCCAAATGTTGACTCTACTCTTATCATCAACAGCAAGCATTATTGAGTATTGCCTGACATCATATTTTTCCCCCAGAGATCTTTTTTTAGTGAAAATAAACTGGGTTAGTTATAGTATCTAACCACTCAAAAATTTCATTGGCTTAAAACAACAAAGATGTATTTCTTGCTTAAGCTGGCATCCAATGTGGTTGGCAGAGAGACCTGCTCTGCCCTTATAGAAGGTCATCGTCTCAACATAAGGCATCATGGGAGGAGATGGCTGGAGAGTCCAGTAAAGGTGATTAAATACTTCAGCACATGCAAAACACATCACTTCCATTCATGTTTCATTGCGAATAGTGAAGTAGTCACCTGAACACATCTACTACTTCCAAAGGCTTGGATATAATTATAATCCTCCATGTACAGAAGTAGAGCAGATACAGAAGAAATTTATGATGCACACCACAAGGGAAAAGGAACCTTAAGTATGATTAAGCCATGGCACTAAGCAAACACAGGTGCCCTGAGTCCCCGAGTTCATTTTTTAAGAATAGTCATTTATTCCTCAGAATTAATGCAACTAACTTGTAGAGATATATCGTGTTGAACAATATACAAAACTGTCATGGGTGAATATTGGCAATTGCATATGATTCAGCATAAAATTGTTGATGGAATGGTGTAAACATATCCAAAATCAACTTTATCAAATAATGACTCTTATCATGTACCTCGTTTAGGGAGGGTAGAGGGTACATCATGCTCTGGTGTAATAGCAGCAAGTTTAGAAGGGAGACACCAGTAAAAAAAAAAATGGATAGTAATCATCTCTGTTTTCAGGCTCTTTCTTTCAGCACCGTGGATTTATTTATACTTGTCTTAAGAAAAGCATATCATATGGCCCAAGGAAAGTGAGGGGGGAAAAGAAGATCTAGCAGCATGTGGCTTTATGATTTTTCTTATAATCTCCCTTTTTTATTTTTGATTCGTCTCCTCTTCCTCTGCCTGCATTTTGCCTCTTGGAGAGCACGTGGAGTCAACTTTGTTTCCCACAGAAAACTCCATTCCATAGGATGTTTTTCCTACCCAGTTTCATGGAGACTGGCCATTGTGGTGGCTGAACCAATTATCTTACAGGACACAGATTCCGACAAGATCCTTCCAGTGGACAATTGAGCCCAATTGGGCAGAGATTACAGGATTTGTTTCCAAAGAATAAATTATGTCTTGACCATCTAGTTCAATGAGATAAAATCCTCTTTCAAAAATACAGCACCAAACGTTTCGAAAACTGTTCAAATTATAATAGCAATTAAGTTTCTTTTTCTTACACCATCTAATTTCAGCATTGTTACTGAAACAAGCAAAAAATGAAATTCAAAAGAAACAGCTGGCAAAGGATGTTAAGCAACATTTGGTTCGACTATATTCTAAATTTTAGCATTTTGAAATGAAAATATTGGCATTCAAATGCAGTCAGTTTGCATTGATCATGAGATTATGACCAGACGATGCTAATTAGATCATCCAGGTAATCCTCCAGCTATTTATAATCCTTTAGTTGAAAAAAACCAGCATTTTCTGTTGTGGCTTTTGATGTGACATGTCCAAGGTGTTCTCCTGTATGTAGGGCATATGGCTGTGGTTACTGAGTAGGTACTTTTGGAGACATTAAAGAGAAACAATAACAAAGTATATGTGGAAGGAAAAATAATGCTACTGTAATTATTTTAGTTGTGCATATTCAGGAATAACAACAGATACATGGAAATGTGGACAGTAATTGGACTGCTTCTTCCAGCCTCCGCCTTCCTGAGTTTGAAGACCAATGTTCATACCTTACAGATGGATAGATGTAAATGTTTATTCTTACTTTATTGATATAGATCATCGTTTTATGTAAGGAGTGATAACCTGTGTCCAAACTCCTTGGGTGTCATTCCTATCTGCCAGGAAGGGAAAGAAAAAGAAGTATCTACTTGAAGGATTTAATGTTAGGAACCCACAAACTTTGCATATTTTCCAATGCAATTTAGGCAATGACTGAGTCTACACTGTATCTGGTTTTGCAGATCAATGCCCTCTAATGACTCAGTCCGGTGGCCCTGTCTAAAATCATGTATATTCTTGCCTTACGGTTTCTAGCATTTCTTGTTTGGTAAAAGTACAAGCCACGTACATGCTTAGACAAGAAGAAAAAACACTTATAACAGACAACTTTTCAGTTTTGCCTCCTTGAAATACTATCATTTCAAGGACTTGGCAACTTTTGAAATGTTTCTCTAACTCCCAGCCTTTCTTCAGTCAGTATGTTTATGTCTTTCTGTCATGTCTGGGTTTGTTTGATTTTTTTCTTAATTGTATGCATTTCTGAGTATATATGTTCAGTGATTGATGTTACTGTAAAATACCCTTTTACAAGATTAAAAATGATCTTGTTGATTGAATATACAAATCTAAAGCAACTCAATCATCTTTTCTTAGTTCTGATCAATTTTGTTGCCCTTAGAATTTAAGACACTTTTACTTTCCTCTTACAGTTTTTCAACGGCTATGGTGAATGGATAAGACCCTGCCTTTCTTTGCAAAGTGGTATATTTCAAGAGGCAAACTTATTTCATGTTATGATTCTATACAGTCATTGTGTGGACAAAAATATGTTATTTCTAACTTTCCTCTTCTTTCTTGATAGGAAAAAAATCTAGAAAATATTAATTATTTCTATAATACTTATATGTCAAATATTACGTAAGTGTATTAACTATTTGACATCTGATAATTATCGATGCTTGGTTTCAAAAACAATGATAAAAACAGGTTGGTAAGACTGAGACGTCTTACAAGATTGGTACTTGATACTATATTATTCTCAATAATGGATGAACTCAATTTTGCTATAAGAGAAAAGATGAAAAGTATGAGAAAGCTAGTTTGTTCAGGCTGCTATAACAAAATGCCATAAACTGGGAGGCTTATAAACAACAGAAATGTATTTTTCACAGTTCTGGAGGCTGGAAGTCCATGATCAGGGCATGACATATTCACTGTCTGGTGAGAACTCGCTTCCTGGTTCATAGACAGCTCCTTCTCTCTGTGTCCTCACATGGTGGAAGGGGTGAGGGGGCTCTCTGGAGTCCTTTTATAAGGGCACTCATCCCATTCATGAGGCTCCTCCCTCATGATCTCCTTACCTCCCAAAGCCCCACCTCCTAATGCCATCACCCTGGGGATGAGGGTTTCAACATAGGAATTTTGGAAGGACACACACATTCAGACCATAGCAGGATCTATATATTATGATAGAAACCTGGAGCATAGAGGATTAACAGTTTTATGTTATTTTCTTTCTGAATTCATGATACTTCCAGGACTCCATGCTGGGCAGACCAAGAAAAGTCATCCACTAAACAACAAACAGTTTTGAATGCCTACTATGTGCTAGGCACTACTCTAGCCACTGAGAACATAAAACAAAGTCCTGCTCTCATGGATTCATATTTAATGTAGAAGATAGATAAGATAGATGATAAATAGAAGATAAACAGAAGATAGGTGGATAAGATAGATGATTGATAAATAGAAGATAGGTAGATAGGTAAGATAGATGATAGATAAATAGAAGATAGGTAGATAATAGGATACATGATAGAGACAGATGATAGATAGATAGGATGGATAGATAGATAGATGGAACAGATAGGATGAACAGATAGATGTTAGGCAGGTAGACAGATAGACAGATAGGACAGATAGATGATAGGTAGATAGATACATACATACATAAGATAGAGAGATAGATAGATAGATAGATAGATAGATAGATAGATAGATAGATACATCAGATACAATGGATAGCTAGATAATACGTAGATAGGTAGGGGTAGGTAGGTAGATAGATAGATAGGACAGATAGGATGGATAGATATAGGTAGGTAGATAGAACAGATAGGATGAATAGCTAGGTAACAGGTAGGTAGATAGGTAGATAGATGATAGATAATAAGATAGTGATAGAGGATACATAGATAGTAGATAGATGATAGAGGGATTAGAGAACGAATAATAAGGTCTTAGCTGGAATTTGGGATTGCCATTTTATACAGAGTATTTAAGGAAAGCCTCTCTAATAAGGGGATGTTTGAGAAGAGAATTGAAGAAAATAAAGACCAAGCAATGTGTCTTTCCACTTACACAGAGAAAGTGGTAAGCACAAAGTCTCCAGATGCTGTTGGCATATTTGAAGACCAAGCATGGGCAAGAAGGAGATGTGGAGGGGTTGTTTGGGCAGAACACAAACAGAAATGAAGAGTAATAGCAATCAAGAAGGAATCTTAGAAAGAAGGACTGAGAGTCTTGACACAGAGGCTTGCAAGCAAAGGAAGTGTGGTCAATACATGGTAAAACATGCTTGAGGACAAGTATTTACAACTAAAAGGGCTGGGCGTGGTAGCTCATGCCTGTTATCTCATTGAGAGGCTGAGGCTGGAGGATCGCTTCAGCCCAGGAGTTCAAGACCAGCTTGGGCAATACAGTGAGACCTCAACTCTACAAAAAGAATTTAAAAATTGCTGGGCATGGTGGTGCATGCCTGTAGTACCAGCTATTCGGGAGGCTGAGGTGGGAGGATTGCTTGAGCTCAGGAGGTAGAGGCTGCAGTGAGCCAAGATCGCACTACTGCACTCCAGCCTGGGCAACAGAGCGAGACCTTGTCTCAAAAAAAAAAAAAAAAGGCTAAAAAGATTAGGCTTGATAGGGCCGGGCGTGATGGCTCATGCCTGTAATCCCAGCACTTTGAGAAGCAAAGGCGGGCAGATCACGAGGTCAGGAGATCAAGACCATCCTGGCCAACATGGTGAAACCCCATCTCCACTAAAATACAAAAAATAAAAATAAAAAAAATTAGCCGGACATGGTGGCGCACACCTGTAGTCCCAGCTACTCGAGAGGCTGAGGCAGGGGAATCGCTTGAACCCTGGAGGCAGAGGTTGCAGTGAGCCAGGATCACGCCACTGCACTCTAGCCTGAAGACAGAGCGAGACTCTGACTCAAAAAAAAAAAAAAAAAAAAAGGAAAGAAAGATTAGCTTGATATCAGCTTATAAAGCAGATGGTGGGTCAGTCCATAGTCTATTTAGCCATGGACTAAAACAGAAAGAATGAGACTAGACGAGATAACAGCAGAATGCATTGATCACCTCCCAGGTTTCCTCCACTGTCTTTCTCTACCCATTCACTCCACTCTCTTGCATCTTCAAAGCCCACTTTGCAGATGTTTTCCCACAGTCTACATTCAGATGGAAGCTTCTCTCATTCTCAAAAAAAGAAAGACCTCTTTCCCTGGCTTCCTCAGATGTGCCATTCCAGATCTCTAGTGGAACTCTCACACCATTCTAAAGGGAAGGAGAGTGGACCTGCCATGCCTACCTATCTTCATATCTCACTGCCTACGAATAGCTCGCGCTCGAACGTTCTTTATCTTAGCGCTACCTGCCAAACCAGGCTCTCACAGCTCACAGGCGACCTGCAAATCCACACATCCACTGGCCCTCCGCAGCTCTCTGTCTTTCTTTTGCTCCCCTCCACCTTCTTTATCCTTTTCTCCTTCCGTGGGGTCAACGCCAGCTGGAAACCTGGCTTCCTTCCTTTCCTTTCAAGGCTCCTTTTCTTTCTTCTCCTCTTTTACTTGCTCCACTGAAATCACGTGTTCCCTCTCCTACTTCAATATGTTGTCCAGCTGTGCAGGTAACGCCCACATCTCTATTGCAAGTTCTGTACCTTCTGGTGCTGACCGTATTCATGTTCTACTGCTGCTGTAACAAACCGCCATGAAATGGGCAGCTGAGGACAACACAAATTTATCATCTCATACTTGTATAGGTCAGAAATTTGGGTGGGCTCAGCAGGTTCCTCTGCTCATGGGCAGTCTCACAAGGCTAAAATTAAGGTGATAAGTGGCCTGGGTTCTTATCTCCAGGCTCTGAGGGAGAGTCCGCTTCCAGGTTAATTGAGGTGGGTGCAGAACTGTGTTTGTTCCTTACAGTTCTAAGACCAAGGTCTCAGTAGGACGTCTCTGGTGCCACATCTCTTTCTCCTCAGCCAGCAAAATTCTCTGCTACTAAGGACTCCTGATTACATTGGTCCCACCCTGATAAGCCAGGAGAACCTCCCTCTTTTAAGGTCAGCTGATGATAACCTCAATGACATCTGTAGACTCCCTTGGGCCATCACATAGCCATGGGAGGAACACCAAGGGCCAAAACTCATGGGGGCCAAAATTCTGCCAACCATACCGCCTTCAATATCTTTGCCTGAACTTCCAGTCTGTACCTCAAACTCAACAAGATGACAGCTTGGAAGTTAAGGAAAACGTGATCAACACATGGTAAAATGTGGTCAATTTAGTAAGCAGAATAAATTTCAAGGAGCAGCTACCCTCTTAGGACATATGAGAGAGTTCGTAGTAGACAAACAGCCTTCCCTTTCAAAATTATATGTCTTTCAATGTTCTAAATAGTTGTAACGGCATCTCCACTCTTCGTTTTTTTGTTTGTTTGGGTTTTGTGTGTTTGTTTTTGCCCCTTCTTGTCTCTTCCTCAACTTGTAAATTTCCCAGTATCCTTAACATGGTGTGAGAGTATGAATACCGGCCCTTTTCTCGCCCCTGTCTATATAGAAAATAATCACATTGTGTGCCTCACTGGTGTCCATAAATATGGCTGCTCCTGGCCAGGAAGAGGGGAGCCGATCAGCCATCCTCATGGCTGCATGGATCAATATCGCAGCGTCACCTCTCACTGTAGGAGAGTGTCCTGATGACTTGCTCCTCAAACTGTGGTCCACGGACCAGGAGCATCAGCATAGGCAGTCTCAGGCCCACCCTTGATGTACTGAATATAAATCCAACATAATCCCCAGCTGATATGTAAGCAAGAGATACAGAAAGAGGTCCTATGCCTGAGGTCTGGAATTTCCTTCCTCACCTTCAGGGTGTTGCAAAGAAGTTTTCCTGCCAAAAATGTAACCAACCATTCTGATTTCTTCTCTTCCTTTTCTGGGTCTGCACATCCTATCTCTCATCTCTTTAGATACACGTGTGCATACCTGCCATCCTTGACGCTCTTAACCCTTTTCCAAAATCTCACACTCTGATTTTCTCTCCATCATCAAACACTATCTAAAGTTGATGCTTCCTGAAGGTTCTTTGAAGGCCATTGATAACACACTTAATCTTGCTGGATAATCACAGATGTGTGATGAATTCCTTCAATTCCTCAGGCATGCTCTCATTTTATTTTGTTTTTATAATTCACATTTGTTTTGTTTTTTGTTTTTTTTTTCCAGAGATAATGTCTCACTGTTACCCAGGCTGGAGTGCAGTGGTGCTATCATGGCTCAATGCAGCCTCAAACTCCAGGCTTAAGCAATCCTCCTGCCTCAGCCTCCCAAGTTGTTGGGACTACAGGTGCGAGCCAGCATGCCCAGCTATTTTTTTTTTTTTGTAGAGATGAGGTCTCACTACGTTGTCCAGGCTGGTCTCAAACTCCTGGGCTGAAGTGATCCTCCCACCTTGTCCTCCCAAAGTGCTGGGATTATGGGCATGAGCCACTGCACACAACCTCATGTTGTTCTTTATCAGTGTTCATATTCATTATTTCTCGATGGATTACTGCCTGGTTACAACAAATATTGTTATTGATATTTGTCATTAAATGCTCAAGGTACAATTGAGTTTGATTCCTTCTTTATTTTCGTAAGGCAAGGGAGAGAATGAATTTTAATCTCAGTAATATATCTTCCAGTGGGTTATATCTGTATAGGAATATGAACCTTAGACTTAAATAGTTTATGGTGATGAATTGCATATCATTCAATAGTCACCATTCTTTGTGTTCCATTTTCCTTGTGTATTTATAAAATGAGATTTAGTTGCAAATGGCTGAAATTATGATAGAAATTGTTTTCTATCAGTGTCCTTTACATTATTCATTTTTAGGTGATTAGTAATTTTATTCTAGTTTTAGAAACTAGTATTATTTCATAATCATGGTATCTCCCTTGCCAGGTAAGTATACAAACTAGTATTATTTCAAATCTTAAATTGCATAAATGATGCATGTCCTTATAGCGATTAATTAAATGTCATTGGTTAACATAAGAAACTTGTATTTTAATCCTGTTGTTAAAGTGTATAATTGCCATATCATCTCTAAATATAGAAAGCACCAGAATCTCAGAAATCACCACTAAAGAACTTATTCATGTAACCAAACACCACCTGTTCCCCAAAAATCTATTGAAATAAACAACTAAATTTAATTAAATATAAAAAAGAAAGCAACTATAAAAAGACAAAAAATAATAAATAAGTAAATGTACAGATTTCATTTTTATTCTGGGCCTCCCATTCAGCTATGTTTCCCATAACTGGGGAAGATTATAATTCAATCAACAATATATATTTTATTGGAAACTATGAGAATACAAAAAAAAATAAATAGGATGTAGAACCCACCTTAAAATCTTACAGTATAATTGTCACATTGACACATGAAAAGTTACAGAGCAGAATAAGTTTCAAAGAGCAAGTAATCCCTTAGCACGCAAGACAGAACTCACAGCAGACAAGACTGACAAAGAAAGGCTCCCGGTGCCTTAAAGAATGAATAGAATTTGAATAAATGGGGGAGGTAGATGGGGAACTGAGGAAGAAATCTCAGTAATGGGAACATATGTCGCTTTGTAGAGGAAAGCCATATACATCAAAGTTCTCATTATGTGAGTAGCACCTAAAGATTGATTTTAATTCTGGAGAACCAAAATGGGAGGGATGTGATGGGGGGGTGGGCAGAACAGGGAAAGACCTGTCTTAAATCCACCTACTTTATAACAGCCATTCCATTTTGCCTATAAAATGCTCATAAAGCAATGGCAAATAAGCCATGCATAAAATGTAATCCACTGACATAAAACTGGAACATTTAATAATGGAATAAAGTTCAATGGAAAGATACTCATTAATTGCCATTGAATAGGCTCCTCTTGGCTGCATTCATTATTTAGGATCTAGAAATTCTAGGGGAGAAATGTGGAAAATGCATGTTCTGAGTTTTCAATGAGAGCAGAAGTTTGGTGGAGAACAAATGATACTAGCTCTCTATGTTGATGTTTTACTGCAAGAGGAAAACATTCTCTTGGATCCCTGAGAGCTTTCCCCAACATCCACACTGGCATGTAAGTCTACCACCTTCACTGTCTTTTGCATTTTACATCTTTTCAAAAACCAATATCATTTGTCCATTTGCCAATCCCTAGGTGGGTGGTCTGTCACATGATTTAGAGAGATGTGTAAAGGGCCATGGTTGTGTTGATTAGCAGTATGAAATGCTGTCACTTTCTTCCCATTGGGTTTACAGATTATTTGTTTCATGGCCTTCTGAGCAATTTAAAAAAAAATGGGGTCTCACTTGGTTGCCCAGGGTGGAGTGCAGTGGCACAACCACAGCTCACTGCAGCGTTGAACTCCTGGGCTCAAACAGTCCTCCAGCCTCAGCCTCCTGAGTAGCTGGGACTGCAGGCATGCACCACCACACTCAGCTACTGAGTGACTTTTATAGCCAGAGGATCTGATACTTCTTGGCCTTTTTATATGCCTTTCCTAACATCTGCCTAATAATGGTAGGGTTGTTCATTTTTGTACATTTCTGCCTCTTTCAGTAGAGACCAAGCTTAGTGAGGTCTTTCTCAATTTTGTGCCACTCACCAGCCTAACACAGCCTCTTACACAGTTACTGTTCAGCAGGCATGTGTTGCTTTGACAGGACATTCAAGGAACTATGACAGAAAATGGAAACTGTTACCAAAGAAAAAGAGATGTCAAGATGTCTAACTAGAAAGATGCTAAAGGAAAATGAAAGAAAAAAAAACCACAGAACAGATAAATATTTTCCTTTTTAATTAATTAATTAATTTATGTATTTATTTTTGAGACGGAGTCTTGCTCTGTTGCCCAGGTTGGAGTGCAGTGGCGTGATCTTGGCTCACTGCAAGCTCTGCCTCCCGGGTTCATGCCATTCTCCTGCCTCAGCCTCCCGAGTAGCTGGGACTACAGGCGCCCGCCACCACGCCCGGCTAATTTTTTGTATTTTTAGTAGAGACGGGTTTCACCATGTTAGCCAGGATGGTCTCGATCTCCTGACCTCATGATCCACCTGCCTCGGCCTCCCAAAATGCTGGGATTATAGGCGTGAGCCACCGCGCCCGGCCTTTAATGTATTTTTAATTAAGAAATAATAATTGTGTATACTTATGGGGTACAATGTGATGTTTTGATCTATGTATACATTATAGAAAGTTTCACTCAAGCTAATTAACCGTATTTCACAAATATGGTTTCAATATTCTTATTGTGCCTAGTAATGAAATGTGTTAGGAAGCACTGAACACATAACAACACGAGCTTTCTGTACACAGCGTTTAAGAGCTCTGCTTTTCAAGGTGGTTTTATGTGTAATCTGAAGGGCACATTGATGTGGACGGTTTCCAGTACTAGCAGTTTTATTTACTGTATTTGAAACCCATGACTCCTGCTTAATGGCTTTAAAAAAAGTAACATTAGGCTTTTGATAAAAGATTGAACTACATGAAATTCTTGTTCACAACTTGAGACAGAAAGTATGAGCACACAAACACATATACACACATACATCAGAAGTAATGGAAGGAGCTGGAAGGAGATTAAATAAAATAATTACTGGCTATTGAAAAGAATTTTTGTTTTTTTTTTTTGAGGGAAGGTCTCCCTCTCTTGCCCTGGCTGGTGAGCAGTGACGCAATCTCTGCTTACTGCAGTCTCCGCCTCCTAGGCTCAAGCAGTCCTCCCACCTCAGCCTCCCGAGTGGCTGGGACTACAGGCGCGTGACAGCAGGCCCGGCTAATTTTTGTACGTTTTTAGTAGAGATGAGGTCCCACCATGTTGCCCAGGCTGGTCTTGAACTCCTGAGCTCAAGCGAACTTCCTGCCTCAGCCTCCCAAAGTGCTGGGATTACAGACAAGAGACAGCCACCATGCCCAGCCGCAGGAAAATTCTAACTAAATACTTTACAATTTTTCCTTTACCAAGAATGAGTTATTTCCTTACATGGCATAACTGTTCCCTGGAGCCTGAAATAGGTTTTGAAAACTGTGACACTGTAAACTGTTCCCCACATGACTGATAGTAAATTGACATTTGCAGGGAATAAAATTGAGTACTTCTAGTCTGAGAACCAGTACTTTCACACAATTTGTAAACGGGGTCTACAGACGTGCAGATAACTTCATTCTAGGCTGGTGTTGAGAACTTTTACACTTGAATAGCAATATGGAACTACAAGAAATATTTTAGTTTAAAAAACAATAGCTTTATCACACTGCGGGTGGTCACACTTGCTTTCTCTCTTTTTAGGCTGACACACTATGTTTTGGTTTATGCCAGTTTATTTAACAAAAACATGCACATGCCTGCTTTTTCCCAAGACTCTCCTTAGAAAGTTTTTCCTGGAAGTGAGGATTGTCCAGGAGAGGCTATTTTTCCTATGTCCTGTGTTCATCTGAATGACACCAACATTTCCATTGTACCTATTTATTTATTGCTTCTATAACCTATCTCTTTGGCTTTTCATTAATTCCTTATTCTTACTTTCCTGGGGCAGGGGCTTGGGGGAAACTGGATCCCTCATATCTCAGGGGATTATCCCCTTTAGAAGCAAATATCCAGTCCCTGGCATACTACAAAGACTCAAATGGCAACTATTGTTATTAGGAAATATCACGATTTTGTTTGTGATCAGACAGCTTACATGTTCTCCAAGAAAATGGGCTCTCAAACAAGCTTTATACTTTATAACTAAAAATAATAATGTATTAAGAGCAGCTAGTTTTGAAACTCACATTTTCCCCAACATCCACTTTTAGAGTTAAAGGTCAAATTATATGGGTAATCGGTCTTACATAGCAATAAATGGCCAAGTTTTTTTCCCCACAATGAGCCCAAACAGACATAAGTTTAAAACGTTTTTCTATTACCTGATGGTGTTTACAGCATCTTATTTTGGACTTGTGGATTTTTCCAAAGCCATCGTGGGAAAGTCACTCTATCTCTGGCTCCTATAAACTGACATAGCAAATTACTTCTACTATTTCATTGTAATTCACAGCCCAATAAGCTTGCCTAAAAATGTAACTATAACTTTCCAAATTTTCCATAACTTGCTATGATCACCAACTCTTAAGACTAAGGGATAAATCATAGAGACAGAAAATTAACAAAGACATTCAGGATTTGAACTCAGCTCTGGATCAAATGGACCTGATGGATATCTACAGAATTCTCCACCCCAAGACAACAGAATATACATTCGTCTTGGTGCCACATGGCATTTACTCTAAAATTGATCACATATTTGGAAGTAAATCCCTCATCAGTAAATGCAAAAGAACTGAAATCATAACAGTCTTGTAAATTAGTTCAACCATTGTGGAAGATGATGTGGCGGTTCCTCAAAGATCTAGAACCAGAAATACCATCTGACCCAGCAATCCCATTACTGGGTATATACCCAAAGGAATATAAATCATTCTATTATAAAGATACATGCATGTGTATGTGCATTGCACCAATATTCACAATAGCAAAGACATGGAATCAACCCAAATACCCATCAATGATAGACTGGATAAAGAAAATGTGGTACATATATACCATGGAATACTATGCATCCATCAAAAAGGAATGAGATAATGTCCTTTGCAGGGACACGCATGGAGCCGGAAGCCATTAATCTCAGCAAACTAATGCAGCAACAGAAAACCAAACACTACATGTTCTCACTTAAAAGTGGAACCTGAAGAATGGGAACACATGGACATGGGGAGGGGAACAACACACCCTGGGGCATGTCAGGGTGTAGGGTGGAGGGAGGGAGAGCTTTAGGAAAAATAGCTAATGCATGCTGGGCTCAATACCTAGGTGATGGGTTGATAGGTGCAGCAAACCACCATGGCACACGTTTACCTACGTAACAAACCTTCATATCCTGCGTAGGTACCCCGGAAATTAAAATAAAAATTAAAATTAATTTTCTTTTAAAAAGACTGTGGGGTGATAATAGGGAACTGAACAAACAATACAGTTGTGTTCTACTGTGTAGGTTTGATGTGCAGAAAAGAATTCTACACTCCTATGTCCTAAGATACTTTTACTAGGGCATTCCTGCATAATTATCTCTACTCAGCTTCCAATATTTTCTTCCTTTGTCTGGGAACTGATTTCTCTCTCATTTACTCTTTGAAGTTGAGAATAATTAAAAAGCCATTAGGGTTCTCTCTTCACAATGACACTACATAAATTAAATCTTGGTAGTGTTGAAAAGCAACAACGTGACCTAACCCTTCCAGAGCGTCACTTTATCTACAATTCAAATTTCATCTGTGTAAACAGGTCACCTTCAAATGTTGTTAATTTAAAACTCAAGGATTTGGAAGCAAATAATGAAAATATATTATTTATTATTAATGTGACAGCTTGTAAATAATCTTCCATATTGGAGACGTATATTAGTAGGTAAAGAATAGTATTTTCTATGGCACCTAGAAGGGGCATCTCTATTAGTATTTTAGAAGTTGAGTGGTTGGTTTCCTTGCATTGCTTGGTAGAAGACAGCTTCTTAATCCTTGTACTTTCTGTCAGTTGGTGTCTAGACAAAGAGGATATTTATTGGTTTTCAAGTAGAAAGGATTGATGCTGGAATGAAATAAATCCAGGGTGATTAGAGTCACAGGCTACAAAGACATTGAAGAGAGTCCAAGAGAGCATTCTCATAAACACACTCTCACTCTCCCACTCTCTCTATTTAACTCAATAGCATGCACCAGTTGCTGTCCCTAGCCATGAAGATTCAGAGTTGAATATATTATTTTTGCATGACTGAGTCACAGGGCCCAGTAGATACCACAGGAACAGAGATGCAATATAAGGTCAAGTGTGTAATGGGAATGGTAGGCTCAAGATTGTGCAGCGGCAATGAGAAGAGAGTCCCAGGAAGAGCAGAACTGAAGGATGAAGGAAGGCTCCTCAAAAGACTGGGCTGAGTCTTTGAGAATGAGGAGGAATTAGCAAGAGGAAAAAAAAGGCAGAAAAAGTGTCTTAGGAAAAGCAGCAGAACAGAGGTGGTAACTACTATAGTAAATGTATCCAAGCAACTGTTGCTATGGCAAAGGTACCCAAGTAACCACTACAGCAAAGATACCCAAGCAACTATTACTGTGGTAAAGGTGCCAAGGTAACTATTACTATGGTAAAGGTGCCCAGGTAACTATTACTATGGAACAGGTGCCCAAGCAACTATTGCTGTGGGAAAGGTGCCAAAGTAACTATTGCTATGGGTAAGACACCTAAGCAATGAATACTATGGTAAAAGTACCCAGGTAACTATTACCATAGTAAAGGTGCCCAAACAACTACAACTATGGTAAAGATACCCAGGTAACTATCACTATGGGAAAGGTATCCAAGCAACTATTGCTATAGCAAAGGAACCCAGGTAACTATTACTATGGTAAAGGTACCTGGGCAACGAATACTATGGTAAAAGTACCCAGGTAACTACTACTATAATAAAGGTACCCAAGCAACTACAACTATGGTTAAGATACCCAGGCAACTATTACTATGGCAAAGGTACCCAAGCAACTGTTGCTATAGAATAGGTACCCAAGCAACTACTACTATGGTAAAGGTACTTCAGATAACTATTACTACCGTAAAGGTACCCAAGCAACCATTGTTATGGCAAAGGTGCCCAAGCAACTACTACTATGGTAAAGGCACCCAGGTAACTACGATAGTAAATGTACCCAAGCAACTATTACTATGGTAAAGGTACCCAAGCAACTACTACTATGGTACAGGTACCCAAGTAGCCACTATAATAGAGGAACTCAAATAACCACTATAGTAAAGGTACTGAAGAAACAACTACTATAGTAAAGGTACCCAAGTAACCACTATAGTAAAGGTAACCAAATAATCACTATAATGAAGGTATTGAAGTAATGACTCATATAGTAAATGTACCCAAGTAACTACTAATGATACTGATGTTTGTCCTGTTCAGGTTTTAGTGAAAGGCTCTGGAAAACCAAAACACATTGCAACCCACAGAAAACAATTGGCTGTAAGAATATTGTGACTACAAACTAAGCCAGGAGGAAGGTGCTTGGTTGGGGTTGAATATCATTGTTGACATTCCTCATACACATTATGCACCTTCTAAAAGGCATGAAAAAATATGGTTTTGAAGGAGGCATGTGATATGCATAACAAAAATGTGCAAAGATTCTATATCTTGAGTTTAGGTCTCAGTGATGAAATCTCCATGGGGGATTATTTCAGGTTTCAGAAACAGCTTCCATGGTGTGTTACCGCTGCTGAAGAGCTTAAGTCCCGATCACCTACTCATTAGGTCTAAATTCTTCCACCTAGCAGTCAAGACATTATAATAATGAGACCCCACAACAGCATTCTCTGCCATGAAGTTGAGCCTATTTCTGCTTACCTTTCCATGTGGGCGCACTCTAGGGTCCACCTGCATGTGTTTGCCCACGTTGTTGTTTTCTCCTTGATAACATCAGAAAATCTCCCTCCTCTGAGGACCCTTCCAAGTTACTGGGGAGGATGAAAGTGCTGTGTGCCAGGTAAAATAGATACTACCATTGTCCTCCAGCCTACTGGAGGAGAGAGGTATCCAATACTTTAAAAAAATAACTTCAAATTGAGTGCTGCAAGGAAAACAAAAAGGACTCTGAGAATGACAGGAGGGAACTCACTGAGATTTGGGCATGAAAGAAAGACTTTGGAAAATGAGAAGTCATTGAAAGTGGAGTCTTCGAAGGGCTTTAAACAGAATTGTAATATAATCTAATTTATTTTTTTAATCAGAATCACTCATGCCTTCAGTTTTCCAAACTAGATATAATTTCTCCAATAGAATGCTTGCTTAATTATCCTTCCTCCATACTGTCTCCTGCCTCTTTCATGTTAGAACATGTTGTGTTGTTATATATAGTAGGATTCTTGGTGAGTAAGTTCTATGCCTTCTCTTTAATACCTTAACCCGTCTCCTCAGATTACTAGTAAGTGTGGATGACAATTGATAGAGACTACCCAGCCTGAAAACTGTTTGTCTGACTTGCCCCAGCTGTCAAATGGGGCAAAGGGAGAGTTAGACAGAGAAAATTCTAAAGTAGGATTTCTCAACATCAGTAATACTCACATTTGGGGATGCAAGACTCTGTTACGGGGGTGTCCTGGGCATTATAGGATGCTTATCGGCATCCGTGGTCTCCATCCCTTCATGACAGGTGGGAACTCACTAGATACAAGTAACATCCCCCTTCCAGTTGTGACAAACAAGAATGCCTCCAGGAATTGCCAAATGTCCCCTTGGCAGGGGGCAGGGATGATTGACAATCATTCTTATAAAGTAATAAATACATACAACTCACTCATGAATCATGAAAAAAACTTTTGTACGCCAAAGAATATTTAAGGTGTGCAAGATCATGCTAAAATATAAATATTCAAATTCAGAATATATTAAAATTTTCAGAAAATATTAAAAAATCAGAAGAGGTATTAGTTTTAGGAGAAAAACAGGTTTGGAAGAAAGGTAATGAAAATATTGGTGACGAGTCTCTTAAAATTATATGAAAAGGGAAATGCAAATTAAATAAAAAGTATTCTTGCTTATTCTGCAATGCGAAAATAAAAATTATTCTTCAAGTTTCTTCCAGTTCTCAATGAACAAGACTTACTTTAGTAGTGGGTCACCTTCAGGTTCGTAGAGCTTGCTCTCCTAAACTTGAAGGCATCAGAGAGCTAATCCTATTTATTCTACCATGAAATCTATTTTTCAAACATGGTAAGTCCATCCCTAGATCACAAGTTCCTCCACTTTCTGTAACTTTCTTAAAGATAAACATGTTTTATACCCATAATCTTTGTCATAGGTAACAAAAGTTACATCTTTCTCTTTGAATCTGATATGATTATAGTACACTGAAAAGAAAAATAGGATTTTGTGATGACAGGATTTCCTTTCCATCTATTTTCCCTTTACAGTGTAATTTCTGAGCTTGCCTTAGTTTACAGTCAGCTTTTTTCAAGTGTCTTTTGTGAAATGACATTGAAAAATATTTGTATTCTGTAATGCTGGATAAATGTTATTATGTACTTTTCAAAACCCATAGAACTATACAACACAAAGAAGAAAGCATAATGTAAACCAAGGACTTTATAGTTGATAATAATGTATCATTATCAGTTCATTGATCATGAAAAACTGTACCACACTAATGCAAGAGATTAATAAGAGGGAAAATTGAGGAAGGCTAAAAGACAGCATGTAAGAATTCTTGATGCTATGTGCTCAATTTTTCCATAAATATAAAGCTGTCATTTAAAAAAGAGTCTGCTAAATGAAAAATACATACTGTATTTAATAACATTCAAACATGAATAAGAAACTAAAGGTGAATAGTAATTACGGCATGTGTATTCTCCTGTCATGTCACTCATACCCAATCCCAAGGAAGAATCTGAATAGTCCTCCCTTATCAGAAGTGGTCACAGATGGATGGGATATTATAAACCCTAGGATTCAGTGACTGCTGGGTGACCATTAGATATTGGCTTCTCATTTGAGAGACGTCTGGGGATTAGCTGAGCCTCAAAGCATCATCCAGTTAGTAAGATGTGCTGCAGGTGCACCGTGGAGATGGTTCAACCTGAGTCCCTGCAGCTCACGACCACAGAGACAAACTGTCTCCTATGGTTACTCTACTCCAGTGTTTCTACATCAGGAATGAGATGTACATCTTTCAGTGACTTGGCTTCTTCATTTCCCTGGTTGTAAAATGACTTGGAGGCGCTGGATATCAAAACATTTGTCTTCTATGACCAGAATACACAGATCAGCACTAACTAGTCCCTCTAGAGAACAGTGTTCTCTAGATGTTGTGTTTCTTATATGAGTAAGAATATACCTAGCTATCCTACTAATGGATGTTTATTCATGAGAATAGAAGTATATATCCACACTTAGACTTGCACATGAACCTTCAAAGCCACTGGATTCACAAGAGCCAAAAATGGGAAACAAAACAAATGTCCACCAACAGGTGACTAGGCAGACACATTGTGGTATTTTCATTCAACAGAGTACTACTCAGTAATGAAACATTTTCATTCAGCAGAATACCACTTAGTGACTAGTCAAATGATCCACATATGACTAAAGCACAAATTTCTTATTGAGTAAAAGAAGCCAGACTCAAGAGGGGATGTACAATACAATTCCACTTATATCAAAGTGTAAAAAACAGTTGAAGCAAATATTTAGTGCCTGAAAGCAGGTTGTTGTCTTCATGAGCTGGGGCAGATGCTGTCATTAACAAAGAAACTTTTGGGGGTTTTGGGAATATTCACTGTCTTGTTTGTGGTAGTGGTTTTATGGGTGTACACAACTCATTTTATACTTTCAATGGATGCAGCTTAATTTACACAAATCATACCTTCATAAAATTGTTTTTAAAGAGCCAGAGAAGCAAATTTTACTTAGTGGAGTAGAGTTAGAAGGACTACTGACTTTTAAATACTAATTATGAGAAATAGTAACATAGAATATATAATAATGATAATAACTAATATGCAATAACTAGTATAGAGACAAAGAATGTAAAAAAAGATGGAAACAAATAGATGAAAGAAAAGAAACCTCATCTATACCAAATAAATAAAAACCAAATAAAAAATATTTTGTGCTATCAGGCAAAATATATTTTATAAATGAATTATTGTTGAATATATGAAATACATAGTGAGAAAAATATATCAAAGCCCCAAAACTCATAAAGTAAAAACCGACAGAATTAAAAGGAGTTATAGACAAATTTGTAATTATCAAGGAAGAATTTAATATATCTTTTCCAGCCATTAAGAGAACCAAGACAAAAATTTTAGTAACAATAGAGGAGATTAGAATGATTCAATTAGCACCTTTGACTTAATGGACATGTATCAATTATTGCACTACAAATGGAAAAGTACATATTCTGTGCAGCCATGCCTAAAACATTCACTTAAATTGATGATATACTGCACCAAAACACAAGTCTTCAGATATGTCAAAAGACTGAAAACACACAATGCAGATCTCTGGCTTTGAAATCCCCATATGCTTGGAAATTTTTAAAAAGTCTCCATTATCCACAAGTAAATGAATAAAGTAACACGGAAGTTGGAAAATATTTTTTAAACAAATGATCTGAAAAATACATATCAAACATTTTAGGTGTATCTAGATCAGGGCCTAGGATAACAGTGTGTATTAACAAAGAAAAAAAAATTAGTAAATTCATCACATCTTAGAAAGTTATAAAACAAAAAAAATCAAGAAGATGGTAGAAGGAAGGAAATGTAAGATAAGAGAATAATTTAATTAAATAGAAAAAATATGTATTCTATAGGGAGAACAGACAAAACCAAAAGTTGATTCTTCAAAAAGTCCAATGAAATTAACAAATTAGCAAGTCTGATTAATAGGTAGGGAAGGAGAGAAGGTAGAAATAACCAACATTAGAAATGAAAAACAGAGCACCATAAAATCATACCACATTAAAAAGATAATAGTAAAAACATGAAGCCAGTAAATCCCTAGAAAGATGTAACTTAAAAACTGAGGGGATACATAGAAAGCCTCAAGTCATGTATTCATTAAGAAACTTGCATTCCCAGTCCAAATATTTCAAGAAAGAAAATGCTTGATCCACATGGTTTCATCAATGAGATCTACAAAGCATTAGGGAGAACAGAGAAGGGAACATTCAATAAATCATTTTATGAGACTAACATAATCTCCATTCTAGTATCTGATAAGGCAGGATGAGAAGGAACACTTATGAGCCACTCTTTCTCAACAAATTCAAAAAGAATAAAGAAAATTTTAGCAAATACCTCCAGCAGTGTATTAAAACAATGGTAATACATCCTAACTAAGTGACTTTTGCTTAGGGATGTAAGTGCTGATTTGACATATTAGTATCATTCTGAAAACCTTTACTTATCAACTAAGTTTTCATTGTATGCATTTCCACTTTCATATGAAATTAATAACTTTATTGGATTCCTTGAATCAAAATGATGTGAAATAAAATATACTGTTTGTTAGGAAATATTGTTTGGAAAATGAGGTTGAAAGTAGATCATGTTTGAATTAATTCAGTTAATTATTGCATGATATTTATGTCATCTTTAACAAAAATTTTTAAAGAAGAATTTGTTTTAAAATCTTAAAAATCATTTTTAAAGAAAAAATATTTTAAAAAAATTTTTCCATGTTTCTTTATATTTATACAAGCATTGTTAAGGTTAATATATTTCTCTGATAACATTCTTGGTTGAGTATTTTTGTTATTTATCTATTCAGATTAACTGTGCTGAATTGACCAACACTGCATCACAGATTCTGGGAAAATATGAAATGTAATTTAAGCTCTCTCTACTTTGCATCAAAACAACTTGCAGTCTTCTAGGGGTTGAGGATGGGGAAAGATTTATTCTATTACCATTTTGCTCCTACCTGGAGTGTGGAATGCTTGAGGACCCAAACTTTATGGGCGAGGTCTTCCATCAGACCCTAGTGAGCCTGGGCTTAACCCTAATATCTGCTCCTGTGCCCCTTAAGACGATCCTCCCCAAAGCTCAAGTTCTCATGATTCCATGAATGTCTTCAAAGAAATAGTGTCTGCTCCATTCTGCCTGCCTCTCTCTGAACATTGTGCCATCATGTCTTAGGGGTTATCTCCAAACTCCCCTGTCCATCCATTCTTTATCTTCTTAATGTGCGCTCCATTTTATAATTTCCCCTTAAATATTAGTCTTGTATGGAATTATTTCTGAGGTTATCTGTCCCTCAGTCATTTCCAGGATAAAATTCAATCTTCTTGCCTTTGCACACAGAGCCTGGCATGCCCTGGTCTCTGCGTACTCTTTAATTAGTATGTACTGCTTTTGCCAGTTATATAGAAACAACACTACTTCTTTAAATGCTCCATAACAATGTTCAAAAAATAATTTAGTTTTCTTTGCCAGAATGTTTCTCTTCTTTGTCTAGCTAACTGCAACAGCTCACCCCTCCCATTGCAACAACTCACCCCCACATTGCAACAAGCGCATATTTCCTACAACTTCTCCCATTGCATTTTATTTGGCAATTTCCATATCAGACTCTCTCTGTTATAGAAACAAAGAGTCTCTTCTCCCTGAAGGAAAGAGAATATCTAATTTGGTTTAGCATTCCCACACTTTATCCCAGACATGGTACTTAGTATGCATTCATAATAGTCACAGTAATTATGAGAATGTGCTAATGGCAGGAGTAAGTCAGCAGTCGTGATAGGAAGAAGAACAGGAATAAATGTTGTGAATTGACAAAATATTACTTAAAGGCATCATTTTTACAGCTCCTTTCAAGAGGCATGTAGTAGAAAATAAAATTGTGTGAAATTCCCAAATGATTCACAACCGTGTTCTTCCACTTGGCATTCTCCGCCATTGGACTCAGAGAGTGAAGCACCATTATCCAGCAAACAGGAAGCTTAACTGCCTAGTTTTCCACAAAATGGAGCTAAATCTCCTGTGTTATGGAATTCTTACCTAAGGAAATAGAAGGAAATTTTGCATCAACACTATAAAAGGGCTTTGGACACGGCCACCTCTAAGGTTAGTCTACATCACAACTGGGAACTTGTCATTTCCCGAACACAGTCCTCTTTAAAGAAGGAGGATTACATGACTCTAGAAGAAAAAGTAAGGCACATCCTCAGAAAACAGGGCAGTGTAAGTGTTTGACTTTAAAGCAATCATAAAAGGGTTTTTGAATGTTGGAAAGAAAATAAAAGCATTGTAATTTCAGACTGCCCAGAAACCATGCGGCTGAATAGGTTTGCAGATCTGTGGCTCAGATTTCAAGGTTATCGCTCCAGGCAGTGACAGTCTGTGTTTTGTAAAATTGACACGGAAGCATATTAAAAAAATTTTTTTTCATCTCTTTGCTGCCATTGTGTTTTGAAGGTCAGGAATGCATGTAGGGTCTATTCACTGACAGCAGATGTAACAGGAGTGTGGGCAACCTACTTAATTTTTTCTACATGCTGTGATTCTAAAGTTGGAAGTCAGAAGGCAGTACATGCATAGGTAAGTTCGTGCTAAGTAGTTAGCATCCTGCCACGATGGTTGGACCCACGTATGCCAAAAGGTGGAAGGCAGTAGATGGATTTTGTGCAAATTGCAAAGGTGAAGGCTTCCATTCTTTGCACTTTTCCTATCTTGCTGTAAAACCTCAGTCAATTCACTTAATTTGCTGGTCCTAATTTTGACATTTAATGAATCAGAGTAGGCATCTATGGAAGTCAGCCTTCTAAGATGGCTTCCAGTGATCCCCACCTCCTGATATTCATACTCTCTTGTGATACCCTCCCCTCAGGTATGGGCTGGGACCTAATGATTTACTTCTATAAGAATATTGTGAAAGTATAGGAAAGACATGGAATCAACCCAAATGCCCATCAAAGATAGACTGGATAAAGAAAATGTGCTACATATACACCATGGAAGCAGCCATAAAAAAAGAATAAGACTATGTCCTTTGCAGGGACATGGATGGAGCTGAAGGCCGTTATCCTTAGCAAACTAATGCAGAAACAGAAAGCAAAATATCTTATGTTCTCACTTATAAATGGGAGCTAAATGAAGAGAACACATGGATACATAGAGGGGAACAACACACACTGGGGCCTATTGAAGGGAGGAGGGAGGAACAAGGGAGATGATAAGGAAAAATAACAAATAGGTATTAGGCTTAATACCTAGGCGATGAAATAATCTGTACAACAAATCCCCATGACACATGTTTACCTATGTAACAAACCTGCATATCCTGTACATGTACCCCTGAACTTAAAAGTTTTTTTAAAAAAAGAATATTGTGAAAGTAATGGATGTTGCTTCATCATGAGATTACAAAACACCGTGGCTTCTATCTTGCTAGCAGACTTTCTTGGTGGCTTTGATGATACAGAGGCCATGTTGCAGACACCCAACTTACATATTGGAGTGCTACATGTGACAGAACTGATGGTGACCTCCAGTCAAGAGTGCACAAGGAACTGAGTCCTTCAGTCAAAGAGCTTGCAAGAAGCTGAATCCTACCAATAGGATCAATTGAGTGAGCTTGAAAGAAGATCCATCCCCAGTCAAGTCTTGAGATGAGAATGCAGCCCTAGCCAACACCTTGATTGCAGCCTTCTGAGAGATGCTGAGCTCAAGGGTCCAGTTAAGCCATGACTGGGCTCCTGATCCACAGAAACTGTGAGATAATAAATGTGTGTTGCTTTAAGCCACTAATTTTTTAATTAAAAAAATCTAGACTGCCATTTCCAGTATATTGATAGTTACCTACTAAGTCTTATTTTTTTCCAACAGATTGTTCAACCTGGAAATAAAAGTAGAAATAATAACATGATCTCAGAAAAGGGTTTCTATGTCTAAGGCAAGATAACATAAACTGCTGCATCAACATCCTAAATAATGTACCATATTTTTCAGTATTTATTATGGGTAATACACGTATAGAGCCTGCGACATAATTTTGATGAAAGTCCTTCTATTCCCAAACTTATAGACATGCTTTAAGTATGGGGGCAAAAATAAAAGTTTTTTAAATTCCTTTCTAGAAAATTATAAAATCCACTTGAAGTCACAAAATCTGTAACTATACAAGCCCAGCATGTATTATCCAATAGTGATAATTCAGAAGGCAAAATTCATAACATGCCAAGTCATTACCAAATATTCTATGAAGATCTAACAACTGAAGTAATTTGCCATCACCTTTCCTTCTAGATGAGAAAATGCCTTGCAAAATTGGAATCTGCTGGACTGTTACTTTATAATCATTTGTTGCTTATTTTTGTTGGTTTATGTTGTTTCTACTTCTCATAGAGGTTTCTTTAATTTAAAAAATTTTACATAATACTCTACTAATACTTCACGGTACTTGGTGGGTATTATCATTTTCAGTACGATGTAAACAATAATGAAAGTCATAAAAAATGTCCAAAGTCACATGATTGGAGAGTGGTCACTTGCATTCCAACGTCTAATTGTAGGGCTCCATCCAAAAATCCCCCTTTCAAATCCAGTATATTGGATATCACACAGTCTTCATGGCATGCTTTCACGAGTAATTACTATGCTCTATATTATTCTGCCATTTTCTTCAATTAAAATCACTAGCTCCAAAAATGCTGTGCTCTCAACCTTTTCCTTCTTGATTTCCTTCCCTTTGGTGAAACATTGATGTTCTTAACCAAGATTGAAGAATACCCATTGTATTAGCCCTCTTTCACTCTGCTATGAAGACATACCTGAGACTGAGTAATTTATAAATAAAAGAGGTTTAATTGACTCTCAGTTCCTCATGGCAAGGGAGGCCTCAGGAAACTTACAATCATTGCGGAAGGTGAAACAGGCACATCACGTGGCAGCAGGTGAGAGAAGTGAGTGCTGAGCAGAGGGGGAAGCCCCTTATAAAACCATCAGATCTCATGAGAACTCACTCGTTATTATGAGAACAGCATGAGGGTAACCGCCCCACCTGGTCCCTCCCATGACACATGGGAATTACGGAAACTACAGTTCATGATGAGATTTGGGTGGGGACACAGCCAAACCATATCACCCATGTTGTTTGAAAGGAGGCTAAGATACTCTATTAATTAAAACAGTCTTTCACCTCTTCTACAGAAACATGACGTCTGATCTAAGTTTTCAGCTTGCTCCCTAGTTGTCTGTGTCCTTGATGTGTTGGTTTCACTATTTGCAAACTGTTTGTCTGTCTCACACATACACCACGCAAAGCTAAGAAATGGGATCAAGAAGCAGATGGGAGCACATGTGGCCGTGTTCCCTCTTGCAACAAATCCAATAAAATGCCAGAAACTATATTCAAAAAGCAAAACACTCCTTCCTTCCAGAAATCATCATAGCATGAAAGATAAGAAAGAGTATCATCAACAGACCAGGAATTTCAACAGATCCCAGAAAGATAGAAAGCAAACACACCTGCAAGGAAGAGAACACAGCTATGGTGTTGGAGTGATTCAAAGTTACTCCAAGAGGCAATAGAAGGAATTAATTGTGGAGAGGCAGTCAAACCTATAAAGCTTTATTGACGTTTTTAGAAGAAGACTGATATGGAGAAGCATAATATGTTTCCAGACTTAACATTATAAATAAAACATTTCTCCATATTCAGTGCAATCACAATTGGAATTCCGAAAGGATTTTTTATGAAGGTGTACAGGCTGATTCTAAAATTCTTATCTAAATGAGATCCTGTCATTTGCAACAACATGGATAGAAATGGAGATCGTTATGTTAAATGAAAGAAGCCAGGCACAGAAAGACAAGCATGGCATGTTCTCATTGATTTGTGGGATCTAAAAATCAAAATAATTTAACTCATGGAGACAGAGAGTAGATGGATGGTTACCGGTGGCTGGGAAGGGTAGTGGGAGAGGAGGTAGGGATCATTAATGGGTATACAAATATAGAAAGAATGAATAAGATAGCACGACAGGGTGACTACAGTCAATAATAACTTAATTGTACATTTAAAAATAACTGAAAGAGTACAAATAGTTTGTAATACAAAGGGTAAGTGTTTGAGGGGACAGATACCCCATTCTCCATGATGTGATTATTAGTATCTGGTATTTGATAACACAAAAGGGTGACTATAGTCAAAATAATTTAATTGTACATTTTAAAATAACTAAAAGGGTATAACTGGATTTTGTAGCACAAAGGATAAATGCTTGAGGGGATGGATACCCCAATTTCCATGATGTGATTTTTACACATCGCATGTCTATATCAAAACATATTATGTACCCCATAAATATATATCACTACTATGTACCCACGAAAATTAAAAAAGAATCTTATCTATTAAAAATATGTGAGAATAGAGAAATAGTTTTGAAAAGATGAACAATTATGGTGGAAATTTTTCTTCTGAGATATCAAAACTATCATGAGTCTGTATTGAGTATGAACTTGATGCAGGGGAAAAACAATCAGTGGCTAAGTAGTATTTTCTAGAAATTTAAGGTGACCTTACCACAAATTCCAGTTCTTTTCCACAATATGCAGGCCATGAGAAACTATCACATTTTTTCCTTTAGTTCTGCTAACCCAACTGCACATCAACAATGGGATAAAGAAAATAAGAGCAATTTCTGGTTACCATAAAGAAGATTTCAAAATATTACTCTGATATGTAAAGTATAAAATAGACAGAAAAAAATAACATTCAATTAAGGTGGTACTATTACTTATTATGTAAAAACTTT
This sequence comes from Nomascus leucogenys, assembly GCF_006542625.1. NCBI lineage: Eukaryota > Metazoa > Chordata > Mammalia > Primates > Hylobatidae > Nomascus > Nomascus leucogenys. Next base: position 5,870,076 of record NC_044406.1, on the reverse strand, counting down.
TAAATATTTTTTACTGTCAGAATATTAAAAATATATATTTCCAAAATCAGTGTGATATTTCCTTTAAAAAGATAGTTACTGTATTTTACTAATGAGCAGAACATTACTAGCAGTCACTTTCCCACTTTAAAAAATGTTGTACCTTTTCAGTTAATTAAAGTAATTAATTAATTAGAGAAAGCATCTTGCTCTGTTGCTCAGGCTGGAGTGCAGTGGTGTGATCACAGCTCACTGCAGCCTCAAACTTAGGCTCAAGCAATCCTCCCACTTCAGCCACCCAAGTAGCTAGGTCTAGAGGTGCAGGTCAGCATGCCCAGCTAGTCTTTTTATTTTTTGTAGAGACTGAGGTCTTGCTATGTTGCCCAGGCTGGTCTCCAACTCCTGACTTCAAGCAATCCTCCCACCTCAGCCTTCCAAAGTGCTGGGACTACAGGTGTGAGCCACCATGCCTGGCCCCTTTTCAATTTAAATTTATGGTGCTTTAAAAGTTTTCAATTACCTGGCAAGCATGAGGTATAAGTATGTTGGAAACATTTAATATAACATGACTGAGGATTACACAAATACAAATACCCTGCAAAGCAAATCAGTCCCTTAAACATAATGACGCAAAATAATCCTGAAATTAAACCATTAATATTTAGCACATGTGTTGTATCTGTTTTCTGAAATTATGTGCCATAATGTAGTCACCTCCAAATTATTAATAATAAGCAGAAACGTTTTTTAACAAATCACTCCCAAGAAAACATGAATTATTGCTTCTGGAAGCCTTGTTCAAAGGATTACTGGTAAATAATATGCATTTGTTATTTCAAGACTTATTGAAGACCCACACAACAGGCTTACAGTCTCCAAAGAGAAACGGACGTATGAACAATTCACCACAACACAAGGCCATGCATTCTACACCAAGGAAATAGCAAGAAAAGAATCAATTTCATGGGTTTGATGACATGTGATGCAGCCACGGCAGGAGAGGAAGAAGGAGGGAGTTAGAAGAAAGGAAGGAGACATCAACAATGAGTCCAAGGTCTCCCACTTGGTGACTGCGCATATGGACGGGAACATTCAAAGCCGTGGCAATGATGATATTCACAGAGGGGTTGAGATGATTGAGCATGGGTTCTACAGGAAGCAGAAAATCAAGAGACACATAGGGTATTGGTGGTGTGAAGTTCAGAGATGAGTCAGGGGGCTCCCAGGAGAACCTCAAAGAGTCGTGGACAAACTTAATGGACATGAGGATCTGATGGAGCGGGGATAGTGGATGATGTCCCCACGAGTAAGATCTACATTTCTGGAGAGCTCACCTACTGAATTTTCAGATTATCAAGGTAGGGGACCATATGCTGTTTATCTGTGTCTTCAATACCTAGCAAAATGTCTGCTCCATGCCAATTACTGATGAATATTCCTGACCTAGTCACATCTCCACCTGCAGCTGACCTCAGCAACATTGCTGTGGACACAACACGGATTGCAGCATCCTCTAGAGTTTCTATGGGTCTCAAGTTGTCACGAACAATTAAAGTCAGATGCCAGGTGATAGGGTTTGGCTCTGTGTCCCCACTCAAATCTCATGTTAAATTGTAATCCCCAATGTTGGAGGTGGGGCCAACATTGTAGTGTAGGTGATTGGATGATGGGAGTGCTTTCTAATGGTTTAGCACCATCCCCCTAGTGCTGTCTCATGATAGAGTTCTCATGAGATCTGGTTGTTTCAAAGTGTGTGGCACCTCCTTCCTCACTCTCTTTTCCTCTTGCTCCCACCATGCAAGACATGCTTGTTTCCCTTCACCTTCTGCCATGATTGTAAGTTTCCTGAGGCTTCCCCAGAAGCAGAAGCCTGTACAGCCCGCAGAACCATGAGCCAGTTAAGCCTCTTTTTATTATAAATTATCCAGTCTCAGGTATGTCTTTATAGCAATGTGAGAACGAACTGATACAGCTGGGTTGCAGATTTTTTACATTTATACTTAGATTATGTTGACAAAACCATATTAGCTTTGCTACATAAGCAGAGGAGTAAGGTGTTGATATTTAATATAATATATTGATGGTAAACTAGTTGAATCTTTATTTTCCTTTATTTGAAACATAAGTCATTGGGGGCAACAAATTTTATTAATAGGTTAATATAGTATAAGAGACATTTCATGGTAGGGGAAATATATTTTTATGGACCAGACAGATTTTGAGTAAAGAACTGGATGTGTCAGGATTATGAAAAACACTTTTATTTGTTCATTTTGTTTTTTCTTTGGACAAAATAGCTTATAAACTTGTGATTTCTAATATCATATTATAACAGCTGAGTTTGGAGGGCATGGTGAAGTGGTATTGTGGGAGAGACAGGAAAGGTAGACTTCTCAGACCTTAAGATGGAGCTCAAGTTCACTTACTGGACGCCTATCAGAGTAACTTGACAGAGTAACTTGACAGTGAAACCTTTTTCTTCTAGAAATGAGCACAGCATGGCATATTCTAGATAGCTTAAATTTCTGGATAACTAAAGATTTAGTAAATATATATATTTTTTAAAAATGTGTTTCTGGTCATATGACAAGCATTGTAAAACTTGATAAATCCATTTTTCTACCTTGTTTTTTGTTTTTTTTTTTTGTTTTTTTTGTTTTTTTTGCCAGGGATGGTCCTTCTTGCCGGAGAAAGACAATTTCAGGTAACCATGGTTTACATGAGGTTAGAAATTTGGAAAGACCTCAGAAGCTGCATGGCCTAGCACCACACTGAAGTGAAATGCCTTGGGTCACAGGTTAGGATTCTCCAGAAATTCTAGTTTTGGGGTCATCTGCCATGCTCTGTTGCTCTCTCTCTCTCTCTCTCTGTCCTTTCCTCTCTCCTTCTCTCTCTCTTTCTCCCTCCCTCCTTCTTTGTCTCTGTCTGTCTGCCTCTCCCTTCCTCCCTCCATCCCTCCCTCTCTCTCTTTTTCTCTCCCTCCCTCCCTTTGCCTTTCATTCTATTTTAAACAATTATGGATCATAAAATGGTGATTTTCTTAATTCCATCATTCCTTCTACATTTTTTTCTTGATTGTCAGAAAATAATTTCCTTCCCCTTCTTTATTTATTCACATATCTAAGCTTATCAGCCTAGACTCATGGGCTCTTATTTTAGTCGATGAGTTATAATCCCTTCCTGTCATTACTTATTTTGATGCTCAACTCATGCAGGATTGGCTGGTAGAAGCGCCTTCACACCGGCTCCTGCGTCCTTTGTTATTTCCCTGTTGTTATTTGGGTACTTGTTACATTCTGGAATGGCAAGGTGTTGAAAATCATCTTGTGCATTTTCTGTTCCCATAGTGAATGAGACATCTCTCAGGAGCTATATCTTAAAGCACCTTAGGACAAATTACTTATTCATTACAAAAGGAAAATTCATTCCTTTACACTGGAGAAATCTGTCAGATGATGCCTTAGCCAAGGGATCCAGTTTTACATCACCAGTAAGGGGACAAATCGACATCACATGTCTCCTGATGCAGCACACTGAGAGGGACATAGCTGCAATTCAAAGTATCAAAATGTCAAAGTCATAAAAGAGAAAGGAAGTCGGAGAAGCTTGTCTACATTAAAGAAGACTAAGAAGCCATGGCAACTAGATACAATGCATGAACAAGGTTTGGGTGCTGGAATGGAGAAGGGATTGGAGAAGATTTAAAAGACATGATGGAGACAACTGATAAAATTTGAATGTGAATTGTGGATTAGATAATGACATTCTAGGAATGTTGAATGTCCTGATTTTGATATTTGCACTGTGGTTAGGAAAGAAAGTGTCTAGTTCTTAGGAAATATACCTAGAAGTATTTACAGCTAACGGGGCATAATGTCTACAACTTGGTCCCAAATGGTTCAGAAAGAAAGTGTGTAAATACACACACACACACACTCACATACACGGAGGGGAGATAGTCAAAAAAGCTTGGTCAAAATGTTTATGACTGGTAAATCTAATTAAATTGTTCACAGGACAGGAGTTTTTTGTTTTGTTTTGTTTTGTTTTACTAGTCTTGTACCTTTTCTGTTGATTTGAGGTTGTATTAGGAGAAAAAATGACCAGACAAAATCCCTCAGAAGATGGTTACAGACAAAGCAAGCTCTCTGTGGTTTCTTGGTGAAGTACCTTCCATTGCTTGCTTGCCCCAGGGTGCTTTTAAAGCTATGATCAAGCTACTGGACATCAATTACCCACAGCTTCTTCTGCATTTCTGCCTGAAGTCCTCAAAGCCATCTGCAGACCAGGCAGGAGCTCAGCTGAATGGGTGAGAATATCGTCCTTTCAGCAGAGGATTTTTTTTTTTTTTTTGTCAAACCTCTGAATCCACAAATAATTTTCTCTTTACTAAATGACTTGTATGCTATGCCCAAGCTATATAATTTTGTTAATATTCCTTTTTCCCCAAAAACAGACGTGGTTTCTAACATAAAGAGGAATTGACTCAAGTCACTAGAAACGGGTTTAGCTCCAGTTTTGTACCCACTTCATGAGGTTGAATCACTTTTTTAATTGCTATAGATTTTTTTTAAGGCTGAGTGTGGTGGCTCATGCCTGTAATCCCAGCACTTTGGGAGGCCGAGGTGGGAGGATCTCCTGAGGTCGGGAGTTCAAGACCAGCCTGGCCAACATGGAGAAACCCCGTCTCTACTAAAAATACAAAATTAGCCAGGCGTGGTGGTGCATGCCTGTAACCCCAGCTACTCAGGAGGCTGAGGCAGGAGAACTGCTTGAACCTGGGAGGTGGAGGTTGCAGTGAGCTGAGATGGTGCCATTGCACTCCAGCCTGGGCAACAAGAGTGAAACTCCATCTCAAAAAAAAAAAAAAAAAAAAATTTTTTTTTTTAAAAGCATGACCTGATTGTGAAAATCAAAATGCATCTATGTGAAAATCCTTTGGCAATGGTAAAACCCTACACAAGTATAAAGTTTTGGTATTTTGAATACATTTGTAATTGTTACACATCTTCAACTAGAGTCCCACTCACATGGTTTGCTTCATCTCAATTAATAGCAACCAGCCCCTCCCAAGATAGTTAATTTATTATGCACACAGAATATAATTGCATTTTTGATGTTTGGATGGTTTTGAAAATCACCAAAAGGCCATTGTAATCTTGAACACATTTTGTGTGCGGTGCACTTCATCAGAGGTTTGATGGGATCCATATAAACTGATCATTTATGTCTCTTTAGGGGGTGAAAACCCCTCATCACACTCAATGTTCAGTCCATTGAATGCATTAGCAATGACTAGTTATTAATCTTATAACCTTTTCTAATTAACAGAATAAACTGTAAAATGAAGACAAATTGAATGTATCCAAGGGTGAAACACATTCAAGCACTTATCGCAAACTTACCCTGAAAAAGTAATCTATAAATATTTCACGACAGAGGGAAGCTGGTCTGTGCTTATTTATAGGAAAAATGCAAAAATGCAAACTAACTCCTTTGTCATTTGTTTCTCTGTGTCTTCTTTCATGATGCCTGGAAAATTGTTAGGGATAAGTACTGTAAACATTGTCATTATTGTTATTTATTTTATATAGCACCCCTTATAAGTATCCCAGAGCTGCAGAATAAATAGCAAACCACAGAGAAATAACAAGCAACAATAAACAAATTTGTAGCAGCAAAACACGTAACCCACAGGAAAAAAACATAGACAAAGAGTTGAAAAGGCAAAGGAGACAAGGATCATAAAAATGAACTGGATTAAATGCTATGACCATCAGTGCTGAATGCAGTATTTATATATGTAGAACTACAGCAGAATAGCAAAGGGAATTTTTTTTTTGCTTTTTCTAAAAATAGTGTTTGAGAAACAGTTTATTAAGTCAAAATGTAGTGTGGAGTTTCTCAGCCTTTACTAACATTGGCTCTGCTGGCATTTGGGGCCAGATAATTCCTTGCTGAGGGGGTTTGGAGGGGTGATGTGCATTGTGGGATATTTAGTAGCATCTCTGGTCTCTACCTATTAGAGGACAGTAGCAGCCCTGCCCCCCAGGTATGACAACCAGAAACGTCTTCAGACTTTCCAAATGTCTCCTGGCCAGTGGTAGAGAGAGGTGGGGCCAAACCGCCACTGGTTGAGAACCACTGATGTAGTCCAAACTAAGAGGGAAGAATTTGTTATAATGTGGAATAGTTTCCAGAATGAGGCTTTCTGGCTTCATGGCTTAATGAATAGGCTTCCAAGGGCTTAACAACCCCAGTTTGAAAATACAGGTTCATCAGAGATCATGGTGTTTAGGTCAAACCTACCTGGGTTTAAGATACCTTATTAACTGAATGACCTTGAGGCAGTCAAGTCACTTGTGACCACCACTTCCCTACCTATAAAGTAAGAATAAAAATTAATGATTTCCAAAGATCACTAAGGGGTGTATTTTTTAAAAAATTATTTTATTTTATTTTATTTTAGGTTCAGGGGTACATGTGCAGGTTTATTATATACATAAATTGCATGTCATGGGGGTTTGGTGTACAGATTATTTCATCACCCAGGTGATAGGCATAGTACCCAATAAGTAGTTTTCGATCCTCACTCTCCTCCCAATCTCCCCCATCGTGTAGTCCCCAGTGTCTATTGTTTCCATCTGTGTCCATGTGTACTCAATGTTGAGCTCCCATTTATACATGAGAACATGCAGGATTTGGTTTTCTGTTCCTGTATTAGTTTGCGTAGGAAAATAGCCTCCAGCTCCATCCATGTTGTTGCAAAGGACAAGGTCTCATTCTTCTTATTGGCTGCATAGTATTCCACGGTGTATATGTACCACATTTTCTTTATCCAATCTGCTCTTCGTGGGCATTTACATTGAATCCATGTCTTTGCTACTGTGAATAGTGCTGTGATGAGCATAGGCATGCATGTGTCTTTATGACAGAACTATTTATATTCTTTTGGATATATACTCAGTAACAGGATTGCTGGGTTGAATGAAAGTTCTGTTTTAAGTTCTTTGAGAAATCACCAAACTGCTTCACTTTGCACGTGAAAGTCCCTAACCCAGTGGCTGGTACATAAATAGGAAACTCTCAATAATTGTGGACTTAATGCCTTCAGGTGCAGCCAAAATCACGTCTCAGAAGATGAAGAGAATAAAAGCAAGTATCAGTTTAATCATTCCAGATTACAGGCTGAAGAACCAAAAACAGGAAATGGCTTTGTGTGCCCTGTTACTAAAAGCCACGAAATCACTGGATTGAAAACCAGACTTTTTGTTTTTTTAAGTCCGGTGGTTACTGTATTGGAAATACCTAGAAAAGTGAAATCTTTATGATCGGGCAATTGGATGGACGGTAAATGTCCCAAAGGTTCACATACAGTTCAAAGCAGGCCAGAGCTGTTTAGAATAGAATCTGTTATTTTGTTGACATTGCTCAGAGAGAATGATGGTGAGAAGTAAAATGCTAGAATTGTCATCTACGTTGGATTTATCTTTAATCAGGACACAACTTCATGTGATATTAATGGAAAGATCCACTACCCATCTTCTTTTCCCACTGGGGAGATTTTGGAGGACTCTCCTAAGTGTCTACGGAGAAAGGTCTTAGGACAGTATTCATTGAATTGAATCTAAATGTATTGCAAATGTAAACTGCTGACTGGATAACCAGGTTCAGCTCAAAGTGGACAGGAGCAGTGGTTGATTTTCCATCTGTGGTGGGAACCTCTAGGGTGGCCCCCAGGATTTTCACCCTCTAGTATCCATGCCTTTGTGTCGTTTTCTCCTTGGAATGTGGGAAGGGCCTATGACCTTCTAATCTATAGAATATGGCAAAGAGAATGGGATATTACTCCCATGGTTATGTTTCATGGCAAAAGTAAAGTAGTTTTGCAGAAATAATTGAGGTTCTCATAATCAAAAGGGATATTATCTTGGATAAACCTGATGTAGTCAGGTACACCTTTTTTTTTCTTTTCTTTTCCTTTTTTTCTTTTCTTTTCTTTTTTTTTTTTTTTTTTTTTTTTTTTTTTTTTTTTTTTAAACAGAGTCTCACTTTGCTGCCCAGGCTGGAGTGCAGTTGCATGCATTTTGGCTCACAGCAACCCCCACCTCCAGGGTTCAAGCTATTCTCCTGCCTCAGTCTTCCAAGATGCTGGGATTACAGGTGCGTGCCACCACGCCCAGCTAATTTTTGTATTTTTAGTAGAGATAGGGTTTCACCATGTTGGCCAGGCTGGTCTCAAACTCCTGACCTTAGGTGATCCGCCTCAGCCTCCCAAAGTGCTGGGATTACAGGCGTGAGCCACCAAACCTGACCTAGGTGCACCTTTAAAGGAAGACCTGGCCAGGCATGGTGGATCACATCTTTAATCCCAGCACTTTGGGAGCTAGAGGCAGGTGGGTGGATTGCTTGAGCTTGGGAGTTTCCAACCAGCCTGGGCGACATGGCGAAACCCCATCTCTACAAAAAATACAAAAATTAGCCGGGTTTGGTGGTGCACACCTGCAGTCCCAGTTACTCAGGAGGCTGAGGCAGGAGGATCACTTGAGTCCAGGAAGTCAAGGCTGCAGTGAGCTGTGGTTGTGTCATTGCACTCCAGCCTTGTCAACAGAGTGAGACCCTGTCTCAAAAATAAATACAGTAAAATAAAACAGGACCTAGAACTACCCTGAAGTCAGAATCTCCAAGCAGCAGAATCTTCTCTTTGACTCTCCCTCCTCCTTTCTCTCCCACTCTCTTCTCAGTTTCTGGATTTGAAGGCGCAAGTTGCCTTGAATTTTGTAGCCACCAGAAAATGATTTCTGCCAACAACTCAATGGAGCTTGAAAGCAGATTCTTCCCTAGCCAAGTCTTCAGATGAGAGCACAGCTTAATGACACTCACTTGATTGAAGCCCTGAGATATTCTGAGCATATGACCCAGGTAAGTTGCACCCAGATTCCTGACCCATGGAAATGGTGAGAAAAATGGGTGTTGATTTAAGCCGGTAAGTTTGTGGTTATCTGTTGTGCAACAAGAGATAATAATACACCACCTGTCCCCATTACTCCTTCACAAACACTCTTTCCTAAGGAATCAGAGGCTTCAATATCTATTCTGGCATACTACATATTAAAAGACATTAACTTATAGTCAAGTTCCGTAGCTAAAACTGGGCTGATACATAGGTTCATAAAGAATGGAAACATTTATCTTTGCTATGCTAATGACAAGAGAAAATGTGTAAATCCCACCTCTTCTTCTAAATATTAATTCAGAGCATTTATTAGGCTTCTCACCCAAGAACTAAGGACAGTCTTACAGTTTTGAGTGCCTTGATTATTAAGGCTACATTTACAGTATGTCTGTTGATGCAAAGGAAAACCCATTCAACAGCACAAATATAGGTGGAATTCTTTCAACATGAAGGGCTAACCAAGCCTCTCATTACCCACATAAACTTCCTCATCTAATATTTTCTGCATTTTACTCCTTTGGATAAAATCTCTTATAGAACTTAAGGTGAGCTTTTAATATGGAGTCTATGCTTTATCTTTATATTCCATCTTATGCTTAAATACAACTGGAGAATATCAAAGCTGCAGTCTCTAAGGCATTTCTCACCATTGGTGGAGCCTTAAAAAATATTGGACAAAATATTATTAAATACACACAAAAACCATGTACGGTGCTCTTGGATGCATCCATCTGGGGATTGATGGCTGGTTCTATTGATGCCTGATTGCATTTGACACTCTATTTTCTGCATTTCAAGAGGTTTTCTGCAGTGCTATCGCTAGGTTTTTTAATATATCTGACTTTGAGGGAAAGGTAGATATTTCCAGAAATGGGTAGAGGGTTAAGGGAGGAATAAATTCAGAGTGAACTATTGTGTTCTGAAACTGCCCTGGGAGACTCACTGCACCACAGACAGTCTCCTGTCAATGAACTAGGGCTACATATTTGAGTTCTCGGTAAAGACACATTTTTGCAGGTTCTTCCATGGGCCAACAGAACAAACCCAAAGTATTTCAAAGGAGATCCCTGAATTGAACTTCAGTTCAGACCCAGAAGGCAGCACTGCTACTCTCTTGTCCCTCACGCTATTATGAGTGACCTTTCCACCGTCATTCCAGCACCCAAACTGATATCTAATATCATGGGCTATTATAAAATGATCAGAAGAGAATTTTTATCTCCAGCAGAAGGGCCACAATCAATGATAATCCTCTATGATGAACAGCAATACAGTGGTGGTCACCGTGGTGTTTGAAAACCAGGGAAATAATGTGCTGGGATTTCCCTGCAGTTGCTGGGAGAAATTGAAGAATTTCTTCTATTTCATTTGTGTAAAATTTTAAAGTGAAATGTTCTGAACTAAACAGCAAACCTAAATACAGAAGTAGTGTGTTTGCTATACTTATATGGCCAGACATACAACTTACTACCATAAATTGGAATTAATGGTAAATTTTTAGTGTGAACCATCTACGCAAATAAAGAAGATTTATAGTCAAAAGACTTATTACTATACATACGGTATCAAGACTGTTACTATGCATTTGATATGTGTTCATTTAAAGTGAGTGATGCTAGGTTAGATGTGGTGGCTGACACCTGTAACCCCAGCACTTTGGGAGGCCAAGGCAGGAGGATTTCTTCAGGCCAGGAGTTCAAAACCAGCCTGAGCAACATAGTGAGACCCCATCTCTACAGAAAATAGAAAAAATTATCCAGGTGTGGTGGTGCATACCTGTGGTCCCAGCTACTTGGGAGGCAGATGTAGGAGGATCACTTGAGCCCAGGAGTTGGAGGCTGCAGTGGGCCATGATTACACCACTGTACTCCAGTGGGTGACAGAGAGAGACCATGTCTCTTAAAAAATAATAAATAATAAATAATAGAGTAAGGAGTTGCTGACTATGTTCGTGTTCAAAACCATACTTGGCTGGGTGCAGTGGCTCATGCCTGTAATCCCAGTGCTTTGGGAGGCCGAGGTGGGTGGACTTGAGGTCAGGAGTTTGTGACCAGCCTGGCCAACATGGTGAAACCCCGTCTTTACTAAAAATACAAAAAATTAGCCGAGCGTGGTGGTGGGCGCCTGTAATCCCAGCTACTCAGGAGGCTGAGACAGGAGAATTGCTTGAACCTAGGAGGTGGAGGCTGCAGTGAGCAGAGATCACGCCATTGCACTCCAGCCTGGGTGACAGAGTGAGACTCAAAAAACAAAAACAAAAACAAAACCAAAACCATACTTACAGAGCATGAACCTGATGTGTAACCTTAAAACACAGCTCAGTAAAATGATTCTGTGGCCAGACCTCAACATTTACTGGTGCTTTCATATTACAAAGCCTTTTATTCAATTAACTAAATTATTTAATTCTTAAAGTTTTGGTTGATAAGTTATAATTGTATGTATTTATGGAGTATAATGTGTTGTTTTGATATATGTTTATAATATGGAATAATTAAATCAAGTGCATTAACCTATCCATCACCTCAAATACTTATTTTTTTGTGGTGAGACCATCTGACATTTACTCTCTTAGCAATTTTGAAATATACAACACTTTATTATTAACTATAGTCACCCTACTGTGCAACAGATCTCATACACTTATCTGCACAAAGCTGTTTCAAGTAGCACATTTTATCCTGAAAGGCTGGCATTCACAAACCCACATTCTGTGACTCATTCAGGAATTCATCACCTCGAAAGTGTGTCTGCCTATAGGGCATACTAGGAAAAAAAATGTCCTAAAGAGAAACAAAGGGCATGTTCAAATTAGGATTATCCGTAAAAGGATTGTGTTGTTGTTTTAATTTATTAATTAGAAATGTGTGTAGGGAGGTCACAAACCATACAGGAAGTCTTGGTGAGGGTCAGGCTCCTGATACCTGGAAGGAAAGCAGTTTGCCTCTAGCAGCCACCTCAGGAAGACACCAGGTGTCTTCCCTGTTGAGGTCATCCCAGCCCTAGATGTCCTCACGGGGAGCACACTGGGGGAAGAGGCACCTATGTTTATTCTCCACCCTTCCTTGGATTTCCCATCAGTGATACCATCCCCATAAACTTTACAAAAATAATCAAAGAAAAACGGAGGGGTAGAAACAAAAATAAAGCAAGCTTGCAGCATATTCAGCATTAATCTCTAGGTTAGCTCGCTCTCTGACCTGCTTCTTCATAGTGGTTTGGTATCTATTGTCCGAGTCTAGATTGTAGCTCCCCATAACTGCTCTATAGATAACAACTGAAGCATTGTGAAAAGTTAAGTTTTTCCTTTAAGATATTCTTTCAGGACCTGCATACCAAAAAAATGACTGATGCCAGCTGGTCTAAAGGACCTTGCAGGGAGTTGACTTACCAAAGAATGCAGTTGCCACATCCTGATGATTTCAACCCCCTTACGCTGACTAATCAATGACCCCAATGTTCTAGCCCCTTGCCCTCCACAATCCCCTTAGAAGTTTCAGCCAAGATCTCTTTGGGGAGATGGATTTGAAGGTCCCCTCCCATCTCTTCACTCAGCACCCTGTGATTATTAAACTCTTTCCTTGCTGCAAACCCTGCTGCTTTGGGGAATTGGTATGTTACTGTGCAATGGGTATATAAACCTGTTGTTCCTATAACAACAGGGCTTATCATTGCCCAAACCACAGGAGACATGGGATCCACTGACATAGCCCACATTGGTCATCCTCCCAGGGCACAAAGCAATAAGAAGAAGGAGGAAGGTCAATGGAAGCTCTAGAGAAGCAAGAGAATGATTAGGGATCATAAGGAGACCTCTACACCTGCATTAGAGAACAATCGCATGGCAATGTATAGTCCCTCCTGGAGCTGCCAGATTATTCCTCACCATCAACGGAGCTCACAGTATTAGAATTCATGGATGTATCATAATCATCATGACCACCACTGGGTAGTGCCTATCACTAACACCAGGCACTGTGCAAATCATTCCTCATGAACCATCTCATTCTGATCCTCACAACAAGTCAATGAGAGAGGTATCATTCCATCTGCCCTGTTTCAGAGATGAGAACAAAGAATCCTAGAGAACAGTTCAAGAACCTTCCAACATTGCAAGGACAGCAAAGGAAAGATCTCATATGGAAGTTTAGACAGCCTGAGTCCAAAACCAAAACGTGTATTGTTACTTGGAATAGTAAGTAGGCATTCACATCACTGGGAGTGCGGTGGGGGTGGGGGGCAGTTCAGGATGCATAGTGAAAGACCAGCAGGAGAACTATATATATGAAGAAGATTAACCTAAGCTCTTTTCTAGCTCATGATCATAGCCACTGCTCAACTTTGCTAGTAGACAAGTGAAGGGGGGAGGCCACTGTATGCTGCCTCCAGATGGGTCTCTCTCCTCCTATGGTGAGAGTATTAGAGCAAGCAACATAGGGTGTTAAAGTTTCCTCTCTACTGCTAGATACACAGCTTCAGCCAAGATGTAGCCTGGTGCATTCATGAGGCACCCTACCACAATATCTCACAGACCCTGCCCAAAGAGGACACGCTGCCTCCTCCAGCACTAAATAAATTTATGCTCTATTTTCACCCTGGTTTTCCCACTCTGGGAGCCTTGTCCTCTGCAGCCAAACAAAAATCCTCTGAGATGTCAGCACATCCATCGGATACTTCTTGTTTCTCATGGAGATACTTCCCTCTTAAATTCCGAAACTACAACATTGACAGAAAGACTGCACATCATAGGACTGGATAATAAAAATAAAAAGCAAGACCAATCACAGCACATATTCAAAGATGGTTGGATGCAAGATTAAAAACCATATTCCACTGTTGTTCTATCACAAAATGTCATTGTGATTTGTTAAACTCTACTGACTCTTGTCCTCTGAACTGCTTTGCCCAAAACAGCTTTGCCTTTCTAACTCTCCCTTACTAACAGATCAGCTCAAACTTCATCCTGCTACTGTAAAATATATCACCCCAACACTTTATTTTCCACTGGGCTTTTCTAGAACTGAATATTTTATCACATTTATTTCCTGGACACTTTCTTGCCCATAAGTTCTTAGCATTCATACTAGGATATTATCCAACATAAATACCCTCACCCCAGTTCTGACTTCTACTTTGCTGTCTCCATGAAACTCCTACTAACAGTCTAGGGCCCTTATAGGCACTTAATACACCTTGAAGAACATCTCTTCCTATTTCCTTTCTTTTCATGTTGGATCTCCGAGTTGCACTTGATATTATTCTATGTTGTCCTAATTAGTCCTTCTCTTGTCATTATTCAATCAAAGAACACATGACATTTTTAGTACTGTTATCTCGGAAAGTTCAGGTTTGAGGCCAGGTGCAGGAGCTCACACCTGTAAACTCAGTACTTTGGGAGGCCAGATGGGAGGACTGCTTGACCCAAAAGTTCGAGGCCAGCCTGGGCAACATGGTGAAACCCTATCTCCACAAAAAATTTAAAAAATTAGCTGTGCGTGGTGCTGTGGTGCTGTGCACCTGTACGTCCAGGTAATTAGGAGGCTGAGGTGGGAGGATTGCGTGAGCCCAGGAATTTCAGGCTGCTGTGAGCTGTGATCATGCCACTGCACTCCAGCCTGAGTGACAGAGTGGAACCTTGTCTCAAAAAGAAAAAAAGAAAGTTCAGGTTTGAGGTCTTTAAGTCTTTAACTCTAAATCATATTGATAGAACATGTGAGCAAATGAAAACCAGCTGAACTCATTTCATCATTGGCTACCTGCTGATGTTTTTAAAACAGTCACTTGTTTCCTACCTTAATTGTCTTTGTGGACAATTACAAACAGTGAAATAATACAAATGTTAGCACTTATTGAAACTCAAGCCTGAACAAAATTTTTTTGTGGGCTTGGAAAATAGGAATTCTGTTAGATCAAAACTCACTCATCTCTTTAGGGCTGTAAAGTGAATTAAAGATAAGACTGTCTGGATTTTAGGGTTTGATTTATGCCCCATGATCAAGAAGGCTGAACCTCAGTCATTGTGTGTCTACTATTTCTATTCTATCAGAAGCCCTAGTTTCAAATCAAGAATCGACTCTAATACACCTTTTTGTATATGCAGGTTCATGCAGGGTTGAAGTTAAGGGGAAAGAAATTCCGACAACTTTACATTAAAATTGGAACACAGTTGGATCTCCTGATTTCACAGAAATCTAAAGAACCTGTGATGTTTTCGCAGTCAACCACCCCCCCCACCCCCTGCCAAAAGCGAACTGTGTTTGCATCACTTTTTAAAAGGAAAAAAAAAGTAAAAGAAAAGAAAAAACCTGCAGTATATAATCCATGTTTTCTGGTGAATCCTTGAAGGTTATCCGTTTGATAGTGGGTTTTTATCCAACTCAGAAAATGTCATAATTATTGTTGATGATCTAACACAGTCATTTTTCATCACAGACATTGCAGAAAGATAAGAAAATACATGCTGTGGTCAAACGTAGCTTATAAAAAAAGAAAATACATGCTGTCTATTGAGCTAATGTCTTTTATGTTTCTGTGGAAAGAACTCATTGGTTTCTCTGGGAAAAGAGGAAGGGAAAGGTTGGCAAGGCAAAGGTTAACAGACTCAATGTAAAGAACTGATGCATTATAGACTGTTTCCTCCTATATATTTTGAAAACTCATTGAGAGGCTTTTCTGATATCCATACTTCTGTGAAAAAAATAATGTGCACATCTGTATTTCCCCAGAATGAAGATGACAGGTGGTGGATCTTCCTTGTAATATGTGAGCTGATGATTTTGCCCTTAGGGTGGGAAAAGCAATTTGAATCATTTTACTTGGGCCCTGTACCAATGAGAGGCACAAGGTCAAGTGAAGGTTCAATTCAAAGGGTGAGGTTATCTTCAACATTTTAAATACCTTAAACACCACTCTGCTAGGTTTCTCAGGTAAGAAATGTGAATCAGTATATAGCTTTTAATGCTCTTGAGCTACCAAGGGTGTTTATTATGCCAAGTGAAGACACTCAGAAAAGAAAAGAAAAAAAAAGAATTTGAGAAGACAATGTGCGCCCTTCTAGATTAGCTCACTGTATCAGTTTCCTCTTGCTGCTGTAACAAATTATCAAAAACATGGGCTTGAAACAACACATATATGTATTGCTTACTGTTCTGGCAGTCATAAGTCTGAAATGGGTTTCAAAGAGCTAAAACTTTCTCTTTCAATTATAGGAACCCTTGTGACTATATTAAGCCCAACTGAATAATTCAACATCCTCTTTACATCTCAAGTTCCTTGACTTCATCACATCTGCAGAGTTACAGTCCCTTTGGTCATGTAAAGTAATATATTCAAAGATTCTAGGTATTAAAACATGGACATCTTCAGGGTGGGCAGAGGAATTATTCTGCCCACCATGCTTGGCTTAATGGGAACTTCCAAAGTTTTCATCTAAGATTTTGAGAGGACACTTTCTGCACTTGAATAATACAGTGAATTTCCACTTGCCATGGCCTGGCCTTCTATTTGCATGTCTTCCCTTTGTGAATTTCCAACTATTTTTTTCTTCTATTCTTCTCTTTCCCTTTCATGATTCCTGGCTTCTTGAGCCCCATACTGAGGGTCAAATCTCTCTTCCACTAACGTTTTCTGGTCATACCTTAAGTTATATTTTTCTCCAAGAATTCCCTTTTAACATGTTATAACAACTGTCTTTAATTGCTGCCATTTAGTTGCAAGGCAGATTTTTATTACCAGACTTGAGGATATCAGCCCTATTGGGGTCAACTTTTCATTCCCAGCCCTCTGAGCCTAGCTGATTACACATGAGAGTTGCTCATTCAATCATTCATTTGTTCGCTCACTCAATAAATATTTATTGAGTGAACATCTTGTGCTAGACGCTGTTCTAGGTGCCCAAAGAAGTAGATGCATTAGTGAATGAATAAGTGAATTAATTCTCTAATATTCTAATAGAAATGAGTTGTCAGCATAAAGTCTTCTTGGCTTAATTTGGAGCCCTCTCTCTAGAACAGTTTATTATTTGAAAGGAATTAGTCCTATGAATATCCTAATCTGAAAAATGAGAAAACAACTGCTTCTACCACTAGGAAAAGATTATATAGTCTATGTTAATTTATAAATACGTAGCTCATCACAAGTGCTTCAGGAATGTTAGACGTCATTATTGTCATAAGAATAGGTTAGAGGAAAAATCTGTTAGAGCCATGCCTGTTTGTTTCACCAACAATATGTAAGCTACATGCCATGTGGGGAATCCATTTCGTTTTGCAATACTCTGGAATGACAGCAAAGCAATGTCAATATACTACCTTAGTAAAAATTGTGGAATATATATATGTACACACAAATATATATGTACACACACAATACACACATATGTATGTGTATATACAGCTTCCCCATTATAAGAAACATGTTTTCTCTTATCAGCACTTGGATTTATTTCATTTGTCAAGCTCTTACTCAGTGGAAATTCCATGGAGAATTGTGCTTATTTTTGAACCGCCTGTCCAAAGCCTTTGGGAAAATGTGAGCAAACAAATCCCCAATTGGCTTGCAGCACATTTATTGTATTTGTAAACATGTTGATTTGTTCCTGACTCTTGTGAGAGGGCCTGGAAAAAAAATTGTCTCTATTTTTAACTGAGAAAACAAATTTTACTTCCATTAGAACACAGACTTTACATGGGTAACTCCAATAGATGTTACAGACTCTCTGTATGCTCAAGATAATAGAAGGATTAAATGCAATGAAATTATACATGAGAAATATAAAATACAGGAAAAAGAATGTCTTGATCTATTCTTCAACTCCTATGGCATTGTCTTTCCCCAACTTCTTGCTTTTCTTCTTTCCTCCTGATTTCTTATCAGCAAAAGATAGAACTCCCATTCATAACAAGTAATTTCTCTCTTCCTAGGCTTTGTCAACACCCTCACACTCATGTTTGAGGAATTTTCTCAATATCATGCCTTCTCATATTATTTTAGAAAGGCTTCTGGATTCTCCCTATGGGAAAACAAAAAGCAAAAACAGTCAAGTGCTTGAAATTGATTAGCTCAACCAGATGTACTTTTTCCTTCCATTACTGTCCCTACCATCCACGTCACTTTGGAGACTAGAAAATGTAGATTCCTATGTGCATAACTTAAAGAGTGAGCCAAAAATAAAGTAGAAATCTCTTTTTTTAGTACTTTTTTTAAAAAAAAATTGATGAACAGGCTTGAGATTATCTGAAGTTGGAGGGGATTATATAGGGAGTAGGAAAAGGAAATGAAGGGCCCCATAAGAAATAATTCTTAGCTGCAGAATAGAACTATAGTTTTCCATCTCTGAATTGCTATCCACGGAGAAGAGGCCCCCAGCTGAGAGACTGCAAGTAGCTTCCTTACTTCCTATCTCCCACTAAGAAGTTATGCTTCAGAAATATCTAGCATGACTAAGATTGCTCTTCTCCTGGGCCTTATTTTATATTAAAAATCCCCTCTGGCTCTGACTTTTTTACTTTAGCAGCACCTAGCACTTCCTCAGATAAGGACAGCAAATTTAGGAGTTTACAGAGTAGCCATAAGGATCCCATGCGCATTTATGCTGATAAGAATCTAAAAACAAGGTACAGGCAGCATGTATAGCTACAGCATCAAGCTTTAGTAGCAACTTCATGGACTGAGAGGATTAAAGAGAATGAAAATGGAGAGGATTAGGAAATGCCCTCACACTTCACAGTTGACCTTTATCATAGTGGCTGTTATAGCAGATGGATTTATGAAGTCTATCAAATGGCATATTTTTCATGAGCCGCGTATAACATTTCAATAGAGTATGTTGAAAAACAAGATATCTCCTGACATCTGAGAGGCTCAGAATATCAAGAGGACTGGAATTCAGCAATGTTGACTTTTGCAACAAAACAAAAATCCGGCTGTGATTGCAGATGTTCTTTGGTTTCTGGTTGAAGCTAGGATGCCTTGAAGTGTGCAAAACAATGAAGAAATGAAATTAGAAAATGTGTTTCAAAGCTAACCAGTGATTATGTCTCAGTGGACTGGGTTGAGGCAAAAGTTTAGGGCTGGGTATACAGTAGTTGAATCAATTTGGTTCCCAGTAAACAATACCAGATAAAAATACCTCTTTAAGCTATTTCTCTCTGTATCTCTCTCTCTCTCTGTCTCCTCCTGCTCCTTTCTCCTCTCCATTCACTCTCAAACATTTCTCTTTGGGTCTTTCTCTTTACCCACTCATTAGATTATACCTTTTGAATTCCAACTCCCAGATCCTACTATGACACATGCATTTTTTCCCCTCTGAGCAAAAGTGAATTCTACTGGTAGAAATTGCATTTTACTCATGCATATGAGCAAAACTGCCACAGCATTAAAGGACAGGGCAGTAGATGGATTTTTCCCCACACATGTCAAACTTTTCAATCATGCAACTCTAATCACTGTTCCTTGGGCATGCTCACACTATTTTCTCCTTTGTTAATTCTTCAGCCATTAAGCAGCTACAAGTGATGAAGTCAAAAGCCCTTCACTCTAATCATCCAGAGTCATACGAATCAACATGATTTTCCACTGACCTTGAAAACCATGAATATTAAGGAGACTGATGTTGAAATAAACACTGAAAAAAAAAACACAGAAATTATGCAGTCCAATTTGCATGTAAACCTCTGGATTTCAGCACCTGTACTGTATAAGACACTTTGAGTCTAGACATGCAGCTGAGGTCAGGGGTCAAGGGGCAGCTGAGTAGGTTGTTACAGGTAAGCCTCCAGAAGGAAAGGAAAAATCAGCATTTACTGAGAGTGTACCATGTCCTAGGCACTTTGTCATGCCATATTTACTCCTCCTGTGAATTCTGTCATGTAGGCAGGTGAAAATTATTCAGATTTTGTAGGTGAGAAAAGTGAAATTTTAACAGATGGAGTAATTTTCCCAGGGTCACACAGCTAGTGTATGACCAACTAGGAATCTGAACCAAAGATTCCAAAGCTCAGTCTCTTTTATGCCACTTTTACTCTCTTATGCTATTTAGGGTTCAGGAGCCCTTCCTAAGCCAATGTGGGTAAGGCAGTGGACACATGTCTTGGGGTACAATGGTAGTGCTGGAGGGAGGTGTGTATATGAGTACATGGTGTTATACCCTCTATCTTCCCCCCACAACTACTGATAACCTACCTTTCTAGTACCTACCCTGCTAAAAGAGCAGAGAACTGGAGTGGGAATATTCTAGCCCAGCAGAAAGGCAGGAACTAGGAGGCAAAGTGAGGATCAAGGCAACACCAGGATCAGAGCAGAGTGGGGAATGAGGCCCAATGTAGAAACAAACTAGGATCTCCAGAGCTAACAGACCCACACTGCTCTTCTCTTTCCTTCCAGGACTTGATGAGCGATAGTTGGTGGGGTATATTTCATTCCTCTCCTAGGTTGACAAACCCTGGACTGGCTGAATAACAACATGATCCCAAGAACAAAGGGCTGGAAGGGCCTAGATAAAGACTGGAATTTGGGGTGAGGACTTGAGCACAGCATAAGCTATAAAGAGATTTTGCCCATTGTCTTCAGGGATGAGATTGGCAACTTCTGATATTTTATTTATTTATTTATTTATTTGACAGAGTCTTGCTCTGTGTCCCATGCTGGACTGGAGTGCAGTGGTGTGATCATGGCTCACTGCAACCTACAGCTCCTGGGCTCAAACGATTCTCCTGCCTCAGCATCCCCAGTAGCTGAGATGGCAGGTGTGCACCACCATGCCTGGCTAATTTTGTGTGTGTGTGTGTGTGTGTGTGTGTGTGTAGAGATGAGGTATCACCATGTTGCCCAGGCTGGTCTTGAACTCCTGAGCTCAAGTGATCCCCCCACCTCGGCCTCCCAAATGCTGGGATTACAGGCTTGAGCAACTGCACCCAGCCTGCAACTTCTGTTCTTTAGAGTTTATTCACACTCTCAAATCATGCCACCCTTTAGGGTATTACAGTTTATAACTGCTAATTTTCCTAATTATAAATATATAAAACTGGCTTATTTTAATAACTAGTAGTAGATGGGAAATCAGCGATTCAATAAAAAATACACACATATTCATATATAAAGCTGACAATAGATCTGAAACAGTAAACCAAAATCTATTTTCTTCTCCCTAGTTCATGAAACTCTGCCCACTGAACCCATTGAACCAGGAGAGCTGATTCCTTCAGAAGGAGGCACACGTGCCTAGAATAAAGATCTCATTGCTGCATTTTGGGTTTGCAAAGGGGATGTGTCTCAATCTTCAGAGATGGTCTAGTTTCGCATGCGTGGTATTGACAGCAAAATAAAAGGCTTTCTAAGTCCATAACATTTTTCTTGATAAACCAAAGTAAAACCTGGAAGTACAATCCTGGCATTTTGCTGTAAGCAGTTAAAGAAGCACAGAAGTTAACATATAAAGAAAGTCCTCAAGAGACATAAAGGTGAAATAGGTTATTTGATATTGGAAGGATGAACTAAAGATGAGAAGAGGGAGAGGAAAAGCCAGGGAGTTGACATGAAGGGTGGGTTAAGTTCTTTAAACTGAGAACCTCGAAGAGAAGGAGAGAAACTCCTGAAGTCTAGGCAGAGGAATCCAAGTAGAGAGTAACAGTGGCATCCCTTGCCTAAGCAAAGAAACATCTCCTGAGAAATACTTCTAGGGAAATCTCCCAAACAGCTACCCCTCTGACTCTCTCGTAAATTCTACACTCACTTGATGTGAGAGCCAGTAGTTCCTTCCTAGAAGACAGCTGGAGACAGTGTTTGGCATGCCTTTCTTTCAGATGGGGAGTGAAATTACTCCATATTGGAGGACTGCAAACTGGGGTGCCCAAAACAAAAGACCCATGGAAAGAAGAGTCGAAATCTATGAGCAACAGGACCAGCGAAGCCAAGGTGAGGATCCCTTTCATTCAGAGAACTGTCCCTGAGCTATGCCAGCTGCAGGTGCTTCAGCAGGGCAAAAAGAAAGACAGAGAAAAAAGGCACCTCGCTACACAGGTCACACTCTCACATTCGCAAACATAGAGAGGCTTCTCCTGAACCCAGACACCATTTTGTGATGAGGATGGGAGACAGCTTTTGAGATGGAGTGGAGGAGGACTCTAACCTGATGAAGTTTGAAGTTTGAATTCTGAGTTGACTGAATATTTACCCAAAATATAAGATTGGAAGAGACTGTTATCCTTACTGGCAAGTTGAAGCTTGAGCTTTTTTGCCTGCCCCCATCAGCAGAGGAAATAGAGGGTTTGACAATAATATGAAGCAACACAAACATTAATACAAGTTCATTGTTTTTTCACGCACCTATAATGCAGTGTGAAATATTTTGTCATATGTTTATTTTTTAGCCGGGAAGTCTGTGGCTATTGCAACGAGCTTTCCTTTTGCTTTTGGGTGTTCGTTTTTTATTTTGTAAATGCATCCAACAGACTGAATCCTGAGCCAAAGAGAATCACAGAATCATGACACTTACTCAGATGACTGACAAACCTGCCCTAGTTTTCTATTCTGCCTGGATTATTTCCATGAATTTCCCACCAGTTGATTTTCGTGTAAATGCATCTACCAACTTTACACAAATGTGTAGCAGTCATTTCTTTAAGTCTAGTTGTACACACATTTGATGGTTCACAGCTGCAACAAGACGTATATGCTGACAGCTCCATGCAAAAATGCTTAAAGTATCCAATTAGATTCCAGTTTTCCCAAGAGACCAGGCTGGGTTTTTGAAGTTGGCACATAGGGACAGCCTATGCTGGTATGTCCATTGCCACCAGGAAGATTTGTGAAAGCTACAGCCTTTCCATGTCATCAGCCATGCTTCTATCCATATAATACGTGAAAAGTGTTAATTACCATGTGTAAATCTAAATGACTGACTCAGTAATAATATTAATAATAATTGACATTCAGATAGAATTACCAACATGCAGATTATATTTTTAAATTAATCTGCATAAGTGCTAATGTGGGAGGTATATGTTGGTTTCAAGATGGTCCCCTTGACATGCAACTTGTTTCTCCTTGGCAATAAACCATTGGAACTTTGGGCACTATGAAGTATTTTGATTTACATGAGCACAGAACAGTGTAGAAGAAGAATCCAATCCTGTCATGTGATGCATTCCAAACTCTGCATGTAGAATTTCTGGATGACCACGGAGGTTATCTCAAATGATACTCATAACATGTAGTCCTTAGAAAATACAGGACATTGCTCTAAGCACCTTACATGTAGTGATCATACCTACTAATTCCAAGGTCATTGCCAATTGTAGGTTTTGTGATGACACAGCAATAGAGCCTTGCCTATGAATAAGTCACTTATGTGCAATAAGCTCTCAAAACATTGTGAGACTATTTAGTTGTCCATGGTTGTGTTTATTTCAGTACAGAACGACAAGGTCAAAAAATTCTAATCTAACAGTTCTCTTCATTTCAGACATATTTATTCAGCATCTATGAAATAATTACTACGTGGAACAGCTATGTGCTGCCAATTAGTTTGAAGGATTTGCTTCCTCTCTGCCGTAACTACTTTGGCAACGTGACTGAACTGACCAACTATTTCCCCATTAGCAGGCAGATCCTGAATCTCACCTGACTTACTACACTTCTGAGGGACTTGAGAGCCTGGGATATGAAAAATCCATTGTCATGAAAAGGCCTATCAAAGGACAGATTGATAAGAAGAAAAAAAAAAAGCCAGGCTCATTAAGAGGAAAAAGAGCGCAATCATTTTCTTAAAATTAGATTACTGAGTTTAACTATTTGACACATATTTATTCCAATTAATTTCAATTAGGAAAAACAAGTGTAAATGGATGCATAGACATAAAGTTACGAGGCAGCTTGACTGAGATCATTAGACACGATATTCATGTGTAACTATTAGTATAGCTAGTAGATGGTGAATCATTCCTTCTCAACAGTCACTTCTGTTTGCTGGAAGTCATGGTATGGCACTCCTAAAATTAAGTATGTCATTAAGGATTCTAATCAATCTTGACATGCATATGGCTTTTGTTTGTTAAGAAAATTAATAATGCACAAGAGCCACAGAAAGTAACTAAGGCATTCTTGTCTTCCTCTCTTTCAACTCCTCTCAGAATGCTGCACACAAAGGAAAGGCAAGAACGGACCAATGATTTTGAAGCAGGTCTTGGTAGTGAATATTCAAGGTAGACTGTCTGGAGGCTCACCACATCATAGCACATTTATCCTGGAACCTGAGATCTGTTACTAGTGTTGCAAATGAAAGAATTATGATAATCATGTTAGCAAACCTCACTTTCTCTGAGGGTTCCAGAAATGCAGGCTATGAAGAACCATCAACAAGGAAATCAGACATGGAGGGCCTTTATCCAGAAAGTTTATCAAGAAAAGGTGACCATCACAAACCTGAAGCTCAGGCTTAAGACCCCTGAGAGTCAGGGATATGTTTCAAGGGATTCTGGAGAATCTATCTATTTTTATCATCATACTGAGATGTCACTGGCCTTTTTTACCTTGCTAACAATTGCACTGATGGTACACAAGCAACAGGCAAAACTGCTGGCATGTTAGACTCGATCAAGGTAGTGACCTCACACTGTACGACTACTTATTCATCATTTTTCATGACATGGTGAGCAAACAAAGTGAGGGTAAAAGCTGGTTTGTTAGTGGTAAATGAAATGCCTTGGAGAATGTGTTTTGTAGGAGGTAAATTATGAGGATAATTGCATTATTTTTAAATAGTTTTCTCAGACATCAGTGAAATGGGAAAATGGCTATGTGATAACACATAATAGACCTTATGAAAACAACAGTTGGCCGGGCATGGTGGCTTCTGCCTGTAATCCCAGCACTTTGGGAGGCCAAGGCAGAGGGATCACTTGAGCTCAGGAGTTTGAGACCAGCCTGGGCAACATAGTAGGACCCCATCTCTACAAAAAAAATTAAAAAGTTAGCCAGACCTGGTGGTGCACACTCATGGTCCTAGCCACTTGGCAGGCTGAGGTGGGAGAATCGCTTGAGTCTGAGAGGTTGAGGCTGCAGTGAGCTGTGATCACACCACTGTGCTCCAGCCTAGGCAATAAAGAGAGACCCTGTCCCAAAATAAATGAATAAATACAATAAAATAAAAACAATAGTTATGCTTATTGAGTGTCTGCTGTGTGCAGTGTTCCATATATATGATTTTCAACTTTTACAACAATTTTGAAGATGTTTTTATTCCCAGTTCACAGAAAAGTGAACTGAGGCTCAGATGAAAGTGCAGGAATCTCCCATTATCATTGCCACATCCTTGTTAGTAGAACCTAAAGCTCTCCCATCTCTGTCAGGCTGTGAAGACATACAAGTTGGTGCTTCATCATGGAAAGTCACGCTGGTACAATCTGGGAAATCGGGTCTTGGGCAGATGTAAAGTGATAACACCTGGGATAGAAAATGGTCCATAATCAAAGCATTTATACAAATTTCTAACCCATATTGTGCCAAACAAGCTTTAAGATGGAAATGCTGCAGGGCCATGAACACTGAGAATCACCTCTACATGTTAAGCTATTTCCCCTATGCAAACTGGATTGATTAAGAGCAGTTATAGAACACTTGCTTTTAAGAGTTAGGTTGTTATTTAATCAATTTTCATTTTAACCACTATTTCTCTCTCTCTCTCTCTCTCGAACTGCTTTAATTTATAATTGCTAATGTTGCCTATGTTATATATTTCAATGAGCTTTTCAAGGTGTGTTTTAGTAGAACAGAACTGAAAGATTGTGTCAATTTGCTTTTATTTCCAATTTGCTATTTTGCTATTACAGAAACAAAGACAGCTGCATTCTCTATGGGGTTTATACAATAAACTGTACCTTTATTTTCTCCATTGTTTGATTACATGGTACATATTTCTTTATTTTTATTTAAGAAAGATCTTTAAAGTGTTGAATATTTCAAAGGGTGGTATAACTAATTAGGAAAGGCACAAAATCCTCAAAGAGGCATTGGGTCTTGTTGAACAGACAGACATTCACCAAACTACAATCAAAAGAATAAATTCAAGTCAATCAATCAAAACCAAAAACAAATAACAACAAAACAGGAAGCTCTGAGGATCTAATTTTGGCTCATATAGAGGTGGCCAGTATTAAGTTTCCTCCTAAGTTGAGAAGTTTTGCTTCATTTTGGTATCTAGAGAAGTGATTGGAGAGGAAGACAATGTTTAACTAAATTGTAGCTGAGGATAGGGAGTACAGTGGAATTGTGAGTTAAGTAGATCTTGACGTTTGTAATCTCCTCTTGGAGGGTCACTTGAACATGCTTCTTGCTATAGTGCAGTGCAGTGAATGGCAATGTTTGTACATCAGACCCCTGGGAGTTGGGGAGCTGTTTTAAGGGATACTGGAGAACACATCTGTTTTCATCATAATACTGAGATGTCACTGGCTTCTTTTTACCTTGCTAACAATTGCACTGGTGGTGCACAAGCAACAGGAAAGACGGCTGGCATGTTAGACCTGATCGAGGCAGTGATCCCACATGGTACTACTATTTATTCATCACCACCATGCGGTTGCAGTCAAAGGATGCCAGTTTGACATAAAAAATTCTGATTTTCTTAACCATCTCCAGAATACATGTCTTTTTAATATTCTGTATGATGAGATGGGAAGTACACAGAAAGCTCTCCTGCTACACAATGAAGCTAGATGTCGTCTCCAGGAAAAGAACACGTTCCACTGTTTCAGTGGTGATGTGAAACAGTAGCTACCACTTATATTTCAAAGACTAACAGTCAGTCTATGGAAATTCAGACTTGGCTATTTGGCAGACATTTTTTGAAACACGAACAAAGTGAGCCTTTCACTTCATGGAAAACAACTGACAGTACTTGCTGTTGAGGATACGATTCAAGATTTCAAGAAAAAATAAAATAATAGAAATCTTACATCTGATGCCAGGAGCTTGGTGACCTCCCAACACTTAAATTCTTCCCTAATCAAATGAGTGGTGCTATCAATAAATGTGAATTTTTTTATCTTGTGTAATGAAATGTATGAATATTTGCAAGTCATGCATAACTTAGTAAACCAATATTTTTCCAAAATCATGCAAGGGCCAAAGATGGATGCTAAATGAAAGATAAAACAGTGGGTTTTAATGTTACAAAGGACAGAAAGGTTTTTGATATGGGTTCCAATTACACTTTTTAATGAACCTTTAAGAAACTATCCGTGTTGAGTTTTGGTATAGTATTAAAGAAGAATATCCACAATTATCTAATTATCTTTTTCAAACTATATCTCTGCGAGAGGACAGATTTTCTTCATACCCACAAATTAAAACAATATATTGCAAGATATTGAGTACGTCGGCTGATATGGGGATCCAGCTTTCTATTATTGAAATCAGACATTGAAAAGATTTTCAAAAACATAGAATATTCCGTATCTCACAATTTTTTTTTTGCTCTGGGAAATATAGTTATTTTTAATAAACCTGTTTTTATGTTAACCTGAAATAAGATTATTATTCCTTTTAAATAAATTCATAAACATTGTTAAATTTCTCAGTTTTAACGTCTAATTTGGTAAACATCAATAGACATAACCCACCTAAGTAAAATCTCTGTGAGGTCCTCAATAATTTTTTTTTATTATTATACTTTAAGTTTTAGGGTACATGTGCACAACATGCAGGTTTTTTACATATGTATACATGTGCCATGTTGGTGTGCTGCACCCATTAACTCGTCATTTACATTAGGTATATCTCCTAATGCTATCCCTCACCCCCCACCCCACAACAGGCCCCGGGGTGTGATGTTCCCCTTCCTGTGTCCAAGTGTTCATGTCCTTTGTAGGGACACGGATGAAGCTGGTCCTCAATAATTTTTAAGATGGAAAAGAAGTCCTAAGACCAAACCATTCAAGAACCACCATTCTAGAAACGTAGTCATTTCTGCACACAGGAATATGTTATGCTTTTATATGTTCAGAAGTGGGCAGACAGGGTTGTTAACCACTGGGGCATTACTTGATTATTTATGTCAAGACTACTAACTTTAGCCTTGAGGAGGAGCTTTTATAAATAAAGGATTCCATTCATCTTCTCTCGTCTCCTAAATCACTTTCCTCAAAATATCAGCCCCTCCATCTAATTTCTTGGTCACAATCCCACCAAACTCTATGATCAGCTGCTTTCATTCTCTCCTCCTAATGCACATGTTTTTCCACCTACTGAATGATTTAATAAGCTTATGTATCTGTGTCTCTGCATGGGTGCATATGACAAGCTGATGCTCACATGGCCTCCAATGGTTCTGCCTCCTGATAACCCACACCCTGTGTAATCCCTTCCCTTCTGTGTGGCTGGCTTAGTAACCTGCTTCTAACTAATAGAATACTACAAAGGTGATGGTGTATCTATTTCATCATTAGGTTACACAACATCTAACTCCTGCCTTGCTTTCAGATCTTCTTGCCATCTCACCTTTCACACTTGGTGGATACAATCTGCTATGTTGGAGCTGACCATGTGATAACAAACTAAGGGAGACTTCTCCAAATAGCTGAGAAGGAACTGGATCTGCCATCAACCACATTAGCTTAGAGGCAACTCCTTCCTCCCCCAAACTTTCAGGTAAGACCCCAGCCCTGGCTTAAACCTTGACTGTAGCTTTGTGGAAGACCTTGAAACAGAAGATCCAATCAAGCCACCCCTGGATTCCTAAAATACAGTAACTGTAAAATAATAAATATGTGCTATTTTAAGCCCCTAAGTTTGTGGCATTTTGTTATGTGTCAATATGCAATTAATACAGTGAGTATGTGGGGGTATTTATTCCTCTACATACATCAGTGTGCCTTGAAGTAACACAGATGAAAGTTCACCTATCATGTTTAACTCTACCTGATGTCTTCAAATTGCTTCTCATCTAAAGATAACAATGCTTCAGACATAGCAAAAGCTTAATAAACATTCAGCAAATTATTACGGAACATACTCAGTTTATTTGACAAAAACACATAAGGCACTGTGAGATTCTGCATAGGAATGTCAAGGTGATTAGGGTGTGTTTCCTGAGTTCAGGTAATTTATTATTGATAATAGGAGACATATTTGTAAGTAAGTTCCTATAATAAAATACTGCACAATTGTCAGAGGACATTAACAAGTACAAGGTTAGGGTAATACCCTGAAGGACGCAACTAAGTGAAAATCACTTTACAGAGATAGAGTTTATATTCTGAAAAATTACTGTGCTTCTGTGGTAGGCAAAATGCCCTCCCCACTCTCCACCTCAATAATGTCCACACTCTAATACCTGGACCTTACAAATATGTGAAGTTGTATAACAACTACATTTGCAGATGGATTTAAGTTTACAGAGTTTAAGAGATGGACATAATCCTGAATTATCCCAGTGAACCTAATCTAGTCACACACACCCTAGAAAGCGGAGAAATTTCTCCAGTTGAAGAGGAAGACGTGGTAGAAGGAATTGTCAGAGAGAGATTCCAAGCATGGGAAAGACTCAATGCACTGTTGCTGGTTTGGAAATGCAGCAGGCACCATGACAAGAAACGCAGGTAGCCAGAAGGAGCTGAGAATGGCTCCTGGCTGACAGCCAATCAGGAAAGGGGTACCTCAGTCCGACAGCTGAATCTTCCAACTACCTGAGTAAGCTGGAAAGTGGGCTCTCCTCAGAGTCTCCCGATAAGAGGTCAGGCCACTGACCACCTTGATTCCAGCCATCTGAGAGATTCCAGCAGAGAAACAAGCCAAGCTCACTTCAACTCCTGACCTACGTAACTGTGAGATAATAAAGGTGTGATGTTTTAAACTGCTACATTTGTGGTATTTTGTTATGGCACCCACAGAAAACTAACACAGACGTCAGTAGGGAGGAAGGAAGAAAAGTCATTCCAGACAGCAGGATCTGCTAACATGAGCCAAGATAGATGGGCACAAACAAAAAGACGAAATGGCAAGTTATCTGATATGGCCAGCGCTTAAGAAATACAGAGAGAAGAGCCAATGGAGACAGAAAAGGTCGGAGAATGAGTGTCGTGAAAGATAGTTCTTGCATTTGTCTGTGGAACAGATTAGCGTGAGCAGGAAGCTGCAGGAAGAATGATCAGTCAGAAATAATATAGGTCAGATATGACAAGACCCTGAACTAAGAGACTGCCATTTGGAATCAATAAAAGTTTACAAGTTCAAGAGATACTCCTGAAGTGGAATCAACATAACTCAATAAAAACTGAATGAAATGTTGAGAAAGAAACAAAAGGTGACTTCCACATTTGGGGGCCAAATGAATTGAAAGATGGTAATACAATGAACCAAAAGAAAGGGTACAACCGTATCTGTTTTTCCTCCCTCAGGGAAAGGGGAAGTTGATTTATTTTGTTTGGAATGTGTTGAGTTTAAGTGTCTAGCAAGGAATTTATAACACTGAGGGAAACTCTAGGTAAAGGTGGAAACTAGTGGAGGGGAAGGAATTGGAAGTAATTTTTATGAAAATATTTACAACCAGGAGTAAGTATAAACTCAGGGGAGACACAGGTCAAAGGAGAAATCCCTACACTTAATATAAAGGCAGCAAGAATAGGATAATGGAGAAATAGTGGGGAAACAGAGAATTCATCAAAGGAAAATGAATGATCTAATGAGATAAGAAGAGAACTTGGAATGTATAGTGTCTTAGACCCAACAAGGAAGACTGATCCACTACTGGGTATCTGCCCAAAGGAAAACAAATCATTTTATAAAAAAGACACCTGTGCACACATGTTTATTGCAACACTATTGACACTAGAAAAGTCATGGAATCAACCTAAGGGTCCATCAGTGGTGGGTTGGTTAAAGAAAACATGGTACCTATACATCATGGAATGCTATGCAGCCATAAAAAAGAATGAATCATATTCTTTGCAGCAACATGAATGCAGATGGAGGTCATTAGTCTAAGTGAATTAATGCAGAAACAGAAAGTCAAATATCACTTATTCTCAGTTAGCAGTGGGAGCTAAACCATGGGTACACATGGACATAAAAATGGCAACAACTGACACTGGGGACCCCAAAAAGGGGACAAGGGCTGAAAATGATCTATTGGGTACTATGTTCACTATTTGGGTGATGAGTTCAATAGAAGTCTAAACCCCAGCACCACAAAATATCCCTATGTAACAAATCTTCATACATACCACCTAAATCTAAAAAACTTCTTAAAAGGGGGGAGATGGAAGAAAGAAGCATTGGTTAGCAGTGCCAAATAGCACTGAGCATTCCATTAGAATGAACGTGAAAAGAGGTCACTCGAGTAGGCAACTATTTGGAAAGAAGAGCTCTAAATGGACAACTGTATGAGAGGGGATGTTCCATGGTTGAAGGGCGAGCTGGACAGGTAGAAGTAAAATCAATGGCATGCACTACTGTGTTATGATGTGGCAAAGGCTTAAATGCAACCAAGAATGTGATGAAGCATTAGTGTATCAGGGAAGGAGGGTCAAAGAAAATCTTCCTAAGAAGAAGGACATAGGGTGGGAGGGGATGGTGGAGAGGAAGGGGCTGATGTTACAAAAGAAAATTCCAGATGGAAAAAGTTCCTAGAGAGAGGACAGTGGATGAGTTCAAGAGTTTGAGAGCCCAGCATGACAGGTGAGACTTGCAAAAAAAGTCTGCTAAGACAGAAATAAATGGCCAGGGGCAGTGACTCATACCTGTAATCCTAACACTCTGGAAGGCCAAGGTGGGAGAATTACTTGAGTTCAGGGGTTCAAGACCAGTCTGGGCAACATAGTGAAACCTTGCCTCTACTGAAAGTCAGAAAAATTAGCTGGGTGTGGTGGTGCATGACTGTAGTCCCGGCTACTTGGGATACTGAAGTGGGAGCATTACTTGAGCATGGGAGGTTGAGGCTGCAGTGAGCTATGACTGCACCATTGCACTCCAGCCTGGGTGACAGAATGAGACCCTGTCTGAAAAACAAACAAACAACAAAGAAATAAAACATAATAATATGGATGATATTTGAGTTGACAGGTAGAAAACCTGAAAATGGGTTAGATAAGGGAATTCCATGTTCTTAATCAAGTGAGAGTCCAGAGAGAGGGATAGTGTAAAGGACTAGAGACTCAAAAACAGTGAACATGGTATGAACAGCTGCCATGTGAAATAGAATACGACATGCATTATGGATGAAAAGACCATCTGAGGATGGGCTAAGGATGCTTGTGATGGCAACAGAGACCTGTCTGGAGTGGTCACTGCCATGATGCCGGCTGTGGTGGGGGAGGTGTGGCTAGGGCTGTTCATTCCATGGAGCCAGTGGGAGCTGGGAACAGGCAGGAGCCCCACCCCCTTCTGAGTTAGAGGGGTGAAGCCCCACCCTCACAGGCACAGATGCAGCCACCCAGCCATGGCTGCAGACCTGGGCATCCCTGTGATCTCGAGGACTGGTGTACTAGTCCGTTTTCATGCTGCTGATAAAGACATATCTGAGACTGGGTAATTTATACAGGAAAAAGGGTTTAATGGACTTATGGTTCCACGTGGTTGGGGAGGCCTCACAATTATAGCAGAAGGCAAGGAGGAGCAAGTCACATCTTATGTGAATGGTAGCATGCAAAGAGAGAGCTTGTTCAGGGAAACTTCCATTTTTAAAACCATCAGATCTTGTGAGACTCATTCACTATGAAGAGAACAGTGCAGGGAAGATCTGTCCCCATAATTCAATTACTTCCCACTGGGTTCCTCCCATGACACGTGGGAATTGTGGGAGTTACTATTCAAGATAAGATTTGGGTGGTGACACAGGCAAACCATATCAGCTGGGAAGCCCCCCTCCCTCCACAGGCTCAGAAGTGCCTTCTCCAACTGCCTGGCCTCTCCCCACTTCCAGTATCCGGTCTGATTTCACAGCAAAGTTGAGGTCAAGCCCAGATGCTGTCACGATCCAGCTGGGTGTGTGTGTGCTTGAGGCAGCACTGACACACCAGCCTCCTGCTGCCTCAGCCCCCTCTGGGCTTTGGGCACTGATGAGCATAGGAGGGAGGCCAAGGAGTGGGGCTGAGGGCAGCTCTGTGTGGGCCTGCAGGTTCCCCTTGGCGTAAACAGTCTGGGTGCCAATGGGCACTATGGATGACAGGTCAATGGCAGCAGGAGGCAGACAGGCTTCTGGGTGGAAAGGGGTGGGTCCCTGGTGAGGCCTCACCTTCAAGCCAGGGATGACCTGAGGCCAGGCTGTCCGTTCCACAGACTGCAGTGAGAACTAATGGTGCTTTTCCTTGGCCTGGCCATGGCCACCCAGGGACCAATCAGCAGGCACTTCCTCCCCTCTGAAGCCCATAAAAACCCTGGACTCAGCCAGATTTGGGCAGATGAAGGGACAACCTGCCTGTGGATAGGAGCTACCCATTCTGGGTTTCCTCTCCACTGAGGGCTGCACAGACGTCAGGATGACTTGCCTGTGGATAGGGGCTACCCACTCCAGGTCTCTTCTCCACTGAGGGCTGCACAGACATTGGGATGACCTGCCTGTGGAAGGGAGCTACCCACTGCAGGTCTCCTCTCCACTGAGAGCTGCACAGACATTTTGATTACCTGCCTGTGGAAAGGAGCTACCCATTTTGGGTCTCCTGAGAACTGTTCTGCCACTCAGTGAAGCTCCTCTCTGCCTTGCTCACCCTCCAGTTGTCTGTGTACCTCATTCTTCCTGGAGACAAGACAAAAACTTGAGATCCACTGAATAACAGCATTAAAAGAGCAGTAACACAAACAGGGCTGAAACATGCATCTCTGCTCACAACGTTGCAGATGACGAGAAGAAGAGAAGAGCTGCTTCCCTTTTGGGAGCCCAGACCCAGGGGCTCTCAGAGCCAGGGCTGTGACACCCTCTTTGGGATTCTGCAGTTCCTGGCATCTCCAAGCTTCAGGACACCACCATGTTCCCCTCGTCCAGATGGGAGTGCCTGCAGCAGAAGCTGCGTGCAGTACATCTGGTCCAGCCACAGCCTGGCATGGAGCTGGCACCTGTGTTGGCACCTGGAGCTGCCTGACCCACTGCAGCAGCCAGCATGCCTAGTTGCATGCAGTGGCTGGACCCCATACTCGCTCACCTACACACCCCTTGCCACTCCGCACCTGGCTTGCACTTGGCAAGTATGAGATCTGGGCTGGTAGCGCAAGCCAAGCACAACCTCCCAGGCCAAGTGGGTGAAATGAGCCCAGCAGGTGCAAGAAATACCCAGGCAGAAGGCGTCACTGGCCACAGAGGTTTCTGGCTGGTGAAGCAACATTCCAAGGATTCCATGACACTTGAATAGGTGGATGACCAATGAATGTTGAAAAATGAGTGTTAGGCATACATTATAGATACTGCAAACACTTTGATATATGTGTGTGTATTCATTATATTACAGTATGACCCTCCAAAGTGGCAAGTGTCCGTATGTCCACATTACAGAAGGGAAACTGAGCAAAAAATCGCAAAACTGGCAGCCATGGAATTTTTAACTTTTTTCATGTATATTTTTAGAAACAGGGTCTTGCTTTGTCACCCAGGCTGTAGTGCAGTGGTGCAATCCTAGCTCACTGCAGGCTTGAACTCCTGGCCTCAAGTAATCCTCCCACCTTGGCCTCCCAACGTGCTAGATTACAGGTGTGTGCCACTGCATCCAGCCCAGACATGGAGTTTTAAATGTAGGTTTGTCAAGCTTCAAGGACTATGTTCTCTGCCTCACTGTGAGACCAGAGAGTTGGGGAGATCTTGCCCAGGGAAGGAAGACTTGGAGAAGTATGAGGGTAAGAATGTGAGTGAGGCTTTGGCCCCTGGTACTCACAGAAGTGAGTTCTGCTCTGACCTTTTACTTTTCTTCTTTCACTCAACTCATTCAAACCCACTCCTGGTCCAGTTATAGTCTATTGAGCAATTTTCCTTGGTCACTTAATACTGTTCCTT
The DNA here is from genome assembly GCF_006542625.1 of Nomascus leucogenys. Classification (NCBI taxonomy): domain Eukaryota; kingdom Metazoa; phylum Chordata; class Mammalia; order Primates; family Hylobatidae; genus Nomascus; species Nomascus leucogenys. The sequence continues at coordinate 5,835,169 of NC_044406.1, read as the reverse complement.
ACATTATTGTTGTAATTGTTGTCATCATTATTGTTCCCTCATATGCACAGCTTTCTCCTTTTTTTCCCTCTAGATCCACGCTCTCTTCAGGAATATCCAATAGCAGTCATCAATTGAATTAACTGAAATCCTGGCTTGGGATCCACTTACATTTTAATGTACTGTCAGTCCAGTGGCTGTTGCAGGACAGCTGAGAACCTTATATTATAAATAAACCAACTAACACATAAAATGCATCAGGTACAGAATTCACATTTCCTTCAGTATAACATATAACTTAACTCTTCCACATGAATCTCTGATTTGTCACACAATATAGAGGCTGAGGGTGTGGCATCTGAGTCACACTGAAGAATGTGCCTTTCCTAGCCTCATTTTCCACATTTTAAAATGTAGCTAAAATACCTAATAATGCCCTTTGAGAAATAACAGAGTCAATATCCATAAAGTTTTTAGAATATGGTCTGGTACCTAGTAAACAGTCAGTGCATATTAGCTAATTTTTGTGTAAAGTGAGACTGTTGTTGTTTTTCTTGCGAAATCAGATACCCTCTTGAGGAAACCCAAGTTGGGCAAGAAGTGCACATTTTTATGAGAGATCATGGAAACGTCAGGAAATCCAGAGAAAGGAAACCAGGAACAACCTAGCACCCAAGGAACTAGAAATGAAGCCGTATATTTGCAGAATCACAGTGTTTCGGTTTGCACTCTCCCAGACATGTGGCTGACTCCATTTCTGAAGTTCCCAATTTCAAACTGCTGGCAAGAGATTGGACTGGCCCAGCTCCTGCATTCACAGCAAACCCCACAGGCCATAAACATCTTAGCAGCCTGTACATGTATCCATTATCTAATCCTATTCCAAGCTTCTCGTCACCTCATTCAGAAGTGAACATAGCTTCTGAATAGGGGCTTTGACAGGGGTCATTCTAGAAAAGTTCTAGGTAGAGTCATTACCTTGAAATACCTCTAGTGCAAGCTGCCAAGCATGAAATTTATAGCATCTCCACTTTCTGTTCTGCCATCATTTATTTGATGGTAGAGCATTTTATACAGTGCCTCAGAATAAATAAGGAGGAAGGAGGAACAGCCGTCTTTCCTCTGAGATATATTGGTTGGTATAGATGTCATATCTCAAGACAGCAACCAGTTTATTGCATCTGCTACTCCTCCAATTCATTTATAGTCCTAATGCGACTTACATTTGCCTTGTGACATGATGCTGGAGGTGCTTCCAAAGACAGTCTGTGCAAAGGAAGGAGGCAGGAAGAAGGGAGAAACAGGGCTGAGCCCCTCTGCAGAAGGGTCCTATCATCCTTATTCACCCAGGAAGAGACATGAGCCCTTTGCAAAAAGGATGCTTTCAATTCTGGAAGGGAAACTCCACGCATATTCATTACTTTCCCTCTTTGAATTACAGGAGCATAAATTGCAGAAACATAAGGAAGCATTTCTGCAGTTTTATGGAACATCGTACGAAGTTAAATATTTTTTCCCTTCCAGTAAAATAGTTTTGGGTATCCCTTGTCTGGGCGGTGATATCTTGAGTGACTCGTTTTAATTACAAAACACCTTACTTTTTTTTTTTTTTTTTTTGAGACAAGGTCTCACTCTGTTGCCCAAGCTGGAGTGCAGTGGCACCATCATGGCTTACTGCAGCCTCAAACTCCTAGGCTCAACTGATCCTTCTTCCTCAGACTCCCAAGTAGTTGGAATTACAGGTATGCACCACCAAGACCAGCTATATAATTTGTTTTATTTTTTGTAGAGACAAGGTCTTGCTGTGTTGCTGGTCTCAAACTCCTGGGCTCAAGCAATCCTTCCACCTTGGCCTCCAAAAGTGCTGGGATTACAGGGGTGAGCCACCATGCCTTTTATGTATGTCACCTTTCACCCAGCTGATCCATATGGGTTCTGTAGGCACCAGAGGTGCAACAAAGAAACAGTTCCAATGTTTAATTTCTGAGAAATATTTTAGCCCCCTTCTTAAAACCTTACAATGCTAGTCTCTTGAACCATAGCTCTCATTTTCAGCCGTAATAATTAACACATACAAAGGCATACTCACATACACAGACACATGAACACACACAAATTCGGACACACGCACAGACATAGGCACAAGAATATTAAAGAAACTGCAATTGCTAAACTGTAGAATAATATTTCACCCTGTCTCCCTCGTCTCCCCTACCACCTTCTGCCTAGAATTTCTTCCCTACTTTACCCACCCACTAAACACTAATACCCTCAAGTATCATAGGTTTTTCTCAGTTGTTAATTGAGAAAACTGTCACTCCCTCATGGATATAATATAAGAATAAAATGATGTAATATAAGCAAGACTGATGACATACCAGAATGTAAGGAAGCCATTACAATAGATATTGGCTTAACACTGGCAGCCTTTACTACCTGCAGTGTTAAGCCGACATCTATTCTGCATTTCTTTCACAATTATAGAACTTTTTTATTTGAGCATGTAGCTAGTCTGCTAAAGACTACATTTCCCAACCTCCTCTGTGGCTTGGTTGTGTGACTACATTTTAGCCAATGAGATATTTTATTTTGTATATCTTATTTTGTTTTTTAGATACAGAGTTTCGCTCTGTTGCCTAACACTCAGTGCAGTGGTGTGATTACAGGTCACTGAAGCCTCAAACTCCTATGCTCAAGTGATCCTCCCACCTCAGGCTCCTGAGTAGCTAGGACTATGGGCACGTGCCACCAACCTGGCTAACTTTTGAATATTTTTATACAGACAGAGTCTTACTATGTTGCCCATGCTGGTAACCAATAAGATGTTTTAAAAAGTTGAAATAACCTCATTTCCCAATTAGGACTTCCCTGAAAGAGTGGAAGAGAATTGGTCACATGGAGCAAGAACACTGGGGAGGTCATGGTGATGTTTTAGGTCAGATTAGGGCTAGGGTGAGGTAGGACATTGTTCAGCAAATATTTGCCTCTGTTTCTGGGGTAGGCAGAATTTTCACCATCATGACTTTCACTTCCTGGGGCTGCTCCTGTGGTTATAAGCAGGTTACATAGCAAAAAGGATTTTGCAGATGTAATTAAGGTTACTAATCAGTTGAATGTATCTTCCAAGTTATGATAACTTAAGTTGAATAACTTCAGCTGAATTAGTTGAACTTATCTTCTGACTGAATAAGATTACTCGAGCTCACTTAATAAGCTTCCTACTCAACTGGAGATTACCCTGGATTACCTGGTGGATTCAGTGTAATAACATGAGCTCTTAGAAGTAAGAAAAAGACATAGGATAATATCAGAGAGATTTGAAGTGTGAGAAAGGACTTGACCTTCCATTGCTGTTTTAAAGATGGAAGAACCTGGTTGGGTGTGGTGGCTAATGCTTGTAATCCCAGCGCTTTGGGAGGCTGAGGATTGCTTGAGCCCAGGAGTTTGAGACTAGCCTGGGCAACATGGAGAAACCCCACTTCTACAAAAAATGCAAAAGAAAAAAAAAATCAGCCTGGTGTGGTGGTGAACACCTGTAGTCCCAGCTACTCGGGAGGCTGAGGTGGGAGGATCACCTGAGCCTGGGGAGGACAAGGCTGCAGTGAGCCGTGGTCACACCACTGTACTCCAGCCTGGGTGACAGTGTGAGATCCTGTCTCAAAAAAAAAAATTAAGATGGAGGAACCCATGTGGACAGTGTGAGAAGTAAAATAATTCTGCCAATAATCATTGATCTTGGCAGAGAACCTTCAGCTCCAGGTGAGACCAGAAGTCCTAGATGATACATAAATTTCATTCTGGTAAGAACTGGAGCAGAGATCCCAGTTAAGCTCCTCTGCATTTCTGGCTTACAGAACTGAGATAATAAATGGGTATTGTTTTAGACTGCTACGTTTGTGGCAATTCATTACACAGCAATAAAAATCTAAGTAGTACAGTCTCCCTCAAGCTCCATGAGACTATACTTCACTGACACATGGTCTGACCAAATAAATGTAGACAGAAATGACACTTACAGGCTTAAATCTGAAAAGGAGCTTGTGTTTCTTCTTGTCCTCTGGGTGCTCTGTCCTCTGCCTCCAAGCTTGGCCCTGAATGTTACACATGGAGTAAAGCCACGATAGATGACTCCCAGAAAAAAATGAGCATGAGAAGCAACATGTATTTTTATGCATTGAGTTAGAGGCTAGCTTATTATGCAGCATTATTGTGGAAATAGCTGACTGACACATGGACATGTTCAAGCCAAAGCCTGTGGGACCTCAGCCAGAGTTGATATACTCCTTTGAAGGTCTATGCCTGTGGTCCTCCTGCCCACAGTATTCAACAGAAGAAAGCGCTAGCATCAAAGAGGTTAAGACCAAAGACCACCAATAACTGCCTCCAAATCAAGAAACGACAATAGAATGAAAATAAACCCATGCAAGTAAAGGTCAGTTCTGAAACACATCCATCGAACTCCATATATTCAGAAATACTTTTAAAACTAAATACTAATTTGTGTAAATGCTTACATAAATTAATCACATGACATATGACTAAGAAATTTGACTGCATTTTGAGTCACCAAAATGATCAAGTTCTTTCATTTAAGAATCTACATAGAGTTGAGTTCCTCTGTGACATGTCTGGTGGTTCAGTAAGTCAATAACAACCAGTTATTTAATTCATGATGCCAGCATCAATAAGTTAGCTCACATTCATTCTACTTCACCTTGGAAAATTTACACCTTCTTCAGAACATCAAGCCTTGTGAAAACTGTTTGCAAAATGCCAAACAGCTCAGACAATAAGGGAATAATTAACCAATCAATTTGAATGACACATAAGAGCAAACACACACAAATTATTTTGTCCTTTTTAAGGCTTTACTTATAAAGCTAAAGTTTATTTATCATTGACAAACCACCAAGTATCTAATGTCTTGGATAACTGAAAGCTATGTTATATATCTTTTGGAATAAGTAATTTTAATTAGGCCAAGGCCCTGTTCCTGTGATTATCCTTGTAGATGGGTTAAAGTTATTTTAAGCCTGTACTATCCGCAAAAAAAAAAAAATCAGATTTTGCCTTGTGGCTCCAGTCTATTTATTCCTAGAACTAGCTATGTCTGCATTTTCATTTTTTTATTGCCAAAAATCTACCTTTCCAAATATACCAATGTATCACTTGGGGTCTAGAACCTGTGGAAAGCCTAGAATCTGCTAACACAGGAAATTCCATGAGCTACTTTGTTTATTTCAGGGTAGCCTAAAGAAAGATAAGACATCGTCCTCTAAAAAAGAAGTGGATACAAATGTTGATGACATCAAAGCAGTCACTTATAAAGTGAGATTTTTAGGTCAATGAAAAATTACACAAATATATTGGATATATACATTTAGACCATGATGATTCTTATGGAATAATTTCTTATAAGGTAGTCATTTTTATGCAGGCAATTCAGACTATACTGAATGGCAGCTGAGCTCAGTAATGGTATCTAGAGTGATTTGCACCTCAGATAAGAGAGAGTCCAAAAATACATGCTTCTTTCAAAGGTCATGTTAGCTACTCAGTTTTTAAATAATTTTATCTAGATTGCTTTGCAAAAGTCATTGCATCTTAGGTAAGAGACATAAAGAGTTTCTGATAAATGCCCATGTAGAAATGGGGACAAGAGAGTTACAGGAGCTAGTGAGAATGAGAATGAATACAGGGGATTAATTTCCATTCGAAGGGACAAGTTTAACTATAGTGGGGCAAATTCTCAGCTGAGTTTAAACTATAAAGCCAAACTGGAGGAGATAAGTAAAGTTTGGATTGAAAGTTTGAGAATAAGGTTAATTATTCAGAGCCAGGTTGAGAAAGATCCCCCAAAAAAGAGTGGCCAGAAATCTGTGCACTTGAGGCTGTCAGTTAGAGCTGGGATAAGCTGGTGTATTAGTCTGTTTTCATGCTGCTGATAAAGACATACCCTGAAACTGGAAAGAAAGAGGTTTAATAGACTTATAGTTCCACATGGCTGGGGAGGCCTCACAATCATGGCAGAAGGCAAGGAGGAGCAAGTCACGTCTTACATGGATGGTGGCAGGCAAAGAGAGAGAGTTTGCGCAGAGAAACTCCCGTTTTTAAAAACATCAGATCTCATGAGACTTCTTCACTACACACAAACAGCACGGTAAAAACCCACCTCCATGATTCAATTATCTCCCACCAGTTTCCTCCCATGACACGCGGGAATTGTGGGAGTTACAATGCAAGATGAGATTTGGGTGGGGACACAGCCAACCCATATAATTCCACCTCTGGCCCCTCCAAATCTCATGTCCTTACTTTTCAAATCCAATCATGACCTCCCAATAGTCCCCCAAAGTCTCTACTCATTTCAGCATTACCTCAAAAGTCCACAGTCCAAAGTCTCACTGAGACAAGGCAAGTCCCTTCCACCTATGAGTCTGTAAAATCAAAAGCAAGTTAGTTACTTTCTAGATACAATGGGGTATAGGTATTGGGTAAATACAGCCATTCCAAATGGGAGAAATTGACCAAAACAAAGGGGCTATAGGCTCCATGTAAGTCCAAAATCCAGTGGGGCAGTCAAATCCTAAAGCTCCAAAATGATCTCCTTTGACTCGATGTTTCACATGCAGGTCATGCTGATGCAAGTGGTAGGTTCCCATAGTCTTGGGAAGCTCTGCACCTGTGGCTTTGCAGGGTACAGCCTCTCTCCCAGCTGCTTTCACAGGCTGGCATTGTCTGCGGCTTTTCCAGGTGCATGGTGCAAGCTGTCAGTGGATCTACCATTCTGGGGTCTGGAGGACAGTGGCCCTCTTTTCACAGCTCCACCAGGCAGTGTTTCAGTAGGGACTCTGTGTGGGGGCTCTGACCCCATGTTTGCCTTCCGCACTGCCCTAGAAGAGGTTCTCCATGAGGGCCCCACTTCTACAGCAAACTTCTGCCTGGGCATCCATGAGTTTCCATACCTCTTCTGAGATTTAGGCAGATGTTCCCAAATCTCAATTCTTGACTTCTGTGCACTCGCAGGCTCAATACCATGTGGAAGCTACCAAGGCTTGGGGCTTCCACCCTCTGAAGCCATGGCCAGAGCTCTATGTTAGGCCTTTTCAGCCATGGCTGGAGCAGCTGGGACACAGGGCACCAAGTCCCTAGGCTGCACACCACATGAGAACCCTGGGCTTGGCCCATGAAACCACTATTTCCTCCTAGGCCTTCAGGCCTGTGATGGGAGGGGTTGCCGTGAAGACCTCTGACATGCCCTGGAGATATTTTTCCCATTGTCTTGGGGATTACCAATCGGATCCTCGTTGCTTATGCAAATTTCTGCAGCTGGCTTGAATTTCTCCTCAGAAAATGGGATTTTCTTTTCTATCACATTGTCAGCCTGCAAATTTTCTGAACATTTACACTCTGCTTCCCTTATAAAACGGAATGCCTTTAACAGCCCCCAAGTCACATCTTGAATGCTTTGCTGCTTAGAAATTTCTTCTGCCAGATATCCTAAATCATCTCTCTCAAGTTCAAAGTTCCACAAATCTCCAGGGCAGGGGAAAAATGCCACCAGTCTCTTTGCTAAAACATCACAAGAGTCACCTTTGCTCCAGTTCCCAACAAGTTCCTCTTCTCCATCTGAGACCACCTCAGCCTGGATTTCATTGTCTATGTCATTATCAGCATTTTGGTCAATTTCATTCAACAAGTCTCTAGGGAGTTCCACACTCTCCCATATTTTCCTGTCTTCTTCCAACCCCTCCAAACTGTTGCAACCTCTGCCTGTTACCCAGTTTCAAAGTTGCTTCCACATTTTCAGATTTCTTTTTAGCAGCACCCCACTCTACTGGTACCAATTTATTGTATTAGTTTGTTTTCATGCTGCTGATAAAGACATACCCGAGACTGGGCAATTTACAAAAGGAAGACGTTTATTGGACTTACAGTTCCACGTGGCTGGGAAGGCCTCACAATCATGTTGGAAGATGAAAGGCAAGGAGAAGCAAGTTACATCTTACATGGATGGTGGCAGGCAAAGAGAGAGAGAGCTTGTGCAGGGAAACTCCCATTTTTAAAACCATCAGATCTCATGAGACTTATTCACTATCATGAGAACAGCATGGGAAATACCTGTCCCCATGATTCAATTACCTCCCACCAGGTTTCTCCCAGGACATGTGAGAATTGTGAGAGTTACAATTCAAGATGAGATTTGGGTGGGGACACAGCTATGAGCTGGATAGGATAGAGTTGGCCAGAGATTCCAAGCAAAGGAAGGATTTGGAGCAGCGGATGGCTATAGTACACAAGTCCAGGGAGCACTGTTCATATTGCATTAAATGGTGGGCCCCATAGTGGAGTATTGTTCACATGGGCAAAGTGAAATAGGCTTATTGGACTTGGGGTGGCATTCTGTTGGGGTTCAGGTTCAAGTCAGATACAAAATGCACATTCTGGATAGAAGAGTACACTCTATATCTTAGAACCGAGGGAAAACTGAATGAGTTCACCTAGGTGGCCAGCTTACAGTTCAAGTGTCATCACTCGGTGTGTATGCTTATTATGAGTTAAAACCTTATTTTTTATGTATGTAAGAGTTAATACTACTTTCAGAGCAATTTTACATGCATAGCAAAACTGTGTGAAAGGTATAGACATTTCCTCTATATCCCTTCCCCAATTCATGCACAGCCTCCCCCATCATCAACTTCATTCACCAGAGCAGTGCATTTGTTACAACTGATGAACCTACATCGACACATCATCATCACCACCATCTACATTAGGGCTCACTCTGGGTGTTGTACATTCTATGGGTTTGGACAAATGTATAATGACATGGATCCACCATTATATAATGTCACACAGGGTAGATTCACTGTGTTCTACCCTAAAAATCTTCTGTGCTCCACCTATTCACCCCTCCTTCTTCCCCCTGGCAACTACTGATTTGTTTTTTACTGTTCTCATAGTTTTCCCTTTTCCAGAATGTCCCATAGTTGAAATCATACAGTATGAGCCTTTTGAGACTGGCTTCTTTCACTTAGTGATATGCATTTAAGTTTCCTCCATGCCTTCTTGTGGCCTGACAGTTCATCTCTTTTAGGTGCTGAATAATATTCAGTTGTCTGGATGTACCACTCATCCACTCATCCACTGATTTACTGAAGGACATCTTCATTGCTTCCAATTCACCATTGTGAATAAGGTTGCTATAAACATCCGTGGCCAGGTTTTTGCATGGAAATAAGTCTTCAACTCCTTTGGGACAACTCCATTTTTAAGTTGCCTTTACAACCTTGGGCAGAGAAGGAAAAATGGGCAGTGAGTGCTGGTCTGGACTAAATGTTGCAGAGATTGAGGGGGACATAACCTTCACTGTGCCCAGAGAAGATGAAAGATTCCTGCTAAGGTGTCAGGCACCATGCTGTGCACTTTGGATACAAACATGAATAGAAATTGGTCCCTTTCTGAATGAGCTGGCAGTTTAAAACACATCTAGTTGAAATCATCTGTTACAAAAGATATAACGGGTTCCAAGGTGGAAGCGAGTTTTATAGAGAGGAGATGATGGAGCTGAGACCTCTAAGATAAACTGTGGTTCATAATTTTGGGACTGTAACTAAGGTGCGTAGAGAAGGGAGCATTCAAAGCAGGAAGAGTAGCTGGAATACAGACATGGGAATTTGTCCAACAAGGCAAACTAAAGAAAGTGCCATCAACACTCCAGGAATCCATCCTAAAGATGGCATAGAAGTTGGATAATTTTGCAATGACGGCACTCTAGAGAGTCCATTTTGAATAACTGATGGCAAAAGAAATTTACTTTTTAAAATTAATTAAATTTTTAGAGACAGAGTCTTACTTTGTTGCCCAGGCTGGAGTGCAGTGGCACAATCTCAACCCACTGCAACCTCAACCTCCTGGACTCAAGTGATCCTCCTGCCTCAGCCTCCTGAATAGCTGGAACTACAGGTACACGTCAGCACACCAGGCTAATTCTTCTATTTTTCTTTTTTTTTTTTTTTTTTTTTTTTTGAGATGTAGTCTTGCTCTGTCGCCCAGGCTGGAGTGCAGTGGTGCAATCTCAGCTCACTGCAACCTTCACCTCCCAAGTAGCTGGGATTAGAGGTGCCTGCCACATTTTTGTACTTTTAGTAGATACGGGGTTTCACCATGTTGCCCAGGCTGGTCTCAAACTCCTGGGCTCAAGCCATCTGCCCGCCTCAGCCCCCCAAAGTTTTGGGATTACAGGCATGAGCCACCATGCCCAGCCTACTTTATCTTTTTTAATTGAAATGGTGGATTTCATTTTTTAAAAATTCAGAGACAATTCACATCCCATAATATTTAGCATCTAAACCTGGACAATTCAGTGGTTTTTCTATCACAAAATTGTGCAACCAGCACCAACACCTAATTTCAGAATATTTTCATCCCTGGAAAAAAAAACCCTTTACCCATGAGAGGTTGCTCCTTATCCCTCCTCCCTCCAGCCTCTGTCAAAGGCTATCTCTCCTTTCTGTTTCTATGGGTTTGCCTGTTCTGAACATTTCATATAAATGGATCCTAGATGTTGTGTTTCCTTATATCAGGCTCTTTTATTGAGCATTATTTTCCACATTTATCCATGTATTATACGTATCAGGGCTTCATTCCCTCAGAGAAAAGATTTCTTTGTACTAGGCAACTCCATATCAGGTCAAACACAGATAAATACACCAGCATTAGGAATGAGGATTCCCTGGAGCTCCAGCCACACTCCGCTCCCTCTGCTGCCTGCTAGAGAACCCACGGGCTGCTGTTTTTCCAGCCACCATTCAGTGGGAGAATACAGGCTTGCACCAGGGTAAGCTCAAGGTAAGCTCAAATGCCAACGAGCACACTCTTCTTACTGAGATCCCACCGTTGTTCCCAGGGGATGCAACAAGCCTTTGGCTAATTTCCAGAGTTCTGTAAAAGTTATTTCTGACAACTTTCTCTAGCTTTATTATTGATTTCACAGAGAAGAGAGTTTTTGGAAGTCCTAATTTGCTATGTCAACTTCATCTCCTTTTGATAAGACTTTTAACTTTATGAAGTAGATTGTAAAACTGGCCACAGAATCTTCCCTCGTTTGCATGCATATTCTTTTTTGTTTTTTTCTTTTGTTTTGTTTTGTTTTGTTTTGTAATGTGCCTTTGCAGCTACTCCCTTTAAGAGTTGTCTTTATATCTACCCTTGCAGCTGGGCTTAGCCAGGTGACTTGTTTGGGCTCTAGAGCAAGCAGACACAAGCATAGATTTGCAAGGTATCTGCACACTGGGCTTGTCCTCTCTTGCTGATCTTGGAACCACTAGAATTATAGCCTTGAGGACTGGCTGGGCTAGCCTGCTGGAGAATGAGAGAACCACATGCAGAGAGGCCCTAGGTGTTCCTGCCTTTCCAGATGAGGCCGTCATAAACCAGGTAGCCCAGTTGTTCATCAACCAGTGTCAGATGTTGAGGCAGGCCCAGCCAAAGTCATCTAAGAAAAACCACTCAGCTGAACCAAAATGTCAACCCACAAGACCAGCAGTTAAATATGTGGGTATAGCATTAGGCCACTAAGTTTTGAGATGGTTTGGCACACAGAAGATACCAATATGGTTTATGTCTTTATTAAATTTAACTCCTTTACTATTTACCTTTATGAAAATATATATACTTTGAAGAAACACATTGCCATAGCAATTTATGCAGTATATCACGAAACATTAAAATCCTTATTTTCTGTTCATGGACGACAATCCAAAATTTTAAAATATCATGACCACGATTGTGTTTGAAGATAGATAAAATGGTGACAATTATTGACGCTTGGGAATAAAGTTGTGGGGATTCAATACTACATTCTTTCTATTTTTGTGTTTGTTTGAAATTTTCCACAATAAAATATTTTTCTTAAAAATATGCCCAGCGATTACAATGCACTCTTTCTATCTTGTACTCTATTTGAAAGCACATAGATGAGTTTAGGTTTTAAAATTAAATTTTCATGGGAGTCTCTCTCAAAAAACATGCCTTAGATTATTTTATTTTAAGTTTTCATTCCAAATTGCTGAGGCTTCAATGGGCAGAGTGAAAGCATTTTCCTTTCAGCATGAGCACAGTGCAATTCCATGCAAATTATAAATAAATGATCTATACTATTATCACATTTAATATAAAAATGCAAAATGCAAAGAGTCTCCTGTAGTGGTTCATGTCATATTTTAGTGTTTGATGAAGCTGCCTTGCTTTTGTAACATCTAAGGTATTGGCAACTAAAATGGACCACAAAGTAATCAGAGAACTGAGGTCCACGCTGAAAAGAACTCTGTTCTTCTGCCAAGATAAAAGAAAATCTAGGGCAATGTTATTAACTCCCTAAATTGGCAAATCCATATTTTATGGTTCAGAAAAATATTCATTGACCAAGCAGGAAATAGCCTAGAGTACTATTTCAATTTGTATTTATCCTTACACACTACAGTTAAAACAGGAGGAAAGATACATCACATGAGTGTTAATATGGTCCTGCTGAAAACATTTTGTAATTGGGTAATCCTCTCTTATTGGCATAATTAAAATGTGTTATGTAAGATAATTGCATTTAATCACAATAATGCCTTAAAATTCAGCCACCTCTGTCTTCACCATCTACCCTTCTCAGACACTAGAGTGACTTTTGTTATGGAACTGAATTGTTTTGTGTTGAAACTTAATCCTCAAAATTGGTGACACAAGGCAATGTGAATTTGCAGAGTCTAATCCTTTTCCCTCCATCGTATGCACATTTCTGTGGTTATAGTGTAAAAGGGCGAGATTGGAAGCTTAGCCACAGAGGTTAGTCTCTCGATGTACAACAGAAGGAAAGAGGACAGATCTAACTCCATGCTTCTTATTAAAGGTTTCAAAATGGATGGGCAGTAGTAAGTGTCTTCAGCACTCACAGAGTGCACATTAACATAGCTGCCTGGGCCGAAGCAAAAATAGGTTTGTCATTGCCATTATATTCCAGAAAGGACATCAAGTCATCTAGCTGTTAGGGACATCGCTCATTGCCAAATCTCATTGAAAGATAATCCAAGAGCATTGTCATTTTCTAGAATAAATCTCTGCATCTCCAAAAGGGATTTCTCTTATTTTTAGAAAACTTCTGTGGAGCAGAGAGGCGCCGAGATGAACTTTTGCAGAGAAATATGTATTTTTATGCCATGGTAAGTGATGAGCTGACATTACATCTCTGCACATTTTAGACATACAAGACAGTGAGGGGTGAGGATCTGAAATTCTGGTTCTTTTCTCTGCCCTGGAGCTTAAATAGTGGTTAGGACTGAATGATTCATCAAGCACTTTCTTATGCATTATCTAAGATAGTTGAAGATAGACTATTACAGGGTAATTGTCACCCTGAGACTGATAGCATGTTGGTTCTCTCACCCTCTATTTTATCTTTAAGATAACTGCATCATAAACATACGTGGATGACTAAAGTTTGCCTACGCGTCTCCTACTAATCTTTCTCTTGCCTTTCCATTCCCTTCTCCCATTTTGACACAGAAGTCCTTGTCTCATTTGGGGCTGGTAGCTCTCTTCTAAGTGTCATCACTGTTGAATTTCATGAACTTTACACAAAAGGAGCCATTATAACCCTGGCAGAGCTTTAACATTGCTTTGCTGTGATGGAAATAATACCATAAAATTTTAAATATGCTTCCCCACACAAGTTACCCTTTAAAGCATTGTCATGGAAAATAATAGCACTATATAATTTTTTAAACACCAGAATTCACTCAGCATGACTGGGATGAAAAAAAGGCAAACAATTTAAATGAGAAAGGGTCAAAAGACCATTTACTTGCATTCAAAGCACTAATAAGTAGGACGCACACGAATATTATTGTTCCTACTAGATATTATTTTCACTTTAAAAGGATTGTCAAAAAATTTAACATACAATTAAGTAGGATTAAATATTTTAAACACATTTAAAGTGACATTAAAATGCACGGCTTCCTATAGTTGTTAAAACAAAGGGATCTGAAGTTGTACAACCCTTCAGTTTCCATGTGGCATAAGATGTTACCAAATGAAGTGCCATTCACCTCCCTAAGATTCACTCGGTAAAAGTTAGTAGATGTGTATATTTCTGAAGATACAGTGAATCTCAGCATTAGTGTTGTTTTGTTTTTACCTGGCCCGAAGCCATTCTCATTTTTCCTTTCCTCCAACTATCTGAATTATTTTTCCAAGTCTGATTAAGCCTCGGATATTCCATGGTCCAAAATATCCCAGGATCCTTTAGCTATAAACTCCCTGAGGGATAAAAATGGGAAATGAAATATTTTGCAAAATGCAATACTCATTCCTTTGCAGAAACAGAATGGTAACATACGTTGCTCAGAATGAATGTATCTAGGCTGCAGGAAAAATATCCAAATCTCAGTGCCTTCAGCAACGAAGCTTGCTTTCTTGCTCACACTGTGTATTACTCCTAAGTTATCTGGACTCTGTTTGGTGTCATCTTAACTCCGAGACCAGCCAGAGGGAGCAGCCTCTGTGTGGGATGTTGAGAAAGTGCTGGTGACAGATGCTGTAGCTCTGAAGCAGCCTGTGACATGTCTCCTCACAGCTCACGAAGGGCCGGAAACCTTTAGCAGACAGTGTGGTGATGCCCAGAGAACAGCAAACCAACAGATAACCACAAAACCATGTGCTGTTTTTTCCCTCAATGCAATACGTCAACTCTTGGTGAATTTTAGCTCTATTTTAATGATCTGTACACTCGGATTACCTTTTTCACTCCAGAATGCCTCATGTCAATACATTAGTTCATAGATTCATCCATGGGTTTTACAAACCGTACTTCTGTGTCCCTTGCTAGAAAAATCAAGGTAGTCAGTTGTGTCCATTACTTACATATCCATCTATTTTTGCAACATCGCTATCTAATGGATATTGCTACATATGGTGGCACAGGTTGTGCACTGCACAAATTTAGAAAATGTTCTTCCCACTGCAGATTATGTTAATGCTGCCTCCTGGAGTTGTGCAGTACACAGCATGCACAGTCATATATGAAGGTCATGAATCTATCCATTTCCTTTTTTATTAACCAAAAGAGCATTCCATAAATCTAAGCATAAAGCAACGTATGTACTGTTGTTTTGTGCCTGGATCCTTCTATGTAAGAGGACAATAATAACAGCTATCTAACAGATGTACAGTGAAGATTAAATAGACGAATCCACTGAAGCATTTAGAACCATGTCTGGGATCCATGAGACTCATCAACTACCACCCATATCCCTGCCTGTAACACCTGCACGTGGACCCAGACACTGCCCTCTTCTTCCCTTCAGTGCAATGGGATGTGCTACAGAGCTCACTTTGTCTCTGCCCCGATGTGACAATGTGAACAGCTCTCCCTGATACAAGCTCTAATGGATGGCCTGTCTGATCAGCTTTCCCTTAGTAGTTACTGACCCAATGCATTTCCCTTGTCTGATAAAATGCCACCAGTGCCCTTTACTGAATTATTTCAAGCTCTGACTTTCCCCAGCCTTTTCCTATGGTACCTGTCACCTTCATGCACATCAGCCTGAGAGGCACCAGACAAGGGTACTTTCAAACCTTGCTGCAGAATGCCTTCAGATATTAACGCAGAGCCTACACTTTGCATTAACGGCATAGTTTACAACTTGACTTTGAAAGAAAAGCACAAGATGCAAGAATCTCATGAACTAATTAGAAATATTAAACACGAGTTACATGGTATTATTTCAAAGGTTGCTGAAATAGTGTGGCTTTAAATATTGTGTCATTGTTTAATATTTTGCTAAGACTAAGATCTGATCAACAAAACTAAAATATTGCATCTACTAGAGTACTGCACAGGTACTATTTTAAAAAGTATTTCAAAAGTGACAAAGTTTATAGGGAATTCAAATAATATATTATAAAAACATATTCATTGGAAAATTCAAAATTTTCAAATGCCATTAAAAACATCATCTTTCCATATGTGTAATATATTTTGAAATCTATTATCCTCATAGAATCCAGTGAAACAAAATGCAATATTTCAAAAAGAACCTCAATATTTAGTAATCATAGTAATAATTATGTTTGTTGCTCAGATTAATCAACTCTGCATTTTCACTCATTTATACTAGAATTGCAGAATCACTTATAATCAATCCTGGGCCACAATTAATTGATGGTAGACTTCACTATATTTTTATCTTTAAGTTTATCTGACTTCCACCTCCACACAGCTGATAGCCTTTAAAGAATTAATGCACATGACTTCTATTTAAAACAGTACCAGTAAATCAAAGCATCTTTTTGAAATCCAAAGAACTATCATAAAATGTTTGCAGCTTGCACTGTGCACCTGGAAAAGCCACACACACTCCACACCAGCCCATGAAAGCAGCCAGGAGGGAGGCTGTATCCTGCAAAGCCACAGGGGCAGAGCTGCCCAAGGTCATGGGAGCCCACCTCTTGCATCAGCATAACCTGGATGTGAGACATGGAGTCAAGGGAGATGATTTTGGAGCTTTAAGATTTAATGACTGCCCTATTGGATTTCGGACTTGTATGGGGCCGGTAACCCCTTTGTTTTGACCAATTTATCCCATTTGGAATGGGTGTGTATTTACCCAATGTCTGTATCCCCATTGTATGTAGGAAGTAACTAACTTGCTTTTGATTTCACAGGCTCATAGACAGAAGGAACTCTCCTTGTCTCAGATGAGACTTTGGACGTGGACTTTTGAGTTAATGCTGGAATGAGTTAAGACTTTGGGGGACTGTTGGGAAGGCATGATTGTGTTTTGAAATGTGAGGACATGAGATTTGGGAGGGGCCAGGGGCAGAATGATATGGTTTGGCTGTGTCCCCACTGAAATCTCATCTTGAATTGTAGTTCCCATAATCACCACATGTCATGGGAGGGACCCAGTGAAAGGTAACTGAATCATGGGGGGTGGTTACCTCCATGCTGTTCTTGTGATAGTGAGTTCTCATGAGATCTGATGGTTTTATAAGGGACTTTTCCTCCCCTTTGCTCTGCACTTCTCCTTGCTGCCACCATGTGAAGAAGGACATTTTTGCTTCCCCTTCCATCATGATTGTAAGTTTCCTGAGGCCTCCCCAGCTCTGTGGAACTGTGAGTCAACTAAACGTCTTTTCTTTATAAATTACCCAGTCTTGAGTACGTCTTTATTAGCAGCATGACAACGGACTAACATATTACCGTTCATCCCTTAGGCCCTCCTCTGAGCTCTTATCTCAATTTTCTGTATTCAATGACAACAAGCAGAGTATCCATAGAGCAGCAGTTCCCAAACTTTTTGGCACCAGGGACTAAAGGACAATTTTTCCACAAACTGGGGGTGGCGGATGGTTTTGGGATGATTCAAATACATTACATTTATTGTGCACTTTATTTCTATTATTACTACATTCTAATATATAATAAAATAATTATACAACTCACCATAATGTAGGATCAGTGAGAGCCCTGAGCTAGTTTTCCTGCAACTAGACAGTTCCATCTGGGGGTAACAGGAGACAGTGACAGATCATCAGGCATAAGATTCTCATAAGGAGCGCACAACCTAGATCCCTCGCATGTGCAGTTTACAATAGGGTTCTTGCTCTTATGAGAATCTAATGTGGCTGCTCATCTGACAGCAGGTGGTGCTCGGGTGGTAACGTGAGTAATGGAGAGAGGCCGTAAATATAGATGAAGCTTTGCTCACTTGCCCTCCGCTCACTTCCTGCTTTGTGTCTCAGTTCCTAACAGGCCATGGACTGGTAGTGGTCTGTGGCCTGTGGGTGGGGACTCCCACCATAGAGGATTATGCAGGAAACTTATGGCCAGGCCCGAGTGGCTCATATGGTGCCAACATTACTATAAGGGAAATAGGAAAATATCATCTTGCTCAGCACTCACTGAGATGAATCTGTATATTTGAATCATGAGATAGTTTCTATCCCAAATGTAACAACCATTGGGCCCTGCCCACTGGAGAATACGCATATCTTTGTAAATATGGTACTTTGTGTATTTATTTTTGCATCCATTGTTAAATTAGTATAAATATTGACAAGCAATTCAAAGTACCTATTTATAAAAACATGTTCATTAACATTCTTACCTTTAGAAAAACACTACAATCCCCATGTATAATTTAGTTTGAAACCTTAGATCCTCATATACTCAGTGAAGCAAATTTTATATCCCAGACCTCAATATAAAAGTGACTGTGTTTGCTTATTGTGTAAAGTATATGTAAGAAATTATACAATTTGCTACTTTGAAGATGTATTTGCCAGGTAAGATAAACTTACCATGGCCAGGCGCAGTGGCTCACACCTGTAATCCCAGCACTTTGGGAGGCCAGGGTGGGTGGATCACCTGAGGTCAGGAGTTTGAGACCAGCCTGGCCAACATGATGAAACCCCATTTCTACTAAAAAATACAAAAATTAGCCAGGTGTGGTAGTGCACACCTATAGTCCCAGCTACTCAGGAGGCTGAGGTGGGAGAATCGCTTGAACCCAGAAGGTGGAGTTTGCAGTGAGCCAACATTGCACCACTGCACTCCAGCCTGGGCGACAGAGTGAGACTCTGTGAAAAAAAAAAGATACACTTACCAAAAAATCCTTTAGAGGATTTGAACTTAATGAGTAGAACCATTCTCAGATGAACCCCCAAATTTGAGGGTCTCCTATATGGAAGGCCTATGAAGTTCTTAGAAAACTGATACATAGTTACATGGCAATGTTTCCTTTTCAGAAAGACATGGATAGTTTTTAAGCTGCTTGCACTCTAACAAGGAAAGCTGATGTTTCCTTCATTGGAAAGGCTCCCATTAAAATAATACCCGACAAAGTAAAATACTGGTATATTACAATTACTTTATTCAGATCTATTACACAAAGAGATGGCATTAAGTAACATTGGCTTGAGTGATCTCTTGCAACACAGAACAGGTTCACGGTGTCGGAAAACCAAGAATGCTCAGGGCCTCAGAAAGCTGAGCTCTAAAGACCCTGCACAGTCATGCTGTCCCAATAGGTTTCATGTTGTCATGGATGATGTCAAAGAAAAAAATTTTTCAATGCTACCTATTAAAGCACAGTAAGACTTTATTCAGGACCATGTTGATGGGTACAGGGACCACAGCAATGGGGACTTGTAGTAGGGGAGAGAGACTGGACTCAGCTCTGAATACACCATGGAAAACTGGGGATTTATAGACAGGGAACAGGGTGAGGGGCAGTGGATGGAAGATTACCAAGAGGAAACATCAAGGAGCATTCAGCTAAACCAACCTAACAGGATTCTAGCTGAAGGCAGGCCAGGTGACCAGACATCACCTGGGGGTTGGTGGAGGCTGAGAAGCCTGATCAGATACTGAGGTTGAACAGATATGGGGGGGGTTAGGTGTTCTTGCGAAACTGACTTAACAGACTTCTTGCCAAAACTGGATTTTACAAGGAAGTGCCCAGATTGGGCCTGGGAGAAGGTTGAGGAGCTTGGCTAAAGTTTGGCCAAGTGGAGAATCTTTGTCCATGAAGCCTCGGATGGATGTGAGGTCCGTAGAGGTCAGACAGCTATGATTTAAGAGGTTTTGAGCATTTGCATGACACATCCCATTCTCTAGGCATTAAAGAGAAGGCAACAAGGCTTTAGCTTTTGGAAGTCTCCATGTAATCAACACCTTTCCTCCTGGGCATGTTGGCTCCCTATGGCCACACACTCGCCAGCAGCCTCTTTATGGACACTTTTTGTCATTTTATGAGAATAGCTCAATCGAATGAGAGCCGATCCTAGTCCCAATACCATGCCCTTCTCACTCCAACTTCTTACTGCTTCGGGGTTTGTTCTGACACTGGTTTGGTTTTCCGAAGGAATCCAGTTGAAACAAAGAGAAGAGAGAATAATATTTTTCAAATCAAATTTCTGCCCCAGGTATTTGTAGAGCAAAGCAGCTGCTTCACCAGGCTAGAGTCCCTTCCCCAGGGCCCAGTAAGACTGTCATGGGCCACAAATGCAAAACATATTAAATATATTTTAATATATAAATATATAAAGTAAAAACATATTAACATACTATTTTATGACTATGTTGGTGCAAATACCAATACGATTTCCAATCCCCAATGTTCATTTTCTTTTCTTCTGATTATAAAATAAATTAAAACATTTTTGTAGGCCCCTAAAAAGGCCTTAGAGAGTGTGCCTGATGGGTAATAATCAGGCCTTTTCCCGCTCTCGGATCACGGAGGTCGGAGCTATTTTCTGTCTTATTCTTCTTTGCATTTCTCAGCCTCTCTCTTGAGCTAAGAAAGTTGATGAATCTTTGCAGAACTGGGTATTCCCCATTGCTTGACATCAAGTTGGAAATGTAGTAAACATTCCCCACATTGTTGAATTGAGTCACGATAGATAGCAGGGTATTAGCGCACAGCATTTTTAATTGCCAAGGAAAATTTTATTTTAACTTTGCATTAACATATTCTAAA
Source organism: Nomascus leucogenys (assembly GCF_006542625.1). Classification (NCBI taxonomy): domain Eukaryota; kingdom Metazoa; phylum Chordata; class Mammalia; order Primates; family Hylobatidae; genus Nomascus; species Nomascus leucogenys. The sequence continues at coordinate 5,814,656 of NC_044406.1, read as the reverse complement.
TGATCCTTTCACTTAATGCAATCAGATTCCTGTGACAAGTCAAATACTTTTTTTTTTGTGTGTGTGTTTTTCCCCTCCACTTTTCATTGTATGCCCTTCAGAAAAATCTGAGAAGTGGGCTTCCATTTTTGAAAAACAGGACTTCCTTAGTACCATAGATACGTAGATTGCAATTTTGCTTTTCCTGCAGCATTACTGACCTTGTGAAATGATGCCTATGTATACATCATTAATCTATTTGCTTAACTTTTAATATCTAGTAATGCTAGAAATAGAAGAATTTTTTAAAAAGAATTTGCTTAAAGCTTCAAAACTCACTAAGGTTTGGATATACAACTCCACAGGTAATATGAATGAGATGCTTTGTAAACAAGCAGCCATGCCTTACAGCTCTGCAACAAACGAGCAAACAAACAACAAAACTACGCCTTAAAGAAGCTTTGCGAGGTTTCTCCTGGACAAAAGAATTCCAATTTCCTGTTTTACATTCAAATCAAAACTTTCAGGTGGTAAATGGTTTGAAATTTAAGATGACTACAGTTACCACAAATCAACCTGATTTCCAAATGTCCTGAAATGTGATCTCAATTATTTTGAGGCACTTTTAAACTCAATATATTTGCATCTAGAGATATACTTCATCCTTCATTTGCTGTTGACATTTTACAGGTTAAATAACTGGTTCTAGACACAGATAGGCATTCATATAATCTATAAAGGCTCTTCAAGTTATTTAATCCTGCAGCATTCCCACATCATCAAGTGTTTTCAGAAAGTCTTACTTGCACTGAATATGTTAGACTTTGAGTAAACATTGTCATCTTATAGGATAAGTTTATAATAGTGCCTTTAAATAGTTTCCACATGACAGCATCAGTAGCAATCCTAACACATCATCAGTAAGCTAGTACCCTCTCTAATAAGAATGTTTTCTAAAGCAAGAATACAGATTATCCCACAATTCCTGGAACGAGAAATCCATGTTAAAAGGAAGAATCTTGTATGCTTTTCAGCTTTCAACAATTCTGGAGTTAGGGGGTAGGAGTCACTTCTTTCTTTTTTTTCTTTTCTTTTTTTTTTTAGAAAGAGAAGCGAAATTAACGTCTGAAATAGAAGAACTTAAAGGGCAACTGGGGAAATGCTGTTGAATCCTCCCAGCCCAATAGTATGCCCTTCTTGCTCCAACTTCCCAGGGTTGTGGGTAGGGATAGAGAAATTATAGCCAACTTTCAGAAAGCCCAAGTCATGGCTAACATTCTCTGCAAACCGCTGTGTGGGTTACAGGTATTCCATTCATGGGCACTGTCTTGGAATTGAGCAAACTCTGGGCAAGTCGAAGGTGGTCAGACAAGTCCACAAAACAGATGAATACGTAAGCAGGTGGATGGCAGCTTCTCTCGATTTTGGCATAAAGGAATCCAATCACATTGTTGGGGAAAGTCTTATATCTGAAGAAATGATTGCACTTTACATTCCATAGGAGCCTTTCCTCAGGATGGGCTGGTGGTTTAGACTTTGAAGCTATTTCCAGCTGTGCCACTACGAGGCCCTCTCCTAGGCGATCAGTTGCGCATTTTCCCTGATGCGATCAGTTGCACATTTACGGGGGCTTGGGGGAAATGGGATGAAAACAAAATCATGCATCTCATTGTGGATTGGAAGCACAGAAATTTCTCAGCCACAAAATTTGCATACATGATTGTTCTCTGATGACTAACTTCTGCCTAGAACTAAAGGAAGTTATGCTTATGTGTATAGATCATGGATTGCTTGTGAGTGATTTTTGTTCCCCTCCAAATACCAGAGACTTTCTAGGCCAATGATTCTGAATTACGTTGGAAGAGATTCCCTGAACCACAGCATCTCCACAGTGGGCTTTTAATTCAGAACTTCCATTCCCCAAAGAAAACAGTGGAATCCAAGCATCATACTACAAATTATGGAATGGAAAGCAGTTCAGGAGAGATTTGCCTTGGGATTATTATTACTATAAAATTTTGCAAAAAATCATTGTGCAAAGAAATCTATTTGTGAGCTTCTACTGTATTTACTTAAATAGTGATAAGCTTCTAGGTCCCTATTTTAGACATCTTAACCCTCTTGAGGAAAGAATATACTGTATGTGTATGTGTATGTATATGTATAACTATATATATGATGAAGAGCATTTGATATGTGTTTTAACTAATACCAGTAATAATGACTTGCCTTCCAATAACCAAAGTGGAACTTACCATCATCTATTATTCCTAAAGAAGATCTTTCATTCACCTTACAGTTAGTTATGTTTAGATGACTAAACTCTTTTTTATGTGATTGCCTTTTTATTATGCTGGTTATAGCATCACTTCAGATTATAGAGTAAATGGTAACTTACACTGTTGACATAGGTATTTGCTGAGGGGTGAGTTAAGGTACCTCCTGCACCTTTCTGTTTTAAGATTGCCTTCTGCACCTTTTTGTCATCTGCTTGCACTGGTGTGCCTTGTGAATGCTCCTCTATTCATTCTATTTCCATGAGTCCAAGACTCTGGCCACAGAAGGCATAAACCTACCATCTTCCTCTCTGTATACTACAGACCTTATCCCCCTCATCCCTCCAGTTGAGTAGCTGTTGAGCTCCGGCCCAAGCCTTCAGGTGATAAAATGGAGAATCAGTCCAAATCCAAGGTGTAGATGGAGTTATGTTTCCCCAGTGCCACTCTCAGGCGTGTGTTTGTAGTGAAGATGGTGAGCTTTGCCACATGCGTCTGTCTGGTCCCCAGGCACTGCTAGCGGCTCAGTCTCTTTTCCTGTTTTTCTCTGTCACACTGGCAAGACAGGCCAGTGGAAGGACAGCACAGCTGAAGCCAGGGCTTCCAAATAAAGTTGTTCCATGAAAACTGATCAGGCACCTCTGGCAGGGTCTGGGTGTGTCTGTCCGCAGCTTCCTGTATGACTTTGAGGATTTCATAAAACCGGGGCTCGGTTGCTGGAGTTAATGGGTTTCTCTCTCTGGGATCTCTGGAAATATCAAAGAGTAAAGGTGGATCGTGATGGGTGACGTAACTCCCGAAACAGAAGCACACATGTGTGGCAAAGCATCCGTTGGAACCCACGGGGTTGAAGTTGGGGGTGAAGAAAAAGGCCTTCCAGATGGATGTGCCTGTGGTTTAAAAGGATGGAAATGGCATTAGGTATGAAGCATCCTTGTATGTACCACAAATGAAAAAGTGATGTGGAAATTATGCTGCCATGTGCTTTAAGAAGGTGAAGATATCATAAGGCTGCAGACACAATGTTAATATGTACAGGAGAGACTATGAAGCCACACATAGACGCACACACACACAGCCAGCAGGAACAGCGTCAGACTTGGTAGGACCGCGGTTAACAGTTTATTTTCTCAGTTTTCAGAAAGTCCACAAAATGTCGAATCAAGAATTAAATGAACTTTGGGAGGCCGAGATGGATAGACCACTTGAGGTCAGGAGTTCGAGACCAGCCTGGCCAACACGGTGAAACCCCGTCTCTGCTAAAAAATACAAAAATTAGCCAGGTGTTGTGGCAGATCCCTGTAATCCCAGCCACTCAGGAAGCTGAGGCAAAAGAATCACTTGAACCCGGGAGGTGGTGGTTGCAGTGAGCTGAGATTGTGCCACTGCACTCCAGCCTGGGCGACAGAATTAGACTCTGTCTCAAAGAAAAAAAAAAAAGAATTAAATGAGGGCCAAGTGCAGTGGCTCATGCCTGTAATCTCAGCACTTTGGGAGGCCGAGGTGGAAGAATCACTTGAGCCTAGGTAGGGGTTTGAGACCAGCCTGGGCAACATAGTGAAAGCCCATCTCTATAAGAAATTAAAAAAAAAAAAAAAAAAAAGCTGGGTGTGGTGGCACGTGCCTGTAGTCCCGGCTACTCCAGAGGCTAAGGCAGGAGGATTGTGTGAGCCTAGGCAGCTGGAACTGCAGTGAGCTATGATCATGCCACTGCACTCCAGCCTGGGTGGTAGAGCAAGACCCTGTCTCAAAAAAACAAAACAAAACAAAAAACAAACCCACAAAAATAAACAAAAATAAAAAAGAATTAAATGAGGCTAGAAGTGATGGTGAGGAGGGATTACAAATGGGGAATGGAAATGATCTTTTGGGGATGAAGGAGATGTTCTGAAAGTAGATTGCTCAACTCTATACATTTACTAAAAATCTTTAAATTAGAATATAATGGCATGCAACATATACCTTTAAAAGCTGTTAGGAATTCCAAATTAGGGGAATTCATCAACACCAGAATAGGATGGTTAGTTTTTAAAATGTAAGTTCTGTGTTTCAATAAACTCCAAAATATTGAAATTGCTAGGAAAAACTAATTTACAAACAAATGAATAATTATGAAATAATTGATTCATTTCCTACTTATCTGACAATGTTATCATTTTCAGAGGAGCTGACTGCTCTCAAACACCTTCTAAGAGAGGCCTAAACATGTTTTCTGGGTAGGCAAAATGTAGCAGATAAAAACAGAGAATTAAAATGCATGAACCGACTAGAATCAGGTGCAGGACGTGAATGCCCTTATAGCTTTTACATAAAACCAAAGAGGCATTCCTCCTAGGAAGCCCTCCACCCCTGTGTAAGTCATCCTGATCATTTGTGCATAAAATGGCATGTGCGACTTTTGTAATTATAGGCATTTCATGATCAACTGATCAAAATGCAAAACTGATTAATGCAATCGGTTTAAACCAACAGTCACTGGGGCCTGTGTTGTCCCCAAATCTCCCCTAACCTTGGACAAGGTTAGTGATGGGAAAAGTCAGCCTCTTTGTGTGTGTGGGTTTTTTTAAAGCTGAGAAAGACAGGGAAAGCAAGGTGAATACGTTTAGATGAATATATTAAAGAAGATTCATAATGAGACGCCTGCAGTCTGTGGCATAGCTGATTCTGCGAGAGCAGGACATGACATCTGTGCACTTTACATGGTCTCAGTGCACCTGCTTCAGAAAGATAAGGTCAAGCTGACACACAGACACGCCAGGCTGCAGGAAGAATTCCAGGACTTGGTTACCATTTCCAGCAGGGTTTAAAAAGGCAGCAAGTAACCTTAAGATGCTTCCCATCCACTCGTATCATCCCACACTTTCTTCCAGGGTATGAGAAATTTTCTTCAGAAGCCTTTTTGGAGACAGGCTGACAGAGCCTGCCATTTGCAGCCACTTAGAATCCTTCGTCAGGGTCAGCCGAGAGAGAGAGTGGGTACACAGAGAAGCGAGCCAGGAAGCCTCTCTTGCTCGTGCTCCCAATGATGCAAATCTAGAGGGCGTTTTGAACTTGACATTCGAGTCAAGCCTCTGTGTGTTTAAAACCCCAGGAGAATACAGGCTCCTGGAATAAATTCATGTAAAGAGCCTGTATTTTCCACTTGCTTTTGAAAGCCACTCACATGATCCTGTCATTACTACTAGAGCACAATCCTCCCCAGGTGTGAGCTGGAAGATCAGATCGACATCAGGCCCCGTCAAGAGATGCAGGCACCCTGGCCTGGGAATGGCAGTGGTGTTGCTGGGTAGTTCAGACAAGTGTAGAAGTAAGAATTAATTATTCTAAAGAATTATTGAACATGCTCTGGGGTTGCTGGCCTTTTTATCCTTTCATTTGGATTTTTAAAAACTTTTCATAAAGAGGTAGATTGCTTAGTCTCTGTGCTGTTTCTCTGGACCACTTTAGATTTACTGAAAAGAGAGAACTAGAACTGCACTTTTTATTGTACAGTGGCTCACAGGGTAACAATCCCGACTTTGGAAGCTTGTTCTATTATTCACCAGGAACCCAGCAACTGACATCTCCAAAGGTGTCATTTCAAAGATAAAGAGCACAGCTCAGTCACTAGATCAAATAGAAGGCACCTGGCAGAGTCATCTTATTTTGTTTAATTTATATTTTCGATTTGTATTTTCTAGAGACAGGGTCTCGCATTATTGCTCAGGCTGGAGTGCAGTGGTATGATCATAGTTCACTGTAGTCTCGAACTCCTGGGCTCAAGCAATCCTCCTGCCTCAGCCGCCCAAGTAGCTGGAACCACAGGTGTATGCCACCATGCCGAGCTATATTTTAAATTTTTTTGTAGAGATGCGGTGTCTCCATGTTGCCCAGGCTGGTCTCGAACTCCTGGGCTCAAGCAATCCTCCTGCTTTGGCCTCCCAAAGCACTGGGATTACAGGTATGAGCCACCATGCCCAGCATCATCTTCTATTTTTCATAGGTATATTTAGTCCTGTATTCCAAAATTATCTTGATAACATACTTCATCCTGAGTATCCTCATATACTAGAAAAATGTTAAATTTTTAAAAAAGTTTCTTCACTACTGTATTTTAAAAATTATCATCAACTGCTCTGATAAAAGACTGTTTCTCCCTCACCACTGAAAACAATAAATATTTTGACCAAACTGGGAACTTAGACTCATTTATAACTGAGATCCAATGACCTGGGAAAGGAATGATTAAATTTGATATAAAGAATGCAGGGAAATTAAAGTGGACAGTTTTTTTTTGTTTTTTTTTTTTTTTTTGTTTTTTTTACTTGTTTAATTAGTCTAAGTAGTGATGAGGACAATAATTCTACTGAGATTTTTAAAATCCTCTCCCAAATTAAGAAAACGAATTGTCACAAGTGATGGTCAAAGATATCAATGACATATGATATAGTACTGCTATGTCACTGTGCTAGAACAAAATGCTCAGGAAATCATCACCCATCTGGTGACACATATTTTTATATAAAATCACCACTAAACAATGTCACTCAAATCATGAGAGAAGAAAGTTTATTGTCATTTAACAAAAAGGCAAATAGAATTGAAGTGAGAAAAAGTTGATGCCTAAGCCAGCTAAAACAGCTATCCTGTTAAAAATAAACTAAGCTGCGAACAAAGAGAAATAAAGAGGTCTCTGGGTTCCCTGGGATTGCCTGGGGACCACAGGGGCTTCTGACCCTGGAACAGAAGAGACGCTGTGATTTCTATTACTTCGCATTACAGCGACTCAGCCACGGGGAGTGGGAGCCCTGGCAAGGAAGCCCCGAAAATGAGCACATGTGCTCCCCAAGAACAAAAATAGAGAGGGCGCAAACCAGAACTTTCGTTATGTACTGAAGTATTTTTTAAAATCAATATTAGTATCTAGCACAAGCTCCCTCTTAACGTCTTGGAGTCGGGTTGTGGCAGGCCAGGTCTCACTAACGCAGGCCTCCATGACATCTGTTTGAGCACCGACTGAGTGGTGAGGTTACTATTAAAAGCTGAAAGAGCCAGCGTCCTCATACAAAGGCTGGAATGGAACAAAAGCCCATCAGGAGTCTTGCCCAGGCCTCTCCTGGGCTTTGAAGCATGACATGATAACGAAGGAATTCTTAACAGGGCTCGTTTAGGATTAAACAAGTTTTACTGGGGGTCTGAAGAAACTCCCCAGACCTCCACAAACAAGTTTACTGGAGATGTGAAGGAACTCCCCAAACCTCCATGATTTAGCAGGAGACAAGAGAAGGGTAATCACCCCAGCACCTGGGCCCATCTAGATTAAGCCAATTTACTGAGGCTCCAGAGGAAGGTCTCCAGGACTCAGACCTTAGTTATAGATTAGAAGAAGCTAATGACTTATGTCTTTAGATGAATGCACACTTACACATAGACTTATAGCTTAGTCTATATAAGCTCCAGAAAACTGTAATTTTGAGTTGGTCCGGGCAATATTTTCCAGGCCTTCTCTCTGTAACTGGTTACAGAAATAAAAACTCTCTTTCTCTCCAGTTCATCTGCATCTTCTTGTTGGGCTGTGAGAAATAGCAGTCCTACTCTTGGTTTGGTCCGGGAACAGGGTCATGCTACATCGCTTACAAATTTTAACAACGTCCTCCTGAAAAGGGTCCTTGAAGCCTCATTCTGTCTTTATCCCAAGGGCCCCGAGTGCTTCTGGCCTCTCATAATGATGCAAGCCTCTCACATCTTGCATTCTGAATTCTCTACTTAGAGCAGTCACAACAGTCCATAACACAGCTGGGCACAATCCGGACCCTGGGACACTCGTTTCCAGGCCTCTCTGAATGTTTAAACTGCTGTCTTGCAGAAGTCTCAGAGCCATCATGTGAGACAAAACAAAACCAGGTCTGGAAAGCCCGTTTGGCACAAGTAAAGACACTGCACGCATGACAGACACTCAGAGGCATCACACAACGCGACTGTGCCCTTACGGCCCCTGCTTCTAACCCACAGTGGCTAAAGCAAGGTGCCCCCAACCTGGAACTCTGAGGCCACAAAAACAAGACTACACCTCCTTCCTGGGGACAATGAACCCTGAGTAATCCAAGTGCTCCAGAACACCTTCCAGCTTCCTTGAAGTCAGAAAGGCTGCATGGCCCATTCTGGCCAAACGTGAGCAGTATGTGGTATGTCTTTTCCCAGCCACAGCACAGAGGAGCTGTCTCTTCTGCTGGTGACACTCGAGATGATGGGGCCTCTGTCAGGGTGGTCCCTGACAAATGGATGGCAGAACCCTCTCCTCCTAGACCCTCACCTTCCCACCATGACAGGCATTGAACACTGTACCTCTGGCCGTGTTGGAAGATACATTTTGTGGTCATAGCTGCGTTGGGGCAGATGTGCTACTGATACCTACCTGGTGGGGAGAGGCCACGGATGCTGCTCCACAGTCTAGAATGCACAGGGCAGCCTCTAGCACAGAGAATGATCTGGCCCCAAATGTCAGTAGTACCCAGGTTGACAAGCTCTGTTCTACAGCAAGAGTGAGAATAAATGTTTGCTGGGCTGAGCCCCTGAAATGTCAGGGCTAATGGTTATCATAACACAGATTCGCCACTCCCTACACATGAACCCTCTGAGAGCTAAACTATAAAATAAGACAAACTTTATTTTTGATAAAGTGAGCCAGAAGCTGGACTGAGACAGATGAGAGCTAAACTATAAAATAAGACAAACTTTATTTTTGATAAAGTGAGCCAGAAGCTGGACGGAGACAGACAATCCTCACAAGTCTCCAAGGCTTGGTGATAAACTGCATGGATGAATGAACAGCTCTAAAGGACAGGAAAGGCACCAAAGATCCATAGGCAGTATAGAAGAAGCAGAGACAGGTAGAGTTGCTGTGCGCTTCCAAGACAAATAAGATGGAGAAGGGGTGGTGCCAGGGGCCCGAAGACTCCCTTGTTCCAGGACGATAGCAATGTCTTTATAAAAGAGCATTTGCCTTTCTTAGCCTGACGCTGTGTGAGACTTGCATAGACAGAGGAGCCCTGGGAGGGGCGGGGGGGTGCCGGCGGTGGGCGGGGAAGAGAGAGAGAGAATGCACTAGCTAGAGGGCAGGTGCTTCGGCCAAGGTTTTTCCTGCCACTGACTTGATTAAGGGCGTAGCTCTGAGCACCAATAGTTTAGGTTCAATCCCGAGCTCTGCAATTTCTTACATATGTGATGCTGGGCATAGCTGCTCTCACCTCTCTGTGTCCCAGTCTGCTCCTCTGTTAAATGTTCATAATAATCGTTCTTCCCTGGTAGCATTGCTTTGAGGATTAAAAATTGGTTCCTATATGTGATGCTGTCAGAAGGAGGCTGGGTCTATAGTAGAGACTATACATGAGTTAGCTGTGAACAGAAAGCTGCAGCCAATTTACGCAAGAAACAATTCAGTTTCCATCTGCCCTTCAATCTGTTGCTACTGCAATACATGTCGTAAGACATTTTTTTTTCTGCTAAGGATTCTGAAAGTACATGGAAAACTATTAATAAATCTACATGGCTTCAACACATTGACTCTTAATGTATCACTCAGATTTAAACTTCCCTTGATGAATGATGTTCAACTGGTAGTTTTGGCGAGATTTATTTTGGGTGCTTGGAAGACTGCATGTATATATCATAGAATGTATACGCAGATATTTTGGGTTTTCAGTCTTGGCAGCATGTACCTCTATTGCCATCTTGAAGTTCTTCAAGAACCATTTCACATACTGTTCCATTTTCCCATTGTGAGGAACCCCCCCACAAAGAACCCTAGGCCTGCCCCCTCAGTAAGTTTACAGAAAAGTCAATGTCATCCACTGAACTGATGTCTGAAAACCCATCCCAGGGTGCCCTCCTACTCCTGTGATCCACCTAAAAAATTGTTCCATACATTACCCTAGTCTCATCCGGACACCCCACACTAATGCCTCAAATCTTTTCTTACACCCAAAGATTTTACAGTGTGTCCATACCTGAGCCTCCATAGATCATGTGTCTTCTAACTTAATACATGCACGTTCATCAAAAGCATCTTGGCCCCAAGCTCTGTTTCTGACCCCTGAGGTTCACTGCCATCTGTTTACCATAGCACAAACCCCCTAACTGTTCAGCCCTTGGCTGATATATAATCAGTGACAGTAGATAAGTTCTGCCTGCTTCCTGCAGCTGGCAGCACCAGAGCTCACGATACGACAACAGTGAGAAGGATGAGGAAGCGGCTCTGGTGGCTGGGTGCATCTGCTTCACAGCCAGGCAATTTGAGAGCAACACAAGCTTTCCCAACTGATGCCTGAGTATTTGAGGACAAAATATTCCCTTTTACTAAGCTTTGGGTTTTGCATATTAAGGGACAGAAATATATAACCTGGAACAAACTGGGTGTATGATGTATATGAGACTCTTCCCTCACTTTCCCTTCCTTGCCTCCATATTGATATTCTAGCTGTCCTTCAAAGCCCTGCTGTGTTCTCCTCCATGAACCCATCTAAATTCCCAGCTGGAAGTCACCAGTTTTCCTCTGTTCCTCTCACCACTTTTCATCACTCAGTCAACACTTGAGGTCTCCAATTCTCTGGCTGGATTATTTCCTCTCTGAAGGCAGGGACTGTATCTCCCACGTCTCCTGAATGTGTACTGCCTAGTATCTTAGATAGAATAGAGGCCCATTAAAAAATTGTTGGGGCCAGGCACAGTGGCCCTCACCTGTAATCCCAGCACTTTGGGAGGTCGAGATGGGTGGATCACCTGAGGTCAGGAGTTCAAGACCAGCCTGGCCAAGATGGTGAAACTCCGTCTCTACTAAAAATATAAAAACTAGCTGGGCGTGGTAGTGGGTACCTGTAATCCCAGCTACTCGGAGGCTGGGGCAGGAGAATCACTTGAACCTGGAGGCGGAGTTTGCAGTGAGCCGAGATAGTGCCATTGCATGTCAGCCTGGGCGACAAGAGCGAAACTCCATCTCAAAAACAAAAAAAAAGTTGGATAAATTAAAAAAAAAAAAAAAGGAGATGATGGTTATTAGCAGGAAGAGATGGAAAGAGAGGGGAGGAGCCAGCTGTCATCATGAAATCCAGCGTGAGCAGACAATAAGCCAAACACACTCCACAGTCCCCTCGGGACCTACCCGGAGCATCCTGCCTGAAATCACACAATGGCTCTGCACCACCTCCAGCCTGAAGGACCAACAGACTACTGTGAGGCACTGGAGATTACTATCTGATCACGGCAGATAACGGAGTGAGGAAGGCAGAGAGCTTGGAAGTACATTTGCTTTGGGATTGCTTGGTGTCAAAAATGGGCAGTCATCAGGAATTGTGCAGGGGGCATAAGTCATTTGGCCCCCAGGAAAGAACATTCATGGAGAGGGATGAGAGCAACTGAGAGGACGAGGATCAGGCATGGAGCCAGTGGAAGGAGTATGAGACCTGATGATGCCAAGGATGTCCACATTTGGGGAATAAGAGGATGTGGATATATCGTGGACTCAGTGCATGGGGGCACAGAGATGTCCAGATACACGGTTAGGTGGAGGAATCATGATTTACAATTGTGAGTAAAAAAACATATTGTCTTAGGGGAAGACATTTCGATTAATGGGAGACAGACTCAAAAGCAAATGGTGTTGGTTGCAAATCCCAACTTGGCCATCAACTTTGCAACTGTATGCCAATAATGTGACCTTCTACCTCTCTGTCTCCCCATCTATAATTGGGAAAAATAACACTGGGAGGAGAGATAGCTAGCTGATCCGCCAGCCTCCTACAGTCATTGAGTGTTCCTCTGGGTACATGGACACCCATAACAAAACTCTCCTTTGCAGCCTCCTGTGAAGCTAGGTCTGAACAGGTGACCAACTTCTGGCCTCTGAGAAGAGTCTGACTATCTTCCTTGGGAAGTAGTAGCCATGCACTTTTTTCTTCTCATCTTTCCCATCCGTCCCGCCATTGTATGCGTTTAGGGTAGACACAATCATCATTCACCATGAAGATGAAGCTGTCACATTCTACAGGAGGTGGAAAAGCCGCTTGAAAGATTCTGTACCCCAGAGACTTTGTGAACCATTCGCCGCTGGATGTCACCCATGAGATGGAGATATAAACTTCTCTGTAATGTAAACTACTGTTTTTTTTTTTTATTGTTTTCTGTTACAGCCAAATCTGAAACTAATATAATCATAATCTCTTCTAATTCAGGAGATTAAATGAGATATCAAATACAATGTTCTTGACAAACTGTCCGGCAGACAGTAAATATGCAACAAACATCAGTGTTTACCGTCATCAAGCATGTCTTCAAAAGATACATAATGATCACAGAAAGAGATGACAAATTTCAAGAACATGAGATTAACAAAGGGAAACGTCTATAACCACCTACAAAACATTTTTGTATAGAAGATACGAAAGGAAGACACAAAAAATTGCTAAATATTGCATGCCCTGGTTAGAACTAAAATGTCTATTTAGAAAACACCAGGTCTGAGAGCATGTGAAAGCAAATCTGGCGGGGGGTTAGAGACATAGCAGACATTTCAGGAGAACTGAGAGACGCCCCGCGTTGAAGTCGGGGAAAAGAGATGTGTAAAATACTGCAGAAAATCAATGAAACGGTAGGACGGAGAATGCAAGGGGAAAAGATCAGAAGTGACCTCTGGCAAAAAGATCAGAATAAGCTGGGTGCCAAGCTTAGATGGAAGAGGGCATTTGAGCATTCAGCCACACCGAGTTTTTTGGTGTTTTTTTTTTTTTTTTTTTGTATTCAAGAAAGAAAATTCAATTTTGATTTACTTTGTTTCTATAAGGAAGTAAGTTTGCATTGTAGCAAATTATCAAAAGTAATGACCAGGACTTTTTCTTCCACAATATTAGTGTAATCTTAGATCAGACATACTACAACTTTGGTTGAAAAGTGAATGTTTATCTCAAATATTGTCTGATACTGTCTATAAGGTAATATGAAGTTCCATAAGAAAATATATGTTTAATAGGCTATGTTGGAAAACACAAAATCTATTTATGTGGTGATTTTTTTCCACGGTTGGAAATGACTGTTAGGGGAAGTTAAGCTGTTACTGATGTGTCTGGATGATAATGATACAAAATAAATTTAATGAAAAAATTAAAAGTTCAATGAAATCTTTTCTAACCTCATAAATCACTCCTTCTCCTAGATCTCCAAAGCAAATTCTGTCCATCCCAGGACACCATCATCCTGTGTTGCTACAATTACAAGTACAAATGTTGTACCTTGTACTGGGCTTCACAGGCACATGAGTGAAATAATGGCTGCATGCCTGAACTATTAAAAGCTTGTGGCAATGCAGCATTTGAAGTGTTCACAGAGAAAATAAATCCTAAGACTTAAAAGTTATCCTTGAAATGGTTTACATATATGTGCTTTTTCTTAATTGCTACAACAGTTACAGAGTAGGATGAAAATATGTCCTTTTATAAGGTCAGCTGAAACACAGGATAGTTCCTGGTGAGCTTAAATTTGGAAATGCTGCATCTCACATTAGGTCAGCTTCAGCCTTTGATATTTCATTTCTGACACTTTAGATCCTAATTCTGAGGATCAGATGAGGAAGGGCATCTGACAAGTACTCACCGAAATTACTAGTGATGATGAAAGCCAAGTGCTGCCTTTCTGATGCTGTTAACTCATAAGTGGCTGTTATGAGAATTTCTTCTCTTTTATTAGGTGTGTTTTAGAGGCAAAATTAATTTTTTAATTAAATGAAAATGCTAGATAGCCATGCGAGCATTTTTCTTTATGTTATCATGGTAAGCTGGTTTTGATTTTAAACCATTACTGAGCTCTTATTTTGAAATGAAGGTATCCTTCAGAAAGCTGGAAAGGAACACATTCCTTTGGAATGAATTCCATTATCTTATTGCTGTTTGCTGTAATTTTATTTAATTATTTACTTTTTATTGATGCATATTCAATGTATGTATTTTCAGGGTACCTGTGATCATTTGAAACACTCATATAACCAAATCAGGGAAATTGGGATATCCATCACCAGTTAACATTAATTGATTGTATATTTCACAATAGCTAGAAGAGAATCATTCAAATGTTCCTAGTATTGTCATTTTTAAAATAAAGCTTTTTCATTTTTATTTTTTTGTTGTTGGAAAAAAGTTTCCAACAAACTTGAATAGAAAATGGAGGGAAAGAATGGTATTGGTGCCCCGTTCCCCTAAGTAATTTTTATAGCTTCATGGAGATCCCGTTTCTGACTAAAGTGTGACATTTCAAATATATGTGACTTTTTTGTCTACATGATGCTAAGATTCCATATATGTCTGTACAAAACACTTTAAGCTGTTAATTATGTACTATATTGCATTGCATTCTAGAATATATCTACAGCTATCCCATGGATTTTGGTATGACCAGCTGGTTTGGGGACTCTCCATTAATGTGAGTATTTATCTCACAGACTACAGTCATCAGCTTAAAAATCCTGGAGCCAAGTATCCACCTACCCTCTAAGATCAATTCCATCCATAAAATCAAGTTGTCATTGTGTTGAATTTTTAATAACATTAATTCATATGTCAAACATTAAAGCCAAAATTTTTCATAACCATTGAATGGTAAATTTTAACTCAAAATTCTTATTTTAGTGCAAGAAAAGTTATCCATGTTATAATCATGCTTTCATGAGTTCTTATAAAATGTAATAGGAATAATGATATCAGATCATAATTAAATTATGTCATTCAATTTGCTGAGACAACTAAATTATAGCGAAGACATTATATATAAATTTTAAAAGAGATTCATGTTTTAAAAGGGTGGAAATGAAATCCTAGCATTAAGTTTTTTGAAAATCAGTATTTCATGAGTTTGGAATTATAACATTTAATCCTCTAAGTAATCAAGACAAATTGTAACTGCATCTTAAAAACATCTGCAGTCAGTTCTACTGATACCAACAAACTGTTGTTAATCTAGGGCTCTGAGGGAGGAAGGCAACCTGTATTTGTTGTGTTTGCCAATTGCCATGGTGTAAACACCCACAACACAGCCAAATGAAAACAGACAATGGTTTAACAACCAGCTGGCAAGATTCCTGAATGATCAGGAGCTGATTCCAGCATACCACTGCCTGCTACTAAACCCTAATACTACATTTCTTTTTTTCTTTTTTCTAATAAAGTATTCCGAAGTCAGGCGACAACCCTCTTATCCCTAAGATTCATGGAATATGTTCCACAGTGATTATTGACAAGCTCCTACCAAAGCCTATCTGAGATGACCTATGCAGTCTCACTCAACTATTACTACTTTAAGATCTGTCTTCCCCAGGTGACAGAAAGCTCCATATGGATGAGAGTCACATTTTCTTTACGCATCCCTGTATTCCCAGCACATTGTACAGCTAGCAGCGCCTCATGCTCTAAAATGTAAGCTACTCTTCAGCAGGGAACTTTGTCTGTTTTGCTCACTGACAGATGCCAGTGCTAAGACGGTATGTTCCACACAGTAGGTGCTCAATACATATTTCTAGAAAAAATGAATAGATAAAATACAAAATGACTAAACATGAAGCCATACACAAAAGCCAAGACAGCAAATATGGTTGCTGAGTTTCAGACAGCATCTGAAAAATAAATCATAAATGATTCATAAACATCATGTTTTCCTGAGGTCCTTTATCTCGATAAATGATTCTAGCCTTCGGATACTGTGATTTCTCCTTTTTTTGTTACCAGTTCAAGACAGAAGAGTTGAAGGAATTGCATTCAGAGTCTAGGAAGCAAATTTTATCCCGGGGCCAGTTGCCTATCAGAAACTGGGTCTTGTTTTTCTCACTCCTATTTTCTGTATCTTCCTGTCCCCTTTCTCTTTACTCCTCCACATAATGTGTTCCTCCAGCCTCTGATCCAATATGTTCCTTCCAGCTTCTCTAACTGGGGATTTGGCTCTATTAAAATACAATTTTGCAAGGTTCAGGACATGATACAGACTTATTCGCACATGCAGTAGTCAAAGAAACTTTGTTCTTCACATTCCTTGCCGGCTCCATATAAAAAGAAATTAAGAGTCCTTGAGCTCTCATTTATTACAAAGCTCAGAAGTCGATGCTATAAACTGATCTAAAAAAGAAGCAGTATTCTTATGGAAACTAGGAATAAAATGCTTCCAGAAGTAAAATCACAAACCCATGTTTCTGTTGTTTTTTTGTCTTCTAGAACATATCATGAGAAAACTGCCCAGACTTAAAGGAGAAACTCTGAAGCATATACCTGGTGTGATTTCTGTGGCTAATAGAAAGGTTGTAATTTCATGGAAAAGTTGTAAAAATAAAAGAGAGGCTGTTCTTTAAATGATAAGTCTTGGGTAAATTGGCTAGGTGAGTGGGGAAGAGACAAAGATTTGTTGGAAAATGGAATGGAATCACCCTAAGTTTAAGAAGTTAGCAGCTAGGAGGTTATTACACACCCCTCCTTAGGGGCAGGTGTGTGTGGGGGGGGCAGTCCTAGGTTCTAGAAGCAGAGTTCAAAAGCCCCTTAGAGAAAAGGGGAATTTTATTTTACCTCCAAAGAAGGAACTGAAAGTCCAGCCTCAATAGGTACCTCCAGAACATACGATAATTGTATAAATTGCTCACCACTTTCCATTGACTGCCAGGTATCTTAGTGATAGGAATATTACTGTAATTCTAAGTTTCACGCTACCTGACTTCAAACTATACTACAAGGCTACAGTAACCAAAACAGCATGGTACTGGTACCAAAACAGAGATATAGACCAATGGAACAGAACAGAGCCCTCAGAAATAATGCCACACATCTATAACTATCTGATCTTTGACAAACCTGACAAAAACAAGAAATGGGGAAAGGATTCCCTATTTAACAAATGGTGCTGGGGAAACTGGCTAGCCATATGTAGAAAGCTGAAACTGGATCCCTTCCTTACACCTTATACAAAAATCAGTTCAAGATGGATTAAAGACTTGAATGGTAGACCTAAAACCATAAAAACCCTAGAAGAAAACCTAGGCAATACCATTCAGGACATAGGCATGGGCAAGGACTTCATGTCTAAAACACCAAAAGCAATGGCAACAAAAGCCAAAATTGACAAATGGGATCTAATTAAACTAAAGAACTTCTGCACAGCAAAAGAAACTACCATCAGAATGAACAGGCAACCTATAGAATGGGAGAAAATTTTTGCAATCTACTCATCTGACAAAGGGCTAATATCCAGAATCTACAATGAACTCAAACACATTTACAAGAAAAAAACAAACAACCCCATCAAAAAGTGGGTGAAGGATATGAACAGACACTTCTCAAAAGAAGACATTTATGCAGCCAACAGACACATGAAAAAATGTTCATCATCACTGGCCATCAGAGAAATGCAAATCAAAACCACAATGAGATACCATCTCACACCAGTTAGAATGGCCATCATTAAAAAGTCAGGAAACAACAGGTGCTGGAGAGGATGTGGAGAAATAGGAACACTTTTACATTGTTGGTGGGACTGTAAACTAGTTCAACCATTGTGGAAGACAGTGTGGCGATTCCTCAGGGAACTAGAACTAGAAATACCATTTGACCCAGCCATCCCATTACTGGGTATATACCCAAAGGAATATAAACCATGCTGCTATAAAGACACATGCACACATATGTTTATTGCAGCACTACTCACAATAGCAAAGACTTGGAAACAACCCATTGTCCAACAATGATAGACTGGATTAAGAAAATGTGGCACATACACACCATGGAATACTATGCAGACATAAAAAATCAACAACCACACCTAAGATTATAAACCATTTGTTCCTGTGTGCTAATTGGAAATACCACTATAAAACAAGTATTAGAAAACCCACAAGAGATCCTGTTGAATTGCACAATTAAAAGAACCCCCAGTTCAGGAAATGGGATAGAACTGAAGAACATTTTAACCTTGCTTTAAATATCTAAATGTAGCAAATATGCATGATGCACAAAATACAGATTCAGTGAGTCACGATCCATCATCTTTAGGCTGGGAAAGTAAGTCAGGTAAACATTTAAATGCTCTTCATTCCTTCTCTAGCCTTTAGTGCCATGCTGGAAGAGTGAGGGGAATGCTTTGAGGACATGCAGAGGAGGTGGCATTTCAGCAGGGCCTGGGGGGCATTGAGGAGTACCCTCCAAGAAGGATGAGGCAAGACATCCTTCCAGGAGAAGAGCCTGCAAGTGTAAGCACAGCAATGCACAGAGCACAGGGGCTGCTGTCTTCAGTGTGAGAGGAGTGCTAGGAAGTGGAGCTGGGCAGCTGTGCATGCAATAAAGCAACCAGACACAGCGCCCTGTTGAGAACAGGGAGCTTTCTCTGCTGGGATACAGAAGCTGTGGGTGGTGTTCAGGTGGGTGAATGACATGGCCTTCTGATGTTCTCCTACCTGGACAACTATGTGACCAGAAGGAGAAGAGAGGAGGAGGACGGAAAAAGAGGACAAAGCAAAGCATGGGCGCACATTGAGGCATCTGTTGGCCTCCATTAAGCAGAGCCACCTTTTTGCCCTTTAGTTTTATCTATTCCCATGGCATAGGTTGCATGGAGCATGAGAAGCATGGAAAGGTCTGTTTACTCACTGTTCTGAGGGTGCCAGCGCACAGCATTTAAGTAGGCGTTGCAGTAATGGAAGAGAAACTCATGATCGGAGCGTTGGCTTTTTCCTTCAAGCAGGGGCATCAGATCACGTCCATCAATGATCCTGTGGGATAAACAGCCAGGCATCAAGAGGTGAATCAGTCCTGTGTTCTCAAATGTCCTTCTGAACCAACAAGAGCATGAGGGAGCTCCAGTCGTAATTAATACAAAGAAGACTGACCCCACCTGGGTGCCCTGTGCAACACATTGATCCCAGCTCTGTCCGTGTATTATCTCATTACATCTGCAAAGAGCACCATGAGCTGGAACTACTGTCATCCCCATTGCACAGATGAGAAAACAGAGGCACAGAAAGGTTAAGTAATTTGCCCAAGGTCATGGGACGAGTAAGAACTGATGGGATTGAAATCCAGTTGATCTGGCATTCATACCCTTATTCTTCCTGTTGCTTCTCCAAAACACAATTTTCTGTCTATTGCCTGAAAGGGGCCGGGTGGAGACCAAACTACACTGGTCGCGGTCAAGAGATCTTCATTGGAGGTATCGAGTGGCATCACGCAAGGAGAAGGAAGAGAAGAGAGAGAGGGCTGCTGGTGTGCTGGGTTTTATATCCCTTGGGCCTACGTGGATTGGGCTAGGTGCGGGCCCAAGGGAAGGCGGGAGATGCTTCTTTCTGATTGGCCCTCCTTTGGCGGGTTCAGACAGTGCCTGGTCAAGGAGGGGAGAAGAACCTGGAACCGGCCCCATCTTAAGGTACGGCGCCATTTTAAGGTACCCCATGTTACCTAACATTCCTCCCTTTTTGTTTTCTTAAATGGGGGAAAATGGGCGTCGTGGTTCATCTGGCTGCTTCCTGCTGAGTGGGGGCGCTGTGGGGAGGGGGCACAGGGAGAACTGTCAGGGTTGTGCATGGGGTACAGTATGAGGCCAAGCAATAGGGCCTGCAGTGCCGTGAGCCAGTTGAGGGGCAGGGATGGGTTGGTGATGAGAGAATCGGCTTGCTGTAGCCATCTGGGGTACTAGGGGTAGAGTTTGGTCTGCCCGAAGAGAGAAGAAGATGGTAGTTAATTTAGGGTGAGAGGGCAGGCCTACCCCCTCCCCCCCAATCCTGGGTATCTGTTGCCGGTCGTTGGCTGTTTGAGAGGTCAGCAGGGTGTGAGACTGTCTCTGGAGTCTGCCTTGTCTTCACAAGTCGCTAGGAGCTGGTAGTTTCTGAGGAGAAGCTGGTTAAAGGTTTGGTTAGAGATGGATGGTTTGAGGGAACGGGAAATAGTTATGGTTTGAGCTGGATATGCCCAGGCATTGCTGGGATATATGCCTCCTGTAACTGACTGGCCCCAGACCGGGTCGGCGGGGTTGTGGATATGTATGGCTCGGGAGGGGGCGTTGTTTTTAGTGGTATAATACAGGAAGGGGGTGTGTTTGTTGGTGTGGGAGCCAGATGGCGAAGTGGAACATGTGGAAGAGAGGGTCCCAGCTGTTTCTATCATAGTGAGAATAGGGCTGGGAAGAGGGCCCGCCGGCGGTGGAAAGTGTAAAGATGTGAGAGGCGGAAAGCCAGAGAAGAGGACTTAGGAGATGCATGAGAGCGGGGCGTAAACAGTTTAGTTCTTCGTGTGGTCTGGGTTGGTAGCCGGTTTCAACCGGTTGAGCGGCGACCGGAAGATGAGGTGGAGGGTGGTGGTATGGGGGGGGTTCGTCGGCCGGATCAAAGTCGGGAGCGGAAGGAGAGGTTGGTAGCTTGAGAGCAGCGATAAGGTGTTGCGGCTTGCAGGGGAGGCAGAGGTTGGGTTTGTCCCGTAGAAGAAAGAAGCCATGAACGCAGGGGATCTCTGCCCATTTTCCTGCTCGCTCACAATAGTTGTAGAGATCCCGGAGAAGGTTGGGATCAAAGGACCCATAAGTGGGCCATCTGTTTTGGTTGTCTAGGGGGTAGGTGGGCCAGTTTTGAGTGCACAATTTAATAAGGCGTGTAGGTTTGAGATCAGCAGCCAAACCAAGCGCTGATAAGTTATTTAAAAGGCATTGTAAGGGAGAGTCGGCCGGCAGGGACGCAGAGGCTCCCATTATGAGAAGAGGGGGTTTATGGAAGTATATGGCAAAGGGCTGGGCAGGGCGTCCCCTACCAGCCGATGACCATGCTGTGAGTCAGACCCTTCGAGTCGGTCGTCACCGAAACGAAAGGCCTGAGGGCCTCTAGGAGGCCGAGGGCCGTGGGTCACCTGGTGCCAGGATTTTTGAGACAAGAAAGGGAAGGGGGGCCCAGGCCAGAGACGCGAGGAGGAGAGGGAGAAAACTCCATTCCCTGCAGGCCGAGTCTAGAGTAAGATTTATGGCGGCCGAGAGCGGGCGGCTGAGACGGGAGTTGGTCGGCTGGTGTTGGACACCAGGAGGGGAGACTTACCGAGATGAGGCAGGTGTTGGGTGGAGAGGTCGGCGAACAGGAAAATGGGCGAAGACCGGCCGGGGTCTGGACTGAGCCCGAAAGGGATCGGGCTCCCACTGAGGGGGGTGGGGAGTCCCGATCCGAGACACGGCACCAATGAAAGGGGCCGGGCGGAGACCAAACTACACCGGTCGCGGTCAAGAGATCTTTATTGAAGGTATCGAGTGGCACCACGTAAGGAGAAGGAAGAGAAGAGAGAGAGGGCTGCTGCTGTGCTGGGTTTTATATCCCTTGGGCCTACGTGGATTGGGCTAGGGGTGGGCCCAAGGGAAGGCGGGAGATGCTTCTTTCTGATTGGCCCTCCTTTGGCGGGTTCAGACAGTGCCCGGTCAAGGAGGAGAGAAGAACCCGGAACCGGCCCCATCTTAAGGTACGGTGCCATTTTAAGGTACCCCATGTTACCTAACATTGCCTGATCAAAGGGAAAGCTTTACTCATGACATACAGGTCTGCTGAAAAGATGGGCACCTGACAATTTGGGATTAAAATAAAAAGAGACTATATTGCATGAGGCAACTTGGATTCGTAGACTACAATGAATGCAAATTTCTCCTTAGAATGAATTAATTCATATATAATAATAATGATACCATTAAATAACCAGGGAACGGATTATTCCCAAATGAAAATATATCTCCTCTACTACTGGGTATCTAACTAGGCCAAGAAGGGGAACTTTCCAGATTGCAAACAATAAGACATATGCAGTTGGTGATGAGCAAAATAAGATTACTTACAGTTTGAAGAAAGGAATAAAGTATAAAATTGTGTTTTGCATTAAACATAAATTAACAGCTACATGAAAAATTGAAGCCATGATACCATTAGGCCATTGCCATCAAAATGAGAGGCAGATAATTATTTTGAAAGGGTGAGTGTTTAACTTGAGGATTTTCTTTCTCTGATTAAAAACGCTACATCCCTGTCATCTCTTGTTACAAGGCGTTTAGAAACTGGAAGTTTGACGTGGCTGTATAATTTTGGTAAGTGTGCTTAAGAGGTCCTATGTCCCTTGAGCTTTCTCCCATGGTTTATTTTGTTGTCACCAAAAACCCATAACGTAATTATAGCCTTGTTGTTAGCACTTCTCTGGTCTCAACCCTTGTTATTAATCACATGCTCTGCAGAAGTCTGTAGACTGAAAATATTCTATTATCATAAGTAAAAATAAGAACAAGAGACTGGCTTGGCTCCCTTCCCAAACCAAGGTTCCTGTGAACCACGAGGGGAAGAAAAAGAAACATGGTAGAGAGAGTTCTATTGAGACACAGCGTGTGCCCTGAAACACTGTTTCCATCCTGAAATGGCAGTCATTGTGCTTGGTTCTTTTCAAATTCCTTTCAAGAAAGACTCAGGCCTTTATGAGATCCCAAATAAAGCTGAAAGGAAGGAAGAAGTAAGAGAGGAAGTGGGCAGGCATGAGAATTAGACCAGGAAAAGCCCGCAGTGGTGAAAAGCAATCTGAAGGGGAGAGACAAGGCACAGAGGATTCCTATCCTTCCCCAAGCAGGGAGAATGTCTTTCAATGACTCCCCAAAGCAAGATGAAATCCCCATTTTCTGGGACACAAGCTAGAATTTTACTTTTTGAATCTGGCTTTTTTTTTTCCATTTGCCAACAAAATTCATCATGTGATATAAGAACATGGGAGATGGAATTGCTGTCTTAAGATCAGTATTTTTCAATTTTTTTTTTTTTTTTTTAGAGACAAGGTCTTGCTCTGACATCCAGGCTGGAGTGTGGTGGTGCAACCATAGCTCACTGCAGCCTTGACCTCCTGGGCTCAAGCGATCCTCCCGCCTCATCCTCCCAAGTACATGGGACTACAGGTACATGCCACCATGCCCAGCTATTTTTCTTTCTTTTTTTTTTTTTTTGGAGAGATTTGCCCAGACTGGCCTTGAACTTCTGGCTTCAAGCTCTCCTCTGGCCTTGGCCAAGATCAGTACTTGATAACTGAAATTGATCATGATTACAGGAAAGGGGAATTTAACTAAAACAAAATAAGACTCCAAGTCTCATAATTATTTTTTCTTACTTAAAAATGAAATATTTGAGGTTTTTTTAAAGGAGGGGCACAAAGTTTATTCTGCAAACTTATTTTTCTTCCAATGTGGAGAGAGACTTTTTTTTTTTTTAATATCCCACACCTAACGTGGTCCTTCCTAGAGGCAGGCCATAAATCATGCTGCTATGGAAAGCCACCATTTAACAGTGCTGCAGAAATATGGTCTGTCAAAGGAAGCCTCATTTCTGCCATGAAAAATGGAAAGTGACCCTGTCAAGCTAAACTTTTAAGTGGTGTCTAAGCTATCGAAATATTTGGGGTTGTCTTAAACCACTTGTGGGATTCGCAGTTAACCATGGCAATAACCCAGAGAATAGCACATTTCCATTAATGCTGCTAGTACAAAAATGCTTTTAGAATGTCGTGTTCTGGGGGAGATGGGCCAATTCACTTTCAAAGTGACCCAAAGCATTGCTGTTTTCTCTGGAAACAGTCTAACGGGCTTTTTCTTGCAAACTAATTCAAGTTTTTGTAGCATGTTTGCATAACAGCCAATGCTAAAAAAAACCGGATGTGTTTTCTGTCCTAGTGCCCTCATGGCTCTTGGTGGAAAAGGGAGTGTTTGGGAGTGTTTTTAATTTGGAAGGTGAAATTATTCTCCTTGGGTTCCTGACTGACAATGATGGTAGCGTTATTAACAGGTTGTTTGCAAGGCATCCTTGTGTCAAAATTTCAGGTCAAGTTAAATACCATACAGACAATTTTTACATAATTAAAAAGGGCATGTTCTGGAAACCTTCCCTGAACCCTATTGACGTCCTTCCTCCAAGAATGTGCTGTGCTCTCTCTCAGCTCTGAGGCTTTCAACATCCTCGTCCCTCCACGTGGAATGTCCTTCCCAGGCGCCCTTTGCCTGGCCAACTTGCCAGGCCAAGGACTGAAGCATCATAAGAGAAAGAAAAGGTTTGGGGTAATACAGAAGTTAAGGTCTTGGAGACTAATAGAGAAGCTTATTTGGGGCACAATATTGGTGAGCAGCTTATTTGATATACAAATGACAATGATTTCAATGTAGACAGTCATAGTTAAGGAAACATCTTTAGGAGAAAGTACATATATCTGTAATAAATTAAAGGGAATCTTAAGTATTCAGAAAGTTATTATCACAATTCAGAAAAATATGTTTTCATTTGTAAACATTAAACCCTCTGCCATAGTTGAACAGAAAGCAAGATCAGTATAAGTGGTTACACACACAAACTCGGGGTTGTTCCCATGAAGAGAGTCACCTTTAATTCTGCAAAAACTGATGTAAACCAGATATAGCTCACTGACTTTTTCATCTGTATTACTCTATTGAAAAGGTCTTCTCTAGTGGCTCAGCTATAAGTCAGCAAAAGTTACTGGGAGAAGTCAGCTAAATCCATTCCTTGTCTCCATTAGACAAAAGTGTGTTAAGCATTAAAGCATTAATTTGTTTTTGTAACTTTAAAAAATGAAGTCAAATTTTGTTTTAATTATGGACCAGAAGCTCCAAATATTTCACCTCTAAAATTTGATTCTTGAGGTTGCCAGCACTCTGTTTCCTTGCATCCCAGCTGAAGGGTCTATGGTTAAAATGTTGATGTTTTCCAAAAGGTGTAACCAACTATGGCTTGTTGCTATACTCTATTCTCTATTACTGATGTTAATACCTTGTTAGGAAGGGGCATGATCATACTCCTACTATGGCAATATTGTATCTGCTTGCAAAGATGAGACCCACAGAAATAATTTTCATGTTAATGAATTAATACATTTAAGTATTTGATTCTTCTTTTTTCGTAAGCCCTTGTTGCTGCCTTTTGTAACACAAAAGGTTGTCCTCCATTTATTTCCAAAATCAGCTTATTTGGAGACCTGGAGGGAAATATTTTTTCTGAATATGCCAAGGGTGATGGACACTGAAATTTCTTCTGATAAGTCATGCCACTGAATGAAAATGAATCGCTAATGTGCATATGAAGGAAAAATTCACTGCCAGAGAGAAATCCCACATAAGCACATCATAAGGTTGAATTAGAGAACTATTCTCACTGCAGTGTTAAGATGCTGCAAAACAAAAACAGAACAACAACGACAACAACAAAAATCTTTCCTGTGTTCCTCTGGACTACCTTTCTTTTGGCCTAAGTAGAAACCTTGGATCCACGGGCTTCTGATCTCCCACCATGCTTTGACTGGCCATGAAGGACTCCCACTAGATCCAAAATGCTTCCCGAGAATTACAGGACAGTGCTTGAAGAATGGAGGTCTGCTGAACAGAAGTTATCTTCTTCAAACAAAACGCAGAAAGAAGCAAAGGCACTTTGTTCAAAGTGCTCATCAAACAGCTTGGGTCCAACCCTCTGAATGAGTTTCTTCTCCTGAGAAATGCAAATTTAATATCTCTCTAGCAGGGAGCTGAGAAAGCTTATTTGCACCACTCTGAGCAGGAAGGAGTTAAGGCTACTTTCTAAAGGGCAGACATCTGTGTATCACATTTATAGATGGATATAGATGTAAGAGTATTGTCTAGATGCTTTTATTGAAAAGTTTTGATGGGATTTTCCATTATAACAACATTTTCCATAAAAGAGCAATAATAAATTTCAGGGTAGGATTTCTCAACGTCAGCACCGCTGACATAATGGGTAAGATAATTCATCGCAGTAGGGGTCTGTGCTGTGTGTTGCAGGATGTTTAGTAGCACCCTGAGCCAAGACAATAAAAAATGTCTCCAGGCATTGATAAGTGACCCCTGGGGGAAAACACTACTTTAGATATTCAAAGTCTTCTGGACAAATACATAAGAATATTACTGGACCTGGTTGGCAATATGCTGTAAATAAGGTACTGTGTGATAATTCTATTCCCATAAGGCACTTGGAAGCACATTTCTGTTTTCTAACCTGTGCTGTCTCTAGGATGACGAAGGCATTTTACAGCTGGACTAGTACCAGGAGCTAGGACCTCAACACAGAAGCAATATCTGTGGTTTAAAACCAGGTCAACTGGCCGGGTGCCGTGGCTCAGGCCTGTAATCGCAACACTCTGGGAGGCCGAGGTGGGTGGATCACCTGAGGTCAGGAGTTCAAGACCAGCCTGGCCAACATAGTGAAACCCCATTTCTACTAAAAATACAAAAATTAGCTGGGCGTGATGGTGCGCAACTGTAGTCTCAGCACTTTGAGAGGTTGAGGCAGGCTGAGGTCAGGAGTTTGAGACCAGCCTGGCCAACATAGTGAAACCCCATCTCTATTAACAATGCAAAAAATTAGCCAAGCATGGTGGTGCACGCCTGTAGTCCCGGCTACTCGGGAGGCTAAGGCAGGAGAATTGCTTGACCCTGGGAGGTGGAGGCAGAGGTTGCAGTGAGCCGAGATTGCATCACTGCACTCTAGCCTGGGCAAATGAGCAAGACTCTGTCTCAAAAAAAAAAAAAAAAAAAATGAGGTCAACAAGCACCTCTAAGGTCCATGAAAGGAATCAGAAACAGAGGGGAATCTTCAATATTGAGAGTTGGTTCTACTGATGACACAAACCCACACACAAAATACTTGGGTCTTCTAAGAGGGAGGCTGTTATCCTCTTCATTGAGCATATATAAGAAACACAGATTGGCCTCCATCAGCCTCAGACTAGAGTGGCTAGAAGGTAGAAGCAGTAAGATTTCCCTTTATGAATCTTCCTCTTTGCCTCTGAACTTTTTCCTTACCTTGCTTTTCCCCCACTGGGTAGAAAACCATTCCAAGATATTATGAAAGCGAAGAGCAGTGATGGTTTTAACATTATGGGTCATGAGAGACAAACGTAACAAATGAGATTGCCTGAACACTCTGTTCTAGCTACTTGAGGAAGTATTAAGCTTTATTCCAAAGGTAAGAACTACAGCCAATGAGGAGGTGAAATAGAGAATGGGATTTTTGGCTTTATATAGGAAAAACTTTCTGTGAGGCACTGCTGCCATGTTTTCCATCACTAGAGTGGAAAAAAAGAATAGTTTGGCTGGAGTAGGAGATCTTACAATTCCCCTTTTGGCCTCAGACTCTATGATTTTATGACCTCGGATGAATATTAAATGTGGAAGAGGAAAGAACTGTACTAATAATGTACACCTGACTACTCCCTCAAAATGACAGGCAAAACAAGAAATGGCAAACATTCATGCCTTCTTTGTACTGAACGTTACAGGCAAGGAGGTTTTTAATCCTCCTACTGATCCTGTAGTCAGTGCTATTATTGAACTCATTTTCCAGAGGAGTGAAGGCCCAGGAAAGTTCAACGCTTACCCTGCAGTGATGACAAGAATATGAACTCAGCTGGCTCAGTGGCTCAAGCCTGTAATCCCAGCACTTTGGGAGGCCGAGGCAGGAGGATTTCTCAAGACTTCAAGACCACTTTGGCAACATGGTGAAACCCTGTCGCTACCAAAAATACAAAAAATTAACTGGGTGTGGTGGTGCATGCTTATGGTCCCAACTACTCAGGAGGCTGGGGCGGGAGGATCGCTTGAGCTTGGGAGCAGCAGGTTGCAGTGAGCTGAGATCGCACCACTGCACTCCAGCCTGGGTGACAGAGTGAAACCCCCATCTCGAAAAAAAAAAAAAGAAGAAGAAGAATATGAATTCAACCAGTGCAGGTCTAGAATCTCCACTCTTAGCCATACCACCTGCTAGTCTCAAAGCGTGATCCAGAGACTCTCTGGGACCCTTTCAGGAGGTCTGCGAGGCCAATGTTATTTTTGTAACAATAGGAAGGCACTCTTTGTCTTTCTCACTATCACCCTTTTAGGAGTGTACAATGGACATTCCTAGTGGCCACAGGGCAAATGATGACATCATCGATGTATTAGCCAATGGAATGTGAGCTTGGGGTAGTTTGGTGCCTTAAAAAAATTTCATTTTTTATAACTAATATAATAAGCATCACTCGATACAATCCACATAAGGAAAAGATCATTGGGGTCCTCAATCATGGAAGAATGAAAAGGGGTTTTGAGACCTCAAAGTTTGAGAATAGTTGAGCTGTCAACGCTGCATTTCTCATTGGTGTGTGTGTCAAGGAAGGGTGTATACCTAAAGCAGAGTTGAAACCAGTAAGGAAACAAGGTCTAATACAGCGGGAAGGGAGGAAACCCATCTCTGGACTTGCTTTGGCAGCACAGCTGGTTTTGTCTTTCCTTTCCCCTTTCCTCTTCCTTCTCATTACGGCTGAATTTAAACAAGATTTGCAGCCGCCTGCATGACATTCGCCTGGTCTGTCACCAAACTAATGAAAACAATTAATCAGTGTGCTTCACTTAAAACTCTTCAGATTGGCAATAACACTTAGGAAGAAACCACTGGCAATGTCATATGAAGTCGTATTTAAATTTAAGAGAAAGACATTTCATTTAGAACTTCTCAGTGAAGACATGCTGGGAAATGGGGCCTTAGCTGGGGAACCGTCTGCATTTCTCACTGTTACAGCAAACGGCTGCTGAGTGTGGACAAAGGAAAAGGTGTGCAATCCCAAAGTCGGAGGTCAAAGAGGTTGTGGCCCAGCTGCACAATGGCAAGCAATGGTGGGGTGAACAGACGAGAACAACAGCGTCAGCACAATGCCGAAAGACCAAGGCTGAATTAAACACCACCCATCCACATTCCTGGTCACTAAAAACCTTCAGTGCCTCTGAGTTTATTTCCCCCTGGATAAAGAGATTGGCAGAAGGGTTTTTACATTGGCAAACCCACCAGTAAGGTCCCAGACTGGACAGAGATAACAAGTCCAACTGGAGGCATCGTGACACTCCAAACCGAGGGCCTCAGCAGCGGCCTCAGTGCAGAAGTTTTCCTTTGACTTTCTCCTGCCCTCCCGTCTCTCAGTCCCACTCTACCCCAAGGCACCAGAGAAACTAGAATCCCTCTTCCCCAATGCAGGTCATAAGAACCAAAACCCCTGATCCCCAAAGCCAGCATCAAACCTAAAAATATGACTCCAACTTTCCCCCTGCCTTTCTGTGTAAAAACTGCCCATGAATAAATCCTCTGACCTACTTTGTTTGACTGTAGGTCATAAGACCCCCGTTCCAGAGAGGGCCCTGCCCCATGCCCAGAAGGAAGGAACACTGCTCAGAGAGGCCAAGAAGCATCTAGATAGACAGGCCTGGCTGGGTTTTCCCACTCAGTCCATTAGCATAAGGTCAGACCTTTCCCTCTAATCCTACTTCTACACACTGCCCATACTTTGCTGAACCACAGCAAAAAAATGAACAATTTCCCCTGTATCTTTGGATCTTCCTTCGGAAGCCTGCTGTGTACACATTAAGTAAATGTATATGCCTTTTATCCTATTAATTGACCTGCCTCAAACCTGTGATTTTCAGGAAAACTCCACGGGGCCAAAGGCCTTGGTCCCCACACCATTATGCAGGCAAACCAGAGCATATTGGGCTGTGAAATCAGAGCTCGACAATACCAACCACCCTGGCATCAGAGTACCTGTCCTCAGGCAAGGGTGCTCCAGCCAGCTTGGCTACTGTAGGAAATATGTCCATGTTGCTAGTGGGCTCATCAATCTTCTGGCCAGCCTGTATCACCCTGGGCCAACGAAGGATGCCTGGAACCCGGATACCTCCTTCCCAGTTGTTTGCTTTTCCCCCTAAAAGATCAAAAAAGAGGTAAGAGGCAACAGGGAGATTTCAATGCTTTCAATGCTCACTTCAATGGACTCTTTCGTGCTCAATGTAGAAGAACCAACTGCTCTAATTACATAGATTCCATCCATGAGTATTCCATGAGCAATATAGTATATGTTGTATTGAAAAAAGGAATACATATGATACAGTCACCACCATGTGTGACATGGTCAGCATTGTATGGCATCTTGAACAAAAACTTTGTAATCAGAGGGACTCAACGCAACAAAGATTTGAGTCACCAAAGATTCAAATCAATGACTCTGGAGTCAGGGAATTCAAGTTCCATTTCTACTTTACACCAGCTGTGGTAGGCAAAATAATGGTGCCCCCAAGTGTCTGCATCCAAATTCCTGGAGCCTGGGGAAATGGGTATTTTGCCTTATATGGCAAAAGGGACTTTAAGCATGTGACTAAGGATTTTGAGATGAGGAGATTACCCTGCATTGCCTGAGTGGATCCAATGTAATCATAGGGTTGTAAACCAAAAATAAAATTCTAAGCCCCTCGACTAATAGAATGGACCCCTCCCCTCAGCAAAGGGCATTCCAAAGGTTTAACCTGAAACACCAGTTCAGTCTATGATGGAAATAGGGGATTGGGCACGCCTCATTTTACCCTCCTTCCTTTGTAATTCAGGTACAACTGACCAGCATTAACATTAAAACACAGACCTTAAGACTGACAAAACAGACTGTTTGTAGCAATAAGATACCAACACGACAGACAGCAGGCCCTGATAGAAGTTGAAGTAGATTACCCCAAAATATATTTCTTTGACACACTTCAAAATAGCCCCACAAAGCTGTCTCTTGTGCAGAAAATCTACATTCTGTAGACAATCTCCTTCTCTTTCGGGGTCTTTTCCCTGACCCAGGAGAGAACTGACCAAGAGTCTGGTATCTTTTAAAGTCTGATAAGAAACACGTACAATCTATTCTCTCTGAAGCCTGCTACCTGGAGGCTTCATCTGCATCATAAGAACCTTGGCCTCCACAACCCCCTTACTTTAACCCAGACACTCCCTTCTATCCACTGCAGGTCTTTAAATCAACTCTTTCAACCAACTGCCAATCAGAAATTCTTTGAGTCCACCTATGACCTGAAGCCTCCTCACCCCCCACCCCCCGATTTTGACTCATGCTACCTTTCCAGACTGAACAATGTACATCTTACATGTATTGACTGATGCCTTATGTCTCCCTAAAATGTAGAAATCAAGCTGTAGCCAGAGCAACTTGGGTACGTATTCTTAGGATCTCCCAGGGCTGTGTCAACTTGGCTCAGAATGAATCTCTTCAAACGTTTTACAGAGTCTGACTCTTTTTGTAGACAAGGTCCTTTCAAGGGAAAGAGGGAGTCAGAGAAGTGGAGGGGTGTAATCACAGACAGAGGCTGGAAGATGCTATGCTGCTGACTTTAAAGGCAGAGAAGGGCACCCCAAGCCCAGGAACGCAGGCAGGCTCTAGAAGTTGGATAAGGCAAGGAATAAGATTCTCCCCTAGAGCCTTCAGCAAGAAACATAGCCCTGCCAACACCTTGAGGACCCATTTAATTCATGGTTATTCCCAAAGGAAAATAAATCATTCTACCAAAAAGATACCCATACCTGTATGTTCATTGCTGTACTATTCACAATAGCAGACATGAAATTAATCCAGGTGCCCATCGACAGGGATTAGATAAAGAAAATGTGGCACATATACATCATGTAATACTACACAGCCATAAAAAAGAACAAAATATTGTCCTTTGTAGCAACATGGTATAGCTAGAGGCCATTATCCTAAGTGAATTAATGCAGGAACAGAACATCAAACACTGCATGTTCTTACTTATAAGTGGGAGCTAAACATTCGGTACTCATAAACATAAAGACGGCAACAATAGACACTGGGAACTACTAGGGGGGAAAGAGGGAGGAGGTCAAGGAGTGAAAAACTATCAGGTACTATGTTCACTACTTGGATGACAGGATCATTAGAACCCCAAACCTCAGCATAACACAATATACCCATGTAACACACCTGCACACGTACCCGCTGAATCTAAAAATTAAAAAAAAATCATGTTGTTTTGAGCCACTAAATTTGTGGTCAATGATTACAACGGACGTAGGAAACAGATACGCCAGCCCTTTGCACCTGAGAAAATAGCTTCAGCTTTCTGTATCTCATATTCCCACAATGTTTCCACGAGAGTATTATATGGAATGATTATCCCAACTGCCAAGCTCAGTGCCTGCAAGAGAGGCACAAAAAATGGCTATTATCTTCGTTGGTATTATTTTATTACCAGGATGGCTCTTACCAGGAGAGTTGAGGAAACAGGCTTTGTGCCTATGAAGCACTTAGAATATAATTAAATACAGCATTGAAAGGGTACCAGCAGAGGCAGGAAGGGTGAGTTCAGAGTGGATCAGAATGTCAGCAGATAATCTCAGAAGACGGTCACTGAAGGAACTAAAATATTTCACCCCAAAATACTCTTCTTTGACATATTTTGAGATGGATGTTCGGAGGGTCTGCAAACAGAAGCAGCCCTGCAAAACTGTCTTTTGTAGGGGAGATTTGAATCTATAGAGAAAATCTGGCTGGGCGTAGTGGCTCACACCTGTTATCCCAGCACTTTAGGAGGCTGAGACGGGTGGATCGCCTGAGGTCAGGAGTTGAAGACCAGCCTGGCCAACATGGTGAAACCATGTCTCTACTAAAAATACAAAAATTAGCCAGGCGTGGTGGCACACGCGTGTAATCCCAGCTACTTGGGAGGATGAGGCATGAGAATTGCTTGAACCCGGGAGGTGGAGGTTGCAGTGAGCCAAGATATCACCAGTGCACTCTAGCCTGTGTAACAGAGTGAGAATCTGTCTCAGAAAAAAAAAAAAAAAAAGAGAGACAGAGAGAGAGAATCTGCATTGAGGCAGCCAGGCTTTCTCTGAAGGCCTCCCTTGTCTGATCTAGGAAAGATGAACTCAGAGACACACACCTTTAAAGGTGTGCAAGAAACATTCCACCATCTCTTCTCTCTGTGGACTGCTACACAGGAGGTCTCATCTGCATAACAAGACCACCTCTGCTAGCCAGGCGCCCTCTTCTCCCCTCTCCTAACCTGTGTTGCCAGGAGGCAAGGCCCCATTCTTTCTGTAACCTCAAGATGGTGTAAAAGCATCAACCACCCAGCCATTTCTTTGAGATCTATTTTGTAAGGCTCCATGCACGGTAATAAATTTGTATGCCTTTTCTCAGTTGCTTTTGTCAGCTGATTTTTAGCAAACCTTCAGAGGGCAAAGGGGCAGTTTTCCTGTGGCCCCTATATGACCAACACCTCCCGTTGCGGGATGGAGACCAAGTGCTCCAGTATAGGGCTCAGACAGGCCAGGGCTGAGGTCACTCCAGCTGGGCAGGTGATGCATTGCTGGGGGAATAAACACTGCTTCCTCACCCTTTATGACAAAGAGAGCATAGGGCTAAGTGGCACTGAAGTAGCCATCAGGAATTTAGGCTGGGGACAAAGGGAGTGGAGTTGAAGTTCAGCTACTCCAAAAAGAGGCTGTTTCAGACAATTGGTGTGAAGCATTAAGTAGACAGTTAAGTGAGAATGAAGCCAATGAAAAAATGCTCATTCCTTGCAGGAATATCATGTGTGAGTCAACTGGAAACAAAGGCCACTTATATTTAGGGAGTAAATTACTAGAGACAGAGGTTTCAGGGGTCCTGAAGCAAATCTCCATTGTTAAAAGCTCATCTCTCTCTCTTTTGTTTTTTTTTGTAACCTTTACAGGAATGCCTCCTTTTATTGCACTCTGCTCTAGTGTGTTTTTCAGATGTTACATTATTTATCTATGTATGTATTTGTTTGTGTATTTATTTTTATTTATTTTAGGTTCGGGGGTACATGTGCAAGTTTGTTATATAGGTAATCTGCATGGCTTGGGAGTTTGGTGTGCAGATTATCTCATCACACAGGTAATCAGCATAGTACCTGATATTTAGTTTTTCAATCCTCTCCCTCCTCCCACCCTCCACTCTCAAGTAGGCCCCACAGTCTGTTGTTCCCTTCTTTGTGTCCATGTGTACTCAATGTTTAGCTCCCACTTATAAGTGAGAACATGCAGAATTTGGTTTTAGGTTTGTGCATTAATTCTTTTAGGATGGTGGCCTCCAGCTCCATCTATGTTGCTGCAAAAGACAGGATCTCATTCTTTTTTATGGCTGCATAGTATTCCATGGTGTGTATGTAACACATTTTCTTTATCCAGTCCACTGTTGATGGGTATTTTGGTTGACTCCATGTCTTTGCTATTGGGAATAGTTAAAAGCTTATTTCTTACAGCTGAAGACTGTAGTCTTCTCAGCAGGCTCTGACCTTTACAGACATTCAGACATTGTATATGCACAGTCACTTCGGGGAGATTCCTATGGAAGTTCACGTCATACTTTGTAGTTTCTGTGATGGCCTCCTAAGAAAGTTAAAACTCTTCCCCTTATTTTATCCTTTTAACATCACTTGAAGGTAATTCTCTGACAGATACTGTGATTCCTGCTTCACAGAGATCACAGCCAACAAATGGGAAGTTTAACTACTTTGCCGTAGTTCATTCAAGCAGTTGAAAGCAGATCTTTGGGAGGAATCTCAACCTGTGAATCACAGTCTAGATTTCCTTCTGTTCCATCTAACTCATAAAGTTTTCACCTGCTTATCCTGCTACTCGATCAAACTCACACCATCTTCACTTTAAATTTAACAACAAAATAAGTGATTGCTATAGAACAAAAAAGGGCTGGTTTCATTAATGGTTTAGATATACACATATTGCCCCCTTGTTTAAAATAAAACAGCATAAATAAACGGGAACAAAAACCAAACTATTAAATCAGGAAAAAGCACCCTCTAAAAGTTAATCTTCTAGATGCAACGTGGCATTGTGTATTGATTCTGAAACACAGAAAGGGCATTAATGGGAAAGCTGGTAACATGTGAAGGTTAATTTTGACAAATACACCATAGTTGTGTAGGATGGTAAGATTGCAGATAGCTGGGTGAAAAATATACCTCTGTACTACCTTTGTAATTCTCCATCAATCTAAACTCATTCATAACATTTTAATATTTTATATATATATATAAAATAAAATATATATAATACAAAATATAGATATATAAAAAAATAAAATATATATAATTATATATATATATATATATAATAGTTGCACAATCTGAGGCTGAGAGAACTTCAGTTATGTGCTGATGGTCACTTATTTACTAAGCGGTAGAGTTACAGATACAAATCCAGGTTTGTCTGACTGACTCCAAAGCCTGTGAATTTAAACAGTTCTCCAATATCACTTTATCATTGCAGCAAGAGCACTGGTGCCAAGTTGTCTATGTCCTGAGAGAAGAGGATCACACCATATTTGTAAACCACATTTAGTTTCTACCCCCTATGTAGAAATTCAGAAAG
This sequence comes from Nomascus leucogenys, assembly GCF_006542625.1. Taxonomy (NCBI): domain Eukaryota; kingdom Metazoa; phylum Chordata; class Mammalia; order Primates; family Hylobatidae; genus Nomascus; species Nomascus leucogenys. The sequence goes on along the minus strand of NC_044406.1, from coordinate 5,779,133 downwards.
CTACATGTGAACAGTAGAATTAAGGACTGAGGCACTGAGTGAATTTCGTACCCTCCCAGGAGTTGACCTGTACATCATCTTTAAGGTGAAAGGCAATGTCTGAGGATGGTTTACTAGGGGCTCACCAGGGGAAGCCAAGGGATGCACCTGGCTGTAGAGCCACATGAGAGAGTGGCTGAAAAACATGGCCCTTAAACAGCAGATAGTGGCTAGGTGCAGTGGCTCATGTCTGTAATTCCAGCCCTTTGAGAGGCCTAGGCAGGTGGGTTGCTTGAGACCAGGAGTTCAAGACCAGTCTTGGCACCATGGTGAGATGCCATCGCTACAAAAAAATAATAATAATAATAATTTTAAAAAATAGCCAGGTGTGGTGGCACACACCTGTAGTCCCAGCTACTCAGGAGGCTGAGGGGGGGAGGACTGCTTGAACCTGGGAGTTTGAGGCTGCAGTGAGCTATGATTGTGCCCCTGCACTCCAGTCTGGGTGACAGAGAGAGACATCATGTCTTAAAAAACAGAAAACAAAGCACATAGTTTCACAAAAATCCACAGGCACATCCAATGTCTGTGTATTTTACAACCCAAGTGCCAGTGATCTATTCCCCTCTGAGGAATTTGCTAATATCCCAGAACTCCAGGTGATGGAAGAGACATCTTATGAGAACATGGCTTGATGTATAACCACTTTGAAAACAAAACAAAATAAAACAAATCTCCTGCAGAGGCCCTGGAAATATCATAGCCTGCCAGAGATTCCAGATTCCCAAAGGAGCCCCAAGCCACAAATGGCCACCTGGTGGCAATACTTCTGCTTAGGTGCAAAGAAGTAGCTTAACCCTGCTCAGGTAAGATGCACAGAGCACCTCTATTGCAGGCACGGGACTATGGGGCAGCTGTGCCTGTAGCCCCTAGATCTAGCCACCTACTGACCACCTGAATGGTAGCACCAGGCATGGTTTCATCTGCAGCTAGTGTTAACAAATTGTCACACCCGAGAAACGCTCTGTTGGAAGCTCTGAACCCACTATGTGGAACATCACGAGATTCCCATCTTGTATTAATAGTTCTGAGTCTATATTCAGGTCCTAAAGAAATGTACCCATAAACATAATCTTGTGCAATTTTCTAAAGCTATAAAGGGAGAGTTTTTACAACAGTCATGGCAAAAAAATGTTTAAAAATTTTTTTAACAGATGATAAACACATCCGAGCACACACTGCCTATGGAAAAACATGTTGGAGGAAGCATGACCACACATTTGCAGGCATGTGTTGATGAGCAAGTGCCCTTGCTTGTCAGATGGTGTAGCTTTGAGTCTCCTTCCTCCTGCGATATTGTGTGGAAAGCAAGATGCGCCAAATGTGTCTGTCAGGCTGAAAAAGCACCGAAATCTGCTCTCTTGGGCACCACTCACATTATCATCGAGCAGAGTTCAGAGGAACTCAGAGGGTGGACACAGGATGCTTCATTCATTCAGCAGACATTTAATAAGCAATGACTTGCTATGATCAGGACTAATGATGGAGTTTCACATGTTCCCCAAACCATTCAAACTCGTGACTTTATTAACTCTTGATTCTCACCGTCACTCTGCAAGGCAAGTAACCCATTTCACAGCCAAGAAAACTTTGGCAATGGTTACACAGCTAGTAATTGATGGTATTAGGTATAGTTCTAGAACCTGTCTTGCCAAATGCTAGGCTTTACTGATTTTCACATCCTCAAATGGGACACAAAGATATACAATGGAGATTACGCCCTACAGAAACTTACAGCCTCAAAAGATAGCTCAGATAATACCCACTGAGAACTCTGACTGTATGCCGACAGAATCCCAGAGAGAACACGGTGAACAGGGACCTTGCCCTACAGAAATTAAAGGTCTCAAAAGACAGCTCAGATATATCCACAGGCCAGGCACAGTGGCTCACACCTGTAATCCCAACACTTTGGGAGACCGAGGTAGGAGGATCACTTGAGGTCAGGGTTTGAGACCAGCCTGGGCAACATAGTGAGACCTGGTCTCTACAAAAAATAAGAAATAAAAAAGTTAGCCAGGCATGGTGGTGCAGCCTCTAGTCCCAGCTACACGGGAGGCTGAGGCAGGAGGATTGAGGAAGCCTGGGAGGTTGAGGCCATAGTGAGCTGTGATCATGCCACTGCACTCTAGCCTGGGTGACAAAGTGAAACCCTGCCTCAAACAAACAAAGAAACAAAAAGATATGCCCACAGATAACTCTGATTAAACACCAACAAAAATCAAAAGAAATGTCTTTTACCTGGGCAAACCTGCCCTGTGCCAATAGATTTTGACTTGGGTTTTGAAGGAGAAATAAACTTAGGAAAGTTGGAGAATGGGATATGGGGGAAAGAAAAAAAAACAGGTGAAGGAGTATGAATTATTTTTTCTGAAAATTTATGAGCAGAGAAAAAGCCATGGTCTAAGTTTAAAATTTTGTAGAGTAATTGTCCAATTCACACTTTTAACATCTTGATGGCATGTTGTGATGATGTTCTCATCACAGAAGGATGATGGCTGTTACTCAATCTCTCTAGGCAAGCGTAGCAAGGATTCTTCTACAATTTACTCAGACTCTTGTTAGAAACAGCTGTTTGCAAACCAGGCTTCTATTTTTGTCCTTCTGACTGCTACCACACAGCAGGTCAAATCACTTTTAATGGCAAGAGCATATGCTAGTCATTCTTATGCTTGATCTGGGCAGAGTTTTATGAAATATTCTGTTTTTCATTTTTCTCCTCAAATCTTCCCATCTGAGATAACACTAATTCTCTGAATTGAGGCAAACCCCGTTGAAGTGTGTGATGATAATTCACGCGAAATGTTTTCTCACCCAAGATGCTACATTTTACACTCTCCTTGATTTATTCATGCCAAAGACTAAAACCCATGAATTGCAGATGGGAAATATAACAATATTTTTCAGGTTTCACCAACGTATTACCCACCTATTATGAAGGCAAAAATAAGGAACCTGGTGATATCAGTTCCTAAATAACATGTCAAGAATTGAAGAATATGCTTAAAATTAATTGACACAGCTCAAATGATTAAGAATGACCCCTCAAGCAATACGTCCAACTGCTAAGGAATCTAAGTCAAGGGTTGGCAAACTTTTTCTCTAAAGAGCCAGATAGCAAATATTTCAGGCTCTTTGGGTGGCTTTCTCAACTACTCAACTCTGCTGTTGTAATTAAGAAGCAGCCAGGAATGAGACATCCACAAATGAGCACAGCTGGGTTTCAATAAAACTTTATTTAGAAAATCAAGGGCTGGTTTGCATTAGGCCCACATGCTACAGCTAGGCCAGTCCTGTTCTAATTTACTAAATTTTGATTTTTTGGGGTGGGGTGAGCACACCAACTTGGACCTTACTCCATAATATTAAATCCTTCAGCATCGGGGGGAAGTGTCACAGCAACGTCTACTAACATTTTTCTTGTCACTTAATTGAACTCCTACTTAATATTGTCTGCAAGAATGAAAAACTAAAAAATATATCTTACTCTGGAATGCGAAGCTAACCATGTCCTGACTGGGGTCCACCTTTCCAATATCACACCTTGGTTGAGCTGAGTCCCACGAAAATGTCCTGGTCAACAGCTCATCCTCTGCTCTCCGGAAAGTTCTGCTGCTCCCTCTTAATGGTTGCTCTGCTAGGATTTGACCCTGGGATGGTTAATATTGAGTGTCAACTTGATTGGATTGAAGGATGTAAAGTATTGTTTCTGGCTGTGTCTGTGAAGGTGTTGCCAAAAGAGATTAACATTTGAGTCAGTGGGCTGGGAGAGGCAGACCCACCCCCAATCTGGGTGGGCACCATCTCATCAGCTGCCCATGTGGCTAGGATAAAGCAAGCAGAAGAACGTGGAAGGACTAGACTGGCTGAGTCTTACAGCCTACATCTTTCTCCCATGCTGGATGCTTCCTGTCCTTGAACATCAGACTCCAAGTTCTTCAGCTTTTGGATTCCTGGACTTACACCAGTGATTTGCCAGGGGCTCTCGGACCTTCGACCACAGACTGAAGGCTGCACTATCATCAGCTTCCCTACTTTTGAGGTTTTGGAACTTGGACTGCTTCCGGGCTTCTCAGCTTGCAGACAGCCCATTGTGGGACTTCACCTTGTGATTGTGTGAGTCAATTCTCCTAATAAACTCCCTTTCATATAGACATCTATCCTATTAGTCCTGTTCCTCCAGAGAACCCTGACTAATACAGCCCCCACACCCAAATCATTTACAAAGCTCCTTAAAAGCCTAGATAACAAGCCTCTCCGATTTCATTAAGCCTTCTATGATCACATATTATTTTCCTACTTTCAATTTCCACAGTATTTTTCAAGTTCAAGTTTATGGGACATATGACAACCAATTCTATGCATGTCTCATTCCAACAGGATCAACAGTATTTGAGAACAAACGGTCTAATGCACTGTTAAATCAACTAAAGTAATAGTGAAATCCCTTCCAAATAGATGGTACTCAATATATTTTGTGAAATAAATGAAATAATGAATTAATCAATGAAGCGTATTGCTGTGGGAAAAAAACAGAAGCCTAGAGGTGAATGTGATTACAAATTCCTATTTCTAACCTCGCCTGGTCTCTATTTTGCTAAATGTTTCATTTCCCTAATACATTGCATTCCTAAAATTTTCTCCACCAGAGTCATATACTAAACAGCTTGACCTTTGACTATCAAAAGAGAAACTCTCCCTGCATGTCATCAAAGAAAATGAGCCCATAAGCATGAGCTATGCCCACTCCCTGCCCTCACAGAGCCCAGTGTACCCACCGTGGCCACATCCTTCTCACTTTCCCACCTCTTTGCTGTCCCAGAATCCCAACCTTACTCTCCCGCAGAGCACGCTCGACCACACAACTTCAATCTTGCCCATCTCAAAAGTGAGAAATTCAAGCCTCCAATGATGGTATCACAATCTCCTGCCTGTCCATGTGACTTTTTCAACAACAGGTGCAAGCTCTGCCACATTTAACTGTGTAGTATTAAGGTCATACATTTTGTCAACTGAAGCCAGTGCAATCAAATCACTCTGCCTATGGCAATGCCTGAGACGGTGGTGATCCAGCAGTTGCATTTTCTGCTGAAGTGGGCAGTCCCAATCATTCCAAATGGCCCTTCCATTTTCAGGGTGTTCACTAATGTTAACCCATCTGTCTGGTCCCTACTGCCAGCTCAGATAACCCACAAGGCAGAGCTCAATGCCCGGACATGATACCAAGTCTCCATCACCTGACACTGTCAGTCCTTGCTCACACTTTTTTTTTGAGACAGGATCTCACTTTGTTACCCAGGCTGGAGTGCAGTGGTGCAATCAAGTCTCACTGCAGCCTCTACCTCCCAGGCTCCACTGATCCTCCCATCTCAGGCCTCTGGAGTAGCTGGACTACAAGCACATGCCATCACATCTGACTAATTTTTAAATCTGTTTTTCAGAGATGGGGTCTAACTATGCTGCCCAGACTGGTCTCAAACTCCTGGGCTCAAGCGATACTTCTGCCTTGGCCTCCCAAAGTGATGAAATTACGGGTATGAGCCACTGCGCCCAGCTACATTTTCATCCCTAGGAATACTGAGCTGCTTTTTCACTCCCCATAAGTATTTCACACCTGCCTACTGTGTACTTCCCACCTGTCCTCTCCTAGCCAACAATGCAAAACGTCAACCTGCAAAATGTCAGCTCCTCCTGGAAGGTTCTCTGAATTCCCAAGTTGGGCTAACTGCCTTTACCATTCTTTAACAGTTCCCTTACCAGTACGTTACACTGAAGTGGTCTCTTATATCTCTATCCTAAAAACTAGTAGAATTTAGAGGCATTCTGTCTTTTAGTAGAATTTAAGCTACTAGCTTCTAGTAGAATGTAAATTAGTAGCAGTCGGAGACCCTTTATTCTTTGCCTTTATACCCTATCAGCTAGCCCTGTGCTTGGCATGTTCTATAGAATCAATATATAAATGCATGTCGGTAAAATTCAACCAAATGCATGAACACATAAATGAGACTGATGTGATCTTCTTTCAAAGGTGAAAAGCCTGTGGATACCTGCTGGAGGACTAAATACTGACACTAGCATGAAGGGGCAGCTTTGCCTACTCTTGGGAAGCCAATGACAATGTTTGCCAACATCATTTGAACATAACTACCTTGTAATAATCTACTAGAGTCAGTCGCTACTATTTTTCTCTCACAACAAAACTATCAGTTGCTCTCAGAAAGCTGTGTTATTGAATGACAGAAAGAGATGTCAAAATCAGTGACTGTAAGAAGCAACTCATAAGTGACATGGACTCAAGCCACGTGTTTGGAATTTGGCCTTAAGGTAAGGAAAAAATGCCCGAAGAGCAGTGCCTTCCATGCAGCCATCAGGGAATTTTAAAAGCATTTCTCTGCACATGAAAAAAAAGTCTATATTCTTGAACACTCTGGAAAATATGATCCCCCACCCCCACACTTCTGCAGAAGCCATCTATAGAGTTAATTTATCCATTCCATTGACATTTATTACTTGCCTGTAGGCAGAGAAAAAGGGAGGGAGGAAGAGCCTCCTTCAGGGTGACCTTGACTTGGGAGAGGGATGGAAATGAAGCCAGACATATGAGTTTAACTGTTCTGTTCTGAGAATAAGGAAATCTTGTAGTATGAGGAAAAGGCAAACAACTCTAAACTCAACTAAAAGAAAATCTTAAGGAAGCTATTCTGGTCCCATCTAAGGGATATTTTAGGAGAAAGGGAAGAAATAGGGAGAGAAGGAGACAGAAGGAAGAGAAATCTGAGAAGTGTTCACTATTTGTATTAGTCCATTTTCATACTTCTATGAAGAAATATCCGAGACTAGGTAATTTATAAAGAACAAGTTTTAATGGATTCACAGTTCCACATGGCCAGGGGGCCTCACAATCATGGCGGGAGGTGAGGGAGAAGCAAAGGCACGTCTTACGTGGCATCAGGCAAGAGAGTGTGTGAAGGGGAACTGCCCTTTATAAAACCATCAGATCTCATGAGACTTATTCACTATTACCAGAACAGCACAGGAAAGACCCATCCCCACGAGTCAATTACCTCTGACCGGGTGCCTCCCATGACATGTGGGGATTATGGGAGCTACAATTCAAGATGAGATTTTGATGGGGACACAGCCAAACCATATCCCTACTCATTCAGTAAGTTCTTATTGAATGCCTACTCCATGGTTACTCAAGGCACTAGGACACAGTGGTGAATGAGGCAGCCCAGATTCCAGCTTCCATGGGAGAAGGACTATGAGCAAATAAAATAATAAACCGGTAAGATATCAGAGATGCAAGCAATTAGAATAAAGTGGTGGGAGGAGACAAGGACTTTTGATTTGGTGGTCCAGGGAGACCTTACAAAGACAACATATGAGTGAAAGATAAAATCCATCCAAAGATGAGATGAAAGGATGAGTTTCCAACACAAAGGCTCTAAGGTGGGAACAAGATGAAGGGGTTGGGGGACCAAGGAAAAGCCAGGAAGAGAGGAGGAGAAAACTGTACAGCCGGGGTGCAGACTTCACATTGTATTTTCAGTGGATGAGAAGATATTGGAGTGGTTTTTTGTTCTGTTTGTTTGTTTGTTTGAGACAGGGTCTTGCTCTGTTGCCCAGGCTGGAGTGTAGTGGTGCAATCATAGCTCACTGCAGCCTCGACTTCCTGGGCTCAAGCGATCCTCTTACCTCAGCCTCCTGAGTAGCTGGGACTCCAGATGTGTACCACCACCCCTGGTTAATTTTGTTTTTTAAATTGTTTTTTTTGTAGAGACAGGGGTCTCACTCTGTTGACCAGCCTGGAGTGCAGTGGTGCAATCATAGCTCACTGCAGATTCAAACTCCTGGGCTCAAGTGATCCTCCCACCCTAGCCTCCTCAGTAGCTTGGACTACAGGTGTGCAACACAACAGCCAGTTAATTTTTACATGTTTTTTGTAGAGACAAGGTCTCACTATGTTGCCCAGGCTGGTCTCCGACTCCTGAGCTCAAGTGATCCTCCCATCTCAGGCTCCCAAAGTGCTGGGATTACAGAGTGTTTGAAGAAAGGAAAAAAGCCATGTGAAGGTGGAGGCAGAGATTGGAGTGATACATCTACAAGTCAAGGAAGGTTAAGAATTAACGGCAGAACAACAAAAGATTCTCCCCTAGAGGTTTCGTAGGGAGCCCACCACTTCCAGCACCTTGCTTTCAGACTCCTGGCCCCCAGAACAGAGAGAAAACAACTTTCTGCTGTTTTTAAGTCACCCAGTTTGTGGTGCTAACAGTTATGTCGGTCCTCAGAAATTCAGTAGAGTACATTGACATTATGTTTATGAAAGCTCACTCCAGTGTCTGGGTGGAGAATGGAGTGTGAGAACAAAGAATTAGGGAGACCACCAAGAAGCACACTGGAGAAGTCCAAAGGGCAGACCACAGTGGCCTGGACAAGATGGAAAATTGATACAGCCGACAAAAGATGACCGATGTCAGATAAACTTAGAAAATAAAGTGAATAGGATGTGATTCCAAACTATGGGATACATAGGGGTTAAAGAGAGGCAAAATAAAACAAGCCCATCAACTAGCAAATATCGTAGCACTGAGGTTCAGTTACGGGGTAAAGCATTCAATAAGATCATGCAGATTTGGGCATGTGTGGGCTTGGGCTAGCTTGCATTTGATGTCTAGCTTGCATCTTTCCGAGATGACATGCCTACTGAGCTTCCAGGTCGTGTGGCAAGTGGGCAGCTGGACATAGCAATGTGGTCCTCCACAGCAGGGTCCCGGCTCTGTATGTGGGATGCCCTGCAGTTAGATGTCATATGACGTCCTGGATTTGGATGACATCAGATAGGGCAAGCGTGAAGATAAAGGGAAGGGGGCCCAGGACAGAGCCCTGGAGGTCTCCAACATTGAGAGGTGGATCAGGTGAGAAGCTGCTGCAGTGAAGGTTGAGAAGAAACTTCCATGAATTTGTTTGCAACTCCTTATGCAAAGAGAGGCTCAAAGGCTTAGAACCCTGATTCAGACGAGTGAAGCTAGGGCTGGGGCCACTTGCTCCTTCAATAAGAGAACTGCAATTTGCAGGACTCTTGGCTTGAACTCCTTTCTGTTCTACTGCTTTGACACAGATACAAGTGCAGAATGAAGCGTCTTCTCAAGACTCACCCACCAGGCTGATCCAAATAGATCCAATACCTGTCCAGGGTGCAGGAACATAAATTGAGAGCCATACACTAAATTTCCTAGAAAGAGTTAAGGATTGCACAGAAATCTTAAATCCTCTATTAGTTTCAAGCAATGGTTTCTACTCCTAAGGTCCCAAAGAAGCAATGTGAACATTTTCAAATGTCAACAGCCCTGACAGAAAATTTTACATTTAACAGCTACAAAGGGTCACAGGCTATGGGATGTTCAGTGGTTTACTTATTTATCTTGCTGTCTATGAAAATCATAATCACATGGTATGGAACACAGTCAAATTAAGTGGAAGCCCTAATGGAGACAATGATATCTTAATTATTAAATGGGAAGATAAATTATTCCTTAGAAAATTGGTTTTATTAGGTTGACACAATCATTCAAAGCATGTGGACAATAGAAGAAAATTTATTTTAGAAGGATCTCAGAGGGAAATATTTTAGGAACTACTCTATAAAGGACTTACTGCCAAGATTTCTAAACTTTGACCAGAATTATACCCAAAGTATACATTTGACCCTACCCTTATTTCCCAATTTCCCTTTATGCTAGAACATTTTGACAAAGACAAAATTTACCCATATCCAAACCTAAACAGAATAATCATACTGCAAAGTCATTTCCTTAAAGAAATGAAACAGTCCTATTATTACTCCCTCACCCCTGGAATATTTGATAATTGTTTTTTAAATGTAGACTGCAGCAGACATGTAATGTACCTCTTATTAAAAGGAATAACCTGTTGAATTTAATGGAAGGATGATTTAATCCTAGCCATTCTACCAAAGTAGCCCATAGATTTTTTTTAACAGGAAGTCTGGTATATCTTATTTTATTTATTTATTTATGTTTAACTTATTTTAGGTTTGGGGATTCACGTGAAGGTTGGTTTGTTACATAGGTAAACTCTTGTCTTGGGGGTTTGGTGTACAAATTATTTAACCACACAGGTATTAAGCCTAGTACCCAATAGTGATCTTTTCTGCTCCTTTCCCTCCTCCCACCCTCCCCTCTCAAACAGACCCCAGTCTCTGTTTCCTTTTGTGTGTTCATAAGTTCTCATCATTTAGCTCTCACTTATAAGTGAGAACATGTGGTATTTGATTTTCTGTTCCTGCATTATTAGTTTGCGAAGGATAATAGCCTCCAGCTCCATCCAAGTTACAAAAGACATGATCTCATTCTTTTTTATGGCTTCATAGTATTCCATGGTGTATATATACCACATTTTCTTTATCCACTCTGTCATTGATGAAGCCCATAGATTTCACTAGGGAAACAGATTTGACTTGGGAATACAGTAGAATCATTAAGTTCAAATACCGAGATGGCTCCGCTGCACTATAGCCTGGGTGGCAGAGTGAGATTCTCTCAAAAGGAAAAAAAAGAAGTTCAAATAGCAAAGTCCTTTGAAGGGTTTTGATGGACAGTAGAAGTCATGATTGTTTAGAAAAGGATGCTATTTTAAACAGGGTGTTAAATCCTATGATTTCTCTGTGTCTGCATAAACCACAGGTATGTGTTTGAGTTTGCAGCTCTAGAGTACAAGATATCTTGACACTCAGAAGCCTACTTCCCATAACTAGAAGGAAACCCCATCTTCCTTTTAGGGCATTGTATTTTAACAATGTTTCACTGTGAACTTGATTTCAAATAAGTTTGACAAAAGGATAATACTTTACAACAGAGCGGTGGCTGAGACATTAATCATGTTACACATTCATGGTATCTCTAGCATGCAAGCAAAACATTTCTAATACATCGAATACATTTCTTTAAAAAAAAGAAATTCACGGAGTAGCTCCTGACATGCTTGCAGGGTTGTATGATAAAACTGGGGTTCCCAACCATTATTCAAGACGCTTGGCTGGGCGCGGTGGCTCACGCTTGTAATCCCAGCACTTTGGGAGGCCGAGGCGGGTGGATCATGAGGTCAGGAGATCGAGACCACGCTGAAACCCCGTCTCTAATAAAAAATACAAAAAATTAGCCGGGCGTGGTGGCGGGCGCCTGTAGTCCCAGCTACTCGGAGAGGCTGAGGCAGGAGAATGGCGTGAACCCGGGAGGCGGAGCTTGCAGTGAGCCGAGATTGCGCCACTGCACTCCAGCCTGGGCGACAGAGCGAAATTCCGTCTCAAAAAAACAAAAAAGACCCTTGAGGCTCCCTTTCTGATCTATACCTCTTGTGTCTCTGAACCCTGGTGAACTATCTGTGCAAAACGTGATGAAGCTCCTTCTCTGTCCCATGAAGCTTCCCCGGGATTGTCAGTCAGGGGTCCCCTCTCCCTGCCCTGAGGCTCTACAGCCTTCCATATGTAACTTTCTTAAGTAACTATTACTCTCCAGCCACTTCTAGAATTGTGATTGATGTACGCGTCTCCTCCTCGGCAGCTGCTAAGCTATTTTGGAACTGAACAGGCACTAAGAGAGAGAATGAATGAATGGATGAACTACAGCGTGGAATGCAGCCTGGAACTCCAGTCTTTAGGGACGCTGGCATCTACAAAATGAAATAAAAACAACTCTCTCCACACAGGTTATAGCCTTGTGAAAATAAGACTGAAACACCAATGAGATGGAGCAGGGACCCCTCTTAGGGGCCTGCTGGACTCCCCCAGGCAGGGAAATAAGGAAAAATCTTGAGTTCCTTCAAAGAAAATTCCAGGCACCTAGCTAGCTTTGAAAAGTAAATGAGCAACTGATAAGCAAGAAGGTAATCATAGAGTAAAATAATAGACACGGAAGTCAGAGCCATAAAATGTTTGGTTCCCTGTAATAACTACAGATAACACTTTAACATATGTCCCATAGTTGTTTTTCAGAAAGTGGACCCCTTCCAAATGGAAAATGCCATCTGCTGGCACCTAGGCTCCAGGTAAAGAGGATCTGAAGACTGAACTCTGACTGACATTCTTTGTTCCAAATTTCTTCCCAAGGGGCCTGGAGGAAGCCATGCCCACAGGCCAGATATGTTTGTTTTGCTGACCCCAAATTTTCAGACAAAGCTTCACTTCCTAAACCAATCGCAAATCAGGGAATCTTTGAAGCCACCTATGACCTGTGGGCGCCCTTCTTTGGGATGTCCTGCCTTTTTAGGTCAAACCAATGTATAACCTCCACGTATAGACTTATGACTTTGCCTGTAGCCTCTGCCTCCCAGGCTTTAAAAACCTTTCCTTGCAAACCATTGGGGGAGTGGAATCTTAAGTGAGAGAGGCCTCATTCTACTTGCTTGGAACCCTGCAAGTAAACATCCTCCTTTCTCCCACTGCAAAACCTCGGTGTGGATGTTTGGCCTTACTGCGCTGGGTGAGTGGACCCCAGTTCAGCCTGGTAACACCAAGTCTTCATATATTAGGAATACATGTTTCCACTTTTTACTACTTTTAAAGTAACATGGCACACAGAGAAGGGCTGAAAGAGTGATAGCCTACTGGGGTTAATCCTGTTCAGATTAAACACACCGGTTCATTAATCAAACCCACATTACATATTGATCATGTGTCCTGCATTGATCAAGGTAGCAACGAGACCTAAAGGAAGGGGCTGGAAGGAGGTCTGAGCAGCCTATGAAGGTTGTCCAGATGCACCTAACAGGCATCTTTTTGTGCTAGGTGCCAGGTAACAAAAGGTGTAGGAGACGGTTCCTGCCCCTGGGTGCTCAGCCGGTCATGGGGCTCCAGATGTGCACATAGAGATGTAAATACAAGCGTAAGGCTTCATAAGCTACCTGCAGCCTGAGGGATAGACTACAGAGGACTATTTCTCTTTGCCTCAGGTATGGTGTAATCTGGCCTTACTGAGCTCCTTGCAGTTTGCAGAACAAGCTGTTTGCTGCTTCTCCTTCTTTCCAGCATGACAAAAGAGAGCAAGGGGTTGGAAGGGCAGAAAGAGATAGAAGGGGAGAGAGAGCAGAGGCACAGACCCACTGGTGACCTCCTTTCTAGCTGCGTCTCCTTTGCAAACATTCCTGGGAACCCCTCAGCCAAGTGAGGCTCTCCTTCCCCTTGTGCCATTAGTGTCTTGTGCATGCAAGTGTTAGTGCCCTTGTCAAATTGCACTGGGTCTTCCCAGGCTTCACGTCATCATCTACCCACCCACCTACCAGCTCAACATGACTTCCTTCAGGGCAGACACTATGTTATATATTTACTGTTGTGTCTGGCCCAATGCAAGATACACAGAAGATAATCAATATTTCTAAACAAATTGATAGATAAAAGCATTCTCTATATCATCCTTTCATATCTTTGCAGGTAAACTGTGATTCACCCTCCCCTTTTGGTTCAGTCATCATCTCTTCTTGTACCTTCAACCCATATCCACTGCAGATTTGGCTGGGGAGTCCTAACCCTTAGCACAAATACACCCTTTTAGGTATCATATCACTTAATGAAATGTGCCACGTTGTGTGTCATGTAATGTCTGTCATATAAGATAGACATTAGATATGTCTAATGTATATAGACATTAAATATTAGCTATGTCTAAGTACATAAGATATGTCTAAATGTATATATTAGACAATATATATGTCTATCTTATATTGGCAGAGCATACACTATACAAGCCAGTAGCTGAGTCCATCAAATATCTCCAATGACTAGCATGATGCCCAATCCACCATGAAAGTGGCTCAGCTAATGCTGCAAAAAAAAATTTTTAAAAAGAAGTGTCAGCTCAAAATACTATCGTGGGTTCACGTAGGCAGAATAATGGTCTCCCAAAGATGCCCTCGTCCTAATCCCTGTAACCTGTGAATATGTTACACCCCATGGCAAAAGAGACTTTGCAGATTAAGTTCATGATCTTGAGATGGGAAGATGATGTGGGATTATCCAAGTGGGCTGAACGTAATCTCAAGGGTCCTCATAAGAGGGAGGCAGGGGTGTCAGAGTAAGTGAAGGAGATGAGATTATGGAAGCAAAGATCGGACACAGACACAGAGGTTTGAAGACAATGAATTGTTAGCTTTCCACATGGAAGAAGGGGCCATGAGCCACGGAAAGTGGGAAATCCCCAGAAGCTGAAAAAGCCAAGGAAACAGATTCCCCCCAAGAGCTTGTAGAAGGCCCTACAGACATCTCAATTTCAGACCAGTGAGATATCCATCTTGAACTTCTGACTTCTAGAACTGTAAGTTCATAAATTTGTTTTAAGCCCATAAGTTTGTGTCAATTTGTTACAGTAGTGACAGGAAATCTACACATAGGGGTAGAGGAATTCTTGTTTTAATCAGTTACATTATATGAGGCTGCATTTACATTTGGAGATACGTACTCTCATTCTAATGTCTTGACACAAGATGTGGGCTTTTAAATTCTGTGGGAACCAGAACAGAAATGGTCACTTTGGCCTTCCGACTGTCTCCATGACATAAGGAAGTCCTACCTATTGCAAAGTAGCAGAAGAACTATGGAAAAGCTCTAAAATCAAGAAAAAAGTGACCAGCGGATGAGCTGAGAGGCCAGAGCTTGTCCATCTCAGCATTTCTCACCTTTATAGATCCCATTACTTCCGCCATGAATTTCTCCTTTGGAAGACACTTCTTCTATATGCGCTCCCTGGTCTGATGTGAAGTAGATGAGGGTATCATTAGCCAATCTCAGCTCATCCAGAAGGTTCAAGATCTGCCCTGGAGGGGAAAAAGACTCCATTTAAAAATAATGCATATTCACAAAGCAAATGGAGATGGTTGCCCTATTCAATGGGTGGCTAATTTCTCAAGGTGGAAGTAAATGTTCTTACATATTGGAGTTTATCCCAACATGAGACATGATGCAATCAAGACTGGCTGTGGCTGGGTTCTTAGAATAGACACCAAGATTCACTGACTTGAGTGCCATTTAGAAGCACCGTTTGAACCTCTGGGTATCATGAAGTGATTCTGCGGGGAGACCTGAGAAAGTATTCTAAAAGTACCAGGTTCATTGATGGAGAGCCACTTGGAGGCAGGTGCCAGAAGAAAGAAGCTGAAAGGTTGTTCTCAACAGCTGGTGTTGGCCCTAAGGCTATAAAGAAGTCTATCACTTTTCCTTATTGGATGGAAAACTAAACCAGTGATGTTCCTCTTATGTGAACAAATATGTATATAGATATTTTATGAGAATATTCTCTTTTAAACTGATGGTAGATACCCAAATCTAAACTCTCCCTCACATGAATATCAATATTCCTCATTGATAGAGAAATAACCAGGAGTTATTCCCCAAGTCTAAACTGTCCATCACAAATATCAACATTCCTCCTGACCTCACCTTCTTTCCCCAAAACTAACATTGTATACCACCTCCAGATAACCCCTCAAAAAATAATAGCAACAACAATAATAATAACATAATTGCCACCCTCTGTTGAGCACTGTCTACATGTAGAGAATTTTATTACATACTGCCTTGTTTAGACCACACTGAACCCTATGAGTAAATAGCACTAGCTTCATTTCATGGGTAGAGCAACAATGCTGTAAAAGGGCGATTTGTTCAAGTTCAGATAGTTAGGAAGTGGGAGAACCAGAAAGTAAGAATTAAATCTGATTGAAAACTCGGAATGCTCAAATCCTGAACAGGTGAATAGATAGACTCAGTGAGAATCACAGAGGAGTAAAAAGTACACCAGAGAAAAAAAAACTTGTAGAGATATATCCTGAAATACCCGTAGATGAAATGGAGGTGGTGAAGAACATGATAGCTGCTGTCTTCTTCAAAAGAATGCAGGACAAGAATAAATAAGTATGGGATATAGATTCAACAAGATTAGCCAGGAGTTAATAACTGTTAAATATAAGTGAAGGGCATATGGAGGTTTAACTGTACTATTCCATTTCTGCATATGCTTATAATTTTCTGCAAGAAAAAAATAGAGGAAAGTTGAAGTTTGAAGAAGGAGCTGAAACATGGACTTTCTGATTAGGAAGCTATCACCCAGCTCTCAAATCAGCAGACAATGATGGGCAAACTAGAGGTATACAATGTACAATTTCCACAGGGCTCTCCATAGTCATATGCTGCTTATTGAATTTAATAAGTCAGTGCATACTGCTAGGCTTTGATTGGTATATTAGAGCCTGACTCCATTTCTTAATGTTTGAGTGCTAAGAGTTTTTAAGCCTCATCTCTCCCTCTTCTGCTCGTGCCACGCAGGCTGATAAGAAATCCTGGGCGCTCCCTCCTTCAGTGCCGGTGGGAGGATGGAACTATGCAAGCCCCTGTCTGCATGCAAGA
Source organism: Nomascus leucogenys (assembly GCF_006542625.1). NCBI lineage: Eukaryota > Metazoa > Chordata > Mammalia > Primates > Hylobatidae > Nomascus > Nomascus leucogenys. Next base: position 5,762,680 of record NC_044406.1, on the reverse strand, counting down.
GACCCTTATCCCAGCCCCAAGTACTAATCGCCATAACAGCAGAATCCGTTTCTTTTCCAAGCTCTCTCAAGCTATTTTTTGTACTGGTTTAGTAACCTGCTGGATTAGTCTGTTCTCACGTTGCTAATAAAGACACACCCGAGACTGGGTAATTTATAAAGAAAAAGAGGTTTAATTGACTCACAGTTTCACGTGGCTGGGAAGGCCTCACAATCATGGCGGCAGGCAGGAGAGAGAGCCAGCCAAGCGAAAGCGGAAACCCCTCATAAAACCATCAGATCTTGCGAAATGTATTTATTACCATGAGAAAAGTATGGGGGAAAATCTGCCCCATGATTCCATTATCTCCCACCAGGTCCCTCCCACAACAAGTGGGCATTATGGGTGCTACAATTCAAGATGAGATTTGGGTGGGGACACAGCCAAACCATATCACCTGCTCTCCTCAGAAAGCCACATTATAAGAGTAATAAGCCTTTTCATATCCTCTTAGTGTGTGCATGCTGTCACTGGTCTCGACATGGGAATCAAATTTTGGGTGGGCTCTTAGTCACACTAGGATGTCCACAACAACTGATATTCTACATTGGCCCCAAGCATCCTCTGCGGTAGAAATAATTAAATATAGGATTTGGAACACATCCTATCCAGCGGGTAGATCACACCCTGCAGGGCCAGACCCTTCGCTCCAGGTTGCACTCACACCTACTTGGTCCTGAAAAGGGGAAGGAGAAGGACTGCAGAGTGAGATGCCCATGGAGGTGGCAGAGATGATTTCTGATGCAAAAGCAACAACCAAGTCATTTGTGGCAAGGCATATTTTTGCTATTTGATTGCAAGTGCCACGGGCTAGAGTATGTTCAATGTTTCTCAATTTTTAACTCAAATGATAAACATTCCCAGAACCCACACCATATATGTAAATGTCATACTCAGAACCAAAAAATAAGACACCCGAGGGCCATTTTAGCAATTTGTCTCCCATGATAAATCATGATCAGGCAGACATTTATTATGGTGTTATCTGGTGCAGCTAAGCAAACCACCTGTGCTCTGGGGCTTGGGGTTGTTTGGCTGAGACACTAATTTAAGCCTAATTACTTTGAAAATGGTAATTAGCTTAATGAGTTGAAATAGAAGGAAGCAATAAGGCGCTATAACCCCCGTTTATACTTTGAAAGAAAAATGCCCCCTTTTGCTCATACAACAACCTCTGTGTAAAATAACTCAGATTAGGCAGGTAGCAGAGGACTTAGGAATTTGCTTCCGTGTATTGTAGTTAGGATTTAGTGAAGGGCATATGACCATACACCCTCCTTTGAAACAAAATTCATCTTTCTATATGTAGAAGTATCTGCACAAAGAAAATGCTGCAAGGAAATTTCCTATAAAAATGTGTCTCCCGTAATAATTCATGTGCACACAAAAACCCACACACAAATATTTATACCACGTCTATTTATAATCGCCAAAACCTTGGATGCAATGAAACTGCCCTTCAGTAGTTGAATGGATAAATAAACTGTGGTACATCCAGACAATGAAAGATTATTTCAGAGCTAAAAAGAAATGAGCCATAAAGCCATGAAAAGCATGGAAGGATCTTAAGATATTTCTAAGTGAAAGGAGTCAATCTGAAAAGGCTACATACTGTATGATCCCAGCTATGGGACATTCTGGGAAAGGCAAAGCTATAGAGACGGTAAACAGATCAGTCATTACCGTGGGCTTGGGAGAAAGGAGGGATGAGGAGGCGGAGCACAGAGGATTTTGTGGGCAGTGAAACTACTGTGTATGATCCTGTAATTGTGGATCCATGCCATTATACCTTTGTCCAAACCCACAGAACATACAACACGAAGAGTGAACCCTACTGGAAACTATGGACTTCAGTTAATCACAACTTATCAATGTTGGCTCAGTTGTAACAGATATACCACGTGAATACATAATATATATAATAAGGAAACTACGTGCAGGGGAGAGTGTATGAAAACTCTTTACTTTCTGTTCAGTTTTTCTGTAAACATAAAACTGCTCAAAAATAGTCTATTATTTTTGTTGTTTTTGAGACAGGTCTTACTCTGTCTCCCAGGCTGAAGTGCAGTGTCACAATCATGGCTCACTGCAACCTCTACCTCTTGGGTTGAAGTGATCCTCCCACCTCAGCCTCCTAAGTAGCTGGGACTACAGGTGAGTATCACCATGCCAGGCTATTTTTTTTTTTTTTTGTATTCGTTGTAGAGATTGGGTCTCAGTTTGTTGCCCAGGCTGGTCTCAAACCCCTGGGCTCAGGCAATCCCCTTGCCTCAGCCTCCTTCTGTTAATTTTTTAAATGCCTTTCAAATGCAGTTTTGACTCCTAGACTTCCTCATGCATTCATTGAACATGGATTTATGAAGTGCCCACCTTACACAGGCTGTGTGCTAAAGACTGGGGTGCCACAGAGTTTTTCAGGGACAGCTCTTATCCCCAAAGCCAAGGCCAGCTACATCCTACTTAGTTTCTCCTCTTGCCTATTTTTAACTCCAGACAAACTTACAGCTGCATTTATTATGCAGATTCTCTCAACTGAAATATCCTGCATCCTTCCCCATCTTAATACTTCTTCCTGAATATTTCCTCCAAATTCCAATATTTCAAGTGACCATGATATTTAACATGTCCTCATCAAAGTTTCTTCTTCGTTGCCTAGAGTGATCACTTTCATTAAAGTGCCCAATACAACTGGGCTGGGATTAGTACAAAAGAAAGTAGCTGAGGTTGCCATGCATGTATGCATGGTAGAATATTTAGCTCAACTTCCTGAGAAATGGTCAGATTTCTAATTTCCTTTCAGCTCATTCTTTCCCAAAAGATACAGTCTGGATCCCATACTACTTAGGTCTTAAGCCAGAATCTCATTTGTAAATCCCAGAGCCCATTCGACATTTAATTTTTTATAACATTGATCCTACAAAGGTCTAACATGTTTCCCTCCTAAACACTGTGAACAGAAATCTCCCATGAGAACAAATGCTGCTGTATTATTTTTGCTTTCAGAGCAGCTATTATAAATTAGAGGTCTGCAAATATTATTTCTCAGTAACGTTGTCAAGATATAATGACACTGATTTATATAGAGTGATAGTTTTGAATTGCCGATGGTGAGCTGCATTATAGCTTGTAAACAAAATGTTCTCTCTCCAAAGCTTTCTCCCTTTGTTTTCTGAATGAAACAAATATAGAAAATAAGCCATTTCAAGAGCACTTTGTTATTTAACTGGAGATAACAAGAACAAGCTTATCAATGTGAGGGCTTCCTAACCAGACCTTTTGCAGTCCCAAAGAAGAAACCTTCGAAATGCAAAAATCTGGCTCCTTCCTCTGTCAAGTGTGGATGTGGGTTGCAGAGGAAGCCTAAATTCTAGAAAGTTCTGTCATTCCATTTATTTAGCCCACAAACAAGCACTAAGCTACTATTAAGAGTCAGGCACTGAGCTACAAAGTGCAGAGACAGAAGGGTTTCAAACATGAAAGCAGAATTCGAGGTCTTAGGTGAGGGAGGTGCCATAGCATAGGTCTAAGTGCTAAAGTTCTTGCTTCTAGGTCCTGACTTAAGCAGAGTTGGTTTGAAACCCAAGTCTCTGGCTTCTCACTGGGATCCTCTGCCACTAAGTCAGAGGTGATAATGGATAATAGTAGGGGGTTGCTGTGGAAAAAAGAATGAGGAATTCCACCCAAAACTCTTCATCCTTGACTGGCGGTACAGGGAGTGCTCACTGTTCCTTAACTTTACAATGGAGTTAGAACCTCAGCTTGCCTCACCAAAGCCTTGTCATTTTAGTTCATTTCGCTTTGCCTTTTCTTCTACAAGGTAGGTACACTCAGACAGAATACTGGAGCAAAGTGCTATGAAGTCACTATATATATATGAAAGTTATACTTTTGGAAGCATTAGGCTCATTAAATATAACATAGATATGTTTTATATTATATATATAATACACACATATATGTATATATGTTTTATGTTATATATGTGTATATACATTTTTATATAAACATATATAAAATTATATATTTATACGTATATTATATAATAAATTTATATAGAATGTTATAATTTTATAAGTATACATGTAAATTATGTTTTATAATTATATTTCTATATTTAATATAATTATATATTTATTATGTTATTTATATACTTACATATAATTTATAATTATAAATTTTATAATTATATATAATTATGCATAATTATATATAATTATATAAAATTTATATATTTTATATAATTATATATTTATATATTATATTTATGTACTTTATATATAAATTTTAATTACGCAATTTATATAGAAATTATAACTATATAAATATATACTTATACATGTTATATACATATAACATAGCTATTATAATTTTTATATAAATAATATATATTTATTATTTATATATAAATATATAATTATTTTATATAATATTCATATATAATATAAAACATATGTGTTTTATTTTTATATCACATATGATAGACAGATAGATATCCCCTTAAACATGCACCCACTGTTAATAATTAAGAAAGCCTCTTCACTTACTCAGTGTAACTCCAGGGCACAATGGTACCCTGAAGTCTCCCTGAAGCTATTCTGGTGAGCAAGTTACTCCTACATCTGACCAACAGAGATGGCAAGACTCCAGTATTTCAGCTAAAGCTAGAATTTTAAGATAGATAAGAGTTGCAATAATTGTACCACCTGGGGTGGCTATGACTCTCTGCTGGCCATATAAAATGCCAGGTGTTACTTCAGGGATGTGGCCTTTGGAGCGTTATTCTCATGCTCTCCTGAACCATTTGTGGAGTGGCACAGAGAAATTCTGCTGTCACTAGTCCTAGAAAGGGAATTCTTTGTTAGGATTAGAAGTAACACCAATGTCCCATACATCAGGGTATATCTGTCACTGCACAAATAGGTGTATCATCTCCAGTTTGATACAATGTCCATTTCATATAGGTGAATTCAATCTAGTACTTCTTCCTGAAATAAATGGTCAAGATTTCCAAAACTTTAGTCCTGATCTCCTCCATCCATATGGAGCTCAAGGGACCCTTCGGATCAGACATTGGAAAGCATATGATTTATCTACAGTATAAAATCAAATCTAAAAGTTTACACATAAAAGAAAAATAGTATAGGACCAAGATAAAAAGGCATAAAGTTGATAATCTGCATTTTGTATGCTGGTTGAGATATAAAAGTGATGTGCTGTCTTTTGGGGGGTTTATTAAGAAAGTCTTTCCTACCTACTCAATGTAACTGCAGGGAATATTGGTGTTTGTATGGCTTTTCCCTTTTTTTCAAGAGAAGAATGCAAAATGGCATAACAGTTAAATAGGAGAAGTTGTGCTCTGCTGTACTCAACATGGATCGAATGCAACTCCTGCATAAAAGGTCATCTGGGATTCAATCAGTCAAATGCCAAGTGGACAGCAAGGTCTAAGGAGGGCACTGGAAATGAAACTCTTGCAGGAGAGTTGCAGGAACTAAGGAACTGGGAGGTAGACGGTGAACTCCAGCACATACTGTATCTACTTCCTGAATAACAAGAGAAGAGTGGCTCCTATCTCCCCTAATGACTGAGCAAGAGACAAGGGGCTCAAACTTCTGCCATGGGCAGTTTATGTTGAATGCAAATTTGTCTGCCTCAAATAGATGATGGAGAATCACCCTCTCTGAAGTTCTTGGATTAGAGGATAAATTCCTCTTTGACAGTGATGGGTGGACGTACTCAATGCAAGATCTTCCCATTCAACTAGAGTCACTACATCCATTAATTTGTGTATCATCATGCTTTTTATTAATTTACTCACTTTCACATGTCATAACTTAACATAAAAATTTCATTCAAAACATGTTAAGAAGACATCCCTAATCATTTTTGAAATAACTATGGAAAAGTAAGCAAATGTGATATTCAGAAACTGATTAGATTAACTTACACAATTTTTTAAAGAATTCTGCTGGCTGAACCAAACTAACACACAAGACCTTGTACTTAGCATACAGGTTTCATAGTGTAGTCACCTTATATACCAATGTTCCTTGAATTTTAATTGGCTAATTCATGACCATGCTAAAATGAAGGTTCTGATTCAGTAAACCTAGAGTGGGGATCTGAGAATTTCTAAAAAAAAAAAAAAAAAAAAAAAGCTCTTACATAATTCTGATGGTACCTGCCCAAGAACCACACTTTGAGAGGAAAGGTTACCTGTGACTAAATGCTTAATCAATGTTGACATATAAAAAGGGATGGCTGGAATTTCACAGATCTCAGTAACTATGCTTATAATGAGACTTGGCTAGTTTCAGACAGTTTGACACATAACTTTCAAACATAGTAAATAATCATACTATGCATATAATCGGAATTATTAGGGTACTTAATACATGGAAAACTTTAAGAGTGAAATGTCGCCATTCTACAGATAACCCTGTCTTCACTTGACTGGGTTTCCCTCTTTGGTTTGTTCCTGAGTTCATATTGTCCCCTGGCAATTAATTCTTATTTTGTGTTGTACCTGGTTGTTGTGATAATGTTGTGACTTCCTCTATTAAACCCATCTTTGCCCTAATGGCAGTCGTAGTGTGTGATTTACCCTCCTGCACTTGCATCTGCTCTCACCATCTGGGATGCCTTCACGGCTCTACTCCACTATTTTCTTGGATTAACAATAACTTGTGTGTTTTCCAGGGTGTTGCATTTGCTGGAAATAATTTAAATAACTCCAACTTGTTCTCATGTTCATGGAGCACACCAGTGTTTTCCCGCATAGATGGGGAAAAGGTGTTGGGAAGAACAAAGTCATTGTACCTGTTATGTGGAACTATACTCCGGTGTCTGGGAGAAGACCCAAAGTCAGCATGCCTGTAGCTCAAGAGAAGCCACTTTGGACATTGTTTCCATAGGGTTATCGACATCACAATAGAGTGGTTTCCCTGAGCCATGGGCATTCAGACTAGCAGGACATGTTTTGAAAGAGCAGAGTTCAAAGTGAGCACACTGTCTTTCAATTCTTGATCCAGCAATGCCATTGTATTTCCTGGACTTTCTCTTCTTGCAAAGATAGAGATTGGGTAATTGGGTACAGCCATTTGCTGTTTGCTATGGCCATGAGCTGAACTTGCCCTGGGAGGTGACCCAGTCTGTGCCATGGAGTAGGAGGCTGCACAGATGCTCATTGCATCATTTCTATGACAGAAGTCAATGCAAAGCTCCGGACACAGATCAGCCAGAACTTCTCCAGCAATATCCAACTGGCGGTGCAACCTTAAACCTCCAGACTGAGCCACAAGGGAGGGAGGACTGTGAGTCGAGAATGGCCAGAGGCTGTGAACAATGGGAAACAAAGCCCTTCAGAATTCTTCATATTTATGATGCTCTACCACACCATTGAGACTCATGTTCATGCTACAACTAGGTCTTTCCATTGGATTTTACCATCTCTAAAGCTGAAGATACAAAATTGAAAATGATGTTTTCCTTTGCTGACACCTTGTACATCAGTCACAGGTCCAAGCCTTTCTTTCTACTTGAATTAAAACATGGACAGATTGATTAACGCCTTGGTAAACTCATCTTTTATGTTTTGCAACCTCCTTAATCCATGTAACCTTCAGTTTGCCAGTCACAGCTTCTTTGCAATATCCTCCTAACTCCAGGGTGATCTGTTTGCTTTATGTGGGTAAGTCCCCCTCACCCACTTATGGTGTTAGTCGAGAGAAGCAGTTCTTTCCCCCAAGATCCTTAATACCAATGCTATTGGTGCGCCCTTCTAGGGACCGTGGGTCCTACCAGAGAGATCTTAAATATAAGGTGAGCTAGTAATAAAAAAGATAAGATGGTGCAAATATCTGCTTAGTTTTCCATTATAGACGTTTTCTCATCTATGCTTTCTCTATTCAGTGTAATGGAGGTATAGGCACATTTTAAGCAAAGCTGCTTTACACATCTGTGGAAAGAAGAGTAATCATAACAATAATGATAATAATAATGATAGCAGTTACTATTTATTGAGCCTGTCTTCCAAGCCAGGCACTATGCTCACTACTCTAAATATATTAATTCATTTAATCCAATTAATTAATTCAATTATTTCAAGCAGGCTGAATAAATTCATGGAGGAGGAATGTTCCACTAGATTTTTTTGACTGAGCTATAATTGGGCCATGACTTTAAAGCAACAGGTATTCAACTCTAGTCCTGACCCCTAATTTTGACCTCACTTTTCAAATATACACATTGGTATTCAGTGAAGTATTATTTAGAATACAGCTTTAACTCAAACTCATGGATTCTAATGTCTTTCCTTTCTATGCCTTGAAAGACTTAATTAGCAAAACTAAATGTGCTTGGAATGGTTAGATGGCAGAAAAAGTATTACCCAAAACACCTTTGTAGTACCCATAGCTTCTACTGTCCTCCACATCCCTTGTTTAATTTTGAACCCAGACATCTTTATAGTATCTGAGGCAAACTCAAGAACTCAGGACTTGATGGAATACTAGAATACGGGAGTGAGAAGAAAACTGTCAGAGGCCATTGGTCCAAACAGGCTTGTCTTATACACAACCTGCAGCTCCAGAGCAGGAGACTCTCCCCAGCAAACAGGTAGGTCTGCTGTCTGAATTCAATTCACAATCCAGAACTCTTCTCATGCAGCCAAGAAGCTCTATAGTGTAGTGGCTGTTGGGCAATCCTGACACAAGTTGCTCAACCTACCCAAATTTTGCTTTGTTGCCTTTAAACCAGAGGTGATGTGTTTAGAGATGTGACTAAAATAGACTAAATGCTTTTGCATTTTAGCTATTATAAGTCTTAAGTGTTTATTATTATTGTGGTGCAATTGTGTTGCTGCTAATTATTGATACTATTCAGATGCTCTCATGTACTTTTATTAATCCCATCTGAATTAACTAGCCAAATGGTCTTTTAATGGTCATCCCATCATGACAATTTTAGCATGGTCATGATAATTGATAACTTGATTCTTTGATAATTTCTTATGGTATCTTCTTGGAAGATACCATAATAAATGGAAGATACCATGGAAATGATAGAAATAATTTATAAGACAACATTAAACACTATTAATTTTAATTTGAGATGTAAATTCCAGGTAAGATAACATTAGTTTCAGGCTCAAGAACCTGAAATTAGGTTTGCAGATGTTTAAACATGGTAACATCATTATAGACTTGATAAGACTCAGAGATTAATGATTTATAAGCTAAATTAATGTAGAGGACCAAAATCAATACTGTATACAATGGATTTTCAACTATGTACTACAGTTAAAAGTTTTTTTGGCTCTCCAGGCCTACCTTGGTCTGGCCACAATGCCCTTACCCCATCTCTCTCAAATTTTATTTTTTTAAATTTATTTTAGAGATGGGGTCTTACTTTGTTGCCCAGGCTGGAGTACAGTGGTGCAATCATAGCCCATTGCAGCCTCAAACAGCTGGTCTCCAGCTACCCCTTCTTCTATTTTTCCTGCTATGTACTGTTTCCATCTCTAATCTGAGGTTGCAAAAACCTCTTTCTGCAAAGTTTACTATTTTGTCACAAATGCAGATTTACTGGAAACTCAAATAGAAAGTGGAGAGAGAAGAAAAACATATACAATATCTACATATCCTTCGTTCTTGCTGCACTGTTGTCACTGGGTTTTCTGATACCCTGGTTTACTTTGAGTTTTCCATATGGGTGTAACTGAGGCATACATTTAAAATCAAGAATAGGATGATGGAAGAAAAAAAATGCCATTTTCAAAGATGTGGATTCACCTGCAAGAGCAAAGGATTTAACATTAATGCCATTGAAAGCATGCTATATTCTGACTATAGCACATATGGGGAATATCAAATTAGTAGGCAAATGGGTCGCACAAAGAATCATTGAGGAATTCAGTGGAAAATAACTCCAGTACTGCCACTCATACCAGATAGTCGAGGAGAGGCAATGAAGAGTTTCTCATCTTTATGTCCCTAGTGTCCTTGCCTTGTCTTTAATCATACTTCAGTTCTTGATACTGGCTTTATGTAGAGGTTCCATTCCTGAACTCTTTAAAAAGTACCAAGTAAAGAAGTCCAATAAACATTTTTGTGGGGCTCATGTTCAGGGGCATGAACAGTACAACTATCACACTCCAGGTGGCTGCCCAAGGGCACAGAAGTCTAACCCGGAAGTAGAGATGGCAACTGAGAGCCAATGAGGCTTGTTGCATTGAATTAGTGTTTAGACAGCAGTCACCTAGAAAGTCATTCTTCTCCCTCCCAAAACAGAGGCAAGTCCTGCCACCCTACCCACTCTTGCTTTAAAAGCACGAAGAGAAACCAATGCCAAATATCTGGCAACTGACATTGAGACAGTGTGGTACCAGTACCATGCTGTTTTGGTTACTGTAGCCTTGTAATATAGTTTGAAGTCAGGTAGCATGCACTGGAAAAGATGACCTTGCCCAGTGACCTCCATCTTCAGTCCTAACTAGGCTGGTTCAGTGGCAAAGTGAGAAGAGTATTCCTTGGAATACTCTTAAATTAAGAAATGCTTCAAGCAGGACTCTGATGCAATTGCAAGCAGAGGGACTGAGCAATTTCATTAGAATAAAGACCCTCCTCCAGGAAATGACTATTCTGTGAATGGTCATCTTGGCATATGGCATGCAGTGGATCAAAGCACATGGCATGCAATGCAGAACATGGTAAGGAATGACAAGACTATGGACCAAACCAAGCAGAAGCCATCTGCAGAGCCACGAGTAGCTAAAGGATTTACTGGCTTTGGGTGAGACATGGTGGAAGGAAATATGCTACATATTATGTGTAGTTTGCTGCATGCTTTTATGCAAATCCATATGAATGTGGGTATATATTCTATGGTGTGGATCCAGGCAGTTACACCACTTGTGGATGTTATAACTCAATGTATACTGTTCTGTACAAAGATTCCCTTTCCATCTCCCAAACTGAATAGACTGAAGCCCTTCTTGGCCAATGATATCTGAGCAAGACCCACTCCTGTCTACAAGAGCTGTGTTTTGTACAGATGCATCCCCATGCTGGGACACCCTCTCGGGAAGTTCTGCAAGGATGAAGTTACAAAGAAATGGTAACACAGAAGCATCTACTCTATCTGTAAGTATGGTAATTCTCTCTGTTTCCAAATAAACTGTAATGTCATTTCATGTCTCACCTTCTCCTATGCTTAATTGCAAGGCAGCACTATGCAAAACCAAAATGTCAAGTTGTGTAAACAAAATAAAATCGTTTTTCTCAAAGTCAGTGCTCAAAGCTTCAAAGATTGTCAACGAAGCTTGTTTTCTCAAGGTTTTTTTCTTCCTAAAGTATGGTATATTTACTTGCTACAAATCAGATGCATAAACGCATTTATAGATGGTTGTTACTGATGAAACTTGGCAGACAAGAAATAGCTATTGTCAGCACAGGTATTTGACAGGTAATTCCACCTTCAAGTGATTAAAGTTAAAAGACTTAAAATGCTGTAATTTTGTCATTTTTGTTTTGTTCTGGCTATTGTCTTACCTTAGAATGAAAAAAGATATTATGACAACAATGTTCTTTCACTAACGATTTTCTACAAACTGGAAGTGTGAATAGGTGCAAAAGTTAGATTTTGCCATGACTGACTAAATGGAGTTCATTTAGGTGAGCATCAGTATTTGTTTTAAAATTTAAGTAAATTGATGAGCTAAATTAGTCAGGGTACACTCACTGTGAGTGACCTTAAATAAATGAAATTTCGTGTTAAGTATGGCAGGCACCAAGATAATGCCAGAAACAGCAGAGGTTTGTTCTGTTTTAATTTTTTGCTTCAGTGGTATCTGGGGTACCCAATGAACAAGATCCATTTTGCATTGAGAAGGAGTCATATATGAAAGGATATGCTATGCTATAACCTTCTCTTTTTTCTACTTCTTGAGAGCAAATAAAATGACTTACAGAATCCTGTTGTAAAGAAACTTTCCTTCCTAAGTGCTTAACTCCCCCAAAAAGCATTAAGCCACTGTTGCCCCCAAACCATGGGCTCTGCATGCCATGTTGAGAGATGCAGTCCAAGTGAGTGAACCCAGAAATCACCCTAAGACAGACAGTTAGCTCCCAGCAGACTCTGTGAGCAATCCTGAATTTCTACTCCATGAGGCTTGTCGGAGAAGTGACTCCTCAGATTGCAGGCAGAGAGGCGTGCTCACATGATCTCAGATGACAAAGGTATGGAAGTATTTCATTTACTCCATTTTTCTCATGGTGAGATACCAAACCAACGAAAGGTCACAAGACTCGAACACATGAAATTGTGCCCTAAGAGAGCTATGGCCATTTGCTCCCCTTTCCTACCAAAAAGCAAAATAAAATATACTTGGAGGAGAGAGGGCAAGGTCAAGATGCACAGAAAAGAGAATCAACTGACGCTATGATGCAACAAAAGCTCTGTGTGCAGGCTTCCTAATAATAGTGAACATTTGCCCAGTGCTTAATACACCAAAGGCACTCTTCAAAACATCCCCAGCAAGAAAGGCAATGAAATGATCCCATTTTACAGAGAAAGAAGTGGGGGCTCAGTGAGAGAGGTCACCTGCCCACATTTAACAGCCAGGGGTTGGTCAGTGGGGGATAGAATCACATGCAATCTGGTCACAAAATCTGTCCTTTCTTGGCACCGCTGCTGCCATCAATATGCTGAAGCCAAAAGTGGTATGATATCACCATCCCAGTATACACTGCGTGGGGCGGAACCACATACACATGGCTCTGAATGTTGCCTCCTCAACCTCCTGATTTTGTGAGCTTGCTGAGACTAGCTACTACTTTCCAATGCACCTTGGTTTACACATCTTTAAAATGGGATAATCCAGTTCCATTCGCAGAGGCCTGCCATGAGAACTACTATGAATGCATGACACCTGGCAGACAGTAAGTATACAGTGAGAGAAGAACGAGTAACTTTATTAGTAGTAGTATTATCAGTGGAGCAGATGGCAGCAGCAGCGTGACAACAGGACACAGTCTAATGTGACAGCGAACAGCAGAAGAGCAAGGAGAAGAAATGGCAACACAGCACTGAACCCCTAATTTAATGCTGCCAGTACCATTAAGGGCCTTTTGGTTTTTGAAAATGGTCCCATGATGCCAAAGAAAGGGCTCAGATCAAGAACTGTCTGCTTTCAATTAAGTATGCATTCATTCATGGGATAGAAATGTCTTCTCTTCAAATGATCTCATGAGTTGTATTTCTCTTCCCTCTTTTCTAAATGCAGAAATCTAAACAGCTTGAGCACTGGTTTCATAAGATTCCAGAAACAAGGAGAACACAGACCAATTTCTGCCTCCTTCTTTTCCCTAGCTCCCTTTGCAAAAGTGACATAACTACTCTAGAAGAAACATATTCTGTCTGTAATCCCAACACTTTGGGAGGCTGAGGTGGGTGATTGACTGAGCTCAGGAGTTCAAGACCAGCCCGGGCAACATAGTAAAACCCTGTCTCTACAAAACACATACATACATACAAAAATTAGCTGGGCGTGGTGGCACATGCTTACAGTCCCTGCTACTTGGGGGCTGAGGCAGGAAGATTGCTTGAGGCTGCACTGAGCTGAGATCACACCACTGCACTCCAGCCTAGGTGACAAAACGAGACCCCATCTCTTAAGAAAAAAAAAAGACATATTCCTGGATTCATGACCATCATAGGAATCTGAGTGGGGGACATGGCTGTACACCTGGATACAAATGAGATTCCACAGGTAAGGACCCACAAGTCAAGGAAGGATGCACAGTAGCACCAGCCAGCTGTTCCCTCCTCACTGCTTGGGGAAGACATGTGGGAGCAAAACAGGAGGCTCCCTTCGGAGGCAATTGAGAAAAGCCCCTCCTTCACTTGATTTCAAGGCTTTGTGCTCCTCGTCCAAGTGGGAATGGTAGCACCAGAGGAAAATAGCTCTTGGAGGGTACAGTCACCAAACCATCCCTCCCTCCCCTGTGTGCAAACTACTTTCCCAGCCCTAACCTTGCCCCTGCCTGCTCACATGGGTTGTAGATCACTGTTGCTGCCCCATGGGACCAAGGGAAGCCCAACCACCTGATGACCCTCACCTCCTCCTAAAACCCCACCCAGAAATGGTGGCTACAGAAGCCAGTCCAAAAGTGAGGCTGTCAGAAGCCATCAGCAGCTCCCAGAAACCACAGGTTGCTCTTGACAGTTCTAGCAGTTGAAGCCCTCCTTGTGGTCCTAACTCATCTGGCTGGTGGATGCCACAACCACCATGAGGACCTCATGTACTTACAAGGGGAGCTTGGCTTCACTCCCAGTCTCCTGCAGTGACAGTGTAGGTTTGAACTAATTATTGCTGCCCACTCAATGGTGGATCTAGCTTGACGAATCAGCCAATGCTGGACCTCACGGGAAGAGACTACTGGGCTACAGCCAGGTGTGGCTTCCAGTGGTTTCATTATGGTGACCCTCTGCATAGACCTTGCAGAAAAGATCCTAACTGGATTCCTACCACCTGAAGACAAAGTATAGCACTGGGCCACCAACACTTGTCCTACCCAAGTTTTAAGAGGTCCCACACCAGCCAAGAGTACTGATCAATCAAGACCCAAATCCACAAGAATAGGCAAATAACACATGGTCCATCACAGACACACACACACACACACACACACACACACACACACACACGCACGCACAGAATTTCCTCCACAGATGAAATATCTAACTGTAAAGCATGAAGCCATATACATATTGGGTGAAAATACAAGGGAAAGGGTGTGTACATATAGGTTGAGTATCCTACATCTGAAAATCTGAAATCTGAGATGCTCCTAAGTCCTAAACTTTTTGAGTGTCAACATGATGCTCACACAAAGGAAATGCTCATTGGAGCATTTTGAGCTTCAGATTTTTGGATTAGGGACGCTGAGCTGGTGAGTATAATATAAATATTCCCAAATCTGAAAACATTTCAAATCTGAAACACTTCTGGTCCTGAGTGTTTTGGATGAATATTTGAGTATTTTGGATACTCAACCTGTAATTTGTAGGGGAGTAAGAAAAGCTTTTAAAAAAAAAAAAAAAATTATTCCAATTACAAGCCCCAGACATCATGAAGGAAAGGTCAGGTTTAACTACAAAAATTTATTGCAAAAGACTCTTTAAATAGAATGAAAGGACAAAAAAAAAAAAGGCAGGAAAAATATTTGCAACATACAATAAGTAAAATATTAATGTTCTTATCATATAGATAGTGCAAACAAATCAATAAGAAAAAGATCTACAATCCAATAGAAAAGTGACCAAAGAATCCTTGGGAGAAGAAATACAACCCTGTACTAACCCTACACACAATAGAAAAAAAAATAGTGAACTAGCATTTTTCACCCGATAGATGAAAAAGAGACTGATGATATCCAGGGTTGCTAAGAGTATGAGGAAATTAGCGTTCTCATTGATCATCAATGGGTATCCTACTATCACGGTGAAAAAAAGAGTATACCTATTTTAGGCAATATCAAATTAAAGCAAATTTTTTATGCTCTTTGATCCAGCTGAATTTGATCTCAGCTGAATTTTTATTTCAAAATTATTCCCACCAGTTCACACAGCTTTACAGAATATATTCACTTATAGCACTACTTGAAATACAAAAAATAAATAAAAAATAAAAAAAATTTTAAAAAAAGGAACTCAAATGTCCCTCACAGAGGAATGATTAAACAAATTATAGTCTAAGAAAGGAAAAATGAAAATCGAAATGCTGAAATGGAAAAATAACCAAATAGATAGTTGAGTGAAAAGAGAAAACTGCAGAATAGCATATAGAGTTTGTGTAAAATATTCCTAATAGTCATATCTTGATATTACTATGTCATACTGGCAACATATAAAAAATAAATCTATCCAGCAAACTGTTAATGATGCTACCTATTTAGGGGTGAGATTTCATGGGGCATTCCCTTTCTGTACTGTTTGTGTCTATATTCTTCGGTTTTGCATACTGCGGATTACTTTGGTAATCAGAAAAACATTTATACAAAGTGTGGAAAACACTAAAAAAACACAGAAGACTGAGGCCACAATTTAAATTTTTTTTTCTGTTGCAAAGTGGTATGTGACATGCTACCTCACACTCATCCCCAGAACGCTGCTCTTGAACTACATTAAATTATAGACCTTAGCTCTCAGTGACTTCATCCTAAGCCCCTGCATGAAGAGAAAGCTGTCCAGACATCGTAGGAAGGCACAAGAAAAGCATAAACTCTAGGACAGTCAGCAAGCATCTCATAGCTACTGTCTCCTCCATTCCACGCCTTGTCACTCACAAAGGCTTCCCAAACACACAATTCTGAAAGTGGCAATCGATAGAAAATGTTGACATATGTGATTTTATTTTGATTTACCAAAAATTCATTTTCTTCCTGCAGTAATGAGAAAGGAGTAAGAACCCTAGATAAAATTATATTCCAGTAACAAATGGTCTATCCTATTTGAGAAAGCCTTGTATTTTAAAAAGTATACACAAAACACTCCCAAATAGCAATACAGCACATATCCTAAAATGTACTATATATCTTTAGAGTCCAGCATGTAACTGGCGATTTTTAAACTGTCTCTTTATTAAATACGTTTGGCAATCGCGGAAAGAGAATCACGCATAAGTGGGTTTGTATTAGTCATTCCTTTGCAATGTAGAGGTTGTCATCACCTCCTAGATGTTTTCCTGAAGTTTCAAAACCTCATTATGCATGTTGCATTCAGGTAAACAGTGGTCTGTAATGGAAATGATTTCATTTCTCTCCTGTCTAGATCTGCTTGAATAAAAAATTGGTTCATTAGGCAGCAGAGGCTTAATACCAGCCCCTGTCAAAAGTCCCTGAGAAGATACTGTCTATCTGCAATTTCATGATTATCATAGCAATCTCAGCAATACGGGTGTGCAATGACACGATCGGAGGTCATATTTCATCTGATCCAGAGCTCAGCTATGACTGGAAGCATATACCAAGAGTTGATAGTCTGAATAAACCAATGGATTTCCTTTTTTTTTTTTTTTTAACTGCAGTTTCCACTTTGGGGAATTAACATTACATTAGCATTATTAAAATAAGTAGATTTCACAAACTCACTTTTTTAAAAGTGTGATTTAGGACGCAGTGGGAGATAAATTTAATGTAAAATATCATGTGTAAACACACACACACATACACACACACACACAGATAACCTAAAGCCTTTTGAAAGACATTTCCTAAAGGGGATTTCCAATGAAGAAAAACACCAGTGTGAAAATAAAGCCCAATTTGTTGCTTCACTTGAGTTTTAATCATTGTGTCATAGATGCCTTGGGATTCATAAATGAGAGGTGTTGGCTGAATATTTAAAATATGCCTTGTAAGCGGAAACAACAGTAATAAGGTATCAGCGGCAGACTCATAAGAGATTCAGTGGCCATAGATTTCATCAGGTCCTCCTATAAGTATTGGGGATTAAGAAAAGATTCTGACTCCACTGGATAAATGGCAACAGATTTTTTTGTAGTTTAATTATTTTTTTTTTAAATACAAGAAAAATGTCTGACCTATTCCGGAATCAGTATAATGTGGTATGAGTAATTTTTAAAAAGAGCTGATCTCTTTCAGTTATTTTAGCAAACATTTTATTTTTTAAAATCATAATGCCCAATGCTAGAACATGTGTGGTGAACTGGTACAATAAATTGGTACAATCAATGTCTTTTTCTGATATTTATCTTTCTATCACTTGCTTTGTATGAGCTCTTCCTATATCTCAGGAGTTTTCTTTTTATTTTATGTTGATGATGCACATGCTTTTTAAGTCTTTTGTCATTGGTCTTTTTGTTCAGTTTATGTTATATTTTTACCTAACATTAGGAAATTTTAGATTTCATGAAGTAAAATTCAGCAATCTTTTTCTTTAAGTTAGTTATTTCTTGGCTTTTGTGCTCAGAAAGACCTTTCTCAACTATCCTATATATCAGATAAATATATCTCAATATATTTTCTGGAATTCTTCAGTAGTTCCATTTTCCAAATACAATCTGCATGGGGAATTTATTTGAATATATGAGGAACAGCAGGAATAGCACAGTATGTAAGACAGACAAGATTAAAATTCTAGCCATCATATGCCATCTCCATGACTTTGGGCAACTTACTTTAATCTTCTACGCTTCTTGTAAAATTGACTTCTTTATTTTGAGCATCACAACGTCCCCCTGCTTCCTCCTCTTCATCTTCATTATTTTCATCATTATCACCATCTTCACTGCCATCATCACCATCATCATCATTACCACCATCATCAGCATCGCCATCATCATACCCATCATATCATCATCACCATTATCACCATCATGACCATCATCCTCATCATCACCATCATCAGCATCACCACCATCACCATCATCATCAACACAACACCATTATTATATCATTTAAGCACATTCAAAGCACCACAATGCCAGACAGTAGTGAATTAACTACAATCACTCTCCTAAAAGTTTAATCATACTATCACACTTATTGTATAATCCATTCTTAGCCATCTGCCTTGAAGGGTCACCTTTACATTTACATTTTACATGAAATTCTTTTTCTGGGCTTCCTGCTCTGTTCCATCACGTTGTCTAGTCTGGAGCCAGTGTCACATGGCTCTATCTATTTATTTTTATTTGAACTCTATGAAGCGCATGTTTAAAACAAAATGAAAATTAAAAACACATTTAAGAATTCATACCACATCCAACCATTGCTGCGGAAGCAGATGAGAGAGAGACTAGGGGATACATTTGCTTTTCTTAAGAGTTTTAAGACAAAATGCTTCCACGTTCTATTTCTTATTGCTCCAAGTGCATCCCCCTGCACATCACATCTCACTGGGATGTGTGCCATAGCTATGAAGAGATAAACAGTTGTGTAGTCTCAGCCGTTAGCTCTTAATACTGCCTTAATGCCATTGAGCCAACAGATGGGGCTGTGCTGGACAAAGAGGGAAGCCAGCTTGCTTAGTGTGCACGGACCACCTCCCTGACTCCCTGAAACCTGTTAAAAACCTGAAACGTTGGCAGGTAACCAACGATTGAAATAATTTTCAAGCCTCAATTTTGAGTGTTTGATAATATTGGAAGCTCAGTTAATGAATGAGCGGTCCATAATGGTTCTACATTCCTCCTTACAAAGTAAACCATTATGCATCCCCACTCTCTGCCTCGCTATAAAGTTCCACCATGAAAATGAATAAAGATAATCAGCCCTAGGAATCACAGGACAGCCGTGCATGGCATCTTTGCTGGTGCACTGTCATATGAAGGCACCAGCTGAACACACTGGCTTCCCAATTCCATGACCTCCCCAACGCCAGAAACTTGCCTTCCATTCATCATCCAGCAGGCATGCCATGCACCTGGGAATACCTGGAATGATTCAACCTCTGGAATATAAACACTTCCACTCTGCCCCAGCCTTCCAACACCTTTGCTGCAATCTTGTTTGAATCTCCAGTTCATCATCACAAGCCACCAGCTCTCTTCCTTCCTCATCCCCCACCACCATCTGCCACTTCAGTCCTTCTGTTGCTAATCACTCAAATTCCACTGCCCAGTTGCCCTTTGTGACACTCCCTGCTAGCAAAACTTCAATCATCAATAAGTTTGGTGATCCTACTTCCCGGCCCTGCATTGAACTGAAAATCCACATACCTATGTGCCAACACCCAATTCATGGTCTCCAAGCAGAGATGAGCTCAGACAAAGCCTGATAAGTCATCCCTTGGCACAAATTCTTCCATTCCTCTTGAAAGAAATATCCAACCTCATTGACCTCAGCTCCTCAAATATCATTCTCTGTAATACACTATAATTCTAAAATTTACAGGAGCTACATTCACTTGTCCCTTTTCAGCCCTTCTTCATGTCTCTGAAGTACTCATTGGTATTGATCATTATCCCTTGAAATGCTCTTTGCTCCTGAATTCCCTGATCACACTTCTCTGAGTCTGTCTTCTCAGTTTTTGGCTGTTCTTTTGGTTTTCTTTTGGGGGTTCTTTCTGCCGTGACCTTCCTTTGGATGCTGGACTGGACCTTCCATCCTCACTGTGCACCAGAAGTGAGTACATTATTGTCACTTTTTAAAGAAGGTTGCATTGATCAAAAATAAGAATGTTTAAGAAATTCAAGATAGAAAAGTGATGCATTACATCCCAAGGGAAATATACAGCCTTAAGATCCAGGCTAGACTCTGTATGGGACAAAGAATGTCAAATAGAACATGGGCTTTTGCTTTTTTGGGTCTTACAGTTTTTGAGAAGTAAACACATGAATGTTGATTACTCTTATCCTGGATTAGATGGAGACAAATTGTGGGTCACAGGTTGCTCAACTGCCTGAAATATTCTTGCAGAACGATCTCATCCATGCCCATGGTTGGACTATTATTTTGATATATAGGAGAAAGCCAAGTCAACCTTATTTATATCTGTGTTCCTAGTAATTCCTGGCACCTTAGATCAGGCTTTGCAAGTATCAGGCACATGACCTCCATACTTTCACTTTTAAAACTTCCTTATTGAGCACCTAATGTGTACCTGGTCTATAAAACTTGAAGGAAATCAAAATATTTTACCACAAAATATATTTATTTCATGTATGCGAGATGGCTGTCAGACAGCCTGCAAGGAGAGCTGTTTTTGTGGGGGAGATTTGCATCTGCAGAAACTCTGTATTCATGCAACCAGGACTTCCCTCGTCCAGATCTAGGAAATACGAAATGAGAGTCCTACGCCTTAAAGATCTGAAAGAAATATTAACTGGCCAAGCATGGAGGCTCATGCCTGTAATCCTAGCACCTTGGGAGGCCAAGATGGGAGGATCACTTGAGCCCAGGGTTTCAAGACCAGCCTGGGCAACATAGTGAGACCTTGTCTCTACAAAAAATAAAATTATTAACTGGGCTTGGGGGCATGCACCTGCAGTCCCAGCTACTCAGGAGGCTAAAGTGGAAGGATTGCTTGAGCCCAGGAAGTCAAGGTTGCAGTCAGCCAAGATTGAGCTACTACACTCCAGCCTGGGTGACAGAGCAAGATCCTGTCTCAAAACAAACAAACCAACAAACCATTTACCACTTATTTTATCGGAGGACTGCCATGATGCAAGCTCCCATTCTTTTTGTAACCTCAATATGGTATACAAGCTTCGGTATCCCATAGTGGGTTTGGGTAGCCACTCTGTGATGCTCCCTATGTGCAGGTTAATACGGTTTTTATTACTTTTCTCCAATTAATCGCGTTTTGTGAGTTGATTTTTAGAGAAACTTCAGAGGGTGAAGGGGAAGTTTTCCCCGTGGCCCCTACAGATTCTAAAAGTAGCTGTCTTCTACATACATTCAATCAGAGGACTTTTGTCCATGTAAATGAACCTATATACAGAGGGGTTATTCATTGCATGCTACAGTCCTTACTTTCACAATCATTTTAATCCAAACCTCCTAGAAAGAGTCTGTTTTAAAATGGATAATCCATTACAACCATGTCTGATAATCCAGGCCCTACTTAGAATTATGCTGCAAATTTGAAGGGCTTAGACCAATACTTATGGTTCCCCATTGCCAGAGTTTTCTTGTGTTTCTTGAGGTTCCTGACACAATCCTGAGCTCTTACGAATGAGGCCCTCCAATTTATTCTCCATCCCTCAAGATGAGTTGGGTGCATGGCCCTTGCTGCTACATTGAGTTGCACATGACTGACTAAATGTCAGGCATGGTAAACATGCATTCATTCTGTAACATCCCCCGAGCTCATCTCATGAATTCACCACTTATTTTCCCTCCAGGTTGGTTCTCTGTGCCCAGAGGGTACGGTAGCAATGTCCAGGTCCTCCTGCAGGGCAGGCAGAGGAGAGGGAGAGAAATCAAATTGAGGGTTGCCCTGTCATGCTCAGTCAACAGGGGATGCCAAGCTACCAATCCTGAGCAAGTGAATGACAAATGCACAAAGACTTCTGGAACTCCATCTGAAGATGAAGACTTGCCATTCTCGTTTGAAAGAATCTCATAAAACCAGTTGATTCCAACTCTCAGCAGTGGAAGGGTTTTTTTTCTTTTTTTTTTCCATAGCAAGGCTTTTTTTTTTTTTTTTTTTTTTTTTGATGGAATCTCACTCTGTTGCCCAGGCTGGAGTGCAGGGGTGCAATCTTGGCTCATGGCAATCTCCACCTCCCGAGTTCAAGTGATTCTCCCATCTCAGCCTCCCAAGTAGCTGGGATTACAAGCATGTGACACCATGCCTGGCTAAGTTTTGTACTTTGATTAGAGACGTGGTTTTGCCATGTTGGCCAGGCTGGTCTTGAACTGATAACCTTAGGTGATCCACCTGGGATTACAGGCATGAGCCACCACACCTGTCCAGGAAGGTTTGATTGGAAGCCAGAGATTTGTTTTAGCATTCACCTTCTTGTTCTCCACTTGAATTTTTCTTTGTAATAGTACAGAACTTGCTAGTCTAATCCTGAGCAAAGGCTGATTTATGATTCCTTCACGTAGTTCTATTAATAGCACAGGGCTCTGAGTGAACGCTGATTGCATGCAAATTCCACTTCACAGACTAGCTGTGATCACTATAATGGTGTAAGCTGTAGATAAGAAACGCCCGGTGAGAACTACATCCATCCTTCCACCTGACCCCCAACCATGAACAGGTCTATGAAAAATGTCAGTCTATTTGCAAAGGAAGAGAAACAGCCAGAATGACACGCCTCCAAAATGCTTGTTGCATACTGGAGAACAATGAGATTTTACACGTTTGTTCTTCCCTGATGCTTGGGCTGCTTCAGAATTAACTGGGTTTGAAAATCAGACTTTGCAATAGCACCATGATTGCCCAAAGAATTCCACTGTGGGTGTGCCCTGCTGAAATGATGTGGCTGCTGTATCCAACATGCACAGCACCACTGCCCTTCCTGCTTCCAAACTATTCAAGCACTTTATCTGCACCTCCCTCAGGACATTCCTCACTTTCTGCCCTGAGTTGTTATAGGATCTCCTGAAAGAATCTTAAATTTCTTAGTATCCTCTACGCTGAACATTCTCCCCTAAACCTACAGTCTTATCATCATTGCACCCCACTCCCACCCTACACTGCCAAAAAACATTTAGGCACACTGTCAGCATCCAGTCAACATGACTAATGAATGAACTAGATCTGTCCTGGAGATATGTTGTTGATTGTGCACTGACATGATGCACGCTTTCTTATTACACGGAAAGAAAAGAAACAAGGTGGTGTAGATTTCATGTTCTAGGTGGGACACCTGCATTTGAACTCATGCTTACCCATTATGAATTCTGTAACCTGAGGTGGGTGTACCTAACCTGCAAGCCTCACTTGCCTTACCTGTGAAATGGGAATGATGAGAACATCACCTGCTGCACAGGGACCACTGGCAGCACAAAATGAGGTAAGATGCTGGGACTCAGAAACTGATATCCCCAAAGATTGCATTTTGACATGCTAAACCGAAGAAGCCTCAAGTCTCTCTAACCTCCCCCTCATCCCACACACAGTTTCTCCCATAGAAGGTGAAGTTCTTTTATCTGCCTAAGATCCAGAGCCTCCCAAGAAGAACATTTTTTTCCCTTCCCCTCCCTGTAATTTCATTGTCTGTTGCAGAAAAGAAGACCAAGACATGACTACCCCTGAGGAGACCCTTTTCCAAGTACGATGACTATCTCCAAGGATCATTTAAATTACAAGTTAATCTCTGTTCCTGTATCCAATAATTCTCCCTAGCAATCATTTATTGCCCCTCAACAGAACTCCTCTTCTCCCTGAGCCGCATAACCTGTTTTACCAGGATCCAAGCCCCCATCATACATACACACAGACACACACACACACACATATATATATACACTTTTTTTTTTTTCCTGGAGTACAGTGGTGCGATCTCGGCTCACTGCAACCTCCGCCTCCCAGGTTCAAGTGATTCTCCTGCCTCAGCCTCCCCAGTAGGTGGGATTACAGGCGTGCACCACCATGCCCGGCTAATTTTTGTATTTTTAGTAGAGACGGGGTTTTACCATGTTGGCCAGGCTGGTCTCGAACTCCTGACCTCAGGTGATCTGCCTGCTTCGGCCTCCCAAAGTGCTGGGATTACAGGTGTGAGCCACCATGCCTGGCCCAAGCCCCCATCCTTTCTGTAACCTCAGGATGGTGTATAAGCTTCTGGACCCCATTGGGAGGTTGGGTCTTCATTATGAAGGCTCTTGTGTATGCACATTCAATAAATTAATATGCCTTTTCTCCTACGAATCAATCTGCCTCATGCCAGTGATTTCTTGACAACCTTTATGGGACCAAAAGCCTATGGCTCCCACAAATACATGTGCTATCAGGGCCCAGTATGGGGCCAGCTCTCAATGTTAGTCACTCTGATGATTAAAATCATGTTGACCACCCCGTGAATTCGCACAGCAGAATCGTATCTCCTGGATTTCAACTGCCCTTGTGTGGTTGTACTGAGAAGCCCCTTCTGCAGCTCTCACAACATCTGTATGAAGTCAGTCTTTCTCTAGCTACTATAACAATATGAGACACAGCACTCACTCAGCTAAGAATGAGGCAGTAAGCCACAATCACGGGCAGTAGAATTGGTGTACAGTTACATAATAAAGGTTCTTGGTCACTGAATATGCCTTCCCAGGCTTAGAGAAACCTGCAGTGGAGAAAGTGATGATCCACAGAATTACACAGCCCTCAAACATGTGGAGAGAACACGCTCTGAGTGACTGAGATGCGCCCTCACTAGTTAACTGCTTCCATCTCAGTTTTCCTTTGTGCAGGGAGTGTTTCTTCTGAAGCAAATATCCCCCTTTTATTTTATTACATAATTATTCAGAATGCAACAGTCCCGTCCTGTGTAATAAGGAAAAGCCCTTCTTGGAAAGAAGAAATATTCTTCAGAACACTCATATGTATTGGATTTAGAAAACAAAAACTTTCTTAAAAATTCATGGAATGCTTAGGGGAAGGATTTTATCTTTTGGCCAAAAACAAAAAAGCAACACAAACATCTATAAATCAGGAGCTAAGGCAGGTCTCGAAGATTGAAAATACTCTCCAAATACTTTAGAGGAACTAGTAGTGAGACAACACTGGAAGTTAGACTTTCTAATGAGTCAGGCATGTATGTCATGCTAATTAAATAAAATTTAATCAACAGGTGTGATGAGATCAGCGTGAGGTTGCTTGCTAGCCAACAGAAGTCTTAGAGTTGCATAAGCAGCCTGACACATCAAAATAGAACACTCATTAAAGAGAGAAAATATTCTACTGATTTACACTAAGATGTGAAAAATATAAATTGATTTATGTGTAACATTTTAGAAAGGAAAAAATAAAAGGAGGCAGGCTTGTATTGGTATATGTACAAGCCCTAAGCGTAACGCATTCTTCTTATAATTCTTGTTAGAGAGAATGTTCTGGTTTTGTTTTTCCTAGTTAGTATTACAAATGGTACTCACTCTCATTACTTTATAGAATCACAGACTGTAGAGAAAAAAAGAACCTCAGAACTCGCCTAATTTGAATCCTCCTATCAAGATGATAGAGGAGAGGCCTGAAGATGTAAAACATCTCCCAAATTCACGGAGATAATTAAAGAAACATCTAGAAGCTGGAAGAAGAGCCCAGTCTTGTTTCTTAAGAAGGTGCTCCTTCCGTGATTTAAAACAAAACAGAACAAAATTTGTTCTGACAATCACCATAGTAGGTGACCACCACTGCCATCAATTTGCTGCTTTAAACAAACAAACAGAACTGGGAAGCAACTTTCATGGATTTCCAAAACATCTGGATCCAAAGGTTAGAAACTATTGAGTTATTTCACCAAAAGAAATGGAAGGAAGAATGAGAGAGAGAAAAAGTAAAAGGAAACAAATACATGAAAATCTTTAGCAACCTGGGTGAATACTGAAATATGGACAAAACGATCTCTTCTGTCACTCTGATACTGTCCAGATGGGCCCAGCAATGTAAAAGTAAGAGGCAATGCTGCTAGAAAAGACTGGAAGTTGTGAGAAGTTACGAGTGGACTGGAATGCTGATTTTTCACTCCTTTGCGTAACTCACACACTAAGGCCTTCCCTATCTCATTCAGCATGAGGTTGCATGCTAGCCAACCCTTTAGCTGTGTACAGCTAAGAGACCCCAGGTGTAATCCCCCATCCTGGGATCTCTGAGCTCTGCAAGAGAAAATAAAAGCATAGGGATGATGATGTCCTGTAGATATGGAAGACATGCATTTTAACTTAAACAAAGCTTCAGTAAGGAAGTCTTCCCAATGTCAGTGAAAAATGCCATGTTTCTCAGAAATAGGGTTATTTGCTCAGGAAGGGAGAGAAGGAGTTTGGAGAACAAGCAAAGTTTTGCTATCGTTAGATGCAGCAAGAAGAACATGAGGACCTCGTCACTGTTGCCCTGAGAGCCAAGGCTGTAGCCAGCTGCAGGCATTCTGGGTCCAAAATCCATCACATATCTAACTGCTAATGACAAGGCATTGTTCATATTTCATTGTTGATAGAATAAAGGATAATAAGGACTAAAGTTTTGTCTCTTTTCGTCCATGAATCTCTTCCATCTGCAGCCCACAGACTAGACTTCCCCTGAAATGTGTCCACTAGCAACTGCAGACATGCAAAAGAGGGTAAAGATATATCTATTTTTTAAGAGACAAGGTCTCTGTCTCCCAGGCTGGAGTGCAGTGGTGCAATCATAGCTCAGTGCAGCCTCAACCTCCTGGGCTCAAGACGTCCTCCCACCTCAGCCTCCCAATTAGCTGGGACCACAGGCATGTACCACCACACCTGGCTGATTTTTATTTTTTGTAGAGATGGGGTCTCCCTATGTTGCCCAGGCTGGTGAAGGTGCTTTTTGTATTCTATTTACCTTTCAGGATCAATGCATTTTTGGTTACCTTCAAAAAACCCCATACATTTGCTGTCTCTAAAGGCATCAGGAACAAAGATAGAAATACACAGGAAAGAAAACACAAGGAGGCAAAGACTTAGCAGCTTTCTAAGCACTCACTGAGGAGAAACGTACCCACACTCCAGTCCATTTCCTCAACAGCATCCCCGTAGACTCCGTGTTTACTTTTGCCGGCAAAGTCGTTGCTGGAGAACAGGGCCGTGTGCACATGGAGGTAGGACAAGACAAGCAGGAATGGAGTCTCGGTGTTCCTGCGAAAAAAAAAAGGGAGGAAAAAAAAGACCACAGATAATGTAAGTATGTCTGCCACCATTCTGATTAGGATCCACCTATTATCATAGCAGGCTATTTGAAAATTCACAAAATACTACGAGTTAATTGCCTAATATGGTATCTTCTGTCAGAGAAAGGTAAGTCTCTGTTGTGTCTCTATGAAGTGACTTATTGTTACCCTCTATGCATCAGTAAGTGAAGAATTATGTTATTGAGACATCCCCCAAAGACCCAACTCAGGAAGAGATTTAAGAGAAAATTGCCTGTATTTGCTTTTTGTTGTTGTTGTTTAATTCTGTTCTTCCTTCTCTATATGGTGATTAATATGAATTCAAGCACCTTGAAAATAGTATTTCTTTGGGAAAAAAATTATACACAAACACACATACACGCACTAGTAGACTACCTTTTAAAATTTTTAATTGATATATGCAAACAATTATACAAATATATATACAAATTTTGTATATATGTATCATTTGATATATACAAATAATTCTTGTATAGACTTGTTGGGGACAATGCAATAATATATGTTTACCATGTGGAATGATTAAATAAAGCTAATCAAAATATTCATTTTCTCATATAGTTGTCATTTCTTTGAGGTGAGAACATTTAAAATCTACTCTCTCAGCAATTTTGAAATATATAATACATTGTAATTCACTATAGTCACCATGTAATGCAATACATCCCCAAACTATTCCTCCTGTCTAACTAAAACTTTTTATCCTTTGACCAACATCTCCCCATTCCCCATCCAC
The DNA here is from genome assembly GCF_006542625.1 of Nomascus leucogenys. Classification (NCBI taxonomy): domain Eukaryota; kingdom Metazoa; phylum Chordata; class Mammalia; order Primates; family Hylobatidae; genus Nomascus; species Nomascus leucogenys. The sequence continues at coordinate 5,734,580 of NC_044406.1, read as the reverse complement.
TCCCCTAACCCCAGTCCCTGGTAACTGCCATTCTACTCTCTGCTTCTAGGAGTTCAACTTTCTTCTTAGATTCCACATAGAAGTGAGATCTTGCAGTATTTGTCTTTATGTGTCTGGCTTATATAACTTAGCAGAATGTCCTCCAGGTTCATCCATGTCGTCACAAATGACAGCATTATGTTCTTTTTAAAGGTGAATAGTATTCCATTGTGTACCTTCAGTTGTCGACTACTTTCATCAATGCTGTTTAAACTCCAACTCAACTTTGTGTTCTACCCTCTTCTATAATACAACAAGTCTCCCAGAATGAACACTAAATGGTCAATACTGAAATTTTCAAAGTTAAATAGAACATTCATTCAATTGGCCTAAACCTCTTGAGAGAGTGGAATGATATTGCAAACATATTCCTTAATTCAGAGAGCACCTAAACCTTCATTTGAATTGATTAGAATGCACAGATACTGAAGAGTTGTAAGTCACTGTCAATGCGTGGCCTTTGCTACAATGGGCTGTGAGTGATGTTGCTATAAGAAGGTATGAGGTTTCACAACTAAGTCTGCTGATAGGGATCAATAAGTCCCATGGGTGCTTCTTCACATCAGGTTGCCCTCTGAGAAATGCATTTAGTGCTGTGTCTCAGTTTCACATCGTAGGCTCAATCTTTACCTCTCGTCTGGGAAATAATTAGCAATTCCTTTCTGCTTAAAGAGAATACTGGGTGAGAGGCCTTTTTGAAGGCTATCAGGGAAGAGGACAAGTGTCCACTTCCCCAGGGTTGGTGAGAGCTCTGAGAGATTCGTGCAAGAAGCTGCAATGCTTAGAGGGGACAGACACACCCTAATGACAGCCCCTGCCTCACTGCCCACTCCCCAATGTCTTCTTCTGTGATTCAAGCTCTTCCTTTAACTACTTCTGTGAACTTGGGTGGGTTCCTTAAATAACTACACTTCAGATTTATTATCAAAACATGAACAGTCCTGACGAAGCCTTATGTTGATGCCAATACTCTCACACAGCCCAGCTTCTACCCCAATATGGTAACCAGTCCCAAACACAGCTTGCACATTCACAGCTCAGTGCTCTGCACATCACCATCTCTCAACCTAAAACTTACTTCCCCCTCTCCCTGGCAAGCAGTCATTGTTCAGAAGCCATCTCCAATGCCACCTCCTCTGAGAGCCTGTTCCCCTTTTCCAGGCAGTCCCATCAGGGCTGAGCACCATGGGGCATTAACCTTCCATTGAATCTCCAGGCCCTAGTGCCATGCCTGGCCTGTAGAAGATACTTAATAATATTGCCAAACAAATGAGAATGAATGCATGGATGGGGGCAGGAATTCATTTTCTTTTTTTTTTTTTAATAGGAGAAAGGGCATACAAATTCATTTAACGTGTACACATAGGAGCCTTCAGAATGAAGACCCAAAGATAAAGGGGAAATTGACTATTTTTATGCTTAGGTTCAACAAAGTATGTACAGCCGTGTAGAAATAGGATTGGACAAAAAGGGCCTGATCTAATGCTAATGAACTGAGTGGGGAAAGCCGGCAAGGCCTGTCTGTCTAGATTGTTCTTGGCCTCTCTGAGCAGCGTTCCTTCTTTCTAAGTGTGGGGTAGGACCTTCTCTGGAATGGTAGTGCTAGGACCCACAGTCAAGGTAGGTCGGGGAATTTCTTTATGGCCAGTTTTTACATAGAAAGGACGAGGAAAAATTGGTCCTATTTTTCAGTCTTATGACTTGATTGAGGGAGAAGGGGTTCTGGTCTTTATAACCTGCCTTGGGGAAGAGGGATTCTAGTTTGTATGGCCAGCCTCAGGGGAGACTGAGACGATTCTCTGTCTTCAGAATTCTCTAGTTTCCCTGTTGGGGCTCAGAAAACGGAACCCTAAAACGATATTGTTAAGTATTCCCTACAGGCCAGGCATGGTTCTAGGGTCTGGAGCTTATTTTTTTATTATTATTTTATATTTGAGATAGAGTCTTGCTGTGTTGCTCAAGCCAGAGTGCAGTGGCATGATCTCAGCTCACTGCAACCTCTACCTCCTGGGTTCAAGCGATTGTCCTGTCTCAGCCTCTGGAGTAGCTGGCATTAAAGGTGCACACCACCATGCCTGGCTAATTTCTGTAATTGTTTTAGTAGAGATGGGGTTTTGCCATGTGGGCCAGGCTGGTCTCAAACTCCTGACCTCAGGTGATCCTCCTGCCTCAGCCTCCCAAAGTGCTGGGATTACAGGTATGAGCCACTGCACCCAGCCCGGAGATTCAGTTTTCATTAGCAAATGCTAATAAAGCATGTGTTCACGACACCAGAGCCCTTTATGTGCTCTCTTCTCCCACCAGACCACCAGGCAGGAGGTGTCATTTACATCTTGGTGCTCCTGACACCCACAAACTGATTGGTAGGTGGCATGAATTCAGCAAATCTCTGTTATTGGATGAAATACTGAATCTGCTTTCTCAGCATTGGCAGCCCCACCCGGCAGTCAAGTGAATGACAGGGCCTTGGGAATGCAATGTGAATTGCATTGTGAATGGTTTATGTTGCATATGGTTTAGACTTCTGCCTAAGTCTCTTGTTACTTAGAAGGGATGTGGTTTATGTAACGGTTGCTCTAGAGCAAGGATTCCTCTGCAGAACTTCTGTCCTAAATCTCTTGTTACTTTGAAGGAATGTGGTTTATGTAACAGTTGCTCTAGAGCAGAGATTCCTCTGCAGAACTTCTGTCCTTAGTCTTTTGTTACTTTGATGGGACATGGTTTATGTAACAGTTGTTCTAGAGCAGGGACTACTCTGCAGAACTTCTCTCCTAAGTCTCTTCTTACTTTGAAGGGGTCATCTCCTATGGTCCACATCTTTACCAGCCAGTAAAAGTTCAGAAGACTATATATATATATATATATATACACACACACACACACACATATATATATACACACACACATATATATATATACACACACACACATATATATACACACACATATATATGTAATTAAATTAATTTTTCTTCTACATATTTCTGGCTTCCTTAACTTCTCATGATAGCCAAAAACATTCCAAATTTTGGACTGGATGTCACAAATACTAATAAGTTTTCCTGGAAACAATAAATGGATGTATGCTGTTCTAAATGCATTTTGTATTTTGCTAATGTTAATATACCTTGGGCTCCTCGAACTGCTCACACCTATGGCTGTAACACTTCCCTTTTAAGGTCAGTTCTTACACTTATTAACCCCTACTCCTTTGAAAGAGAAAATTAGCACAAAACAGCACACTTTGGGTTAGAGCTAAGCCAGGCATCTCCAGTTCTCTGAAAACAGGCAGATCAAATCTAACAAGTTATTGGTAATCATTAGTACCATGTTTTATTATCCCAGTACTTGGTGGCAAATTAGGTACCCCCCAACCTTTTTTTTTTTACAAGAATATGAAACAAGGAAATGTTGTTAATATCTCACAGTCAAGAAAGTTAAAAAAAAAATCCTGAGTGGCTTGTCCCACCTCTCACAGGAACTGGAATAAGAAGGCATGCAATGAGAGCCCGCTGGACCTGGTCTATAACATTCACTGTTAGATCTCAGAAAGAAAACAGGACATACTACTGCTTAGATGGAAGAACTGTAATTGTCATCCTAGCTGATGACTTACATATGAGCATCTCTACCAAGCCATGTGTTTGGCTCCTTCTAAGAGAAGATGCCCTTGAGGAACCTGGAGGAGCTGAAATGGAGCCACAGTATGTTAGAGAGCTTGGCCACACAGGGCAGACTGTGAAGCCTCCATCCTGCTTATTATGGGGAAAGTTTACTCACACCTGGGCAAATTGCACCTCCTTCCCCAGAAGCAGATTGTGTTCCCCTAAATTGGCTTAGATTCCTCAAAACGAACATGAAATTACAGTCTTTTGTGTTCCTAAATAGAGAGTTACATTATGTATGAGAACAATCTCACTGCAATTTCACTCTCATCTGTTCTCCCATTTATTTTTAGATTTAAAGTTAAGGAAAATAGATAAGAAAGCTTAAAAAGTCAATCTCCCAAGCACAGTACATGGTCATACAGGATGTGAGTGACAGAATTTGCTGAGAACGAGCAGCTATTGCATGGATTGAAATGCCCAGCACTGGGCTCCAGTCCAGTTTCAACTTGGATTCTCCAATTTTGGATAGCAGTCCTCTTGCTCAAAAGTTAAGCAGAAAAAAAAAAAGAAGAAGAAGAAGAAGAAAGAGACATCCATCAACATGATTGGCAGGATCATAAAATTGTGGCATATTAAAATGTGAGGTGGAAATAAAGAGATAAATGATAAAGATGATACAACCGGCAAATAATAAAGCCTGAAATAAAAGCTGGTTCATGAGGACTGAAAGAACAGTTGAGTCAAAGACCTGAGCTTCAGGGTTCAATCAAGGCTACAGAACATGACCTTTGTCTTGGAATGCAGGGGAATCCTCCTTAGAAGGGGAGAAGGGAATTAATGTGTTTATTATCAAAATTCACATTATTTATGGAACTCGTTTTCTATCATCTCTCTATAAAGCAGTGGTTTTTCATCCTATAGGGGTGACATCAGAGATACCAGCATCTTTATGTATACTCTGTGCATCGAGTAGAGTTGATCAGGTTTGACATACAAAAACAAACAGAGAAAAGCATACTTGGCTTGCAAAAACACTGTTCCAAGATTTACCATCCAGGAACAGAAGTGAAATCAACGGTGCATGGGAATGTTGGCTAGACAGACATAAATCAACTGGCTTTCCTGCACACACCTGGGGTGTAACTGACAGCCTGTGCCCAGGTGAAGGAATTCTTGCTTTGTGATATCCTTTGAGAGACCAGGAAAGACCATTTGCTTCACACCCAGGCTCAGGAAGGAGATCTGGGTTTCCCTTCCTCTCTACGACCTTGAAAGCTGAATGACACATCAGCAAGTTGGTGGAAGAAAGATTTCTCAATAACAGCTTAACTCCTTTTTTATTAGCTGGAGTACTTCAGTAAACAACTCTTCTGAAAATTTATTGCCACTGTCTTGCACACTGTGAGAAAAGATAGAACTTTTAGCTACTACATGCCTGCGCTCCATTTGTTAAAAATACAGAAGACAGCCGTGAGCCTTTCCAGCAACATGTAATCATTCCAATCTCAGAATCAAAAGATTTACATTCTATAGAGGCAGGAGTGAAAATTCACGCAAGAAGACGGCTAAGGCATTTTTTTTTCTGTCTGCCATAAAGTATACTTTTGATGGTCTTCAGAATAATAATCTTCATCTGAGTGTCTGACCTTTATTATTGTAGTATTGTTCCAATTACAGTGGGCATAGGGAATAACGGGAATGCAAATAGGGACGTCTGTGAATTCCTTCTGGCTACCTTCTGCTGCTGGTAATTAGAGTATGGCATGAATCAGACAGCGGTATCAACAGTCGCCGCCCCCCAACCCCCACGAAGTTCATGTGACCACCTCTGCGTGCAGCAGGTGGATTTATACATCGGCTGTTCATGTCTTCCATCTATGAGTTTTGTAGTTATTAAGCAAATGTTCTGCTGACACACAATACCAGGCACTAGAAATATAAAGAGAGACTGGACCGGACCCTGGTATCAGCAACCCACAGTTCAGACGAGAGCATTGACAGCTAGTCTAAGCTGTCTTAAATGCCCCACTCAGTGCTGCAGAGAATGAATTCAGAGAAGGAGAACTTATCTCAACCTGGCAGGGGTCAGAATTTGCTCCCAGAAAGAGGTAGCTTTCAACGGTTCACATAGCATGACAGTGTTTGTGAATGCTTTCCATAAACATGTAGGCTTTTGAGCTATTCACAGGTATGATATTCAGAGATACAGAAATGTATGGCTGGAGAGGCATTTCCAGGGTCAGGTCTAAGTATTCTTTATCTATGCCCCAGTGAGTTGGGAATGCCACGGACCCACTATATCTAGTATGGCAAAAGACGAACATCCCTCAGTACCTGTATTGTTACAATATCCTCAGCCTGAAACCAGAGGTTCATTCAAAAGAGAAGCCCTCCCCTCCTTTTTTTTTTTCAGAGACAGGGTCTTGCTCTGTTGTACAGGCTGGAGTGCAGTGGTGCAATCATAGCTCACTGCAGCCTACAACTCCGGGGCTTAAGAGATTCTCCCACCTCAGCTTCCTGAGTAGCTGGGACTACAGGTGTGCACGACCATGCCGAGCTAATACTTCCTGATTTTTTGTAGAGACAGGGTCTCACTATATTGCCCAGGCTGGTCTTGAACTCCTGGTATCAAGCAATCTTCTCACCTCAGTCCCCCAAGTAGCTGGGACTACAGGCACACACCACCATGCCCGGCTAATATTTCTTTATTTTTTGTAGACACAGGGTCTTGCTGTATTGCCCAGGCTGGTCTTGAACTCCTGAGCTCATGTGATCCTCCCACCTAGGCTTCCCAAAGTGCTAGGATTACAGGCATGAGCCACTGTGCCCGTTGCCCTCATTTTTAAATACATATCCCATAGGCCCACAAAAGTTAGAAACAAATCATGTGTTATCTACAGTTATTGAATAATGTGACTCTTTGATAATTCTTTAATTATTTAACTTCCATTTTTGAATGAGCATCTGTGTGTGTCCCTGTGTATTGCCCTTAATGTTTAATCTGATTTACTTTTCTTACCATGAATTAAAATCAATATCACCCCATTCCTTTCTGGCTTACACTCTTATCGAAACTAATGAAACCTCCTAAAGATCCCTTTATTCAAAAGACACTTTGAGCCAAATCACAGCTATTCATCACAGCCACTTACACTGGGGTCCAGCTGGAAATGGGAGAGGCTAGGCTGGAGGCACCCCATAAATGCATTTCAGGATTGTGACTGTGCCAAATGGTGACAGCAGTACATAGACCGGGACAAAAGGTCGTATCTTCTTCCAATAATACATTTATCAGCTTTCATAGATTTTAGGGAATTATGATTACACAAGCAATGCTTGTAGAGAGGAGTATTTATTTATCATAAAAGTACAGACCATAGGAAATGGTAGGAGAGATTCTTCCCCATGGCTCTCCACTAAAGGTATAATCTTTTCATGTAGGTGTTTCCCCCCAACCCCTTGATTACTGATACTTTCCATTATGCTGATGTCTTGGTGTGTTTTCTGTGGAGAGTTGTCAGGGAGCAGGGTTTATTGTTTTCAGAACAGGAGATCTTACCACTCCGGGAAGTCAGAGATTAAAAACAGAACTCTACATAATTTCCAAATTTTCGATTTGTTATCCATAAACCCTTTGCTAAAAAAATTCATTTATAAAGAACAAGAGTTATCCTACACTGAGCTTGACTAAAACTTATTAGCTTTTATTGAACTTCTAATTATAATATCTCAAAATATATGTACATATATTTAATATATTGAGACAACTTAATAAACTTCAGCCTGGAGAACCTTATACTAATGGCAAATTCCAGATAATCTATAAATCCCATAACTGTATAACATACTATACAGATTATGTAGGTGTGTATAAAGTCATTGCCATTCTTGGAAATTTACTGTTCGAAGTGAGCATGTATATATCTTCAGAGAAAAACACGAAGTGATTTACCTAAACTTAAATATTTTTCCTAGCAATGTAGCACTGTTTCAATGAATTCAGAGAAGAGGTCAACATATCTGGTTTTTCACAAAGCAGAGTGACCAACATCCATCTCTTTCTACTGAAGACATAAAACATGAATCTCATTCTACCCACCAGCATGACACCTTTTTAAAAATTAGCCTTGACTTGAACTAAAGAAAAAAGCTGTTTGTGAATAAAATTAACTTGCTACATTCACCCATCCTTACCCTTTATTTTCTTTTCAGAGCATCCAGGTACTTCTTGATTAACATAGTAATGTTAACACTACTGATATTCAAACTTATCTATAAGAATTACAGAGATGCATTCTCCTTCCTTGAGCATTGGACCTAGATTCCTTCATCTGGAGGAAGGTGTCGAGACACTCATACAGTGCCCTAATCTTCTTCCAACTAATCCTCACTCGGACTAATCCTCACTCAATAAGTCTACGCACTAGAGTAGATGGAAAACATTCCCCCAACTGTTTACGAAGCATTCCAAAATTCAAAAGTTTGAGCTAGTTCTGTTTAAATTCAGCCTCTACTCTTTATTACCTGTGGAGCTTTGTTCATTCAAAGGATTTCAGCTTCAAAGTTTCTCCACAGTAAGACATCTATTTACCGACCTCATGAGGTTGTTATGTGGTGTGAAGGAAGCAATGGGTGTGGGAGGTGCGCAAAACAATGTGTGTATCCACAGCACCTGACGTATAATTGGCAACCATTCCACGGTGTCCATTACACTTGAACACATCCCATTATGTGTTACCATTTCTACTGTGCACCTAAGTTGGATCTGCTTTGCATTGCAATGAAGACAGGGATGGCAAAACCCAAAGCTGTGATAATGGGATGACCCTACAGGGCACATACAGAGAGTTGGGTATCTCTAAGAAATTTATAGTTCACTCCTTTATGCAAGAATAACAAGGATTTCTGGCTAATTAAAGTGTATTCAGGATGACCCATCTCCTGAATTACTATACAGCGTATAACATATGGTGAGCTAATTATCCAGCTCTCTAATAATAGAAGCATCTCCCCCAGATAAATTTATCCCTGAATGAGTCAATTAGGGTGAGGGATTGTGGAGTGGATGGTTATATATTCTAAATCATCGCTCTCCTCAACTTGAAAATATGTGCTTGGAATCCCAGGCCACAAACTGGGTTTGACTAAGTGGACCTCATTTGCAAGAATCACAAACCAATGAAGCATCTTTGCCTTATGCCTCCTTGTCATTCCTACCCTAATATTGCAAGCTAGCATCTCAGGAGCAACCCTTGAATATAAATCATATCAGTAACAGTGTAGAGAAAGGCTATAAATTTTAGAAGTAGGAGTTTTAAATCATTTTCCTCACCACCTTTGACAGATGAACTGAGAAGTAGCTGTGTACAAATATATGTGTGTGTGTGTGTGTGTGTGTGTGTGTGAGAAAATATCTAAACAAGGCACCAGTTGCAACTGGAAATTTTTAAATTTGAAAGCATTTGAGTAAATTCCACTAATACTACCATTGCTTTGATCAAGCATTCCTTTTTCGGCTGCTGAATAACTCTACCTCCATTTCTCACAGAGGTGGTAAGACCTGGCTAAATAGCTCAGGATATTCTGGATAATGAAATAACACATATAAATGTGTCTTCAGACATTGAATAAATGTTTTATGAACATGGTGGTGTCACCAATGTTAGGATTCTTTGGTAGCATACCAAGGCCATTCTCTCAGGACTCTTGGATATTATATTTTGTGAATCAGATAACTAAGCTAACACAGATAGACAGCTCTACCCAAGGATGATTGTAACAATGTGCTTTAAATCTTTGTATCTTCAGATAATGTATGTTAGAAGCTGTTTGTGAATGGCATCACAGTGTACAAGATGCTAGCATTTTCACTAATATTAACCATGCTGTGAGTGCTCCAATGTGGACAATAGCCATCTACACTAGAATCACCTATTTTAAAGAAAAAATCCTTTTGTTGTAATTCAATAACCATCCCTTCAACTTTGGTGCTGCCAGAACATCTTAAATCTCTAGTTCTAAAAGAAAATCTCAGCTCTCTAATAATTAGAGATAATTAAGATTAACTTGTCAGGCTTCAATATCCTCATGATCAACAAATTTGTTTTGGACCCCTCTCAAAATTACATACCCATTAAAATGACTTGTAATCATATGAATATTTATATACCTAATAGATTAAATAATTTCTGTCAAAATACATGCCATACAAAGTGATTCGCCCTGGAAGCCAAGTATCGTTTCTGACTATCCATTGTATAATGGACGCTGTATTAATGTCCACCTTGTCTGGTTTTGAGAGATTTGTGGTAGATGAAGACTGATATAAGGATGTCCAGCTTTCCCAGAAAAAACTTGTTTTCTGCCTTAAACAGACCGGCCCAAGAGTGCCGCTCCATCTTGGAATGGCTGTGCTCCTGTTTATCAAACACAGTAAAGCTTGCGCACTAGGTAAGAGCATGGTCAATCATGTAGACTGTGACCCATTGATACATCATGAAATTAATTTAGTTCCAAAACCAGATTATTGCCAAAAAAAAAGAATAAAATGGGGTAGAAAATATTAGGGCAATCACCCTAGTAAAAGAAAGATCATTTCCATAAGCTTTTGTTTCAATCACATATCTATGTGCATCTTACTAGATGATGATATAACTGAATGATGTATCTTATAAAGTTCCAAAGCTTTTACATGAGATCACCTGTCAGCATCACCTTCCAGAAAAATCTAGGTGACAAATAATTTCAGTGTTTCTGCACAGTAGCCAAAGCTCATACACGTACACGAAACCCAGTGTTTCTTAGAGTGTCCTATGAAACACCCAGTTTAGAATGTCTTGAGAAGCTTATTAAAATGCTGATGTAAAGTCTCACTTTGGAACTACTCTGTGACAGTCCCTAGAGTTCATCTTGGCCATCTTCAGCTGTAATAAGCACCTCTGGGGTTTTCCTTATGCAAAGTCTGAGGTATCACTTGTCTACCCCTGTAGTCCTGGACTCTTCCCTTTTCCCTTCTTTGTCTACCTGCAGGAGTCATAGTGATCCTATATTATATGCCACCACACACTAGGCTAGCAAAGGCCACCCTACAATGCATAGTTCTGAACCAAGCGCCATGCCCAGGAGGCAGGTGGCCAGCCCTGCAATGCCTGCATTTGGCTGTGTGGGCTGACCACAGGCACTGATAACTCTGCAGTATCTCTGTACAAATAATACTTGAAATAAATGTTCAGGAGTGTGACTGACAGCTTGAACTCTTCCTTCCTCTCTTAGGAATTGCACGACATCTTTCACCATGCCATTTTGCTGTGACCAGAATCCGATAGGTTTCTGCAGTCTCTGGTGCCTGGGTAAGACAGGCTGTCAGCATGGGCATGACATGATGCATCTATGGTTACTCACAGATCCCAACGTTTACCCAGGACAGGCACCCAGACTACAGGCATATTGCCCAGGAACGACTCATAACCCCTCCAGCATGTGCCTGTCAGCCCAAACCTGTGAAAATCATGACAAATAGCTCACGTCTTACCTGAATTCTGACAGATCTATAAATAGTTGCTTAAAGGACTTTTAGTGGCTATTATCCATCCCTGGGCAGAAAATTCTTTATTCTTTACATTAATACTTGCTGCTGCTGTACATGTATATCTCCTATAGCTTCCCTTGGAAATCAATTTCAATAATTTATCTCTTTGTAAGTTAAATACATATGTGTGTAAAGCACACACACACATATATATACACACACACCTATATACACACATATGTATTTACACATACATATATATACACACACACACGCAACACAACACCAAACTATAGTTTTTCTTTACTCTATTTTTCTCTGATGAAAATATTAAAATACCAATAAGCAGTATACTTCACATCAATGCTTCAAGTACAGACATGCATCATATAGTGACAGGGATATGTTCTGAGAAATGTATCATTAAGCAATTTCATCATTCTGCAAACATCGTGCAGTGCACTTACACAAGCCTAGATGGTACAGCCCACTGCACACCCAGGCTACATGGTAGAGCCTATTACTCCTAGGCTACAAACCTGCACCGCATGTGACTGTACTGAGTGCTGCAGGCAACTGCAATGCAATGACAAGTATTTGTGTATCTAGACATATGTACACATAGAAAAGGTACAGGAAAAAATACAGTATAAAAGATACAAACGTGGCCGGGCGTGGTGGCTCATTTGAGGTCAGGAGTTCGAGACCAGCCTGGTCAACATGGTGAAACCCCGTCTCTACTAAAAATACAAAAATTAGCTGGGCGTGGTGGCACGCACCTGTAATCCCAGCTACTTCAGAGGCTGAGGCAGGAGAATCACTTAAACCCAGGAGGGGGAGATTGCAGTGAGCCGAGATCGCACCACTGCACTCCAGCCTGGGCAATAGAGCGAGACTCTGTCTCAAAAAACAAAAAAGATACAGACGTACAGCTGCAAAAGGCAGCTCCATTATAATCTCATGGGACTTCTGTCATACACGTGGTCCACTGTTGACCAAAATATTACTATGCGGTATATGTCTGCAATCCAAATTTTATAATAAATTAGCCCCTTTAGTTTACACCTATCTATAACCTTGGGCAAATTCCTTCAACCTCCACTCACATAGCTGTAATATCAAATAATTCTTTTCTAAAATTCCAAGGCTGGTGTTGATTTTTCTCCTGGTGTGCCTACCTTTTTTACTTACAAATATCTGTTAAATATTAATTTGCCTAGAGTCTGCACTAACTAGATGTTTGCTCACATGTTCTTTTGTTCTTTTGTTGCAGAGTATGCCCTTTCTCTCAGCTGTTCATGAGGTTTCCATGGGGCTTTATTAAATGTCAGTAATTTCCAAACGCAGTCCTCTGTTCCAGGTTCACCCAAGCACTGCAGCTTTTATCCCTCTGACATACTTAGCTTCTCATAAAATTTCATCTGAAATATTCCTCAGCTTTAAAACAAATTTGAAAATCACTGCTTGCAGTAGGAAAATCACTGCTATATGTTCAGCAAGGCCGTTTCATTTTCTTCTTCCTGAAGACATGGGGAGACTGCCTCTTAGCCCCGTGTCAGGTCAGGGTGGAAACGTGGGGCCTGGTCTACATGCTGACCCCTGGGTTAGTGAAGTAACGAAAAGCCCCCAAGGGACCCTTCAACTCTTTTCTCCTGTGGATGCTATTGGGAAGGCCATCTATTGAGATGACAGAACCACAAGATATTAACAACCTGGATCCCTCAGTCTCCTCATGGAGCAAAGCTTCCCTAGAGCATCACCCAACCAGCAGTAGATTTTGCATGGGCAAGAAACAAATCTTCAAGTGTTAATCCACTGAGATTTTGTCAGTCTTCACTGACAAAAACAGAAACTGGCAGCAGAAGTGGGATGTTAACCAAAATAAAAATTTAAATTGTGTGGTGCTCCCTCAGCCGTTGGGCAGCTAGTACATACAGTACTCTCTGGAGTCAAGTCCCAGAGGCTGAAACTGAGAATACTTAAAATGACCAATGACCAGTTTATATATTTCACAGTTAAATGACAATTTAGATTTTAATAAAATCTGTTGAAACTGAGAGGTGGTGTGAACTATAAGAACTAATCATTCTATTTGTGTCTCCTCTTTAGAGGGAGGAAGTGATACTATCAATTGCAACTTTTGTGTAAGTCACTTCGTAGTCTGTTCAGACAACCAAACCATATGTGGGTTTCTGTCAGAGTTGATGAAACACTTTTGTGATACCAGAGAGATATACTAAAATACACCCTATGATTTATCTATTGCATAATCCGTGATGTTGTGGGTAGCAGGACACTGTTGTACCTCTAGGTAAATGGGTTGCTCCTATGCTGTTTCATAACTGGAAGAAGAGAGTGAGGAGAACCACTGCCCATTCCCAATCTCCAGTAAAGCATCCACTCCATGCACACAAGATCTGGACAGAGGAATACAACATCTTCCATGTGAGGAAATGACAACATAATTTTCATAGAGTACGTTACCTTTTACCTTTCTCACCAGCCCTAACTTACGTAGCTTCCACATACCTTAACTATGTATTTTCTTCTTAGGCTGAGCATATTTACTTGTTTTTAAATTAAATCCCTAATATACTTTCCCTTCATCACAATAACTTCCTTTTCATTGTCATTCATTGTCCAATCCAGAGATCGATTTTATAATTTTGTGTCATGCATTTAATTGGATGACAAACCAATATTACCTATATTTCCTCTGTCTCCTTTATAATTTTTGAATCACCCTCCAAACTCTCTTTTAAATCTCCCATAGAGTTTAAATCACCATAAAGACCAAACGTCTGATTTTCAGATGAACTTTCCATTTCTCTTTAGAGTCCTGTCCTCCACAGTTACAAGTGGAACAAAATACTTTTATTTGCTTGTTTTAAATAGCAAGTGTTCTTGACATAGCCTCTATATAATATCTACTTAATTATATCTACTTAGGCTCTCTATATTATGTATTATAAGATAGATATATATTATACCTATGTATGTAATTCAGGAATGCTGTCTGCTCCACTGTTGATGGTTATTCCATTTACAGATTGCAATCCCCAAAACTATAAACTCAGTGGGGCCCGACAGACCCAAGAGACATCATCCACTTCACCCAGTTTACTCACAGAGGTTTTTGTTTTGCTTTGTTTGCTCAGAGATTAATCCAAAATATTTTGGATCTTTCCACATTGTTTATATCACAAGGACAACCTATAAACTAAACATAAGCCATTATCTTGCCTCTCTTGATGGCCACATTTGAAAATTAAAGACCAGTGGGGCTGGGTACGGTGGCTCACACCTGTAATCCCAGCACTTTGGGAGGCCGAGGCGGGTGGATCACGAGGTCAAGCGATCAAGACCATCCTGGCTAACACAGTGAAACCCCGTCTCTACTAAAAATACAAAAAAATTAGCCAGGCGTGGTGGCAGGCGCCTGTAGTCCCAGCTACTCGGGAGGCTGAGGCAGGAGAATGGCGTGAACCCGGGAGGTGGAGCTTGCAGTGAGCCGAGATCGCGCCACTGCACTCCAGCCGGGGCGACAGAGCAAGACTCCATCTCAAAAAAACGAACAAACAACAAACAACAAACAACAACAACAACAACAACAACAACAAAACCCTGTTGGTTCTTCCACCTCCACGAGAAATAACCCAGAATGTTTTTTAACAGGCAGCATCAGAGGACAAGGCAATACCCACCGCTGTATGAACTGGGCCGCCTCCACGGTTAGCCTCTGGGTGAGATTGTCATAGGACATGGGCTGCTGAATGATCTCGTAGTTCCTCATCATGAAGCAGTTCAGGGGCCGGAAGTAATGAAGGAAGCCCAAGAAAAGGGTCAGGATTAAGGCTGCTAGGAAGAGAAGGCTGAAAAAAACGCCTAGAGGCACGCGGAGTAGCCCCAGACAATTGAGTGCAGCAAGGGTAAGGAGGGTGACCCCGACGATCTGCAGGGGGAGGAAGACCAGCCTCTTGAAGCCCGTGGTGAAGACGCTGCCCTCTCCCGGCTTGCAGTCTCTCAGATTGGTCAAGGAGATCCCATAGAAATAATTGAAGCCGTGATGTAAAGGGTGGTGACAGAAGTCAGTCTTGCTGTGACAGCTCATCCCAAGGTGCCATTTCCCTGAGAAGACAAATGGGGGATCACTTCAGTCCCAATAAACACCCTGATTCCAATCCAAGCTTCTGTTCCTACATGCTGAAAAGGAGGTTCTTTCTATTTCATGAAGCTAGCCTTCCCGCTCATAGGACCCTAGAGTTTTTCACTTTTTTTCCCCCCACAAACGCAAAGGTATTACCTACTCACTCTACCAGAAAATAAGAACTAATTTAGTGATTCCAACAAAACAAAACAAAAAAACAAAGAAAATCTCAACCAGATAAAAATCCTCTACTCACTCTACCAGGAAATAAGAACTAATTTAGTGATTTCAACAAAACAAAACAAAACAATAACAACAACAAAAAACCCCAATCAGATAAAAATCCAAAAAGAAAACTAGCTAATATCTTTAATAGGCAGGAAACCACACACTACAGAATAATACAAGTTTTTTCTTTTTTTTTTTCCTTTTTCCTGGTCAGATGCTTTCCTGAGACAGGCCCTTAAAATTAAAGTTTTAGAAACAACTTAATTTTGTTCCTTGAATGTTAAAAGTGGAAATGAATCCTTACTTCAGAACCTACCCCTGAGGCATGAGGAAATCACACTCAGTAACTCAGCAATTATTTTAAGCACCTCTGAAAATTTCTTATAAAATGTTAATTAGATCACTAAATTAATGAGTGCCTCACAAAAGAAAAAAAATGATAGTTTTTTAACAAGATGTTGGAAGAAAGAAAAGGGTCATTTTGCTCCTCTGAGATTTGCTAGGATTCATTTTATGGCCTACTTAGATTCAAGCTCTTCATGCAAACAGGAAGGTGTCAATCCTATCTACATGATAAAATCAGTGGGTGTGTCAAGCAAGACAAATTCTGACATAATTTTATATTGGAAAGTAAAATGAAAATCTTTATCAATAGCATGGTGTGAATAGTTTTGTACATTCTTTCTATGTATATGTCTTTCATTTGTTCCATCTATCATCTATTTCATCCACCCAATTGCCTCATTATCTATCTATCCGTCCTATGTCATCTTTGTCTTTCTCCCTGCATCTATTTATATATAACATCTATCTATCTAATCTATCTATCTATCTATCTATCTATCTATCTATCTATCTATCCATCCATCCATCATGTCTATCATCATCTATTTCATCCATCCATCCATCCATCCATCTATCCCATCTATCTCATCTTTGTCCCTCTCTGCATCTATCTATCTATCTATCTATCTATCTATCTATCTATCTATCTTTTTCAATTTCTCTATCTATCTATCTAGCTATCATCTATTCCATCCATCCATCCATCCATCCATCCCATCTATCTCACCTTTGTCTCTCTCTGCATCTGTCTATCTAGCTAGCTAGCTATTTCTCTACCTATTATCTATCTATCCATCCACTCATCAATGCTTTCTTCCATCTATCCATTCATCCATGTATCATTAGGTATCATCTAAGTATCTATTTATCTATACACACGCACACACACACACAAACACACAACACACACAAACACACAACACACACACACACACACACACATCTATACATTTGAGTAGTCCAGATAGGCTCATTGTGTTTTGACCTACAATTGAAATCATTTTGTTTCCATTTAAAGTTATGCAAAGTGTACCAGCAACGTCATCCCTAAGATAACTGTCATGATGTCCTCTCCCACTCTTTTGCTAACTTTGTCCAAGTCCTCCCTGCCATTCCCATACCTATAGATGGTTCCCATCCCATAGATGCCCATACCTATCAGCGCTGTTGAATAACCTTGATCCTTCAGAAGCTTAGCAAAGGTAATCTCATTGGTGGGAAGTCCTCCCGAAGAGGCTGTGAAGAGGAAAACTCCAGTGCGGGACCAAGATGCCATTCCTGGACCAGGAAAAAATCAACCCTTAGGAACTAGGAGATACCTGGAGGTGGGAGGCTGTCCCGAAGGAGACCACAGCCCCTGTGGTGCAGATAGGAGGTTACCTGATCGGACAGGGTACCGGCCAGTCATGAAGGCTGCCCTGCTTGGTGTGCACAGCGGTGATGCTGCCAGGTGCTGAGTGAGTTTCACTCCCCCACTGGCCAACCGGTCGATATTGGGAGTCCTAGAAGAAAAGAATCATAGCATTTGTGATCATTTTCATTTATTGTTCATGTATTTATTTTTGAGACAGGATCTCACTCTGTCACCCAGGCTGGAGTGCAGTGGCATAATCTCGGCTCACTGCAACCTCCACCTCTTGTGTTCAAGCAATTCTCCCATCTCAGCCTTGTGAGTAGCTGGGACTACAGGAACACACCACCACGCCTGGCTAATTTTTGCATTTTTTGGTAGAAGCAGGGTTTCACCATGTTGGCCAGGCTGGTCTCAAACTCCTGACCTCAAGTGATCTGCCCGCCTTGGCCTCCCAAATTGCTGGGATTACAGGCATGAGCCACTGTGCCCAGCTCTGTGATAATTTTCAAAATGAAACTGTCTATAGCTCTTTATACTGGGAAACTTCTCAATGAGCAAAGGCAAGTCTGGGGTTATGTGGGAGAGACAGGCGAGATGAGAGGCAGGGGAGGTGGGGAAGAAGTGATACAGAATCAAGACTCAAGCTACAATAAAACCATGCAGATGTGTGAATGATGCAGGCAGGACATCCCCAAAAGGTCCATTCATGCTACAGCGGGCTCTGAGCTCCTGGTCCCACTAGCCCTGAATTAGAAGACAGAAACCAAGTCTTTGAAATAGGATACTGCAGGGAGGGAAAGTAAGGGGTAAATGAGGATGAGGCTTCACTCTTCTCCCATCCACATCTCCCAAGTTACCTCTATGTCACCAAAAGAGAAATCTCCAGGGTCAATCTGACTCCCCTCTCTTTCCAACCACAGCCAAAGGGAATCCCACGACCAGCTTTAATGAGCCCCTGCCTAATTTCTACATGCCCCCAGGGACAGGGAATAATCAGACTCCATGTGCCTCAACCGGTGAGCATCAACAAATGGGTTAATATGCTCCAGGGAAAAGGCACAAACACTACAGTGAAGAAATTAGATGCTGCGACCCCCACATACCCTTTGTTGGCTTATATTTTTTATGCTTCAGAAATACTTATTTATGAGCTCACTTGTAGAGTGATACCTTTTGCAAGATAAGCCACCCTGATGCCTTTCTCTATGAATGGATTGGCTGAACATTTTGGGAAGTCATTTAGGAATTAATATCTTTTAGTTTTTGGATCATACCAAGTTATACCCCACAAGATATCTCCCACGTCCTTCACCAGGCATCCAGGTCCGTTCCTCCCTGCCTGGCTCGTCATCTGCCATCCTTCAGTTCCAGGTACAGATGGAATTCTCATGGGCCTCCAGCGCCCTTCCTTGTTTATGCAAGGAGATTGACCTATATTTGGAACAGTAGTCCATACTCCACCAGACAAGCAGCTTCCTCACTGTAAAGCAATGGCATGGCTAATTGTGCTCCCCTTCAAGATGGCTGCCTGTAGGGTGGGAGTATACATCTTGTTCATTGGTCCCATGGCTTCCCTAGATCAATGCCCTCACAGAGTAGTGCTGCAATGATGCATAGCTTGAAGGGGGAAATAATTTTATTGCATCTGTAATGTCAAACTAGTGACCATTTATTAATTTAGTGAATGTGTTTAATTACCAATATTTCTACTTTGCTTTTTTCTTAAAGGCTGAGATGCTTAGAAGACAGAGACTGCTTTTGCATTTGAATTAAACCTCCTACTGTCTATAGTGGCCTACAAAAAAAAGTGACTATTTTGGGGTGTGATATTACAAAATATAAAAATGAAAAATGTAATTCAGAAATAATGGGACTCTAATATAGAGACCAACGCAGATTTAGGGTATATATTGCCGTGAATTCTTCCATGGGGCTTTATAGACATTTTTTCTTTTGATAGTTGGTAAAGATTTAACCTTACAGGCTTGATTTTAACTTTTTAATTAAGACATCTTGGTAGGAACAGTTATCTATTATCTCAATATATCTTAGGAATACATAATATTAAAGAAATAGATAAAATGAAAAAGCTGAATAAAATTATGATGCTGATAAGAAAAACTAAATTAATAAGATCTATATCACAAATGTATTAAGTGATCTGTAAACATTTTACAAAAGTAGGCAAAAGGTGGGGCAGAAAACATACAAAGATAATTACAATTTTAAGAGGACATTTAAAGTGCTCTCTTAAAATTGCAGATCTTACCCTTGCATATGCTTTTTAAAATTTAAGCAATGTCATAAGTCAATATACTCTTAAAAAAATAAAAAGCAACATTTGATGCAAAGTTTCAGATTGAAAGTGAGACGTATTTGGCTACGTCTTGTGGGAAAGATTTTCCTTAATATAATAATCTATTTAATTTTTGTTTGGTCTGATATGTAATGATTAAATATACTTTCCAGGATTTCTCATGCTAAAAACAAGATGAGGAGTAAGAGAATGGAAGGAAAATAATCAGTGCCCCATGGCACTTGGCAGTGGGTCCATTCCTGGCTTCAAGTATTTAGTATTCACATATCCTACAAGAAAGTTCTGGGCCAGCGCAGTGGCTCATGCCTGTAATCCCAGCACTTTGGGAGGCTGAGGCAGGTGGATCACGAGGTTAGGAGTTTGAGACCAGCCTGGCCAACATAGTGAAACCCCATCTCTTCTAAAAATACAAAAAATTAGCCAGGCATGGTGGTGCACGCCTGTAGTCCCAGCTACTTGAGAGGCTGAGGCAGGAGAATTGCTTCAACCTAGGAGGCAGAGGTTGCAGTGATCCCCGAGATGGTGCCACCACACTCCAGGCTGGGCGACAGAGTGAAACTCCTTCTCAAAAAAAAAAAAAAAAAAAAAAAGAAGAAAAAAAGAAAAAAGAAAGTTCTGGTAGAAGCAAATAATCTCTTTCCTTATCCTCTCCTTTAATTTAGTTTGTATTGATCTTTCATGTGATGAAACTCTCCATAGAACTATTTTTATGCCATCATCTCCACATTATTAGGAAGAGAAAGCGAAATTCTAATGTCAGTATTCTACTCCTCAAGGGCTTACTTTCCTTTTTAAACAAAAGGGTCCTTAAAATAGGTCTTATGTTAGGTTGATTTTACGCAGAGGGATAGAAACAAAACACCCACTTCTGGGAGGATGTTCAGACCCAAGTGTCGAATGACCTCGAGTCTCATTTGATTGCCTTGTTGCCACTGTTTTGATAATTACTGGCAAGTTATGAGGTCCTAAAACATGACATCTCTCCTGATTGTCAGCTATGGTCTCCATGTTTGTGTGCCCCCCAGATTCAGATGGTGAAATGCTCACCCTCAATGGGATTTTGTTAGGAGGTGGGGTCTTTGGGAGGTGATGAGGTCATGAGGATGAAGCCCTGTAAATGGGATTTATGACCTTATAAAAGGGACCCAGAGAGCTCCCTCCCCCCTTCCACCATGTGAAGACACAGTGAGAAGGTTCTGTCTATGAACCAGGAAGCAGGTCCCCACCAGATGCTGAATCTGCTATGCCTTGATCTTGGGCTTCCAGCCTCCAGAACTATGAGCAATACATTTCTATTGTTTAGAAGCCACCCAGCCTATAGCATTTTGTCATAGCAGCCTTTACAGACTAAGACAGCCTGCATAGCTGATGACAGGGTAGGGCCTGGGCTAGAAGAGGGAGAGTTGGGCATGAGTGAGAGTGAGAGTGAGAGTAAGTCACTGATGAGCCAGGACAGAGGAGTACAGACCCAGAACCAACCAGAATAAAGCCAGATGCCAAAAGGAGAAGACGAAATAGGTGAACAAAAGGGATGGAAATGTGAATGTGTGGAAAGCAGCATCGTAGCCGTAAGTAAAGAAGAACTGTGATGCACACCTTCTTAGTGATCTCCCTGAGCTCATCCAGCTCCCTGTTCATAGTCAAACAGATAAACTCACACCTGCCTTCATGACACCTACATCTCAGTGTACCTACATGAAGCCAGGCATGGTTTGGAGGGTTTTGAACGTTTCTACATGTTCTGTGCTCTGTAGATCAACATTAACCATCCCGGGGACTGTTGCCTATGAATACAGCCACGTGTTTACTGAGGAGCTGCATTACCAACCTGACAGTTTTGTTCCCATAGCACCCAGGATCTCCAATGCCGAGGTCGTCAGCCATGACCAGGATGATGTTCGGCCTTGATGCTGCATGGCTCTCGGCTTCCCACAGAAAGAACAGTAGGAGGAAAGGGATCTTCATCTTCCTGTAAAGGACAAGGACACAAAAAGGAACTGAAGGATGTCGGCTTGAGACAAGGTTTTGCTCTGTTGCCCAGGCCGGGGTGAGGTGGTACGATCTTAGCTCACTGCAACCTTGAAGTCCTGGGTTCAAGCGATCCTCCAGTCTCAGCCTCCCAAGTACCTGGGACTATAGGCATGTGTCACTACACCCAGCTAATTTTTGTGGTTTTTGTAAAGATAAGGTCTTGCTATGTTGCCCAGGCTGGTCTCGAACTTCTGGGCTCAAACAATCCTCCTGCCACACCCTTGCAAAGTGCTGATTACAGGCCTGAACAACTGTGCCTGTCCTGGTTTAGTAGCTTTCTAAGGGAAACACAGAAACCTTTCAAAACTCAAAGTGTATGGGGTCAACAGCCTGGGGGCAGCTCTTTGTGCTGGAAAATGTACAGAGGGAAGAGAATTCATCCATCGCCCATGTCTGCCATCCCAACACGCTCTCACCTCACTGCATTTCATTCCTTGTGAGAATAACAGGTGATGGAATCTTGGGGAGGATGGTGGCGTGAACACACACATGATGTCTTTCTTGTATGGAGGTCTGTGTACGTGTTCCAGCAACCTGCTTCCTTTGAGTTAGACCCCTTCTTGTTGAGGAGGACGTGGGCTTTCTACTTCATTTTGCTGTTTGCCTCTCTTCTCACTCTTGCGGTTTTGCTGCCCCACCCTGCAACAGGTTCATTTAGAACCGGAGCTTATGTTGGCAGCAAATATAAGGAGGTTGCTCAACAGGTTTCCCAGCCAGAGAGAGGCCTGGCTTGGTTCCCTGGAAGGTGGCAGGTACGTGTGCGGTGTGGTAGCCTGAGGTCTTACTTACTCAATATCGATGGCCTTCTAGTCTTCCCACCAGCCAGTGGTAGGCAACACCTCTCCCAGCTCCTAGTTCGCAGCCTTGAGCCAGGTTCTTACTCTCAAATACTTCCAGAACCAAGTCTCTGTGGCCCTGACCCTGACATCAGGAGACAAAACTCACTACTTTCTCTTTCTGTTTCTCATCTGCCTGGGGAGAAATTTTTATCCTTTATTTTTCTCACCAGCCCGGGGAGAAATTTTATGACCTTTATTCTAGGTGGGGGGGTCAGGGGTAGTTGTTAATCATATCAGTTCTCTGAATCTTAGTTTTCTTAACTGTAAAGTGAAAGAAACTGAACAATTTTTTTGTTCTATTAAGTAATTTTATTTTTATTTAAAAAAATTTGAGACAGGGTTCTGGCTCTGTTGCCCAGGTTAGAGTGCAGTGGTGTGATTATAACTCACTGCAGCCTCCAACTCCTGGGCTCAAGCAATTCTCCCATCTCAGCCTCCTGAGCAGCTAGAATTACAGGTGCACACTGCCATGCCTGGGTAATATTTTTATTTTTATTTTTTAGAGACAAGGTTCTTACTATGTTACCCAAGCTGGTCTTGAACTTTGGGGTTCAAGTGATCCTCCCATGTCAGTCTCCTGAGTAGCTGGGATGATGGCGAGGACCACCTGGCCTGGCTATTTCTTCCTTTTCAATTTTTATTGAGGAGATATGGTCTCACTATGTTGCCCAGGCTGGTCTCAAACTCCTGGGCACAAGTGATCCTCCTGCCGTGGCCTCTCAAAGCACTGGAATTACAGGCATAAGCCACCATGCTCTGCCTAATTTTATTTACTTTTAATTTTTAACAATGTTTATAGATTTAGGGGGTACAGCGCAGATGTCTCACGTGCATGTGTAGTGGTGGAGTCTGGGCTTTTAGTGTACCTGTCTGTTCTCTCCTGACACTGGACCCTCATTGCCGTGTATCTGGGAGCACTGACAGTCCTTCAGCGTGTGAACTGGCGTGTGAGCTTGACCTCACTCTGTATCTGTTTTTGCACTCACACCAGCCTTGGTGCATGCAGACAGCTCCCCCAGAGTCACTAAGGACACTGGACATCAAGGCCAGTGCACACGGTGTGGCAGAGTCTCTTCCCTGGCTTTCCAGCAACACCTGTCAGAGTGAGCCGCTCCCTCGCTCAGGAATGCACTCCTCTTTGAACACACTCTCTGAGGTTCCTATTGTGTCTCTCTTTCTGCAGAGTCTCTGTTTGCTGGTTCTTCCTCGTTCGTGGACCTCAGAATCAGGATCACAACCCCACATAATTACAGAGGCTGGATGGGAGATGGGAAATGGCCTGGGTTTAGTCATCAATATGGAGAGGGGGCTTTGCCAGCCAAGAGCTTGCACCCCTCCTAAAGAATGTCACCCTTGTAGCAGCTTCCAATTTTTAAAGAGAAGACAGACACACAGATTTGCATGTGCAGTTATATGACCATCAATTTAATAATTTAAACAAGTGTGTAGGCTAACTTGGTGCAAAATACTCAAAGAAACAATCAAACAATGACTAAACATATTTCCTGGCCTGGTGCCACTTCTGAGCGGCCATTGTCCAGTCCGCACTTTAAATGTTGTGAGCCTCAAGACACTTCTGCTTTCCTCATCTCCTCCCTACCTTTATGAAATACATATGCTATCTTGGTGAGATTAAATACTGAATGAATGCTTAGAAACACCTAAGTTTTATGTCCAGAGAGACTGTATATCCAAATACTGAATTAAGGTCTCCATACAGACGCGTATCTGGTATCTTGAATTTAACATGTTCAAACAGATATCATAAATGTAAAAAGCACCCTGCTATTATTATGTGAAACCATTTTTGCCATTTAGTCTAAAGGCCCCCAATTTGGCTTAATCTGCTTAAATGCTAAATACAGATAAAGCTGATGCAAAGTAACTTCTTACTGAATTCCTCACATAAGACTGCATGAAATAATCCAGTTATACAATGCCATCATGCCAAAGACCTTGTCTATCTTAATGCTTATATTTATGCTTGGAAAGAAATGAGAAATTGCCTATTTCTTTCTTTCTTTCTTTTTTTTTTTTTTTAAAGCATGGTTTAAGACTATGGGCTTTATACAACCAAAATCTGGCATGAACATAAAGGCTGGCTTGAGAGCAAATCACAACATTCAGATAATATAATTTCAGTTCAAAAAGGTCTTGCAAATCATGCATCCCAATTCTCTTATTTTCAGATGGGGAAACAAAGACTCAGAGAGATTGGCTGATCATGGTGGCTCACACCTATAATCCCAGTGCTTTGGGAGGCCGAGGAGGGAGGATTGGGGGAGCTCAGGAGTTGGAGACCAGCCTGGGAAATATGTAAGTTCCTACCTCTACAAAAAAATTTAAAAATTTTCTGGGCATGGTGGTGCACGTCTGTAGTTCCGGCTACTCGAGAGGCTGAGGCAGGAGAATTGCTTGAGCCCAGGGTTCAAGACTGCAGTGAGCTCTGATGGCGCCACTGTACTCCGGCCTAGTTGACAGAGTGAGACTCTCTCTAATTAATTAACCAATTAAATAAATAAAGAATACAGACTTTCTACAACCAAAACGTGGCATGAATGTAAAGCCTGGCTTGAGATCATGTAACAACATTCATATAATATTCAGGTAATACAGTATCGGTTAGAAAAGACCAGGCAAATCATGTATCCCAATTCTCTTATTTTTAGAAGGGAAAACAAAGACCCAGAGAGATTCAATGAATTGCCCTAGTCATACTCATAGCAAGCTGTGGTTTCTAGACTAGCACCCAGGACTCCTTATGGCTCTTCTCTCTCAGATTGTCCCTGGAACCCTGTATTTCTAGGGCTTTTCAGCATTCCACATGGTGGAGACTTCAGTGCTTTTCTAATTACTCGAGCAGTTTCCTTGGCTACTGAATAATGCCTGTCATTTCCCAGGGCTCTGTAGTGATGCCTCCTGTTCCTGCTGATAGAAACAGGTCCTGTCTAAAGGACCTCACAACCACTGCCCACCCAGTCTGAGTCCCACCACTAGTGGCTGATGATAAGGATACTGAGCTCTCTCTCATGGGCTCCGGGGTTTAACACTGCTAAAGCCCCTACTGCTACCAGCTGGCTGGCTCCTGCACTGGTTGCTCCTGAAGCTGCCAGCTATATGCTGCTGATGCTCTAAGCTCCTAATATTCCATGTAGATTTCAGTAAAAGCACACTTCACTTTTTTCCCCCTTGGATTAACCTACTACTGCTTGGAACCTGAGAATTAGGTAGACATCCCTGTTGAGTGACTGATGGACATGGGTCTGAATGTCAACCAATTTCTCTAATGCAGGCTCCCTGGCTGTGGCCCATACTGCTTCTCGGCCTGAACTTGGAAGGAATTCCTTCCCAAAAGGCTTTTTTATCTGAGTAAAACAGACTTCTGTGGGGCTCCTACCTCAGGACCTGAAGACATGTCTGTATCCTGGATAGAATACACCTTAGGCATAGGTTGGGCTGACAACTATAAATGCATGCTATATGCCAATTATCTCTATAAAAATAAGCCTTGCTCCCATTAAAAATGGGTGGTAGATTATTTTTTTTAAAATAAGTACTCAATCCTAGGGGAATTGGGAATAATTATTTAATAGATACAGAGTTTCAGTTTTGTAAGATGAAAAGAATTCTAAAGATGGATAGTGGTGATGGCTGCAAAACAGTGTGAACATACTTAATGCCACTTAAAAATGGTTAAGATGGAAAATTTTATGTTTTGTGTATTTTGCCACAATTATAAATAGTAATAAATCTTAAAAAACAAGTTAAGAAAAATTCTTATAATGTTAAATTTGAAATGGAAATATTAAAATGAACTTATTAGTTAAAATAATGCAATCCTTTCTCTGACCCACTGGTATTGAGTGAGGCCATGTATCTTGCATTGGCCTTATAGAGACCACAGTATACTTGTTCAGCCTTGATTTGCAGCTCAACCATGTGATTTGTCTTAGCCAATGGGATGCTATCGGATGTGAGGGAAACAGAAACGTTATGCTTGCATGTTTAGCTTGGTCCTGTTGTACTTTTGCCATCACCACAAGAAGCTCTTTCTCTAGTATGTGCTACCTCCCTTTCAGCCTGAGCTCCAGAACAAACGCATTTGTAGCAGATACAGCCCAACAGACAGCCTGGAGCTTGTTTGTTTCAGCCAACAGACAAACCAATGAGAATATACACTGTTGTGTTAATCTGTCAAGCTTGGGAGAGAATTGGTACATGACATTATTGTGGCAACAATTCACTAAGACACTATATTATCTGAATTGACAGTTTGCAAAAACAGACAAAGGGTATGCACTGCAAATGTTGATAGAATATACATAATTAGGGTCCGGAGAAAATCAATAACATTTTGAAGTAGAATTTTTTTGGTTTGTTTTCATGTGTGTTCACCTTGCCTTCCCATTAGGTATTTATAATCCCTCAATTTTCTTCTGCAGTTCTCCCCCATGGCCCTGAGAGTCAATAAATATTCACTAAATTACTTAATTGAGCCTTAGTAAAGGAGTACACACCAATGCAAATTAGCCAGGATAATGGGTTCCATTACAGGTCATGAGTGGCATTAAATCAGGATTTCTCAAGCTCTGCACTATTGACATTTGGGGACGGATGATTCGTTAGTGTAGGGGCCTGTCCTGTGCATTGCAGGATATTCAGCACATCTCAAGCCTCTACCCACTATATGCCAGTAGCATGTATAACTCCCCTCAGTTATGAGATCCAAAGATGTCTCCAGACTCTACCAGCCATTGCTGGGAGAAAGGGAGACAAAAATTTCCCCTGCTTGAATAGTACTCTATTACAGCAAAAGAGGAAGCTGGTGTGAGAGAGTAGACATCCAGTAATGAGAGAGAAGTCACTGTCAGCTATGTTTTCCTCTTAGCTCCAAGAGAAGTATTTTTTCTTACAACATCCTATACAGTTGTTCCATGCAATCATCAACTCCATGTTCATGCAGCTGCACTCTTAGAATGTGAAGTATTTTGAGAAGCATGATATTTTTTAAAGAAGACAGAGTAAATGTGGGAAGCTATGTGACTGGCAGTCCGGGGGTACTTCCTTCACACATGACACTACTAATCATAGTCAATCACCTCTCTCTCTCCTGATCCACTCAATTCTCCTTATCTACATTGAGTTGGTACTTTTGTTATTCAGTTAGATTCCCAAGCTTTGCAAAGTGATTGAGTGATTGACTATCTTACTCTTATTTATTCAAATAAATAGGGCAAAAGAGTTTTTTGTTTGTTTTATTTTAAGTCTCTTCACTTTTATCTCCTTGGGAGACTTAAGTCCAGGGGACTAATCCCAGAATTCAAAGATGTGTTTGATGGTCACATTCACTTTCTATGATAGAGGAAAATGTTTACATGAAAACACACACACACACATACACACACACAAATATTTGTTATATTTATTCAGCTTAGCTCTGTCATTAACTATTACCATAGAATTATTTTATGTGACACACTTATGTCTTATTTATAATTTATGACATTCATTTGACATGAATTCTATACAAAGTCTGAAGTGAAATGATTTAGTCCCTGGCGTAGGCCTTGCATCTTCTCTCTTAAAATAGGCCAGAAATAAAACTACCCCTTATCTCATCATAAAATTATTATTTTGCAGCTAAAGATCTGTAATGGCTTCATGCTGGCCTAAGACACAGACTGAGAGTGTAACTAATGGATCATCTCCTTCCCGGGTGAGAATTATCATCCCCTGAACATCATTAACATAAAATCCCATGCAATACCCTGCTACCTGCCTTGCAGACTGCGAACACTGTGCTGGGCAGGACCCGCAGCTAAGTTGAAAGTCTCTCCCAAATCTTAACTCCTTAAACACAAACTTGGTAACAAAGAGCGAGCAATGGCTTATCTTGTGAACGGGTTTTTTACGGCTAGGCTCAAGATGATGTGTGCTCTAACAAATGTTCTTTTTATTCGAAACACTATTCCTTTCTCGGAACAGCCGTTTTGAGACAATTCTTCATTGCGTTCAACATCTGTTAACTCTTTGGCTGGCAAATCCAGGCTCCAGCCCCACATCCGTGACAGAGAAATTGCAAATATGAGCAAATATATCTATACAAGTACTGCATGCTTCTGTTTAAATAGCTAGGTGGGTGTAATAAAAGGTGAACTCTCCCACCTTCAACACCACGATTGTAACAATGGACCTCATATTGGAGTGAGGTGCGGAAAGGCTGAAGGATGAGAGGAGGGCAGAGATCATCTGGAGAGGCCAATCTTCAGCCCCCATCCCCAGCTTCCATGTGACTTATCTAGGGACACCCTCTCAGACTCCTTGCATGGGAGGAAGTTCCCCTTTTCTTATCACTGTGCATTTCTTTCTCAGCACTGATGATACAAGCAAGTGCAGTTTGAGTTATCTTGCGTTTAATCTTCCCTGCTGCACTGGAAGCATTCTGCAGCCAGGAAGAAGTCTAAGTGCCTCCTGGCTATATCCCTAGCATCCTCTCTCATGCTTCACACACATTAAATAGTCAAGATGTGTGGACTAGGCAAATGAATAAATAATGACAGAGAAGGGTTGTAAATCTGAGATCAGATGATTGGTCCCCTTCCTAATTAGACTGTAGACACTATGTGAGCAGGGGCTGGTTGAGCAAGTATCAAAGAAAGCCACATTAAATCAAAAATGTATGTTTATTCTGTTTAATTAAAAGGCCCTCACGCCAGTTCAACCAGAGAGGAAATTAAGCAGGGCCATGAACTATTTTTTTAAATGGTTGGAAGGTTTTACGGGGCACAGAGAAGATTCAAAAATTAGCATCCGTCTTTAAATATGAAGAGTGAGACACACTAGAGGTTTTTAAGAAAACTGAAAACACCATTAATAATGCCCACGAAAAGCTCAGGGTTGGAGCATCAGGGGTCCCTAAGTAGATTTAATGGCATACAAATCCATAACTAATACCAGGAATTTGCAAAAGAGTGAGTTTAATAACCTCCTGTCCCCATAAGAGTGCAACATATAGCATTCACATCAGAGAAGGCTAGAGCCAGCAGGCTGTGTTCTGCATCTCTACTTCATTACTAGGTTCATGTTGATACAGGAAATAAATACATAACTTTTCTTATTTTAAAATAACAGTTTTTTGGGTGCTTAGTATGTACCAAGCACTGTAACTGCTTTACCTACTTCTTAACCAATTTATCCTGTGTGAAAAAATAACATGGGAACATGTCTTTATCATGAGTTGATATTTGACTTAGGGACCTCAGATTTTGTTAATAGTGTTTCTCAGCCTCGACACTATTGACATGTGGACTGGATGAGTCTTTATTGGTGGGGAGGGGAGCTGTTCTATGCACTGTAAGATGTTTAGCACCATCCCTGGCCTCTACCCACTAAACCCCAACAGGGTGCTGTCCCCAACTTCTCTGTTCTCCCCCTAGTTGTGAAATAAAAAATGTCCTCCAGATATTGCCAAATGTCCTCTGGGGAACACAACTGCCCCCAGCTGAAACCACCAAGTTAGTGCTAGCATGTTACCCGCCCTGTCATCTGTAGAATTTTCACCTCCTGAACATAACAGAATTGCAATTCATTCCCTCTGCTTCTGTATGTAGGCAGATCAGCATCTACCAAGGAATTTGGAAATGCCAAACCATTTGAGTAGGTGTAAATTTCTCATTTGCACCCACAAGTACATCTTCAGTGTTAACAGACAATGTTTCTCAGGTATAACATACTTCCGCAAGTTATGGAAGCCCTTAAAATCCAATGCACATAGGCAACAATCTCCAAAAAGGCTCTTCAAGGAAAACATCAGGCTGCAAGCATTCCTTCTTCTCATGCCTTCTAAGTTGCTTATTCTGTCATTTGTCCATGTGGCAAATCTTTTGCTACCTTACATTTTTATCAGGAGTTATACTCTGCACAACAGCATCATGCTCCTTGCCTGTCTGAACCCCAATCAAAGAATCCTTACTCCTACACATTAGTCATTGGGAGCCACACCCTTCTTCTTTTTTTCTTAGACAGAGTCTCACTCTGTTGCCCAGGTTGGAGTGCAGTGGTGTGATCCCGACTCACTGCAACCTCTGCTGCCCGGGTTCAAGTGATTCTCCTGCCTTAGCCTCCTGATTAGCTGGGATTACAGATGCCTGCCACTTCACCTGGCTAATCTTTTTTTTTTGTTGTTGTTAGTAGAAATGGGGTTTTGCCATGTTGGCCAGGCTGGTCTTGAACTCCTGACCTCAAGTGATCCACCCGCCTCGGCCTCCCAAAGTGCTGGGATTACAGGCGTGAGCCACAGCTCCCAGCCTGGGAAACATA
The DNA here is from genome assembly GCF_006542625.1 of Nomascus leucogenys. Lineage (NCBI taxonomy): Eukaryota > Metazoa > Chordata > Mammalia > Primates > Hylobatidae > Nomascus > Nomascus leucogenys. The sequence continues at coordinate 5,703,825 of NC_044406.1, read as the reverse complement.
AACTTCTCTCTCTCCCCTGACCTACTTCCAATAGTCCTCTCACCTCCTTCCCTTTTCGGGATCTCCCCTTTTCATAAAAAGCAAACGCAGATCACTACGATTCTTCCTGAAAGATAACCAACCCGGGGAATCTGATAGTCTCTGTTTGTTTTTGTTGCAGCTACTCTCTCATTCCTAACTCTCCTTAATTCTCTTTTTGGTGGCTTTTATTCTCTGCTTGTCAAGAACTAGCAGAATGAGAGGAGAAATAAGAGTCAGAGCTCTGGCCTCATCTCAGGCCACCAGCTATAAGGCTTTAGAAGGCATGTTCTTGTGAATCACTCTTCTGCACATTACTCTAAGATGTCACCTTGACCATGGGGGAGTCACTCAGGATACTAGCGATAAAAGGTTTCCAAAATGCGACCAGATGCAGTAGATTACACCTGCAATCCCAGCAGTTTGGGAGGCTAAGGTAGGAGGATTGCTTGAGCTCAGGAGTTTAAGACCAGCTTGAGGAACATAGCAAGCTCCCATCTCTACAAAGAATTTAAAAATTAGCTGGGTATGGTGGCATATGCCTGTAGTCCCAGCTAATCAGGAGGCTGAAGCAGAAGGATGGCCTGAGCCCAGGAGTTTGAGGCTGCAGTGAGCTATGATTGCGCCACTGCACTCTACTGTGGGCGACAGGGTAAGACCCTGCCCTATCCGACCCCAAAAAAGGTTTCCAAAATAATAAAGTGCTAGACAAATGTAACTTGTTAGGAGCATTTTAGTCTAGCTACACCTTTCCAGTGGAAAGCAATTCACTGACAATTCAACCGAATCCATTTCAATTCCACAAATACAGGGCAAAACCTAGAAAGATGACGTTATAGCAGTCCTATGGTGGTTCTATGATTGTATGAGACACACAGTCACCCTGCAAGACTCTGACAGGTCAAATGAGGAAATCCACAAGTACCAAACCCACTAAAGTGGGCAGTGGAGTCAGAAATGCAGTTTATGCTGTTGAGGTTTTCATTCTTTCTCCCCCACTTGCTAGCAGTGAAACCACAAGCTATATATTTAGCCTGTTAGTTTTCTTTTCTGTAAGAAAGGAATAATAATACCTTACAAGTATTATTTTGAGGATAAAACTACACACTTAGGACTTTTTTATTTTTATTAATTAATTTATTTATTTTGAGACAGGGTCTCACTCTTTCACCCAGCCTGGAGTGCAGTGGTGTGATCATGGCTCACTGCAGCCTCAACAGGCTCAAGCAATCCTGCCACCTCAGCCTCCCAAGTAGCTGGGATTACAAGGGCACACCACCATGACCAGCTAATTTTCATTTTTTTTTTTTATAGAGACAGGGTCTCTCCTTCTGGGTTCTTAGTACTTATTGATTCGGCAAGGGAATCATAGTAAGAGGCCATAGTTGTTCATTATAGTCATTTAATAATATTATTATTAACTTATAAAGTTATTATTAAAATTACAACTATTAATAATAAAATGTTATGTAGAGTATAATAAGTACAGTAATAGAGTTTTGAACAAAAATGTGGTCAGCCAACTAAAAGTGGCCCCAGTGACTTCCCTTCTGGTATTCACATCTGATACAATCCCCTCCTGTTGAGTATGGGCTGGACCTAGTGATCTACTTCCAAGGAGTAGGATATGGAAAAAGTGATGAGATATCACTTCTATGATTGGGTTGTAAAAGACTATGACCTCTATCTTGCTGGCAAACTCTATCGCTTGCTGGCTCTGGATGAAGTAAGTGGCCATTGTGGAGGGACCCATGTTATAAGACAAAGAGAGAAGTGTCCAGCCAACAGCCAGCAAAAAAAAATGAGGCTTTCAGGTGAACATCCTGCAAGGAACTAAGTCCTGCCTACAATTATCTGAATGAGCTTGGAAAGAGATCCTGCCACTTTTGAACCACAGATGAGACCACAGCCATGGCACCTGAAGTAGCCTGAAAGAGACCTAGAAGCTGAGAAGGATCCAGCTAAGCTGTGCCCAGATTTTTGACCTACAGAAACAATGAGATAACAAACACAAGTTGCTTTAAGCTGCTAAGTTTTGGGGTAATTTGTTACACAGTAGTAGATAACTCCAACAGCTTGAGGTGAGAAGGTCAATTTTGTCGATGAAGACGAGAAAAAAGCTCCCCAGGACAGCGGCTCTGAAATGTCATGTTGAACTTATTTTAAGAACATATTTCATTAGTAATGAGTCTCAGAATTTATATAAGCAATTTAAGGACACGTCTCAGCTCAGCAACCATGTAAAAATGAATTTTTGTTTTATAACTGAAAGTTGAAAGCACCTGAATTAGAAAAGGGCATTTAGGGTAGCCCAAAGGGAAATGGCTAAAAAAGAGATTAAATAGAGCAAAATTCAGGCTCTATATGAGCACTAACTAAAATCTCACCAAAAAAACTAGCTATTTAGAGACCTACTTTGGACTATTATGCTTTGTGATTTTTGTACACAAAAATTGATTTTTTTAAATAAATATTTTGTTGTATTTTTACTATTATAAATGTACAAAAGAGAAAACATCAACCAGCCATTCAGAGAGCCACTCAGGTAATATGTGTGTGTTTCTCTCCATGTTCTTTGTTTTTTATCATTATTGTATAAGTTGCTGATGTTGCAGTATTCCTACAAACTGTGTGCATTGGTTGGTTGGTTATTTTTTCCATGCGAAACTCTGACTGTGAGGTGGAGAAGAGGTCAGGATAAATCATCGTGATCAGACATGGAGGGCATTTATCTTTTTCCTTTCTTTTGTTTTAGGTTTGGGGCATTTATCTTTATTCAGAAGTGATGAAGCAGAGATTGAGGACACTAGGGGTGAGAGGCATGGTTTCGTTTCACTCCCGCAGGCATTCTGGTTCCTCCCTGGCAGAAGGGTTGGGCAGAAACTGGAGTGGATCCCACGACAATGGCCATAACCCCACAAGGAAGCTGGTCCAGACTAGCACAGGGGCAGGCGGGAGAGAACTGGAGAGAGCTGAGCTGATTTGAGACACAATCAACATGAGCTGGTAATTGCCTGGATGTGAAGTGTCAGAAAGAGGCAACAGTCAGTGATGACTTCAGCCTTGCTCCTTGGAAAGATACTGGTCCCATTAGCTGGGTGGGGAACAATTAAAATTATTGGAGGATTAAGATTATGAATTTGTTCCACACCAAGATGCCACCATAGAAGGGATCCATTATACACACACACACACACACACACACACACACTTTGTGGTGAAAGGGTTAGTTCAGGTGCAGACCATTTTATTGAAATTGAACCCAATAGGATAAAAGCCCATTAATAATTTTTCATGCCTATATTAATCTCTGAATCACAAAATGATTTTGGTTAGCTCAGTGTGACAGCATATCATTCATTATACCTCCAAAATGTGCCTGGGGGTAGATATTATCAGGACTAGGATGAGAAATACCATCTAACCCAATTAAGAATGTGTGAAAATTTAAGTTTGTTAAGAGCCACTTAAGCCTGGTCAGGGTGGCTCACACCTGTAATCTCAGCAATTTGGGAGGTCAAGGCAGGTGGATCACTTGAGACCAGCCTGGTCAACATGGTGAAACCGTGTCTCTACTAAAAGTACAAAAAATCTGCCGGGCGTGGTGGTGTGTGCCTGTAGTCCCAGCTACTCGGGAGGCTGAGGCAGGAGAATCGCTTGAGCCTGGGAGGCGGAGGTTGCAGTGAGCCGAGATTGGGACACAGCACTCCAGCCTGAGTGACAGAGTGAGTGAGACTTGGTCTCAAAAAAAAAAAAAAAAAGCCACTTAGAATCCCACTGTATATAAATTATTACCAGCAGAAATCAGTGGACTTTGCTTTTTCTTTCCTACAAGCCTGGCTTAGAACAAGGTATTGATAAAGAGGTTTCAAAAAACTGAAACAGAGTCAGTTGACATAAAAGTACTTAAAATTAAATAAAGCTGCTCCACTCCAAAATATTAAGAACATGGCACATTAACTTCTGAAAAACTGCATAATTTTCCCTTTAAAAATTATTTTTCTGAACAAACTTAATTTGGCAAAAGAGCATGAAAAACTTTTTTTGTAGAGAAAGTAGCTATTCCTAGAACAGCATTATTAGGAAGGAGAGAGACAAAGGAACATTTTTATAACTAGAGATGTAATTATATTAAATTTGTTCATTAAAAGAAAATTAACAATGTGCTTACATAACAGAAACTTTAACCGCAGCAAAGAAAATGTTCCTGATCTATTTGCTCAATGGGGAAGAAGGCCTATTAAAAACAGAGAAAAACTTGAACGACAAACAATATTTTTTAGAAGAAAAGCAGCTTTGTTCAATCCAAGGTATGTACAGTGGTGAAATTTGATTCACAAAGTGCTATTATCCAACAAAGGTCCTGTTTTAAATTGATAAAGAAAAATAGTCTGACATGAGGACAGCAAAAGCCCATTCTGAAATTGTGTCTAAACACACTTTTCTACAGATTTAAATACCTATTTAAATCGCTTGTGATTTTTCTAAAATAAATGTTCACGTTTTATTGATTTAGCGAATCTGTTTCTATCGACTATACAACAGTACCTGGTGCCTTGGTCTTTGTATTTCTCAATACAATCAATTATACCTAGTATAGTTAAATTCATTATAATATATGTTGAGTATTAATAAAATACTAATTAAAAATTATGTTTAAAAAAGTAAGTCTTGCCTAACCTGTTTGTTTACATTTGAAGTCTTTACATTGAAGTCTTCACTTAGTGAAGACACACTAAGTGTTCCATGTGTGAAGATTCTATTGGTTCCTGCTGATTTTTTAATTTTTTAAATTAAAAAAACAATTTTTAGAGATAAGGTCTCACTCTGTCACCAAGATTGAAGCACAGTGGTACGATCACAGCTCACTGCAGCCTTGAACTCCCCAGCTCAAGCAATCCTCTTGCCTTAGCCTCCTGAGTAGCTGGGACTACAGGCATGCACCACCACACCTAGCTAATTTTTAAAAAAATTTTTGTAGAGATGGGTTCTTGCTATGTAGTCCAGGTTTATCACAAACTCTTGGACTCATGGAATCCTCCCACCTTGGCCTTCTGTGTAGCTGGGATTACAGGTGTCAGCCACTACTCCTGGCTTTCCCCTTATTTTCCCCCTTCTCTGTTATTGCTCCAGTTGATGCATCATGAGATGGAGGGGAGGACAATCAGCAATGGATCCAGAGATGGTGGCTGCCATCCTGGTGCTGCTGCTAACTAGCTGTCAACATTTGGACATGTCACCCAGTCTTTGCAGGTCTCTGTTTCTACAGCTGTACAATAAAAAGGCTTCTATCATGTCTAAAACCCTGTGATGTTTATGCTTCTATAATCTGATGCTTTTTCTCTGAATCTACCTGGAGCTAAGGAGATGGAATCAATGTAAATGTCCATCAACGATGACTGGATAAAAACAATGTGCTATATATATATATATATACACACACACACACACACCACATTGTTCCCTAGTGAAAATGTTCCCTAGTGAAATGATTCAGAAACAAAAGTAAAAAACCTCATGTTCTCACTTATAAGCGAGAGATATACAATGAGTACACACAGACAGACAGAGTGGAATAATAGACATTGAAGACTATTGAAGATGGGAGTGTGGGAAGGGGTGAAGGAGAAAATACTACTTATTGGGTAGAATGTATATTATTTGGATGATGGGGGCAATGGGTACACTAAAAGTCCAGACTTCATGACACAAAATATTCATGTAACACAACCACACTTGTACTCCTAAATCCATAAAAATAAAAAATAAGCAATTGCTAATCTCTTCCACAAACACCCTCACAGACACACTCAGTAATAATGCTTTACTAGCTATCTGGGCATTCCTTAGCTCAGTCAAGTTGATGCATGAAATTAACCATCACAACATACAATGCAATATTATTCTTACAGTATTATTCTTGCAATATTGTTAACCTTACAAAATGAAGAAATCTTGCAATATGCAATAACACAGATGAACTTTAAAATACTATGTTGAGGCCAGGCATGGTAGCTCACACCCGTAATCCCAGCACTTTGTGAGGCCGAGGTGGGTGGATCACTTGAGGCCAGGAGTTCGAGCCCAGCCTGGTTAACATGGTGAAACCCTGTCTCTACTAACAACAACAACAACAAGTGTGTGTGTGTGTGTGTGTGTGTGTGTGTGTGTGGGCATGTTTGCGTGCATGTTTGCATTTAAAAGGCCTTCATGATTTGTTGTTTTGTTTTTCTCTCCTAAGAACTTGTCTTTTTTTTTTTTTTTTTTTTTGAGCAAATCTTTGGTTTTTGGGGGGGTTCTGGCCAGAGTTCAGAAATCTAGTTAAAAGATAGATAGTCCTTATCTAAACAAAATAGGTCTCCTTATGCAATCACATAATAGATTTTTGTAATTTTATGTTTGATTTGCTCAAAGAAAAATAAAAGGATCTCCCTCTAGAAACACCAGAGCTTTTCTCTCCCTACCTTATGATGTAAATTTGCTGTTTGATTTTTACTTGAGTGGTTTCCTTTAACATGCAATTTTAAGGCTATTTAGCTGACAACCACCTACGGTTGTAAAACAGGTTATCAAGAATCTGAAAGTCTAAGGTAGAAAAAAAAAAAAAAGGATGGTCTTTATAGATCTACAAAATGTACTTCCATTCGCATACCTAATGCATCTATGTATTTATGCGTTGTGTACACAATGTTTCACTACTAAAAATATATAAAAGAGCTCTAATTAATTGGCTTAAAGAAAAATAAAAACACTTAAATACTTTCAGGAAAAAAAGGACTAGTCAAATGCTTTTTCAAGTTTATATAACTTAAATAAAACCTTTAATAAATAAGTTAGCTTTAAAATTATTGGTAAGTAATATTAGAAATTTCTTAAGAATTGTCAGCATGCATGGCTGGGTGCGGTGGCTCACGCCTGTAGTCCCAGCACTTTGGGAGGCCAAGGTGGGCGGATCATGAGGTCAGGAGATTGAGACCATCCTGGCTAACATGGTGAAACCCCGTCTCTACTAAAAAAATACAAAAAATTAGCTGGACGCGGTGGCGGGCGCCTGTAGTCCCAGCTACTCGGGAGGCTGAGGCAGGAAAATGGCGTGAACCCGGGAGGCGGAGCTTGCAGTGAGCTGAGATAGCGCCACTGCACTCCGGCCTGGGCAAAAGAGCAAGATTCTGTCTCAAAAAAAAAAAAAAAAAAAAAAAAAAAAGAATTGTCAGCATGCATTGTTTGCATTTATTAATTAAGCAATGTCATACTTATCCCTGCCAAATACTATAAGGTGTCAAATTTTGGCATAGGGCTTACAAAACTAAAAACCCAGCCCAAAACAGAATGACCTTTGCTTGTGTAATTTTTAATAAATAAGACATTGATATTGGTTTAATGAAAATAGCTACATCTTTAATTATTTAGTAAAATTACCATAACTTCTAATCTTGTGGCTTTAGGCAGTCTAGTCCACAGGCAGTAAGGAGGTTTGTTTTGGGAAAGGACTGTTATCATCTCTGTTTCAAAGCTAATCTATAAACTAAGTTCCTCCCAAAGTTAGTTTGACCTATGCCCAGCAATGAACAAGGACAGCTTGGAGATTAAGAGCAAGATGGAGTCAGTTAGGTCAAATCTTTTTTCACTATCTCCGTTATAATTTTGCAATGGGGGTTTTATAACTTTAAATCATAACTATCACAGTTTTCATAAATAATCTAGGTAAACAATTAAAATAAAAGAATTAGGTAAATGTAATAGGATAAATACTTGTAGGCAAATTGGTCATAATTTAGAATATAAAGTTATATTAAATTAAATAATAGATATTTCTTTATTTGGGTATTTTCCAATAAATATATATTGTAGAAAAACATTCTTGCTAAAAACAAGGTGAACATGTTTTGTCTAATTCAAAGCTTATCTAAAGGTTATGTATAAAACAAGGTAAAAGGAACCAGAAAATAAAAAGAGCTAGCACATTTGCATACACAAGTGTGTAATAACCAACATTGGATATCTCTGCTAGGACTTCAATTTCCTTTAATTTCCCTATGCTTTTCAGAAGACTAATTTTTATTTGAGACAGGGTCTCACTGTTTCCCAGGCTAGAATGCAGTGGCATGATCACAGCTCACTGCAGCCTCAACCTCCTGGACTCAAGCAATCCTCCCACCCAAGTAGCTGAGACCATAGGCACAAGCCACTGTGCCTGTCTGGCCAATTTTTAAAAAATTTTTGTAAAGATGGAATCTTGTCATGTTGCCCAGGCTGGTCCTGAACTCCCGGGCTCATGATTCTCCTACTTTAGCCCCTCAAAGTGCTGGGATTACAGGCGTGAGCCAATGGACCCGGCTAACTAAATATTTTTCAAACAGTTTTTCTGAAGAAGGTTCAAGGTTTCAAACACAAGTGCATACCACAGACCAAGGCAACTGGAATTAATGTTACCTTGGTGTAAGCTCCTCATCCCTGTTAGTTTAGTAAATGTACGGACTTGGGATACATTTGAGTGCCGTCATAGGCAGGATACCTCTGTTGCAATGTTGGTTTTAAGCTCTCTAATGAGATCCAGAAGGTCCATTATGTGTAATATGTGTGCTCTCCCTGAGGCAAGACATAAATGGTGCTCACCATAAAGCTACCATGTGGAAGGAGCCATTTCTCTCTTGCTCAGATCTAAGACCTCTACCCAACCTCCAAATCCAAATGCTTTGCTATGAACCACTCGTCACAGCTTACCTAATATTTTCATTTATTTACAAGGTACCAAATTTGATGGAGAGGACTGTGTCCCATAGTGGTCCTAAACATTCTGGGGAATCTGAAAACATTCCTCTCTGGCATGTTAAGAGGCCACCATATTTGGAGAGTTCTTGGCATGTAGAACAGTGGACAAATGGTTCATCATGGTGGGATTTGAAGAAAAGGTTGAGATGGCTATGTTTAAATGATCTCTTCCTTGGTAATAGTGAATTATAGAAGGATTTTGTAAGAAAAAAAACACATCTAGAAACATATATTGAAACTTTTATACTTAACAGAGGGTGAGCCTAAGATGACTTCTTTCTCCTGTAAAAGGACTACAAGATTCAAGAACAATAAACTCTCCATAAGGATGAGGATAGTCTTTACATCCTTCAAGTGCCTAAAGGATGCTCAAGTTTGAAGTCATTGGTTAGGTCACAGATTTCAGAGGGCGAGTGTTCTAAAGAAGCCAAGGTTCCCGGAGACTGCCTTAAGAATGACAGTGAGCTAAGAGCCCAGAGCTGCCTCTGACTGGAGTGTCAATTTTCCCTCCTTGGCCAACATTTACTCTCCCATATAGTCTCTGTCCCAGCCCTACAGCTCAGCCACCCTTTTATTTGCTCCGTCCCTCTATTTCCTTTCCTGTTAAACCAAGAGAAGTCTCTTTCCTTGCATGTCGGCAGCAGAGTCAAACACTCAGTCTGGCCTTAGGAGGAAATGATGGTGGATGTCTGGGACATGCAGGAAAGGAGCTCTGGGCAGAATTCAGTCTCCTGTGAGCGTTCTTTGAGGACCAGTAGTGGAGAAAATAATAAAGTGTTATTCTGCCCCCTGAGGGCATCCCTGTGCACAGAGTTTTTCCAGGGACCTCACAGGAAGCTTTGGTCAAGATAGGTTTTGGATATTTGCATTTCCCAGGATCCCCTCGATGAAACACCATAGAGCATTCCCATCTTATCTGACTTGCCAGCATTTGATAACCAGGGGTTATGTTACAGGGGAAATCAGGCAGAACAAAACCATGGGCAGCAGATGTAAAAGGAGAGAAAATAAAATACACACAAGTTTGAGGAGAACAGAAAGCAAGGGATTTGGGGATGGCATAAAGTGCTTCCACACATTTAATATATATCAGCATCTGCGCTGTCAATATCAGAGGGCCTCTGGGATTTAACAACCAGATGAGGAAATAAGACAAAGATAGCTCAAACCATCTTGGCTCAGCTGCTCCGTGGATGAGCATTTTCCAGGATCAGTGGATGGTCAAGCTGTTGTTACTCTTACCTCCCACTGCAGCAAGCTAGTTAACCCTCTGTGTTAAAGAGGTATTTCATAGACATGGTAATCAGCCTGGGCATCTGTCATAGGAAGACAGGGATGGGAGGCCCTAACCTGTACACTGAGCTCCTTCCCCTGAACAAGCTGTCTCATAATTGCTGCTCTTTTTTCAGAGATCATAAATTGGTGCATACAGCTGTGATGATCTAGAAATAAAAAGATGTAGAGGAATTTTGTAAAAATTGCTTTGGTAATTAGATGACCAGCAGGTGACCTGCACAGGTGGAAATGTAAACTAGTACAGCCATTATAAAAAACTAAAACTAGAACTGCCATATGATCCAGCAAGCCCACTAATGAGTCTTTATCTAAAGGGAAATATATCAATGTGCCAAAGGAAGACCTGCTATATTAGTCCATTTTCTTACTGCTATAAGAAATATCTTTGTGAGGCCGAGGCAGGCAGATCACTTGAGGTCAGGAGTTCAAGACCAGCCTGGCCAACATGGTGAAACCCCATCTCTACTAAAAATACAAAAACTAGCCAGGCATGCTGACACGTGCCTATAATCCCAGCTGCTTGGGAGGCTGAGGCAGGAGAATTGCTTGAACCCTGGAGGCAGAGGTCGCAGTGAGCCAAGATCGCACCATTACACTCCAGCCTGGGCGAAGAAGTGAGACTCCGTCTCAAAAAAAAAAAAAAAAAAAAAAAAAAAAAGAAATATCTGAGACCAAGTACTTTGTAAAGGAAAGAGGTTTAACTGGCTCACAGTTCCACATGGCCGGGGAGGTCTCAGGAAAGTCACAATCATGGCAGAAGGTGATGGGGAAGGAGAGACCTTCTTTGCATGGCAACAGGAGAGAGAAGTGCAGAACGAAGTGGGGAGAAGCCCCTTATAAAACCATGAGATCTTGTGAGAACTCAGTCACTACGATGAGAACAGCACGGGGGGACCAGCCCCATGATCCAGTCACCTCCCATGAGGTCCCTCTCCCAACATGTGGGGATTATAATTTGGATTACAATTCAAGATGAGATTTGTGGTGGGGACACAGCCAAACCATATCACCTGCACTCCCTTTTTTACTGCATCACTATTCACAATAGTGCTTCTACCCAGTGGAACCAGCCTTCCCAATCCCAGGGTCTCCAGACCTGGGCTGTCTGCAGCAAAAGCAGATACATTCTTCTCATGCCCCTGTTCAAGGTAGGAAACTGCTCACCTGCTATATCTACCAAATTGGTGTAAGTAAAGGTGAAAATAAATTTTAATGGAAACCTTGCCAGCCTCTTCCCCTTGGCTAAAAGATATCAAACTAAGGCATAAGAATACCCAAATTGCAACAGAATAAAATGCATGTCACTCTGCCTTCTCCAAACCCATTCTCCATTTCTCAAGGTGGTTAAAAAAAATAAAGGGGATAAAGTCCTATAAGTGCCTTTTGCTAACACTAATGCACTGTATAAAAGTTTTGCTAACCCTAATGCAGTGTATAAATGCACCATCCCTCCCTCCTCACTCATGCACCTGCAGCTGGTGCCTGCTTTTGGGGACCACTCCATTTCCCCCAGAGCTTCTGATTCACGCTGCTTCTACCAAGCTCCTGGCCCCTGGGCCTTAATTTGTTACCCCAGATGTGGTCCTTAAGTTTTCCTAAAAATTTCCACTTACCCTCACTGTTGCTCTTTGCCATAGGATCCTAATAGGACCCTATGCCATAGGACCCTAATAGGACAACCCAGAAAGCAAAAGCTGACAATTAGCTTCTGTCTACTCAAGACATATGTGGCCAGTTGAAAATGTTTACAGAAAAAAACAAATTTAAAGTTATAGGCTATGAAAAGAGCAGTCAGCTTTAACTGCTAATTGTCAAGGGTGAGTGGCGACTATCTGCGGTCGGTGGTGCAGGAATAAAAAGAATTTACCAAAAAAGTTGTAGGTTAAAAAAAAATTTAAAAAAACAGATTTATTAGAGAGAGTATGAAAATACGTTGCAAGGGTGCAATAGGCAGGTCAGTGAGAGAAGAGCTGACTGCAAAGAGACAAAGACTTGCTGGGGATTTTATAGGATGGTGCTTGTGCCATGTGCTGAAGAGGGCTTTGTGCAGTACCGATAATGCCAAGGTTGCAGTGAGATAACTTGCAATTTTCTATCAGCCAAGGGTCTGGTGATAGCTGAGTGTAGGCAGACTGTGAGTTATTTGCATAGGAGGGCTATGTGTTCTGGAGCATGAAGAAAGGGAGATTTATAATTTACCTGCCTTCTCTTTCTACTTTCCCTCCATCCCCCAGGCTGACCTCTCTCCCTAATTAGGACTCCACACTAATTAAGACGTGGAAAGCCTAAGGGACCAGTGAACACACATTGACAAGGTAAAGAAGCCACGAAGCCTTGAACTATAGTTTCTTTTTAAATTATTATAAAATTCACATAACATCAACTTCACCGTTTAAAGCACTTTAAGTGTACAACTCGGTGGCATTTAGTACATCAATTTAGTTGCACGACAATGTTGTACAACTGTCAGGTGTATCTCATTCCAGAACATTTTCGTCACCCCTAAACGGAGATCCCTGTGCCTGTCAGTGGTCACTCCTCATTCCTCTCTCCCAGCTCCTGAGAACCACTAGTTAGTTTTCTCTCTCTACGGATCTGCCTATTCTGGACATTTCATATGAATGGAATCATGCCCCATGTCTGGGTTGCTTTCACTCTAGGGAAATCATGAATAATGCCGCCATGAGCATTCACACCTGTTTTCAATTCTTTTGGGTACATACCTAAGAGTGGAATGGCTGGGTCATATGGAAAATAATCAGGCCTTTTGTATCTGGCTTCTGTCACTTAGCATGATGTTTTCTAGGCTCACCCACCTGATAATATCTGCATAAACATACTACAGTGTTACCAAAAGTACTTTGTTTCTTTTATGCCTAATATGGTTAGGCTTTGTGTCCCCACCAAAATCTCATCTTGAATTATAATCCCCAGGTGTTGAGGGAGAGGCTTGGTGGGAGGTGATTGGATCATAAGGGCAGTTTCCTCCATGCTGTTCTTGTGATAGTGAGCTCTCATGAGATCTCATGGTTTTGTAAGGGGCTCTTCCCCCTTCACTTGCTCTTCTCTCATCTGCCACCATGTAATATGTGCCTGCTTCCCCTTCTGCCATGATTGTAAGTTTTCTGAGGACTTCCCAGCCATGTGGAACTGTGAGTCAATTAAACCTCTTTCCGTTATAAATTACCCAGTCTCAGGTATTTCTTTATAGCAGTGCGAGAGTGGACCAATACAATGCCCACATAATATTGCATTGTATGGCTGTGCCACATTTTATTTATCCATTCCTCAGCTGACGCATGTCTGGGTTGCTTTCACTTTAGGGGAATCATGAATAATGCCACTATGAACATTCACAACCGTTTTCAATTCTTTTGGGTACATACCTAGGAGTGGAATGGCTGGGTCATATGGAAATTCTAGGTTTAAATTATGAAGGAACTACCAGACTGTTTTCTAGAGTGGTTGAACCACTTCACATTCCCAACAGTGATTTATGAGGCTTCCAATTAAAATCATGGCTTTTTAAGATCCATCAAAAACATGAGGATGGACCTGATGGTGGCTCATGTCTGTAATCCCAGCACTTTGGGGGGCCAAAGCGAGAGGACTGCTTGAGGCCAAGAGTTTGAGACCAGCCTGCGCAACATAGAAAGACCCCATCTCTATAAATAAATAAATAAATAAATAAGCCAGGCATGGTGGCACATGCCTGTAGTCTCAGCTACTCAGAAGGCTGAGGTCGGAGGATCTCTTGAGCCCAGGGGTTCAAGGCTGCAGTGAGCCATGATCATACCAGTGCACTGCAGCCTGGGCAACACAGCAAAACCCTGCCCCCCTCCCCGCCCCCCGACAAAAAAAAAAGGCTGAAGATGCAGAAAACACATAAATGAACTAGAATCCAGGATGTGATGAACCTTCCTACAAAGAAGAAACCTTCAGTTGCTTTCACCCCTGGTAGCAGGAGTGGGGAGAAGAGGAAGAATCCAGCTGACCCTGAAAGGAGTTTTTAATGACTGGGTGTAGGCAGGCTGGCACGGCAGATCAGCATCCTGATGAGGTCCAGCCAGACAGCCCACTTGCAGCCAACCCTTCAATGCACTCCTGCAGTCTTCATGAAGCCCCCTGGGGAATCGTACACCACACAGTGCAAAAAAAAACTCAGTGAGGCAGTGCAGGGAAGCTCAGACGCACCCCTCCAAGGCACTCCGAATCTTCCCCACGGGTGGCCACACACCTGTCCCTGTTCCCCAGCTAGGATGGGAATTTGGAATGACCAAATCCAGGGCAAGACAGAAAACAAAGAGGACTCTTCAAAAACCCAACAAGTGAGCAGTCGGGCTGCAAACAGAGCATGACTTAGGAGTCTCACCAATGCTCAGATCCTAAGCTCTGCTAAAAGGAAAGTGTGGATCCCCTCTCAAAGCATCTGAAGCCAAGGGGGTGAGTGGAACCTAATTAAAACTAAACAAATCACATCCACACTGAAATGGCAGCTTACCAAGGGGCCACACAGATGAAGCGTGTGGTGTTTTCTAGGCAAAAATATGACTGACTCGGTCTCCACTATTTTTTACAATCAATGTCTATTATGCATGCATATTTATGTTTGCACGTATGACATGTGAAATAGCAGGAGGTATGCAAATGTTAGATATTTCATCTATATCCTTTAAAACATCCATAGGAAATCCATAAAAGAATCTAGCAGGAAAGGCAAACAGCATGTGTTAAGAGATGGCGAATTTCAGGGGCAAGATGAAAATACAAAAGAAGAAACAAACAGAAATGCTAGCTATAAAACAAAATAGATATAACATCAGAAATAAGAAGTTCATGTCATGGGCAAAGAAAAGAATCAGAGACCTTGAAGACAGGTCAAGAAAATTATCCAAATTAAAATGTAAAGAGTAAAAGGCAAAATGAAGCAACTATTTCCATTCATCAAAAGATACTTTTAAGAATGTGAATAGGCTTCAGGCAATAGAAGCAAAAATAGACAAGTGGGACTACGTCAAACTAACAAGCTTCTGTGCAGCAAAGGAAATAATGGAGTGAAAAGGCAACCTATGGAATGGGAGAAAATATTTCCAAACCATATACTGATAACCATATATCCCAAATATATAATGAACTCCCAAACTCAATAACAAAACTACAAATAACCCAATTAAAAAATGGCCAAAGGACTTCACTACACATTTCTCTGAAGAACACATACAAATGCCAAGAAGCACATGAAAAGATGCTCAACATCACTAATCATCAGGAAAATGCAACTCAAACCCACACACAATGAGAGATCACTCCACACCTGTCAGAACAGCTGCCCTTAAAAAAACAAAAAACAAGAGACAAGTGTTAGTGGGGATGTGGAGAATTTATTTGCACATGGTTGGTGAAAATGCAAAAAGGTGCTGTTGCTATGAAAAACAGTATGGAATTTCCATGACAAATTAAAAAATGGAACTACCTTCTGATGTAGCAATCCCACTCCTGGAAATATACCCAACAGCACTGAAATCAGGATCTCAAAGACAGATCTGCACTCCTCTGCTCACTGCAGTACTATTCACCATAGCCAAGATATGGAAGCAACCTAAACGCCCATCAACAGATGAATGGATTAAAAAAAAAATGGTCTATACATATGATGGAATACTATGCAACCTTAAAAGGAAGGATATTCTACAATATGTGACAGCATGGATGAACCCTGAGAACCTTATGTTAAGTGAAATGAGCCAGGTACAGAAAGACAAATTCTGTATGATTCCACTTATAGGAGGTATCTAAAGTAGCTAAGTTCATAAGACCAAAAAGTAGAGTGGTGGTTTCCAGGGGATAGGGGAAGGGAAAATGGGGATTTATGAGTCAGCAGGCATAAAACTTCAGGTAAGCAAGATGGATTAAGTCCAGAGACCTGCTGTCAAACATTGTGTCAGCAGTCGACAATACCATATTGCATTTTAAGAGGTTAGATCTCATAGTATTCTTATCACTATCAAATAAAAAAAAATTTTAAACATATTGCATGGAACAATGACAATGGCAAATATTAAGGTCACCGTTCATTATTTCACATTTTTATGTCTATTCTAAGACTTTTGCTTGGAAACTTGGCCTAATAATATGTGCTTTCCTTAATAACTATGTGCCTGGAAACTTTCCTTAATAATACAAATATCCATGTTTTTTATTCCAAACGCTCAAACCAGCATATTGTCTCATCAGATAGCAAAATAAAGCTTGCTTTTATAAAAAAAAAAAAAAAAAAGACGATTTGAACAAGGCTAATAGAGTAACTAGAACTGAACAATGGCTATAGAAAGGTTTTAATTTACTTTTTGGGAAATGACTGGTTTTTTTAGATGCTTCTAATTTATCGTCAAGTGAAGAGAGTGGGACTATTAAGAGGATACATGAGATAAAATAATTCAAAGTAACATTCAATTTTTTAAAAATTAGGGAAAAAAGAATATAGATAAGCAACATAGACCAGGGAAACTTATTTGTAAGACAATTATTTTTTAAAGGATTTATATCCAGAATATGTAAAGGACAAATCAATGATAAAAAAGGAATGAAACAATAAAATGGGTAAAACAATTGAATATGTACTTTATACAAGAAGATATACAAAAGGCTAATAAGCAAATAAATAGGTATTCAGCCTGATTAGTAATCACAGAAGTGAAAATTACCACCATGAGATACCATTTTACAACTCCTACGGTGGCTAAAATAAAAACAAAACAAAACAACGAAAAATGGAAAGTATCAAATGCTAGTAAAGATGAAGAACAAGTGGAACTCTTTAAGTTTTTTTCTTGAGACAGGGTCATGCTCTGTCACCCAGGCTGGAGTGCTGTAGCACGAACAAAGCTCACTGCAGCATTGACCTCCTGGGTTGAAGCAATCCTCCCACCTCAGCCTCCCAAGTAGTTAGGACTAGAGGCAAATTAGCCACCACCCTGGCTAATTTTTTTATTTTTGTAGAGATGAGGTCTTACCATGTTGCCCAGGTTGGTCTCAAACTCCTGGGCTCAAGCTATCCTTCCACCTCAGCCTCTCAAAGTGCTGGGATTGCAGGCATGAGCCACCGTGCCTGGCCCCGAGAACTCTTATATATCACTTGTTGAAGTGTAAACTCATGCAAACGTTTTAGAGAAAAGTTTGGCCATTTCCTATACAATTGAATATACATGTATCTTACTGTCAAGCAATTACACTACTCAATGTTTAAACAAGAGAAATAAAACTATCTATCCACCCAAAGCCTTAGTCACAATAATCAAAAACTGGAGACAATCCAAATAACTATCAACAGGAGAATGCATAAACAAACTCTGGAACATCAATCTAACCTAAGACTACTTAGCCATGAAAATAAACGAACCACTGATACATGCAACAACACATAAGAATCTCACACACATTATGTTGAGTGAAAGAGGCAAGACCCCAAAGAATCCATATGGCCTGAATCCATTCATATGCAGTCCAAGAAAAGGCAAAAACTATCTATGGTGATAGAATTCTGAAAAGTGTTTGTCTCTGGCTGGGGTATTGATTAGAGAGGGGCAACAGGAACGTTCTGAGATGATAATGGGCATGCTCTATATATTTTGTTTGGGACAGTGATTATATGTGTGTATAAAATTATCAAAACTTAAACAGAACATTTAAGATCTGTGCATTTTACTGTAGGAAAATTATATCTCATAAAAATATACTAAAAATAAGAAAAGATAAAAAGAAGAGAATTGGCTTTCTTATCTATAAAATGAAGTCATGGGCTACATCCAAGATTCTCCTCTAGCTTTTACATTCCGGGATGCATCTAGGACTTCATGGTGACAGTTTGTTTCCTTAAAAAGATAATAAATATAAAACACTTTAGAAATATGCAGAAAGAAGTTAACATAGAGGATCTGAGATTGCTGTCCTTAGAAAGGCCTGCTTGTAACATGTGCTCTTGGCTGGCAATTGGGAATTAGATTTGGGGAGGGTTCTCACCCTTCCCAGAATCAATAAGAATGGCTCACGCTGCCTGAAATGCCTGTACAAACAACATAGTTTATGCTGAACACCTGCTTTCTGTCTGGGAGTCTGCAATTTTGGTAGTACTAGGCAAAGGGCACCTATATGAACAGCTCCCAATAAAAAACCTGGGCGCTGAGTCTCTAACCAGCTTCCCTCGTAGGCAACACTTCACATGTGTTGACAGCTCACTGCTGGAGGAGTTAAGTATGTCCCGTGTGACTCCTTTCAGAGACATATCTGGAAGCTTATGCCTGGATTCTGCCAGACTTTACCCCATGCGCCGTTTCCTTTTGTTCAATGTGTTCTGAAATTTTTGCTGAAATACATCTTACCCATGAGCCCCACTATGCACTGAGCCTGTCAGTCCTCCTGGCGAATCGCTGAACCTGGGGACCTCCAGCACAAGAAACAACATCAGACCATTCTGGCTTCGGGGTTCTCACTGTCTCCTCCCACACATTTTCTATTATTAAATCTGAGCTACATTCAGTCCAATGAGCCAAAATGCATTTATATAAAGGTTGATTCATAGCTGGGAGTCACATTAACCAGAGGGTATGAACACAGGGACAATTGCTGTCATCTCACCTCCTAGAACAGTTCTAGACCTCAGCCTACTGTTTTTAAGTTTCATCGGCTTCCCAATGAGGACCCCAGCTGTTCTTACACCTTAGCCAGAGGCTTTGAAAGACATCTTCCATAGCCCACTGGTGAAACTGCAAGTGCCATGCAGAGAAAATTACAGGGAAGAGAGAATTCAGCCAAGGAAGCCAGAAAGAGCAAAATAAAGTTGGAAGCAAGAGAATGTTCCACCAAGTAGGAAACATCAACCTTCAAATGGGGAAGGCTTTGAGAACCACAGATGGTTAGACCCAGAAGGTTCTATGAGACCTCATGGGTGGTGAATACCCTCATTTTACAGATTGTCTTAGTCTATTTGGGCTGCTATGGAATGCAACAGATTGGGTGGCTTATAAGCAACAGAAATTTATTGTCACAGCTCTGCAGGCTGGAAGTCCAAGACCAAGGTATTGCCGATTCTGTGCTGGTGAGGACCTGCTTCCTGTTTCATAGACAGTGCCTTCTCCCCATGTTCTCATATGGTGGAAGGAGTGAGGGAGCACTCTGGGGTCTCTTTTATATGGGTACTAATCCCACTTTTCAGGACAACCCCCTCATGATTAATCACATTCCAAAGGCCCCTCATCCAAATACCATCATCTTGAGGGTTAGAATTAAAATATATGAATTTTGGGGGGAAATAAACAGTCAGTCCATTGCACAAGTGAAGGGACTGAAGTCCAGGGAGGTTAAATGCTTAACTCTAATGACAGTCATAAAATTGGTATGAGGAGGGACTAACCCTACCCCTGTGCTTAGTGCTACTGGTTGATGAATTATCCAGTGCTTTGAAACCACTACATTTTAATTCCTGCTCAAGTCAGAACTTGGCTAGTATAAAATAATGTCCAGGACACCTACTTTTCTCATTGAAGAACTGAGAGCTTTAAGTGAAAAGATCAGATCATAAAGTCAACTAGTCCCCTTTTCAAATATTGGCTTTATCACTCCAATCTTCCATGTCCCATTATCTCCATTTTTAAAAGAGATAAAGTGCACCCAACTTCCAAGGCA
This sequence comes from Nomascus leucogenys, assembly GCF_006542625.1. Classification (NCBI taxonomy): domain Eukaryota; kingdom Metazoa; phylum Chordata; class Mammalia; order Primates; family Hylobatidae; genus Nomascus; species Nomascus leucogenys. The sequence continues at coordinate 5,684,058 of NC_044406.1, read as the reverse complement.
GATGGGAGGTGTTCAGTGAATGATATTCCACTCTTTTCCTTTCTCCCTCTCTTTCAACTAACTTTCGCCAATGCCTCTCCTTGGGTCGCAGTGATGTTTCATGTCTCAGAATATTTCCATGATGAGGAAAGTGAAAAAAAAATGAATGTCTATGTAGTCTATGGTTTCCATAAACTTAAAAAAATACATCTAATTCACTCTTGGCTTTACTTCATGACAAAGTCCTCAAAAGCAAATGCAACAAAAACAAAATTAGGCAAACGGGACTTAAACTAAAAAGCTTCTGCACAGCAAAAGAAACAATCAACAGAGTAAATAGACAACCTACAGAATGGAAAAAAAATTGCAAACTATGCATCTGACAAAGGGCTAATATCTAGAATCCACAAGGAACTCAAACAACTCAATGAGAAAAAAACAAAAACAAAAACAACCCCATTAAAAAGGGGGCAAATGACACAAACAGACATTTTCCAAAAGAAGACATATAAGCACCCAACAAACATATGAAAACAAAAATGTGCAAGATCACTAATCATCGGAGAAATGCAAATCAAAACCACAATGAGGTACCATCTTCCACCATCAGAAGGGCTACATTAAAAAGTCTAAAAACAACAGATGTTGTCAAGAATGCAGAGAAAATGGAACACTTACACACTGTTGGTGGGAATGTAAATTAATATAACCTCTATGGAAAACGGTATGGAGATTTCTCAAAGAATTAAATAGAACTACCATTTGATCCAGCAATCCCACTACTGGGTATGTACCCAAAGGGAAAGACATCATTGTATTAAAAAGATACCTGCACTTGTACATTTATCTCAGCATTAGTCACAATACCAAAGATATGGAATCAACCTAAGTGTCCATCAACAGAGGATTGGATAAAAAAAAAAAGTGGTATATATATATTCCATGGAATACTTCTCAGTCATATAAAAGAATGAATTCATGTCTTTTGCAACAAAATGGAGGGAACTAAAGGTCATTATCATTACTGAAATAACTCAGAAAGTCAAATACTGCATATTGTCACTTATAAGTGGGTGCTAAACAAAGGACAGACATGGATATACAAATTGGAATAATAGACATTGGAGACTGTAAAAGGTGGGCGGTGAGATAGGAGTGAGGGTTGAAAAATTACTTAATGGGTACAAAGTTCACTATTTGGATGATGGGTACACTAAAAGTCCAGACTACTGCTACACAATATATCCCTGTAACAAAATTATACTTGTACCCCCTAAATATAGAAAAATAAATAAATGCCTAAAAAGCAATAGGAAAAAATACAGATAATGAATGCTATCTCTTAGACATAAATTCCTATAGGGCCATTTAATATTAATTGAATATTTAGGGCAGTAGTTTCTGTTCTGAGATGGAAAACATTGCAAAAGTCTAGATAGAGCAAAAAACTTAATGATGATAGTTGTCTTTAAACATAATTTTGAAAAAGACTGAAAACATCTTTTTTTTTTTTTTTTTTTTTTTTTGCAGCTGAGGGCACCTTTCTCACAAATAGCTGTTTTTGTGCTCAATCCCACTGGGGTGGGGTCCTAATTGAAGACTGTCTTTTATAAAGCAGAGATGCCCTTGACACAGATTTTCATATGTTAAGTTTGCTTAGGCTTCAAGCTTATTGTTACTTGCAGACAGACAGTTATGACAACAATAAACCAACAAGATCCAAATTCAAACAACATGATTACACAATTCTACTTAATTAGCCAATGACAATTCCTTGTTTATTAAAATGGTTCTTGCATTGGTCTGTTTGACTGTTATGCCAAAGTACCATAGACGAAGTGGCTTATAAACAACAGAAATATATTGCTCACAGTCCTGGAACAACACATCTGTTCTTGGAAGTGTAAGAACAAGGCACCAAGAGATCCAGTATTTAGTGAGGACTTGCTTCCTGGTTCATAGATGGTGCCTTCCTGATGTGTCCTCACACGGTGGAAGAAGCAAGGGGATTCTCTGGGGCCTCTTTTATAATCACAATGGGAAACTAGTCCCATTCATTAGTTTCCACCTTCATAACCTCTTCACTTCCCAAAAGCCCCACCGCCAAATACCATCATTTTGGGGGTTGGGGTTTCAACATATGAATTTTGGGGAGTCAGAAGCAGTCTATAACAGTGCTTATACAAATGCAAACAAAAGATGCCCAATATGGCCAGAGAGTATGCTGTGTATATTAGGTGAATGTCCACAGATAAACATTTACTGCCTAGAGGGGCACATGGTTTGATGTCACTTTATAAACAATCATGTCATTTTTAAATAAACAAAGAAGATATTAATTATCTTTCTTTTAGTTAGACTAGTTAATGCAAAATTTGTCTGACATAAGATTCCTGAATTAATATTCCTAAAGATGGTTCGTGTGCACTTAGGAAGCTAAACAGTGAACTTTTGGTGCCACCTTGAGCTCTCTGGGAACGACGTTGGCCTCCTATGTTTTGAGGTAATGCTACCAGACTTCCTCCTTCCAGTAATATCAGCAGTAGAATGAATAGCCATCTAGCTTAGAATTTGAAAATCATATGTTACAGCATCTACAAGTTGTAACTAGCTAAACAAATGCTCCGCAAGAGTGCTGATTAAAGCATTGTACCGAACCAGAGAGGTTACTGAGCCTGTGCTATACAGCTCTGCACTATTCCATAATTTACATCAATGATTTGTATGAATTGACTATCAGAATATTTACCCAACATGGGGAAGATGGCATGTGCGTCAGAAGAGAACAGAGATTCAGAAAAGACCTTGAGAAGTGGAACAAAAGATGGAAATAACAAAATTAAATGCAATGGGGAAAACGCATAATCTTCTTATTTAAGAAACGTAATCAATGACACAAAGATGCCAATATTCAAACATGACCTACTTGCAGCTCCTACGAAGAAGAGTTTAGACAACTACAAAGCGAGTTTTGTCAGTTGGGGAAGGGAATGACTGAGAAGCCTGAAGTTAATACTAGTTTGGTGTACGTTAAGAAGAAGAAGATGCTTTTGGGACAAGGAAGATGAGTTCCACTCAGCTGTTTACACGAAGTTAGACCAGAGTTGGAATATTTTTCAGTGCAGATCCCCGTGATTTAAGAGGGATGGAGATTCAGTGGCATATCAAGGGAGAGTGATCAGGATGCTTAAGGGTATAAAAACCATCTGATGGCCGGGCGCAGTGGCTCACGCCTGTAATCCCAACACTTTGGGAGGCCGAGGTGGGCGGATCACGAGGTCAGGAGATCGAGACCATCCTAGCTAACATGGTGAAACCCTGTCTCTACTAAAAATACAAAAAAAGTAGCCGGGTGTGGTGGCAGGCGCCTGTAGCCCCAGCTACTCGGGAGGCTGAGGCAGGAGAATGGCGTGAACCCGGGAGGTGGAGCTCGCAGTGAGCCGAGATAGCGCCACTGCACTGCAGCCTGGGAGACAGAGCGAGACTCCACCTCAAAAAAAAAAAAAAAAAAAAAAACTGACATCCAGGATTTCTTAGGAATCGGTAACATTTCACCCAGAGCAGAAAATGGCATTTGAGTTGCACTTAAGTGTGCTCGAATGGTGGTCTGTAAAAGAGAGAAAGGATTTAGCCATTGTCTCAGAAGCCGCAGCTGGGACAGTGTCTAGAACAGAACCAGGGACTTACAAGTGCTGCCAGACCATGAAATGATCAGCCTCTCAAAGTGCCTTCCTCCCATGAGGGAATTGGGTGGAGGGTGAAAAGCCACATCTGTCGGGGATATTGCAGAAGGGATTCGTTTAAGGAAAATTAGGAAATTTAAACAAAGTGGCTCCCACCATCTTTCTCACCCAGAAGATTCTGACAGCCCATAGACAAACTCGTCATCTGAGAGACATAGAAGTGGAAACAAAAAAATAAGAGCACACCAATGGAGACAGAAACCCCACAAAACGAGCATTCTTTCCCTCTCTGCAACACATATGCACGATGCTCTTCCTTGCTCCACCTTTTAGACAGTGAATGACATCTCCTGATGCAATAAACTTGATAGGAAGATGATAATTAACAAATAATTTGGCAACAAAATTTAATTATAGGTCATGTAGATGTTTTGAAACAGCCACAAAAGCGATTTGCATGTCACTAATTAGCCCCATTTATAACCTCTCCTAAAATGTTCCCTCGCTAAGCCTCACAGAAAATCATTATAATCAATGAAAATTACCAAGCAACAACAGATTTAAGAAACAAGAACAAGACAACACATGTTGGGAGAATATGCAACACAGGCAGGTAGCTGCTGTGAACATCCCAACTAGTATGTTTCAAGGTTTAAAAACTCCCAACCTGGCCAGGGGAATAGACGCTTACCTTAAAGGCATCTCCAGCTTGAGATCCTGTTGTTGGGGAAGTGAGCTGTGACGGAGGAGATTGCAACTTCACTCGTTCATCCTCTGTTCATGGTTTCTGCACCAGTGGGAGTTTAATAAGCATATTCCCATGAGAAACCTCTGCTTTGAAGCAGGCCAATCCTACCCAATCACTGCAACCTCACTACAGCTGGGTCCCGTCAGCTGCTGGAGGCTTGGCCAACAGCACTGTGCTTGGGCAGATAATGTGAGGCAGAGACACTCTTTGCCTAGTTGCTGCATACTTTTGGGAGTTTCAGGTGATCCTGGTAAACCAGATTCTTCAGAAGGGGCAACTTCTCCCCTTCGGTATGATTTGTGTCAAAGATAAATGCAGACACAATCTGATACCCAAGCGGTTTATGCTAGCAGCAGTGTTATGAAACTTACAGCAGGAACAGGCCAGTGACATGGGCCATAGAGAATGAGATGGTCAGATAAGAGACTGAACGGGAGTTTAAGGGATTTTCCCCCCTCTCTTATACCTGTATTCAGTCTGGGTCAGTGACCAGGCATTTCTTTCCTAAAGAGAGTTTAAGCTATTCTTATAAGAGTAAGCTTTATTTTAAGGTCTATAAAAGCTGCACCTGTGCTGAGGTGGTTTTAGCTTTTGGAAAGCCCCTGGGGCCAGGTTTGCTAACTGCAGAGCCAGGTTGCATCATACTGCTAAGTGACAAGTGGTGTCAGCCTGAGAGACCCTCAAGTGAGCTTTTTGGCAATCATTGATCTTATAACCACAACAAATCTCTTATTATATGCTGTTCCAGCCTAAGTGAGCATTTTCGTGGTGGATCCCTTGAATATTTTCTCCCTTTCAGCTCAGCAACCATGACAAAACAAAAAAAGAGGTTGCTAAGTTGAAATACCACTGACATTGTCGCATTCCACCCGAACCCTTTGATCTTGGAAAACAGCAAAGGTTAAGAAATCCCTTGACAAAGATTCTTTCCTTGACCAAATATAACCCAGTCTCCTGAATCTTGTTCTAAGATTATCTGTGCACTTCTTTGTAAAATCCAGTTTCGCAAGAAGCCCTCACCCTCACTATCTGATCACACATGATATCAGATCATTCTCTATAGGGTCCCTCAACCTCCACCTGCCCCCAGGCGATGTCTATATTCCTAGCATTACATAGATGTTAAAAGTTAAGCACATAGATTAGTGATGCATACATAAGCATCATTTTACAAGGTCAGCAATCCTGCAGGAAAAGCAAAATTGCAGTCTACATATCAAAGTGACTAAGGCTTCAAAAAAGCCAACTTTTCAGATTTCCTTGAAGGACATACAGTGAAGAATGGAGGAAAAAAAACACAAAAACAGGAAAAGTATTTGGCTTATCTCAGGAATCTGATTGCATCAAGTATAAAGGTTCCTTAGAACATATTAATGCAAAGTTAAAATTTTCCTTGGCAATTAAAAATGCTGTGCGCTAATACCCTGCTTTCTAATGTGAATGTGATTCAGTTCAACAATATGGGGAATGTTTACTACACTTCCAGCTTGATGTCAAGCAATGGGGAATACAAGTTCCAGTTCTGCAAAGATTCATCAACTCCCTTCTTAGTTCAAGAGAGAGGCTGAGAAATGCAGAGAGGAATAAGACACAAAACAGTCCCAACCTCCATTATCTGAGAGTGGGGAAAGGCCAGATTATTACCCAACAGGCACACACTAAGGCCTTTTTAGGGGCTCACAAAATGTTTTAGTTTGTGTTATAATCAGAAGAAAAGAAAATGAACATTGGGGATTGAAGATCATATTGGTATTTGCACCAATATAGTTGTAAAATACAAATGTTAATATGTTTTATGTTTTTACATAATATATTTTTATATTAAAACATATTTAATATGTTTTGCCTTCATGGCCCATGAAAGTCTTACTGGGCCCTGGGGAAGGGACCCTAGCCTGGTGAAGCAGCGGCTTTGCTCTACAAACACCTGGGGCAGAAATTTGATTTGAAAAATATTTTTCTCCCTTCTCTTCTTTCAACCAGATTCCTTAGGAAAACCAAACAAGAGTCAAAACAAACCTCTGAAGCAGTAAGAGGTTGGATGAGATGGGCGTACTATTGGGACTAGAACTGGCTCTCATACGCCCGAGCAATTTTAATAAAAAGGCAAAAAGTTGCCACAGAGAGGCTGCTGGCAAGTGCATGGCCATAGGGAGCCAACATGCTCAGGAGGGAAGGTGTTGATCATGTGGAGGCCTCTAAAAGCTAAAGCCTTGTTACCTTCTCTTTAGTGCCCAGAGAATGTGGTGTGTGATGCAAATGCTCAAAACCTCTTATATCATAGCTGTCTGACCTCTGGGGACCTTCATCCTTCTTCCAGGCCCATCTGTGCACTTGCTTGTAAAATCCAGTTTTAGCAAGAAGCCTGTTAAGTCAATTTAGCAAGAACACCCTACCGCACCCCCCCCCAATCTGTTCAATCCCAGTATCTGATCAGGGATCAGGCTCCTCAGCCTCCACCACCCCCAGGGGATGTATGGTCACCTGGTTGGCCTTCTGCTAGAATCCTGTTAGGTCGGTTTAGCAGGAATCTCGCTGGCCCTTGGTGTTTCCTCTTAGTAGTTTTCCATCCACTGATGGGCACCCTATTCCGTGGCTATGAATCCCCACTTTCCCATGCTGTATTCAGATCTGAGCCCAATATTTCTCCCCCACTGCAAGTCCCCATTGCTGTGGTCCCTGCACCTGTTGCGATGGTCCTGAATAAAGTCTTCCTTACTGTGCTTTATCAAGTGCTACTGAATACTCCTTAACATCCTCCCACACCTTGTGTTCTGGAAAATGGCTTATTACAAAGTACCTCCTTCCCCATATGACTGAGAAAAGACTCACAGATGTCCCTTGTCTAATAGGACAGAGACAGAACCTCTAAATCCTAATTCTTTGTCTTATAAACAGTTATTAGTTAGCTGAGCCACTTGTCCTTCCTAGTCAAATGTTGGATCAGTTTCTCTCTTTCCCCCAGAACCCTGAACATGGGCCCATCCTCAGTCTGAGTGAGCAGGCACTTCCTCCTGGGAACAGTCTGGCCTCAGAGCAAATGTTTTCTTATCTACTGTCTAATCAGGCCACCCTTAAATTCAAGGTCAGTGCCTGTTACGTTTTCTAGCCTTGTTTACTCCTCTCCATAAAAGGAAAACCATTTTTGCCCCTAGCCTTTGAGACGCTTGCAGACCTAGAGTGTTTTCCCTCTTGCATTAAGCTTTTTGAATAAAAGTCCCTCCTTACTAAGTCTGCATTTTTTTTTTATTTGACACCAACCGGGGAGACTTTTGGACCAATGGAGTTGCAGCCCTGTTGAAGTTTGATTTTTATATAAAATAAAATTTCCTGGGAGACCCCCTAAAGACTAGAGAATCACAGCCCTTGATGTAGCATCCTGCTATTCTGCATCTATTGGAAGCCACATGTCACTTATTCATCATCATGTTGATAAAAAGGGGGTGCAGGTGCATGTCTGCCCCATCTCTTAAGATGTCAGTTGTATCACTGTTAGGTTGCAAGGCAGATAACCCCACTGATGACTCAGTGACTATGGCAAACGTCTCTGACCAGCTTGAAGGAGCAACACATTCCAACAGGTTTGCTATGCACATGAGCTCCTAATTAGCCCTCTGGTTCCTCTGCTGTGGACAGCCCTGTGGTCTGTGAATAGGCTGTCATTTCCCTGGGGGTGCCAAGCAGGATCTAGCATTGGTCACATGGACCCAGCAGAAAAGAAGAGACACATGGAATATAGGAGAATGAGAGGAGAATTTACTGAAAAGACAGCTAACAGCAGTGTGGGCAGGAAGAGGAGGAAGACGGCTCACCCCTGAGGCTGGTACCACTCAGGCCCAAAGGCAAAGGAGTGATCCCAGAGCTTGTGATGACCCTTGAGGAGTGCAGGATGCAATCCTGGGCAACCCTGCAGGAGGGAACAGAGGAGATGAAAACCCCAACCTGGTTCTCCTTTCCCTTTCATTTGTTGACTTTCCTTGGCCAAAAACAACCAGGACAACAGAAAAGGCAAGACAGCCTATGGATGCCATTCATCCTGGGCTTCTTCCAGGGTAGAGAACAGGTGGGGATAGGTAGAGGGGCTCCAGGGATAACAGGAAAGATTCCAATCCAGGCCAGTCTCCACCGGGGGCATCATTCATCAGGAGCCCTAAATCCACAACTGCATCACTCCTTTCTCACCCCATATTAGATGGTAATGCTCTTCTCCCCATTGCACAAGAAGTGAGGCTTACAGGGTCCCCACATTTATCTAGGATTTGAAGAAGTTGAATACCAGAGGGGGAGCATTGAATGGAACCCTGGTTTGTCTGCCTCCAAAATACCTTGTTCTCACTCCTGGGTATCTACGTAGAGCTAAAGAAGTCATTACACAAAAAAGATACTTGCACATGCATGTCTACAGCAACACAATTAGCAATTGCAAAAATGTGGAACCAGCCCAAATGCCCATCAGTCAACGAGTGGATAAAGAAACTGTGGTATATATATATACCACATATATATATGGTATATATATACGTACATATATATATGGTATATATAGACGTACATATATATACAATGGAATACTACACAGCCATAAAAAGGAATGAATTAATGGCATTCGCAGCAACCTGGATGGGATTGGAGACTACTCTTCTAAGTGAAGCAACTCAGAAATGGAAAATCAAACATTGTATGTTCTCACTCATAAGTGGGAGCTAAGCTATGAGGATGCAAAGGCATAAGAATGATGCAATGGACTTTGGGGACTCAGGGGGAAAGGGTGAGAAGGGGGTGAGTGATAAAAGACTACAAATAGGGTTCAGTGTATACTGCTCGGGTGTGATGGGTACACCAAAATCTCACAAATCACCACCAAAGAACTGACTCATGTAACCAAACACCACCTGTTTCCCAAAAACCTATTGAAATAAAAGCATAAATAAAAATACCTTGTTCTCCTCATTATGTGTAATGTGTAAATTCCTTTCATTCCACAAGGGAAGGGAAGACATTTTAAAAAACAGGAGTAGTGTACCGACTCAGATTTCCATTAGAGTATTAAGAGAGCTAGTCATTCTTTCTAGATAGCCAGTTTCAACTGTGATTAATCAGAGACAATAAGGCCACTGTGAGCATATGAAGGCTTTGGAGGAATGGTTTTATGGAAAAGTTAGGAAAAGGAAGACATAGAGAAAGCTGCCAGAGTTACTAATTTTGCATTGGGTGCCCCCCTCCGCAATCACTCAAAAAATAATGTGACTCAGCAGAAAAGGGGAACATGTTCAAGGGGGAAAAAACATGTAAATAGTGTTTATTGTCTTCCTACCATGTACGAGGTATGCTTTGCATTTTATATAAATGATGATGATGATGATTAATACAATCTTTTATATTTTTATGTTTTCAGACAGGGTCTTGCTCTGTGGCCCAGGCTGGGGTACAGTGGTGAGATCATAGCTCACTGCAGCCTCAACCTCCCATCCCAGACTCAAGCAATCCTCCCGCCTCAGCCTCCTGAGTAGCTGGGACTACACGCAGGTACCACCATGCCTGGCTAACTTTTTAACATTTTTTTTTAGAGATAGGGTCTTACTATGTTGCCCAGATTGGTCTCAAACTAGCCTCAAGTGATCCTCCTTCCCTGGCCTCCCAAAGTACCATGATTACAGGTGTGAGCCACCACTGCCAGCCTAGATTAACAGCCTTTAAAGTAGATATGCTGGGATAGGTGAGAGGAAGTGAAAAACCAACTGGGAAACACAAAAACAGCCAGGAGCAGCCTGGGAGGGTGGCTGTAAATTGTTCCTTTCCTGAGCTTGGAGATGGATACAGTTTTTACACATGAAGGAAACCAAAATATCCCTTTTTAAAATAATGAGGATTATTGATTGAAAAGAAGATCCTAAAACGCAGTGGACACACTGCCCCTCCATCTGCCTTCCTCATAGCAAGACAGCAATTTACAAAGAGAAGGTCTTCTGCCCACCTGTCTGCCTTTGCCACCTTCCTGCCCTCCTGCCTGCCTTTCCCACCGAAAGATGGTCCCCTTTACAACTCTCACCTATTAGCTCAGAGACAGCACCACAGCAGCTAGAGGCAGATTTTACTCTTCCCAGAAATTTACCTTTTGGTAGCCTGCAGATGTTCTCCTCTTTGTCTTGTCAGTACATAGGATTTATGGCTGTTTGTTAAAATCCTATTTGAGCAAGGCCCCTAAGCCACTGCCTTGAGAGAGAAGTATTTTTGAACTGAGGCCTCTCCTGTGTGATGGGTAGAATACATGTCAATAAACTTCTGATAGTTTTTCTCTTGTGAATCTGACTTTTATTTTCAGGAGAGTGTCTTAACTAAGAATCTATGAGGGAAAGAACAGACATTAGACTTTCTCCCTCCACATACAAAAGAAACATTAAGGAAGTGGGATGTCCATTAGAAGGCACTTTAGATTGTCTCATTTTCAACAGGAACTGCATTTGTAGACACACAGCAAGCATCAAATTCAATTTCATTATTACAATTTAATCAAGCAAATTCACTAAAGTACAGTACTTGTCAGCCAGAAAATTGTTTGTTTAGTATAATTCATCAATTACCTTGAAAGGAAAAAATTATGGGACATATATGTATAAATAACTACGTATTCTGGTTATACCAGAAGGATTATCTGCAGGATCTGTAGATGAGCTATCTATTTAAAAGGAGTAACTCCTGGGGCAAGAAGGCACAAAGTCAAAGGTGCGCATTGTATAAAATCCCCTTTATAAACAGCAAACTTTTAGCGTCCCTAGTATCTTGAGACAGAATTCTTTTTTCTTTCTTTTTCTTTATTTTTTGAGATGGAGTCTCGCTGTGTCTCCCAGGCTGGAGTGCAGTGGCAAAATCTCAGCTAACTGCAACCTCTGCCTCCCGGATTCAAGCAATTCTTGTGCCTCAGTCTCCGGAGTAGCTGGGGATTACAGGTGCGTACCACCATGCCCGGCTAATTTTTGTATTTTTAGTAGAGATGGGGTTTCACCATGTTACCCGTGGCTGGTCTCAAACTTCTGAGCTCAAGCCATCCTCCCGCCTCAGCCTCCCAAAGTGCTGGGATTACAGGCATCAGCCACTATGCCTGGCCCAGAATTCTTTCCTAAGTAATCATTAATAACCACATCCCCTTCTCAATTCACATCTTCCATTAGCCATATTATCACTTGCGTACACCTGGACATCAGCACATATTCTATTTCTTCTCTTATGCATTGCTGAATAATTCCGACTGGCCCAAATGGACAGGCTGCAAAGGGAAGGAATACATTGACACGTATCTGCTCCCGCGATCTGCAGCAGGAAGCCCCGAAAGGAAGGGGAGGAGGGAGGAAATGCAGGTGTTTAGATTCAGTCCCAGTTTGGCTTTTATATGTAGCTCTGATCTCTATGAAGAGATGCCCTTTTCCCATTTTGGGCAGGGCAGGGATGACTCTAGCCCTGACATTAAAAAATAAAGAAAGATAGGCAGTGCCTCTGGGGCACAACAACAGGTCAGCCTTCTCCTCAAAGCCCACCAGTAGAGACTTTGATGCCTGTTGGAAATCTTAGCAAAATGATAGGTGTCCCAGGAAACTGGAGCATCTCACAGATATACTCACATTGTGGAACATGAGAAATACTGGTTGGAAAAACAAAGAGAGTAGTTTCCCTGCAGAGCAACTTTCTACAAGGGGCAAGGCCAAGCCAACCCAGAAAAATTCGTGGGAGTAATAGGCAGAATTCTAAGATGGCCGGAAGTCGGAGAGAGATGCTGGACACCAACTGGTGTCCACAAAGAAGCTGACAGTGATGATGTGAACTTCCTGTGGGGTCTACAGACCTAGAAATCGCTAGTGGCCCAGGACTTTCAGCAGCAAGAAAATGGGGACCTCAGTCCCAGAACCACAAGGAACTGAGTTCTACCAACATGCACTGAATTTGGAATAGCACCGGGAGGCTCAGGGGAGAACACAACGTAGCTGGCACCCTGATTTCATCCTGGCGATCCCCTGAGCAGGGTAAAGTCTGTCCTTGCTTGGACTCCTGAGCCCAAAGAGAAGATACACAGGTGTTGTTGCCAGCCACTGTGTGCTACGGAGCAATAGAAAATGAATACAGTGGAGTGAATATTAAAGTAAGTGTTTTTCATTGGGGAGATGTTGGTCTAAGGATACAAAGTTTCACTTAGGAGCAAGAGTTCCAGAGATCTTTCCTACAACATGGTGACTGTAGTGAATAACAACACATTGGATATTTGAAAATCACCAAACAGTAGATTATAAGTGTTCTCCCCACAAACAAAGTATGTCAGGTAATACACATGCTAATTAGCTTCATTTAGCCATTCCATAATGTACATACATACATACATATATATGTGTATATATATACACAGTATATATATACACATATATACACATATATATACACATATATACATATATATACACATATATACGTGTATATATACACATATATACGTATATATATACACATATATATACATATATACGTATATATACACATATATACATATATACATATACATACATATATACCTATATATACGTATATATATATATATACGTATATATAGGTATATATGTATGTATATGTATATATGTATATATGTATACGTATATACGTATATATACATATGTATATACATATATACACATATATACTATACTACACGTATATACATATATATGTATATATACATATATACACATATATCGGATATATGTGTATATATACATATATACACATATATCGGATATATGTGTATATATGTATATATACACATATATCCGATATATGTGTATATATCCGATATATGTGTATATATGTATATATACACATATATCCGATATATGTGTATATATATTATATATACACATATATACTATATATATACACACATATATACATATATATAAAGCAAAATGTCATGTTGTATACCCTAAATATAAATAATTTAAATTTTTCATTTAAAAAAATTAATTTTGCTAAAAAGTAAATGCTTTTCTATCCAAAGCTAGAGATCTCAGGCTTGGATATTTGGTTTAGAAATTTATTTGCATATCTTAGCTAAAAAGTTATTATTAAAATATTATATTGAACCAAAAAAGAGCCCGCATCGCCAAGTCAATCCTAAGCCAAAAGAACAAAGCTGGAGGCATCACGCTACCTGACTTTAAACTATACTACAAGGCTACAGTAACCAAAACAGCATGGTACTGGTACCACAACAGAGACATAGATCAATGGAACAGAACAGAGCCCTCAGAAATGATGCCGCATATCTACAACTATCTGATCTTTGACAAACCTGACAAAAACAAGAAATGGGGAAAGGATTCCCTATTTAATAAATGGTGCTGGGAAAACTGGCTAGCCATATGTAGAAAGCTGAAACTGGATCCCTTCCTTACACCTTATACAAAAATTAATTCAAGATGGATTAAAGACTTATATGTTAGACCTAAAACCATTAAAATCCTACAAGAAAACCTAGGCAATACCATTCAGGACATAGGCGTGGGCAAGGACTTCATGTCTAAAACACCAAAAGCAATGGCAACAAAAGGCAAAATTGACAAATGGGATCTCATTAAACTAAAGAGCTTCTGCACAGCAAAAGAAACTACCATCAGAGTGAACAGGCAACCTACAGAATGGGAGAAAATTTTTGCAACCTACTCATCTGACAAAGGGCTAATATCCAGAATCTACAATGAACTCAAACAAATTTACAAGAAAAAAACAAACAACCCCATCAAAAAGTGGGCAAAGGACATGAACAGACACTTCTCAAAAGAAGACATTTATGCAGCCAAAAAACACATGAAGAAATGCTCATCATCACTGGCCATCAGAGAAATGCAAATCCAAACCACAGTGAGATACCATCTCACACCAGTTAGAATGGCCATCATTAAAAAATCAGGAAACAACAGGTGCTGGAGAGGATGTGGAGAAATAGGAACACTTTTACACTGTTGGTGGGACTGTAAACTAGTTCAACCATTGTGGAAGTAGTGTGGCGATTCCTCAGGGACCTAGAACTAGAAATACCATTTGACCCAGCCATCCCATTACTGGGTATATACCCAAAGGACTATAAATCATGCTGCTATAAAGACACATACACACGTATGTTTATTGCGGCACTATTCACAATAGCAAAGAGTTGGAACCAACCCAAATGTCCAACAACGATAGACTGGATTAAGAAAATGTGGCACATATACACCATGGAATACTATGCAGCCATAAAAAATGATGAGTTCGTGTCCTTTGTAGGGACATGGATGAAACTGGAAAACATCATTCTCAGTAAACTATCGCAAGGACAAAAAAACCAACACCGCATGTTCTCACTCATAGGTGGGAATTGAACAATGAGAACTCATGGACACAGGAAGGGGAACATCACACTCTGGGGACTGTTGTGGGGTGGGGGAGGGGGGAGGGACAGCATTAGGAGATACACCTAATGCTAAATGACGAGTTAATGGGTGCAGGAAATCAACATAGCACATGGATACATATGTAACAAACCTGCACATTGTGCACATGTACCCTAAAACCCTAAAGTATAATAAAAAAAATAAAAATAAAAATAAAAAAAATAAATAAAATATTATAAAGTATTAAAAGGAATATTATTTATAGATTTAACATATATTTTAACATATAACACCTAGTATATATTAAATATACATTCATATATACATTGATTTATTTACAATTATATATTTAATATAAACATTTATTCATTTAT
This sequence comes from Nomascus leucogenys, assembly GCF_006542625.1. NCBI lineage: Eukaryota > Metazoa > Chordata > Mammalia > Primates > Hylobatidae > Nomascus > Nomascus leucogenys. The sequence continues at coordinate 5,668,865 of NC_044406.1, read as the reverse complement.
GTATAAATATAAATACATCAATTTATATATTTAATATGTATTAAATATTTATTATTTATTATACATACATCTATTTTTTATAAATATGTATTTAATATTTAAATATTTATTTAAAATAAAACATATTTATATTGTATAATTGTATAAATATATAAATATTTTATATTTCTATGAATATGTGTGTGTGTATAGATACATATAAGTAAATGCATGTTCTCTGATCATCAGAAAAATGCAAATCAAAACCACAATGAGATACCATCTCATACCAGTCAGAATGGCGATTGTTAAAAAGTCAGGAAACAACAGATGCTGGTGAGGCTGTGGGGAAATAGGAACACTTTTACACTGTTGGTGGGAACGTAAATTAGTTCAACCATTGTGGAAAACAGTGTGGTGATTCCTCAAAGATCTAGAACCAGAAATGCCATTTGACCCAGTAATCCCATTACTGGGTATATACCCAAAGGAATATAAATCACTCTACTATAAAGACACATGCACGTGTATGTTTACTGCAACACTATTTACAATAACAAAGACATGGAACCAACCCAAATGCCCATCAATGATAGACTGGATAAAGAAAAGTGGTACATATACATCATGGAATACCACGCAGCCATAAAAAGGAATAAGATCATGTCCTTCGCAGGGACACAGGTGAAGCTGGAAGCCGTCATCCTCAGCAAACTAACACAGGAACAGAAAACCAAACACCGCATGTTCTTACTCATAAGTGGGAGTTGAACATTGAGAACACATGGACACAGAGAGGGGAACAACACACACCAGGGCCTGTTTGGGGGTGGGGGGTGACGGGAAGAAACTTAGAGGATGGGTCAATAGGTGCAGCAAACCACCATGGCACATGTATCCTATGTAACTAACCTGCACGTTCTGCACAGGTATCCCATTTTTTTTTAGAAGGAATACAAAAGAAAAAAATTTAAACATAAAAATAAAAATAAAATATATAAAATAAATAATATGAAAATAAATAGTTTAAAAAATCTGTGGTATTCATCTGTATTCAAATTCATTTTTAAGTTATATTAAAAATAATTTTTTCATTTTTAATTATATATTTTAACTAAATATATTAATATTTAAATAAACATTTAAAATAAAACATTTATACTCTATAATAGTAAGTATAAAATATATATAGATACATGCATTTATATATAAAATTATATATAAAATACATAATATGAAAATAAATATTTTTTAAAATCTATGGTATTAATCTTTGTATTGCAATTCAGTTTTTAATTCCATCTACAAATATTGATTGAACTACAACTTAATGTTACCTGCTATGGAAGATTTGGCACCACCCCTACATGTAAAAAAGGCCCAGAATCTATTGGCTAGATGGTCCAGCCCCAAAACAGAAAGAAGAAAGGGACGTGTTGTGGGCTAAGTAATGGTCAGCCCCGAGGCGCCCACAACCTAATCCGTGGCACCTCACACTTTACCTTACATGGCAAAGGGCACTTGGCAAGTGCCATGAAGGATCTTGAGATGGGAAGAACTTCCTGGATTAGCCAGGTGGGCCCACTGTCATCACAAAGGCCCGTCTAAGAAGGAGGTGGGGAGAGACTGGAAGACACTACGCTGCTGGCCTTGAAGATGGAGGAACGGCCCACCAGCCCGGAAGGTAGGTGCCCTCTAGAAGCCAGAGAAGGCAAGAAGAGGAATTCAACCCCTAGAGCCCCCAGAAAAGAAGGCAGCCCTGCCCACACCATGATTTTAGGACAGTGAAACCCACTTTGAGCTTATGACTTCCCGAACTGTAAGGTTATATTGTTTTACATTGTTTTAACCCACTCAGTTCACTATAACGTGTTACAGCAGTGTTTGGAAATTACAGAAAGGAAAGGAAAAATATAAGGAAGGAGGAAGGAAGGTAGGAAAGAAATCAGAAAGGGAGAGAGGAAGAAGGGAGGTGGAGACAGAAATTATTTGAATCTACTCAGGAATTTCCAAGTCTAGAAATATAAGAAAAAAGATCTGCTGAAAAACAGCAGTTTTTGTTATCACTGGAGAAGACAGGGTAAAGGGTAGGAGAGACCCCTCTGTACTGTTTTTTCATAACTACTTGTGAGTCTATAATTATATCAACACAAAATATTTAAAGAAACAAAATTATAAAGTGGAATGAATAGTCACCTGCCATTTCTATATATTACACGTAGAAAATTCTGGAATTATATCTGTAAACTGTTTCCATGGTGAGTATAGACTATCATATGCTTCTTTTCTATGCTTTTCTGATTTTTGGATTTTTTACAATAAGCATATCTTTTTTTCTTTAAAAATAAACAAAGACACTTAAAAAAAATAAAGTACAAAGGGTTGAAGAATAAGAAACACTCATTATCTCTTGGAGAGAAACAGCTTAATGCCCAAGTTTTGTTAACTCATATTTTTACTGTATTGCAAATACCACGGCAAATGCTATTGCTTTGTATTACCGTATGTGAAGCAAATGTTGGATTTTACCACAATAGAGAAATGAGCATTTCAGTCTTTTTGTTGTTGATTCCAATAACATCCAACTGAATGGCTGTTTTTTCTGCTGTCCTGCAAACCAGGAGGCTGGGAAACCATTCTTTTGCCCCCCACAATCATCTCATCTCCTAAAGCAGAGTACAACAGGGAAAATAGTTTCACGCATCAATTTGTGGACAAGTCATGATATTAAAAAGGTATGTGTACCCTTGAGCCTGCTATTGAGTAGCTGATTCTGTCAAGTTATAGTGTAAATCTTCAGTTACTTGTGAAGTTCCTGACCAGCTTATAATTATGAATGATTTTACAAAAACATAACAAAATATATGTGCAATTTCATTTGTGCATAATGATCCTTCTTCCATTAAAGCTCAAAATTGGTTTATGACATTAAAAGACTTTGAACTCTGAATGTCCCTATCATTACATTGTACTATATGGCGAAACCTTCCTATTGGGACTTGGTTATTTCATCATTACCTAAAAGACCCTTTTATGACATCATTTAGAAAAAAATTAATATGTATAAATCCAATCAATATGGAAAACTCTAAACTTCCTCCCTGACTAAAACTGTTCATAACAAAGAATTTCTTGACTGAATTGTTAAAACTTAACCACCATTCTCCAATCCTGTACTTCCAGGTACAATCTGAATCCCTGTAACTTGCACATATCCTGGAAATGCTTGAAGACAATGCCAACAAATTCATGCCGGCAATGCAAAAGAGATTTGACGACAGGGTGCTAGCTGTTACTTCTTGAATAAAAATGCAACTCCTGGGCAAGGCAGAAAAATGAATCAGCAACTCTTTAAAATGTGTTTCCTTTGCATGAGAGAATAAGTGTAATTTGTTTTTTAAAGACAGGGTCCCACTCAGTTGCCCAGGCTGAAGTGCAGTGGTACAGTCTCAGCTCACTGCAACCCCCTCCTCCCAGGCTCAAGGGATCCTCCCACCTCAGCCTCCTGAGTAATTGAGATGACGGGTGATTTTTTAATTTTTAGTAGAGATGGGGTTTCGCCATGTTCCCTAGGCTGGTCTCCAACTCGTGGGCTCAAGCAATCCACCCTCCTTGGCCTCCCAAAGTGCTGGAATTGTAGGCATGAGCCATTGCCCCCCCAAGCTCAAGGTGTAATTTTTAATGAAAATTTTAAGCTATTAAAATGGAGTACAGAAAAAGAATATCAATTGTGTCTGCCAAACCAAAACTAAGTAACTGTTTTTTTCCTCTGATGACCATTGGGTCGAGATGATATATCTAATAATAATCAAATTCACAACAAAAATCTTTCAGCATAGCTTTCAGGTTAGTACTTCCTTAAATTAGGATTTAAATTTTATGCATACAGATACATGCATGCCTCTTATTTAAGGCCCTTGGATCACACAGCTGTATGTTGGTTTGGAATGAAAAAGAAGGGTTTTCATTATTGATAAGTGAGACAACATCTCTTTATCAAATAGGATGAATCATTTGAAATAGCCATTTTTGTAGATAAAGTATGGTTAACTATCAGCAATGTCATATGGATGGTCATATATGGACAGCGATCAAAGAACCAAAAAAAGAAAAGAAAAGATTGATCAATAAGTAAATAAATAATAAAAGGATGGTAAGAGAAAAGTACATTTAGAGAACAAAATAGAACTTTTGGGAATGCAGAACATGATAAATGAAATAATTCAGCAGAATGCTGGGAAGATCAAGGTGAGGACATCTCAAAGAAAACTGGAACAAAAAGCCAAGGTGATTGATAACAGGAAAGAAAATACATGAAAATTAGGATATCATAACCAGGTCCCAATCTTCAGCTAATAGATATTCCAGAGGAAGAGACTGAGACAGAGAGAGAGAGAGAGATTACCAAAGCAATAAAACAAAACATAGTTTTAGACCGGAAGGGCATGAATCTCAGTATTGAACAGGCCTGGGGGCCCAAAACGATGAAGGAAAATAAACCCAGGGCAAAGCCCATTGTCATGGAACCTTAGGATACAGGGGACCAAGACAAAATCCTAAGTGCATAGGGGGTGCAGTGGGTGGATGGCCTACATACAATCAAATCACGGCTTTGGCCTTTACCCGAGTGGTACAAGACAATTATGCAATGACTGTGAAATCCAGAGGAAAAATGATTTCCACCGAGAGTGGTGGCTCACACCTGTAATCCCAGCATGTTGTGAGGCTGAGGCAGGAAGACTGCTTGAGCCTGGGAGCTCCAGACCAGACTGGGCAATAAATAAATACAATAAACACAATAAATGAATAAATAAAAACAATTTGTTTTTTAATTAGCCAGGTATGGTGGTGGTGTGTGAGAGGACCGCTTGAGCCCAGGAGGAAGAGATTGCTATGATTGCGTCACTGCACTCCAGCCTGGAGTGCCTTGCTCTTGCAACAGAGCAAGAACCTGTCTCAAAAAAAAAGAAAAAAGAAAAGAAAAGAAAAGAAAAGAAAAGAAAAAGAAAACCAAATAATTTCCAACCTAGAGTTTTATGCCAGCCAACCCCTCCAGACACAGTTGCATTGTCCCCTGAATAAAGTCAGTGAATACACTGAGTGCCCACTATTTGCTCCTCAAGCTGAAGGTCTCTGCTCCCAAGCAAGCTGCTAGTCAGTATGGGGAGAAAGCCTTCATGCCCAATTGATGTCATTTTCTGTGGTTGCACTCTCACATGTAAGATCCCCAAAGAACCACAGCATAGAGTTGTCACTTTTAGCTTGGGGGGAACAACAAAACATGATGAATAATAATTGCAATAATTACATTCCCATTCTTTCTCTTCCTCACTATGAAACCAGGATGTTGGTGTGTAGGCAGGGAAAGCCCCTCTTCTTTCAAAGTAAACTGGAAGGAGAAACACCTGCTAAGAGCTTTCCTGTGCTCTTACAATTGCCCAGGATGATCGTACAATTGCCCAAGAGTCTATTTTACTAACAGCTCCAAATCTTATATTTCTTCTTCTGTTGTCCATGGAGTCTGGGTACCACACATGCCCAAGCCCACCAGTGTGTCTACAACAACAGGCAACAGAAGGGCCTGGCCTAGGGCCATGTGGGGCCACAAAGCAGCTCAGCAAAACAAACATGATTATCCATGGTCTCAGAGTGGAGAAAGATATCATAAGTAACTGATTAGGGAGCAAAAGAGGGAGGGAAGGAGGGAGGGACGAGGGAAAGGAAGGGAAGGAGGGAGGGACGAGGGAAAGGAAGGGAAAAAGGGAGGCAAGCAAAGAGGAAGGAAGGAAGGAGCGGAGGAGGGAAGAAGGGAAGGAAAGAAAGGAGGAAGGCAGGGAGAGAGGAAGTTAGGAGGAAATGGAGAAAGGAGGGAGGGAGAGACAGGGAGGAAAGGAAGAAAGAAGGGAAGGAGGGAGGAAGGAAAAATGAAGGAATGAAAGAAGGAAGGAGAGAGAGAAAAGGTGAGGAGTAAAAAAGGAAGGAGGAAGGCAGGAGAGAGAAAAAAGGAAGAGAAGGAGGGAAGAAGGAAGGGAAGGAAGAAAGAAGAAAGATGGAGAGAAAGGAGGAAAGGAAGGAAGGAAAGGAAGAAAAGGAAGGGAAGGAAGGGAGGAAAGGAGGGAGGGAGGGAGGAAGGGAGGCAGGAAGGAAAGAAGGGGAATCAACAGAGAAAATAACATCTAATATTTTTTAAAATGGCAAAAGACAAATGATGAATGAGAAAACAATTATAAATTAATACAAATATGGAAAATATTCAGCCTCACCAGGAAATCAAAGAAAATTAAAGTTTAAACACAAGGAAAATGCTGTTTTTAACCTACTGATTTGGCAAATATTATGGCATGTCAACACTTGGGTTAGAAAATTAAGAAGTAGGAGACTTGAGGAAAAAATAAACACTAGAATAATCTCGATTTTTGAAGAATATTTTGTCATATATAAAACCTCATGGTATAATTTTAGGGTATAAAAGGCAGAACCAAACATGATATAAAGGCAACATCAGCACAAATGTGAAAAACAATCTGTCCAGGTGCAGTGGCTCATGCCTGTAATCCCAGCACTTTGGGAGGCCAAGTGTGGGAGGATCACTTGAGGACAGAAGTTCGAGAGCAGCCTGCTCAAGATGGCAAGACCCCATCTCTACAAAAAATTTAAAAATTATCTGGGCGTGGTAGAACACGCCTGTAGTCCCACCTACTTGGGAAGCTGAGACAGGGGAATTGCTTGAGCCCAGAGGTTTGAGTCTACAATGAGCTATGACTGTGCCACCGTATTCCACCCTGGGCAACAGAGCAGGACCCTGTCTCTCTCTCTCTCTCTCTCTCTCTATATATATATATATTTGCATATGGATATGGATATGTATGTTTCATATGCATATGTTTGTATAGAAAGGCATACACATAACTGGAAAGAATGATGATATATTATTTGGGATTAGTTTGCGGGGAGCAGAACTACCAGTGGTTTTATATGATTTTTTATAAATTCTTGTATATATAAAATGTTCTACTTACTTTTATAAACAGAAAAAAACAGTTTACAAAGTACAATTTAATCATATTGTATTCCTACTGATGGAGAAAGTGTCATAGTTAAATTTACAATGCTCCTCAAATATGATAATTTGTACTAGTGGGAATAAAAAGAAAATGAACTTGGGCTTACAGTTGGTCTGAAGAGACCCTAATTTAGAGAACTTCAGCTTAATGAGCTCTGATCCCTGTGCAGCTGTCCCTTGTCACATAATCAGAAAAAACTAACAAGTTTCCTTTTTTTAGAGAAATTTGTTTAGTCCCTATTTTTTAAGCACATGGTAAGTGTCTAATAAATACCTGTTGCAGAGAAATGAACTAATACAGATTTCTAATCTTTAGAGTTTTTTGCCCCACGGAAGACTGTTCTAAGTATAGTAATTCTCAGCCTGAGGCCAAAGGCCTAAGAACTTGTGGCGTGGGTAGCATAGATCCCGGAGTCCAAGGGTGGGAGAGCCTGGAGCTCTAATACTCTAGGCCTAGAGATGAAGAGTGTCTCAGCTCGAAGAGAGAGAAAGAGAGGGACAGGGAGAAACAGAGACACAGGCAAGGAGGGAGAGACAGAAACAAAACCAGGGAAAGAAAGAGAGAGATGAAGAGAGGGAGAGAGACACAGAGAGACAGGGACGTGGATAGAGAGAGACAGAGATGGATAGAGAGAGAGAGATAGAGATAGAGAGGGAGAGAGAAAGAGAGAGAGGGAACTCTTTTCTCTGCTTTGTGTTCTATCTGGGCCCCCAGCTGATTGGATGTTGCCAGTCCACATTGATGGTGGATCTTCCCCACTTAGTCCACCAACTCCCATGCCAATGCCCTCTGGAAACACCCTCACAGACACACCCAGAAGTAATGAACACGTTACCAGTTCTCTAAGTATCCCTTAATCCAGTCAAGTTGACACCTAAAATCAACCATCACAAATCTGCCCATCATCAACTTGGCACCCATAAGCATCTCCTTAAACTATACTTAATTTCTAAATGAAGATAAGAAAATTACAACAGTTCCACCTAACATGATGTAATCATTCTGCAGACAGCTGAAAATGCAGTAATCCCCTTCCCTGGAAGAGGAGGTCAAGTCCTTGGGTGATGTTGACTCTTCTCCTGATATCTCATCGCTTAAATACCATGAGGTAAAATTAATAATACTTAAATACTGATAGAGAGGTAGTCAATAGAGTGGTTTATATATTATATGCACTTTTGTGGTTTCCATGTTGAGAATGTTCTCAAAGAAACATGTTTGTGGTCAAAATTTCTGAGTCAATAACAAAGATACTCCAAGAACGCTCTCAACAGGAAAACACAAACCATCATATCATATACTGATATAAAGTCAATATACCTTATGTTATATAATAAAGGAATAAGAGAGGAATGAAAACAAAGATATTTGCTAAATACATGTATTTATGTTTTATCTTGATACTAAATATATTTATATATACACACAGATGTATTCTTAACAAAATAGGGAGAAAATACTCGTGACAATGACAGTCCTCATTTCGGTAGCTGGCCGCACCAGTCTCCTCTGGAAACACCCTCACAGACACATCCAAAAGTAATGCTTCAGCAGCTGTCTAGGTCTTCCTTAATCCAGTCAAGTTGACACCTAAAATTAACCATTACGAGCATCGTGGATTAGAAAACAGAACAGGTGGCCGTGTTGTCAGGGGTCCATCCTAGCAACAAACATAGACAATTCCTTCTTCTGAGGAGGGCTCAGATCTGGACTCTCTAAAGGCTTCTCTGTTCTTGTATCCCTGAAGCCCAAATAGCTGGAAGTCTCTAGATCAGTGTTCAAAGACAAACGCATGAAATCTCTGGCGCAGTTCCCTAAAGCACAGCGGATCTCCCACATCTACACAAACCATGAAGCAATAACAACTTGCGAGTGGATTACTGTTGAGAAGAATGCCTTTGAAGAGCAAAATGGATGTGATGAAAGAACATACCTCCCACAGCAAAAGCAGAAAGGAGACAGGATGGAAATGAAATTTCATTCACTAGGTGGAGGGCCGGCTGACCCTTCTCTATAATAATAATGGTTCTAATAATGATTCATAAAGCCACAACTCTGGCCAAAAAAATTAAAAAGTTAAGTATGTGTGTGAGAAAAGAGAGGCTATAAAAACACAAAATTGGTTTAGGTTTTTATGCTGAGAGAGCAATCTTGAAGGAGTGATCTTTGTCGTTGATTCTGAAAATTTAACCACAAACATGTCCCTTTGAGAACATTCTCAACATGAAAACCACAAAAGTACAGAAATGGAAACTGCTATCTATCTATCTATCCATTCATCTATCTGACATCAATCTATATATCAATCTAGATATCTATATATCTATATATCCATCTATTTATCTGTCCATCCATCCACCTATCATCTATCTACATATCTGTCTGCCTATCTATCATCCATCCATCATCTATCTATATATCTATCATCCATGTAGCCATCTATCTATCCATCCATCTACCTATCCATCCATCCATCATCTATCTATATAGCTGTCTGCCTGTCTATCATCCATCGATCTATCATTTATCTACATATCTGCCTGTCTGTCTATCATCCATCCATCCACCCATCTAACCAGTTTATGGTTTTATATATAGCTTCATTTAAACTGTGGGTGGCAAAGCAAACTGCATGTGGAAAGACAGTTCTTGTCATATGTGCTGAGGGTCATGTGTGGCTTGCAGGTGAACAGGGAAAAGGGGCAAAGTGGTTGAAATATGAGAGTTTAAGAAGGGCTAAGCTTTAGAGAAATGTGTCAGATGAGACTACAAAATATGCTTGGACTGCAGTTCTTGGTGTGAATCCACAGAAGCCCCCACTACTAAACTCAGAGCTAAGGAAATATGTTCACTGAGGCACTGGGGCATCCATTTTTGTCCTTGGCATCTCCTTCCTGTCACTGAATACACAAATGAAAAATCATCTCCCCTCCTCGCTTTCCATATCATCCATCTTTTTCATGCTTGGTTCAAGAAACATCCAAAGACAGCAAGAGAGCTCATTTTATTGTTTTTAGCATTTGCTTGGTCCCATTTCACTAGTTCTACCTCCCAAAATGAGAACATGAGGTTATCAATTACATGTCAGAGGTAGAGAAAGCTGAAGCATGTTTTTCCATCAGAGACGTCGTAATATGATTTGAAATTTGAGAGTCTAGAGTTAATATATGGGATTTCAAAATTTCCGACATGTCTGACAAAAATTTTCTTAAAGGAATTACATCATAGTTATTGAATCTTCCCCCATGCGATGAAAGAAGAAAATAACAAAAATATTACTTATAATGAATTTGGGGAGTTAGCAGTAAAAAACAAAAAACATTACTTAAATAATATTTTCAAAGGACTAAGAAGAAAACTAGGAATTAAAGACTAAATTGATTCTAGATATTCTCATACAAGAGGGCCTAGGATAATATTTGAAATAAAGTACACAACAGTATTATTAAAAAAAAAAAAAAAAGAAAGTTCACAAAGTTTTCTAATACTTCAAATGTGTGGTTTGTAGGTAGGAAATCAAAATAAGTTTGAGTTATCATTATTAGGTTCAGTGTTATTAAATGTGCTTCACATACTCATCTTTTACATTTGTATGGTAATGTCTCCAAAGCTAAGGATTTTATTAGGTAATTTATTTTTTTTTATTTCTAGCAAAGAAAAATATCCTTAAATTTATGTAAGAGTCAAAGTTTGGATCTCAGAATAACTGGTCTGGGCCTTATTTTAAAAAGCAAAGAACATAAGTAACTAAGCAAGGAAATGACATCTGATTCATTATTGTACATGTATATTATATTGGCTATGTGCTTAATCAACCCCCACTCTGAATACTGGAATCTTGAAATAAATAAAGTTGACAGATGACTAATACCAACTGGCTCTCCATTCATCAGGTGTGAAATATTACACAAACACACAGCAAAGCCCCTCAGGCTCTGGAAAGAAACCGCAAAAACCCTAAGGACTCCCAGAAACTAAAACAGTCGTAAAAATTTAGAAGTCTAAGCAAGAACCTAAGTTTTAAGTTAAGAGAAGAGGAAACTGTGAAAACACGATTTATTATAATAAGTGGTAAATTTCTACTATGCTATAACATTCAGAGTTGATTTTAATAAAATAGAGATAGAAAGTAGGATCGATTAACACAAGTATTATACTAACCATTCTTTGTCAACTGATTATTATTGTAAAATTAGAAGGCTGTGACCCTAAATTATAAAATCAATCTAATTTTGGACACTTCATTACTCTTCCAACATTTTATATTGAAACACGATGAGAAATCGTAGTATAGATGGATCACTTCCTGATTGACTTCAAATATCATAATATTGTATTTGAAAACTGTATTGCAGGCTCACTCCTAAAATAGAGAATTTCCATAGAACTTTCTATAGAACTCACTCCTAAAATGGAGGATTTAATATGAATTTTATATAGAAAAATTATTTTCATAAGCAAGCTATCTCACAAGCAGTATAAACTAAGGAACTGCTATACTTATTAAGTGATTGTCAGTAAGGCAGCTGAAGCACATACAGGAAAATATGGCAGGAAATTCACGGACCTTAGTTTAAAACTTTATAAAGAAAAAAAACAACTTGCTGCCAGGTAGCAGACGTTTTTGCTTTCCTCTGGAATCTTGGGTAGGTTCACTGGATAAAATCTTTTAACAGGTATTAGGTTTCACCCTATTTGAGGATATAAACTCAACAGAACAAGGCTAAAGTTGTGAAACCCCAGACAGGGTTAAAGATCTGAAACTGCCTTTGCAAAAACAGTGAGAAAATTACGACAGTGAAAGAGATGTGACCTAACCAACTACATCTTGCCTTTAACCTGCAGACTGCCCTTGTTCATTCCTGAACACAGACTGAGCTAACTATAGGAGGAATTTACAGTGTTAACACGGAAACAAAAATGGTAACAGCCTTTTCCGGAAACAAACCCCGTTCTTGCCTGGGGACACACCACCTCTGTAGGACAACAAATTCGCCAGAGTTTAGAAAGTATGGCTCAGAAGTCCTGCCGTCAGAGGCCACAAGATTCTCAACCTCCCCAGTTGGTCCTAAGGATACCGTCACTATTGGAACGCCTAAGATTGGAGTTCAAGATGTTTTTTAGACCCTGTGATCTGATCTACCAACTGGTGCCATGCAGACCAGGAATCTGCCCCAACCAGTTCTGTAATCTCACCCAGGCACAGAAGACAGCAAGAAGAACCCACTTTGGGCCCCTATTATTTCATCTCCAATCTGACCAATCAGCATTCCCCACTTCCTAACCCCCTACCTTCCTTAAAAAAAACTCAGTCTCCAAATGCACAGAGAGAGATTTGAGTAATAAAACTCTGGTCTCCCATTTAACTGGCTCTGTGTGCATTCAATTCTTTCTCTATTTCTGTCTTGATAAACAAGCTCTACCTGGGCAAGAAGAATCCATTGGGGGGTTACAGATCATTTTTTATATTGGTATCAGTTATTGGCTAAATCATATCAGAAAGTTGTTTTTTGCCTGTGTGACTGAAATCCAAAAATATATAATTTTTATCAGTATTGTATTAATATGGCATTGGAACTATTTTTTTCACCCATGTATTCAGCAGTTATTTACTAAACATCTACTAAGGCATGCTGTGCATAGTAGGGATACAGTAGTGTCAGAGGGGTTTGAACCAGAGCGACTCCATCTTGAGTGAGGGCTAGGAAAATGAGGATGGAACTTGCTGGGCTGCACTCCCAGAAAGTTAGGTGTTCCTATCCTCTAGATGTTTACGGTCAAGGGAACAGATTGATAATGTTTAGTAAATAGACCCAGAATTGGGAGTGTCCTAACACCATGATATCTTGAGAACAGAGGCATTCCTAATTTTGCTTTAAATATAATAATATCGATTCTTGTAAAATACGGCAATTAAGAAAATTAATCCTTTATCACAAACACTTGCAGCAGAGCACATCACCCCATGATCTTTTTTTATCCTATATATAAACAAGTACTGTACCTAGAGTGGACATGTTCCTCCTCTTAGCTTCGGGAACGTCCTACTCTGTCTATGGAGTAGCTGTACTTTCACCACTTTACTTTCTTAATAAACTGTGTACTGTGGACTCCCCCTGAATTCCTTCTTGCACAAAATCCAGGAACCCTGTCTTGGGGTCTGGCTTGGGACCCCTTTCCTGTAACAGTAGGATGCACTGCATGGTCTTGCCTTCATAGAGCTTTGCAATGTGTTTGCAAAGTCAGATCTTATTCAAATAATCAATATTGGACAAATAATCACACAAGAAATAGTATGAAACTGTAAATGCAACAAGAGTGCCTGGAGCATGGAGTGGGCATTACTTAGCCAAAGAGAGGAAGGAAGCCTACTGGAAGGAGGACTTGGCTGGGGAGATGGCCCTTAGGGGAAGATAGCCTGGGTAGTAGGACAGGTTTTAAGACAAGTTGCCTGATGGGGAAAAAGAAAGCCAGGGGGAAGCAGATGCAGGGAGGACCTGAGAGTAGGAAGAAAGGTAGGAGGCAGACAATGGAGAGCCATCCAGGCCTGGTTCTGAAATTCCACCTTCCTTCCAACGGGAAGCCATCGAAGGATTCCAACAGGGCCAGTGGCAGGGTTAGGCCTGGGTTTTGAGAAGGTGCCTCTGGCTGCTGGTGGTGAGAGGGAGACCTTGATGGATGCAGGCAGACTGCCAGGAGGCCAGAGTGTTGCATACCTAAGACATGAAGATGACTCAGCCCAAGGTGTCCAAAATACAGATAGAGAGACAGGTACACGTGAAGAGACAGCTAAGAAACAAATGAAAGACAGCTCAGATTGTTTGCATTAAAGATCCTTGAGTCTAAAAATAATTTCTTCCACTAAAATCCGTCCGTCTCTTTGTTGTGGTGGTCACTGGTAGTTGTAGTGGTGGTGTGGATCCCATGGCTAGACAGTGTAGAAGACAGTGGAGAGAGAGGTGTATACACACGTATGCATATATCACCTTTTTTTTTACATCAGTACAGTAAGAAAGGACAAGAATACATCACCCCACAATGTGCTTCTTTGGCATAAGAATTATTTTGAGTAATTGCAGACACAGAAGAAGCTCTTAAAACAGAGTAGAAGTGACTGTTTTCTAAGAGAGATTTACATCTGTAAAGGAAATCTCCATTTGTAAGGGTTTCTCCTTCATGGTACTGGAAGAGAAGGAAGGCTGAATCACTAAACGCTATTAAGGTTGGAGAAGGCACCAACTGAAATCTGCACAGCCAACCTTACCCTGGTTTACCATACCTTTCCTGGTTACTTCTCCATAACCGTCCCTTCCCACACCTTTCTCTCTTTCACTTCTTTGAGATTTACTCAATATTCCTTGGATATTGCCCAGATACACAGGAGGTATCCACGTTAATAAACTTCTATTTGTTTTCTCTTGTTTATCTGCCTTTTGTTACAAGGGTCTGTCCTAGATAAGAACTCAGAAAGGGTAGAGGAAAAATTACTTTTTCCTTCGCTATGCGATAATTCAGCTAAAGAAATCACGGCTAAGATGGAGGAGAGGGTATCCACAGACCTTATCTAGTCTTTACGTAAACAGCTTAATATCTTTCAGCTTCGGTGTTGCCTTCTGTTATAAAACAGAACAGGTAGAGAAAATAGTGGTTGTCATTGTTTTTAGTCACAGAAACTTCTATCCATAAGAATGTCTAATAGAGATGAAAAATCAGTGTTGTTCTTACGGAAGTGGGTGGAATTAAATCTCTGACAATTCCCATCCCAGGGCTGAAGAAGCTCCCAGGAGCAGCCTGAGGAACCCTGAGGGTTCCAACAGGAGCAGTTTGCCAAGCACTGCACATAAAGTCAAACATTCTAAATGCTTTCACTAGAATGGATGTAAAGATAGCAAATTAACTGTTTGGCTGGAGTGTTTGTAAGATGTCTTCTTATAAATGCAATGTTTTCTTCCTTAGGCACTTCTACACACTATGTTTTAAAACATAGAACAAAGTTATTCTCAATTCTGAAGCCAGGGTGTGCTTGCCGAGAAAAAGCAAGACAGGCTTTGTTGCTCTTGCACTAATTCACAGGTCTACAGAGCCACAACACCTGTGTTAATCCTGATTCTGCAAACCGTGCAGAGACAAACACAGAATGGGAAGTGTGAAATCCACTACTATGTCTATAAATCCTGAGACAACTCTAGAGATTGTATTCAGTAGTGATTATGTTGTCAAGTGAACCCTGTCTTGGGTAAAAGAGTAAAAGTTGAGAAGTTTGGAGGGTGGTACAGGTATTACCAAAGACAAGTTCTAAATGCACTTCTTCACAAAAATCTCCCATGTGCTGAATACTACATAAAGAAGCAACATGGAAAAGAAACATTGCGGCCTCCACACTTATTTTATAAATATAGTCATGTACTACATAATGATGTTTCGGGTAATGATGAATCATATATACAGTGGTAGTCCCATAAGATTATAATTCCATATTTTTTACAGTACCTTCTATGTTTAGACATGTTTAGATACACAAATAATTACCATTGTGTTACAACTGCCTGAGGTATTCAGTACGGTCACTTGCTGTCCAGGTTTTTAGTGTAGGAGCAATAGGCCATACCACACAGTCTGCATGTATAGTAGGTTTGTGTGAGTATACTCTATTATGTTCACGCAGTGACTAAATCACCCATCAGTGCATTTCTCAGAATGTATCCCCGTCATCCAGCGATGCGTGACTGTAGCACGTAACAAAGCAATAGGAATTTGAAAAACGCCTTTGCAAAAATTATAACAGTGAGAGAAATCTAACATAACTGGTTCCATCTTGCTTCTAATGTCACAAGCTAACTTCCCTTGCTCATTTCTGGGTAGGCCAAGTCAACTATGGGAGGATTTTAGTTTACAGTTTAACATTAAAGCAAGGATGACAACAGTCCCTTCCCAAAACTACCCCTCCTTGTTCGGGGACCAAAACCACCTTTGTAAAACTAATGAACGGCCCCAAGGTTAGACTTGTGGGAGGGACCTGCATTCTGCTAAGACCTATACATAGTTGCATAACTAGCCATTGCTTCCTAACCTGCTTACTGCTCAGGAGTCATGTAGCTGGTGGTCACAAGATGTGTAACTTCCCTGATTGCCCCTATAGATAACATCACTATTGTAAAACCTAAAACTGGTATGTAAAATATTTTTCAGATATTGCATTCTGGTGGAACAAGTGATGTCACCCGGACCAGTGACCCCCATGCAGGAACTGACTCGGCACACAAAGACAGTTTTGATAACTCTGTAATTTCTTCGCTGATGGTGCCAATCGGCCTTTCCCATTCTCTAGCCTCTTGCCCGCCAAACTGTCCTTAAAAATCCCAGCCTCCAGGTTTTGGTATCAGGACGATGCTGGCTTCATAAAATGTGTTAGGGAGGATTCCCTCTTTTTCTATCGATTGGAATAGTTTCAGAAGGAATGGTACCAGTTCCTCCTTGTACCTCTGGTAGAATTCGGCTGTGAATCCATCAGGTCCTGGACTCTTTTTGGTTGGTAAGCTATTGATTATTGCCACAATTTCAGAACCTGTTATTGGTCTATTCAGAGATTCAACTTCTTCCTGGTTTAGTCTTGGGAGGGTGTATTTGTCGAGGAATTTATCCATTTCTTCTAGATTTTCTAGTTTATTTGCATAGAGGTGTTTGTAGTATTCTCTGATGGTAGATTGTATTTCTGTGGGATCGGTGGTGATATCCCCTTTTTCGTTTTTTATTGCATCTATTTGATTCTTCTCTCTTTTCTTCTTTATTAGTCTTGCTAGCGGTCCATCAATTTTGTTGATCTTTTCAAAAAACCAGCTCCTGGATTCATTAATTTTTTGAAGGGTTTTTTGTGTCTCTATTTCCTTCAGTTCTGCTCTGATTTTAGTTATTTCTAGCCTTCTGCTAGCTTTTGAATGTGTTTGCTCTTGCTTTTCTAGTTCTTTTAATTGTGATGTTAGGGAGTCAATTTTGGATCTTTCCTGCTTTCTCTTGTGGGCATTTAGTGCTATAAATTTCCCTCTACACACTGCTTTGAATGTGTCCCAGAGATTCTGGTATGTTGTGTCTTTGTTCTCGTTGGTTTCAAAGAACATCTTTATTTCTGCCTTCATTTCATTATGTACCCAATAGTCATTCAGGAGCAGGTTGTTCAGTTTCCATGTAGTAGAGCGGTTTTGAGTGAGTTTCTTAATCCTGAGATCTAGTTTGATTGCACTGTGGTCTGAGAGACAGTTTGTTATAATTTGTTCTTTTACATTTGCTGAGGAGAGCTTTACTTCCAACTATGTGGTCAATTTTGGAATAGGTGTGGTGTGGTGCTGAAAAAAATGTATATTCTGTTGACTTGGGGTGGAGAGTTCTGTAGATGTCTATTAGGTCCACCTTATGTAGAGCTGAGTTCAATTCCTGGATATCCTTGTTAACTTTCTGTCTCGTTGATCTGTCTAATGCTGACAGTGGGGTGTTAAAATCTCCCATTATTATTGTGTGGGAGTTTAAGTCCCTTAGTAGGTCACTCAGGACTTGCTTTATGAATCTGGGTGCTCCTGTGTTGGGTGCATATATATTTAGGACAGTTAGCTCTTCTTGATGAATTGATCCCTTTACCATTATGTAATGGCCTTCTTTGTCTCTTTTGATCTTTGTTGGTTTAAAGTCTATTTTATCAGAGACTACGATTGCAACCCCTGCCTTTTTTTGTTTTCCAGTTGCTTGATAGATCTTCCTCCATCCCTTTATTTTGAGTCTATGTGTGTCTCTGCACGTGAGATGGGTTTCCTGAATACAGCACACTGATGGGTCCTGACTCCTTATCCAGTTTGCCAGTCTGTGTCTTTTGATTGGAGCATTTAGCCCATTTACATTTAACGTTAATATTGTTATGTGTGAATCTGATCCTGTCATTATGATGTTAGTTGGTTATTTTGCTCGTTAGTTGCTATAGTTTCTTCCTAGTCTCGATGGTCTTTACAATTTGGCATGTTTTTGCAGTGGCTGGTACCGGTTGTTCCTTTCCATGTTTAGTGCTTCCTTCAGGAGCTCTTTTAGGGCAGGCCTGGTGGTGACAAAATCACTCAGCGTTTGCTTGTCTGTAAAGTGTTTTATTTCTCCTTCACTTATGAAGCTTAGTTTGGCGGGATAGGAGATTCTGGGTTGAAAATTCTTTTCTTTAAGAATGTTGAATATCGGCCCCCACTCTCTTCTGGCTTGTAGAGTTTCTGCTGAGAGATCAGCTGTTAGTCTGATGGGCTTCCCTTTGTGGGTAACCCGACCTTTCTCTCTGGCTGCCCTTAACATTTTTTCTTTCATTTCAACTTTGGTGAATCTGACAATAATGTGTCTTGGAGTTGCCCTTCTCGAGGAGTATCTTTGTGGCGTTCTCTGTATTTCCTGAATCTGAATGCTGGCCTGCCTTGCTAGATTGGGGAAGTTCTCCTGGATAATATCTTGCAGAGTGTTTTCCAACTTGGTTCCATTCTCCCCATCATTTTCAGGTACACCAATCAGACGTAGGTTTGGTCTTTTCACATAGTCCCAAATTTCTTGGAGGCTTTGTTCATTTCTTTTTATCCTTTTTTCTCTAAACTTCCCTTCTCTCTTCATTTCATTCATTTCATCTTCCATCAGTGATACACTGGCCATCAGAGAAATGCAAATCAAAACCACAGTGAGATACCATCTCACACCAGTTAGAATGGCCATCATTAAAAAATCAGGAAACAACAGGTGCTGGAGAGGATGTGGAGAAATAGGAACACTTTTACACTGTTGGTGGGACTGTAAACTAGTTCAACCATTGTGGAAGTCAGTGTGGCGATTCCTCAGGGATCTCGAACTAGAAATACCATTTGACCCAGCCATCCCATTACTGGGTATATACCCAAAGGACTATAAATCATGCTGCTATAAAGACACATGCACACGTATGTTTATTGCGGCACTATTCACAATAGCAAAGAGTTGGAACCAACCCAAATGTCCAACAACGATAGACTGGATTAAGAAAATGTGGCACATATACACCATGGAATACTATGCAGCCATAAAAAATGATGAGTTCGTGTCCTTTGTAGGGACATGGATGAAACTGGAAAACATCATTCTCAGTAAACTATCGCAAGGACAAAAAACCAAACACCGCATGTTCTCACTCATAGGTGGGAATTGAACAATGAGAACTCATGGACACAGGAAGGGGAACATCACACTCCGGGGACTGTTGTGGGGTGGGGGGAGGGGGGAGGGACAGCATTAGGAGATACACCTAATGCTAAATGACGAGTTAATGGGTGCAGGAAATCAACATGGCACATGGATACATATGTAACAAACCTGCACATTGTGCACATGTACCCTAAAACCCTAAAGTATAATAAAAAAAAAATCCCAGCCTCCACACGAGGTCAGGAGTTCGAGACCAGCCTGGCCAATATGGTGAAACCCCATCTCCACTAAAAATACAAAAATTAGCCGGGAGTGGTGGCGCTTGCCTGTAGTCCCAGCTACTCAGGAGGCTAAGGCAGAAGAATCGCTTGAAGCCAGGAGGTGGAGGTTGCAGTGAGCTGAGATCATGCCACAGCACTTCTAGCCTGGGCGACAGAGTGAGAGTCTGTCTCAAAAAAATAATAATAATAATATTTTCCTATTACTAAACCTTTTCCTTGGAGGAGAATAAATCAGGAAAACTACAGAAAATATAAGTGTTTTCCTGACAATCCCCAAAGTCTTCATCCATTTACGGGAGGGAGAGAATTTAATACTCTGTATGTAAGAACCCAGAATTCTGAATTGTGAAGCACATTAAAATATCTCTATGAGGATGGCTTTATGCTAGTAATATAGAATGGACACTGTTACTAGATATTTAGAACAAATATTTTAACCCCCACTGCAACATTCCCACTTTATCTCAGAACATTAAGAAAGGATAA
The DNA here is from genome assembly GCF_006542625.1 of Nomascus leucogenys. Lineage (NCBI taxonomy): Eukaryota > Metazoa > Chordata > Mammalia > Primates > Hylobatidae > Nomascus > Nomascus leucogenys. The sequence continues at coordinate 5,648,869 of NC_044406.1, read as the reverse complement.
TGAATGCTGTATTCGTTTATCATGAATTAATCATGAACCCTTTCAGCTGCATATTTTTAATTAGCTACTGCATCTGTCATTTTTTTCAGAGCCCTTCTAGCTGGATCTATGGAATGTCAATCTCTCCTGTAGACTAAAATGACCGGAAAAAAAAAAAAAGGTACTTAAAGTATTTCCCTGCAAAATGTAGTTTCCAGAGAAATTAAAAAAAAAACAACCCTACTTAGCTGGTGCTAAAGACTTTGAAAGTGAGGTCAGAAATTCATGCTAGCCCATGTATTATCAATGACTTTAGATAATAAATTATTCTTGAAAATGCCCAAAAAGTTTGTTTCTGAAACGAAAAAGGAACACACAATCCTTTTAAAGAACAAATTACAGAAATCACAATGGAAAATGAATCTGTTAAGCTGCTCAGCATTAGGAATGAATATAAGCTGAGGCTTTAAGCCTCCACAGATGTTGCTTTCAGACGGAGAATCCTCTGTTATGGGGTTTAAATTTAATAGAAAGAAAAATCCTAAAAGGTCATTGTCCTTTTGTTCTCTTTAATTCTTATTCTGACTCATATCCCTCAAAGTAAACGACCATTGACTATTCTAGGGAGAAAGAGAAGATTAAGTTAAAGCCTCTTGTTGCAGTGAGCAGGGTTTGTCGCCCTCAGCACGACATTTCGGATTTGTGAGGAACTGTGGGTGCACCGTGGGATGGTTAGCGGCACGCCTGGCCTCCACCCACTACATGCACCCCACTCCAAAGTTCTGACGACCAAAAATGTCTCCAAACTTTACCAAATTCTCTCTGAAGGGCAAAGTCTACCTTGACACATAACTACTACCATCCGTAACCCCTGAAGCTGCCTTCTGAAAATCATTAAATCACCCTGCAAGCCCGCTTTCAGCTCCCATCTCCCTGGCTGGCAGGATCATCCAGGTCTTCACCATATTTTTCCCAAAACAGAGGTCATCTTTTACTTTTTATAAGCACCCTATGAAACAGCCGTTCATCTATTTTTTTTTTTTTTTTTTTTTTTTTTGAGCAGAGTCTTGCTCTGTAGCCCAGGCTAGAGTGCAGTGGCACGATCTCAGCTCACTGCAACCTCTGCCCCCGGGGTTCAAGCGATTATCCTGTCTCAGCCTCCCGAGTAGCTGGGACTACAGGTGCATGGCATGATGCCGGGCTAATCTTTGTATTTTTAGTAGAAACGGGGTTTTACCATGTTGGCCAGGCTGGTCCCAAACTCCTGACCTCAGGCAATACGCCCGCCTCGGCCTCCCAAAGTGCTGCGATTACAGGACTGAGCCACCGGGCCCAGCGTCTTTAAGTCACTTTTTACAAAGGAGGAAATTAAGGCATGAAGAGGTGAAATGTTCTCCTGGGAACACACTGCCAGCATGGGGTGGGATGGAATCCCCAGCTCCAGGGTCTCCGACTTTGGGAGTCTTTTCACACTGATTTGAACCAGATATCTCCTCCAAAAGCATCTTCCTGCCCATTTCTTTGAGCCAGCTGCTATGGGGGACCATAAATGCTCTGAATGGCCAAATATTGTGCCCCCTGGTGTTCTGATAGCATAGTGCCATAGTGGTGCAGACATGTCCAAGAACAGGTGTAAAATAACAGGGATTCTTCCCTGCAGGGGCTTTTAAAACTATGTTTCCCTCATCCACCCTAAAGACTTTCACCATGCACACTCACCTCCCATCAGCGAAGAGCTCTTCCTGCAGGGAGGAACCATGCTCTGCCCCTCAGCCTTCACTTCCACCAGGGGGAGGCGCTCTTCCTGCAGGGAGGGACCTGGGTATGCCCTCACCTCCACCAGGGGAAAGAGCTCCTCCTGCAGGGAGGGACCTGGGTATGTCCTCAACCTTCAACTCCACCAGGGGAAAAAGCACTTCCTGCAAGGAGGGACCTGGGTATGCCCTCAGCCCTCACTTCTACCAGGGAAAGGAGCTCTTCCTGAGGGGAGGGACCCCATTCTGTCCCTCAGGTATTGCTGCAGCTGATCAGCTGAGAACAGGTGTACTGTGAGCCTTCCCACTGTGCCATGTTTCTGTATCTTTGCTGGTTCAACTAGAGTAGAGCCACCTCAAGGGTCCAGGGGACGCATTAAATCATTTGTAAGCCCCCATCCCTATATTCCTCTAGACTTGCCACATAACAGGCCACTTGTTTATGCTCATCAGATTATGCACGCTGCCCCCATTGGCCCAGCACAGTCTTTCTCTATAAAAATATATTTGCCCCACAGATGCTCCCCTTTGACCTTTCGATGGAAAGTTCTTTCTGAATGAAAGACAGCTGCAATAGCAACATGTGCATGTCATCCCTGCAATATCAGAATGTCCTGAACACCATTATCAAGATCACTGCATACCACTATTTGACTTAGACAACATGGCCCGGGTGAGTCAAACACTTGAGTTTCAGGGTGAAGATACAAACATATGCACCTCTCATACTTACGCTATGAACAGCTGAAGACGATCTTGCGCCATTGTCCTCAGGAGGATCTTAACTTACTGAGACGACCGTGTGCAGGTTCAGCAACTGAGGGGCTCTTAGTAGAGTCAAACCAAGGGCATCGGGCTCTTCCTGTGAATTCATTCAAAAGATGAATAATCACACGTTGGGTAACCATATATTGACATACTTAAATGACATGAGCTCTTTTATTTATTTATTTATTATTATTATTATTATTATTTTGAGACAGGGTCTCACTTTATTGCCCAGAGAGCAGCATGATCATGGCTCACTGCAGCCTTGACCTCCCAGGCTCAAGTAATCCTCCCACCTCAGCCTCCCAAGTAGCTGGGAGGTGTACCACCACAGCAGGCTAATTTTTGTAATTTTTGTAGAGATAGGTTCCCACTATGTTGTCCAGGCTGATCTTAAACTCCTGGGCTAAACAGAGCCTCAGCCTGACAAAGTGCTGGGATTATAGGTGTGAGCCACTGTGCCCAGCCTCATGAGCTCTTTCTTTACTGCAGCAGGGGTTCCCAACCCCCAGGCCTCTTAGGAATCACACTGCACAGCAGGAAGTAAACAGCAGGTGAGCCAAGCTTCATCTGTATTTACAGCCGTTCTCCATCACTCACATTACTGCCTGAGCGCCACCTCCTGTCAGATCAGCCATGGCATTAGATTCTGATAGGAGCACAAAACCTACTGTGAACTGCGCGTGCGAGGGATTTAGGTTGCACACTCCTCATGAGAATCTAATGCCTGATGATCTGTCACTGTCTCCCATCACCTCCAGATGGGACCATCTAGTTGCAGGAGAACAAGCTCAGGGCTCCCACTGATTCCACATTATGGTGAGTTGTATAATTACCTCATTATATATTACAATGTAATAATAATAGAAATAAAGTACACAATAAATGTGACACACTTGAATCATCCCAAAACCATCCTCCTCCCTGTCCATGAAAAACTGTCTTCCACAAAAATGGTCCCTCGTGCCAAAAAGGTTGGGGACTGCTGGTCTAGAGGATTTCTCTCCCCACTTTTTTTCTTCCCACTCTCTGCCTAATTCCTACCCATCCTCACATCTTGGCTTACACCAAAGCCACGAGGAAGCCCTCCTTCATTACCCTGTATGAAGCAGGCTCCCCCACTGTTGACTATCATAGAACCTTTTTTCCCCCAGATAGCAATTATTACTACTTGCATAATAGATTCATCTACTTCCTGATTTATTCATGTGACAGCTGTTCTTTCCACAGCTCTAAGGATCAAGAAGGTAGAGACCACATCTCATTTGTTCACCACAGCAAACACTCAATAGATATTTTCTGAATAGGGCTGGGTTTGCACAAACAATGGCCCACAAGAAAAATCTGTCCTAACACCTGTTTTCGTAGAATGTTTACATGTTTAAATGGTTGAAAAAAGGATATTATTTTGGGATATGTGAAAAGTACATAAGACTCAAATTTCAGTGTCTGTAATACAAAGTGTATCAGAACACAGCTGCCTCCACTCCCTTAATGCTTTTGTGCTACAATATCAGAGTTGAGTAGTTGTGAAAGATACTATTTGTCCCTCAAAGCTGGAAACATTTATTTACTATCTAACCCTTTACAGAAACAGTTTTTTGACCTCTGATACAAAGTCCTAGAAATGAATAGAAAATGGGTCTCAAAAGAAAGCCAAGAAGATAGCTTTGAACCTATTGAAGACTTTTCTTTTAACTTGTTGACATTTAGACCAAAAATCTAGTATATGTCTTGAACTACTTATTAATGTATAAATCTATTGTTTATGCTTTGAAATATGAAGCATAATCCCACTTGGTAAAAAAAAAATATTCACAAGAGAATATCACATTAGAGAAAAATTACTATTCCATATAGATTTTTATAAATGTGGATTTTGCTTTATTGAAGTTAGGCTTCTAGCAACAATTTCTGAGGTTCAATCAGAGTCTCAGAAATGTTATTTTTTCCCCCCAGAGATGGCATTTGAAACTGTAATCAATCTTCCAGCATGGCTTTTCATGTTAGATTCTTGTTGAAATGGAATAGTGTGCTGTCAACATTGATCCTTAACCTCCCACTGCAGGAATGACAAAACCACTGGGCAGGGTCTCCCTTTCTGCTCATTCACCATGACATCCTCAGGCAAGACTAAGATTGCATGGATGTGGGTTTGAACAATTGGGTGTCTCTCCTTGCAAGGTAAGAAAGGTCATTATTTTCCTTTCTTTTGTCCCCACCTTTTATTTACAGAAAATAGATTTTAAGGCATCAGCATGGAAGCTCTTTGACCCACACTTGATACTCAGTGCTTACCAACTCCCCAGTGAGAAATGAAGACAAAGAACATATCTGAAGGGATTAAGTCACAATGCCTATCACAGTGGTACTGCCACGGAGAGCCTATACTTACAGAATGAAACAGCACAATGGAAAATCTAAAGGCCCACGTTCCAAGGACATTTTTCAAATTAGTATGAGATGGGTTCTCACCCAGGAGTAATTTTACCCCACCAGGAACAGAAGGTGATATGTAGAAACAGGTTTGGTTGTTGCAATTTGGGGGACGCTAATGGTATCAGTAGGCAGAGGGCAGGAATTCTGGTAAATATCTTACAATGCACAAGGCAGCCCCCACCACAAAGAACTATCCAGCCCAGTGCCCGCCCTCAATCAACAAAGCATGGTCTTCTCCCAAGTGTCAATAGTGCCAAGGTTTAGGAATACTGTGCTAGATCACTCATCCAATGCTCATTAAAGTGGGTGTGGCTACAAGCACAGGCAAATAGGTTTTAGGGATGAAGGGAAATGGTACCCAGCTGACTCAAACAATCACACCTAGTAACTGTGGTGATTCCTCTGTTACTATCACAAGTTATATGAAAATAAGTCTCTTCTGATAAAATATATAATCCAAACTGTAGTCACAGAGCAAGAAGATTGGTTAAGCCTGTTTTATTATGAGGAACCTACATTCTGATTTGTGTTCAAAGATAATAAGTATGCATCTTTATCCCCTTGAGTCTCTGTTTATCTATAATCCTCATAACTGTCATTTGCTTGGCCATTTTTCTCATTTGCATGCCCCCTCCAAATGAAATTCCAGTTGTACAAGTCTGAAAATGATAATGATCTAAGAATGCCATTGGGGTTTGCCATCCGTTGTCCATAATTCTGAGACACAAAAAGCCCTGAAAACTAAATGATTTTTGTAACGCCCATTTTGTTGTATTGAGCATCAAAACCCAGACTGAACCAACTTGAGGCATCAGTCTTGTCTCAGCCTACCAGCTTCTGCTGTTCATTAGTATTGTGTTACTTTGTTGTGACTTCAGGTTTAATGGCACGGGTTTAATTTTGACTGTGAAAATGTCAAAAAGAGTTAAAGGCATCCTATGTTCAACAGTGAGAAGAAGAAGAGAATGCATTTGTCCTTAGCCATAGCCCAGGCAGTGTAGTTATTAAAGAAGACTGACTGTAGTATACGAAGTGGAAAGGTTAGTTGTTGAAATTTGACTGATTGGTTTGCCATAGGGTGAACCACATCCCAGTGTGTCCAGGACTGATGAGGTCCAGTTTTCAAACTGGGACAGTCTCAGGCAAGCTAGGATGAGTCATTTATCCTACTTTCTTGTGAAAGCTTCCAGAACATTCCATGTAGAAGTAAACACTGAAAACCACTGTGAATATTCTAGAGATCGACTGAAGGAATTTACAAGGGTAAATGGTAATCCAGGGTGAAAAAATGTATTTTGAAGAGGAAGACATAGAGTATGGTGTCGAGGAATTTGCACAGAGAACGTCCTCTGTGGGTGCTGCGGTAGGAACTTAGATGTCAAGGGAAGACCCAAGTCTTCCTCCCCCAGCTGCTGCTAGTAGTTTTGATGGCTGACACACTTAGCAAAGTCTGTCTCTGGAAACTGGCCTCGGTCAAAGAGAACTGCCTTTTCCAAGGGGACAGCATCTCCTTGCCTCAAGGTGGGAAACCTCTGAGGGACCTTCCTGGCTCCAGAGCTCCCTCTGAAATGAGCTGAGGTCTTTGTTGCAACAGCTGTGCTGCTCAACTCCTCCCTCGGCCTCAATTTCCTTTCTCACTCCCCTGCAAGTGTTGACCCCAAGAATACACTCCCCACAAAAAATCTCCTGAGCATCTCAGAATCTATTTCCTGTGACTTGGCCTAAGATGATATCTGATTTAAAAAAAAAACAGTTTATTCCCAAAAATATTTACGATGCTGATCAAGTAGCCTCATCTTGTTGATCAAATAGCCCACCTTGCTACTAAGCTATAATCCTAGAGAAACTCTAATGTATAGGAGCACTCTTGACATAAGTGACTCCATCTTAGGAGAAGATTACATCTTGCTTTTCAGAAGGCATCCTCCCAATAGGACCAGATGTTCACCCAATCAATACAGACTGCACCCAACCAGATGAGGTTGTAACCCTTTACTGTCACCCCTCACCAGAGGACTCAGGGGGATATTAGCAGGACTTCACCAGTTCAACATGATCACCTCACTAGACCCCATCTTGCTAACACTCGTGGTCTCCTCCACGCACCTGCTGCTGAACCCTCTGCCCAAATTAAGGCCTCTTCTTTACAAGATGTGGGCAATTGTCCAGATCAGCCCAGGACACTCTCCTTGTCCACGTCACTCTCCGTGGACTGGTTCATTAACTCCTTTTCCTATCCCCTTTATATGGATGTTAAATGTTACAACACATGTTAACATGTGTTGTGGAATGTTTAATCTAGAACATTTATATATTGATTAAGTATACTGCCATGTTTGCTTTGCAATATTGACTGTTGTAAATTGGCTTGAGCCTGTGTGTCCCTGGCTCTGGCTACCAAGTGAATGGGAAGTACTAAGAAGTAATAAGGAGTACTTAGCACTAAGGAGAATTGGCTCCTGTGGCTTTTATGACTGAATAAACATTTTCACCAGTCCAACCTTGTGGAAAGACACAAATGTGTACGGACCTTGTTGTCTGATCTTGTGCCGTTCACGACACCTAACAAAAGCCAACAGGAGGGAGGTCTGCAAGCTTGGATTGACAGTCTTTGGTTGTGTTAACACTCAAAGGCAAACACAAAGTAAAGTTGTCAGTGATTGGAAAAAGCCAACATCCACGATGATGGAAATGTTAACTCAATTTACCTATTCATCATCATGCAAATAGGAATTTCCTGAGAAACATTTTTTGAGTAATCTAATAACAAGCATACCAGTAACAGACAATCAGGGCTAACAGAAAAAGCATAAAATAATATAGTTTCTGAAGTGTCCTCCCTCCTTCAGACTTCATTAAAAATGAAATGTTTTAGGTACTGTTCTTTTCCTCAATATGAAATGTATTTAATATAACCTTATGGCCAAGGAATTTTGTATTCCATCAAGAGCAGATGTGCATTTTCTTTAACTCTATGTTTACCATATACTGATAAGCATGAGAATAATAGTAACAATAATAATGGAATTGTGAACCACAGTGAAAAAAAAGCCCTGCAACAGGGGTCAGCTAAGTATGGCCATGGGCTAAACCCAGCTGTATTTGTAAATAAAGATTTATTGAAATACACCATGCCCATTCCTTTATACACCTACTTTTGAACCACAATTGCAGAGCTGACTGTATCCTCCACAAGGCTGAAAATATTTACTATGCAGTCCTATACAGAAAATGTTTGCAACCCCTGACCTAGATGATAGGGTTAGAATGTGTGATCTGTTCATTGTTGGCCGTGAGAATGAGTGGGTAAGACAGTTCATTCAACTAGCAAAAATGCTCTGAGAGAATGCCAGGTTCACATGGCAGACAGCAATGGGAGAAGTCTTTTAAAGGGTCATTTTTCACATTGCCATTTCATCCTTGGAGAAGATGTTCCCTGATCATTCTTGTTCTCTGGCCATCAACACGTGGCCAACTCAGACTCAGTGAGAGACCTATGACAGCCCTGATGCAACCTCTTCTCAAAAAACCGAAGCAACCAGAGGTCACAGATGTATGTTGCAAGTATGTGTAAAGATATTTAACTTATTCTGAATTGACTCTCTTTCTGATGTTTTACTTAGAAATCGGAAGTACCCAGGGTATTGATGGTCTGTCATCACACAATTTAATTTACCAGTGCATTACTATAAAAATACACTATATTATATCACTTGTGGTCTTCCTGCATCCCACTGGGAGGAATAGTCATACATTTTTCTGCAAAAATATTAATATGTTTGATTATTGAATGTTGCCCTCACCTGCTGAGAGTGTCTTGGGAGGTACGGTAAAGTCATATATTATCTTCCTAAAATATGCGTAACTGAATTCCAGAAAACACCTGGCTCTCAGGGCTTCCGATGAGATATTTGGGATGTGTATCAATATTCAGCATGTGTCACCCAAGACTGTGGAAATACCCTGAATTTAATCAAAGCGGATGTCAAACTGTCACTCTATACGTGAAGAACACCTGGAATTATCAGACCAAATCCCTCACATCTCTGATTTACAGAAACCCCTGTCTTGCAGGAGTAAATTTTTAATTGGCAATGCAAAATGATTTTTAAAAAATTCCAGGCAATTATTTCTTCATTTTGCATGGTGGAAACTCAGTCATGTTGCAGGGAGTCTGGGTTTATTTCAAGACCACAATGGAAATTGCTAGAATTTTTGGTAGTTGAGCCTAACTATAAAATGGCATTGATGCCTAAAATAGAACCAGATTTGAATTTATGATGAAGCTAATTCCCTAAATCAGCTAAACATAATAATGTTGACCCAATAAAGGAGAAGAATTTCAACTGCAGAATTTTCTTCTGTTGCTTCCTTGTGCATTGGGGATAGTTTCAAACGGGCCAATGAATTTGACTTGTGTTTTGCATAGTTACTCAAGCCACTTTTTGGCTTGTTCATGGTGGGAGAATTGCTAGTCTTCCATTTATGCTAAGGGTATTGCCATTTTTTTTTTTTTTGAGATGGAGTTTCACTCTTGTTGCCCAGGCTGGAATGCAGGGGCATGATCTCAGCTCACTGCAACCTCCACCTCCTGGGTTCAAGTGACTCTCCTGCCTCAGCCTCCTGAGTAGCTGGGATTACAGATGCCTGCCACCATACAGGGCTAATTTTCGTATTTTTAGTAGAGATGAGGTTTCACCATGTTGGCCAGGCTGGTCTTGAACTCTTGACCTTAAGTGATCTACCCACCTCGGCCTCCCAAAGTGCTGGGATTAGGCATGAACCACCATGCCCGGCCGGTATTACAATTTTGAAAGAGCTAATTGGTGATTTGATATCTCAAAAAAAATGGAAGGCATTTGGAATCATTTGACTATTCTCATTCCTATGCTCTACATGATGGAAATGTCTTCTTTTGCAAGATTACATTGGTGATGCGATTAATATCCACTGTAACCAACTCTGTGTGCTTTAGGAAACAGTAAAAACCTTAGCTGTGGACCAGGCACAGTGAGGCTCAAATTCTAGTTCAGTGAGTCATTACTTGTGTGATCTTGGGCAAGTGATTTTGCCCTTTTGCATCTTAGTTTGGGGGGCATTTACATCTTGTCTCCCTAAATCCACTGTGTAATTCTCCCAATGGAAGCCACATCTTCTTTTTATTTCCATTGTCCACGAGGTTGTGTCCAGCAGCAGGCAGAGGGAGGTCTTACCAAACATTTGCTGGATTTATTGCTTAAATTGTACAATGAGTTCTGAAGGTTTCTCCTGGGGAACTATGAATAGTCTTACGGTTTAAGATTAACACCAAATTGGGCATGAAGACCTGTGCAAAAGTACATCTTATAAATATCAACCTGGATGAAAACTGTAAATGTGAAAAAAAATCAAGCAAAATATAAAGCATTTATTTGACTGCTGGCACTCCTTGACTTATAGATCTATCACCCGAATCTCTGCCTCTGTGGAAATAGGGCATTTGTGCTGCGTGTCTTCACATCATGCCTCCGTGAGTGTCTTCTTTTTTGATAAGGACACCAGTCATATTGGATGGGGGCCTAATTACATCCACCATAACCCTATTTCCAAAAAAGGTCACATTCTGAGGTCGTGGGAATCACATGATTTTGGGGGGACTATTCAACTCATTGCAAGCAGAATTGATGGAGGAACTGATATAAGGTCCCTTCTGTAAGGTCCCATCTGTAAGAACTGATGGAGGTCTCCAGATTACCATCCCCCACAGAGTCTAGAGAGGTAGAAAGGGAAGGCAAGGCTGACTCAGAGCTCACTGTCTTTTTTCATATCTGAGAATTGTTATAAATTTCCTCATTTCTATCATTTCTCAAAGCAGCATCCATAAATCAAACCCAGGGACCTTATACAATCCATGCGCACTTACTGTTGTTCAAAGCACTTTCCTATCCAATATTCCACCAATCGCTCGAATACCAGGTTGTATTTATGAAAAGACACTATAGGCACAAGGACCAGAGTGGTGAAAGGTCAGTGGGAATGCTAGAGTCCATTTCTGCTTGTAGTTAGGTACCTGGCCCCAAAAGCTCTCCAGGAGGCCTTGATGCAAGTTACAGCCACCCCATAAGGAGTATCTGCCAGCTGAGGCCAGGGGAATAGAATTCGCTCAAGAGGAAGCCAGCACCCCGCACGTGAGGACACACTATCAGTACTGAGCCCACCCCTACAGCATGCACATGTGCAATAGCTTTACCTCTCTCCTCTTCAGCTGGACCCTAACTCTTTCTGGCAACCACTGTGGGATGAATTAGTAAGTGCCTGCTCTATGATTGATAGATAAAGCCAATACTGCAGGATGCTTGGAAAACAGAATGAAGGTATGACAAAAATAATCATCATTGGTTGTTTTGAGGTTTTTTTGTTTGTTTGTTTGAGACAGGGGGACTCATTGTGTCTCAGCACGCTGCCACCTTTGCCTACCAGGCTCAATCAATCTTCCCACCTTAGCCTCCCAAGTAGCTGGGACTACGGGTGTGTGCCACCGATTTGTATATTTTTTTGTTTGTTTGTTTCATCATATTGCCCAGGCTGGTCTCCAACTCCTGGGCTCAAGGGATCCACCCACCTCAGCCTCCCAAAGTGCTAGGATTATAGGCATGAGCCACCACACCCAGCTTGATCATTTTTTTTTTGTTTTTTGTTTGTTTTTCAAAGGCATCCCTGCAATATCTACCCATAGAACAAATAAGCTTCATCTCAGCCTCAAACAGGAGACTCCTGAAACTGCTGCCAAGTTTTCAAGGCCAGAGCTAAGTCAGTAAACAACCTGAAACCCACTGCCTCTAGGTGATGTTGGCATGACATGGGCTGTGACAGGTGTCTGGTGGGGATGCCCAGGTTCACAGGCCAAAGGCCAGTTCACTGTGAGACCTGGACCAGCACACTCCAGGAGCCCTTTGCAGAGTCACTTCCGATGCTCTGAGGGTGTTTCTCCTGACACCTTACAGTTACCTTCACAGGAGGCTCTAAAACAGTACCTGTTATTCTTCACCCTTCATGTGTCTTGCCCTGCACTTCCTTTATTAACCCAGGTGTTCATAATGACAGCTTCAACAAACGAGTTTTGATTTGATGTCTCCAGGATCTGACAGTTAGCAGACTGGTATTTGTATTTTTAACATTTGAGGCTAAAAAACAATAGTTTCTTCTTTTCTTTTTAAATTTTAGATTAAGTGAGTATACGTGCAAGTTTGTTACACGAGTATATTGTGTAACACTGAGATTTGGGGTTCTAACAATTCCATTGAAAAATGATACTTTATTGAATTCATAAATGTGTGCAGAACTTTAAAAGTGTAAGTGGTTAAGGACTACTGTGTTTGTCACTTTACCATCGAATAGCATCCATACTCCCTGGTGAGCAGACATAGTGGCCCTGCTTACCAAAACTAGAAGGGTTCCCTTAATGGGCATTAAACATTGCCTTCCTTAAGACAGCAGGATTGAGTTACTGCATTTAGAAGCATGCCATCAAGGAGAGGCAGCTCTGAGTTTTCCATGCTGTGAACAGGTTGATACATGGTGTCTGACTTATGAGGACAGTTTGTCAACTTTTGAGTGTGGATTTTAAAAAAGTGATTTAGAGGCAAATTCATAATTACTTGCCTTCAGTATAAAATTATTAATCTTGGGTAGCTGGGGGAATTTATGGAGCTTGTCAGCTCTCTCAGCTGACGACTTTTATGAATTACCTAATAGTTGATTACCACTCCCCCACACTGCAGTAAAATTCATTAAATTAACACCTAGTTTTACAGGCAGAAGTAACCTCAGGACATTGATGTCCAATTTTTGCCTGCGAGCTTTGGAGAATGTGAGAGTCATGGCTGTTTCCACCTGTATGCTGACTCTGTGGAGCAGGGGTCCCCAACTCCAGAGCCACAGACTGGTACTGGTCCATGGCCTGTTAAGAACCTGGCTGCACAGCAGGAGGTGGGCAGCAGGCGAGTGAGTGAAGTTTCACCTGTATTTACAGCCACTCTCCATCCCTCGCATTACCACCTGAGCTCCGCCTCCTGTCAGATCCGTGGCTGCATTAGATTCTGATAGGAGTGTGAACCCTATTTTGAACTGTGCATGTGAGGGATCTAGGTTGTGTGCTCCTTTTGAGAATCTAATGCTTGATGATCTATCACTGTCTCCCATCACCCCCAGATGGGATCATCTAGTTGCAGGAAAGCAAGCTCAGCTACATTATGGTGAGTTGTATAATTATTTTATTACGTATTATAATGTAATAATAATAGAAATAAAGTGCACAATAAATGTAATGCACTTGAATCATTCCAAAGCCATCCCCCCTCACCCCAGGTCCAAGGAGAAATTGTCTTTGACAAAACTGGTCCCAAAGGTTGGGGACTACTGCTGTAGAGTATGAGGAACACTCTCTAGGAATTATAATCTGAAGACTGTGCTTTATATGCATACAATGTAGAATGATTGTATCAAGTCAATTAACATATCCAGCACCTTATATACTTCTCAGTTTTTGTGATTAAGAACATTAAAGCTCTGCTCCCTTACCAAATTTCAAGTATACATTACCATTAACTACAGTCACCATGTTGTACAATGGATGTCCTGAATTTATTTCTGCTGTCTAACTGGCACTTTGTACCCTTTCACCAACATCTCCCCATCCTTCCACCTGCACCCTCTGCCCCTTGTAACTGCCATTGTACTGTTGTTTCTATGAGTTCTTAGAGTATTTTGAACCTTTTAGATATACTCATTCATTGACAGCAGATGAGTGACTAATCTCAGATGCCTAACGGTTGTCAAGAAATGACTTTTTAACAAGTGGGAACATTGATGTTTCCTGCTGTTCATTGCCAGTTGGTTTTGAAATCAGAGCCTTTGGGTGTGAATACATGTACCATGCAGGAGATCCTATGAATATGAAAGAAACTAGACGAGAAGTACTAGAGAAATCTAGTTACCACATTCATGAGAAGGACTAGAGAAAGCCAGTTACCACTCTCATGAGGACTAGAGAAAGCCAGTTACCACTTTCATGAGGACTAGAGAAGGCCAGTTACCACTTTCATGAGAAGGACAAGAGAAAGCCAGTTACCACTTTCACGAGAAGGACTAGAGAAAGCCAGTTACTACTTTCATGAGGACTAGAGAAAGCCAGTTACCACTTTCATGAGAAGGACAGAGAGCTCATTATCACTTTCATGAGAAGGGCTAGAGAAAGATGGTTACCACTTTCACGAGAAGGACTAGAGAAAGATGGTTACCACTTCATGAGATGGACTAGAGAAAGCGAGTTATCACTTTCAGGAGAAGGGCTAGAGAAAGCTAGTTATCATTTTCATGAGAAGGACTAGAGAAAGCCAGTTACCACTTTCATGAGGACTAGAGAAGGCCAGTTACCACTTTCATGAGAAGGACAGAGAGAGACCATTATCACTTTCATGAGGACTAGAGAAAGCGAGTAACCACTTTCATGAGAAGGACTAGAGAAAGCTAGTTATCACTTTCAGGAGAAGGACTAGAGAAAGCTAGTTAACCACTTTCATGAGAAGTTTGTTAGGAAAGGAAAGAATAATGTTTTACTTGAGGGCATTTAGAATTGAAAGGATTTTGCAGGAGCTCAGCCCTTGAGAATGTTTTCGGAGTGGAGAGAGGAACCCAAGCAAAAGGATAAAATCAAAGGCAACAGTGAGGGGAAAACCGATGACCTCAGTCGACGCTGGTGATACCCCTGCTGCCCACGATGGGGCAGCGGGAGTATATGAAGCCAGAAAGAGCTGAAATTCCCTTCATTGTATCTACAGCTAAACATCTTTTCCTCCAAATTAGGTTCAATGAAAAATTGTTCAACAAACACCAAAGGTAGCATCATTGAACAGACAGATAGCGTATCTCAGCACTGAAGCTCGGGTAGCAATCGATCAATCAAGGGAAAGGGCAAAACTTACTTTAAACTTTTGCACATGTCTGATTATGCTGAAGAACATTCTGATTTGTTTATGTGCTTTGTCTTAACAGAATTAATTTACTGTACAAAAAACCTTTTGTCTCTCTATACATCCATCAGATATCCCTGAACTGGCTCAAGTATACCAGTCAGAATTAAAAATCTCTATTGTGGGCATGGTGGCTCACACTTGTAATCTCAGCCCTTTGGGAGACCGAGGTGGAAGGATTGCTTGCCAGGTGTTCAAGACCAGCCTAGCCAACATAGCGAGACCCTGTCTCTCCAAAAATTAGCTAGAAATGGTGGCACGTGCCTATGGTCCCAGCTACTTGGGAGGCTCAAGTGATTCTTTCACTTGAGCCCAAGAGTTTGAGGCTACAGTGAGCCATGATTGAGCCTGGGCAACAGAGTGAGACCTTGCCTTTAAAAAAAAAATAGTTAAGGCTGGGCATGGTGGCTCACACCTGTACACCTGTGATCCCAGCACTTTGCCGAGGTGGGGTGGATCACTGGAGGTCAGGAGTTCGAGACCAGCCTGGCCAACATGGTGAAACCCTGTCTCTACCAAAAAAATACAAAAATTAGCCAGGTGTGGTGGCATGTGCTTGTAATTCCACCTACTTGGGAAGCTGAGGCACGAGAATCACTTGAACCCAGGAGGCGGAGGTTGCAGTGAGCTGAGATCATGCCTGGGTGACAGAGTGATGTCCATGGTAACAGCCAGCGAGAGGATGACAGTCTGGGTGACAAAGTGACACCCTGTCCCAACTCAAAAATATATATATATATACATATATATACATATCTATAACATATATATTTTAAATTAAAATTATATGTTGTATAAAATTGACATGTGATGACACAGAAAAAGTTCATGTTCACATTACTTGTTTACGAATAAATCAACACTACTAATTTATATAACTATGATTTTATTTTCGCAAACAATGCTACGCATTATTAATGAACTCCTAAACATATAAATGGTTAAGTGATGTGCCCACAAAAGATTTTGATCGAGGTCCCTCTTTACAAATGACATCAATGGAAACCAAGTTGGGTAGACAGAATCACAACCCCCAAAGATGTCCACATTCTAGTACCCTGATCCTGAGCATGTTTCCTTCCATGGCAAAAGGGAGTTTGTAGATGTGATTATGTTAAGGGTTTGGGGATGTGGAGATAGATGATCCTGGATTATCTCAGAGAGCCAGGAGCAAGAGTTCTGCCAGTATGATGAGGTAAGTTTTTAAAGAAAAATGATACACGCTGTGGGAAAATTATTTTCATAGAGGCAAAATGGTTAGACTGTAGATCTAACAGAGTTTTGCAGAAAACGACACCAGTGTCAAGCCAAATACAATAATCTAAGCCACTAGTCTTCAAACTGGGGCTCACCTATTGATATGGTTTGGCTGTGTCCCCACCCAAATCTCATCTTGAATTGTAGTTCCCATAATCCCTTCGTGTCATGGGAGTAATCTGGTGGGAGGTACTTGAATCATGGGGGTGGATTCCCCATGCTATTCTTGTGTTAACGAGTAAGTTCTCACAAGATCTGATGGTTTTATAAGGGGCTTCCTCCTTCACTCCGTTCTCATTCTTCTGTCTCCTGCTGTCATGTGAAGGACATGTTGCTTCCCCTTCTGCCATGATTGTAAGTTTCCTGAGGCCTCCCCAGCCATGTGGAACTATGAGTCAGTTAAACCTCTTTTCTTTATAAATTACCCAGTCTTGGGTATTTCTTCACAGCAGTGTGAGAATGGACTAATACACCTACTTGTAGAGATACACAAAGACATGCTGATGGGGTGCGAAGGGTTGGGATGCTCTAAGGAAATCAATTTCCAGATCTTCCACATCCATGTGTGCTCTGCTCTAAAACCCAGCTGCTGGAGTATGCCGCCTAGCTCAGTATTAGTCGGTTTTCCAAGCCCACCCCGTTCCTAATAAACTTTCTTCTACTTTGCACAAAAGGCATTCCTCTCACTGGCTGTTACCATGGATATCACCCTTGGCTGTCGAAGTCTTTACCCCCTGTGATCCTGTGAAATCTTGGTATTCATGGGATATTGGCCAAATTACCGAAGAGTGACTTTAGAGCTAGGTTGATCAGGGAGTTATTGGAAAACAATGGAAACTGTTCCAAAGTGCCAGTACAAAACCCACGTTCAAGGAATATTCTGAATGGAAAGGAGATAAACTAAGGGACTAGCAAAGAACCGGGTAAGCACAGAAGCTGAGGGTGAGTGGAGAGGCAAGTTAGGAACATGGAAAGAAAATCACAGACTTTTACCACAAAAAGGGAGGTGGTGCTCAGATGTCCAAATGGTGTATGATTGTTAAAGTCCTAAGGATGAGGCTGAAAGGCAGTAATGATGGAGACAGAGTGGAGGTAAATTCAAGAGGTATTTTGGGAACTCAGCCAAACAGATGACTAAGTGGATAAGAGCATGGAGAATAAATGGTTCTAGCTCATGAACTGGATAATGGAGGACCCCACTGATTCAGCAAGGAAGTACTGAAGGTACAGTCAATCTAGAAAAGAGACACTAAAGAATTTATTTTACTTATATTGAGTTTGGAAAATATTTGTAGCTCATGCTGGAGGAAACAGACAAGGTCACTGCCATTATCGTGTACTAAGGGCTAACAATATGCTGGGTGTTATCTTCATTCTGCAGATACTATAACCTGTAATCATGTCATTTATTCCTTCCCATTTTAGAGGTGGAGTAGAGAAGCTGACATGTACAGAGGTGGGGTTTTGTTTTGTTTCATTTTGTTTTGTTGAGACCAGGTCTCACTCTGTCTCCCAGGCTGGAGTCCAGTGGCATGATCATGGCTCACTGCAGCCTCAACCTTCTGGCCTCAGGTTATCTTCCCACTTCAGCCTCCCAAGTAAGTAGAACTACAAGCACGCACCACCATGTCTGGCTGATTTTTGTATTTTAAAAAATTTTGTAGAGCCAGGGTTTCGCCACATTTCCTAGGCTGGTCTTGAACTCCTGGGCTCAAGTGATCCTCCTGCCTTAGTCTCCCAAAGTGCTGGGATTGCAGACATGAGTCACTGCATCTGGCTTTTTTTTTTTTTTTTTTTTTACCAGCTCAGATTCTATGTGAAAAAGATAGAATTTGGATCTAGGTTTTCTGATTCTGGAATTGTCCCCACCATCACTCGTGATATGAATGTTGTCTCCATGGATACTGAAACAAAGGGGATAACCAGAAGTGTTAATCATCACAAAGGTATTGACTGGGTTTGACAATGAAAAGATCAACTCTGACCTTGGAAAAGAAGTTCCAGAAGACGCCAACGCCAGTTAGATTTCAGTAGACACGAAGACTTGGATGTGGGCCTGATGGGATCAAACGTTTTGAGAAGGAAGGTGGCTTTGTGAAGCCAGGTGGGGAATCATCACAGCAGCTTACAATCAGGGCCCATCTAAGGACTGAGTACAAGTTAGGGAGGCAGATCTGATGACACCCATTTGGTGCCTGTCAGTTAGTTTGTTTGCTTGTTCGTTCAGAGTTTTTAGAGCAAAATTTCCTAGTAAATGTGAGAGGAGCAACTGTGATGTTTGGGATTCCAGGGGAGGGATAAATTTGGGATGCTGAAGAATGCAAAAAGAGGCTTATACCTTATGAGTAGATCAATCTGACAAGGAATCCCCAAAATGCAGGTGAGGCTGTCAGTCAGCACTTTGGAATGAATCAGGTGAGCACTTCCATGCAATTGTCTCAAAGAACCTCATTACCACTCTTTAGAGTTAGACCCAAAATATGGCAAAATGTTATTGCCTGCCAATTCTTGGTGAGTAAATATGTCTGTTATTACAGTTTCAGAAGTTGCATGCAGTTTAAATGGAGGGTGAGCGTGACGGGTTAGTTTTGATGCAGCAGGTATGCTGTCTGGTGAAAGGGCAAGGAGATTGAATCAGGGTAGACCTACAAATGAGGGAATGATGTGAGTCTTTTTCTCATCAGTCTTATCAGTATCTTTGGGATTTTGGTCTTCTTAACATTATATATAGAAAAGTAAGCCATTCCTCTAGCCCTTCTCCAACTTCTCAAATATTCTCTTTCAAAGTCTAGGTTCATTAAAGAGAAACCCTACAGGGCTGCATTGCTTTCTTTCAATGCTTCTTTTTTTTCCCTTCTCTGTTGGATGCTTTATGGTTTTGTGATTGTATGTGCAGACATTTCATGTTTGAGTACATCCTAGCACTTGATCCATTTCTTTCTCAGGGTCCCTGGCCAGGAGATAATATCTATATTTTTATCTGAACAATGCTAAACTCTGTTTTCCCAAACCCCAATGCACATGCCAAGCTATGTTGGTCATTTACCATTATAGATTCTAAAACTGTATGTCCACTTTCTCCCAAAGATTCTACCACTCTCAATTCAACAACCAATCTGTCCTTGTTCATTACAGTCCATTTCAGAGCAATATTTGATCTGCAGGATAAAGTTTCCAAAAAGAAAAGAGTTGATCACAACCCCATTAAAAAGTAAGCAAAGGACATGAACACACACTTGTCAAAAGAAGACATTCATACGGCCAGGAAACATATGACAAAAAGCTCAACATCACAGATCATTAGAGAAATGCAAATCAAAACCACAATGAGATATCACCTCACGCCAGTCAGAATGGCAATTATTAAAAAGTCGAGAAACAACAGATGCTGGCAAGGTTGCGGAGAAGTAGGAACACTTTTACGCTGTTGATGGGAATGTAAGTTAGTTCAACCATTGTGGAAGACAGTGTGGTGATTCCTCAAAGATTTAGAACCAGAAATACCATTTGACCCAGCAATCCCATTATTGGGTATATACCCAAAGGAATATAAATCACTCTATTATAAAGATACATGCACGTGTATGTTCATTGCAGCACTATTCACAATAGTAAAGATATGGAATCAACCAAAATGCCCATCAATGACAGACTGGATAAAGAAAATGTGGTACATATACCAGATGGAATACTATGCAGCCATAAAAAAAGAATGAGATCACGTCCTTTGCAGGGACATGGATGAAAGTGGAAGCCATTATCCTCAGCAAACTAATGCAGGAACAGAAAACCAAACACCATATATTCTCATTTACAAGTGGGAGTTGAACAATGAGAACACATGCACACAGGGAGGGAAACAACACACACTGGGGCCTGTGTGGGGAGGATAGGCGGGGGGTAGAGCATCAGGAAAATGACCTAATGTATGCTGGGCTTAATACCTTGGTGATGGGTTGATCTGTGCAGCAAACCACCATGGCACATGTTTACATATATAACAAACCTGCACATCCTACACATGTGCCCCAGAATAAAATAAAATAAAGTGAATAACACTGACTGAGAAAAAAGAAAAGAGCTGATCAGATATTAAGCTTTTAGCTGGGCAGACTTCCAACAGGTATCCCACCTGTCAAGTCCCACATCACCAACAGATCAAGCCTCTTACCAATTTTGTTATTTGTAGGTAAGAACTCATTATTCACTGTCTGGACCAGGCCTGGTGGTTTATTGCATGTTCCCAAATTACACTGCTTTGGATTTCTTCTCTCTTTTAAAAATACTCACTCAAGCATACCCCACATGCTTCCATGTCTAAGTTAAAGCTTTGTGATTTGCTCTTTTTTTGGTACAACTGTGTAATGTGCCAACATTCAGTATGTTTCCCTTACTCTTTCTATTAGCTGTGTCTTTGAAATAATTATGCACATCTCCAAATGACAGCAGCCTGAGATACACAAGGAACGACAGGTGTTGACTTGCCTATAAGAGAAATCAGTCTTAAGGGGCTAAGTACAGGAATGAATTCCATAGGCGATTTGTAGAAAATGACTGTAATTAGAAGTGGGAAGAGAAGCCAGGCTAAATGGCAGAAGAGGGGCAAGCTGACAGTGCTCATGTGGGAAACAGGCAGGCATCACGAACAGTGAGGGGCGTGGGGGCTTCCAGAATACATGGGTGTTATTTCCCCATGCCTGAGCAATTTCATTCTGGGTCCCTTAAGGATGCTGCTTCTATAGTCCTATAATACAATTATTGATTATAG
Source organism: Nomascus leucogenys (assembly GCF_006542625.1). Taxonomy (NCBI): domain Eukaryota; kingdom Metazoa; phylum Chordata; class Mammalia; order Primates; family Hylobatidae; genus Nomascus; species Nomascus leucogenys. The sequence goes on along the minus strand of NC_044406.1, from coordinate 5,627,894 downwards.
GGTCATACTGCAGAGTGATACAATCTGATGATCATCAACACTCCAGAGGCCAAAATTCACATGACCTGTGTTCAAACAAATATGATGAGGCCCAGAAAAATGTGACTTCTTAAAAATGTATTCCAGTGGGATGTGGGGATAGGGACTCACAGCAGTGGGCTTGAAGAATCTCACTTGGGTGATGAGAATATTCCCAAACTCGTTTATGGTGGTGATCGCGCAACTTGGTAATTTAATAAAAACCATTGAATTGTACAACTCAGTGAATTAAATGCAATGTAAAATAAACCTCAAAAAACTCGTAAACATGGTTTTCATCAATATTATTTAAAGAAAAGAAATGGTTCTAGAGTAGCTGGGAATGTATGGAATTTCTTTAATTATTTCAAGAAGGCCTCTAAGCGTCACTATATTGATCCCTCCAATGGATCTAATCAAATATACAAGTGCCACATATATTCCACAGACACTATTGTACCGGGTGATGCTTCATTTCCTATTAATGTCTGGGCAGTCGTCAGGAGTACTTTTTGCTGGAAAATAATTCGCAATTAGTCACTCAGCCACTTCTATGCTATTATGGCTAATAAAATCCCAAATCTCATCATTTATTGGCTGGGTGCAATTGTGTTTGTTGACGGTGAGGACGTGAGATTGCAAGAGAGGCTCTTTCCACTGGATATAAGTTAGTCCAGTAAACCCAAAGATAACGGCTCCTCAAATAATTGGAATTTGAATATGCAGAAGCTGATAGGCCATTGGTTCCATCCTCTGCCCATTTCTGTCCCAAGACCAGGGCAGGCTAAGACTGGGGTTGACATTTTTGGGGAGAAGCTGAGGGTAGAGAGCTGAGAGAGGGCAGGTGGCAATGGAAAAGTCAGAGACCCCTCCTGGAAAACGCTGAGTCCTCATAGACCCTATTTTCTTCTGGCCCTACCTCCAAGTTGAGGCTGAGGAGCAGATTCAGCTCACCAACTCAGAGAGTCCTGGAATTACTGCTGGGATTCTGGAAGCCAGCCAGCCCTAGGCGGCGGAACTGCCCTGTAGATTTTTATGCTTTGAGCAGAGAGCTACCAACAGGTGGCGACAAACTGCAGCCACTCCAGGATGGATTTGGAGGGTTCCTCTGGACCTGGTTTTGCAGAGGCCTCTGAGTCATTTCATGACCTTGCAATCATATGACCCTGCATATCCCATGACTGGCCCATTGTACCAGCGGATGGGCAGAGACTGCCCAGCCATTAATAGGAAATGAAGCATCCCCCAGTACAATGGTGTTTGTGGAATATATGTGGCATCTAATTACGTGTTTGATTAGATCCATTGGAGTTATCAATATAGTGACTCTTGGAGGCCTTTGTTAAATAGTTAAAGAAATTCCATACATTCCCAGCGACTCCAGGACATTTTATTTTTAAAAATAATTTATGCCTGGTACAGTGGCTCACACGTATAATCCCAGTGCTTTGGGAGGCTGAGGCAGGAGGAACATTTGAGCCCAGGAGTTGAGACCAGCATGAGCAACATAGTGAGACCCCATTTCTACAAAAAATTTAAAAAATTTTTAAATTTTTTAAACTTTAAATTTAAAATTTAATTTAATTTAAATTAAATGGGCATGGTGGGGCACATCTGAAATCTCAACTACTTGGGAGGCTAAGGTGGGAGGACTGCTTGAGCCCAGGACTTTAAGGCTGCAGTGAGCTGAGATCACACCACTGCAATTCAGCCTGGGTGACAGAGTGAAACCCTGTCTCAAAATAATAATTTTGATGAAAAACATGTTTACTTTTTTGAGATCCATTTTACATTGCATTGAATTCACCCAGTTGTACAATTGAATGTTTTGATTAAATTACCATATTGTTTGACACCCCCCGCACCCCTCCTCCCACATCAGTTCTGGAACACTTCACCATAGTGAGATCCTCCATTCCCACTGCTGTAAATCACTATTCCTACCTCCTCGCTGTATATATTTTTAAGAAGTCATGTTTTTCTAGGTCTCATCATATTTCTTGGAATCTGCAGTATGTGATTATTGCCCTATTGTCTTCTGGGGTGGTGACAATCATCAGATTGTATTATTCTACAACGAGACCCTATAATGTGTGATTGCTTTATATGACCATTTAATCAGTGTCCTCAAAGCACCCAGAACTAAATTGCTCGGGAATAGAGAAATAAAACCCATATGTTCTGTAAATTCCCATTCTCTTCACCGTTTACAAGGCCTGCCTCTTATACGTTTGGAGCACTAAGTCAGCTCACCCTCTGTGGTGCCCTTTCTGGGAACCACACCCACCCCCGGGCCCCCCCACCAACAAACAAGCCACCCATGTGTTATAATCAGTTTTCCTAGACTTGATCAGAGCTGCTTTTGACACTGCCTTTTCCAACAGGCTGCAGGGCAAACAAACAAGTCTCAGAAATGCTGATAAGTAAAGGGAGGCTTTGCCAACTGCACCTTCCTAAGCCAAACCTATTTTCTCCTCAACACAAGTTCTGGGATGAGATACTGTAATTGTTGGATGCTCAATCAAAGGTGAGAATCATCTGTAATGTGAGGACTTTAAAAACTAAGAGATAGTAAAACTTGCTGTGGATAACAGTATGGTGGTTCCTTAAAAAGTTGAATTACCATATGACCCAGAAATCCTACTGTGAGGTATACACCCAAAATTACTGAAAACAGGAACTCAGGTATTTGTACGTCAATGTTCATAGCAGTATTATTCACAATAGTGAAAAGGTGAAAGACAAAGGGATAAACTGAATGTGGTATATCCACACAATAGAATATTATTCAGCAATGAAAAAGAATGAAATTCTGATACATGCTACAACATGGATGGACCTTAAACACTGTACTCAGTAAAAGAAGAGAGAAGAGAAAGGGCAGATGGGAAAAGAAAGGTCAGAGATCCCTCCTCTTGGAGAGCACTGAGCCCCCAGAGACCCTGTTTTCATCTGGCCACAGAGTGTATAATTCTACTTGTATGAAATGTCTAGAATAGGCAAATTCATAGAGACAGAAAGCAGATTGATGGTTTCCTAGGGGTGGGGGTATGGGAGGAATGTGGAATCGCTGTTAAAGGGTATAGGGTTGCTTTTGGTGGTGATGAAAATGTTGTAGAACCAGACAGATGGTGGTTTAATGTGGTGAATGTACTCAATATGTCAGAATTGTACATTTTACAATGGTTAATTTTATAAGAATTTCATCTCAATAAAAACAATTCAGAAAAGAGATGATCAAAGCTGAAGCTATTTTGTTAATACTATAAAGCCTTCTGATATCACTAGCATGATATGACATCCCCGAAATGAAATTTGGACAAATCAACCCTACTGTGAGTGGAAGGAGGACCCTCACTGCCCAGTTGGTGAGCAATTCAACCAAGCCAGCCTGGCACCAGACCCAGGCATCTGTGCTGTTCTTCTAAGGAACATCCTGGGTAAGGACAGAAAGGAAGGCAACTTGAAGATGCTGGAGGAAGAATTCCCAATCACTGGGAGATGACATCCCGCTGCAAGGCCTGGGCGCAGGGAAAGGAGGGGCACAGCTCATCCATCACCCAGGGCAGCAGAGGAAGAACTTTGATGGGATTCCCTGTATGCAGGGAGGCATGAGCCATTCCCAGAAACCTGCCCACACATTATGAGGGATGCCCTCTGATCCTGTTTTCAGAGGAGCCACAGCCCCTAGACACATTCCTGATCAACTAGAAAAAATTACTGTGATGCATTGCAGGAGACTTTGTCATGACAAGAATAAAATATTCAATTATGTAGGGGATTTTTCATGATTTTATTATCATCAAATATAAATCAATGACATTCAAATTGGCTAACTAGAGTCAGGACTGGCAACCAAAGCCAGTCTTACATATCCGTTTCCCCCAGACATCTGTTTGCCATTAGGTTATCTGGTTCTCAGAACACATTTTCCCTACATTATAATTCAGTTCCCAGGTGCACTCACACAAAGGCACTTGTGGGAAGCAGAGTTCTAAGACCGCCTTCTGGGTTTCCAGCCCCTGGTACTCACAACTTTGTATTGTTGTGAGTACAATACAACAATACACCTTCTCTTGAGTGAAGGTGGAAATGATGACTTGCTTCTGATCAATAAAGTATGGCAAAAGTCAAGGGATGTTTGTATGTGTCATTAAGGTGCCTAATCAGCTGACTTTGTGCTAATCAAAAGGCAGATGAGGGCCAGGCATGGTGGCTCATGCCTGTAATCCCAGCATTTTGGGAGGCTGAGATGAGAGGATCACTTCAGGCCAGGAGTTTGAGACCAGTCTGGACAACATAGCAAGACCCTGTATCTACAAAAACTTAAAAAAAAAATTAGCCAGGCATGGTGGTGTGTACTTGCAGTCCCAGCTACTTGGGAGGCTGAGCTAGGAGGATGGCTTGAATGCAGGAGGTTGGGGTTGCAGTGAGCCATGATCACACCACTACACTCCAGGCAACAGAGTAAGACCTTGTCTCAGAACAAAAACCAAACAAAAAAATGACCCTAGGTGAGCCTGCCCTAATAGGGCAAGGCCTTGAAAGCAGAATCCAAGCATAAGAGGCCTTCTCCTGCTGGCCTTGCTAAAATAGACAGCTCTGTTGTAAGATGCCTCTCATGAAGAGTAGTCTTTAGAAGCTGAGAGCTTCCATCCTACAAGAAGGAACTAAATTCTATCAACAACTTGGGCTAGGCGCGGTGGCTCACACATGTAATCCCAGCACTTTGGAAGGCCGAGGCAGGCAGATTACTTGAGGTCAGGAGTTCGAGACCAGCCTGACCAACATGGCGAAACCTCATCTCTACTAAAAATACAAAAATTAGCTGGGCGTGATGGCATACGCCTGTAGTCCCAGCTACTTGGGAGGCTGAGACAGAAGAGTCGCTAGAATCCGGGAGGCAGAGGTTGCAGTGAGCCTCAATCCTGCCACTGCACTCCAGCCTGGGCGACAGAGCAAGACTCTGTTTCTAAATAAATAAACAAATAAAGAAAGAAAGAAATTTTTTATCAACAACTTGATATTGAGCTTGAAAGAGGACCCCATGCTCTGGGTGAGAACACAGCCAACACCTGGACAGCACCTTGATGGCAACCTCGTGAGACTCTGAGCAGAGAACCCTGCTAAGCTATGCCTAGACTCCTGGCCCACAGTCATCGTAAGATCCTCCATGGGTATTTGTTTTAAGTCTTTAAGTTTGTGGTAATTTGCTCTGCAGTGAGAAATAATGACTACAGTATCTAATCCCAAATATACATAAAATAGTACCAACACTATAAAACTTAACCAGAATGTAAAACCAAGTGTTTTCAAATACAGTGATGGCTACTATCTGGAGCCATAGGTAGTAGCTATGGGTCATGTCAATCAGGCTTACAAAGAATTTTCAGCTGGTCTTGAAGACAACTGTTCCTGGTTCGTGGTTTTCTCTTTGATTCTATGAACGTCCCTCATGTGCAATTGAAAAATCCCTTTCTAGGTTGGAGCAAGGTTGCACTGGGTCTCCATCATGTCCAACTAAAAATCTTCCGAGTCATGCAACCTGCAAGCTCTAGGCACCTGCAGCTATAACCTCCTAGATTAAGTAATTCATCAGTCACGTGAGCTAATTTGCAATTGGAAGTTCCTGGAATCCATTTCATATTGCTAACTGTGGTGTCTACTTAGTATCATGTAAATTATTTTATATGATCCAGTCTGCCAATTAAGACAAATGGCTTTGCATATCCCCATACTTGAGTCATCCATGTGATATCTGGCAACATGGCAGAGTACAAACAAAACTCTGTGACACACTATATAGATTGCTGGGGTTGGTTTTCCCACCCACAAAAATGGGGCTCAAAAATACCTCACAGGGTTGAAAGAGAAAAGTATTAAATGAAGCAAAATATAAGATAATGCAGCCAGACGCGATGGCTTATGCCTGTAATCCCAGCACTTTGGGAGGCCAAGGCAGGTGGGTCACTTGAGCCCAGGAGTTCAAGATCAGCCTGGGCAACATGGTGAGACCCCGATTCTACAAAGAATACAAAAATTAGTCAGGTGTGGTGGTGTGCACCTGTAGCCCCAGCTACTTAGAAGGCTGAGATGGGCGGGTCGATTGAGCCTGGGAGGTTGAGGGTGCAGTGAGCCGTAATCATGCCACCGCACTACAGCCTGGATGACAGAGCAAGACCCTGTCTCAATTAAAAAAAAAAAAAAAGAGAGAGCGACAGAGAGAAAGAGAAAATGCTTTCTATAAAATATGAGGCACCACACAAAGTTAAAGTAATGGACTCTGCAGACTACGGCACTAGCCTAGACCAGTGGTTCTTGCCAGGGCCCAATTTGACCCCCGGGGGACATCTGGCAATGTCTGAAGATATTTTTGGTTGTTACAACTTATGGACAGTGCTATTGTCATCCAGTGAGTAGAAGCCAGAGATGCTACTAAGCGTGGACAGAACAGTTCCTGACAACAGAGAATGATCTGGCCTCAAATGTCAATAGTATCAAGGCAGAGAATCCTGGTTAAGTCAAAGCTTTGCATTACTATTTTTATTATTATTTTATTTTTAGAGACAGGATCTCACTCTGTTACCCAGCTGGAGTGCAGTGGTGTGATCACAGTTCATGGCAACCTCAAACTCCTAGGCTCAAGGGATCCTCCTACTTCAGCCTCCCAAGTCGCTGGGACTACAGGTGTGAGCCACCACACCTAGCTGATTTTTTATTTTTTTACTTTTTGTAGAAACAGAGTTGTCCAGGCTGGCCTCAAACTCCTGGTCTCAATCTCCTCGCCCTCCTTGGCCTCCCAACACACTGTGACTACAGATGTGAGCCACCATGCCCAGCCTGTTACTCCTTTTAAAATGCTTTTTCTAGACTAGTGGTTCTCAACCAGGGGTGATTCTGCATTCCAGGGAATGTTGGACAATGTCTGGAGTCACTTTTGGCTGTCACAGCTGTAAGATAGATATTGGCTATCACAGTCCAGCAAAGCTACTAACACCCCACACTGCATAGGACAGTCCATCCCACAAAAGGGAATTATCTAGCCCCAAATATCTAGTGTGCAGAGGATGAGAAATTCTGTCCCAGATGTACCCATACTCAATAAAGAACAATTTTTCTTTCTTTTTAACAAACCAAATAAGGACTTGGTAGTTGTTTTTGTTTGTTTATTTTTCATTGTTGGGAGAGGGTCTTGCTCTGTTGCCCAAGCTGGAGTGCAATGGTACAATCACTGTTCACTGCAGCCTCAACCTGCCAGGCTCAAGCTGTCCTCCCACCTCAGCCTCCCAGGTAGCTGGGACTACAGGCATGTGACACCATACCTGACTCTTTTTTTTGTTATTTTTTGTATTTTTTGTAAAGATGGGGTTTTGCCATGTTGCCCAGGCCACTCTTGAATTCCTAGACTCAAGCAATCCACCCACCTCAGCCTCGTGAAGTGCTGGGATTACAGGCGTGAGAGCCACCATGCTCTGACTTTTTTTTTTTTTTAAATGGAATTTAGCTTTTCAAAAATGAAGAAATGTCTTTTGGTTTAATAGCCCCAAGCCATAGAGTCCCCAGGTTTGGTCACTCTGTCCCCCAGATTTGTGTAAATGGTTCTTTGCATCTTAGGTAATTGGCTGGGAAGTGGGGGCTGGGAGCTACTTACAAGTGGGCCCAGAACCAAATGACACAGCTATTCTGCCCAGCTTTTCTGGCTCAGTTTCAGTTCCTGAGTGTTCTCAGGTTATTCTAAAGCTTAGAGAGTACAGAAAAGGAAGGAGGTTTTACATAATGGAAGCTGCATCCGAGGACACACAGAAGAAAAAACAACAGCACCATCGGGTGGTCAAGCTCACAAGAAGAATGAACCCTTTTCCACTTGCAATTACATTCTCAGACCCATAGTCTTGAGATGGAAACTTTTGAGGAAAGGTGTGTGTCAGAATGCAGAATGTTTTGGGTTTTATAAGGTAATGGTGAATATCTCATGTCATATATAATAGCTCAAGCGAAGTCTTGGACAGCAGCCTGTGGTCACCCATGTTAACAGTTTTGCAGTGAGGCTGGGCGCAGTAGCTGATGCCTGTAATCCCAGCACTTTGGGAGGCAGAGGTGACCAGATCACCTGAGGTCAGGAGTTTAAGACCAGCCTGGCCAACATGGTAAAACCCCGTCTCTACCAAAAAATACAAAAAAAATTAGCTGAGCATGATGGCGGGCACCTGTAGTCTCAGATACTGGGGAGGCTGAGGTGGGAGAATCGTTTGAACCAAGGAGGCAGAGATTGCAGTGAGCCGAGATCGAGCCACTGCACTTCATCCTGGTGACAGAATGAGACCCTATCTAAAAAAGGTTCTGCAGTGAAACAAAATGAATACCCACAATCTGTGGGATGAATGAAGACTTTTCACTTTATGTTAGTTTTGTGTTAGTTGGTTCGAGCTGGTGTCACTGCCAAGTATGTTAGAAAAACTCTGGGTTTTCAATGTTTTTCTTTTCTATTTTTGGTTATGGACAAAGGATTGCAAACCTACATTTCTGAAGGCAAGATTTGAAAAGAAGTGGTAAAGTCCTGTGGGCTAAGAAGTCAGGTACTGGAAAAGCCACCTATGCTGAACAGAACCTTGGCCAAATCACTTGGATGTGGATAGCTCCAGAGTTCCCTCATAGGCAGAAGAGGTGACAAGTCGAGACCCAGGGAATGCTTGCCCAATGACCCAGGTCAAACCAGCTGTGACAAGCTCCAACAAAAACACAGAGCTGCCTGGCCAGCTGGAAAAAGAGCTGAGAACAGACTCAAAACAGTGATCTCCACACCTCTTCTGTGATCCCAGATGCCAGTTCTTATCTGTTTCCAATTTGGTGATTCTACACAAGAGACAGTTTTGCAACCCAAGAAACATCTGGTGATATCTGGAGACAAGCTTGGATGTTATAACTTAGCAGTGGGTGGGAGGTGCTGCTGGCATCTGCTGGGTGGAGCCCAGGGATAATGACCAGCACCCTATGGTGCACAGGACAGCCACCACCAGAGAGTGACCCAGCCGCACATGTCTGCAGTGCTGAGGTTGAGAAACCCTGCTCTAAGTAAGTTCTGTCTTACACATTTTTTTTTTTTTTTTTGAGACGGAGTCTTGCTCTGTCACCCAGGCTGGAGTGCAGCAGTGCGATCTCGGCTCCCTGCAACATCTGCCTCCCGGGTTCAAAAAATTCTCCTGCCTCAGCCTCCTGAGTAGCCGAGATTACAGGCACGTGCCACCAGGCCCAGCTAAATTTTTTTTTTTTTTTTAGTATAGACGGGTTTTCACCATGTTGGACCAGCTGGTCTCAAACTCCTGACCTCGTGATCCACCTGCCTCCGCCTCCCAAAGTGCTGGGATTACAGGCGTGAGCCGCTGCGCCCAGCCAGTCTTACACATTTTAAATGCTTATTTCAGGCCAGAGATTGTCATCTGGGAGGATGATTTTACCTACCAGGAGACATTTGGCAACATCTGGAGATATTGTGGGTTGCTGCATCCTACCATGCACTGGACAGCCCCTACGGCAAGGAATCACCCAGCCCCACGTACCAACAGTGCCTCCGTGGGGAATCGCTGGATAGATAAATTCATCGTAAAAGAGAACGTCCCAGTCTCTCTCTCTAAACTAAAAATCTCCCAGTCTTGGAACCACCAAGAGGAACCCGGGACCCTAAGCCATCTCTGTTCCATCCCCGGGGCTTTCTCCCAGACCTCACAGTTGAAGGTGCTTCTCCTAATTAGCCCTGTGCCAAGTCTCTGCCCTGCACTGCCTTCTCATAATAAGCATTTAATTATTATTGACATTGGTACTTGCAGTATTTATACTGCTTGTTTTCCTTCACAGAAAACACCTGAGGTGAGACTGGACTTCTGCTTCATCATTGCCACATCCTCTGTTACCTGTGTCCCTGGGGCACTGGGGAAGTGCTTGTTGACTCAGTGGCCAAGTTTGGCAGGGGTTAATTTCCAACCAAGGCTGGAATTTTAAGGAGAAGGCAAGATGGAAACAAAACAATGGTGACAGAACCTGGTCTAGAAAGCATGGCTTAGGACTTTTGGCCACAAACTCTTAATGCTTATTTTATTTAAGCTTTTAAGGGATGCTCAACATCTACTATTTAGGTTTTCAATGCAAAGAGGAGTCATTATTATCTTTTTTTTTTAATGCACTGAAAGCTTTTAGATTTCTGTCTCCTGATATCAGCTGTGATGTGATAATCTCATTATAAATGAATATGGGGCAATTTCTCAGTTGGCAAATAGTAATGTCACTATAGACACCAATTCACAGAGTATTCAGTAAAGCATTGTCATGTGTTCCTTGAGACAAAGAGTACCTAAATGAGACAAAATGGAGCAAACTTTCTGTAAAAGAATTTCAACACTTTTAGTGATATTATTTTCAGTGAAAATTATTTCTAACATTCCTCCGACTCAATCTGCTCGGGTTGGCACAGAAGACAAAACTGATGTGTATGTGAAATATGTTGATACTCTGATAAGAAGTAAAGTAAGCATGAACTGGACATCTTAATTCATTATAATTGCTCATAAGATAACAGAGAGTTTACTTGAAAGAGATCAAAGGAATTTCTTAGCATCTCTCTTTGGGGAAAAAATCATCCATTTGGTTGGTTCATACTTACTAGATTACGCACAGCATGCATTGCAAAAGTTAAATTGTTTTTGGATGTTCATTTTCTGCAATTAATATAAATTTTCAGAAAACAGTAACTGATCTCTGAACTACATACTCATTCTTCAGTTAACCTAATTCTTTTATAGAGATGATCTTACATACACAAGCATACTGTAAAAAGTACGGTAATAAACACCACATCTTAAAACCAACATAGCCTGTTAAGAAACATTTGGCTTCAGCCGGATGCGGTGGCTCATGCATGTTATCCCAACACTTTGGGAGGCCTAGGCAGGCAGATCACTTGAGGTCAGGAGTTCGAGACCAGCCTGGCCAACACGGCAAAACCCCATCTCTACTAAAAATACAAAAAAAAATTAGCCAGGCATAGTGGCATGTGCCTGTAATCCCAGCTACTCGGGAGGCTGAGGCAGGAGAATTGCTGGAACCCGGGAGGTGGAGGTTGTGGTAAGCTGAGATCGCACCATTGCACTCTAGCCTGGGAGACAGGTTGAGACTCCATCTCAAAAAAAAGAAAAAACAGAAAGAAACATTTGACTCCATGCATGGTCCTGAGGATAAATGGAGAGATCTACATGTATGCCCCTCTAGAAGTAGGGATGTATGTTGTTTTTCCACTCTTTAGGATACATATTTCTACTCTTTAGGATACATACATGTTAACATTACAGATATTGAATCTGTATATTTAAAATGAAAAAGAGTGAAACAACTGTTAATTCCTTCTCAAATTCATCCTTTAGAAAAGCAGTAAGTTGAAAGCTTAAAATCATGCCAATCTTTCAGGGAATGCATTGGATGGCAAAGACATCTCCAGCATAGGCATCGTATCTAACTCAGAAGCAGTGGGTCCAGTATTTTCATATGTGAGGTTAATTGATTTAATTTCTCTTTTGTGTAAACTATAGCACAAAATCCACCACTTCATTTGCTCATTTCCTTTTAGGATTCTTTCCTCTAAACTCCAGTATTCTTTATACCAAGCTTGTGTTTTCAAACTACCACTCTAATCCACAAAGACAAACTATTTGGCAATTACTTTCTTCTCCTTATAGACAGCCTTGTTTCAGGGCAAATGAGCAAATGAAAACATATTAGATAAATTGTTGTAGGTGGTTTTACAGATATTTCCTTTAATGTAACACTACAGATAAAAAATGTACAAACTTTGATTAGTCCCACAGAAGAGAATTTAAAACTCTGCCTCCCAGAGCAAAGACTTGGCTCTTCTACTTATTCAATTAACATGCTGCTCTTGGGCTATTCCAGGAAGGGAAATAAATAGAAACCTTTAGACTTCCTTTGAAGCAGTGCAACTAAAGCAAATAATCCCCGTAAGCAATTTTATGTCATCACGTATCCCAACATCTTAGCAGCAGAGAAGCAAAAATAATAATCATATTAAAAATGTAACTCACCCGTTCTTACAAGGCTTTCAGAGAGGGCTCCTTACTGGGAGACTCAGACACTTTGTATGTCTCCTTCAAGGATCTCAAACAGCTTTTCATACCATCACATTGGACAAGTATCCCAGCCGAACACTCATCGTGTGTGAATAATCATTTGACAGCCTGGGCAGTTATATTGGAGCATCATTTGCAATAAAGTCATCACTGAGTAATCAGCGAATCTATCATAAAAAAGTTATTTAACTGCATGTATTTCTCCACCTGGCCTTCCTCTCCCCCAGTGCCCCACACATTTTTAACATCACTCAGAGGGAAGCTGGACTTCCTTCACCAACTCATCACTTCGGAGGAGCTTTGGGTGCCAGCCCTGAATACTTAACTGCAATTCTTATTCACCTATTGACTCCCTAACCTGGAAAACAATCAGGAGTTCACTGAGAGCACTTCCTGCGTGCACTGAATTTTGCACTGCACGGTGCGCAGCAAGGAAAGGGAGCGTGTATTGAGGAAGAAGAGGGAGGCTACGTAATGGTGGGGTGGGACAGACAAACAGTGATGATTATTTTTTCGATGAACAACAACATAGGACGTGGGTTTAGGATGAGAAGAGCAAGGGTTTTGTTTTTAATGATCTGTGGAGAGCCTGATGCACCTAAGCCTTGCCAGCCTGTTTGTTAAGTGAGTTACACATACAACACAGTGCCAAGAGCCCCAAGGAATTCATTCTCTGTGTCAATACCACAGGGTTGGGCAATGAGCAGGGCTACCACTCAGCAGGGAGGTGTCCCATCAATGCTGATGAAACAGCAGGCAGTCTTCTGACCACACACCTTGGGGGAAAATCATACCCCAGGAAAAATAACTTCCAGTGTTTCTCTTTTATTAGTTTCCTCGTGTTGTTTGTTTTTACAGCATTTAGGGAAAAAAGAAAGGGAGAAAGAAAAAAAAAAAAGCCTAATCCGAGTGTTTGCTTCTATAAATAAAAAATTGCTTATTTCTAATTATTTTGTGTGCCTCTGGCTCTCAGTAAGCACTCAAATAATATATAAAGTAGCGGTGTTAGCCCATTTTCTATTCTTAATAATAACTAAGGATTTGGGCATGCCGAAACCTGAAAAGTATTTTAACATGAATAAATATGACTCGGATTTTACCAAAAGGCCATGTTTTGTCTCCCAGGGTCTCTATAAAACTTACTCATTGCAGAAATGTCTTATACCAGCTAGTGGTCAAAATTCCAGCACATCACATGATATTTCTGGTCACTGAATGCTTTCAAGATCAAAGTTAAATGTCGAATGAAATGCTAAATCTCTGCAGCTTTAATTCCAGAGTAAGACTTCCTTTCCTCCCCACCCTACCCCCAGCTAAGGCATGCTTTTCATGGTCCTGAAACAGAGGGCACACATGGGGAAGCTTCTGGCTTTCTCAATTGTCATCCTCCCTCATTCCCCCTGCTGCGGTTACTGATCCCTCCACCTGGAGAGTAGCAGGAAAGGAAGGCGAAAAGGAGCAGAAGGTTCGTTCTTCTCTCACTGGTGCTGTCATGTGAAGATTTCAGGCAAACCTGAAGGGCATTTTCTTAAGTTCTTGGAAGCCAGGACAGCTGGATCTCCCCCATCTGCAACTCCTGAGATGCGGGCGATGTCGTCTCTTCCTCCAACTGGTTTTCCAGTGGTGCCTCTCTGCTGGAGTTTCCTCCTCATCCCAGCAGATTTTGTGGGGAAAAAGTCCAAATCATTAAGGTTATCTGGTCATGCATATTTGTTTGAGGGACTCTGGAAGTGCAACCTAAATCAACTCCCCCTAGTCCTCGAGATCAGAAGTCTCTAGAGCAGATCAGGCAGGGATCAGGTGCCACCCACCTGGGTCCCCCAAGAGATGCACAATCAAATATCAACCTCTCTGAGGAGTGTCGCTGAAGCCTCAACATTGGACTGAGACTAAGAGAGATGCATGCCATGTCATTTGTTTTTATTTCATTTAGGAAACAAGAAAAAAGAAAGCCTAACTCCACTGGGGAAGAGGCAGGGCTATAATGCCACAGAAACCTCTTCATAAGCCCCCACTTCTCTCCTTGCTGTGAGGCCAGAGATCCATAGAATTCCTGGTTATCTACATGGAAAATTCCTACAGGATGCCATTTTTTTCCCCATCTCATTTCACGATGCTGTCAAATGAGTATCCTGTTACAATAAATACTCCCCAGAATAATTTGTCTTGATATGTGGATGGAGGACTTTGGAGTCAGACAGACATGGCATTCTGATTCCAGCACCCACTAGCCGTATGACCTCCAAAAAGTGCTTAATCACTTGGGGCACCAGCTTTCTCACCAGTAAGGCAGGCAGAAGCATACATCTCAGGCCCCTCTAATCAATAACCCTTTATTGATTAGATATAATGTCCCAGGGCATGGTGCCTGGCCAAAAGAAATGGATGATCCTTTTTGGCAATTTTGAGAAGACAGAAGTGAAAAGATTTTACTTTACGAGCTATGAAAATTACTGTGCTTTAAGATCATGAAAAGCACAGACTTTGGTATATGAATCCACGTAGATGCTTAATGAAATTGTTCAGAGTTGAACCTACCTGATGTTTGACGTTTCTATCACTGTGCCAACCATCAGAAGCATTGCACAGGAACTCTCAAGCTAACACTGGGCATGTCTTCCTACTTGGGCCTCTACCCAGAAAGAACCCATTAGAGAGACTGTTGGTGGGAAATCCTGGAGTCCCACAGAAGAAGGGCACATGCAATCAGAGATAAGCAAGGGAACACTCACTCTCAAAGACTCGACATGCAGCAATTGCATGAGCAAAGATCGAGGCTTGATAATTAGGGCCCTGAATCAAGGAACAAGCATCTCAATGCAAATCGGGCAAGTGGGATGAGAGCAACACGGTGCTCACAGAAGGGTTCTCCTCTTAGCCATGCAGAAGGAAGAGACCTGGAGCCCCAGAATCCAGCTTATAGTCTCCCTATTGCATCATCCACTACTGCACAAGACAAACAGCAGTAAGCTCTGTATACATTCAGTGGGCTCAACTATTCTCCTCCGAGCCATTTGCCAGCTTCATAAAGTCTAGAAACGTTAAAACACCAAAAGTGCTCTCAAATCTCTGGTTTGGGGACCCCCTCCTTGTCTATTAAAGGGTATGGCACAGGAAAGGGCAAAAACACATGGAAAACCCCAGAATTCCTCCTATGTGTGTTACATGGAATATGGTTGGGGGCAGATCAAAGAAGGAACACAAAAAATCACGAATAGTTTCTAGGTATTTTTGCATATTTGTGGTTTTTAATTATCATTCGCTTCCCATTTTTCAGGAGCAGATTTAATCACAGCCTTCTCCTTGCTATACTGCATTTCCATGTTTCAAGTTATAGCTTTATTATTAAACCAAAACCCAAGTCCTAGTAAACTACCTTTCTTTAACTGGCATCCTAGTTTACACCAGGAGGAAGGAGTCATGGAAATTTATTGCCTCTAAGATTCTTTCAGAGTGGTTTAAATGGCCCTAGGAAATTGACTTGAAATAGATGCTTCCAAATGTTATTGTTTACACACTAATACAACAGCAGCCAATAAACATATTCAATTGAAATGTGCCCAAAAAGGAACAAAATACATGTGTTGTACCTGTTTGACCCATCTACTTCACTTAGCCTATTAAACAACTCTCAAACCTGTGCAATTATATATAAATATATATACACACATATATTATATATAAAGACCTTTCACCTAAAGTTTGTTAAAACCACACATATATCCAAAGAGAAGCAAGATCCAGCTAAAAATAAAAAAATCCACACATGCATGCATCTATGTGTGTATATATGTAATAAATTTAAATCATATACACAGTAACTCCTCACTTAACAATGTCAATAGATTCTCAGAATTTTTTTTTTTTTTTTGAGATAGGTTCTCACTATGACACCCAGGCTGGAGTGCAGTGGCACGATCAGAGCTCACTGCAGCCTCGACCTCCCAGGCTTAAGCAATCCTCCCACCTCAGTCCCCCCAAGTAGCTGGGACAACAGGTGCATGCCATCACAGCCAGCTAATTTTTGTATTTTTTTGTAGAGATGGGGTTTCACCATGTTGCCCAGGCTGGTCTTGAACTCCTGAGCTCGAGCATTCCACCTGCCTCAGCCTCCCAAAGGGCTGAGATTATAGGTGTGAGCCTCCGTACCTGGCTGATTCTCGGAAATTGCAACTTTAAGAGGAACGATATACAGCAGGTTGTTTCATTCAACATCATTTTGTTATAAAGTTGATGAGAAAGAAATTGGTTTTGTTATATGTGGCTTTGCTTAAAGTCACAGTTTCCAAAAACCTACCAACAAGTGAGAACCTACTGTAATCACCTTTCTTCTTAACTTTCTTAAAGCCATGCAGTTGCATTATTTGTAATATAATATTTAACATATACATTTGTGAATATATACAAACTAAATATATTTAAGTTATATATGAAGGCATTTCCTCAAGTTTATAAAAATCATGCACACCAATATATTATTTATATAGATTATATAACATATGTATGGTACACATATATACATATAAACATATTCTGTTCCCTTTAAGATTCTTAAAATCTTAACTATTTGAGGTACCTAAGATTCTCATTCTCTGAATTTTACTCTGTAAATTTAGTCTGCTTTTCCAATGTGTTTGGTGTCACACTGACTTGGCAAAATCTCACAGCCTTACTGAATGATTGCTTCAAGAAAGTTGGTGGTGAGGCAGGATGTAAGTCAGAATGGACCCTATGCCGAACAGTAGTCTGGTATTTCTAAAGTGTGTTTGAAGGAGATACTACGTTCTTTTTAAAGAGCATATGTGATGGTCCCTGTTGAGTAAGTTTGGGAATTGTTGTGTTAAAAAAAAAAATAGGAAGACCATCGTTGACCACAGAAATGGGAGAGTTTCAAGTGAACACGTGGCTGTGAATTGAGGAGGGAAGGACTCATTCAGCACATTTTCCAGGCTTATGTGATCATGGGGAAGCTGAAGGGAGAGGCTGTGCAACCAGGTTTCTGTTCCCTCCAGATGTTAGCTTGCACCAAGCAGCACAGGAGTTGGATGCATGTAAAATAAAGGAGAAAACTTTCAATCCTAGAAATGACTGGTTGGACCATGTTATCGCTGACATGCCATACTGACATCAGAATTGAAGAAAACAAATGTTCCTTGTTTATTTCTTGAAGCTTCCTTTTCCTTATTTTTTTTTTTTGCTGGTGTTTTCTAGAATACTTTATTTCCCTTTATTTGCACATTCATTCTTGTGTTTGATTTTGATATTATCTATTCACGTTGTAGTCCTGATTGCTTACGCACAACATAAGAAATTTTGAAAACATATAGGAAACATATGAATAGATAGTTTTTGCCTTTTGGCTCTTTTTGAGGAAGGAAGACCAAGAGAGGTTGAACTCTCCACCCTGATCGTTTTCAGGTATATGACTTGTGGCAAGGTACCTGACTTTCCTCAAGCTCCATTTCTTCATTTCTATAAGAAGAATAATTCCATTGTTTACCTTGCAAAGTTGCCGAGTCAATGAAGTAAGAGATCATTTATAAAGTTGTAAGTACGTCGTAATTATTTGAGGGCTGGTGGCTATTACAACAGTTGCTATGAAACAATGAGCCAACTTTAACCATAAACTAATCACTCTTTCATCTCAGACTCTCAGCATATGGCCTTTATAAACACTTCGGAGAAGTGACCAGCACACTAAGCAACTTGCATAAGATGTGACAGGAACTCAGAGCCTTGCAGGTGGGCATGTGGTTTATTCGGAAGCAGAGACGATGCAAGGCGCACATTAGAGATGGCACTCAGCACTCTGCGTGGTGAGCTCCAGCTGTGATTCCATTCAAAGAGAGAGGCTTCAGCGGGCAGGGCCAGTGGGTACCCCTCTTTGTGAATGTGGCACAAGACACAGCAAAGGCCCAAGTTGCTGACATCCCCATTTGTATTCATTATGGGTGCCCAAACCCCTCACAGGTCCTGGAGGGAGGGAGCTATGCCAGAGGAAACGTCAGGAGGGAAAGAAAAGGAAAAGAGGGAGAGAGGGCAGGAGAGGGGGAGGGAGTTTAGGAGGAGAACAGGAAGACAGGAAAAGAGAGAAGAAAGAAAGGAAGGGAAGGAAGCAGAGAGGGAGGGAGTCGAGCAGGAGGACAGGAAGGAAGGAAGACAGGAAAAGAGAGAAGGGGGAAAGGAAGGGAAGGAAGCAGAGAGGGAAGGAGTTGAGGAGGAGGACAGGAAGGAAGACAGAAAAAGAGAGAAGGAGGAAAGGAAGGGAGGGAAGGAGAGAGGGAAGGAGTCGAGGAGGAGGACAGGAGGAAGACAGGAGGAAAGGAAGGGAAGGAATGAGAGAAGGAGAGAGTGGAGGAGGAGAACAGGAAGGAAGACAGGAAAAGAGAGAAGGAGGAAAGGAAGGGAAGGAAGGAGAGAGTGGAGGAGGAGAACAGGAAGGAAAACAGGGAAAGAGAGAAGGAGGAAAGGAAGGGAGGGAAGGAGAAAGGGAAAGAGGGGCAAGCAAGGAGGGAACTGTTTGGAGTCAGGAGCCCTAAATCTCAGAACAATGAGATGATAAAGGGTGGGGTGTGATGAAGCCTGAGCCCCCTCTCAGATGTCCAGTCATGTCTAGTCAGTGAGAATCCTGGCAGGACAGAGGAAATTCGAATGCATGGTAAGGTCTGACCACATGCTTCACTTCTCCACATTTTTGGAGCACACATCCTCCCTTCACATGTGCTATTTTAGAATAGCGTGTGTCTACTTAGGCACTAACATTATGGATATTACAAAACATGATCTGTAATCACTAGTGAAGGCTATAAAGCTGATGCTGGAATTTCTACTTTCTTGTTATTAACTGGAAGCTACATTTTATTATTTTCATAGGCATGGCTTTAATCCCTCTGTCCATTTTTTTTGAGAGTTGATTTAAAAATTAAATAATATAAGCCATAAATACACTTTACCTTAATATGTACATTGCACTATGCTGAAATCAAATAAAATGGTTGAGAGCAATGATGTCTCCCCTCCTCCCTGCAAGGATACCTGGAGAAAAGACCAGGACACAAGAACATTCGCCAGTGTTCACACAAATATTAAATGTTAGGGCTGGGTGCCATGGCTCCTGCCTGTACTTCCAGCACTTTGGAAGGCCAAGGCGGGCGGATTACTTGAGGTCAGGAGTTTGAGACTAGCCTGGCCAACATGGTAAAACCCCGTCTCCACTAAAAAATACAAAAGTTAGCTAGGCATGGTGGTGGGCATCTGTAGTCCCAGCTACCCGGGAGGCTGAGGTGACAGGATCGCTTGAACCCGGAAGGAGGGGGGTTGCAGTGAGCCCACTTCACGCCACTGCACTCCATCCTGGGCGACACAGTGAGATCCTGTCTCAAAAAATAAAATAAAATAAAATAAAAATAAGTGTTGGTAAACTTAATACGTTTGCTACTTCTTTACATTAAAATAATAATCCTGGCCGGGCGCGGTGGCTCACGCCTGTAATCCCAGCACTTTGGGAGGCTGAGGCGGGTGGATTACAAGGTCAGGAGATCGAGACCACCCTGGCTAACACGGTGAAACCCCGTCTCTACTAAAAATACAAAAAAACTAGCCAGGCATAGTGGCGGGCACCTGTAGTCCCAGCTACTTGGGAGGCTGAGGCAGGAGAACGGCGTGAACCCGAGAGGCAGAGCTTGCAGTGAGCCAAGATCGTGCCACTGTACTCCAGCCTGGGCGACAGAGTGAGACTCCGTCTCAAAAAATAAACAAATAAATAAAATAATGATAATAATAATAATCACAAGCCCCCTCCTCACAATGAAGTAGCTGGTATACCCCAGGAGGGGGTCCATGGTCTAGACCATTGGATGCCCTGGTTGAAAGGCAGATGCTGAGTCGGTCAGTCTGGGGGTGGCAGCTGGGATTCTGCATTTCTAGTGAGCTCCCAGGCGATGCTGGCACTGCCAGTTCAGACCACATCTGTTATCCACCACTGCAGAGAAGCAAACTGGACCTCTCGCTCACAGCCAGTTTGAACTCTGATGGTGAAGGAGTTCAAAAACAATGACCCTCCCCACACAAAAGTACCAGATATGTCCGAGAGTACAAAGCCAGGAGTGGCGAATTCAGCCATCTATGTCAGGCTCCCTTCCAGAGCTCACTGGGCTTAGAGGAAACCAGCAGCGGGAAGGGGTGAGAATATTCAGTGCCTCTGAAGCAAGAGACTTCCTAAGTCAGCATTGCTAAGCCAGCTATCTAGGGGAAGAAGGCAGGTAAGTCTGCAATGAGGAGCTCAAATTCAGGCCCCATCAGATGAAGTCAGAGCTTTCTGGTCTCTCAGCATCATCAAGAAAAGTAGACTGTGTACAGCCACTGAGAAAGATGGTCCCTAGTCCAACCTGTTACCCTCCATCTACGCTGGGCAAGATTTGTACCCCAGAAAAGTAAAGAGAATAACAGGGCAAAGCGGGCTCACAGAAAACAGACATAGCAGCCTGGAAACCAAATACAACAGATAACAAAAGCACAGAGACACAGGAACCAGGACGACAAACTAAGGAAGTTGAAATAAGCTAAGACTCCATACAGGATGGCATATATATACACACAATAAATGGCATGTTTAAGTTTATATGTTGTGTGAAAGAAGATAGTCTGTTTATTTGTTCCATTGTTAATGTGCTTTTGACGCCATCGTACTATAGTTTACTGGATCATTTCTATTGTATCTTAAAATTGTCAGGAAAAGTAAGTTATTGTCCCATGGGGAAAACACAATTGTACAAAAGTAAACTGTAATTCATGGAAGGAAATGCATCCCCATCAGCATAGAAACTGCCCATCTTTGGCTGTTGGAGAATTATGAAAAGCTAAAAACTAACTTGTTATATGTGTACAAATCACATTGCTAGAACAAAATTTCATTCTTTTCCAATCTAGCTTGTGACAGAGAAGTATTCACTCATTTGTTTTTTTTTTAAGCAAAGAGTCTTCCATCTTATGCATAGAAGTGATGTTACTGAAAAGTGTAGAAAATTAGACTTATAAAAAAATAATGTGAAGCATGTTTTCACATCTGTGGAGAGCTGAAGTACCTACGATTTCCCAATCTGTTTCTTCCACAATCGCTGTGAGGCTTTGCCATTTCATCAAAATGGCACTGGGGCCTTTTTTCCTTTGAAAAATACTCTTTTTTGGCCGGGCGCAGTGGCTCATGCCTGTAATCCCAGCACTTTGGGAAGCCGAGGCGGGCAGATCACTAGGTCAGGAGTTCAAGACCAGCCTGGCCAACATGGTAAAACCCCGTCTCTACTAAAAAATACAAAAATTAGCTGGGTGTGGTGGCTGGCGCCTGTAATCCCAGCTACTCAGGAGGCTGAGGCAGGAAAATCGCTTGAACCCGGGAGGTTGAGGCTGCAGTGAGCAGAGATTGCGCCACCGTGCTCCAGCCTGGGTGACAGAGTGAGACTCTGTCTCATAAAAAAAAAAAAAGAAAAGAAAAAAGAAAAATACTCTTTTTTAATTTAATGACTAAACAGAAATGTGAGGTGGTTATAATACTAAAAAAAAACAGTAACTCTGACATGTGTGCATCCATTTGTTTCCAGAGAATGGAAAGAAACTGGGAGGGAGAATTCTAAAGACTCCAGGTGGAAAATACTGTCATACTTACTGTAGGTACCACAGCAATGTGTGTGGAATGCATCTATTATGGAATTGTGCTCCCCAAAAATATATGTTGGAGTCCCCATCCCCACTACCTCAGAATGTGACCTTATTTGGAAACAAGATCTTGTCAGAGGTAATCAAATTAAAATGTAGTCATTAGGGTGGTCCTTAGTCCAATAAGAATGGTGTTCTTACAAAAGGAGGAAATTTGGACACAGAGACACACACAGAGGGAAGACGATAGGACAAGATACAGGGAAAGGAAAGCAGGTTGAAGCTGAGGAGAAAGACCTGGAATAGGTCCTTTCCTCACAGCCCTCAGAAGGAATTAAGACTGCTGACATCTTGATCTAGGACTTCTGGCCTCCAGATCTGTGACACAATACACATCTGCTGTTTAGGTTACTTAGTCTGTGGTACATTATTATGGCAGCTGTAGTAAACTAATACAGAAACCACGAATGACTGTATTTGAGTTGCAAGTCCTTTCCTAATTTGCTCATAAATTGCCTTCTCTGAAATCCCGTGTCCTCAAAGGGAAATCACGATTGCATTAAATGGGGGAAGCTCTCTTATAGTACCAGCTCTAAGAACACATAATTTTATTGACTATATACTATGCACTAGTACTAAGGGCTTGGCCTGCCTCACCTCCTTTATCACCTCCATTTTACCCAGGAGGAAGCAGACACAGGTGTACTTTGTCTATCATAGATGATAATTCTTGCTGAATCCAGGCATGCCCCTGTCCAGTATGTATGCACTAAACTAGAAATACACTTTCATGTTTACACCTTTTTTTTGTCTTTTTCCCCTTTTGTGGAGAACAGGGTCTCGCTATATTGCCCAGGCAGTTCTTAAACTCCTGGGCTCAAACTATTCCCCCAACTCCCACCTCTGCCTCCCTAAGTACAGGGATTACAGGTGTGAGCCACTGCGCCCGGCGCACCCTCACGTTTTTAAAGTCTTAAAATTCTCTTATTTCCGCTTCTCAAAAGGTCCAGTCCTTTTCCTTAAACGTGAATATACCACATAAATGAACACGAAATAGAAACAGGGACAAAAAAGTATTTTTCTGACGATGGCAAAAGGGAAAAAAAAAAAAGAAAGCTGTTTAGGTGGCATTTGAAAAATTAAAAAAGGAAGAAAACTCAGAGCAGCCCAAAAGACAGATGATACCTAAGAAGGCATAACCAGCAAGACATGTTGACTATTAGTATTACTTCAGCATCCTCCTTGCGCAGCTTGGCTTTGCTCTGGGACAATGCACCAGCCTGGGATGCTCAGAGATGCAGGCACGGAGGTTGTGCATCCTCACCGCACACTGCGCATGCGTGGCTGCCGGTTCAAGTCGCGGTCCAGGACCGCAGGGAGGCGGGCAAGCGAAACTGAGAAAAACCCACCCACGGTCCAGGGACTGGCGGCTCCGGCGAACCCACCCAGGGACCTCGTGACCAAGGCCATTTGTCTGCAACCTGATGGCTAGCAGTGATACCACCCTTAGTATCTTCAACCCCCTCTCCCCACTCTACAGCCCCCTGTACTGTCCCTCCTTCCTCATTCACACCCCCGATCCAAACTCAAGCAGTGAATTTGCCCCCAGACGAGGGCCTCGGCTCTGCGCGGCCGCTGGCTGAGTAGCTTGGCCCAATTCCAGGTGTGAAGTGAGGAGGAATTGATGCGGGTAAACGTATAGCGCCGGCCCGCGCCGCATCCCGGGTCTGCAGCTGCAGCTGCGGCGAAAGCCCAAGGTGCGCGTGCGCGGAGCGGCACTAGGCAGCCCAGGACGCGCGGGCTCGGAGCCGGGCGAGGGGCCGCGGGAGGCGCGTGCGCAGAGCGACCCCGGGCGTGCGAGAAGGCCCTGAGTGCGCGTGCGCGGGCGGGCGGGTGCGCGCGCACTTCCTCCTCCTCGCCCCCACCCAGACCCAGAAGGCGGCACCATGGCGGCGCCCCCGCTGGCGCCCCCGCCGCAGCCCGTCACCCACCTCATCTTTGACATGGACGGACTTCTTCTGGGTGGGTAGTGTGCGGCCGCCGCCTCCCGTGAGGGCGGTCTTGGGTAGGCGTGGGGACGGTCGGCGCGGGGTACGTCACGGCCGGGGGACCGCGGCGGAGCGGTGTTCGTGCAGGGACGCTCGGGCTCCCGCGCGCTCTGCCCCCGGCTGGCCCCGAAGTCGGGCGGCGGCCAGGAGCGCCCGCGGGCCCATGTCCGGGCTGGCGGGCGCGCGTGGCCGCGGCGTCTACGCGGCCCCAGCACCCGCTTCCGGTCGGCGGCCAGCGCGTGGGGCCGGAGCACGTGGGAGCAGTCCCCGGGGTCCACCGGGCGGGGGCGCGGCTCCGCGTCCTCTCCTCAGAGCGCGGCGCGGCGGGACCTCCGCGCTCTCTTTTCGGTTACCCATGCGTGCGACCTTGAGCGGTGCCCAGCCTCAGTTTCCCCGTCTTCAAACTAGCCTGGAGGATACTTGCCTGCCTGCTCCAAGGTTGCTGCTGTGGGCGCACCTTGATGGTAGCATGCTACATGGTAGCGGTTCTCTACCTGGCGGTTTTGCCGCCCTGAGGGCATCTGGCAATGGCGATGTCAGGAGACATTTTGGCTGTCACAGCTGGCGTGGAGTGATGGGGTCAGTGGCATCTAGTGGGGTCCAGACCAGTGATACTGTTAAACTTCCCGCAGTGCACAGGAGTGCCCTATGCAACCATAAGGAATTATCCCGCGCCGTCAACAGTGTAGAGGCACAGAAGGTCTGTCAAGTGGCCTGGCTGCCTAGGGTGACCAGCACCAGGGACATCACCTGTGGACTACTTGTAAATGTAGAAGCTGGGGCCCCACCCTACCCCTGCCCAATCAGAATCTGCATTTTAAGTGCGTGAACGTTTGAGAACAGCTGCTCTGTCAATTCGAGGCATTAAGAAACCCTTGGCAGTGTACTAAGTCAGTCAGTCATAGCACATGTGAACTTCATCAGCCAAGAGGAATTCAAGTAGAATTCAAAGAATAAAACCCTGTTTTTAACTCAAGACAGAACTATGCGGAGCTCTACCGAAAGCCTAGACACAGTTAACACTGTGACACATAATCACCAGGAGGCTTCATGTATCTATAAACATGTCTGCATACTCAGTGTAGACAGCTGACCTGCTTGGTTATGTATATCATTCCTTCATTTCAAAACCCTGCAAGTTAGGAGGAAGTATTTGCATGTCACTAATTTAAAAAAAAGAAAAAAACCCTGCAGCTCAGAGAGGTAAAGCTACTTGCCCAAGGTCACACAGCTAATAAGCCAAGCTGAGAAACGATTCTGGATTGATCCAGTTCTAAATATAAATGATGTTGAGCTCATCTTAAATTGTGAATGTGACCTTGTTTCTGCTCGTCATATTGCTGGGTAATTCCCTAGCAGTGTTTCCTTTTAAAAAGGCATACAGAAACCGTTCTCTTCGTTTTATGAACACAGAGGTATAAACTGATGAATTCCAAAGGAAAAAAAAATCCCCATAGAGGTCACTAATTGGAGCCAACGGTGTATGCAGCTACTAAATTTGAAATGACTCATTTTCAGAAAGCTTGTGGGATACATAGGTATAGTTTGTAGACATCAACTTTCCTACTCCGGTGGTCAAGAAGTTAAATTGTCAAATAAACTTCTTATCCTCTAATAAAGGTCCAGAGAACCTGTTCTGGGAGTCTCATGAATTTTAATACCAAACAAGATGTCTCATTAAAAGTAAATTTATTAAACTTCTAAATGAGCTTGATGCCTAATTCTGATTCTAGATTGGCACATAGCCATGCCCTGAAGTGATGAATGTGACTTAAATGGCATTACAAGCATTGACCTCACTTTGTTACCCAATCCTCTGATCTAGTCAGATAACCAAGAATTAGTGTTGTTTGGAAAAGTAAGCCCTACTTCTTTTTATTTCCCCCCTCATTTTCTGCCCATTTCTTCCTTTCCTGCCCTACCTCTTTGAGGTGGTAAGGCCTTGCAAAACTTTCTTGGAAATATACCTTTGCTTATCCCATTCTTTCACCAAATGTATAAATACAAAACACAGCTTTCCAAAATGTACCACTTTAATTTAATCTACCAGATTATGCCTGCTTTCATTCTTTAGCACCTCACTTCAGTGTATCTGTTGTTAGTATAACAATATATTATCAATTTAAAATGAGTCATTTTACAATAGGTCTGTTTTTCGGGAATTTTGAATGCATTTTGCTAGGAAGTTCTGTTTGTCTATGTAGCCCCAATACTTGCATACTTTGGGAAGTAAAATTGAAAACGAATAGTTTCATGGAGGATTGTTAACATTAGAGGAGAAGCTTGTTTAATCAGAGGAGAATGAAGAAGTAAATGGAGATTTTAGAGGAAATGTTGACCAGGAAGAAAGCCAGGACACTTTCCCATGCTTTTGACATGCACCATGCTGTTAGTTGTCCTTTAAAAAAAAAAAAAATACACTTCGGTTTCTGTTTTTCATGACCAAGGTAAGAGTCAGTTATGATTTAGGTAATATTAATAATTTTGGCTCTCAAATGCCATTCAGAGAAAGAGAGTAGGGGAGTGGGATTAGTTAAAAACTGGGATGATTTTGAAAGAAGAAGATGACAATTATTAAACTATCTCAGCAGCTGGACAGAGAAGATTATTCTGTTTGTAAATAACTGAAATTAGGAACACAAAAGATGGTCCCAATTTCTTTAAAAGAGAAGACAATTTGTTGTCCAGAGCAGTTCTGTCTCATAGAATTGAGCCAGGTAAAAATTTTGGGGAGCAACTTTTAATAAGTAAAAAGATACAGATGACATTGATTTGGATGATGTATGTTATGTAACCTAATGTATCAAAAATATTATTTAATACAAAATATAAGAAAATCATTGAAGTGTTTGACATTAATTTTGATACTAGGTCCTCAAAATCTGTGTGTATTTTATACATACAACACATCTTAGTTTGAACCAGCCTCATTTCAAGCACTCTGTAGCCTCATTTGGTGAGTGGCTACTGGCTTGGACAGCATGGGTCTAGGTCTTTGTGGAGCAACGCAAGATGTCTGTTGATAATGGCTATGCTGGGAGGGCCAGGCAGAGGGTGGGTGTTAAGAATATTCAGAATTAGGAGTTTTGGTGTATGTAAAATGTGGTATGTGTAAAATGTGTTTTCTTGGAGTCTAATACAGAATTATTTAAAATCCTTTTAAAATCAAAGGAAAATAAGCTTGTTTCCAAATTCTTAAATATCGTAAAATAATAAGGTAGATCTGTGAAGGGTAATAAGAACATTTGCAGTGTTGACCATAATATACTATGTCTTTATAAATCTAGATTGCAGGATTTTAATGAGTGACTTCTACTTCACCTTTATATGGTAAAATGAAGACCTCTTCTGTGCCTTCCTGCACTGCCATAGCTTCCTCCTTGCCAAATAATAGCACTTGAGACTGTAAGTGCCTGCCTCACTGTCTGGGGCCCAGGAGACCCTAAAAGGTCATGGAGGTAGGGTCTCTGTGGGGATCACCAAGCCCAGTACTGATGGGATTGTGGGCTGCCTGAGACAGTTGACAGTCATGTCCATTGTGTGGCCAAAATTCCACAGACATAGCGTGAGTGTGTTTTGCGCTGTCATTCTTTGTTAACTTCATGTAGGCTGTTTCTTTAGACACCGGAACATCCATATAGCTGATGACAAAAATAGATTTTTCTTACGTAATATTAGCGCATGCCCTAGGTGGATTGTCAGAAGAATCTGTGTATGTTGTCATTTGACCCCATGAAATACGTCTGAGGTTTAAAAGTGCAGCTGACGAGCTTTTCAGCCTCAGTCGGTTCTTACTACTTGATGTTATCAAGTCGTTCATTCCAAGTGGGGTTTCTAAGAGTTTTGGCACATTTCTGAGGAAGGTGGAGCAAAGTGAAGGATCATTCTGCATGCTTCCATAGGTGGTTATTGTTTAACCCCAGAACGTGCAGAGATCCTAGTTGGAATGAGATAGTAATCACAATTTCCCCTCCTTTCATCATTTGTAATGGGTCTTGCTCTGGATGTCAAAGCAACTCTGGTGGTAGGTTCACATTCTTTCTTTGCCCTGTCTTCCCTGGGGGCTGACAGTGTACCCTTGGGTTTTAACCTTGCTAGGTGAAATGTAGGTTCTCTTCCACGTTTGCAAAGGAGATGGCTGAGGGTGGAGGCCAGCGTGAGGGCTTGGGACAGAGATGAACCCTTGTCTCAGGGGCCATGATTGGCCTTTCACTACAGGGTAATCAATGAGTAATCTGTTGTTTCTGGAAACTGAAAAGGCTTCTGGAGTATAGAAAGCACAAGACACGTGTGTTCCTATTAAGGGTCCAAAGAGATTTAGAGTACGATGCTATATTGTATGTCAGAGAAACAGCATCAAATTATAGATTTAGCTCCCTTTGATTCTATTTTCTAATTGACCTGAACCATGGCCAACCTTAAGTTCTTATACTAAGTGGTTGGTTGTCCACTGCAGCTGTTTCTGTTTCTAGACTAATTGAGAAGGGGGTAAAACTTAAATTGCAAAATTCTGCAGATAAATAAGAGTTTTGTCCAGCTGGCAACACAAATATTCAGCAGATTCTAGGCACGCAGGTGTAAAATATCCTTTTCTTTTTTCTAGCTCTCTCTTTCAAATAAAAGCAATATGGTTTTATTTAGAATCTTTAAGTAAACTGGATACAGGCATATGTGAGAACTATTGTGGGTTCAGTTCCAGACCATCACAGTAAAGCAAACATAGCAATACAATTAGTCACATGAAGTTTTTGGTTTCCCAGTACACATAAGGTTAGGTTTATACTATACTGTATTCTATTAAGTGTGCAATAAATAGCCTTATGCCTAAAAAATGTACATAACCTTAAATACATTTTATTGCTTAAAAAAGTGCTAGGGATCATGTCATCCTTCAGTGAGTTGTAATTCTTTTGCTGGTGGAAGGCATTGTCTTGATATTGACCGTTGACCAGAGTAGTGGTTGCTGAAGGTTGGGGTGGCTGTGGCAATTTTAAAAAATAAAACAGCAATGAAGTTTGCCACATCAGTTGATTCTTCCTTTTACAAAAAGGTTCTCTTTTGGCGAGGCATGGTGGCTCATGCCTATAATCCCAGCACTTTGAGAAGCAGAGGCAGGCAGATCACTTGAGGTCAGGAGTTGGAGACCAGTCTGGCCAACATGGCAAAACCCCATCTCTACCAAAAATACACACACAAAAATTAGCCAGGCATGATGGTGCACACGTGTAGTCCCAGCTACTCAGGAGGCTGAGGCCCGAGAATCACTTGAACCCGGGAGGCTGAGGTTGCAGTGAGCCGAGATCCCACCACTGCACTCCAGCCTGGGCGACAGAGTAAGACTCTGTCTCGGAAAAAAAAAAAAAAAATTGGAGTCCTCTCAAACTCTGCTGCTGCTGCTTTATCAACTAAGTTTATGTTAATGTAGTGAATCCTTTGTTGTCACTTCAACAATGTTCAACAACATCTTCGCCAGAAATAGATTTTTATCTCCAGAAACCACTTTCTTTTCGCATCCTTAAGAAGCAGTGTCTATTCAGTTCAGGTTTCATCCTGAAATTGCAGCAACTCAGTCAAATCTTCAGGCTTCACTTCTAATTCTAGTTCTCTTGGTATTTCCATCACATTCTGCAGTTACTTCCTCTGCTGAAGTCTTGAACCCCTCAAAGTCATCCATGAGGATTGGAATCAACTCCTTACAAACTCCTGTTAACATTGATATTTTCATCTTTTCCCATGGATCATGAATGTTGTGAATGGCATCTGGAATGCTAAATCCTTTCCCGAAGGTTTTCCGTTTACTTTGCCTAGATGCATCAGAGGAATCACTATCTATGGCATCTATAACCTTAAGAAATGCATATCTTAAATAATAAGACTTGAAAGTTGAAGTTACTCCTCAATCCATGGGCTGCAGAATAGACGTCGTGTTAGCAGGCCTGAAAATAACACGAATCTCCTTGTACGTCTCCATCAGAGCTCTTGGGTGACCAGGTACATTGTCAGTGGGCAGAAATATTTTGAAAGAAATCTTTGTTTTTGAGCAGTAATTCTTAATAGTGGGCTTAAAATATTCGGTAAACCATGCTGTAAACAGATGTGCTGTCATCCAAGCTTTGCTGTTCCATTTACAAAGCCCAGGAAGAGAAGATTCAGCATCATTCTTAAGAGCATTAGGATTTTCAGAATTGTAAATCAGCATTGGCTTCAACTTAAAGTCACCATCTGCAGTAGCCGCTAACACAAAAGTCTGCCTGTCATTTAAAGCTTTCAAGCCAGGCACTGACTTCTCCTCTCTAGCTATGAAAGTCATGGGTGGCATTTTCTTCCAATAGAAGGCTGTTTTGTCTACATTGAAAATCTGTTTAGTGTAGCCACTTTCATCGGTGACCTTAGCTAGCTCTCCTGGATAACTTGCTGCGGCCTCTCCATCAGCACTTGCTGCTTCAAGGAGCTGTTCAAGGACAGAGCAAGGAGCAATTCTTTCCTTAAACCTCATGAACTTCTGCTAGATTCAGACTTTTCTTCTGCAGCTTTCTCACATGCCTCAGTCCTCACAGAAGTGCAGAGAGTTAGAGCCTTGCACTAGATTAGGCTTTGGCTTAAGGGAATGTTGTGCTGGTTTGGTCTTCTACCCAGATCATTAAAACTTCCTCTGTGTCAGCAATAAGGCTGTTTAACTCTCATCATTCACATGTTCACTGGGGTAGCACGTTTAATTTCCTTCAAGAACTTTTCCTTTGCATTCACAACTTGGCTAATTGGGTGCAAGAGGCCCAGCTTTCAGTCTGTCGGCTTCTGACGTGTCTTCCTCACTAAGCTTAACCATTTCTAACTTTTAATTTAAAGTGAGAGATGTGTGACTCTTCTTTTCACTTGAACTCTTAGAGGCCATTGTAGGGTTATTAATTGGCCTGATTTCAGTATTAGTGTGATTCAGGGACTAGGGAGGCCTGGAGGAGAGGAAGAGAGATGGGGGTCTATGGAGCAATCAGAACACACACAACATTTATCCATTAAGTTCTCTGACTTACATGGGTGTGGTTCATGGTGCCCTAAAACAATGACAATGGTAACATCAAAGATCACTCATCACAGATTGACGTAACAGATGTAATAATGAAACGATTTGACTTATTGCAAGAATTACCAAAACGTGACACAGACACGTCACGTGAGACATGCTATTAGCAAATTGGTGCTGATAGACTTTCTCGACGCAGGGTTGCCAAAAACCTTGAATTTGTAAAAACTACAATCTATGAAGCACAATAAAATAAGATATGCCTATATAATATGGGACAGCAGTGCATCGTTTTGTTTTGTTTTTTGTTTTTTGAGCCAGAATCTATTTTTCTCCTTGAAAAGCTATATGTTAGAGATTATTTGGTCCTTTTTATCTTTGTGATTATTCACTCTTTACTCTGATTCTATTTCTTTTTTTTTAAACTGCTATAATTTATATACTATTTTCTGTCATTTTTCAGGAGTAGATGGAGACTTAAAGCAATGTAAAGGAGCAAGGTAAATGATACCTCCTAAGAAATGTCCCCTGAAAGCACTCCTTATATAGATGCTCAGGCGACTGGTCAGACCTTCCGATGAGATGTTTGAAAAGTGATTGATAGGCAGTCTGTAAGTACAAAGCACAATAGTGTTATTCTGGAATACATTACGCTTGAAAAGAATGTGCCTACCATCGGCTGTAACGGAATTTCAGTGATTAATGCAGCATTTAATATATTAAGAGCTTCCTTTAATAGTGTTAAAATGGTGGAAGGGGGCAACCTTGATTTTGTGATGCAGATATTTGCAGTTTAAAATTGCCTCGTTGGTGCCTAAAGAGCATTTTTTTGAAGACATAGTAATCCTAACAGATGCATTTCTACTGTGTAAGAGCACAAAAAGGAAGACTTTTCCCCATGGCTTTTCATAGCTGGGCCATCCATGTGGCTTCTCTTCACATCCCTTTTCAGCAATGTCTGGCAGATAGATCACCACCTTCCCTGATCCTCCTTTATCCCCTATCTCCCTCGTGTCCTTTGCTGTGATGCCAACAGTGAGTAGCAGCCAAGGACCCTGGTGCAGCTGGCCACATGGCAAGGTGCCTGCGTATGAGAGGAGGATGGTCACCTCTTCACAGCCATGCCTGGCAGGCAGTTTCATGGCATTGTTTGTGGCGCTTGGCGGGGCCCTTGACTCTTCTCTCTGAGCTCTGGGAGCTGGGCCGAATGATGTGCCCTTTTGTGATCGATGATGCCTTATTTAAAAAACAGTGCAGATGACATAGCTGTTCAAGGACAGAGCAAGGAGCAAACCAGAGTTTGCTGTTTGACTCCCAATAGACTGTTCCATATGTCTGTGAAGTAAGAGCAAAGGGTCATAGTTGGCACATCGAAGCTTATCTGAAGCCTTCAGACAAAAGCCAAAATAAGCACCAACCCTGTCTCCCACTTGTGTGAGCTGCCATGCATGTGGAAGAGAAGCACTTGGTCCTTGAGCATTGTGCACCTGTCTGCTCTCTAGCCCAGTGCTGTGTATCCAGCAAACCTTTCTACCAGGATGGAAATGTTCTGTAACTATACTGCATCCGATGGGAGCCACAGCTGGAAACTGGGCTCATGAGATGTGACTCATGCAACTGAGGACCTGAATTTCTCTTGTTATTTAAGTAGCCCCCAATGACTAATTGCCAAAACGTAACATAGAGACACAAAATATAGAGTGGACAGCACAACTCTAGAGGAATGCATTCACTCATCCTTAATCTATTTAGAAAATACTCTGCTGGGTGTTACAAAGGCTTCAAAATTAGTCTCTTCCTTTAAGGATCTTAGAGTCCTGCTGGAATCTAAAACATGATTGGTAAAATCTGTGAATAATTGCTAATGATATACACAATAAGAATATGTTAGCGACAGAGCAGGATTTTGAACTGAAATCACATTTGGGGTAGCATACCATCAAGGATAGATAGGAGCCAAGAAGAAAAATGGATATTCCAGACCAGGAGAAATGGCCGAGCCATAGGCATCTTTACTAAAGCATAGAAGAGAGTCGTTTTTTGTTGTTGTTGTTGTTTTTATCAAGCAAAGACTGTATTAAAAAAGGAAAAAGATCTTGCTAATGATTACATTGAAGTGTGGAGGTGAGAAGAGATTTGAAAACATAATAATCCTAACACATGCATTTCTCCTGTGTAAGAACACAAGAAGGAAGACTTTGTTTTCCCCTTGGGTTTGCATAGCTGGAGCACCTGTGTAGCTCCTCTTCCCATCTCTTTTGAGCAATGTCTGGCAGGTAGAGATTAGAAATCTCTAATGTTTCATTGAGAAATATGAGACTGGGGCTGGGGACAGTGGTTCACGCCTGTCATCCCAGCAATTTGGGAGGCCGAGGCAAGTGGATTGCTTGAGGCCAAGAGTTCGAGACCACCCCACCCAACATGGCGAAACCCCGTCTCTACTAAAAATACAAAAATTAGTCTGGCATGGTGACGCGTGCCTGTAATCCCAGCTACTCAGGAGGCTGAGACACGAGAATCACTTGAGCCTGGGAGGTGGAGGTTCTAGTGAGCTGAGATCGCGCCACTGCACTCCAGCCTGGGCAGTAGAGCTAGATTCTGTCTCAAAAAAAAAAAAAATACTAGATTAATCTCTGTCAGGCTAAGATTAGTATTTCTTAAACTGGGTGCCCATTGGTAATATCCCTTTAGCCTATTTTAAAGTGAAAATCTCACCCCATCCTGCAAGCACACATCCTGGGCTTTCCCCCCATGACTTTCAGAAGAGTCTAGGATGGTTATCGAGACACCAGCCCACATTCTGGATTGGTCTGATTGTTTCCACATGAAACCACCTTACTTGTTCCTCTGTCCCGTGTATTTCCTCTAATCTAGAAATTATGCCTAGTGCTTCATTTGGACACAGGTCAGCTGCCTCTGGCAAGAATAGTGCTGCGCCCCTTCCTCACCTTTTTGGGGAGATGTTTGTATTCGGTCTGTATAGGTTCAGTACCTTCATGCTAGCCCCAGCCCTGCAGAGGAGAGTTGTCCTCAGGAAAGCTGGTGAACTGACTCCTCTCCCATGGTGGTACATGGAACTTTTTGGTGAGAAGTTCAGAGCCTGAGAGACAAGTTAGAAGTACTGGCTATAATGCCTGTGTGTGTGGACGGCCGGAACCCTTAGGCAGGAAGAGGAGGCTGCTGGGGACAGAGGTGTGCCATGCTGTGCGCCCTTCGGAGAGAGGGTACTCACAGGAACCTAAATAGGTTTCATGTGCATGGGTTCCTCTGTTCCATGCAGTGGGATACAGGAAAGAAAGAGCAGCCATGCAGCTGTTTTCTCCCTGTGTCGGAGCACATGCCACAATCTCTTTGGTGTTTGCTCATGAGATTGAAGGACACTCATGGCTTTGTCACAAGATGCCTGAGAAAGCACAGAGGTTTTTTGTTTGTTTGTTTGTTTTTGAGACAGAGTCTCGCACTGTCGCCCAGGCTGGAGTGCAGTGGCGTGATCTCGGCTCACTGCAAGCTCCGCCTCCCGGGTTCACGCCATTCTCCTGCCTCAGCCTCCCGAGTAGCTGGGACTACAGGTGCCCGCCACTATGCCTGGCTAGTTTTTTTGTATTTTTTTTTTTTTTAGTAGAGACAGGGTTTCACCATGTTAGCCAGGATGGTCTCGATCTCCTGAGCTCATGATCCGCCTGCCTCGGCCTCCCAAAGTGCTGGGATTACAAGTGAGCCACCACACCCGGCCTTAGTTTTTTTTTTTTTTTTTGAGACGGAGTCTCGCTCTTGTCACCCAGGCTGGAGTGTAATGGCACGATCTTGGCTCACTGCAATCTCCACCTCCCAGGTTCAAGCGATTCTCCTGCCCTAGCCTCACTAGTAGCTGGGATTACAGGTGCCTGCCACCATACCCAGCTAATTTTTTTGTATTTTTAGTAGAGATGGGGTTTCACCATGTTGGTCAGGCAAGTCTTGAACTCCTGACCTCAGCACACAGTTATTAAAAGCAAATGCAGTTGCCTACGCTTTGTCTGCTTTTGAAAAGTAAACTTAATGTTTCAGACTGAGGCATATTTTGTCATTGGGGTCCTATGTTCTGCACAGTTTGTAAATCTACTTCACACAAAGTGATACAGTGATACTCAGGAGGGCTTAAAAAAGATTAAATCCTTCATTTGGAAACATCATTCCCAATGAAAGGAACACAGGCCCTAAGGAGATGTGGCTGATTCTAGGGACCGGGGCCAGTAAAATACAACATGAGCACAGAGCACTTTCTCATGCCAGGATGCAGTGGGGGGGGGTCCCACTGGCACAATATGAACCATTTGTAATCAAAAGAATAATGACCATAAGAGAGCATAATACTCTCTCTATATATTTTTTAAGTCTCTGTGTTATGATTCTCAAAAGAGAAAAAGGGTGGCTGGGGGTGAGCTCTTTTACAGAAGAATGCCAGTTAATAAATATGGACAGAATGGGAGAATTAGCCAGGTCACCATTTTGGGATCCCAACTGTAAGTGATTCCCACAAGCATTGTCAGCGGAAGCCAAAACCATAGAGTAATCATGCAGGAGACGAAGGTGCCCGCAGTGCCATGCCACAAGTCACTGAATGATAACAGAGGCAAACAGGGGCCTTCAGAGCGGGCAGCTCTGGGGGCCACAATTGACCCGGTAGCCCAACTGATGTAGCTTTGCCATCCAGAAAGCAGCATGTCACGTCACATGTGCTTTCTGAAGTGACCTCAGAAATGGTTAACCTGAATCCATCTGGACCTCTCGGAGTTTCAGAGGGGTAGAGGAACACGGGAGGGGGCGTCATGTGGAAACAGCCAGACAAATCCCGAATGTAGGATGTTCCACCAGGTACCTGGACTGGGTCCTTGAAAATGTTGACGATCATGGGGAAAAAATAGGGGCTGGCTTTTCCACTTTTAAAGAGGCTAAAGGGACATAGTCAAATTCAGTGGACCTTAGATTGGGGAAAAAAACCTATAAAAGACATTTTTGTGACAACTGGAGAGCTGTGATGTGTGCTATTTAGAGGGTACTATGAAATATTGCTGATTTGCCTGGTTTTGGCAGTGGTATTATGGCTGTGTAGGAGAGTATCATTCTTAGGAGAAACGTGCAGAGAGCTAGAGGAATGAAGAGTTAGGACATCTGTATGTTTTCAGGTGTGTTGCATGCAGGTATAGGGTATGTAGATGTTTCCTATCCTACTATTGACTCTTCTGTATACTTGAAAAGTTAAAATAGGAAAGGGAAGACTAAGTCTTAAGCATGAACCACTAAAAACAACCCCAAAGGCAGTATTAAGTAGTAGTCAGTTAATTCTGTTTAAGAGACAAGAATGTAAAGCATACATCTTTAGAAAACTGATGTTAGAAATATGGAAGAAACAGTTTCAGAACCTTCAGCTCTCTCGAACATTACGGTGGCAATGCATTCATTGCAATGTGTATTATAGCAGAAAACATTCTGAAGGAAGAGTCCCATTTCCTAGTGCTCATTTTTCAGTTCCTTGTCTCTCTCTCTCACAGTGCAGGAGATTTGTAGACAAATGTCTACAGGATTTAGACAGATGTCAAGAAAATTGTCTTTTGTTGATGTCTTAATTGGAAGCCGATATTTTGTCAGGGCATGATGTTTATAAAAGGAATAAAAGCTTTCTAAAATTCTTCAAAGAGTAGCCACTGGTACCTGTGTGTCACGTCATATGCTGATAAGACATGACAGAAAATGCCCCTAAGTAGC
Source organism: Nomascus leucogenys (assembly GCF_006542625.1). Lineage (NCBI taxonomy): Eukaryota > Metazoa > Chordata > Mammalia > Primates > Hylobatidae > Nomascus > Nomascus leucogenys. The sequence goes on along the minus strand of NC_044406.1, from coordinate 5,591,280 downwards.
CTTATAGCTGATCCCGAGGAGCTACTATGACTGGGCTCTCACTGCACCTCTCAGCTGGCTTCTGCCTACTGGGTCTGTGTCATCCCTTTTTACTCTGAGGCTACCAAGGTCTTAGGAAACTGGAGGTTGGAGCTTGAACTGAGTGATGGGATGAAAAGACTTCCTGAAGTGCTGCCCGCATCTCATGTATGTTCTCTTGGACCCAGTTGTATCCCTGCCACTCCCTGGAGGTTACCTGTTCATACGCAGACTTCTCTTTCCCTTATTTTCCTCAATTGCAGTAGCTTGGAAACCTTTTAACTCTTGCTTTTTAAAAGGAAAATTATTTGGTTATCGTAGAAACATTTTGTGCAGCAAAGTGTTACACGTATTTCTGTTCTGGCCTCAAATAGTCATGGATTTCATTAAATACTAAACATTTTGCTGATTTTAATACAGTGCTTTAGTGTATTCTTATTTTCTTTCTGCATCTCTTATTTGCCTCGTTTATCTTAACGTAAAGCATTTCTTTTGGTTAAGTAGATCCTTATATCTGCTTTTTCTTTTTGTATGACTCCTATTTAGGTTGGTGCTAAAGTAATGATGGTTTTTGCCATTACGATACCTGTAGACATAAAGGTCTAGCTTACTTTTTGCCATTTGCTACCCTGTGTTTAGTACTGGGTACTAAACATTTTGCTGACTCATCAGCTTTTGATATGGTATGCTTACATGACAAGCTCTTTAAAGTAAAATCGTAATCAGATTTGAGATTTAGAATTGAGGCGACTTGTCCTGTCTACAGTGAAACTGAGGCAGGGACAACCTGGGGAGCTATGAATAGTAGGAAAATCCCAGTGAAAATCCAGCACTTCTGACTTCTACTCCTGGGCGCTTCATCACTTAGAGTTACCAGCAGTCTTGGTACCATTTGTTCATAGTTTTGCCAGCCGTCACAGGTACAGGTACAATTGTAGATACTAAAACTCTCACCAGCTGACATCTAGTGATTTAATTTTATCTCACTGATGATTGAGAGGCTCTACTGATAGCCCAAAACCACTTTAGCTTAGGTGAAACATTAGCTGCGTTGGTAACTGAAGCCTGGCCCATCTCATTGACAACTTACTTGCTGTACTGATTTGATAAAATTACCCATCCTCTGTGTCCCCGAGTATGGTTTGCAGCATATTACAGGCAATGTGTGACATCTTCCAGGATATTGCATGCCTACCAAAATATAATCAGATTAAAGAACATGTTCAGTTCATATCTGACCCACGGCCCCATTGCACTGTTTAACATGATTTTGCAACAGAGATGTAACCATCTGCACATGTTATGCATCCCCTTATACCATTAGGGTTTATGCTGAGATCAAGTAAAATCAAATCCTCTCATAGGGAGGGGACGGGACTTCTGTGAAGTAGCCTGAAGAAATTAACATCTTTATACGATCACATCTATAATACAGAATAATAAATGCCATGTACCTGTTGCTGTGTTTATTGCTTTTGCTGGCTGGGACTAGTGAGTGTCCCGATTTTAAGGAAATGTTTTGAAACTGGCTTGTCTGTCTTTCTGCTTCCCTTCTCAGCCAACTGTCTTGCTAAAGTGGGCTGTGTTTGCCGAACTCACTCCCCCATTTTCCTTCCCTCGCTATGAGCTGGCTTTTTGGCCCTACCACTCACAGAAATTGTTCTGACAGAGGTAGCAGTGACGTCCATGCTGCGAGGTGCAGAGGGCACCCTTTTCTTAAATTGCCAGAACTCCCGGCTTCCTTTGCCGCTTCTGCACCCTCCTTGGAAATCTTTCTCTTTGGCTTCACGGATAGTTCCTCTTCTGGCTTCCCCATAGCTTTCTTTTCCTCCTGGTGCCTGTTTGGCGTCCCTGTGGCTTTGTTATGGGCCCTCACCTCTTGTGGAAACCTCTTCTGAGCTCATGGCTTCGGCACATGCTTCTGCTCTGATGACCCCTTGACCTCCCTGGCCGGGCCTCACCTCTTTTGAGTTTCTGTCTACATTTCCCAGTGGCCACAGGCTCTTCCTACCCACGTGGCCAAGAGGCAGCTCTGAAGCATTGTATTTTAAATGGGGCTTCTAGTTCTCTGCCAGATCTGCTTTTTTCCTGCATTCCACACCAGGCAGCAAACCCCTGAAAGCCCCACAGCAGATGCTGGGAGTTATCTTCCAGTCTTCAATTCCTTGCCATCCCCACCCACACCTTTCAAGCACCTCCTGATTTATAAATATTTCAAAGCCACTTCTGTGTCATTCCAGCTGACATTTCCTGCTTCAGGCTTTCAGGCTTTTTTCTGATCTAATAGCAATATTTACTGAGAACCTTTACCCTGTGCAGTTCTGTTGGTTACCTGCAGTGAGATCAGTGGTGGCTGTGGGGTTTTGGTGCTCATGAGGGTGAAATCGCAGAGTTCTGGGGCCCAGGTGTATTTGGATGAGGTGGCTTTGGTGAGAGCGTAGCCTTCACCAGGATGTTTTTGGAGGTTTTTCTCCTAGTGTATTTTCCTAGATTCCTTTGTCAAAGGAATTTGGTCATAAACTGGCCCTTAAGTACTTTCTAAGAGAATCCTTGTTCATGTGGATCAAAATGACCTTAGACTTTGTGTGTGTTGTCAGTGCTGCCCTCTCCTGGGCGTTGCTTCTGCATTCTTAATGCAAATATTTGAGTTATTCCTGGGTGTGGCTCCATGACTTGTTCCTTTCTGGAAGCTGTAGCCTTATCTCAGCCCTCATCTTGTTAAACCAGTTGTGCTGACCTTGCTCCTCTGACAACAGCCTTATAAAAGCCTGTAAAGTTGCCCACTTCAAGTCATTGAGCAATACAGGTAGCCAAGCAGTAGAGGTGGTTACAATAAATTCCCAGTATTTAGGTGGCTCCATTCAGATAGCCGAAGGCAGGTGGCACTTTCTGTTGTGGAGAATTTGAGGAGAGAGCTTTAAGTTCAAAAGGAATTTAAGAAAAGCCTAAGGTAGATCTATGAGGGCTCTGGAGGAGAGGTTGAGATGTTCAGGGTGTTCCTTTGATTCATGAACCCGACTGACTTTTCTTTTTTTTTTTTTTTTTTTTTTTTTTTTTTTTTTTTTTTTTTTATTTTTTATTATTTTTTTTTATTATACTTTAGGGTTTTAGGGTACATGTGCACAATGTGCAGGTTTGTTACATATGTATCCATGTGCCATGTTGATTTCCTGCACCCATTAACTCGTCATTTAGCATTAGGTGTATCTCCTAATGCGGTCCCTCCCCCCTCCCCCCACCCCACAACAGTCCCCGGAGTGTGATGTTCCCCTTCCTGTGTCCATGAGTTCTCATTGTTCAATTCCCACCTATGAGTGAGAACATGCGGTGTTTGGTTTTTTGTCCTTGCGATAGTTTACTGAGAATGATGTTTTCCAGTTTCATCCATGTCCCTACAAAGGACACGAACTCATCATTTTTTATGGCTGCATAGTATTCCATGGTGTATATGTGCCACATTTTCTTAATCCAGTCTATCGTTGATGGACATTTGGGTTGGTTCCAACTCTTTGCTATTGTGAATAGTGCCGCAATAAACATACGTGTGCATGTGTCTTTATAGCAGCATGATTTATAGTCCTTTGGGTATATACCCAGTAATGGGATGGCTGGGTCAAATGGTATTTCTAGTTCAAGATCCCTGAGGAATCGCCACACTGACTTCCACAATGGTTGAACTAGTTTACAGTCCCACCAACAGTGTAAAAGTGTTCCTATTTCTCCACATCCTCTCCAGCACCTGTTGTTTCCTGATTTTTGAATGATGGCCATTCTAACTGGTGTGAGATGGTATCTCACTGTGGTTTTGATTTGCATTTCTCTGATGGCCAGTGATGATGAGCATTTCTTCATGTGTTTTCTGGCTGCATAAATGTCTTCTTTTGAGAAGTGTCTGTTCATGTCCTCTGCCCACTTTTTGATGGGGTTGTTTGTTTTTTTCTTGTAAATTTGTTTGAGTTCATTATAGATTCTGGATATTAGCCCTTTGTCAGATGAGTAGGTTGCAAAAATTTTCTCCCATTCTGTAGGTTGCCTGTTCATTCTGATGATAGTTTCTTTTGCTGTGCAGAAGCTCTTTAGTTTAATGAGATCCCATTTGTTGATTTTGGCTTTTGTTGCCATTGCTTTTGGTGTTTTAGACATGAAGTCCTTGCCCACGCCTATGTCCTGAATGGTATTGCCTAGGTTTTCTTGTAGGATTTTAATGGTTTTAGGTCTAACATATAAGTCTTTAATCCATCTTGAATTAATTTTTGTATAAGGTGTAAGGAAGGGATCCAGTTGCAGCTTTCTACATATGGCTAGCCAGTTTTCCCAGCACCATTTATTAAATAGGGAATCCTTTCCCCATTTCTTGTTTTTGTCAGGTTTGTCAAAGATCAGATAGTTGTAGCTATGCGGCATCATTTCTGAGGGCTCTGTTCTGTTCCATTGATCTATGTCTCTGTTGTGGTACCAGTACCATGCTGTTTTGGTTACTGTAGCCTTGTAGTATAGTTTGAAGTCAGGTAGCGTGATGCCTCCAGCTTTGTTCTTTTGGCTTAGGATTGACTTGGCGATGCAGGCTCTTTTTTGGTTCCATATGAACTTTAAAGTAGTTTTTTCCAATTCTGTGAAGAAAGTCATTGGTAGCTTGATGGGGATGGCATTGAATCTATAAATTACCTTGGGCAGTATGGCCATTTTCACGATATTGATTCTTCCAACCCATGAGCATGGAATGTTCTTCCATTTGTTTGTATCCTCTTTTATTTCATTGAGCAGTGGTTTGTAGTTCTCCTTGAAGAGGTCCTTCACATCCCTTGTAAGTTGGATTCCTAGGTATTTTATTCTCTTTGAAGCAATTGTGAATGGGAGTTCACTCATGATTTGGCTCTCTGTTTGTCTGTTATTGGTGTACAAGAATGCTTGTGATTTTTGTACATTGATTTTGTATCCTGAGACTTTGCTGAAGTTGCTAATCAGCTTAAGGAGATTTTGGGCTGAGACAATGGGGTTTTCTAGATATACAATCATGTCATCTGCAAACAGGGACAATTTGACTTCCTCTTTTCCTAATTGAATACCTTTTATTTCCTTCTCCTGCCTGATTGCTCTGGCCAGAACTTCCAGCACTATGTTGAACAGGAGCGGTGAGAGAGGGCATCCCTGTCTTGTGCCAGTTTTCAAAGGGAATGCTTCCAGTTTTTGCCCATTCAGTATGATATTGGCTGTGGGTTTGTCGTAGATAGCTCTTATTATTTTGAGATACGTCCCATCAATACCTAATTTATTGAGAGTTTTTAGCATGAAGGGTTGTTGAATTTTGTCAAAGGCCTTTTCTGCATCTATTGAGATAATCATGTGGTTTTTGTCTTTGGTTCTGTTTATATGTTGGATTACATTTATTGATTTGCGTATGTTGAACCAGCCTTGCATCCCAGGGATGAAGCCCACTTGATCATGGTGGATAAGCTTTTTGATGTGCTGCTGGATTCGGTTTGCCAGTATTTTATTGAGGATTTTTGCATCAATGTTCATCAAGGATATTGGTCTGAAATTCTCTTTTTTGGTTATGTCTCTGCCAGGTTTTGGTATCAGGACCCGACTGACTTTTCACAGCAGGTCCACCAATTGCCAGATACTGAGACAACTGAGTCAAATGAATACAACAGCATCACTGTTCTTCAGGGGACTGCAGGCAGGGGTGCTGTAATTTGTATAGGGGGGAGGTGGACATGATCTGTTCTACATGATCATCATTCATCTGCTACAGACAACTCGATTTTCTTGGGAGCCAGGAAAAGGAAGTTGGCCAGTCGGATGTGCCTCACGGCAGAGCAAATGCATCCCAAATGAGCCACGGGTAGGGCTGGGGAGTCACTGAGGTGGAGGAGGAAGGGCTGAGGGTATTTCAGGCCAAGAGGACTCGGTGAGAGGTGGAGCACAGGTAAAAAGGCCTGCCAGGGGCAGATGGCGGTGAGCCTTGTGCCAGGCTAAGGAATTCACATTTTATCTCGTAGCCATCATACAGCCTGGCGAGCACACGATGTCTAGAAGGGTGCTTCTGATGATGTGGACTGTTGGCACTTAGACACTGGAGACTGGTAGAAGGCTGTTGCCATTGTCCAGATGAACGATAGAAGGACTGCATGAGTTTCCCACAAACTGCGGGGCCTAAAACAACAGGAGATTGCTTTATCTCAGCTCTGGAGACAAGAAGTTGGAAGTCAGGATATCAGCAGGGCTGCGTTTTTCCTCGGCTTGTAGCTGCATCACTCCGGTCTCAGCTTCTCTCCACGTGGCCTTCTCTTCTCTCTCCTTTGGTCTCTTATAAATAAGGACCCCTGCCATTGGATGGGCCCACCGGGATAATACAGAGTGCCACATCTCCAGATCCTTGACTTAATCACATCTGGAAAGGTCTTTTTTCCAAATAAGGTCTGATTCTCGGGCCCTAGGGATTAGGACGTGAACATATATTTTTGGGAGCCACGCTTCAACTGACTACAAGGACCTGTAGGGTTGGAATGAAAGGAAGAAAAGTGGCTGATTCAGAGGCTGTTCAGCTGACAGCTGGGCATAGAGGGATGGGAGGGAGAAGGCAGGTGAATAGCAGTGACTTGTCCTGAAGTCGAAATTAGAGGAAGCCGTGAGGCCTGAAAATAGGGATGAGTTCCATTTTAGGCATTTGGACATGTTGAGTTTCAGGAAACTGAAAGACTGGGCACCTCTTAGGTTGACAGCATTGATGGAAACAACTGTGATTTCCCGTTTAAGACAAACAAAACTCTTGGTGCTGTTAACCCATGAAGAAAACTGACATAGGTGGCCATTGACCTACACTCATCTTTGAACAGCTACGGCACCTAGAAGCCATTTTATTTTTTACTTTTATTATTATTATTTTTTGAGACAGAGTCTCGTTCCGTTGCCCAGGCTAGAATGCAATGGCACAATCTCAGCTCATTGCAACCTCTGCCTCCCAGGCTCAAGTGATCCTCCTGCCTCAGCCTCCCAAGTAGCTGGGACTACTGGTGTGCACCACTGCACCTGGCTAATTGCTGTATTTTTAGTAGAGATGGGGTTTTACCATGTTGCTCAGGCTGGTCTCGAGCCGTGCACCCAGCTAATTTTTGTATTTTTAGTTGAGACGGGGTTTTGCCATGTTGCCCAAGCTGGTCTCAAACTCCTGGACTCAAGTGATCCGCCTGCCTCGGCCTCCTAAAGTGCTGGGATTACAGGTATGGGCCACTGTGCCTGGCCCCTGGAAGCCATTTTAAACTTATTTCTAAGTCCCCTTCCTCAGAGAGGATACATGTACACACACAGTTGGATAATTAGCCTAGGAAGGATCTGGAAATTTAGCTGTATGCCCACCATGTTTTGTCCTCCTCCTCCTCCTCCTCCTCCTCCTTTTATGTGTGTGTGTGTGTGTGTGTGTGTGTGTGTGTGTGTGTGTACGTGTAGTATGTGCAACTCTGATACAAAGGGAGCAGCTCTGGATCCCTAGTCATTCTCCAGTCAGCCTCCGAATTCCCCCTAACCCTGCATCAAAACCTGAATCCCCCCAACCCTGTGTCAAAGCCTGCTGCCACTTCAGGCTTAATCTTTGTTGACACGTAAGGGTGCCGAACTCACAACTTTGAAGTCCTTTTATTCTACTCCCTTCTTCTTTTCTCATCCCAGCTGGGTTGTAAATGTCAGGGAGAAGTAGAGGTCCCAGTCTCCCTTCCTGGGGTAGGGAGGTTATTTAACCATGGGATGCACCATGATTTCCAAACAGTTGATTTTCCAGAGAAGGGAGTGAAAAGAAAGTGCTTTGGAATAACCTTTGGACGCACCATGCTGGGGATAAACATGGAAAATAACCATTTGTGGGGTGGTGCTCCGTGTCACATATTCTAGTATGTAGTTTTATACCCAGCCATTCCCCTTTCCCTTTCGATTTTTGTTAGAGCGGGACGGTGCCCTGCATGCTGTGTGCTGTCTGAGTATGACATTTCTAGTAATAAGGAAGGTTAGGATGGCTCTTTCCTTTGCCTTCATTAAAGTTCTCTTGCCCAGATGTGAGATCTTTAAAAGGTCAGTGTTTTTGAATAAGGAATGAAGTCATATTCTAAGGTAAAAGTTCAGAGAGTTATACAATAAAATAATAAATTAGTAAATGGCACTTCCCTGAGAGGCGATGGTCACTGGTCACTGTTGCATCCCATTCCTCTTGCCTTCAGGGAATATCCCCTCAGGTATGAGAACGCTCAGGGCTCAAAGGCACAGAAGAGCTGTGCGTCACACTGTTGGGGCTGGCAGCAAAATGCTGAGCAACCTTGGGCTCTACAACATGTCCTCCATGGAGGTCAGGCTCTAGGCCTGTTCTGTTAACTGCTGGAGTCTCAACATTCAGAACATGGGCCCAACATGGCATGTGTATTGACAGAGAAGCTTCAGGTAATTTTTATGTCCTTGAATGAATGGGTACATGTTACATGACAGAGCAGGGACTAGATGGAGCCAATATATTAGATCCCCTTCTCTCCACACCTCATTTTCTATATAGTGCGGCCAGTATGAGAATATAAAATGGAAAGGAAGAAGGCATATAATTTTGTATGTGCTCTATGATCTTTAAATGTTATTAAATGTTGTTAATGAAATGCTGTGGTTTGACTAATTATATCCTAGCACCTCTTTCCCATATACTTGCATTCTCTAATTATGTTCAAAGCAATGGTTGCCCGAAGGCTAAGGGTACTCTCGGTCCTTTCCTCCCCAATGAGGACTATGTTTTAGCTTGTAATTTCACCTGCAGGAGCTCACAAACCAGCTGCATTTAAGTGCAATTATACTTTATTCATAGTGACTAATAACAGAAAAGAGACATTGTGGGGGTTTGGGCTGGAGATTTATAATCTCATATAAAAAATACAAATTCTTGCTTATTTATGGGTTGAGCATCTTGGGCCCCCGCTGTTTCATCTGATGGCTGCCTGATTTTTATCCGCAAAATCATTCATTAGTATCTACACTAGAATGTAAACACAAAACCAAAACGTAAGATAAATTTGTTGTGCAGTACTTGGATAGTTAGAACACATTTCCCCAGATAGAAATATTAAAACTAGAGGTTAGATATTCACTACCATATTCACACAACCTTTATGCACCTGAGGAGCTGTCTCTGTTCCGAATGTCCCTGACCATCTCTTATTTCTTATGGGAAAGTGTTTGGGTACCAGCTTGGAATGCCAGGAGTGTAATTCTCCAGGGCAGCGACTCTGCCGCTCGTGCCATTGGGTCCCTAGCCCTTTTTCATGCTCCGCTTTCTGATGAGCTTACACACACGGGCATGGTGTACTGTGGGTGCTTAGTATTGCTGTAGGACTTCTTGTGTCCTGAGTTCACCACTACCCTTTAATTCTAAACATTTATAAACTATTAAAGTTAGATTCAAAAACTTTCTTTTCCCTAAGCTTTTACTTTCTGCTTATTCTGCTTATAAATCTAGTAAATGTTGGCCAGGTGCGGTGACACACACCTGTAATCCCAGCACTTTGGGAGGCCGAGGCATGTGGATCACTTGAGCCCAGAAGTTCAGGACTAGCCTGGGCAACATGGCGAAACCCTGTCTCTACAAAAAATACAAAAATCAGCTGGGCGTGGTGGTGCACACTTGTAATCTCAGCTCCTCGGGAGGCTGAGGTATGAGAATCGCTTGAACCTGGAAGGCGGAGGTTGCAGTGAGCCAAGATCACGCCACTGCACTCCAGCCTGGGCAACAGAGTGAGACTGTTACCAAAAACAAAAAATCTAGTAAATGTTAACAGTCACTGTTCAGAGGCCGTAACAGTGTTTGAGTCTCAACCTTTACAATTTTTTCATAAACTTCACCTTTATACTGTTAACTCACAAAACTCAATATATTTTATTTCTTTGCTGAGTACTTCAGTTGTCTGAATTAAAGAATGAAACCCTTTTAAATAGTCAATAATCATCTTAAGCATAAGTTTATAAAAATGATGAACCTAAAATTCTTAATATTTCAACATCATTCTGACCATGTCTTAAATTGCAAATGTAAATAATTCAGGTATGCATTTAAATGATTATTTATTAGCATTATTGTTCTCATAGGCCAAATTCAATTAAAGAGTACAAGTAATAAAATAATAAGTAACACGGAAAATGTATTCAGTGGTCTTGCTGCTTTTAAGCATCCCTCTAAATGATTTGGGAGTTGAGAGATGTCTGTTCATTAAGGAAAACAGTTCCCTCCCAGGTACTTTACATTCCCATGCAGGTGATTAGAGTTTTCATTTCTTAAAATAAGTAAATATCTTTCCACCTAACTCCAACAATCTTTGAACTTGAGAAGAATTCTCCATTCTTTTATACTTCTCAGGTCAGTACAAGTCGTAGTAGGTACAGCTATTAAAAGGATATCTGATTGAATTCTCGATATCTTTCATGTAGTTTGACTGACAGTAACACCTCATAGGGCCACATTACTGACATAGTTAGACCATTGTGCTAGCCGTAATTATGTGTCTGCCAAGCCCCTAGCTGTTCAAAGAAAAGGCGGTCTCTTACCAGCTGTCCTTCCCTGGTAATTGGAGCTGTGGAATAAAGGTCAGTTGCTCTTTGAGAATGTGAGTGAGCATTTCTGACTCCTCATCCTTTAGTGCCCCCATGTGTGGAAGGCTTGGTAAATTGAGCTGTGCCTGCGGTTACCAAGCTATGCCTCCTTTTGTCAATATAATTCCCACTTTGCTACTTTGGGTACCAGAGGTACACTCTGCATAGCAGGAACCATACCCTGTGCTTTTTGGCTCTTTTGAGAAATCATAGGTAGAATTAGATACATAAAATCTGAGATACTTGAATCAATTTGTACATATGCAAATATGTATTCTTTAAAAAAGGATCTTGATCCTTATTTCTTAGTGATTTTCTTCATCCCTTCCCCATGTTAAGATAACACCTTCCATTAACAAACTGCTTTTGCCTTTTATATAAAAAAATAAAAACAAAAATAAACCAAATAGATGAAGATGAATAACCCAGTGTTACGGGCTGAGTCATGTCCCCCTCAAACTTATGTGGTGGAGGCCTAACCCCAGGACCTCAGAATGTGACTATATTTGGAGATAGGTCTTTAAAGGGCTAAACGACGTCCTAATCCAATGGGACTGGTGTCCCTATAAGAGGCGATTAGGACACAGACACACCATGGACAACCATGTGAAGACACAGGGAGAGGACAGCATCTACTAGCCAAGGAGAGAGGTCTTAGAAGAGACCAACCCTGCTGACCAACTCTGATCTTAGACTTCCAGCCTCCAGAATTGCAAGAAAATTAATTTCTATTTAAGCCACCCATTTTGTGTTATTTTGTGATGGCGGCCCTAGCAAACTTATAGTCCCAAGAATCTAAGATTTTTGATTGTGTGAAGGATCAAGCCATCTGGACCAATGTTTTCCTGAATTTCTGGGCAGACCTTTCCAGGAAGGTGGGCAGCAAATGGCCCGGGGCTGTTCAGTCAGAGGATCACCAGAGAAGTTTCTCCAGTCTCAGCTCCTATCATCTTTTTACAGCTGAATTTTCTGACATTCCTCCATCCCCACCAGCACACAAAAATAAGTGAACCAAAAGCATAACAGCTAAAGAAATATTCCTGTGACATGGTCACTCGTGTCTTTAAGAGAGAAGCACTTTGTACTGTGTATCGCTGTTTATATTCTTAACGTTTTTCTTACATTTCATGATGATTTACATTGCCCTAAATTTTTTAAAAATGTAATTTTGGCATTGTCTTCATATATATGCATATATCCCTGGTGGTAATTCCTAACAGGCCATTGATAGGGAATGCTAAGAGTAAGGATAGTGATATGGTTTGGCTGTGTCGCCACCCAAATCTCATCTTGAGTTGTAGCTCCCACAATTCTGTGTATTGTGGGAGGGACCTGGTGGGAGGTAATTGAATCATGGGGGTAGGTCTTTCCTGTGCTGTTCTCGTGACAGTGAATAAGTCTATGAGATCTGGTGGTTTTATGAAAAGGAGTTTTCCTGCACAAGCTCGCTGTCATGTCTGCCACCAGGTGAGATGTGCCTTTCATCTTCTGCCATGATTGTGAGGCCTCCCCAGCCACATGGAACTGTGAGTCCATTAAGCCTCTTTTTCTTTATAAATTACCCATTCTCAGGTATGTCTTTATCAGCAGCGTGAAAACAACTAATACAGATAGAAATGGAAGGATAGCGGAGGGCCTCTCACCTTCACTGAAAAAGAGTAGAAGTGATTGAGTTTTGGTAGGAAAGATGATCTTTAAATAAAGCCTTTGTGCGTGTTGTGGAGGACAATTGCTGGTTTCCATTAATTCAAAAGGCCTAGGGATATGTGGGTTCGGCATTAATCTATAATGCCTCAGACACTGGAAAACTAGCTCTGAGAAGGGTTTAGGCAAAGTGACATCCATCTAGAGCTCTATGTTTGTATATTTAGCTCTTAAAATTCAAAAAGAATTTAGATTATTGCCATTAGCTAAATGGAAGCATCATGGTGCATCAATAGGAAATGGAAAAAAAATGATTAATAGTATTTATATATCTGTGTTATTCTGTAGCAATAACGAAGGCCTAGCATGCTGGGGTTTGTTTTCATTTTGTGAGGACTATAGTATGCTGTTTTTTAGTAAACTGGTGAGCTGCCTCAGAGAAATTGTCACACATAGTTCTGTAAACTCTGCCTATAGCTCTCATTGACTTTAGGTTGTGAATGAAACGTTTAAAAGTTTATTTTTATGTTTTTTTTTAAAATATGTTTGAAAGTCATTGTACAGTAACCCGATTAGGGAAAAACAAAAAGATAGCCAAAGTTTTGTTTGTTTGTTTGTTTGTTTGTTTTTTTTTTTTTGAGACAGAGTCTCGCTCTGTCGCGCAGGCTGGAGTGCAGTGGCGCCATCTCCACTCACTGCAAGCTCCGCCTCCTGGGTTCATGCCATTCTCCTGCCTCAGCCTCCCAAGTAGCTGCGACTACAGGTGCCCGCCACCATGCCTGGCTAATTTTTTTGTATTTTTTAGTAGAGACAGGGTTTCACCTTGTTAGCCAGGATGGTCTTGAACTCCTGACCTCGTGATCCATCTGCCTTGGCCTCCCAAAGTGCTGGGATTACAGGTGTGAGCCACCGCACTCAGCAACAAGATAGCCAAAGTTTCTTAAATGCCTTCTATTTCTATTGCTGCTCTAACAAATTACCACAGAGGCCTGATTTTACCAATCTCTTGGTAAAATCAGGTATTGGCAAGGCTCTGTTTGTTTCTGGAGGCTCTAATGGAGAATCTTTTCTTGCCTTTTCCAGCTATTAGAGGCCACCCACACGTCTTGACTCATCTTCAAAGCTAGCACTGTTTCACCTCTTTGACCATACTTTTTTAGTGCAGGTATTTGTAGCCATAATTTCCCTCCACGCAGTGCTTTTGCTGCATCCCATAAGTTTTGGTATGTTGTGTTTCCATTTTTATTCTTCTCAAAGTATCTTTTAATTTCTCTCATAATTTCATCTTTGACCCACAAATTTTTAGGATATGTTGTTTAATTTCCACATTATTTGTGAATTTTCCAAGTTTTCTTCAGTTACTGATTTCTAATTTTATTGTTGATTGGGAAAATATATGATTTCACTTCTTTGTAAACTTATGAGACTCATGACCCAGCGTATGGCCTATTCTGGATAATTTTCCACGTGCACTTAAGAATAATGTGTATTCTGTTATTATTGGGTCAGTTTTGTATAGCTGTCTGTCAAGTTTTAATGGTTTACAGTGTGTAAGTGGATTCAATCAAGTCTTGTATTTGTTAGTCTTCTGTCTAGTTGTTCTGTCCATGGTCAACTGTGGCATTGAAGTCTCCAGCTACTATTGTTGGAATCAGCTATATCCCCTTTCAGTTTTGACAGTTTTTGCTGCTTGTATTTTGGGGCTCTGTGGTTAGGTTCATATATGTTTATAATTGTTGCATCTTCTTGATGGGGTGACCTTTATCACTATAAAATGTTTCTATTAAAATTGTTTTTTTTAGTGAAATGGTTTGTCCTAAGTCTACTTTGTCTGATATTACTATAGCTACTTCAGCTCTCTTTGGGCTGTTGTTTGCAAGGAATATCATTTCCATCATTTTACTTTCAATGCTTTTGTACCATTTGGTCTAAATTGTATCTCTATTGTAGATATCATATAGTTAGATCATGTCTTTTTTAAATCCATTCTTCCAATCTCTACCTTTTAATTGGCATTTTAAATCTGTTTACATATAATGCGATTATTGGTAAGACAGGATTCATGTGCGGCATGCTGCTGTTTTCTGTGTTAAGTTTTCTTGTTACCTTATTTCTTTATTACTGCCTTTTTTAACTTTAGATATTTTTCTAGTGTGCCATTTTAATTATTCTGTCCTTTATTTTACTGTATTTCTTAGTGATTGCTCTGTGGACTATGATAAACATCTTAACCACTTATTTTAAGTAGTTCACAAACCTTTGCTCCTATATAGTTCCATTTCCGACTCTTATTTCTGTTGCTGTTGTCATACAAATTACATGTTCATACCTTGTTTGCCCATCAACACTTATAATTTACTTCATGTAAAATTTGATTTACAAACAAAACATATGTTTATACTGTCTTTAATATCTCCCAAGGGGCAAAAGCAAAGCCCAGTTGTGAGCCATTGCCTTAAAGTATAAAAAATAAGTGTTATAGCATCCTTGTCCTTTATCTCATTTTAAGGTAACTTCGCACAATTTAGAAAGATCACCAGAGACATTTTTTTAATTGGTTATTGGATAACAAGACCCCAAAAAACCCTGGATAAAAAATGTTCCATTTTTAAGTGTTTCCAAATCTGGCTTGATAGTTTCCAGAACAAAAAATAAAGTAAAACTTTATAACAATTTTTGGTATAAATACTTCAAGTTAAAACTTTGATTCATTAATCTTTATTCAAATACTGAAAGTATGTTGAGAAGGAAAATATATACAAACTCATAACGTAAGTCTAGTAATAATCTCAAGTGAGTTTGATCTGGGGAGAAGGTCTGTTCAGAGAAAGTTGCATATAATCGGGTGATGAGAATCTGAATTTGAGCTGGCTGTATCCACACAGTCTTTATAAGTCATCCCTAACACTCAGAGCAATTGCCCGGGACAGCTGTTTGCCCTAGAAAACAGCTTCACCAGGGTGACTCTTGCTGGTGGAGCCCAGATTCAAAACAGGGGCAGGGGGTGGTTACAAAGCATATCAATCTGTTATTTCATCACATACCTGCTGCCTTCTTAAAGGAAACAGGAACGCATTCTTTGATCAGCATCTACACGGTCCAAAATTCTGCTTTGAAAAAATCCATGTAGGAAAAGCGAGAAGGAAAGGAAGTACATAGGAAGAGAGAGCCAATTCATCTCTGTGACCAGAAAAATTAAAAGTTCTTTTTGCACGTGTCATGTCCTGCCAAATATGTGCTTTTAAATGAGAGAGAACAATACGCGTGTACATAGCAGTATTATTCAGTATCCTGGGCTTTTTCCTCTTCATTATGGTTATCAGGTTTTTGTGCAAATGAATGTAAACACACACAAACACACACACACACACATATATATATGGTTTTTTGGGGGGACAGGGTCTTACTCTGTTGCACAGGCTAGATAGAGTGCAGTGCAGTGGCGCAACCGTAGCTGACTGTAGCCTCGAACTCCTGGGCTCAACCGATTGTCTCACCTCAGCTCCCCGAGTAGCTGGGACCAGAGGCACATGCTACCACACCCAGCTAATTTTTAAATTTTTTTTGTAGAGACAGGGTCTCGCTATATTGTCCAGGCTGGTCTCGAACTCCTGGTCTCAAGCGATCCTCCTTGCCACAGCTTCCCAAGTGCCTGGGATTACAGGCATGAGCCACAGCCCCCAGCTAACATATTCTTTAACCCCAGTATCTACAGGATTTAAGACTCTCTCTGTTGGATAGCTCAACTTAAATATATGGTAGCTCTCCTGAATTTATAAATCCAAATCAACAGTTATTTATTCTCCCAAGCTAGGGACCCACCCTCCTTATGGTTGCAGGTTCCCTGGCACACTGCATGCTAGTTAGAAAGCCCTCACACTGGCCCGAGGCCCGTCCCTATATGCCTGTACCCGTTGGCCACCTACCTGTGGGTCTTTTCTCTCTGGGAGCCTCCTTGTTCTCTGTGTTTGGGACAGGCTGTCACCCTCTGTCAACTAGGGTACCTTGCTCTTAAATTATCCCTTCAATCCCACCTCCACCATAATTAAAGTTAAAACAGTAGTGGGACCTGCTTTTAGTCTGCAGTGTGTGGGCATGGAGGGAAGGCACCCTGAAGCTCCATGGAAGGAATGGCGCCATACTTTGTGTGCTCACCTGTGCCCCAGAAAGGATGGCACTGGGGACAAGAGCCCCAAAACATGGGCATCCCCTCCTCCCTAAGAAGGCTCAACAGAGAGTCCCCTTCAGGGATTCCATCAATAAAGAAAGCACGTTTTATGAAGAGGAGTTGAGAAGTCCCAGGAAGATTTCCTCACATTGGACTCCAGGGGTCATTTACGAGTGTTGTGATGGTCGCTGGGTATTTTTTGTCATTCAAGGCTACTTCTATTAACATTGTAACTGTTCATTTTTTCCCAACCTAATAAGTTTTTCTTTTTAAAACAACTTTATGGAGGTTTAATTGGAGTACAATAAACTGCACATAAAGTGTACTTTGTGACCAGTTTTGGCGTGCAGTTACCGTGACACAATTCCCACACCCAGATAACAAATCTTCCCACAACCCCCAGAAGTTTCACGTGCCCACTGCAACCCCTGCCTCTCTCTGACCCCATGCCAAGGGAACCACTGGTCTGCTTCTGAAATTAAAGATTTCCTAGAATTTTATATAGAACCACACAGTATGTGTTCTTTTTTTAATCTGGCTTCTCTCATTGAGCATAATTTTGGGAACTCATGTCATTGTGTGTACCAGTACTTTTTATGCCTTTTATTCGGTTGTGTGGCTGCACCACAGGTTGAATATCCATTGACCTATTGACAGTCTTGGCTTCTTTCCAGTTCTTAGCTGTTACAAATGAAACTGCCATAAATATCTGTGCCTAAGTCTTTGTGTAAACATAGGCTTTTCTTTCTTGAGTAAACATGTAGGACTGGACTGATTCCTTCCTGAGGATTGTATGGTAAATTTATAGTTAACTTTTAAAGAAACTGCCCAAAGAGTTGCTATGTTAGCCTTTTATTACTGGTGTAACCAGTTGTCACAAATAGTGGCTTAAAACAACACAAATGTATTGTCTTACAGTTCTGGACGCCAGAATTGGTCTCAGTTGGAAAATCAAGGTATTGGCAGGGCTGCGTTCCTTTCTGGAGGCTGTGGGGTATTGGCTGTTTCCTTGCCTCTCCAGCTCCTGGAGTGGCCGCCATTCCTGGGCTCTGACCACCGCTCCTCTTCATACCTTCTCTCTCTCCCTCCTGGCCGCCTCTTATAAGGACCTTGTGATTATATTGAGTCCACCTAGATAATCCAGGGTCACCTCCCCACCTCAAGATTCTTAATTACTTTTGCAAATTCCCTGTTGCCATGGAATTTAACATTCACAGGTTCTGGGAATTAGGACTTGGACATCTTTGGGGGATGATTATTCTCTCTACTGCAGATTGCGTCATCACTGAGTTGTAAGGTTCAGTTCCTTACGTATTCTGGATACAAGTCCTTTGGGTGTCTGTGGGTGCATGTGTGTATGTATGTATTATAAATATTTTCCCTCAGTCTGTAGCTTGCCTTTTGCTTTCTTATGTGTATGTGCCTTTTAATTTTGAAGAGAGCCCCTTTATCCATATGCTCTCCTACGACCCTTGCTTTTTGCGTTCTATGTATAAAACCTTCACATAATCCAAGCTTCCAAGGATTTTTCTCCTGTTTCCTTACAGAGGTTTATGATCCTAGGGATCAATATTTTTCCCCAATACAGATATGTTTTCATACAGATAGGTATGGTCTAGCAACACCTTTTGAACCAGTTCATTTTTTAAGTGATTTTTTAAATTTAAATATGAATCAGAAAAAAATTCTTAGACCAATTCCCATACCTATTAAATAGAATTGCTAATGCCTGTGAATTATGCCACATGCTAATCAAGAGTTTTACTTTGCAGATGATCACTCAATTATCTTTACAGATCTCTATTTTAAGCAATCATATTTATTATTTTTTCTCTACCGTTCAAAAATGATAGCTTACAGCTACAGGAAGCGATATATCAAATACTTAAATACTTTTTTCTAAGCCTACTAGAGCAAGCTTCTCATTTGAGGCAACATTACTGAGACTCTTAATTTTATGCTTAATTATTCATTTCAGTCCTTTAAATTCCTAAACACGAGAAAGCACTAGCATTTACATGCAGGCTCATTTGTAAAGGTGAAACAGTGACAGCACAGTGCTATGGAAGTTTCTATCCTGTATATATAAAGCACAAAATATGTTAGCGGTTGTAGGGAAAAGCATGGTAGTGCTCACAGCGTGTTAACAACTTGCTACATTTGTTGAAGAACAGATCATTGCACTTCTCATCATTTGATGTTCTCATCACCGTGTCTTCTCCCTCCTCATAATGCTAGGAATTTGTGCTTGGCTTGTAACATTGCTTCTACCTGACTTCTGTTTTCCGGTCTGAGAGGACATTTCTTAGATGATAGGTCATTGAGGTTAGTTAGCCGAAGGTGACATATGGATAGGTCTTTAGGTGAGAAAAACATTCTGATTTACATAGTGATGTATTCTTAATCACTGTTTTTGCAAGATTTCTCTTTGTTAGTATTTGTTTCAAAATATATTAATGAACTTATCATTTCTGATTAATGATTTATTTAACCTCGTAAGGACTGTTTCAATGTCAGTTGTCACATTTTTCATGGTGCCTAGCACAAAGTAGGTACCCAGTCAGCATTTGTTTAATTAAACTGATCGTATTCTGAGCATGTGCCATTTCTGCATACCCGGGATATCTGGCTTCTCGAGATTTTTCATCTATGATTTGAATCAATATTACATGTTATGTTTACTTGTGTGTCACAGGATGGTCCCAACTTAGAAATATTTGTCTCAGAAGGGGCTCTGTGCTCAGTCATTGGAAACCTGGACTGAATTTTAAGTTAAGGGGAAAGTCAATTTTAGGTTCGTTTGGATTCTAGTTCATAGTATTACAGTTTTGTTCTTCAGCTTCCACAGCGTAAGTGAAATAACACATATAGCAGCAAGGAGCAGTGAGCCAGTCATACGGGTGCAGTACAGCACTTATCAACCAAAACAAGCAAACCATACCATTAGATTTTGAACCAGGTAGGTTTGGGTTTTCTCCTAGTTTATAGACAGGTATTTATTCATGGAAGGCAAGTTGGATGGAGATTGCAGAAAACCTAAAAGAGAGGAATATATTTTGTGTTTTTGGACTTTAACAGCACTAATTTTGATTTCCTTTTCCTGTGACATACTTACCTCTGATTTTTGCTCACACTCAGCCTCACTGTTCTATAGTTTTGGAGTGTTTCCTGCAAATCACAGTGTCTTTCTGCTATATATTGGGATAAGAAAATATATACATGAATTAGATCTGGTAATGGTAGGCCTTGAGAATAGAGCAAAGGGTAAAACCCAAATATGTCAGCATCCAAGCCCGCATAGGTGTGACAGTTCTCCAGACTGTGTTAAAGTTTCCTGATTGTATTAGGACATATTGTATTGCTATGAAGAAATGCCTGAGTCTGGGTAATTTGTAAGAAAATGGGTTTAAATGGCTCACAATTCTATAGGCTGTACAGAAAGCAAGCCACTGAGGCGTGTGGCTTGTGTGCCTACAGAGCACCAGGATGAGCTCCCTTTGAGCCCTGGCTGAAGCAGGAGCAGTGGGGATGAGGGGAGCAGTGTCCTGAGGCAGCTGGGCCCTGGGCATGGCTCAGGAAACCACCCTTCTATTCTAGGCCCCTGGGCCTGTGATGAGAGAGGCTGCCTTGGAGACTTCTGAAATACCTGTGAGACCTTTCCCCCACTGTTTTGGTGTCAACACTTCCCTCCTTTTTAGATATGCAAATTTCTCTGGCAAGTGGTTGCTCCACAGCCTGCTTGAATTCCTTTCCTGAAAAAGCTTTTTCTTTCTTTGCCACATGGCCAGGCAGCATATTTCCTAAACTTTTTTGCTCTACCTTCCCTTTAAATATAACTTCCAACTTTGTCATTTCTTTGCTTCTGCATCTGAGCATGGGCTGTTAGAAGAAGCCAGGTTACACATAGTATGCTTTGCTGCTTAGAAATTTGTTCTGCTAGATAACCTAAATGATTACCCTGAAGTTCAAACTTCCACAGAACCCTAGGGGATGAACAGAATGCAGCCAAGTTCTTTGCTAAGAAATAACACGTGTGACCTTTCCTCCAGTTCTCAGTTTCTCATTTCCATGTGAGACCTTGTCGGCCTGGACTTCATCATCTATATCACTATCAACATTTTGATCACAACCATTTAACTGTTCTCTAGGAAGCTGCAAATTTTCTCTCATCTTCCTGTGTTCTTCTGAGCCCTCCAAACTCTTCCAACCTTTGGAATTGTCACCCAATTCCAAAGTCACTTCCATATTTTCAGGTATCCTTGTAGCAACATGCCACTTCTGGTACCAATTTTCTGTATTAGGCCGTGCTTGCATGCTTTAAAGAAATGGCTGAATCTAGATAATTTATAAGAACAACGGTTTAATTGGCTCACATTTCTGCAGGTTATACAGGAAGCATAGTGGCAGCTGCTTCGGGGGAGTCCTCAGGAGGCTTACAATCACGGTGGAAGGCTAAGCAGGAGCAGGCATGTAACATGGCAAAAGCATGAGCCAGAGAGACAGTTGGGGGGAGGTACCACACACTTTTAAACCACCAGCTCTCATGTGAACTCAGAGCAAGAGCTCACTGATCACCAAGTGGGGGATGGCCCAAGTGAAGGATCTGCCCCCATGATCAGTATACCTCCCACCAAGCCCTGCCTCCAACATTGAGGGCTACAATTCAGCTTGAGATTTGGGAGGGAATAAATATACAAACTCTATTACTGACCATTGCAGTTTCTCCTCATAAACACTGACCTGATGCAGGGTCTTTTTGGCATAGAGAGGGCATGGAGATTAGTTCATTCTGATCGGTTGTTACCAAAGGCTGGGCAAGGGCATGTGGTAAGGGATGCAGGAGTGCCTGTGGAATGTGGAATGGTGAATGAGGCTGAGCAGGGCAGGGGTCCCAGGGCCCAGAGAGAAGTGCCTGGCCCACCATCCACCTGGGAACATGCTAAGGGTTTGCTAACGGATGGCCATGGTCCCTGGGAAGAAACCAGGAGGCAGGCCAGGGTAGGAGGGCAGCCACACTCATTCCATGAGTTTAGTCGGCGGCCCGGGGTCCTTGGCCAGCTCAATGACTATCTCCTTTAAGGGACTTGATTGTCTCAGGCATGCCTGCAGAGTTTCCACCGCCAGCCAGAGAGCCAAAATGTTTCCCAAGCCAATCCCATGGGATGCCTCACTTCTAGTGAGCCACCCCCAGCCCCCACGACAACAGCCTCCAGTCAGGGCCCACCTGAAGCCTCCCTTTTCCAACTGTAAAGCTTTCCCGTTCCCCAACCTGCATTTGAGCTTCTGCCAAAGGCGAGTGCTGGTGTCCAACTCTCTTGCTATGCAATCTCTGAATGAACAGCTTCTGCTCGTTCTCATTTGAAGAGATTTTCATTTACCTTCACATATGGACAGTTATCTTTATAACTTAACTCAGTGCCTCCTCATTTACCAGAATCTGGTCTTTTCGTGGGCTTCTCTTGTCTTCTCGCAAATGTGATAATGCCTTCCTATGACACTAGGATGCTTTGAGCAGATAGACTCTTCCAGTCCATGCAAAGAGGTGGTGTGGTTTGGCCTCACTCCTCACTGCAGGCTCAGGCCAGCTCCCCCTTGCAGCCACGTGCATGGACGCGACTCTGGGAGTGAAGTGAAATAGCGCTGCCGACAGGATCTGGGTTCTGTGCTGTGTGCCAGGAGCATAGAGAGCAATGTGAAACAGCTGTTGCCCACAGTGACCTTTCAGAACAGTTTTTGCGGTTAGGGTTCTAGGGATTATTAAGTAAGCTTGGCTGGGTAAGAAGGTCAAAAAGAGCCCAAGGCAACCCCAGCTATCTGAACTAGCCATTTCAGAAGGCTGAAACCTTTCTGCTGTGAAGGGCTGGATTTCCAAGCTTATGTAGTTAAAAAGCTCAATTTTTAGGATTCCTGTGCTACTGACCGAAAGTTGGTTTTTAGAAATTGACCCTTATTTTCCAATATCTTTCATAAAGCTGGAAATGCTTTCACTAGAAGAAAAGGAGGATCTTATGTTAGAACATATATACACATATATATGAACATATATACACATATATGAACATATATACACACATATATGAACATATACACATATATATGAACATATACACACATATATGAACATATATACACATATATGAACATATATACACATATATACATAAATACATATATATGAACACATATATACATAGATATGAACATATATATGAACACATAATATGACATATATGAACATAATAGATATGATATATATTAACACATATATGCATAGATATGAACATATATATGAACACATATATACATAGATATGAACATATATATGAACACATATATACATAGATATGAACATATATATGAACACATATATGCATAGATATGAACATATATTGAACACATATATGCATAGATATGAACATATATACACATATATACATATATACATATATATGAACACATATATACATAGATATGAACATATATATGAACACATATATGCATAGATATGAACATATATATGAACACATATGCATAGATATGAACATATATATGAACACATATATGCATAGATATGAACATATATATGAACACATATATACATAGATATGAACATATATATGAACACATATATGCATAGATATGAACATATATATGAACACATATATACATAGATATGAACATATATATGAACACATATATACATAGATATGAACATATATACATATATATGAACATATATATACACACATATATGAACATATATATGAACATATATATGTGTGTGTGTGTGTATATATATATATAGAGAGAGAGAGAGCGATGTAAAAGTTTCAGTAGTTACTCTCAAAAGAAGGTCACCAAGGACAACTGTGATTTCATATGTAATGATTCCAGCCTAGAAAATGTTTTTTTCTTGATTTCCATTTAAGAGAGTTGAGCCAATTAACTAATCCTTGCATATGGTATGTTCCATTAAGTTGTCAATGTTTTTATTCCAAGATGCATGTTTCTTTAAAAGAGCTAGCTTATTAGGGCATGTCTTCATAAGCACTTTACCCTGGCCATGTCCGTGAGAATGCTGTGCATAACTTTCATTGAATTCTACATCTCATTTGATTCAGGCCTAATTAACTGATTAACTGAGAACTCCAATTTATTGGAATCGTTTGCTGCAGTTAACTTGAGAAAGAATGGGGCATGTTTAAGGGTCCTTATTTTTAAATCTCGCTTTCATTACAAACACATTAACATAAGTCTGATTTGGGGGTGACAGAAGGAAATAGGAAAAGAAATGTAACGAAATCATAATGGGGTACAATATAAAGGAAAGTAAGTACTGGGATGAATATCATCATAGATTGTTTATTCTTTAATTTGTACTAATGTGTACATTTGTATATGTACAATTAAGCACTTCTTAGTTAAGATTGATATATTTTTAAAATCACAACTTTATAGAGCACAAGTCTTCCATGAAAACATAATGCCAGGTCAGTGGCCCTCCACTTGAGCACACATTCAAATCACTGAGAGGGCTCTGTAAAACACACATTGCTGGGCCCCACCCCAGTTTCTGATTCTGTAGATCTGGGGTAGGGCCTGCTGTGTGGTTTGAACGTTTGTTCTCTCTGAAACTCATGTTGAAACTTAATCCCCAATGTGGCAGTATTGACAGGTGTGGGGCCTCTAAGAGGTGCTGGGTCATGAAGGCTCTGCCCTCATGAATGGACCCTTTCGTTCATGGATTAATAGATTAATGAGTTATTGGATGAATGCATTATCAAAGGAGTGGGACTGGTGGCTTTGTAAGAAGAGGAAGAGGCTGGGCACTGTGGCTCACACCTATAATCCCAGGACTTTGGGAGGCCGAGGCAGGTGGATCATGATGTCAGGAGTTTGGGACCAGCCTGGCCAACATAGTGAAACTCCATCTCTACTAAACCCCATCTCTACAAAAAATTAGCCGGGCATGGTGGTGTGCACTTGTAATCCCAGCTACTCGGGAGGCTGAGGCAGGAGAATTGTGTGAACCCGGGAGGCAGAGGTTTCAGTGAGCCGAGATCAGGCCTTTGCACTCCAGCCCTGGCGACAGTGTGAGACTCCGTCTCAAAGAGAAAAAAAAGAAAAAAAAGAGAGAGAACTGAGCTAGCACACTCAGCCCCTTCAAGATGTGATGCCCTGTGCTGCCTCGGGACTCCATGGAGTCCCCACCAGCAAGAAGGCCCTCCCAAAATTTGTCTCCTCGACGTTGGACTGATTCTCAGTCCCCATAACTGTAAGAAATGAATGTCTTCATACGTTACCTCGTTTTAGGCATTCTGTTAATAAGCAGCAGAAAATGGAATAAGACAGAGTCCAAGAATATGTAGTTGGACAGCATCTCACTTCATACTGATGCTGCTGGTCCGGGGACCTCATTTCGAGAATCAAGGTGTTTAGGAAACAAGCAGTAGAATATCTTAGATGAACAATACTAGTGGTGTACATTTTAAATAAATTCAACAATTACTGATTACCTGCTATGTACTGTCAAAATGGTTTAGAAAAATGACACCACCACTTCTATCAAAATGTACTGGATGTTGGGTTTTTTAATTAAAGCAACTTCACTTTAAAATGTTTCATACACATTCAAAAACACTGCTGACCCTCTTTCCTCAGCTGCCATTAAGGTGCTTAGCCCTTCCGAGGAAGCTAAGGCCTTGTGAAGCTGTCACTCATTGGGTGACTAGCACCCTGCCCGGTGGTGCCAGCCCCGCACTCGCCCGCACCATGGCCTCCGTCTTTGTTTGAGCTCACGTGCATCTACTCGGCCTTCATTCTACACTGCAGTGTGGTGACCATCACATAAGACCATCGCCCTCATTAAAGCAGCTAGTGTAAATGGTGAAACTTTTGGGCCTGGCCTATTTGCAAGGGCCTGGCCAGTGTCAACATTGGGAGCCTTTTTGGTAGCATGGGGGCTGGTGGACCTGTACCTACAGGCAATTCTGCCCCTGTACCATTGCCCCAGCCAGAGTCAACATTGGGAGCCTCCTCTGCAGCAGCGTGGGGGCTGCTGGACCTGTACCTGTACCTGTAGGCAGTCCTGCCCCTCCACTGCTGCCGCACCTGAGCAGAAGGAAGTGCAAGCAAGGAAAGAAGCATCTGAGGGGTCTACTTAGGACACGGGCTTTAATCTTTTTGAACCAAATACTTGATAGTTTTGTTTGCTCTTTTGTAACATGATCAGTGAAAAGCTGAACTCTTGGCTGGGCACCGTGGCTCATGCCTGTAATCCCAGCACTTTGGGAGTCCATAGTGGGAGGATCACTCCAGGCCAGGAGTTCAAGACTAGCCTGGGCAACATAGGGAGACCCTGTCTCTACAAAAAAAATTAAAAATCAGCCTGGTGTGGTGGTGCACACCTGTAGCCCCAGCTACTTGGGAGGCTGAGGCTGGAGGATCACTGGAGCCCGTGAGGTCAGGGCTGCAGTGGGATGTGATCACCCTACTATACTCAGGTGAGACCTTGTCTCAAAAAGAAAAGCTGAACTCTTAAAACGCGCACACACACAGTCAGCTAACATCTTTATAACTGTCAGATTGTGACAATTTGATTCTAACTCAAGATCAGCCTTTCTTGTAGTTTGTGTCTTTAAGGAATTAGCCTATCTAACACAAAACAGTGACTTTAAGTTTTTTCTCTTTTTTTGTAATTGGGAATAAAAATTATGTTCAAGATATATCAAGATTAGTTTTGGAGAAAAAAAGCATTAAGTAGATTCAGTTGTGCAAGATGCACAAAGTGTAACTTCATAAGTAAGCAGTCACAAACTCGGGTTCATAATCCGTTACCCAAAATCTATGGAGCCAGATGTATTTAAATGTAGGTTATTTTTAAAAGGTATTAGAATTCATATGTTCCATGACACAGAACATTCTCAGGCAGCACCCGTAATCAAATCCATTAGTATTTCTATAGGGAAGTGCTTGAAGAGTCGCACTAAGTATGATAAATGTGGACCATTAAAACCATCTCATGCCAGCCCAGTACAGATTTTGCAGTATTTTCAGAAGCTTTTGGGGTATGGAATTGGGAACAGAGGCTGTGTTCCTCTGCAACCCCAGCAATTAAGAAGTGTTTGTGAAGCTGGTTTAATGTGCCTAGCAGGTGTGATGTATTGGTGAACTCCAAATACTTGATAGTTTTGTTTGCTTTTTTTTTTTTTGTAAGCAAAATATTTGGTAGGAGGCACTTTAGTTTCTCAAGTTCAACATCTGTGTGCTCTTATTGGAACGTTGCTGTTAAGGGAGACAGCAGATCTTGTCAATTCCCCATAACTCACAGTTAACAAAAGCATTCCCTAATGATTCCATATGTTGATGCTCAGAGGTAATTCTGGGCCAAGCACTCAGCACAACACAGATTATTTCACTCCATGGACGCAACCGCCTAGAAGGTGTGTGGCATGACTACATCATTAGGATCCCATTTTAGAGGTGTGCAAGCCAAGGCCCAGCAGGCTTATAAGACATGAGTATGAATAGGATCCTCATTTTATAGGTGCTTTACCCAAGGCTGCTAGCTTTCAGTTTCTGGCTAGAAAGCTGCAGAGTTGGGGTTTCCCGAAAGGCCACCAGGCATTAGAGGGCCTGGCTTCACTGCCTGGGCTGCCTGCCACCTCCCACACCTAAAGCATCTCCCCCCCACCACCCTGCCCCCAGCTTTAAGGCCACCCCCTTCTGCAGGTCAGCGGCTATTAAATACATTTCTCCAATAAACATCGTATGTCAGACAGGCTAAGAAACTTGTCCCAGGACGTGCAGCTGAGCTGGGAGTTTTCTGCAGGTCTCTTGGGTCCCCAAAGCCCTAGGTCTTCTATGAACATGGGGGCAGGAGCAAAATCAGGCCTTCCCATGTGTATTAATGTTACTCCATTCTCACACTGCTATAAAGAACTTCCCTGAAACTGGGTATTCTATAGAGGAAAGAGGTTTAATTGACCCACAGTTCCACATGGCTGGGGAGGCCTCGGGAAACTTACAGTCATGGTAGAAGGGGAAGGCAAGGCAGCAGGAGAAAGAGGGGCAAAGGAGGCACTTGCAAACACTTATGAAACCTTCAGATCTCACTATCACGAGAACAGCATGGGGGAAACTACCCCAACGATCCAATCACCTCCCTCCCTCCACACTTGAGGATTACAGTTGGAGATTGTCAGGCCTCTGAGCCCAAGCTAAGCCATCATATCCCCTGTGACCTGCACGTATACATCCAGATGGCCTGAAGCAACTGAAAAACCACAAAAAGTGAAAATAGCCACTTCCTGCCTTAACTGATGACACTTCACCATTGCGATTTGTTCCTGCCCCACCCTGATTGACATTGTGACATTCCTTCTCCTGGACAATGAGTCTCAGAAGCTCCCCCACTGAGCACCTTGTGGCCCCTGCCCCTGCCCGCAAGAGAACAACCCCCTTTAACTGTAATTTTCCACTACCTACCCAAATCCTATAAAACTGCTGCACCCCTATCTCCCTTTGCTGACTCCTTTTTCAGACTCAGTCTGCCTGTACCCCGGTGATTAAAAAGCTTTATTGCTCACACAAAGCCTGTTTGGTGGTCTCTTCACAGGGCCGCAGGTAACAGAGATGAGATTTAGGTGGGGACACAGCCAAACCGTGTCACCATATATGATTCTTAATGACAGTTGGCTCAAGGTGTTTTCCCCGTAAATAACGCAACTCACAGTTATAAAATTGAACATAGGTCCCCATTTGCATGATAAGCAGGTACAGCTCCCTGAGAGAACAGTTGGGGAGAAACCCTCGCTTTTTATATCTTTGTTGGGTAAAACATCAACCACTGTGCCTCAGGGGTGGACTTAGTAGCATTTAAGATACATTTTCAGTTATAAAATGTGTTACTTGATTTGCAGCAATTACCCAGTCTCCTCCGCCTTAGACAGAAACTTAGAGGCCATCGGCCTAGGCTTCCTCCAGGCACAGGGCCTGCATCACAGTTGAATTAATTTAAGCCTCAATGCCTCCCATGAGCCCCCGGGAACTCAGGCTGCCTCTGAGGATGAAAATACCCGCCAGTCTTTGGGCCCCAGCCTGGGGCACCCTGTAGCTTCTTCAGAGCTTCCACCTCCCTGCCAGGCTGTCCTCCTCCCCATGCTGCCCTTGCAGCTACTACAGAAGCTGCTCTCAACATGCCACACAGATTCCAGCTGAGGGGAGGGGAGTGGTCACAGTCACAAGGGATATTTTCTAATTCTCCTAAGGAAGGTAGTAGTGTATGTGGCCATAGCATGTTAAAAACAACATGACCTTTCCTGGTAAAAAGGACACTGAAGCAATGTTAAAAGCTGCAAGCTTGTTAGTAAGCAGGGAAGAATATGCATCTGATGGCCTAGTGCAAGTGTTTTATGCTCCTTTATTTTATTTCAGCATTTTTCCTTTCACAACGCTGTCCCTTTAAGTGTGCCATCATCAACGGCTGTAGTCATCATTTGATCTGAGGAGTTTAATTACTTGTTTAGATCCTTTCTTATTCCACGGATTTAGGATGATTTTATCTAAATGGTGAGGAAAAGTGTCTGCACAGTCCCCTACAGATTTATAATCCCACAGTTCTGTATCTTTTAAATTAAAAGCTCCATGACATTTTAAGCTTTACATAAACACTGTTGAAAGCATTTTTAGAGGATACAGCTGTTTTTCTGCCTTTGTCCACACTCCTTTCTTCCTGTTCTCACACTCGCCTTAGTCGCAGTTCCGCAGAGCACCTCCGTCGTCCTGCCTGCCCTCTGTTCCTTCACTCGGCTTTTCAAACCCGACAGTGGTGTCTCACTTGTTCGATGCCTGCAGTTTCCTTTTGTCAGCCTTCCTCTCTCAACTACTAGAACAAACACTCAAGGAAGTAAAATGTGCCGCCTCACTGCCAATCCGTCCATCTCCTTGCCCTGAGAGCCCTGGCTCTTTCTCCCCCTCACAGAGAAGAAGAAAATAAAAGGAGCGCTCATGCCTGGGTAACCCTCCCTTAGAGGAGGCTTTTCACCGCTCAGCTGTTGAGGAGGAGGGTGGGCCAGCCCTTCCTTCTGTTCTGCAGCTTCTGTAGGGAGACCGAGTGCAGGATGGGATCCAGGAAGCCTTGAGTTACTCAGGTTGTTACTTGAACTTCGACTTCTACAAACCAGCCCAGACTTCTGAGAGTCCTGTCTTTTGTACTCTCCTAAAGGGCTTTGAGCCCTCCATTCAGGGATCGGGCCTTCACAATCTGCAGTATCCAGAATGGTGGAGGTTCTGAGGTTTGTTTGGTGTGTTTTACAGCAAACTTAATAAAATACAGCTTGTGGCCAGGCACAGAGACTCATGCCTTAATCCCAACACTGGGAGACCGAGGCTGGAGAATCACTTGAGGCCATGAGTTTGAGACCAGCCTGGGCCACAGGGCAAGGCATACCATGTCTACAAACAAAAAATAAATGAAAAAAATACAGCTTGTGGTAGAAAAGCAAGGAGAAAAATATTATAGTGCTGACAATGAAATGGCACCTGCAGATGCAGCTGTGGGTGGATTTGCCAAGAAAAGCAGAGAAAGAACAGAGTAGGGCTCTTCTTGTTGCTGGTAGCAGTCAAAGCCAGAGCATCCCTGGAGAACCCAGGGGTCTTCTGCAGGGAAGAGGGCCACAGAGGGGGTCAGTGCACAGGGAGAGGAAGGAAGATGGGGAGTGCAGGGCAGGGGCCACCCAAAAGCCCAAGGAAGAGCCCAGTCCACAATAACCAGCCTCTCCTGGTCCCCAGTGTCCACAGGGCGGACTGGGCCCAGCCTCAGCCCCATCCCAGGAGGAAGAGCCAGAGAGTTCCCCAGGCAAGTGCAGTGAGCCCTGGGACCAGGAGAGAAGCGTGCACAGAGGCAAAGTCCACACCGTGGCAGCCAAAGCAGTCAATGAGCCCAGTCCTCTGAGTACAAGGTGGCAAGAGCCCTAGCCGATACTGCAGGTGCAGTCAAGCGATGCAGTTTGGATGCTGCTGAAGGAACATGGTACAGGGCCACACGGAAAACTTTTTTTCTCAAGACAGCAGCACTCTGCCCTTGGTTCATTCAGGAATTTTGCATATAGGTGGTGGATATGGTTGACTGCCCAGGCCTTGTATCTACACAGATGACCGTTCACCTTCTGTGAGAAAGATGCAGGAGACAAAGCACAGGTGGCCCTACCATTGCAGCGGCTCACAAGAGACCTTCCCAGCCTCCTCCATGTGTGACATAGCGAATCCTGCCCTGTGGTGCAGGCAGCTCTCTGCATGCCTATCTGGGAGGAGCAGAATTTTAGAGTTAAAACCTGCCATAACTCTCTTTTTTTTTTTTTGAAGACATAATTTCGCTCTTGTTGCCCAGGCTGGAGTGCAGTGGCACGATCTTGGCTCACTGCAACCTCCGCCTCTTGGGTTCAAGTGATTCTCCTGCCCCAGCCTCCTGAGTAGCTGGGATTACAGTCACGTGCCACCATGCCCAGCTAGTTTTTTGTATTTTTAATACAGACGGGGTTTTGCCATGTTGCCCAGGCTGGTCTTGAACTACTGAGCTCAGGCAATCCTCCTGCCTTGACCTTCCAAAGTGCTGGGATTACAGGCGTGAGCCACCGCGCCCGGCCCATAACTCTCTTTTAATCGCAGTTCATACCCTGCCAACTTTCAAAACACATCGAGGCAATTACAGACAAGCATGCATGCCTATGTGCATGTAAGCATGTGAACATACATAGGAGTATGAAGACTTACATGCCTCTTGGATACACATAGCCTTCTCTGTGCATACACATTACTTCCCTCAGTGTGTCCTGAGTCTCCCAGATACTATCTTACAGGGAAAAAAAAGTAGCATTTAGGGATGATTATTGTATTTGTTTATGTCATTGTGGGACAGTTAAAGGCCATTGAGATCGCCTGCTCTTTTCAGGACTTGTTGGGTCCAGCTGTACAGATTCAAGGTAGACTACGTCCTGCTAATGCTGCTCCATGCCCTGTGGGAAGGCTTCAGTGCTAAATCTAGAACAGGTGGTCAGTCTCCTAACTGAATTTGAATCCAGGTTTTTGTCAGATGCATCCGTGTGTCTTCTTCTTAAATCAGGTGTGAACAGGGCTATTTCCAGCCTCTCGGGTTCAGGGACTGCCTCTGTGCCACTGCAGACTGGAAGACAAGGACTCTGCCCAGGCCTCGGGATAGCCTTCTGCCTTCACTGGGGCCTTGGGGGGATTGTCACCAGGCAACACTCAGCTCCATGGAGCTTACCTGGGTTTGAAATTCCACTTGGTAGACATTCCTCTGTGTTGAAGTATTTCTCTTTTTTTTTGGCATAATGCCTCCTAGCAGGTCAGTTAGTTGGTTCTTCAGTAAAGTAATCTTTCTAGGCCCACACTGGAGACAGAGTGTGGAAGACAGCTAGTGTGTAACAAGCGTGCTCTAGGAGGCTGGCACTAGAATGTTACTTATGTGCCCTGAAGTATTCATTCTGTAAAGTAGGATTATTTCACTGTAGTAGCATCCTCAGTAGTATTCTTATTGGTAATATGAGTGCAATTGATACTATGTATATATTAAATATACATACAGAAAAAACACATGAATAGAAATGGGTGTGAGCTAGTACTAGTTATTATATTGTATGTAGTGTAATCTAGCGTATATTAGTGGTACTGGTACTATTATTAGCAGTATTCCTGTTCACCTTGTGTAAGCGTGAGGAAAGCAGGCACCTGCAGGCTCACTATGTTTCTGACGCTGTGCTTCCGAGTAAGTGCCGAGCCGGGAGTTAATTCTCAGGTCAGCTTTCACCATCCCGTGACACAGCCTGTGCATTAAATGTTCTGTTCTCACCTGGGAGCTTCACAGCAGCATCCTGGCCAGGCGTGGTGGGGATTCATCCCACTGGGCAGTGGAAATGTCCTTAATACTAGTGGGCCATGCAGTGGGCTTTGTCAGCTGGTGCTGGCTTCCATGTTGTTGGGAACACCAAGTGATGATGCCTTGTGCTATCGGATGGAATTGACCAAGGATATATTTAGATTCAAATACGTACATTTAAACAGAAAACACAATAATACAGATTTTATTTCTCTCCTGAGTTCTGAATTTCCAGATCACAACTCTAGACATAACTCCAGCAGCCTTGAGAGGAGGCTGCCCACGGTATAATTTAGTGAGAATGACCTGCAAGCCTTTCTCCTGTTCACTGAGGTCTCTACAAAAGCCTTTGTTCATGGAATGAGACCTACACGGTGTATGTTTATGCGGACCTGATACAAACTTACTATTCATACAGTATGCACTCTAAAAATCTCTGTCTTTTTTTTTTTTCCTGCAGATACTGAACGGCTGTATTCAGTGGTGTTTCAAGAAATATGTGATCGCTATGACAAGAAATACAGCTGGGATGTAAAGTCCCTGGTTATGGGTAAGAAGGCATTAGAGGCGGCACAGATTATAATAGACGTCTTGCAGCTCCCGATGTCCAAAGAGGAGCTGGTAGAAGAAAGCCAAACGAAGTTAAAGGAAGTGTTCCCCACGGCTGCGCTCATGCCAGGTGCGGTTGCCTCGCTGTTTGCGGGATTATGTTTGTGACTATTAGCAATGGTTTTGTAAATCACCTTTAAAGTCTAGCGTAGGGCATGCTTAGTCTGTCCTCTTTTCTTCAGTCTCTAAGTCCCTCCTGGTGCTCCTGAAAGAGTTTGGCTGATGCTGTGGGATGCTGTGATTCAATTTTCTCTTTAAAAGCTTCTTAAAATAATATGCATTAGTTTCAGTGATTTCTGGGTTCCAAAAACATTTGAGTATTGTTTATATTACTATATATAAAGATTATGTTAATGACCGAATGTCTTCAAAGTTTACCTTAATAGATGGTTTTGCCTTTTTCTTTTCAAAATCAGATATAGGATTAATATTTCAGCAACTATTCAAACTTTAACAAATTGATAAGCAGCTAAATCTCCCCAAAGAAGCTTAATTTAAAAAAAAAAAAAAGTAAAAAGTTGAATTCATTTTTAGCCTGTGTGTTTGTATGCCGTTCAGCCCTTTCTTTACTTGTATCCAGTTTTCTTCGGAAAGGAAAGACAACTTTGTTCCCTCCATGCTTGTTAACTGACATTCAATCGAAACGGGCTTGCCTGCTGCTCCTTGTTCAAGAATGTTCTAGATTACAGACCTTGAAAACAGACTATTTGAAGATTTTTCTGGGATATACAGGATGAATACTCTGTCTTTAGAATTCCTGGTGCTAGGGGAGAAAAAAAACAGCAGTTATGTGAGTAGACTTGGATTTAAAATTATATTAATATGAAGCATACCAACTTTTGAAATGTGTGTTATTATTTATATTTATACATATGTCCAAACATGTGGATTGACCATTCCTGGGCAGCACACACGCACATGCAAACACACACCCTTTGTAATCACTCTGTCTGTATCCGCTGAAAATGGTAGTGTTTGTGAATCTCAGGCATGGGTACGAGCATCGTGATACTCAGTTCTTTGCATCTAGTGTCTTTCTGCACCATTTGCACATGAAGTTACCCTGATAAGTCTTGGTGAAACACATCCATACAGTTGCTATATAAAAATTTAATTGTGGTAGGACACAGACACACACACTAAAATTTACCATTTTACCTATTTTAAAGTGTGCAGTTCAGTAGTGTTAAGTCTATTCGCCTTGCTATACAATTGACCTCCAGAACTTTTTCATCTTGCAAATCTGAAACTTCATGCTCACTGAACAAGTCCCCATTTCGCCCTGCCCTCAGCCCCTGGCAGCCACCATTCTACTTTCTGTTTCTAAGATTTTTACTACTCTCCGTACCTCAAATAAGGAGAATTATATAGTATTTGTCTTTTTTGATTGGTTTATTTCACTTAGCATAATGCCCTCAAGGTTAATCCATGTTAGAGCATGTGATAGGATTTTCTTCCTTTTTAAGGCTGAACAATAGTCTATGGTATGTTAGACCACATTTTGTTTATTCATAGTTCATTTGTTGAGGGACATTTGGGTGGCATCCACGCCTTGGCTGTTCTTGTGAATAATGCTTATATAAACATGAGTGTACAAATATCTCTTTGAGATCCTGCTTTCTAGACTCTCGGGATATACCCAGAAGTGGAATTGCTGGATCCGATGGTAATTTTATTATTAATTTTTTGAGTGATCACCATATTGTTTTCCATAGTTGTTATACCATTGTATATTCCCACCAAAAATCTGCAAGGGTTCCAATTCCTCCACATTCTCATCAACACTTGCCATTTCCTGGATTTTTTTGATAGTAGTCATCCTAATGGGTGTGAGTTGATATCTCTTTGTGGTTTTGATTTGCATATCTGATGATTGGGGATGGCAAGAATCTTTTCATTTGCTTGTTGGCCATTTCTGTATTATCTTTGAAGAAATGTCTGTGCACATCCTTTGCTTATTTTTAATTTTTGTGTTTTTGTTTTTATGTTATAGGAGTTCCTTATGTATTTTGGATGTTAAGCTGTTATCAGACATATGACTTATGACCATTTTCTCCCATTCTGGCTCACTTTTCGCTTAATTGTTGGTGTGCATAAGTTTTTGATTAGATGAATTTGACATATGTCATCTCATTTGTCTAATTTTGCTCTTGTTACCTGTGCTTTTGGTGTCATAGCCAAGAAATGATTGCCAATTCCAATTTCATGAAACTTTAACTTATGTTGTTCTTCTTGGAGTTTTAGTTTTAGGTCTTACATACAGGACTTTAATCCATATTGAGTTAATTTTTGTGTATAGTGTTAATTAGAGTCTAGCTTCATTCTTTTGCATGTGGATATCCAGTTTTCCCAACACTGTTTGTTGAAGTGACTTATCTTTTCCCCATTGAGTAGTCTTGGCTGGCTCATTGAAGATCATTTGACAAATACATGAGAGTTTATTTCTGGGCTATCTATTCTATTCTGTTAGTATGTAGGCCAGCACTGCACTGTTTTGATGAACGTAGCTTTGTAATATGTTTGGAAATCAGGACATGTGAGATCTCCGATTTTGTCCTTTTTCCAGATTTTTATGGCTATTTGGGATCCCTTGAGATTTTTTATGAATTTTAGGATGTATTTCTCTATTTCTGCTCAAAATGCCATTGGGATTTTGATAGGGATTGCATTGAATCTGTAGGATTGCTTTGCATGCTATGAATGTTTTAACAATATTAAGTCTTCCCATCCATGAGCATCAGATGTCTTTCAATTTATTTGTGTCTTTCTTTCAGAGTGTTTTGTTTTGTAGTTTCAGTTTACAGGTCCTTCACTTCTCTTATTTCTAGGTATTTTATTCTTTTGATGCTATTATAAATGAGATTGTTTATAATTTTCTGTTCAACTTGTTCATTGTTAGTATATTAAAATGCAACTGATTTTTGTTTGATGTGTATTCTACAACTTTGCTGAATTGGTTTATTGGTTCTAACAATTGGGTTTTTTTTTAATATTTTGAATTGTAGTGATTTCTATATATATGATCATGTAATCTGTGAACAAAGATAATTTTGTTTCTTCCTTTCCAGTTTGGATGCCTTTTGTTGTGTTTTCTTGCGTAATTGCCTGGCTGAGACTTCCATTATTATGATGTCTAGTAGTGACAAGAGTGTGTATCTTTGTCGTGTTCCTGAACTTAGAAGAAAAGCTTTAGTCTTCATTGAGAATGATATTAGCTGTGAACTTCTCATATATGGCCTTTAATATGTTGAGGTAGTTTTTTTTTTTTCTATCCTTAATTTGACTGCTTTTAATCACGAAAGGGTGTTGGAGCTTTTCAAATGCGTTTTTCTGCATCAATTGAGGTTTTTTTTTTTTTTTGGTTCCTTATTCTGTAAATGTGGTTTCATATGTTGAACCATTTTTGCATTCCAGGAATAAACTTCACTTGTTCATATATATGATCCTTTCAATTTGCTGTGGAATTGTTTGCTAATATCTTATTTAGACTTTTTAATCTGTGTTCATCAGGGATATTGATCTGTATTTTGTTTTTCATATAGTGTTTTCAATGTTTGGTAGAGTTCTCCAGTGAAGCCATCTGGTCCTGGGCTTTTCTTTGTGGGGAGGTTTTCTTTTATTACTGATTCAGTCTCCTTACTACTTACAGATCTGTTCAGATTTTCTTTGTCTTCATTTTTTCCCCCTTCTCAAAATCATCAGGATTGATTCTCTGTCTTCATGATTCAGTTTGGGTAGGTTGTGTGTTTCTAGGAATTCTTTTATTTCTTTTAGGTTATCCAATTTGTTGTCAAAGGATATGCCAACAAATGGTATTCTCCTTTATTTTTGTGGCATTGGTTGTAGTGTTGCCCCTTGCATTTCTGATTTTAGTCATATGAGTGTTTTTTGTTTTTTGGTTTTTTAGTTAATGTAGCTAAGGTTTGTCCATAAAGTTACTCTGTGACTGAGTGTCTTTTCTGACTTTACAAAGCACTCATGATGTATAAGGCATGCACGTGTCTTATTTCTTCCATATCTACCCAGGCCTTTCACATGGTTTTCCTTCTACACTTTTTGTTCTATATTCTAAGATATACTTGAAATATGTTCTACTGCAATTCTTAAAAAGAAAAAAATGTTTTATCTAGCTAGTCTGGTAGTTTGGCTGGAGTGCTAGTGAATCTGTTTTATGGAATCTACTTGGTGATCTCATCAACGTAGTGTCTTCATTTGGCTTTCTAAGCGAGCAGGTATCAGATTAAGTAAGGTGCCAATCATAGAAACTCATAGAAGGTGAACAACCAGCCAGGAGCTAGTTCTTCAAAGATAGTTCAGTCCTACATAACTTACCTAGATGGCTCTCTTTTCTTTCTTTACTACTTTTTGACCTCTTTTAACTTTTTTTTTTTGACTTGACGAATCCTGTTTTTTGGCATATGATTTGTGTGTGCATGTGTGTGTGCACACGCATGTACTTATTTTAACTTTTACTGGCTGCTCAGTTGCGAGTAGGGACTTCGATACTGAAAGTCTCTCTTTGAAAATGATCATATCTACATGCCATATACACAATTAGCTGTGCTTTGACAGAGCAGAGCATGCAGAAGACTTGAAGAGTATACAGAAATGCACAAGGTAATGCTAGAGAGAAGAAACTTAAAATCATGCTGGGATGCTGACTCAGATGATGTGCAGGGACAGTGGTCAGATGATGTGCCACTTTGATATTTTGAAACGAGTTAGGTGTAGGATAAGACAAAATTATTAGAAATCATACTTAACCTGAAGGGAAAGCAAGCCAGAGGAGGACAATGTTGGACTGAATGTATAGAGCAGAAAGACAGGCCGTGCCTAATTCCTATCCAGAAATGGGTTCTTCCTTAGGGTTTCTGCTCAATATTATGCCAGTCACAAAAATGAAGATAAAATAGCTCTTCTGTACTGAAAGAACCTTCTTGGAGACCTAGTTTCCATTCATTTTGCACTCCTCCCATCTCCTCTTTTATCTGCGCCAAACCTGAATTCCCCTCGGAAGGTGGCCTTATAGTGTCATTGCTCTGGTGACTAGATTCAGAGAAACTTGCTGCTGTAGTCTTTCTTCTAGGTGTTCATTTTGCTCACTTACTACTTTGTTCCTGTTCTTAAGGTGTAGATGATAATATAACCCTTGACTTTGTTTCTTTTCCTTCTGGAAGTATTTTCTGGTAGGGTATGTTAGGTTGTGGAAATGACCTTGAGCTCTTTAGAAAAGAAAGCTGTCTGTAGGGAGGGCTTTTTAATTCAACATCATTCTTTTTCACATGCTTTCAGAGCGATAGCCGAACCCAAGGAGGTATTTATCAAGTTAAATTGCCAGAGTGAATGGTAGATTACCAGGGGAAGCAGCCCCTGATCATGCTGCAGGGGCTGTCTGCTGTGATTAGGCTGCAGGAGGGTGTCTGCCTGGGCCAGTCACCAGGGAATCAGCTTGATTATGCTGCAGGGACATGACTACCTGGGCCAATAACCAGGTAATCAGCCTGATTATTCTGTGGGGGTGTGTCTGCCTTAGCCAATCACCGAGGAATCAGTCTTATTATGCTGCGGGGGTGTGTCTGCCTTGGTCGATCAACAGGGGATCAGCCTGATTATGCTGTTGGTGGGTGGTGGTAGGGGGCGGGGGGGAGAGACGGGGTGGGGTGAGGTGGGGGACGGGTGGGTGTCTGCCTAGACCAATAACCAGGGAATCAGCTTAATTATGCTGCAGGGTGTGTCTGCCTTGGCCAATCACCAGGGCATCAGCCTGATTATGATGTGGGGGCATGTCTGCCTGGGCCAGTCACCAAGGAATCAGCCCCCTGATTATGGTGCAGAGGTGTATCTTTGGCTTGATCATGGTGTAGAAGTGTATCTTTGCCCTGATTATGAAGCAGAGGCTTAGAACTTAAACTTCAGTTAGCCATTTTTGTTGATATTATGCTGTTCATTCCTAGTATAGCCATTTTCTAAAAGGAGAGAAAAGCAAGGATCATGGATCAGTAGCCAACGTTAGAGTCAGAGAGCAGTTTGCATGCAGGTTGTCACAGAGGCACATCTAGAACACAAGTAAACTCTCATGCATTCCACGTGCTTATTAAAAGGGCATTATACTGCGAAGTACTAATCATTCTCTGCAAGGGATTTAAAAAAGGGATCAGGGGTTAGTACTACTTGCTAGAGTCAGAGGGCAATTTGCATGTAAATTGTTACAGTGGCAAATCTGGAACACAAGGACACTCACATGTATCCCATGCTATTAATAAAATGGCATTTTACTGTTTAAGTCCTAGTCTAGTCATTCTTTATAAGGGAAAACAAGGATCAAGGATCAGTACACCATGCTATAGTGAGAGGGAAATTTTCACGTAAGTTGTTACAGAGGCAAATCTACAGCACAGGGAAATTTTGAGTCATTTTTAACATTAAGATGTCAAGTCCTGCCTGGAGGAGGGGCACTTAGGGTCAGTAGGATCAGGTGGAGAGGCTTTTCTTCTAAAGTCCTAGTGCTTAGCAAAGGAATGAGAGGGACCATTCAGTCCCACTATCACATTGTACACCTGTAATCGCAGCACTGTGGGAGGCTAAGGTAGGCAGATTGCTTGAGGACAGGAGTTTGAGACCAGCCTGGTAAAATCCTGTTGCTACTTAAAAAACAAAATTACACGCTGTAGTCCTACGTTTACTCCATAAAAACTAATGTAGAAATGCAAAATTAATTTTCCTTAAAATTTCTGCATTGCTCTCAATATTACTTTGTCTCTTTTATTTTCAATGGCTGAAAAAAATAGTTTTGTTTTAATTTTTATTATTTGATCCATCCTTAATTACCAGGCATTGCTCAGTGGTTTGAATTGCCCTCCCTGGATTTCCATTTTAATCTAAAATTCTGCTATAAGTCTATGAAATTGGACCAGAACACAAGCTGTGCCATCTGTGATACTGATAATGAGATTCTAGAGAAAGGTGCTTCTTTGGTTGGAGGAGTTTAGGCCGATCACATTTCAGTGACCCCAGAGAACATTAGACAGCGCCCATTGCCACAAAGCAAGCAGCCAGCTGTGGGTAGAACAGCAAAGGCAGTCGGATGCTCATTGCCTGTATTGCCCCGGGACCAGCAGACCAAATAAATGTAAACTGGACTCTTGCAACTGTTTGTTTGAAGATTTGAAAGGAGTTAGTTTATATTTATTTTCATAACTGCTTTATTTCTGTCAGTATTTAATGTTTGCCAAAAAAGGAAACACAGGTTTCCCACACTATCTCCCCATCAAGTATCACAAATTTGTGTGTCAAGTACCAGAATTTGAGAAAGATAATTAAGGTGGTTTAAGGTCATCTCACAGATAGAACCTCAGTCTATCCAAGTTTTCTCTTCCAGGGTCAACCCACTGTATTAGCTTCCTAGGAGTGCTGTGTTAATTAACAAACTTGGTGGCTTAAAGCAGCAGAAACTTATTGCCTGACACTTCAGAAGGCTAGAAGTCAGAAGTCAAGATGTGAGCAAGGCTGCACTCCCTCTCAAGGCTCTAGGGAAGGATGCTTCCTGCCTCTTTTCAGCTGCTGGTAGTTGCCGGCCACCCTTAGCTTTCCTTGGCTTATACCTTCAACTCCCCAATCTCTGTCTCCATTTTCACATGCCCTCCCTCATCCTGTGTGTCTCTGTCTCCAAATTTCCCTCTCCTTTCTTTGGATTTAGGGTCCAACCTTAATTTAGTATGGCCTCATAATAACTTGATTACATCTGCAAAGACCCTATTTCCAAATAAGGTCCTATTCCCACGTTTTAGGTGAACATGAATTTTGTGGGGAGAGCACTGTCAAGCCAGTACACCTCCACCCATACTTTCCTACTCCCAGCTCAGACTGCCACTGTTCAGGGTGCCCCAGGAGGGCCCTGAGCTGGGGCGCGGACTCAGTCAGTCGTGTTTGGCTGGAGTGTTCCACGAGATTCAGCCAGTCTTGCCAGAGCCTTGCTCCTCTTCCAGCCCCGCAACCCAATTCCTTTCTACTGTTTCCTTTCCTTCCACATTACCACACTGTCTTACATCCAGGATATAGGTTAGTCACTCAATTCCATAAGCCAATCCTGTGGTGCAAATTCCATAAGTGGCGATCCCTGATACTAGCTTTGAGTTGGTGCAAGGTCCCTAGTAAATTAGGACTGAAGATCTGCACACAGCCAAGGGCCCTCTCCCTCCCAGCAAGCACCTTTTCAAAAGAGCAGAATTCATTTGGAAGGCCTAGAAAAAGGAAGGAGGTGCTCTGCCAAAATCAATGATGTCTGAGAAAGAAGCATGCTCCCTAGAGCTTGGAGAAGATCAGAAGAGGGATAGCCTGAGGCATGGCTCTGCAGTAAATCATTAAGAGATGCCCACTCACAGTGGCTGTGGCTACCAGAAGTTTCCTGTGAGGGAACTAAAAAGCGCACAGTAGTGTTTGTAAGTGATGGTTCCATTTTAATAGATAAACATACAGAACTTATAAAAAATCAAGAATCTATATTAGCCAGATTTCCGAAATTAGTTAATATTTCTTTTAAATTTATACTTAAAGTCACAATTTTTAAAACTGTATATATGAATGTGAATACTATATGCTTTGGGGAATTTGACTTTGATTATTTTCTAGTTTCAAGGATAAACATAGCCAGACAGTAGTTAAAGCGATCAGCACAGATTTTCTTCCATAATGTACTATTGCAATAGAGAAAAGAGACCAATGTGAAACTGGGCTCAACATCAATTAGCCCAGAGGTGACTGGGCATTTTAAAGGGAAATTCAGGGAGTAGGGAGGGGTCAGCAGGGGCTCAGCAGAGTCGGGGAAGTGAAAATTGCAGAAAGCGGGAAGAGGGTTTGGTCCATGTGAAGCCATCTGAGTTTCACTGGTGCTGATAGAAGTCAGGCTCCTGCCCTCCCACAGAGGCTTGTCTGCGGGGGTGGCTGGAACCAACGATCAGTTATTTTGGCAGCCTTGAGTTTTCGTAGGCAAGTACTTTAAGGGGGCTAGAGTCATGTAGGGGTGTGACCTTGAGCTGTTGAACTTGTTCAAGTCTTTATAGGCCAGTGTGGGGGCCTTGTGGAGAAAAAGACTCAGAGCAGCCTGAGAAGAGTCTGGTTCAGGAGACACTTTTGTCACTGAGCATGACCAGTCCATTTATCACAATGGTAGCAGCGTGTCCTCATGGAATTATGTTTCCTTCGATAAATCTTGAACAAGAAATAAATGCATCAGCATATGTTTTTAAAAGTTAAACAGATGTTAAACTTAAAGGAAGTTTGCTAAAATCCATTTCGTGGACCCCTTTGTAAACACCTGACCTACACAGCTTGTCCCTTATGACTTAAAGTTA
This sequence comes from Nomascus leucogenys, assembly GCF_006542625.1. Taxonomy (NCBI): domain Eukaryota; kingdom Metazoa; phylum Chordata; class Mammalia; order Primates; family Hylobatidae; genus Nomascus; species Nomascus leucogenys. Next base: position 5,548,985 of record NC_044406.1, on the reverse strand, counting down.
ACTTGCATCCATTTTATGGAATCCCAGGTGCCTGTTTGACCTGCAGACATCTATATCCCTTCTTGGTCACTCTCTCAGGGCATCAGCTCTTCACACAGCAACAGCTTCCTGCATGTGGCTCCAGACTGTCCATTGATGACCGAAGGCTCGTGGACTTGCCAAGTTGCCCACATAAAACCCAGGGTTCAGAGAGCGAGACAACTCCTTGCATTGTAAAGTGCCAACAATTCTAGTATTCTAAAGCTCAGTGTTGTTCAGAACATGGTACCCTTGTGCGATCACATGTGACATTTGTGAAGAACCTGGAACTGATGTTTCCTTAGGAAGCCTCGCAACAGTAAGTGCTTTCAGCTCTCTCAAGGAACTTCAAGTAGGCAAGAAATAAGAATGGAAGCCCTGCATTACTCCATCAGATCTTGAAAGTTTTCTCTTGGATAAATGTGCCTGTCAATCACATCGAATCTTATCCGCTGCCTCTGTGTGCTGTACCACAACAGCGACGTCTGCTGGAGCGTGTGTGCTCTCTGGGTACACATTCTCCAGGAGGCAGCATCTTATTAGAGAGTAACAGGTCTGTTTTGTGCAGAGGAGAATGCTAACCGCTTCATGAGAAGGCTCCCCACCATGAACTCGGATAACCGGATGCTATTTTTTTAACTTATTTATTTTTTAATTGACAAATAGAAATCGTATATAGTTATCACACACAACGTGTTTTGAAGTGTGTGTACATTGTGGGGTGGCTGCGTCAAGCTAATGAACACATGCATCATCTCACTTTCTCATCATGTTTTGTGGGGAGAACACTTAAAATCTAGAATCTGAGTGATTTTCACGTAGCCAAATGTTATTTTTAATGACCTTTGCCTTAATTGTCCATTCAATATCGGTCATAGATATTTATTGAGGGCCCAGCATGTGCCAGCCAAGCGTGGCCTCCTAATTGGAAACACAAACCCTAAGAAACTCTGAGCATTGCTGTGTAGTGCAGGGGCCATCCTCACACCCCCACAGCCAGCATTCAGCTTGCTTCATCAGCCATGGATGGAGTCAAAGGAAAACTAGCTCACTTTCCCACTAGTATCTGAAATCACTTTCTATTCCATGCTGCACACATGTACTGCAAGGAAAAGGAATGATTCCTACCCCCACCACTGCCTTCCATTCCTAAGAACAGAGGGGATGGAGTATGACGATGAGGAAAACAGAGGGCAGGAAATAAGCAGTTTATTCATGGGATGTCTGCATGGGGTCTTGGGAGTGCAGAGGTTGTGACTCATTCTTGAGTGGAAGTTTCTAACCACGTACATACAACTGCAATAACTGCAGCCAGCTGCTGGAGGTGTTGTGGTGAATCCCAGAGGGTTACAAGGGTAGGAGGAGCCTGGTGAAGTTTCCAGGAAGTGACAGCACTTGAGCTATGTCTTCACCCGCAAAGATGCAGGTAACAGCTTAGATTCTGAGCCTTAGGAAGAGAATGGAGGCCGGAGGGTGACAGGGTTTCTCTGTAGTCCTCAGGAAGTGAAACTGCCTCACAGGAAATAAAGCAATATCAATCAGGCAGGTTCTTTCTATGTATATTTGAATATTGTCAATGTTTTAAAAATCACACACGACATATTTCTTTTTTTTCCCCTTCTTTTTTTTTTTTTGTTGAGGCAGTCTTTCTCTGTTGAGTTCAGTGGTGTGATCTCGGCTGACTGCAACCTCCATCTCTTGAGTTCAAGTGATTCTCCTGCCTCAGCTTCTCGAGTAGCTGGGATTACAGGCATGTGCCTCCACGCCTGGCTAATTTTTGTGTTTTTAGTAGAGACGGGATTTCACCGTGTTGGTCAGGCTGGTCTGCAACTCCTGACCTCAAGTAATCCGCCCACCTCGGCCTCCCAAAGTGCTGGGATTGTAGGCATGAGCCACCATGCCTAGCCAAACCTGACATATTTCTGAGGAGCGAGAAAGAGCAGCTGTCTGTCCACCACCTGCCCCCCAACCTCTTTGAACTGCATCCCAGACAGCTTGGTGTCATAGCTGACATTGCCTGTGTCGGCCCTCCTCCCCTGATTTATTTTAATCCTCATATGTTCTTTCTTCTTCTGGGAATTGTTCTTTTCTAGCATTCTGTTTTTGTTTTAAGGACTCAGTAACTTATATGTCTCCGTGAATACTAATTATTATCATGACTGTTGCTTCCTCACCCACTTTTCTCTGGATTGTCATTTTTTTCTGGCAGATTCCTGTCTTCTGCCTGTTTGAGTCTTCTTCCACAAACACCTGGCAGTGTCTGTTTTGCTCATTCACATTCAAGAACAGAGCACTTGTGTATTCATTTCCTGGGGCTGCTGCCACAAGATACCGAAAACTCAGCAACTTCTAATAACAGAAGTTGACTCTCTCCCAGTTCTGGAGACCGGAAGTCTGAAATCAAGGTGTCTCAGGGCCACGCTCCCTCTGTAGGCTCTAGGGGAGGATCCTTCCTGCCTTTCCCAGCTCCTGGGGGCTCTAGGCATCCCTGGGCTTGTGGCCACATCACTTCAGTCTCTGCCTCCGTTTCCACGTGGCAGAGTGAGCTCATCTCAAGATTTTTAACTTAGTTACATCTCCAAAGACCCTTTTTCTAAACAAGACAGAAGTACCATGGGTGAGGACTTCTGTTTGAGGGCTACCATTCAACCCACTGCTCTCAGTCACACAAAGCTTTTGAAGCATAATACCTGCTGTTGAGGCAGTTGCAAAAGTAGCCCCTAAGAAAGACAGCATGCCAAAGCACCTTCCCCATGGTGGAGTGGGGTGACGGGCCAGGCACCCTTAGGATGCCCATGCAGGAAGTGGAGGCTCAGCAGAATCCCACAGGTGTGTCTGGTCCTGGGATAGCATCAGTGTCTTCTCACAGGTAGCCAGGTGGCATCTGTCAGCTGACCACATCGTCTGCCCCAGTGGCACGGGCTGTCTTCCATGTCTCACTTCATAGAGCTCTTCTAGACTGAGGCCCAGGACGTGGTTCTCGGCACACAGCGTTAATGACATGCATGGCCCTCTAAGCGGTTCCCTCTCCCCCTTTGTGTTGTCAACCCCCGGTAACCCCCACTTGCTTCTGTTGCTCACTGCAGGTCTTAGGTAGTACAGAGAATGTTCAGGCTCGTAGGGTTCTGATGGCCAGACCACCCAACAAAAGAATGCCAAGAATACCTGAGACCGCGCGGCAGCTGCCTGTCTTCTGCCTCTTTCCTTTGTTTAATCCTCTTTAATTGCACATCCCTGTTCTCACCCACCTAAGGTCTCTAGGATGGAGGAAAGCAGGAGCGTTTCTTCCCACCCACAGTGCTGATTCTCCACATTCCCCAGTTCTTCCCCTGGAGATGTGTCCTGTGAGCTGATTGTTTGGAGCAACAGATATCTAGATATCTGTCTCTCTGCGCTTCCTGTAAACCCACAGAAGCACGCCAAGTGCTAGGAGCTGGGAACTGGAGTTCATTTATACACATAATTAATCAGCTTCTCCCTAGAACAGAACTCCATTTGCATTTTTTCGTCTTTTACTTCTCAGGGAAAGCCACTGAGTAAGACAAAGTTTGTGCACAGTCTTTAAAAGATGAAAAACTTTGTGAAGGCATCAGGCAGTTTTGAATCAGGTGATTAGGATCGTTCATTCCTGACGATACACTGGAGCTTTATCTGATGATAACGACACTGGCTAACATTTATCTGGGGCTTCCTCACCCATGTCATTTTCCAGGCATTGTTCTTCTTGTGAATTAATTCCATGAGGAACGTTAATCATTGCTCTTTGACAGATGACAAAATTGAGGCCCAAAGAGCGTGTATAATTGACGGATGTCCCATAATCTCTGACTGTGGTCATAGTCTTGTCTTGACTTTCATCTTCATAGGAGTCCCAAGCATTTTGAAGATCTCAGTATGCTGTGGTGGTGTAAAGCAGTCATCCAAAACTGTTTTTGATTCATTCTCCATCAATAAGAATGTTGAGCTGCATTCCAGTCTAGACACATTGATGTGCGTTTGTTTATCTACTCCACTGTTACAGCTGGTAGCTTAGAAAGAATTCACAGCAATAGAAATGCAAGAAGGATAAGCTAAAATAAAATAATTGGTCGGGTACAGTGGCTCACATCTCTAAGCACAGGGCTTTGAGAGGCTGAGGCAAGAGGATTACTTGAAGCAGAACTTCAAGACTAGCTTAGCTAACATAGGGAGACCCTGTCTCTACAAAACATAAAAAAATTTACCAGGCATGGTGACATGCACCTGTAGTCCCAGCTGTTCGGGAGGCTGAGGCTGGAGAATCGTTTGAGCCCAGGAGGTCAAGGCTGCTATGATTGTTTGACTCTGCTCCAGCCTGGGTCACAGAGCAAGATCCTATCTCAAAACAATAATAATAAAATAATCAGTTTAAGTTTTTAAAATTAATAGCACCAAAGTACTTTAAGAAAATTTTCTTTATACAGCGTGTTTTACAGAGCCATGTGTTTAAATGTGCTCCATTTTTTTAAAATATTGGCTTAAAATTTAAGCCAGCAATTTAAAAATCTTGTTTTAAATTCAGATTGTTTTGATACTCAGCTTTAATCACTATTTATATCCAGACAGAAGTTCATGATTGGCTAATTTTTTTTTTTTGAGATGGAGTCTGGCTCTGTCGCCCAGGCTGGAGTGCAGTGGCGCTATGTCGGCTCATTGCAACCTCCACTTCCTAGGTTCAAGCGATTCTCCTGCCTCTACCTCCCAAGTAACGGGGTTACAGGATGCACTGCCACGTGTGACTTGTCTCTTTTTAAAAAAAAATTAGAGCCTTTCTTTTATCTCATCCATCAGTTAGGATAAGGTTTAAATTGAAATTTAGCTAATAAATATAGTCCTCTGTGATACTAATCAGTGGTTGTTGCAAACTAATGAAATAGTGTGGCATTTTAGTATTTTTAACTAATGGATTCAAGTTCTGTAGAAGCTCTTTAGGTGGAGTACTTCTACACTGATTGTATTTTGTTTTTATGTGTGGAGGTATGTGTATGTATGTTCATGAGATCTGTCGTTTTCTTGTCTGGCTTTTGTCTGGTTTTGGGATCAGGGAAGTGCTGATGTAAAAGGAGTTGAGAGGTGTTCCCTCCAGTTTCCTGAAAAGTCTGTTTAGAATTGGCATTCTTTTTTTTCTTGGGAAGTTGGTAAATTTACCAGCGAGGCCATTTGATCCTAGATGTGGGAAGGAGGTTTTTAATTACAAATTCAATTCCTTTCATAGGCAGAAGGCTATTCAGGTTATTCGTGTTTTCTTGAGGCAGTTTTATATCTTTCAAAGAATTATCTCATTTCACCTAAATGGTCAAATGTGTTGCCATTAATCCTATAATAATTAAGTTTTTATCATTTTATCGATGTTAGGATCTGTAGTGATGTCCCCTCTTTCCCTGCTAATGTTAGTACATTTGGATCTTCTTTATTTTTTTGATCAGTTTAGCTAGGAGTCTACTAATTTAATTGCTCTTCTCAAACAACTCGCTTCTGATTTAGTTGGTTTTCTGTATTCTACTTTCTATTTCATTGATTTTCTCTCTCATGTTTATTATCTCCTTCCTTTTATTTGTTTTGGGTTTAATTTGCTCTTTTCCTTCACTTTCTTAAGGTAAAAGCTTAAATCATTGAACTTCTTTCTTTCAGATTTTCAGTGTGACAACTTAGATTGCTTATTTGAGACCTTATTATTTAATATATCACTCAATGCCATCAGTTTTCATCGAAGCAATGTTTTAGCCACATCCCAGAAATTTTGGTAGTTTTTAGTTCTCTACAAAATATTACCTAGTTTCCCTTTGTGATTTCATCTTTGATCCATGTCTTACATAGAAGTGTAACATCCAAATATTTGTGATTTTCCACATTCCTTTCTATTATTAATGTCTATTTTAATTCTGTCATCGTTAGATAAGGTATTCTGTATGACTTTAAGTATTTTATAATTTTTGAGAATAGTTTTATCACTTATAATAGGATCTTTCTTGTTGAATGCTCCATGTGCACTTAAAAATAATGTGGTTTCTGCTGTTGTTGGGAGAAGTATTACATGAACGTCAATTAGGTCAGGTTACTTGACAGTGGTTCTGAAGTCTGCTGTATCCTTACTTCTTTTCTGTCTACTTGTTCTATCAATTACTGATAGAGGAGTTTTAAACTTCCTTCTACGTTTGTGTTTCTCCATTCAGTTCTACTGGTTTTTGCTTTATGCATTCTGAAGCTCTGCTATTTGATGTTTACACATTTAGAATTATGTCTTATTTATGAACTGACCTATTTGTCATTATGAAATGTCCCTATTTATCCCTGATGATGGTCATTCATTGTTCTAAAGGCTTGTTTGTTATTAATGTAAGTAACCTGGCTCTCTTTTGAGCAATAGTTATGTGGTATGTAGTTTTCTATCCTTTTATCTTCAATCTATCTGTGTAGTTATATTTAAAGTAGGTTTCTGTAGACAGCATGTAGTTGGGTCTTTTGTTTTTCTTTTTTATTCTGATAGTGTCATCTTAGGTGTGTTTATAATACTTATAAAGCCATTACATAAGGTCATGATCTGTTAATTCCATCTGTCTCTATCATTTCTGTGTCTACTTCTCCTGATTGCTTCCCCCCACCACCCCTGGTTGTGGGTGGTATTTGCTTCTTTGCAGGCATGGTAATTTTTGATTGAATGTTAGACACTATGAATTCTACACCCAGTGGAGTGCTAGATTTTGCTTGATTTCATTTGCTTTATTTAACTTTGTCCTGGAACTACATTGTGATCTGTCCATGCCTTCCTTTTAAAAATCTCTAGAGGGTCAGGTGCTCCAGATATCTGTTACCTTATCCTGAATGACTTTAGGTGTTTGGAAAAAATGACTATGTTGATTCTTTTGTATAACAATTGACAAAGTAGGGACATTAAATCATGATATTATTAAAATAGGCATGATTATTTAAAATACAATTTTAGGCCAGGCGTGGTAGCTCATGCCTGTAATCCCAGTACTTTGAGAGGCCGAGGCAGGCGAATCACCTGAGGTCAGGAGTTTGAGACCAGCCTGGCCAACATGGTGAATCCCCATCTCTACTAAAAATACAAAAATTAGCTGGGCGCAGTGGCACATGCCTGTAGTCCCAGCTACTCTGGAGGCTGAGGCAGGAGAATCGCTTGAACCTGGGAGGCCGAGGTTGCAGTGAGCCAAGATCGGCTGTTGCACTCCAGCCTGGGCAAGAGAGCGAGACCCTGTCTCAAAAATAAAATAAAATTTTAGACAAACCGTCACACTTTGTGTGGATTTAGATGTTCCTGTTGTGCTAGTCAGCATAAGTTAAAGGTGGGAAGGACTCCTGGTATTTTTTATTCTTTCTGATAACTAGTCCTCTCATGATTGGCTCCATGATGACCTCCATGGACCTGTGCGGTCACTGTAGTTAATCCGTGTGGCTAATGACAGTGTGAGGATGCTCTTTTCATATGGCACGTTGCTGTTGATCAGCTGTGTTCAGCAGCTTTCTTTTGTCCCCTGATCCCTTGTCAAGTAGCGCCGCAGCCGTCCCTCAGCCACAGCCTTCTTCAGCATCTGGTGGAGGCCTTTGTGTAATTTCCTCTCCTTAGCAGGGTGAAGAATGATTGAAATGTTTTCTCTAGAATACAGTGTTTTTGCAGAAAACACCAAAAGCATAGTCCTTGTGTATTTACTGCTTTGGAAAAAAAGTATGGTTCAGCGAGGCCCTGCTGTGGGGCCTTCCCCGGTGCCCTGGCCAGATCCCAGGTCCAGTCACCTCCTGGGCCTGCTCGCTGCCCTTCTCCACGTTTCATAAAGAGGCCCAGCAGACAAAGCAGCAGTGCCTCCCAGTGCGCTTTTCTTCTGTTCCTTTGGGAAATGTATCGCTCAACTGCCAATAGCTTTTTTGATTTTTTGGTTTGTTTTATTTTGAGCAGGGATGTTTTGGAGCTGACAACTGCTTTTAAACAATCTGTCCTAGGTCAGAAATTCCTCAAAAGGAGCAGCCTGAGAGTGTGCTGCCACATAGCTGGAGGGACTGTCCCTGGAAGAAGGTCTTGTGGTGAAGGCCTTGCCCCTCACCGCAGTCCTTCCCTCCTCCTCCCCAGGGGCTGAGAAACTCATCATCCACCTGCGGAAACACGGCATCCCCTTTGCGCTGGCCACCAGCTCGGGGTCCGCGTCGTTCGAGATGAAGACGAGCCGCCACAAGGAGTTCTTCAGCTTGTTTTCCCACATTGTGCTGGGAGATGACCCCGAAGTGCCGCGTGGCAAGCCAGACCCCGACATCTTCCTAGCTTGTGCCAAGAGGTTCTCTCCCCCTCCTGCTATGGAGAAGGTAAGCGGGTGCCGGTGACACGGGCCGTGTTCCACGACTATGTTCCACCAAATAATATCCACGTAGTGTTTGCTAAATGTGAAAAGTTGTGGTTTGTGCTGTTGAAGGCCACTTTGCAGTGCTCCCTAGAACTTGGGTATGTGGGAAGGGAGATGGTCTGGTTGGAAGATTTTGTGAGGAATCGTGGCCGCACCTAAGTCACCAGGCCAGGGAGACTCAGCCAGAATCCACTGGGTCTCAGGGACAGTCTGAGAAGCTTACAGTGCCAGAACAAGGCCTATTCAGACATTTTCCAGGGAAGCGGCGGTTTTAATGTGGGGCTTAAAACAGTCTTACTGTCTAGGTGCAGGCTTTAAGGTGAGTATTCACTGCAGTTCAGATATAAATCACTAAAACTCAGTTCCCCTCCCCAACTGCTTATAGAGTGCTCGTTGGTTGCTGCAGAGTTTTTGCTTGTGTAGCGACGTTGGGTTTTTATCGCCAAGTTTTTGGACTTCCATCCATTTCTCCATTGGAAAGTGGCAGCTGGTGGGTTTGTATGCCGTGGCACCCCCTGTCCTGCACCGTGGCTGCTTGACCATGCAGGGTATGCAGTGGAGACGGCCCCTGGCTCCCTCTTCTTGTTATATAAGGCTCCTCCTCAGGTGACCTGGGCAGAGCGTTTAGAGAGCTGACCGCTCATGGTGGCTGGGCCTGGCTCCAGATTCCTCTGACTGCTCTGTGACTGCCAAGATGGAGTCCTTGGCCTGAACGATCTGCAGATACAGATTCCAGAATCACAGCAAGTCACCCTTGAAATGGGGGCTCCCGCTGGCGATGTAAGTGTAAGCAGCTGGGGAGGGCATCCGTCAGGGAGTCCCTGCAAATGCCTGCTTTCCCTGGGTTCCCGCATGTGAGGACTTTGTGGTTTGTGGGGAAGAGCCTTTCAGGGAGAGGTCTTTTTCAGGCCTCACCTCTCATCACTAACCAGTGACACCGATCACGAGCTCAGGGAAATTACTCAGAAACCTCCTTCCCAACAAAGCTGAGCTACCGGAGTAGTCTTGAAAGACCTGTTTGTTGTTGTTGTTGTTGTTGTTGTTTTGTTTTGTTTTGTTTTTTGCCCAGGGTGCAACTTACTACCTTGAGCCTATAGAGGCAGCCGGAACTTGTGCCTCAGTATACAGGCCTCTGATTCTCTGAAGCTAAGTGGGCATCCAGCAATTCAGTTCAGTTCTGACACTGACTCCTACGGTTAGCCCGGACCCCGAAGGTTAAGGCCCCAGTCCCACAAGATGCCCATCGCGCGTTCCAGGGGCCACCTGTACTTCTGATTGGCTACAAATTGGGGGTTCCTGCAATCCTCTCTTCAGGTCTAATAATCCCCTAACATGACTGACAGAGCTCAGGAAAACACTTTCATACACTTGCTGCTTTGTTATGAACTGTAAAACTCAGGGACAGCCAAATGGAAGCAAGGCATTGGCCAATGTACGGGGGGTGGTTGCAGTGCTCCCCTGCCCTCTCTGGGCACCTGACCTTCCCGGCACCTCCATGTGCTCACCAAACTCAAAGCTCCCCAGGCCCCTTATGTAGAGGTTTTTATGGAGCTTTCTTACGTAGGTGTGAGTGATGACATCACTGACGATTGCTCATTGAACTCAATCCGGGCCAAGGTGCCCTCCCTGGAGATGAGGGGGAGGGCTGAAAGTTCCAGTCTTGTTTGTTTGTTTGTTTGTTTTGAGATGGAGTCTCGTTCTGTCGCCCAGGCTGGAGTGCAGTGGCATAATCTCGGCTCACTGCAACCTCCACCTCCCGGGTTCAAGCGATTCTCCTGCCTCACCCTCCTGAGTACCTGGGATTACAGGTGTGTGCCATCACGCCTGGCTAATTTTTGTATTTTTAGTAGAGACAGGGTCTCATCATGTTGGCCAGGCTGGTCTTGAACTCCTGACCTCGTGATCCACCCACCTCAGCCTCCCAAAGTGCTGGGATTACAGGCGTGAGCCACCGTGCCCAGACCCAGTCTTCTAATCACATATTTGGTCTTTCTGATGTCCAGACCCTGTCCTAAAGCTGTCCTGGGTCCACTAGAGGCACCTCATTAGGTTGAAAATGGCTTATTAATGACTCAGAAATTCCAAGTGTTTTAGGAGCTCTATGTCATGAACTGGGGACAAAAACCAGGTGTGTAGTTTTTATGATGCCATAGCAATAAACAGTCATTGAAAGACAGTGGGGCATTCTTATCAACACACATACCTGGGCTGATTGAAATCTCATTCTTGATTTAAGTCTCATTACTGAATTCAACTTGACTGCAATTGCTTGACGTGGGACTTGCCTGAGACCTCCCAGCTAGTAAGTCAGAGAGTCAAGGCTGAGCCTCCAGGTGCGGCTGGAACAGGTCCCAGTGGGAACATGTATCTGCTTCTTATGTCTGGACATGTGTATGTCTGCATGTTTGGCATCCTGTTACAAATTCCTCTGCAACATGTTCATTTTTCCTCAGAATTTCCCCCTTGTGGAAGAATTATTCCATAGCTTCAGGCTATAAAGCCTTCTTCCCAGAAACACCATTTTTGTTGTTGTTTAACCTGAGTTATTGTTCACTAGAAAAGTGAAGGTGCTGCACTCCATACACCATGTCCCAGAATCGATCAGAATATGTTGGCACTTGCATTCAGTTCTGTATTTACAAACTGATAAAGATAAGGTAAAATATTTGCCGTGTTAACATGAGCTGTTCCTGTAGCTAAGGCAATTAAACGGAATTTCAAGTACAGGCAGTCCTTGTTTTGCAAGGCACTCTGTTAATGGAAACATGGTGTTTCATGTGGGGTTTTTTGGTTTTGGTTTGTTTTTCAGGTAGGGTCCCCTTTGTTGTCCAGGCCATAGGCAGTGGCAGCACAATCGTAGCTCACTGCAGCTTCCATTTCCTGGGCTTCAGCAATCCTTCTGCCTCTGCCCCCCAAGTAGCTGGGACCACAGGCACACACCACCATGCACAGCCGGGCGTGGCAGCTCACACCTATAATCCCAGCACTTTGGGATGCTGAGGCAGGAGGATGCTTGAGCCCGGTAGCTTGAGACCAGCCAGGTCAACATAGCCAGACCCTGTCTCCACAAAAAGTTAGCCATGTTTTAAAATGTATATGGAAGCAAAGTGCATGTGGAAACCACATGCTGCCATTGCATGGGACCAGTTATGGTGAAACCCACAAAGCAAGGGCCCTCATGAGGAGGAATTTCTCTCACAAGGTACCCTGCAAAGAGGCCCATGGAATGAATTGTGTTTTAACATCTTGGTGTTCTCATTGACAATGTTTGTTTTAGACTTGTCAAAGAAAAATGAGCAGTTGCATTTTTTAAGTCATTTAGCTTTTAGAAAGTTCTAAACATTTTCCTTATTATTAATCTACATTTACTTACAGATGTATTTCTCTTGCAGAAATGAAATGTTTCCTCTCATGCTTCTTACTTAGAGACAGTGACACATTGTGGGTCTTCCTCCTGTGATGTGCATATTGTAATACTAAAGGAAGATTTTCCCAAGCTTCTGTCAGGGAAGCAGCCCTGGTTTTGTACTTGGCATTTGTGTCAGGAATACAGGAGGCAGTGGCCAGGGGGCGTGTGGACGATCTTGGAGCTCTTCAGTCAGGTCCTGCTGCTTCCTCTTGCCCGCAGTGTGGGTGTGAGCTCACAGGGGCAGCATGCCTCCAGAGTTCAAGGGCATTCCATTAAATCAGCAGTCACTGAAGAGACTTCTGAATCTCTTAGGGAATTGCCTTAGGGAATTTATCATGCCATAGGTGTCACCAGGTTAATTAAGCATAGTAGTAGTAGTAGTCATAGGAAAGTAGTCAAAAACAAGTAGGATCAAAGGGTTATTAATTAAGTTAAATATTAATTCCCATCTTACTAGGAGAAAGTGTCCAACAGAGCTGACATTAAAGAATCAAGTTTTCACTGAGAATATTTTCTAAGTTATTCATGTATCATTATTTTGTTCTAAAAAATATAAAGCAAACATAAGGCCACCTTCAGAAGCCCCCCAGAACCCACCTTCAGGATAATGAGCACCCATTGAGTGAAAGCACCCGCCCACTGTGTGCCAGGCAGGGTGCGACATCTGCCAACACATCCCCTGAAGGCCAGAGACCCAGTGGGTAGAGGGCCTCCATGTGCCGAATGCCAGGTCCTGAGACTTGCGAGTGTGAGCACACTCATTGGCTGGCGGGGACTTGAGAGACCAAGCTGGGAGGCACCCCAGGGCTGTCTGTTCCCAGCCACAAAAATGCCATCGTTGTTGTGAAACAAAAATGGCGGTATTGCTTACATATCACTTCTAGGGTTGATATTTATTACAAGTAAAACCAGAAATCGGAAATCAGTTTTTTGTTTTGTTTTGTTTTGTTTTTGAGACACAGTCTTGCTCTGTTGCCCAGGCTGGCGTGCAGTGGCACGATCTCGGCTTACTGCAACCTCTGCCTTCTGGGTTCAAGTGATTCTCCTGTCTCAGCCTCCCAAGTAGCTGGGATTACAGGCACATGCCATCACACCCGGCTAATTTTTTTTATTTTTAGTAGAGATGGGGTTTCACCACGTTGGCCAGGCTGGTCTTGAATTCCTGACTTCAGGTGATCTGCCCACCTTGGCCTCCCAAAGTGCTGGGATTACAGGAGTGAGCCACCATTCCCAGCTGGAAATCAATTTTTTACAGCCTAGCCATCACTACTTTGCATGTTTTAGTTTTCTTGTACTTGTTAGTGTTGTTTTAGGAGCTGAATTTCAGGTTTTAAAAAAATTATTTTTGTTTTTGTTTTTCTGTTCTGTTTTCAAGAAAGTTATACATGTAGGCCGGGCACAGTGGCTCACGCTTGTAATCCCAGCACTTTGGGAGGCCGAGGCGGGTGGATCACGAGGTCAGGAGATCGAGACCACGGTGAAACCCCGTCTCTACTAAAAATACAAAAAAATTAGCCGGGCGTGGTGGCGGGCGCCTGTAGTCCCAGCTACTCGGAGAGGCTGAGGCAGGAGAATGACGTGAACCCGGGAGGCGGAGCTTGCAGTGAGCCGAGATTGCGCCACTGCACTCCAGCCTGGGCGACAGAGCGAGACTCCGTCTCAAAAAAAAAAAAAAAAAAGAAAGTTATACGTTAAACTGCATAAATAGATAGACTCATTTTACCAGCCTAAGTTTTGTGTATATTCGGTATCTGTCTTTTTTTGTTTAATACCAGGGTTGAAGTTGTAAGATAATATTCACAATTAGTAAACAAGGGACGTGGTAGATTCTACTCTTTTTCCTGGAAACCTGCGTATTTCTTAATGAATAAGGGCTAAGTCCACATAAATAGGTAGACTGGGCTCATTTCAACCAACCTTTAGACATTTCTACTCACAGCCCAAACTATTATGCTATCACCTTGTTAAGAATACAGTCTTACAGGTGGTGGTTCATGCCTGTAATCCCAGCACTTTGGGAGTCCAAGGTGGGAGGATCACTTGAGCTCAGGAGTTCAAGACTAGCCTGGGAAACATAACAAAACCCTATCTCTACAAAATATAATAATGATGATGATGATAAACTTGCCAGGTGTGGTGGCGCCTGCCTGTAGTCTCAGCTACTTAGGAGGCTTAGGTGGGAGAATCACCTGAGCCTAGGAGGTGGAAGTTTCAGTGAGCTGAGATCATGCCACTGCCCTCCAGCCTGGGTGACAGAGCAAGACTCTGTCTCAAAGGAAAAAAAAAAAATAGAGAGTACATTCTGGGTGGTGGCTTAGGGATACAGGTGTTTTGTGAAATTCTTTCAACTCTGCTGTACGCTGGACCATCTCTACAGTGCAATGTTGAGGGAGGCAGCTCTGCCTAGTGTGACAGTCAGACCAAAAGTTCACTCAGGCACAAATTAGAGCATCATGGGGAACTGGGGATGGCACAGGGCCTGAGATAAATGCTCAGCGTTTTTACAGAGAAGAACAGAGGGTGGGATTAGTGCTGAACAGAACAAGTCCAACAGGAGTGCAGCCAACACAGAATCAATCGTGAGGACTTTGGAAACCAAGCAGAAAAGTTTACACATGGTGCAATAGGCATTTGAGCTCACTGGAAATTCTTACAAGGACACATTGGCCATGTCTGTGTTTTAGAGCTCAGTGGAGTACTGGGTGACAGATTAGAAATAGGCAGTAAGAGAGGAGGAAGTGCCAGGTGTGATTCCAATGTGATTTCCTTCAGGGAGCTTATAGTTCAATTAGAAAAAAATGAGTAATGTCAAAAGTTATAGGAGGCTTAGGAGAAAGTGAAATTAAGAAAACTGTCTCTGGGCATATATTCATATCAACTTGTACCAAATTTGAAGAACTTTTTGCATCTCTGTGACTCTTTCCTAGATTTAAAAAAACTGAAAAAAAGATGTAGCTAGTTAAAAATATATGTATTTTTCTAATACCTGTAACTGCATGTGAAATTTATACAAAGTTTCATCTTAACTTATCCTTATCGTATATTGCATATGTCCCAAAAGAATGCAGACAGGAGCAGGCAGGCTGTCAGTGTGAGCTGACCTCTGTAACTGGAACTTCTTTTCCTCCGAGAATAATAGAGAACAAATAGCTGTATACTACTTATGTCCAATTTAAAGTTAGTATTTGGGCCAGGCGTGGTGGCTCACGCCTGTAATCCCAGCACTTTGGGAGGCCAAGGTGGGTGGATTACTTGAGGTCAGGAGTTTGAGACCTGCCTGGCCAACATAGTGAAACCTCATCTGTACTAAAAATACAAAAATCAGCTAGGCATGGTGGTGCATGCCTGTAATCCCAGCTACTTGGGAGGCTGAGGCAGGAGAATCGCCTGAACCCGGGAGGCAGAGGTACAGTGAGCTGAGACTGTGCCACTGCACTCCAGCCTGGGTGACAGAGCAAGACTCCTTCTCAAAAAAAAAAAAAACAAAAGTTAATATTTGGTGACCAGCTGAGCTTTGCTGGGCCTCTGGTTTTGGGGAGATTAGATGTTCTTGAATCAGCTTCTTACCCTGCAACACTGAGTTAAGGGCACAGCCACACTGGAGCTGCTCCAGAGGGTGAGGACCGTCACCTGCCATTGTTTGCCACCCTCTGTGGGCCTCAGGACCCCACAGCCTGGGTCCTCATTGCTCCAGCCTCAAGGCCACCTCCTCCTGTCACCCATCATCACTGAACAAAATAGGCATGCCTCTGCTCACTTGTCCTTGGTATTATTTCATTTCCCTTTCTCCCTTCTTTCATTATTTAAAAAACCGTAATAACAAGGACCTTCACGGATACTGTCCTTACACTTCTTTTCTTTCATTGAACTTGCCTTTGGGCTTGGTGTCCCTCCTGAGTTTCCTGGCATGAGGGCACTTGCTTAAACCAAATTGCACTGTCAGAGGAAATGTGTTTCCTCTACCCTCTTAGGTGCAGTGATTGGGGGCCTGTAAATCAAACTAACAAAAGACAGACTATCAAGAGTAAAGATAGATTTGTATTTACATACAACCAAGGGGTTCACAGAAAAATGTGACTTAAGGAGGCAGTTAGAATTTCGGATTTGTATGTCATCTTAACATTGATGGGAGAATGGCAGAAGGACACACAGAAGAATAAACGACTTTTAGGAAAACTAAGTGGGCTGTTAGGAGACTAGATGGTGGATAAGATAGTTTTATAACAACATCTTTTGGGGCGATTTCTCATCTAGGTGCGACAGGTGCTGACTTCTTATCTTTGGTGATAAGACTCACACTTCCCTGGTTGTGAAACTCCTGAGCATTGGATGTACGAGGGCTGAGGGCTGAATTCTTCTGGAAGGCTTTCCTTAGAAAGGGAAGGGAGTGCGGAAGCCGTCTGTTCCTGTACTTGATGCTTACTGTCTTCAACTCTAATAACCCTCATGCCACTGTGGCATGTTCCGCAGTCCATGGAGGCCCCATCTGCTTCTCCCCAACACCCCATCGTTACTCCCCTGCCCCCTTCTCTGAATGCCCAGTACCCAGCACCAACAAGAGGCCCTCTGCCTGCCAAGCGCACATGGCATCCTTGTTTCTAAACGACCCTGAGGTGCCCAGCCCCTGGTTCTCAGGTCCTGCCTTTATCCAGCCCGAGCAGCCTTACGTCCATGTCCAGAACACTAGCCTTGGGGCATCTTGCTCTCCCAGATGACCTCGGTGTCCCTCAGTCTTGTTCCCACGTTAGCTGCCAGGTGCCACAATCCCTGTTTCTGACTGCATCCTCGCCTCCTCACCTCACTTCGGGGGGCATTTCATCCTGGCATCTGCTGCTCCTGACTGCTGAAACCACAGACATCCATTTCCCATGCTCTCTGCAACGTCTCCCTCTGCTGGCTGCACCATGCCCTTCTGCCCTCATCCACTGCTCCCACTGTTTCTCTCTGCACTTCCTCTTACCCAGGAACTCGGTTCAGCAATCCCCAAAAGTCAGCATCTGTGTGTGTGCAGGTGTTGTTTTGGTGTTCATCTCACTCTGTCCCATCCCCCTGGGTGATCTTATCTGCTACTTGTCGTCACTGTGCCTGACTCAAATCTTGGTTTCTGGACACGTGTAGAGTCCTGGGCCCAGTGGTCTGGAAAGGGGCCTTGGGAAAATCTTATGTAAAAGTTCAGCCAGGCCACACTTACTAGGAGTCTCAATAGAGGTTCTCCCACCTTAAATCTACTCTTGGGGACCCTGCTGCTTGTCTGAACCCCAGGCTCATGAATCTGCACTGCCTGGAAGTCATGAGCACCTCTGAAAACACGGCCAACACTCCATTTTCCCACATTTTCCTTCAGCCTGCTCCTGTCACTTCAGGCACCCTAGAGTCCCTCAGCCAACCTTGAAGCTTCTCATTGCACGAGGATTTTCTCTCCTCACATGCCGTCTGCAGCCAGCAACCTCCTTTATCCATCCACTTCTTAGGCCTTCTCTTCTGAAAACCTCCCTTGTCCTCATTTGTACATTTCTTCCCTTCCTGAATTGAGGCTGTAGGTAGCAGCTGCTGTGTTGACTTCAAGGTCTCATTCCCAGCCTGAGAACATAGACTCCTCCCCTGTCCCCACACCCAAATCAGAGGCTATCAACGCACGATATACAGAAGCAGAAGCCAATAGACACAGAATCCAGTCACTGATTCTGTAGGTAAAGAAACAGATTCACATCAAGGGACTCAATTCCCCTCTATAAGCTTTTATTGAACCTTTCGTGTATGTGCCATTTTATCGGATTGCAAGATGCCAGGAATACCGAGTGATTTAGGAGCACACACTGTCATTTAGTTTTAATAATAGCCGATGTCATTTCTTATTAGAATTTAGTAGTTATTTCTTGCTCTTTGATTTTCAGTTCTTATAAACTCTTGGCAAAGAAACCCTACATTCCCAGCTATAGTGTGGCCTTCTATATTAGTCTGTTTTCACGCTTCTAATAAAGACATACCCAAAACTGGGTAATTTATAAAGGAAAGAGGTTTAATGGACTCACAATTCCACATGACTGGGGAGGCCTCACAATCATGGCGGAAGGCAAGGAGCAGCAAGTCATGTCTTACATGGATGGCAGCGGGCAAAAAGAGAGCTTATGCAGGGAATCTCTCCCTTACAAAACCATCACATCTCATGAGACTTACTCACTATCATGAGAACAGCATGAGAAAGACCTGCCCCCCCTGATTCAATTACCTTCCACCGAGTCCCTCCCACAGCATGTGGGAATTGTGGGAGCTACAATTCAAGATGAGATTTCGGTAGGGACACAGCCAAACCATATCACCTTCTTTTTCTTTTCCTGTAGTGTTCCCCACAAATAGAGAAGGCATTCGTCTTCTGTATTGTTATTTCACAAACCCTGACTGACACCTATTCTCGTGATCCTTGTCTCCATCTCCTGCCACTACAGCTGCAGCGATGTCAATGGGGAGGCTGTCTTTTTCACCTTCAGGCTCTCCCTCTCCCCTTGGGTACATCATCAGCTTTGATAGGAGGTGGAGCTGTGCTTTGGCCAGGTCACAGCTCAGTGAGTGTTCTGGCTTCTTGGCAGACCCATAGCCACCTGCGTTCCTCCAGACTGGTTTCCAGGGCTTACAGTCAGCGGCAGAATCTGTCGTCCTTTGATGGAGAGCTTCTCGTCATTCTTGGGAAACTTGGGGCACTGCGGTGTTGATTTCAAGTTCACAGCCCTGCAGAGACCTCGACACAGGTTGCATGCACACGGGCTCCTGTACTGTTCTGCAGAATTACGCCAGAGCTGAGCCATTCCTG
This sequence comes from Nomascus leucogenys, assembly GCF_006542625.1. NCBI lineage: Eukaryota > Metazoa > Chordata > Mammalia > Primates > Hylobatidae > Nomascus > Nomascus leucogenys. The sequence goes on along the minus strand of NC_044406.1, from coordinate 5,530,378 downwards.
GGGCATGAGGGTCTCTGGAAAAACACAAATTAGAGGCATGAGGCCCTTCTGCACTCTGTCAAATGCAGAGAAGTGAAGAAATAATTTCACTAAATGCTAGAGAAAAACAGCAAATCTCAGAACAGAATGAACTTCTGTCCTCTCATAATTACTCTTCATATGTCTTGCCTTCAGATATCTTCTTTATGCTTGACCAGAGAAATTCCAGGGTGGCACTGTGCCCTGTGCTTTGTGTGGAGAAAATACTGATGGATGAACCCCTGGTCCACTATTTCCCTTTTAAAGGCAGATACTTGTATAACAATGGAAAATGTAACAAGGCTTCATTTAATCAGCACTGTGTGTGTGTGCGCGCATGCATGTGCGCACGCGTGTGTGTGTTTGTGTGTGTGTGATTAATATGTGTTATGGAAAAAGCTCGCGTCTCTGGAAATACTTTCCAGCAAAAAACATCTAATAGCTTAATCTTTATAGCAGTGCTGGTTTTGGCCCTTTAACTTCCCCGAAGTTGTAAACCAAAAAGTTGCAGTCTCCATATATGTTTTATTGCATCCTCTAAAACAGGAGTCCCCAATCCACTGGCCACGGACCAGTACTCCATGGCCCGTTAGGAAGCAGGGCGCACAGCAGAAAGTGAACGGTGAGTGAGCCAGCATTACCAGCTGAGCTCCGCCTCCTGTCTGATCAGAGGCCGCATTAGATTCTCACAGGAGCCTGAACCCTAGTGTGAACTGTACATGCAGGGGATCTGAGTTGTGTGCTCCGTTTGAGAATCTAATGCCTGATGATCTGAGGTGGAACAGTTTCATCCCAAAACCAGCCCCTTTCACCCCCCACTGATCTAGGAAAAATTGTCGTCTATGAAACCAGTTCCTGATGCCAAAATGCTGGGGACCACTGCTCTAAAACATGTATTTTTTTATTTCTGGACTGTCACTCAAATGCCTCAAAAAATCCATGCCTCGTAGTTCCTTGAAACACTTTTTAAAAGAACTAGTAGCCACTATCAGTACTAATGCCACTACCCTACTCGGGGCATTTCATTAGGTTGGCTGGTGACCAGCTGTGCATTTTTCTTAATGATACTGTGTTCACTGAGTCTTTTTGATAGCGAGGTTTCAGACAACTAGCCAGTAAAAATATAGTCTAGTCACTATTCCCCCATACACTAGTGCATCAAGTTCATTGGTCCTGCATTACCAGTTGTCTTTTACAATTGTGTCAATTTTCAAAATATCTTTTAGCTTTTAACTAGTAATTATTACTAATAATTATTGGATGTTTTGGGCTAAAACCTTGCTAAATGTTTAGTATCTCATTTAATGTAGTACCACAGATTATTGGCAAATTTGGGCATTGTTTCTCTTCACTGCGATTGGAGGAGAATGGTATATTGAATAGGGAGAACATGTGACCCATAAGTAGCACTAGTGCTGTTTGTATGTATGGCTCCCCACCTTGCATTGCATAACATTGCTGTAGTTGAGGAATCCACTTTTTAAAAGTGTTTGGCCTGGGCTAATTTGCAATAAAGCCTGTGAACTCTCCCACCCCTGGACATGGTGTACCTTCCTTGTACCTTCCTCACCCGATCTGGCCTCCACAATGCTTGTGTACACATTCTTGGACTTGCCCTCACCCAAACTAGAATAGTGAGAATAACCAGTGAATTCAGCCTCGTTATGTTTGGGGATTTATGCGAGGATCAAGGTGGCATTTCAGATTGTTGTGAAACAGATGAATCAGTCAGGAAATCATACCGGGGCAGCTGTCTTGCCAGTGGAGAGGGGGACATAAACCCCAAGGCTCTGGCTTACTTCCAACACTAAGGTGAATCCTACTCCAATCAGATATTAACATGGAAAACTCGAACCAAGTCTCCTTCTGGTGATAGGACCTAAGCGAGCTGCGCTAACTCTCCCCTTAAGAACAATGAGAAAAACTGGGCAAAAACTCGAAAGCATCTTTTTGAAGGGATCTGATTACCCAGCAGGTAGGGAACAGTGGGACCCTTTACCCCTAGAGCTGTCCCCAGAAGAAGTGGCTAATGAGAATGAGAAGCCCGAGGTTTTTTTTGTTTTTTGTTTGTTTGTTTTTGTGTGTTTGGGGGCAGGGGGGCTGAGATGGGAGAATCACTTGAACCCAGGAGGCGGAGGTTGCAGTGAGCTGAGATCACATCTCTTATATAGAACCTAGTTTGAAAAGGAAGGGATATTTTAAGTCTTTTAAGATAATGTTAACTATTTTTCTTTCTTTAGCTCTATTTCTGTGTGTAGCTGTTTTACTACACCAGAATTCAGCAAATGATAGTTTCTTAAGAGTTAGTTGCTATGTGGAAATTGAAGCCCTATCACTAACCTTTACTCCTCGTGTATCTTCAAATCTATTACCGAGCCTTAAACTTTGAATGGATCTTGTATCCATGCATGATTTTGTAACATCATGCATTTGTTCATTCAGAAAATACTGGGTAGCTGAAAAATTAGATCTCCAAAATGTTGACTCATTTCATTATAATAATAACAAAAACCCACATCTGTTCATGTCGCCATCAGTCTCATCAGGTAAGTCTCAATTCTGGCAAGTTGTCAAGCTTGTGGTGGTAGATGCACGATTTCCAAAATTCTCAATTTCTCTAGAAAACTCAGACTTTATTTTTGTCAACCCACTCAGTTATTTCCCTTGAAGTGGCCCTCTTTCGAGAAAATTTTCTAGAAAAGTTCTGCCAGATGCCCAAATCTTAGTAATCATCACTCACTGCCTGTCAGTCATTCCTTCAAATAAACATGAGGCTCCAGGAAAGAAAAACCATGATGAAGTGGGGATCTTGCTGCAGTGCGAGCAGGGGGAGCACGTGGTTTCCTTGGAGACCAGGGGCTCACCTCCCCATGTGGCACACGCGCTTTAGGGGCCTTTTCATCTTCTCACGGCATCTTAAAAAAACAGCCAACTCGAAGGCTGAGGCTTCATAAAAGTAGAGTGTGTACCACTCAGCGCAGGTATTCCCAGGTGGAGCCGCGCTTTAATCCTCTTGCCGGAGTGCCTGCTGTGGGGCGGAGCGCCGCGCTTGCCAGCAGAGCTCGGCTTCTGGCCCTCCTGCATGCGCGGGCCCCAGCTGTGTGGGCTGTTTTTCCTGCCGACATTGCAGTTGTACTGTAGATACCACTGTCAACACAGTATAGAAAGGTCACCGGTGCTTTAGTATTACTGTGGGTGTAGATTTGACTATGTGGGCGCCCTGAACGTGCCTCAAGGACTCTCCCACTGAAAACAGCAGGCTTGGAGAATGAGAACAGCAAAGGAGCCTCCGTTATGAGCGGAATTTTCTGGGGAGTCCGCGGAAGGGACAGCGCGGGCATCAATACCTATGAATGTTATGCCGGCAGGCCTCAGGAAGTCTCCCCGCGGAGCCGGACCTGGTATGGGAATCGCGAGACCTGGTAACTAAGCAGTGGCACAGCTGTGCGCCCATGCTCAGGGTGACCTTTGGCAGAATGGTGCCACCAGAGTTGCTTCCCTCTGGCCTCCTTAGAAGGTTGCGTTTCTTCAGCAAAAGCAGATTCGCAGTTCATTTAGCAAGGTCATTGGAAAATGGGCTCCAGCCTCCCAGGCGGCCAGGCAAGGATTTAGGAGCTGGCCTGGAACTGCCCAAAGGCCGGCGCCCAAGGGATCAGGCAGGGTGTGTGTGCTTTGATGAAATGACAGCCAGATAGCGAGGGAAGTGGGGTCATTTTGTGAGATGAGCGTTGCACAGCAACAGGGACCCTTGTTGAACCGTAAGTGGACAAGGCTGCTCCCTTCAGTATTTGATTCTGCAGAATGTCAGCCTCCAGAGACCAATGCCACGTGCTGTGAGGGGTATGGTGTTATTCACACATTTATCTTTTCCTAAGAAATTTGCACTAGCAGAACAGCATCTTTGATTCTGTTGAAAAGGAAAAAAAAAATGAGGGAGGGACTAGTTTTCTTGAAAACATCCAACCATTAAATTGCTCACTGAATAAGTACATTTTTATTCTAATGCCCTAGCTTATTCAAAGGTTAAGAAAATACGTTTTCTGTAGAAAAGAAGACATGTTCTGTGGCTCATCCAGAGTATTATTTGAGCTGCATGTCTATAGTTTAATCACATACTGTTGGAGGTCTTCCTGGGAGATGCTGGAGGCCCAGGAGTCAGGGGGCTCTGTGTGCCGTTCTCCAAACACAGCTCTCTAGAAAGAAGGTTCCAGCATGACTCAGGAGAGGTTGGTGCAAACTGGGACCCTCTGGGCACCTCTCAGGGACACAGACTCTGTCCAGCTGGTTACGGAAGCACATCTCCCACCTGATTTATTCCTAAATAGGAGCGAGGAGGGGGGCAATCTTTCCCTTCACCCCTACATCTTCCTTTCCTCTTCCCCACCTCCCTGTATTAATACTGAGAAACCACACCTGAACAATGAAATGACTAGGAACTACTGTTTCTGGTTGTGTTCCCAAGTGGGAATATGGGCTGTTCACGACCTCAGAATGTAGAATGCCCTCATTATTTATTCAGTAGACATCCAATAAATGCAGATCAACAGCTTGCCTATCTTTGATAGTTTTTAGCAGTGTGTTCTGGTTTTAATCTTTGTACTTGTCCCATGAGTGACCCCATGACCAGAGAGTGGGCTCTTCTGTCTTGTAAGAGCCTTCTGTTCACGTTCTATTCTTTTTATGAGAAGGAAGTGCCAGTGCATGTCCCAACATAAAGAGAAACGTTGAATACGTACTGTTTTTCTCTTATATATATGCTCAAAATAACGACTGTAGTAAACAGTCGTCATGATTATAGGATGAATTACACAGCCATTCATAGATTTTTGTAGTTGTCATTTAGAAGTGGACTACGCAATAGTTCATAGGCTTACGAATACATATCTAACAATATTAGCCGGGTGCAGTGGCTCACGCCTGAAATCCTAGCACTTAGCGAGGCCAAGGTAGCTTGATTGCTAGAGCCCAGGAGTTCAAGACTAGCCTGGGCAAAGGGCGAAACCTCATCTCTACAAAAACTACAAAAAGAAATTAGCCGGACATGGTGGTGCTTCCCTGTAGTCCCAGCTACTTGGGAGGCAGAGGTGGGAAGGTCACCTGAGCCTGGGGGTGTCAAGGCTGCAGTGAGCCGTGATTGCACCACTGCACCCGAGCCTGGGTGACAGAGTGAGACCCTGTCTCAAAAACAAAAAACAAACAAACAATATTATACTTACAGTATTTAAAAAACCTAATTATCTGGTATTCCCATAGCTAATGGAATGAAAGGGGAGACGGTACCTCCTACACTCTCTTCTCCCCACATCAACTGGACAGGTGTGTGAACGCATTTCAAAGTCAAGTATGGTTAGTAATTACTTGATCTTTTTCCAGCCCCTTCAGATAAGCTGAATTGAACACCCAAAAGTGATAGTAACATCATTTTCCTTTGCAATTACAAAGACCATTAACCCAACAGAATCTCCATGCTGTACCTGTTTGTGATGTTTTTATTCCATTTTATTCAGTATGACTCTTGATAAATGGATTACTATGCAATTAATTTTTTCTCATTCTTTGGATTCGTACACCCAGACACATATATCAAGCAAACTATAAATTGCTAAAATGACAGGCCAGCAGTGACTACTTGTTACCACGTGTGTAACATCTCTTGAGGGCTGCTTTGTAATTCATTTGTATGGTGGTGGTGTACCAGTGTAACTGCTAAGTGGTTTCTCTGGTTCCGTCTGCATTTGTACATGAAGTTGTGCAATCTCCACATACCAGCAGTTTCAAAGAATGACAATTTGCATGAGGCCATCTTAATAGCAGGTAGCATGTAACCAACTGATCTGAATTAAGCCACCATTGTGGAATAAAACATTTGACACTAAGCCAGGTATTTCAGTGGATGAGTTGTATTTTGGATTTCCAAAAAAAAAAAAACAAAAAACTAAGCAGTCATGCTTTTGAATAATCTTACTAGACATAAACAATACTGCTAGGGTAGGGGGGCACTGCCTTTCACAATGGTCAGAGTTTCTTGGTAAATCAGTGGTTTTGCTTCTTTGATGTTTCTAAAACACTGATATGACCAGTTGCCCTGCTGTGACCTCATCTCACCCTCCCCAGCTTCCCTCCCCACCCACCTCATAAAGCACAGACCTCTCAGCCTGACCCCTTGCTCCCTACCTCACTCATTACTTCTGGTTTCCTTCTGGGGCCTTGTCTTCTGCCTGCCCCCAGTACAATGTTTATTTTTCTGCATGTCCATCTCATCCCGACAAGCCTCTCCACACTGGAGTGCAGCCAGTAACTGTCTCTGCCAAGCTCTTCCCTCTGCCTGCATTTCTCACCCCACACACACCTTCCATTTCCCAGTGGCTACATACATCATGTGCGATTATGCCTGTCTTTCATGACCTGCCTCTGACCAGACATCCCTAAGTCATCTTCCCTAAACCCACTCCTTCAAATCCACCTTCCAAATCCTGGTGAATGGACTGCTGTCCCTGCTCCAGAGGACTGTGTGCCTCAAACAGGGGTCCCCACAGCGGGCTTCTATTAGCAGGGATTCCCCAGTGCATGTTTCCTGCCTTGGAGACCATGAACTCCAGGGAGGCCGGAGAGCTGTCTGCTCTGCTTTCTGTCTTCTGCCTGCCCAAGACAGTACTTTATGTAGGTGTTAATTTCCTAAAAATATGTCTAACATGCTTGAATTGCTGATAGCTATTGATTAAAGCCCAGCTTCTAATATAAATGTGCATTTCTGATGAATCTCACAAAAAAACAGGAAGAAACAAATGCCATTAATTTGCAGTTTGTCAATATCCTGGCTAGTAATTGAGATATTTAGTGGCCTAGTCACTAGAATATAAGGTGCTAGTCCCAGTCCCAACACGAGTTGAGTAATTTTAAACTTCATAGTGAATTTTTTGTAACGTCTACAGAATGGATCACCATTATCATAATAATAGCTGATAGCGATGGAGCATGTCCCATCTGCCAACCACTGGGTATCATTGATTCATTCATTTATAAAATTTGAAGTTGGTGGGAGGGCATATTTAAAGACTACTACCTGGAATAGTGTTATCTGTCAGAGATTCATTTGTTTGTTCTCCACATTCTTCAATGTATGAATTATTCCATGCAATTGAACAGCTCCCCAAGTACGTCATAGTTATGAAATGTTGTGTGTTGACTTTGGAAGGTTACAGTTCATTTGTGATCTTCCAGGCAGTGGGGGTGGGGGTGGGGTGATTCTTCTCTGTAGTGAAAGTGTTTTTCTCTGAAATCTTCAGCTACTTCCCCACTCTGTGAAGCCTTCTTCTCCTGGGTCAGTGGGACCCTTCCTTGAGAGTGGTTTCAGTAGGTTCCCCAAAAACTGTTCAACTGAGTAAAATTGAATAGTCCATGCATTTTGTCCCAAGGTATAAAAATTGGCTTTGGGGAGGTGAAAATGAAACCTTACTTTTTTTTAATGTATCAAGCACCAATACACATACAGAAAAATATAGTGCATCTGTGTTATTATAACATGTTATGGGGATAGACTGTTGGGGGAAAATAACTGTAAAAGCTTTTTTGGGGTGGTCATGAATGAAATGGTTGAAAAACACTGAGTTAGTCATACACAGTATCAGACAAGTACTGTGTCAGTAGCACCAGTAATTTCCACCCTCAGGCTAGGCCCCACATCCAGCAAATTCTCACTCTTCTTTAGCCCCCACAGCCAGGTCAGTCTTCTAGTCCAGGCTCCATCGGCATCTCAGGTTAGAGAAAGGAAGGCAAGATGCCTCCCACCTCTGTTTTCCAGGATTGAGAATATGCTCACGCCCCTCTCTATCTAAAGGAAAGGAGAGAGGGATGGACCAGGCCCTGTGTTGCCCTCACAGGTGCCCCAGGTGCCATTTTGTCATGAGCAGTCAGCAGAGCCCATTGCTGAGGGGCCTAGGGAGGGTGCCCTGAAAGAGCTGGTCCCTTCAGTTCTGAATTAAGCAGTAGCCTCAATGCCATGTAAGCAACCATTCCTGCAAGAGGATAGGCATTTAAGGTGAAATCTGCCTCATCTGTCATTATTTTACAGGTAAGATTCAGAACAGTTCAAGAAAACAAGGCAAATGAATTGCACTTGCATTGACGTGAGTCATGCCACATTCGGCTACTCTTTGTGAAAACTTCCTCAAAATAGATTCCTCGGAGTGCTGCTTTGCAGGACCTTCATTGATTTGCTCTGAAGATAGGTGCCCATGCCTGAGAGGCCTCAGTAAAGTTTCAACTACAGAGTTATCCATGGTAGCACTTCTGGAAACATTTCTGTGCTAATTGTACATGGCAGGTCCCCAGTTCCTCATTTAATGGGAGGAATCTCCTTTTTCTGGAAAATTTCTCTGGACTGCTGTGTCACAGAACATTCTAGAAACCCCTTACCCCATGAACATTCTAATACTAGACAATTTAGAATTGAACGTTAATATGGGCATGGGAGGCCAGTGAAAACAACATAAGCCTCACCTGGTACTGCAACACATCTTTATTTTGGAAACACTGACTTTGCAACCACAGCTATAAACACTGGCTTTTATTTCAGGAGTCAGCAGTTAATATATTTGCATGAAGGAGAATTGAGGGCATCCCTGTGAAAACCAGAAAATAAATCCATCCTGAAGGGCATTGGCTTTGTAGGCCTCTCATCCCTTGTTGAGTAGGTAGCTGGGCCATGCACAACGGGTGTCAGGATGGAAAGGACCAAGGAGAGGACCGAAGAGAGGCCTCTGCATTGCCGGCTGCCACACGTGCTCACCACACAGACAGCTCATTGGCTCATCCACCAGCTCATTTAATCACGAAGTCTTTTAACCCCCTCCAGGTCCAATGAATTCCTTAGGCTTTTTTCTCTGTGTTTATCAGTTCCCGTTGTAAATGGCAGCTTCTTCTACACGGCACATTTGGAGATGACATGGAAAAATCACTCACACAGGCCAGCAAAGGCACTCTCTTTATGCCATGATAGTCCTGTTTGGGGAAGCGCCCTCGGTAGCTTCTCTCAAAAGCAGGCAAAACATCGCTGTGCTTTTGCTGTCCTGACAATGTGTGGAGTCATGTTATACAGCAAGCATACCACAAGCAAGTCTCATCTAAGGCACCTAAATGTGGTTTTTCCATAACGAAAGTGCTGTTGAAAACAAATACAACTTGCTGCTCTACAGGTTAGAGCATTTTAATCCTGTACATGGCTAATCTTCCCGAGTCTGTCTGAAGTCATAGTGTTCCCTCTAAACACAAAAAACTGATAGGGGCCTCCTGTCACACTTGCGGATCATGAGTCTCATGCAGAAGGCTATGGAAAATGAATTGATTTCACATGTTTTACTCAGAGGACGTGGAAAAAGAAAATGATTCTAGTGACCATCTAGAAACTTGTGGTTTGTTTTTGACTCTAAGACAGTCAGCACCTTTCAGGGCCTTGCTGGGTTTTTACTGGTTTCTGACAGATTGGTGGACACGGCATCTGTACCATTAAAAAAGGAAATCAGGAAGGTTTTTTGAGCTGTCTTGAAGTCTTTTGCTCACCACTTAATTTACATACATACACTTTAATATGCATGCTAAGAGTGCCTGTAATGTACTTTTATTGAATAAAATGACACAGAGAGAATTCGTTAGGAAGCTTTCCTGCCCAACCCCCAACCAAGTCGTTAAATAACTTTTTCAAAGGCTGTTCTCTATAGGAGAAGGAATCAATTTAGGGGTATAGTTCATTCATTTACCTAGCTTGTAACTCTAAAGGGTTTTGTTATAAACATGTTTATATCAATAATGGTTTTATAGTTTGATTTTCAGAGCACTATTGATTCAGTAGAACAGTAGCTCTGCGGTGCACAAGGGATACTGACCTCCACCTCAGCACTATTACTTAGAGGAATGCAGCACCATATGTAGCTTACTAGTAGGTAGGTGGGTGTTTGGATGAAGGAAGGGAAAGCAGGAGGAAGGGAGGAACGGATAGACTGATAAATAGGGATGGATGGACAGATGGATGGATTGATGAATAATATAAACAAAAGTACTAATTAATAACAAAATACACGCATACCTCAGCAGTCATTTTGACAGCAGTACTTTAAAGTTTCATGTTTAAATAAACATCTAATAGTGTATATGTATCCAACATGACAACATTGTGGTACTTATTTACAGATCATTTTCTGACAAGGAACATGAAGTCAAACAGAACTTAAACCTTAGATATGAGCGCTGCCAATCAAAATTAAAAACAAAGTTTAAGGCCCCCTTGAAGTTTTGATGTCTCACCATGTGAAAATTGAACTTCATATTACAAAATTAATGCATAGGAAAAAACCTCCTAGGAAAAAGCCTGGTTTTGGTGATGAGATTCAGATCATACATGGTTTTATAATTGATGAATAGTTGTGAGCAGCTGCTGTACTTTCTGTGCTTCCATGTAATTCCAGGACCGCTTCTGGGAGCCCTGAAAGTACCCTTCAGTGACTGCCTTCCAAATGTATTTCACTAAGCAAAAGAGAAAGCTTTATTCCTTAGAGATGATATAGTAATATTTGGAAAGCTCACTAGTTCCAATGAAGCACATAATTTAAAACAGACACATCATAGTTTAAAAGGTAGAATCGGTTACGAAATGTGATCCCAAGTAGGCACAGGCAGCACTCTGCTTGCGGCCCGGAAGAGGTCCCAGTGTGCAGGATTGGAAAGGGGCTGGCTCTTTCCCTGCTGTGACTGTTCTGTCTGCTTTCTGATGGGACGTGCTGTTGATCCCAGCTGCTGAGAAGAAATGGTGGGCAAGTGCCGCGGAGACGGGGATTTGCAGCAGGGAGGAGCCAAAGGTGGAAGCATCACCGGGAAGTGAGAGCTGGGGAGGAACACGAGAGAATCACAAGCCGCGGGCCCTTCTCCTTCCCTCTTAAAAACCTAACCTAGCTCCTGACACTGCCTCCTACTGTGTTCCCTTCCTGCCCAAACTGTACCTAGAGCTCCATGCATAGACCTCGTCTGCTCACCGCACAGAAATGCCAGGGCTGCCGGGGTCCCTTCTCAGTGCTCCTCCTTCTGTCTAATCAGCTGTTCTCTGCTCTGATGACACCTGACTACACCTCCAGCTCACAGCCACAGCGCATGGAGACCCCGAGCCTTCTACTTGGGTGTCCCACGATGGCCTCAACCCCAACTTGTCACAAAAGCTACCTCTCCTTCCTGCCACCAAAATGGCGGCCCCAAGACCCACCACATCAGAAACGTGAGAATCAGCTTCTCCATCAGGCTTAGCATCCCGGGTATCATCCAGCTCCCTATTGTTTCTCAGGTTTTCCTCTAATCCCATCCATTTTTATTCATTGCCCTTGTGTTTGGACTGTTTCCCTCCCCCAATTCAGATGCTGAAATCCTCACCCCCAGTGTAATGTGTTAGGAGGAGAACAGGGAGCCAGAGACCACGCTGGCTCCCTGATCTCACACTGCCTGGCCCCAGACCTATGGGAAATCCCTGTCTGGGGTTTAAGCCACCCAGTCTGTGGTATTTCCTTACAGTAACCTGAAGGGACTAAGACACCCTGCCGCTGTCAGACAAAGATACTCTTACGTGCAACTTGCTAGTTATAAAATGGAACTTTTAAGCTATATGATATTTGTCTTTAAGAAATTAAAGTACAAGGACTTTTTAAGTCCCCTGAACAGAGACCATCCCCAGGTCGCTGCTGCACTTCAACATCGTTGGAGAAGTCAGTTCATCACCTCCAAGTGATAAGCCGCCAAGGTGCTTCACCTCCCTTGTAGCTGGAAATGTCATGCTCCCTAAATTAAATCCCTCAAGCTACAGTTTAATTAAGCTCATCTCCTCGCCTGGAGATGGAAATCAGATATATTTTAGCCTTCAGCTGGGTAGAGTGAAAAGAACATTGGATTCTGCAGATCTGGATTCTATTCAAGAGTTCTGTCTTCCGCGTGACTGCATGACCTCGCGTGACTGCATGACCTCCAGCTTGCCTCTGAACTTCCCTTGCCCTAAGCAGAGGAGATGCTGCATTTGCTCTGTCTATTCCCTAGCGCTGACTTTCCATGGCCCCTTTGTGGCTCTTAAGTCCTGTACCAGGACACCTCCACCGTCTTCGCTAATTTAGCAGACGTTCATCAGTGGTCACGATTTGCCATGGCATCCTGGGAAGGTGTGTGAAAACTGGGCCCTGCCTAGTTACAGGCTATATGTAGGCGTCGGTACAAGCTGCGTCAAGAATATTCTTGACCAGATACTTCCTTGAAGTCGTGGAAGTCAGCCTTAGAAGGTCCACTAAATACACTACAAAGTGATCACGAAATTAATTAAAATCATATAGAATATGCATGCATACACACACATCCATGTGCATGTCCTGACACAGAGATGATATGTGGGGTGAAGGAGGGAGATTTCAGGAGGCCGCGGGCCTGCCAGGAGCATGTGCAGGTGCCAGCGCCATCCCCTGGACCAAACCCCAGTTCTCCGGCTTCACTGAAGGTGCAGGAGCCCTGCTAGAAAAGAGAAGGGAGCTGTGGGCACTTCCACCTTCCCTGTCCCTGGCCACCACCTTCAAAGGAGCAACCCACCAAGTCCATGCAGAGAAAAGTCAGTCTGCCTCCACTCCCCACTTGCAGAGGCTGAAGTCCCTTGGCTTAGTCCCCAAAATCCATTATATATAATTCTTATGGCTTCCCATCCTCATAGCTTAGATTCCACTTATAAGTGAGAGCGTACGATATTTGGATTTCCATTCCTGAGTTACTTAGAATAATGGCCTTCAGCTCCATCCATGTTGCTGCAAAAGACATTATTTCATTCCTTTTTATGTCTGAGTAGTATTCCATGGTGTATATATGCCACATTTTCTTTATCTGCTCATTGGTGGATGGGCACTTAGGTTGGTTCCATATCTTTGCAGTTGCCAGTAGGAAACACCCCATTTTCAGTGTGGGTGTCTGAATGAAGAGACCACAGGTTTTGGATGGTGGTGTGTCCGTAATCCCAATAATAAAGTGGATTTTCGCGATTATCCAAAAGAGAGCATGCACGCACACTACATTTTCGTGCTCATATTTGTCACGTCACACTAGCACACACAGGAACTGAATTTTTAACTTAAAAGATTCTAACCATTTAATTTTCAAATCACAGTACATAAAACAGGAGTAGCTCTGAAGTGGTTTTATATTTTAAGAGCATGATTTTTAGTTTTGCAATTGCCTCTCACACTCTGAATGTTCAATTATTGATTGAACAGATTGTTATGATCCCAATAAAATAAAGTTTTAAGCTGAGAATCTTGCCTCACCACACAGCTGCGCTCCACTTCAACAATGCTTTGGCTGCAACAGAAACCTCTCCCCTTTAAAGGAGCCACGGCGGGGAGACCCCGGGAGCCAGTAAGAAACAGCATGCTGTCCTCACCACAATCTCTACTCTGGGGAGCCCCCACTGTAATTCTGTCTCTTTCTGCACAGTTGCAGAGCCAGTGGTGACGACGATAATAAACACTTCATCCACATGTCTGGTTCCATGAAAGGCCATCTCGACTTTCTTTTTCTTCCTACAGTGCCTTGTCTTTGAAGATGCTCCCAACGGGGTGGAGGCGGCCCTGGCAGCTGGGATGCAGGTGGTCATGGTTCCTGACAGAAACTTGAGCCGAGACCTGACGACAAAGGCCACCCTGGTGCTGAATTCCCTGCAGGACTTCCAGCCCGAGCTGTTTGGTTTGCCCCCCTATGAGTGAGAGGGAGGGCCTCAGTCTTCTGCCCCCAGCACACTCTCATGGTCCACACTGCTGGGGGAAGGGGAAAGGAAATCAGCAACTCTTCAGTCCCAACCTGCATCATGATTTTAGCCTCCTGAGATTGGAGTTTCCATCCCATGTTGGTTTGTCCCAGTCTAACGTGTCAATAAAATGTGACTTGACGGTTGAGACAAAAAATACAGTAGAGACAGAAACGAAGCCCAGAACAAAGATGAAACTTGAATTACCATCTCGGAAATCAAGCTGATGGAGTATGTGATAAAGTGAATGTACACGTATACACACACGCACCTCCATATATACACGTGTGTATCAGTTTGGTAATATGCAGGTAGGCATTACATGCATATGTATGTAGATATATGCATGCATGTATATGTAAAATATATACTTTTCCAAGACAAAATGGCACATCACTTCTCTCTTATTCTAGTTTTTCTGAACACTGGCTGGGAAATGTAAACTGTGTATGCATATAAGTATATGCTTTATGTATGCATATGTATGTAGATATGTTTATATCTATCATCTGCATCACTCTCCTCAGTGTTGATGTCAACATGCAATGACAGCTGATAAAGCGAGATGGTAGTTCTGCCTGGTTTGCAGTCTGAGTGGGAAAGTCCTGTTTTTGGTGAGCACTCCTTGTTAGCTAACATTTAAATTCTTTTTGTGACCTCAGAAGTCTCTGGATCTTTCCTCATTGACTGACTGAGCCACATCATCCATAGTTTATTGTTAGTGTGAACACAACTGTAACATTTACCTGGTATCTACATCCTTACCTACATTGGAGAATGTTTTCTACCTCAGAACAACCATTCGCCTCCTTTAAGAACACCGATGGGCTACGCTTTTTGGATAGAAATAGAATTTGATTTAAGAATGTATGCTTGGTGAGTCTGAGTGCCCAGGAACACTTCTGGAATAATTTATCAGACATTGAACTTCTGTGATTAATCGCTTTTATAGATTTACTCAGTCTTTAAAATTCGTCTATGATTTGCCAGAGAAAAACGGTGGTAGCCATGGAAATCGAGAGTGAAGGAGAACTGCTCCGTTGTGGCTCATCCCTTCCTAGTGGCCTCTGCCCTTTGATGTCCTTGAGCTACTCTTCAGCTCTGGAAGTTGTGGACAAACCGTAGGAATGCACGTGTGCGTGTGGTGGAGTGATTGTCTGTGAATGACAGGTCCTGGCGATTGATTGATGTTGCCTCAATTTAGCAAATTCATTTCCTCATTCTTTTTTTTTTTTTTTTTTTTATAAAACACAATTACTTTATTGATTTCTTACAATCAAATACTGCCAACTAGCATTACTTCCACTCTTGCATCATTAAAAACAAAGGCTATTTCCTCCTTGGTATTTTCAAATGATGCATTATACAATAAACAAAGTTAGAACTTAAAATGCACCCTGATTAATTATGTAAACTGGTAATTTGTTTAAAAAAGCATAATAATTTGGTTCCTTTCTTCATAAAATGGAAATTTAAATATTTCTTCTGATAGTCTTGAGGTTATCATTATGAGTAGTGCAAAGTGTGGCACATACAGTTTCATCTAGAAGGGTGTGTATCTTACACACCTTAAACAAAATGTGCATTAACAAAATCCATACAGTCAATGCATGATAGAAAGCATGTTTCAAATATAAGGCAGCCCCTCTGGCCACCATATTATTTAGGTTTTGCATTATCATTTATGGCATTATAGATTAATTACACATAACTTTTATACATTTTAACCCTGAAGATAAGAAAAATAACTGTTGCTTGAAAGAAATTATTCCAGGTAGCCATTTGGTTTGTATCAGGAGAAACCGAACCTCCATGAGTTTAGCGTCTGCCAAGTCGGAATCATTAGCTCAAGTGAGTGAATGAGATACGTGGCGCATTTCACAGTGACTGTTTCCCAAGTCCTGGCAATGCCTCTGCTCCCACAGTCCACCAGATGAAGCATTTCCGGGATGACCCTTCTATGTGGTTTCCCTTTTCATTTTTTTTTTTTTTGCTGGATTAACGATTACTGTATTATTTCCTCTTTTCCCCTTTTCTGTGGCCTTCCATTTTAATTATTCATAAATCCTTTCAGAATATCCTCAGAGAGCTCCATAAGAGGAAGTTCTGGAGATGGAAAATCCAAGGGAGGAAGATTGGGGATTGGAATGTCCTTGGCTTTCCCGGTATTTGCTGGGAACTTCTGCCAGGTTGAGGAGGCTGTAGCAGTTTCTGAATGTGGTGGCAAGCTCCTTAACTCTGACGTTTCTACAAAATCAGCATCTACATCCAGCTCCTTTTCTATTGGACCTTTTAGAAGTCTGGCCTTTTCAGCCTTTAGTTGTTTATTTTCTTTCCTTAATCTTTCATTCTCAGCCACAAGGAATTCCACATGCCTCTTCAAATCTGCAATTTTGGTTGCCTGCTCCTCTATAATTGTTTTATCATCTTTTGGGGCTTTGCTTCCAATACATGGCTCTGCTGGCTCATTCTTTTGCTGAAGTAAATAAAGTAGTGTGTCTGGATCCCTGTCAAAGATCCCCTGAATCTCAGGCAGGCATTTCTCTGTGGACGGGCTGTACTTCTGAGAAAGGGGACTCTGGCCCTCTGCATCCTCTGCAGAGGGTTTGTGAGATGCCTGAAGATGGGCAGCTACATCCTTGTCTGTGTTCTGCTGGGCTTTCAATCTTTCTTCACGCTGGGCCCTTTTCCATCTCTCTTGGATGAGGAGGAGCTGTTTCATATGACTATCCCTTTGCAATTCCAGTGAAAGATGAGCCTGCTCAGACTGTGTCAGCTTCATGGCTTCAGAAAGATATGCTGCAGCCTTTTTGTGACAAGAAATAGCCTCTTCGTATTTGCCTGCAGCTAATAAACGGTCTGCTCGTCTGCTCTGTTGATGAGCCAGGTTGAGGGGTCCTTCCATTACTTCCATAGACCCCGGGGTAAGCGGCGGCCTTAGGAAGGGGAGTAGTGGCGCCGTGGAACATGGAGGGGACTGCAAGGGAGCGCGACGCAGCCGCGGAGACTGCGGCCCCTCTCTGCGCCCCAAAAGCCAGCGGTAATCGATCCATTTCCTCATTCTTGATGGCCTGAATATATGTCTGCACTTTTAATGCTCCTCTTAACCAGTTGTAACGTCTTACCATTTCCCTAACAAATTGAATTAGTTTAATAAAATCTTTTGACACATGTTGATATTTGTATGAGAGTCATGATTTTACCTTTAAAAAAAGAACAGTCTTCCAAGAAATGTAAAATATATATGTGACTAATTAAATTTTTTAAAAATCCCAATTAGTACTCCAACTGTAAATGGATATTTATGTATTTTAAGTGAGCCGTCCTGCTCCTGCAGCGGTGAATAGAGGCTTTCAATGAAAGACTTACTTCTTTGATTTAGTATCTTCTCCTTCCAAAGTATTTATGTTGGTGTTTTCTAATCATTAAGCCATTTTGTATGAATAAGACAAATGGGTGTAATGCATATCTAAGTGATGTGCATCTATATCTGGGTGAATTTCCCACAGGGTAAATTTGATCTCATGTCCGTTACTGTTTTTTAACCAAAGCTGCAGCCAGATTCTTATATTTTTAGACAAAGGACACACACTGATGCTTGGCCAAAGCACATACGTTCTTTTTTATTCTTCCACATTAGCCAAATTGCTTCAATACATTTTGGTGATGTTACTCCATTGAATAGCTCATGGATTTCACAGAGATATGGTAATACAAATTTACACTAGAGTGATACATGCCAAGGAAGTTTAAAGAGTATACTTTCATAGCTCATTGAAAGTATGTCATATTAGGGATACACAGTGATTAGTAGAATGTATACAGATGTGCTGTAACTAGCAGCTAATGTCTGCTTATATATTGTATGCCCCTAGGAAGGATCTGTTATACTGCTGACATCATCCAAGAGATGGCACTATCAACGTCATCTTAATTTCACTTAAATGAAACATACACAACACTTAAGAACTTACTAATTACCACTTATTAGACTTTTTTCCACCGCATAAATCCTCAGATGGAGTTTGGTGATTTATATAAAAAAAAATCCGGACGACAACTATCTTACACTTAAAAGAATCGGCATTCTAAGTATTCCTTAGAAAGATGCTGCTGTGCAACAGTAGTCAGTGTCTAGACACTGCAGTTTATATTTCTTTGATTACATTTGGCAGTTATGCTAAATTTGGCACATTTTAGATGGTGTTTCGAAATTTTAAAAAACGTGTACACTAGAACAAGTTTTATAATGAAAAATAATGAGTTTTCACCTATCTGTAATAATGCCTCTGCAGAACATCGTTCTGTGGTCTACACTGTACTCTTCTGCTCCACAAGCAGTCGGCTAAAGCTCCTTGGTCTCACATGAGGCTCTTTGTCTCACAAGCAATCTCTAGAACTATTATCTTCTAAAAAGAGAAAATGAAGTGTTAAAGAGCAAGGGATATTAGTAGTATCATTTCAAAGTCTGTAGTATTCTCTGGTGGTTATTGTTGGTTGGAGAGACTTGCTTTACAAAGATGTTGGTGAGAATATTTGTTGACTGAGGAGTGCATGTTATCTCTGAAAGCAGATCTTCAGGATGGCTCAAAATATTCTGGTTCTTTGTGAGTCTCTTGAATAGATAATATTTTGTACACATAAGCACTGTTATTTTTTTCTCCTTCATTAGCCACACAATATTTCCATGGATTGTAACTGTTTTCATCAGAAAAACTGTTATCCAGATGGAATTAATTCAGGAAATACTCTTTGCTTACATGACAGTCATTGTAGACGTACAAAACTGAATAAGAACATATCTTAGGGTATTTTGTCTGTTAAACTTTAGTCATGACATGTTGAGGTTGGTTTCGAGATCTTTTTCCAGCACTATGGAAAACACAAGGGACAGAGAGAAGTGTTGGAATCCGCAGTGAGATCATTGTGTTACCTGTTTCGATTTAATTGCTCCTCAAATTAACTACATTTTTTTCTGTACATCTTTTGACCTAAGTTGTTTGTGAGAGATTAAGTCGTTGCCTCCCTTTCCTTGGTTCCCAACAGTATGGCAGGGGCTTCTCACAGAGCCATTTTGAAACTGTAAAACTATCACCCTCGTATTAAAGCTTTAGTTGGATATTCTTCATTGCAAAATGCCCATAATTTTCAAGTTCTATGTGAATTTCAACAACATGGTATATGAAATGAATTTTTTTCATGAAAATACTTTCAAATATTTACCAAAATGTTAATAATTATTTCTCTAGGGGACAAAATGTATTTTAAAAACTACTTGAGAATTTTAATATTCCCTAATCTCTGAGCAAAGATGAAGGCTTGGGAAGCATGAAGTCGTATTCATTCACTGCTTATTTCAAAACCCTGTGAAAGGGATGGTGAATTCATCCTTCACATAGGCAAAGTCACTTAAAATGATATATTTTCAAAATTCACTTTAGGAAAGAATTGGCATGTATTCCATATTCAGAGTCAAAATAAACTGAGAATAAATAGATAAATATAAAGAATACCTATCTCTTTGTAAACCAACAGCTAATACTGTACATAGTGGTAAAATAGTCATTCCATTTAAAAGTCAGAAATGAACTGTCTTAGTCTTTTCCAGCTGCCATAACAAAATACCTCAGGCTAGAGTACTTAAACAACAGACATTTATTCTCTCACACTCCAGAAGCTAGAAGTCTGAGATCAAGGTGCGGGCAGGGCTGGTTCCTCCTCGGGCCTCTCTCCTTGTCTTATAGACACTGTCTTCTTTCTGTGTCCTCACATGGTTGTCCTTCTGTGTATGTGTCTGTGTCCTCATCTCCTCTTCTTAAAAGGACTTCAGTCCTATTGGATCAGAGTCCACTGTAATGACCTTGTTTAACCTTAATTACCTCCTTACAGGTCCTAGCTCCAAATACAGACACATTACGGTGGTTAATGAGCTTCAGTGTAGGAATTGGAGGGAGGTGGAGCAAATTGAGTTAATAATACAAACAAAAAAGAATTTTCACTATCAATTTTAATTATCATTCTCCTAGAAACTCCAGTCAATGAATAATATCATTTATTGTTTACATATATGGATCCGATGATGGCAAATCATCTCAGTTGTTTGTCTGACAGTGTCTGTATTTGACTTTCTTTTCAAGGATGTTTTCACTGCATTTCACTGCATATTTAATTCCAGTTTAAGAGCAGTATTTTTTCATCTTTTAAATATGTAGCTTTCTTTTTACCTGACTCCTGTTTTCCATTGAAAAACCAGCTCTTGGTCCTGCAGTCACACCTTTAAGGCAGTCTCTTTTTTTCTAGCTACCATTCAGGTTTTGCTCTTGATCTTTGGTCTGTTGAGGTGTGGCTTACTTTGTGTTGATCTTGTTTGGACTTTTTAGATTTCCCTGGGGCTTTGCTTTGTTTTATGTATGGCTAAACCTCTCAGTCATTATCTCTTCAAATATGCCCAGGCTCATCTCTTAGGGTCACTTCCATACAACCAAACAGAAAAAGGCAAACTCCAAGCAGTCCATATAAGCAGGAAGTCATGCCCAGGCATGGGTTATGCCACCAGCCAAGAGGACAAGGGGAGTGGGGAGCTTGAATCTGAGCATATGCACCTGGAAAGAGTTAGACTGCAAGCTAGACCAGAAGCCTGGCATGCAGATACCAGCCAGGTGGAGACCAACCCCTCACTGCCAGGAATCAAGTATGTTAGTAGGGCAGAAATCCAGGAAACCCAGAGAACCAAAAGCCAGTGTGTATTAGTCTCTTTTCACACTGCTAAAAAGATACTCCTGAGACTGGGCAATTTATAAAGGAAAGAGGTTTAATTGACTCACAGCTTTGCGTGGCTGGGGAGGCCTCAGGAAACTTACAATCATGGCGGAAGGAGAAGCAAGTACCTTTTTCACAATTGGCAGGAGAGAGACTGAAAGAGCGAAGTGCCAGACTTAAAACCATTGGCTGTCGTGAGAACTCCCTCACTATCATGAGAACAGCGTGGGGGAAACCACCCCCATGATCCAGTCACCTCCCACCAATCCCATGTGGGGATTACAGTTTGAGATGAGATTTGGGTGGGGACACAGAGCGAAACCACAGGGGATCTGCCAGAGGCCCAGGACAGAACACCCTGAAGGGTACCATTCCTTTACCACTGCTCAGGGGTGCATGCTGTTTGTCTCCCATGAAGGCAAAACCAAGAGCTGCTAAGCTCACCAACCAATAGAAAAGTGCTTACCTAGCAAAGAAAGGCACAGACAAGATAGTTGCTAAAATAGGGAAAACTCACAGGAAACAGTTAGTATAAAGTATTCTCATATGCTGATGATCATTTGAAAATCACAAAATAACTCAATTTCTGCACAAGTAGGTCATCTACCACTTGTCATTCTAATCCCACACTAGGCACTTTAAGAACATGCGCCCCTGGGCTTTTGCTACACTCTTTTCTTAACGTTGGTACCCACCTTGTGGTGACTGAGGGTACTCTTAATATCCCCAAATCTGAAGAAACTGAGGCACAATTCGATTATTCACTTATGAAGTGCTGAAGCTCTGGATTAAACTTATAAGACATATCCACTTCGCACTCCAGAAAACTTCATCATTCCCAACATTATTGTCTTCAACCATTGGGAAAGAAATACTTTTCTTGGTAATTAGAGGAGAAAAGGTGTTTGGTGTTTCATTGTCACTTTCCTGGTGTAGACCAGATACTTGCGGGTCTTTCCTAGGGCCAGTGAGTCCTAACATGTTTGAACATCTACCCATGCTATTTAAGGCAGCACACCAAACACATTCCTGCTTCAACTGCAGTATCTGTTTCATCAAGAAGAGTATTTTCCTCAAACAAGTTTGAGGTGCCTACTACTTGGGGAAATACTAAGCCTTTGGTATGCTTCTGCTCATCTAGGCATGAGATGGCTCCCTCATTACTTTGGTCTTCAGTTTTCTGAATCTGCTTCTGGAAAACACTGCAAAATGTCATTTTTGAGAACTGCTGCTTTGCAAATACTTTTCATGCCTATGTGATGTGCTGTTATTCTCTCTCATTTCCTTGCTAACATACAGTCATGTTTATGAAGCAAGTTATGAGCCAGTTAAGACTGGATCTGAGTCAGCTAGATTTGCATGCATTTTCAGCCACAGTACAGGTTCCTAAAAGTCATCACATGTCTAGTCTCAAAGTTCTTATAGAATAGCATCTGATTATTATTAAGTAGATTTTTTAAGGCCTCTCAAGGATAAAGATCCGAGGTGTTATATCCATTGCTTTCCTCCCTCACACTGTTTTTGACTTTTAGTTCTTCCCTTTCTCCACTTTAATTTCTAGTCTCCCACTGCTAATTCTCCATATGACCCATCCCCACCACCACCACCCTCAACAGCCACCAGTGAGAATTCTTAGTACCTGAACTTCACTGTGACAAAAATCAGCCTTAGACCTGTGGGCTAAATTGTTCCAAGAGTCCTGATGAAGTTCTCAGATTCAGGCAAAGCTAGGTCTCCTGATACCCTGTCTTAGTCAGTTTTGCATTGCTATAAAGGAATACCTGAGTGAGGCTGGATAATTTATAAAGAAAATAGGTTTATTTGGCTCACAGTTCTGCAGGCTGTAAAAGAAGCATTGCACCAGCATCTGCTTGTGGTGAGGCCTCAGGGAGCTTCCACTCATGGTGGAACGGGAAGGGGAGCTGCTGTGTGCACAGATGACATGGTGAGAGAAGCAGCAAGAGTAAGAGGAGAGGAAGGTGCCAGGCTCTTTCTAACAATCAGCTCTTGCAGGATTGAATAGAGAACCCATTCATTACCATGAGGGCAGCACCAAGCCATTCATGAGGGATCCACCCCCATGACCCAAACACCCCCCTGTAAATCCCCATCTCCAACATTGGGGATCAAATTTCAACGTGGGGTTTGCATTTTCCTGCAAACTCATGTGCTGTGCACTCCCTCATGTCATCTACGAATGATCACCTGCCCCAGGACTTCCTTAAAGGAATAGCTCAAATCATATTCTAAGAGTTCTGGGGGTAAAAAAGCAAAAAAACTAACTCTACTGACTCCCTTGTTTGTCTCCCAGTGTTTATGGAGGGTGACCGGTGTTCACAGCCCTCTGCCAGGCATCGCAGATACAGAGGTCAAGGAGATAGACATAGCCCTGCCTCCGTGGAACTTGTAATATAGTTAGGGAGACATATGAAACCACTGCTCACGTAAAGGTCTGATTGCCAATTATTACACAGGCTAGCAAGGGAAAGAACAGAGTCGATGACAGAACGGCTCTGGGCACCTAACTTAATTCAGGTCTTGTAAGGCCAAGGAGTGGGCCTCACTACAGAAATGGCGTGGAAGGTGAAATCAGGAAGCAGTAGAAGTCCAGTTTCTGAAAAATTAGAACAGATTCATCATACAACCCAGCAATTCTACTCTTTGATGTCTAACCCCCCCCCAAAATGAAAACATATGTCCGCCCAGAAACTTGCACATGCATGTTCACAGCAGCTCTATTGATAATAAAAGGAGGAAATGACAAGAAACTACCAGAAGAGAACAATGTGAAGGGCTGGGTGGAAGTTGGTTCTTCAGTGAAATCTCACGAATTCCATTGTTTCTAGTACTTCTTACCAACACTTACATGTATTCGCCGTAATTAGCTCACGTGAAAAGGATCTTCCTGTATTTCTAACAAGTGTAATTTGGAGAGTAGATAGATCTCAGGTGAGGACTTTGGAGCATGCCAAATGAATTAATGGACTCAGTCCATTTTCTAACTTAACATCACTCGCTTACTTAGCAATATGTGACATTGGTGAGAAGAACCAGCAGAGGACACAGGAAGTAGAAGATGAGCTCACATCTGTCCATGATTTATATTGCATTTCAGTTTATGTTGTCATTGGAGACTCAGTTTGTGAAGGTAAGCCAATCCTTGTTTTGAGGAAAATATACATCTTTAGGGGAAGATGGGTCTTACTAGATGAAAAGATAATAAATGAAAAGAGGGAGAAGGGAATGCATGGTGGCCCCAAGAAGCCAGAGAAGACAATTACATGAACACGCACATCAACCACCAAATGTTTTATAGGTCAAAAAAGAAAAGCAAAGGACTGGAGACCAAGCAGAAGGGCTCACACCCCTACCAGCTACTCAGGAAGATGAGGCTGGAGATCTTTTAGCCCAACAGTTTGAGACCAAACTGGGCAACACAGTGAGACCCCTGTCTCAAAAAAAAGACTGGGAAGTAGAAGCTGAGATGATATGAGGGTCACCTGTGGCTTGGACAGGATTAATGCAGGGACCATTTGATATCAGAGACAAACTGGAGAAGGTTGCACTGAAGAAGTGGAGATCATGAATGTAGAAAGCTTGAGAAGTTTTTCCAATCAGGAAAGCCAAGACATGGGGCTGTCACTACAGGGCAAAATGGAGCCTGCAAGGAGTCATGCAAAAGTATTTGTCTCTTTTGAAGTTTGGCGTGACATGAAGGATTCAAAGAGAGTTGACAGAGGAGGGGAAGCTTTTAAACTCCAGATGATGAAAGGGCTCAGAAAGGAATCTTAACTTTCTTCCAAAGGGGATGAGATGGACAGAGTTTAAATTTCTCTTTCAAAAAATGATGCCTTCGAGGGAACAATAAGAGGAGAGCAGGCTAAGAGGCCAGCCAGGTGGACGAAAAGCATGTTTTTTTCACTTAAATTTGTGTAGTCCTGCAAGTGTAAGACAGCCAGATAATTCCAGAGCTCCTGGGTCACCGTTCCCTCTATCTTCTCAGACCCCACTCAGCAGAAGAGATGTTTGTTTATGGCTCTGCCCAGGAAGCAACTGCAAGCTCCTATGACTTCAGCATCTGAAAAGTACTTCAGATCCAAACTCTCACTTCCTGCCCTGAACGGAGCTCATCCCCACTCCACTCTCACTTCCTGCCCTGAACGGAGCTCATCCCCACTCCCCTGTCACTCTGCATAAGATTCCAGGGTGACATTGTCAGATGTGGTCATTAATCTTTTAAAAATGCAAATCCCCTCAGAACGTGACTCTGCTCATCGCCTGTTTAATCAGATCGCTTCCTTCTCATTTGTAGCTGAGAAGTGCTTTGAAGAGGGAAGCAGGGAAGAGGGCAAAGAAAGAAGGGGAGGATGAGAAGCAAAGCATTTTTGAAGAAGAAGCACAGCAGGAGAGGAAGTAGGTTTGAGTAGGTACTTGTTAGGACGCTGGAGAGGTTGAGTGTACCAGGCCAGAAAGAAAGAGGGAGCTAAGAAGAGGGGTGTCAAGAGATGGGGAGAGGGGGTCTTAGGAAGGGGATGACAGTAGACAGCATGATGTCCCGAGCACTCATGTCTGTTTTTCAGTTCTTGGGTGGAGGAGGTAAATGTGCATGTGGGAAGACAGGACTAGAAAACTACCATCTGAGCTGTCGGGGGCCTTTCTTGAATATCAGAGTGAGCCCAGTACCATTCTTAAAAGTAGAACACCGCATGCATGCTACAAAATTCAAGCACTTATTTTCCTTGCACAATTCAGGGCCTGCTGTCTTCTTCGAAAACTCAGTGGCGCCCCTACTGTGGGCAGCACAAATGTAGCAAGATCAGGTTTGGAGAGGAGCATGCCCTGTACTCTCCAGGGAAGAGTGTCCAGTGTCTGAGGCAAATCACTGTGACCTTTTTTTGTCCCCCTGCCCTTTCCTGGGACACTTCCGCAGGGCAGCTTTTCCATGTGTGAAGAGCCCTGCAGTAGCAGGCACTTGGCTGGCTCTTTTCTATGGTGGGCACAGATTGGATGGGAGTGTCCTGTCCTGAACCAGCTCCTAGAGCAGACCCCCAGCTCCGGGTAGGCACAGGTGCCCAGACATGAGGGTCTGCATATGAGGGTGATGTTGTGTGGGTCCAGCTTTCCAGGGGAAGCAGAATTGGGGCCCAAGTTCATAAAGAATCCCACCTCCACACCAGTGCCCAGGGTGGGGATGCAGGCCAAGGGGCTGACCACGGGTGCTGGGAGAGTTCCTCCATGCTGAATTTTCAGCCTTTGTTTGGATAGAGAGTTATATGAAAATGGCAGATGTCTGTGTGATGGTCCCTTACCTGTGAAGGTCAGAGGTGGTGAACTCACAGGAAGAAACCCAAAATTCTGTGTTTTAGGTTTGGAATGGTTAGTATTCCTCCTCCTAACAACCATGTTATGGCCTGGAGGGCATTTTAAAACATTATTCTGTGCCATTTTCTGCACTGATTGGAGTCTGCATTTCTCCCGAAGAATGTCAATATTATGCCCCCAAATTAGACACTTACTCATAGCAGCACCCATAAAGATAAAGTTTTGAACTCAACACTGGATAGTCATTTCCAAACCAACATTGTTATACATTATTTAAAGAAAGTCTTTGCACTCCCATTAGGCTGCTCAGGCAGCCATAACAAAGTCCCACATACGGGAATGCTTAAACAGCAGAAATTGTTCTTACAGTTCTAGAAGCTACAGGTCTGAGATCAAGGTGTCAGCAGGGATGGTGCCTCCTGAGGCCTCTCTCCTGGGCTTGTAGATGGTGTCTTCTCCCTGCATCCTCACAGGGTCGTCTCTCTGTGTGTGTCTGTGTCCTCATCTCCTCTTCTTATAAGGACACCAGTCCTATTGGATTAGGGCCCACCCATGTGACCTCATTTTACTTTAATTTCCTCCTTAATGACCCATCTCCAAATACAACCACATTCCGGGTACTGGGTGTTAGGATTTCAACATAAAAGTTTTGGGGTAGGCGTGGCACAATTCAGTCTGTAACATTTCTGTTATATAATGCACTTGTAAATATCAGATTAATTTTCAAGTAAACCTTGTTGATGGTTGCTTCAAATCTGCCTTTCTTTTAAAAAATCTGTTGTGAGATATTCAAAGGAAAACCTTCCTTCATTAGAAATGAAGGGACACACCTGTAATCCCAGCACTTTGGAAGGCCAGGGCAGAATATCGCTGAGCTGAAAAGTTTAAGGGCAGCCTGGGCAACATAGGGAGACCCAATCAATACAAAAAAACTTAAAAATTAGCGGGGCATGGTGGCAAACACCTGTAGTCCCAGCTACTCAGGAGGCTGATGCAGGAGCATCACTTGAGCCCAGGAGTTCAAGGCTGCAGTGAGCTATGATTGTGCCACTATACTCCAGCCTGGGCAACAGAGCAATACTCCATCAATAAATAAATAAATAAATAAATACAGAAGTAGACCCCATCTCTAAATAAATAAATGCATACATAAGTGAATGAATGAAATGAAGGAACAATCTGAGGAAAGAACAATATTCATCCCAATGGGATCTTGAGCTCTGAGTAAACCTAGGGTTTTCTTCCATCCTTTAAATGTATGACTTTTTTTCCTATAATTTCCTTTTTGTTGTTTTAATATAAGTATATAGTAACATGAAGTGACTAAGTAATATGTATGCATTTCTTCCCAATCACAATGGTATGAGTTTTCAGAATAATATTGGTCTATTTATCAATTTTGAACTTTTTTTCCCTACCCATTGCACTGTACTACTGGGAAGAATCCCTGTTCTTTTTAAACCTTTTAGTTTGTTTACATCAGTCAAATGCTACAAGCAAGAGGTATCAAAACTAGTGTCTTTCTGTAATCTCTCAGAAATCTACACACTTGACCTAATTTTAATTATTTTTAAAGATTATATTAGCATCATGAAAATGAAAAGAACCCCCTATGTGTTCGCTGTTGGGGGCTCTGAGGGTGATTTATACAACAAATCGGAATCCTCTTTCGTGTATTGCCAGCCTAAGTCACATAGCCCAGATGGATGCTCCCTAATATTTCATGTAAATATCTGCTATGCTCACCTGGGCCAAATGTCTGCTGCACTCATCTGGGCCAACATTTTGGGAACTCCCAAGAGAAAGCTTTCTGCACAACAGCATGTTGAGCTCAAGTGGGAAAAATGTACTCTATAGCACAAATAAAATGGGAGGGAAAGGAAAAAATGGAAATTAAGGTAAAAGGATATATATATATCTGCATTCTCTGGTGCATTTCCGTCAAATAGCTGAGAATTGAATGTGGCTGTCTATATAAGCAATCTAATTGTTTTGGATTAAAGAAAAAAATGATGGCTATATACATCCCTCTAATAGAATTACAGTTCCTCATCAGGTTTGCTCCTGTAGCTCCTCATCCTCATTAATAGCATTTTTGCATAGTCTGTCCTTATATAGCATTAAAACTGCCATTATTATACTGGTAAAATTTTCTGTGCCTTATACCTGTGACTTTTTGGATTTGAGTAGATTAGACATTCTCTTCAGTCCTCCCCTCACCCCATGAGATTCATTGGAAAGAAAAAAAAAGGAATGAATTTGAAAGAAGGAATTTATCTTTTCTTTTCAAATGGTAGTATAAGTATATTTTTGTCTCATTTCCTTTATGAAACCAATCCAAAGCAAACAAGAGAATAAGAAACAAACGAATGTTACCTTTGGTGAAGCTACAGATCCCCTATAACCCTGGATCACAGTAGATGCAGGAAGATAGCCAAGTGTATGAGAAGTGGATGGAGGTATTTGGGAACTCCAAGAGAAGGTGTCTTTCTATGTGTGACTCAGGCAGAGTGGACCCAGCTCATAGTTATCCAAAGTGGATGGGTGGCACACATTGAAAGGAAATGTGATTATCCTATGCTTAGAAAGTTAAGATCAAGGTTCATGGCCTGGTTTTGGAAGCCTACATCATGTTTCAATCATGGCATAGGTTAGAAGGAAGAGTCAATAAGATAAAAGCTACCTGGCCGTCTTTGCCCAAAGCTGCCTGGTGAAGATAAGTCAAGGTAAAATAATCACATTAAAATGTTCTGTAAAATGCACAGCCTCCTTGTGAGCCTGGAAGATGTCCTGCTGTGCTGGACCAGATAACCCACAGGCCAAGTCCAGCTGAGGAAAATCCTAGAGATAACAGACTGAAACCCAATCTTCCCATTTGTTTAGCACATTCCTCTTCCCCTTTCCCCAGAACTTTGCCCAAAATTCTAGTCCAAAAAGATGAGGAACAATGCTACTTAAAAAGGGTGGAGCCAGTGGGGGCCTTTAAAATGATACTGAAATGAAAAAAGAAGAACAGAACATGATTTATGAAGATGAGAACTGGAAAGATTATATACCACAACGCAGCCAAAAACCATGAACAAAGTCATTTCTAAGGAATCCATTAAAGACAATATTGTTTCTCTGAAATGAGAATTTAAAGAAGCAGTATAAGGCTTTAAGGAAGAACTGATAATACATTAGGTTAGACAGGAATTAAAAGTGAGTGGGTAAAGCCTCAGAAATAAATTAGTAATAAATGAGAATGAAAAGGGAGTAGACAGAGTCTTGGAAACAGATTAGAAACAAATGAGAATAAAAACGGAATAGGCAGAGCCTCAGAATCTCAGAGAGAGAGACACAAAAAGAGACCAAAATCAAAGGTCATGATAGAAGCAGCAAAAAGGAGATGAGACACCACTGAAGGAATTCGAAGGATGGTTTTGAGAAGAAAAAATGAGCATGTGAGATGGAAAAGAACAAAAAGTAAAAGATGGAAGACAGAGATAGAGGAAAAGAGGGGGATGGGAGGGTGGTAGGGAAGACATCAAATATCTATAACACTAAATGCCTTGCATGGGTTAAAAAATGAATGGAACATGAAAACAAATTTTCAAAGATATAATTCAAGGTGAAATTCCTGAAGTACAATGAAATTTGAATCTGCAGACAGAAATAGCTCAAGAATTACAAGGCTGTGTTTATATTGAATAATTAACAAATATCCCAATAAATTCCTGGTATTTGAAATAATGGAAAGAATTCTGTGGATATTCAGAAAAAAAAAAAACCTAGGAAGCTAAGATTTCTTTATGTGACACATGAAATGCTAGAAGACAGTGGGGCAAGATATAAAAAGTCCTTGTCCCTTTTGTGTTGCTATAAAGAATACCTGAGGCTGCATAATTTATAAAGGAAAAGGGATGATTTGGCTTATGATTCTGGTGGCTGGAAAGTTCAAAATTGGGCATCTTCGTCTGGTGATGGCCACAGCCTGCTCCCACTCATGGCAGAAGAGGAGGGGAAGCCAGCATGTGCAGAGATTACATGAGCGAGGAAGCAAGAGAGAAACTGGGGAGGTGACCCGCTCTTTTAACAACCAGGTCTTGCAGGAACTAATAGAGGAAGAATTCATTCACCATCGGGAGAGGACATTAATCTATTCAATGGGAGGGATCTGTCCCCATGACCCAAACACCTTCTATTAGGCCCAGCCTCCAATATTGGGAACTAAATTTCAACATGAGCTTTGGAAGGGTCAAATATCCAAACCTTAACAGTCCTCAGGGAAAGAAAATGTGCACCAAGAATGCAACCAAACTTCCATAAACTTCAAAGGCTACAAATAGCTATGTACAAACATACAACTCAGGAAATATATATTCATGAAGAAAACAAATGAGTAAAGGTTGGATCCTCAGCAACTGAGAGGAGCTGTGTCTAAAAGATTTCTTGTAATCTTTATGGATGCATTATGGTTAAATCTGTGGAAATTATGGTCACAGAGAAGAAAACAAATACCATCAACTGTGACAATGTAGAGATAATGTAACCAATTAAAAATAGCAAATGCAGTTGAAACTGAAATTGACATCAAGGGGACACTGATTTTCTCATTTTTAGTTCTAAGATTCCAATATACATTGTTTTAAAACTTATATATCAGGCAAAACTGCATGTACAGCATGTGTATTCATTTCAGAAAAATAATTGCATAAGTGGTTAATGACACCAGGAAACCTAATTTTTGCAGACTATATATATATTACCTCAAAATAAAAATATTATAGCATTATATTCATTTTAAGAATATTTAGTAATAAACCCATATATATCTTATAAAAAGTTATAGTCTATTTTGTTCCAATACAATAAAAATCATTGATATTAATTAAGTAACTTCTATACAGAAGGTGAGTAGTTTTCAACTGTGAGTCTGTTTTGTCTTAAGGAAGTTAATATCCCTTAATCCAGACTTTCAAAATAGTGTTCAAGGAACAGGAATGTTATTCTTAAGTTGAAAATAATTTACCCATACACATAATCTAGTTGAATCCATAAAGAGATTGTGGTATTTTGATACCTAATAATTTCTTTATAAAAAAAGAATTTATTCCCTAATAAAATTAAAAATAACTCTCTATGAAGATAGAGAACTAGACCTGCTGATGTTAAAAATGAAAAACGCAGTTGGATGTTGCAGGTTTTCATGAGCAGCAGCGTGTCAGACCATTGGACATGAGCTGTTTCATTTTGCATTTCATAGCCCTGTGTCCAGAAACTTGATTTTGAAGATTAGACAAAGTGGGGAGCAGAGGGCGGTATGGGCCAGTCCTGTAAATTTTACAGTTCTGCATAGATAGATTATTAGATAGATACACAATAGATAGATCATAGATGGATAATTATGATGATGATGAAGATAGATAGATACATATATACATACATAGATGCATGGATGGACAGATTTGTTTTTTGGAAAAATTAAAATTATAAGAAACACCCACAAGACTCTACAATAATAATTAGAATAAATCTCTAAGAGATGTATGTCTTGACATTCCGGGCCAGAAATGACATTTTTCTTCTTTTTTAAATACCTTTCCTAGAAAGAGTTGCATGATGAATACTTCTTGAGGATACTGTTGAAAAAAATCTCCACATAGAAGTTTGAACTTTTCATGTAAAAAAAGCGCACGTGTGAATCCAGAAAGCACATTTGTGTTACTCAGTATCACCACTTATATCAGTTGGGATGGTTCAACTTCAAGTTACATAATACCTGAGTCAGACTGGCTAAATCAACATGGACATGGCTTTCTCAAGTTAAGGAAAGGTCCAAGGTAGGGCTGGTGCCCTGCTTTGTCTTTTCCCATCCATACCCTTTATTCCAGATCTCTCTCTTCCACCCTACCCTACCCCATAGCCAGCAAACTGTAATATGTCCTCAAATGTTTCTTAAAATATTCTTGTCAACTTCTTGCCTTAATTAAAACTAGGTTGTCTTCTGAGGACCCTGACTCTGTTCCTATCTGTCATCGCTTAGGACTTGGGTGGGTCATAGACATGACTGCTGCTTCAGGACCATCTCCCTTCCTTTCACCTTGAAAAGTCCTGTCTCTTGACAACTCATGCTATTTTGCTTTATTGGCATTTACCCCTCTCTCATTGCTGTCTTCTATCAATCTGCTGGTCGCACCCCAATATGTATTGACAATTGAAGCTCTGGGGTTCGCATGATACCTTCCACCTCACTCTTAGCAGTACATTGGCTTGGTTCAGCATCCATGTTGATGCCCTCCCTCCACTCCAGTTGTTCTTCCCTGAACTTTGTCATCACCACCTTTGGCACCCCCTTTAAAATCCCAATGTACCAATTCTCTCCTACCCCTAGACCATGAGCTCTAGGGAGCCAGGAACTATATGTTCCTTACGTTCACCCACTCCACACCCCACACTCAGCCCCTGCCACATAGGACATGCTCAACAGATATTTGTTGAACAAATTAATGCCAAAATCAATTTTCCTGTCTTTTACAAATTCATTATTAAATGAAAACTTTAGACTTATTCTCAAGTTTCAGACAGAAAGTCTCTTTTTGGAGGTTGAGAAGATATTTATTTTTAATTAAGGCATAATTTACATTTAATAAAAATGCATAACTGTATTACTCAAGGTTCTCTAGAGGGACAGAAGTAGTAGGATAGGTGTATATATAAAGGGGAGTTTTATTAAGGAGCATTGACTCACATGATCACAAGGTGAGGTCCCACAATAGGCCATCTGAAAGCTGAGGATCAAGGAAGTCAGTCCAAGTCCCAAAGCCTCAAAAGTAGGGAAGCCAACAGTGCAGCCTTCAGTCTGTGTTCAAAGGTCCGAGTCCCAAAGCTGAAGAACTTGGAGTCTGATTTTCGAGGGCAGGAAGCATTGAGTTGGGAGAAAGATGTAGGCCAGAAGACTAAACCAGTCTAGTCCTTTCACGTTCTTCTGCCTGCTTTTATCCTACCACGCTGGCAGCTGATTAGATGGTGCACACCCAAATTGAGGATGGGTCTGCCTCTCCCAGTCCACTGACTCAAATATTAATCTCCTTTGGCAATACCCTCATAGCCACACCCAGGAACAACACTTGTATCCTTTCAATCCAGTCAAGTTGACACTCAATACTAACCATCACAATAACTTTTTGTGGTGTTTTAAATTTTTATTTTGAGTTGTAGGATTTTTTTATATATTCTGATGAGTTTACACAAATATATTCACCTGTGAAAACATCATCCTAATAAAGATATAGAGTATTTCCGTCACTCCAGAAAATTTCCTCATATCACCAAACCCCAAAACTTCAGGCAGCTGCTGTTCTTATTACCATGGCTTTCATGTTGCCTCTTCTAGAACTTTATATAAATGGAATCATGCAACATATTCTATTTTTTATCTGGCCTATTTAACAACATACTATTTCTGAGATTTATATGTGTTTCCGTTGCAGGTAACCATAGTTATTCCTTTTTTTTATCTGTTAGTAGTATGTCATTATATGAATATGTAACAGTATGTTCATTCATTCTTTGATAAGCATTTGGGTTCTGCTCCATTTGAAGTTATCATGAATAATGCTACAATGAATATCTGTGTACAGATCTTTGTGTGGATGAATATATGCCTTCATATCTCTTTGGTATATATCTGTAAGTGGAATTGTTGAGCCATAGGGTAGTTATTAAAAGTGGTTGCACCATTTTATATTCTCACCTCAATACATGAGCATTCCAATTGCTCCACATCCTCATCAAAACTTAGTATTGTCAGTCGTTTTAACTGTAGCCATTCTAATGGGTATGAGATGAGTATCTCATGGTTTTACTTTTTATTTCCTTGATAGCTAATAATATTGAGCATCTTTTCATGTGATTGCTAGCTATTTGCATTTCCTTTTTTGGGAACTTTTTGTCCAAATAATTTGCTGATTTTCTATTTTTTTTATTTTTTGCATGTGTTTTTGTTGTATTTTTGTCTTTTTATGTTGAGTTTTAGAATTCCTTTACATATTCTGAACACAAATACTTGGTCTCAAAGTCAGTGAATTGCCTTTTCATCTATCTTGAAGAGCAGATGTATTTTTGATGAAGCACAATTTATGATTTTTTAATGTTTATTGCCAGGTATTTGTATAAGGAGTCTTTGTCTACCTTTGTTTTATTGTAAAAGCTTCGCAATTTTAGATTTTACGTTCAGGTCAAATCTCAGTTAATCTTAATTTAATGCTTGTGCAGAGTATGGGGTAAGGGATCAAAGTTCATTTTTACCCATATAGGTATCCAGTTTTTCCAATTCCGTGTGTTGAAAAAGACTGTTCTTTTCCCATTGACTTGCATTGCCAGCTTTGTTTAAAATCAATGGACTGTGTAAGTGGCAGGCAGTTTTTTTTTTTTTTTTTAATATAATTGAGCCTTTAAAAAGGCCAATCTTTGTTAAAAGTTAAACAAAAGTTAAAAGTGATGATGACAAAGGCCTAACTGGCTGTCCTTGTGGCTTTAAAGCAGATGATGGAGCAGTGGAGCGAGTTTAGCGTGGAAGGGTGAAGCAAGCTTTAGGGACACTCATCATTACATCTCAGGGGAAAGCTGAGACTTTCTTTATACCCAGAGATGTATGTCAGCCAATTCTGTTCAGGTTGCATTGCCTCTGATGCCAGTGTCTGAGCGTTACCTATTACATCTGTCAGAGACATTTGAACAAGAGCAACTCCATCTTGAATAAAGGCTGGGTAAAATGAGGCTGAGACCTACTGGGCTGCATTCCCAGACAGTTAAGGCATTCTAAGTCACAGGATAAGACAGGACATCGGCACAAGATACAGGTCGTAAAGACCTTGCTGATAAAACAGGTTGCACAGAAGCCAGTGAAACTCCATCAAAACCAAGATGACAACGAGAGTGACCTCTCGTCATCCTCACTACTACCTTCCCACCAGTGCCATGACAGTTTACAAATGCCATGGCAACATCAGAAAGTTACCCTATGTGGACTAAAAAGGAGAGGTATGAATAATCCACCCCTCGTTTAGCATATCGTCAAGAAATAACCATAAAAATGGGCAAGCAAAAGCCCTTGGGGCTGCTCTGTCTATGGAGTAGCCGTTCTTTTATTCCTTTACTTTCTTAATAAACTTGCTTTCACTTTATGGACTCGACCTGAATTCTTTCTTGGCAAGATCCAAGAACCCTCTCTTGGGGTCTGGATCCAGACCCCTTTCCTATAACACATCCACCCTAATTATATTATTTTTGGCAAAATAATGTTAGAGCCAGTAACGTCTGAGAGGCCAACGTTCCATGGCCTCTTGCATGTGAGGAAGGGCAGTTTAAAGAGGGACTAAATGAGTCACCCAGTGTCACCTTGTCAGTGTGTGCCAGAGCCAGAACTGTGCCCAAGCTAGAGAGTGGTCTCCCTTCCTTCAAGCATGTTCCAGAATGTGTGTTTTGCATACTGTTCGTCCCACAAGGTGGCCTGAGCAGGGGCTGTGCAGGTCTGGGATGCGGGGTGCTATGCCATTCTCCTGGAAATACTCTAAGCTTTTCAGCATGGTGAAGGATTTGAGAAGCGTCCAACACAGAACACTGTTTGATTTTGTTTAACTCAGCTTCCCCAATCTCATTTCATCACGGAAGCCTTTTATCAAGTAGCTTGTATTAACTTGCTTCAAAACATTCCCCAAGAGATGTGGATCTAGCACACCACGGGGCAGGTCATGTTAGTTTTCTCTTGTCATTATTCTTGTCATCTGGATGGCAAACATTTACATGGGCTATCAATACTAGGTTGTGTTGGCCGCCATGAATCTAAAACCCCTGGTAGGTCTTGGTATTTCCTAAAGATGATTTACTTAGATTCCTATAGCAGAGTAAAATGAGGAGAAAAGATAGAAATAGCCAGTGTTTTGGTGAGGACTGACATAATGATTTTTAAAAAATACACCTGATTCTGCATTCTGAATCCTCCAGCCTCCTCAGCATGGGGATGGAGAATTGGGATGGGGCAAGACACACACGTGCACACGCACACACACACAAGCAGACACACACCCACAGAAGTAGTCCTCTGAGGATTCATTTAAGATTGGCTTAGAAGAGCTTTAGAAAAAAAATGTGAACCTTTCTGAAACTCTCAATGCCTCAAAATTAATCTTTGTTGAAATAACATTTTCAAGACCCTTTTTAGGAGCCTGCTCCCAATCTCCATCATCCCTCCAGCCAATGAGTGTTGGGTAAAGTGAATGAGATCAAATTGCCAATTAAGAATCTAAATGAAGGCTATTGATTTACTCCATGGCAATGAACAGGTTATCCCCAGAAGGTGGCCTGTGAAATGCTTCATTGAATTCCACAAATAAATAAGAGAATTTCTCCCCACCACTGTAATCCCTCAAGTGCCAGTGTCTGCCGGGATATTTTCTTTGACAGCCAACTAAATGAAAATCTATCAGGAGATTGAAATTGGCCCTAATAAATGAGCATTTCTCACCTCTATCACCTTGGGCTTGGGGAATGCCCTTGATACATTCAATTACTCCCCCTGCATGGGGTTTGCCTGGGAAGTCTCTATTACTAAAATTGTATCTTTTCCATATGTCGTTATTTAAGCGACCACTTTCCTCAAAATAAAGACTGAGAACCACCACTAGAAGCATGCTGTTATGAGCTGAGTCGAGGCCCCCTCACCAAATCCATACATTGAAGTCCTAGCCCTCAGGACCTCAGAATGTGACTGTATTTGTAGGTAGGGCCTTTAAAGAAGTGATTAAGGCAAAGGAGTCCAATCTTTTGGCTTCCCTAGGCCACATTGGAAGAAGAAGAATTGTTGTGGGCCAAACATAAAATACACTAACAATAGCTGATGAGCGAAAAAACGGGTCCGTGTATAAATCTCATAATGTTTTAAGAAAGTACGAATTTGTGTTGGGCAACATTCAAAGCTGTCCTGGGCTGCATGTGGCCCTAGGGCTGCAGAATGGACAAGATTGGATTAAGGTAAAACAAGGTCACTGGAGTGGGCCCTAATCCAACAGGACTGGTGTCCTTATAAGAAGAACAGATGAGAACATAGACCTGCACAGAGAGGGACCATGTGAGGACACAGGAAGAAGACAGCATCTCCAAGCCCAGGAGAGAGGCCTCAGGAGGAACCAGCCCCGCTTACACCTTGTCTCAGACTTCCAGCCTCCATGACTGTGGGAGAATCATTGTCTGTGGTAAGCGCCCTGGTCTGTGACGCTTTGTTATGTCAGTCCGGACAAACCCATACAGATGGATGCTTATGAAATCTTCCCAGTCACATGGTTTGTACATTTCAAGCAGCCCTTTTTAACCATATCATTTGGTGGCTGGCCGAGCGGAGTACCTTTTAGCTCCCATAACTCAAGAACTGAGCTCCATCAATGCCTCTGTTGCTGCCTCGCTCGTCAAGCTTATTTCTCTTGTACCGCTTCCCTTGTCTTCCAAGCCTGACCCAGTTTTTCCCCAGAACATCTTTACACAGACCAGCTGCTCCCACATTCCCACTGCTGACTTCACTCTCTTACTACTCCCTGGATGAATCGGGGCCTCTCATGCCAGCTTTAGTGATCACATGACTTGGCCTGTGTGATCTTCTGACTGGGCAGAGTAACTTGGCTAGGATGCAAAATAGCCAGATTTTTTTGGATACAGTTATGTACAGTACCTTGCCAATAATTTGAATTTTCTTCTCTCTATTGAGATATCTGTTCTTAGTAATACATGTTTATGAGTTTCACCCTGGGTAAAAAATGAGCCATTATCTTCCTCCTTACAATATACAGACTATATTATTATTCTATATATAGACTGTGTGTATAGTAGTACAGAAAGAACATATTATCATTTGATATATAGTCTAGACTATGTATATATTATATATATATATTTTTATTGAATGATAATATAGTCTATGTGTACTAGACTATATATCAAATAATAAAGTCTATCTGTATGAGTTTGCTAGGGCAATATATAGACTATATCATTCTATATATAAACTATATGTAGAATGATATAGTCTATATAGACAATATATAGACAGTATATAAACTTTATATAAAATATATATACACTATATATAGAATAATACAGTCTATATATAGTCTATGTATAGAAAATAATATATTCTATATATAGTCTATATATAGACTATAATGTAGTCTATAGTCTATAGAATAACAATATAGTCTATATATTCTAAATAATAGGACATATTCTATATATTATATATTCTCTTTATATGTATTCTCCTTTACATATATTCTCTCTAGATTCATACATATATATATATATCTTCATGCTTTGCAAGTGAAGTGTGAAAAAGTTCTCTTAGGATAAGCTCAGAAAAATCAGAGAAATATTAGAAGACACCTGTGTACATGGTAGGTTCTGCAGCAAAGGTTTACTTATTCGGTTGTTAGCAGGCAGCACTTGAGCCAACTTCTGCAGGTGGCAGTTTTCAGTGTTGGCTCGTGGCCACAGTTTTATCCTGGTGCAGCAAGCTCAGCTGGGAGACCTGCTGGTAACCAGGCATAGGGGAGCAGGGCTGCAATGAGAGAATGAGCTGAATCTGCCGGGAATGGTTCTGGCGTGAGACGTGCAAGCTAAACACAGTGTGTCACACGTGTGCATGGTTTGGGTATCGTGGATACCTGAGGGAATGCAATGAGAGGTTTCCAGGAAACCAATAAAAATATGAAGTCAAACTCCAGCTGGTGAGCACTGCCAGGATAATTAAGTTTCCTTAGGAAAGATTTCTTCCTAAGGGAAGATTTAGGTATCAAAATCCCAGTCATTGTAGACAGCACCATGGGACAGAGTCCAATCCTAGAGGAGAGAGAATCCCAGGTTTCCTTGTCAGACACACCAGGGTTCCCCAACCTCGATGCTACTGACATTCAGAAAGATTATTCTTTGCTGTGGGACATCGTCTGTGTACCATCAGCACTACTGACATTTAACAAGATCATTCTTTGCTGTGGGAGGGGGTCTATGCAACATGGGATGTGCAGTATCGTCCCTGGCCTCTTCCCACTAGATGCCAGTTGCACCCGCTCCCAATGGTGGAAACCAATGAGAGGTGACAGCCTGCTGGCAGCCCTCACAGCCCTTGCTCACTCTTGGTGCCTCCTCCGCCTGGGCTCCCACTTTGGCAGCACTTGAGGAGCCCTTCAGCCCACCGCTGCACTGTGGGAGCCCCTTTCTGGACTGGCCAAAGCCGGAGCCGGCTCCCTCAGCTTGCGGGGAGGTGTGGAGGGAGAGGCGCGGGCGGGAACCTCGGCTGCACGCGGTGCTTGTGGGCCAGCACGAGTTCCGGGTGGGCGTGGGCTCGGCAGGCCCCGCTCTTGGAGTGGCCGGCCGGCCGGCCCCGCCAGCCCCGGGCAATGAGGGGCTTAGCACCTGGGCCAGCAGCTGCTGTGCTCAATTTCTTACCGGGCCTTAGCTGCCTTCCTGCAGGGCAGGGCTCGGGACCTGCAGCCCGCCATGCCTGAGCCTCCCCCACCTCCGTGGGGTCCTGTGCAGCCCGAGCCTCCCTGACAAGCGCCGCCCCCTGCTCCACGGCGCCCAGTCCCATCGACCACCCAAGGGCTGAGGAGTGAAAGTGCACGGCGCGGGACTGGCAGGCAGCTCCACCTGCGGCCCCGGTGCGGGATCCACTGCGTGAAGCCAGCTGGGCTCCTGAGTCTGGTGGGGACTTGGAGAACCTTTGTGTCTAGCTAAGGGATTGTAAATACACCAATGGGCACTCTGTATCTAGCTCAAGGTTTGTAAACACACCAATCAGCACCCTGTGTCTAGCTCAGGATTTGTGAATGCACCAGTCGACACTGTGTATCTAGCTACTCTGGTGGGGACTTGGAGAACCTTTGTGTAGACACTCTGTGTCTAGTTAATCTAGTGGGGACGTGGAGAACCTTTGTGTCTAGCTCAGAGATTGTAAACGCACCAATCAGCGCCCTGTCAAAACAGACCACTCGGCTCTCTGTAAAATGGACCAATCAGCAGGATGTGGGTGGGGCCAGATAAGAGAATAAAAGCAGGCTGCCCGAGCCAGCAGTGGCAACCCGCTTGGGTCCCCTTCCACACTGTGGAAGCTTTGTTCTTTCGCTCTTTGCAATAGGTCTTGCTGCTGCTCACTCTTTGGGTCCACACTGCCTTTATGAGCTGTAACACTCACTGCAAAGGTCTGCAGCTTCACTCCTGAGCCAGCGAGACCATGAACCCACCAGGAAGAAGAAACTCCGAACACATCCGAACATCATAAGGAACAAACTCCGGACATGCCGCCTTTAAGAACTGTAACACTCACTGCTAACACTCACTGCGAGGATCTGCAGCTTCATTCTTGAAGTCAGTGAGACCAAGAACCCACCAATTCCGGACACACCAACCATGTCTCTAGATATTACCAAATGTTCACAGGTAGTAGGAGGGTGGGCCATCACCCTGGATAGAGACCCATGGAGCGAGACCAACCACATGGGGGCCACAGAGAATCTCAGCACCATGGACAAGATCAAGAAAGGCGCGCTGGGTGGATGCTGGGTGCCAATTCCCAAACTGCAAAGGTGATGCTGGATATCTGGCACACTGTCAGAAGGATCTGAGGGCATGATTCTGCAGGGAAGAATTGAACGATCCATCAGTGGCATCTGGCCAAAGCAGAGGAGCAGGGATAGTGGCGTTTCTGCCATGTCTTTGTCATTGCAGGCCCAAGGGACAGCAGGGAAGGGAATGGTGTGACTTGATGGGCCTCTGATAATGGGTCTGCTTTGCAACAGGAATCAGCACGATTCCCTGTAGGCAAGGAGCACTGAGCCTGCAGCTTTTCTTCCCGTCACTACCGTGCCATGATTGTTGCAAGGGTAGTGAAGCCTTGGGCAGGCTGCTGGGGCCCTTGGAAGGTCGAGATAAAGAGAAACAATACACATTTATAGTTCTGAGAGGTTATGCAATATAGAACATCTTCCCCAGTTTAATAAAAGAATAAGCAGTCTCTGTTCTCTAAAAGCCAGAAGGCTTATGGGGGAGACCAACACACTAATTTAGGGCTTCAGCAGAAATTTCTGTAAAGTGAGGTGTGCCTACCTTCCGTTTCATGTTTCCCCAAATGATATGTCCCCTACCCTACAGATTGATATCTGATGATGCAAAACAATTAAACAAAAGCCTCTCTTTGCTGACCTGCGAAATCTGAAGTTTTTAAAGTGAAAAGTGCTAAATAAATTTTCAAAGTTGACATAGTGTATTTATCACTTTACACCTAATGGTCTTTCTATGATGAATTGACTTAAGTGCTTTGTACTGGAGAATTAGCACAAATTACCGTTTTTAAATAAGGCGAAGGCTGAAGTGACAAGCTTGTCTCCCCTGGGGTTAACAAATACAGTTCTCTCTTAGAATAGGGCGCTTTAAAGTTGGAGAAATTCTGAGAGCTTGAGGGTCA
The DNA here is from genome assembly GCF_006542625.1 of Nomascus leucogenys. Taxonomy (NCBI): domain Eukaryota; kingdom Metazoa; phylum Chordata; class Mammalia; order Primates; family Hylobatidae; genus Nomascus; species Nomascus leucogenys. Next base: position 5,488,988 of record NC_044406.1, on the reverse strand, counting down.
TGCAAACTGCAAGGTACCCTGTTCACTGAGTAATTCAGGTTCAGAAAAGTCAAGCACAGATATATGCAGTGATGTGTGCAAGGCTTCACAGCTGGGAGGTTGTACTACATCCCCACAATGATAACCCTTTGCTGCCTTCCTTGATCACTTTTGCTACATCTGAATTTTGTTCAGTATCATGGCAGGACCTTGGAGTATCTTTGTAGTCACCGAAGGGTGCACCAAATATGTAGAGAGAAGCCATGCTTAGAAAAGTCTTTAAGACAGAATTGGAATTTTGGGAAATGGAAGTTCCAGTGAGTGGTGTTAATCTATATAGCAGACAGAGAAGAGTAACTTCTATCAGGGTGAACAGACCAGTAAGCAAATCCTGAATATGCCCAAAAGAAGAGGACGTGCTCTGACAGGCTGGCCACAGCTCTCAGAATTAATACTATTTTTAGTAGTTTCAGAAATATGAAATATTTCGAAATAAATTTGAGAAGATATGTATAAGACCTGTACTCTGAAAACTACAAAAAATTCTTGAGAGAAATAAAAGGAGACATAAATAAATGGGGAGATATACATTGGGCATATGTTGGAAGACTTAATAATGTTAAGATGTTTATTTTTGAAAAATAGAACAAAGTTGAAAGACAAATGCTATTTGATTTCAAGCTGTGTTAGAAAGCTGCGGTAATCAAGAGAGTGTGGTATTGGCATAAAGATAGACAAGTAGATCAATGGAACAGCATAGACTCACATATATATGCACAACTGATTTTGGCAAAGGTACAAAGCAATTCAGTGAAAAAAGGATAGTCTTTTCAGCAAATGGTGCTGGAACAACTGGATATTCATATGCAAAAAAAAAGAACTTCGGTTTATGCCTACAAATAATACATACAAATAAACATACATGCATCCTAATGTTACTCAAGATGGATCATAGACCTGTATATAAAACCTAAAACCATGAGACTTCGAGAAGCAAACAAAGAGCAAAATCTTGAGACCAAAAATATGATCTCACATATGCATCCATTCTGAGCCAGTGTCTGATGATGAGTTTTTTATATTATGTATCATTTTTTCCTGCTTCTTTGCATGCCTAGACATTTTTGATTGGATGCCAAACACTGTGAATCTTCTTTTTAGGATGCCAGATATGTTCATATTCCTGCAAATATTTTTGAGCGATCTGCTCAGTTTAGGTTAAGTTACTTGGAGACAATTGGCAGCGTTGGAGCCTTGCTATTGTGAATCATTAGGGAGATTCAGAGCAGGACTCAGCCTGGAGCTAAATATTCCCCACTATTCACACAAGACCTTTCTGAGTAGTCTAGCCAAATGGCTCATGAATTACAAGGTTTTTTTCAGTCTGGCTGGTGGAAACAGGCACTCTTTCCAGCCCTGTGTGAGCACCACGCACTATTTTCTCTATTTCAGATGGTTCTTTCCCCAGAGTGGTTTGTGTGCCCTACAGCCCTGTCAAGGCAGTCAGCTGTGTCAAACATGGTGTTCACCTTGTTAGTTTCCTGGCTCTCAGGGAGCACTGTCCTTCATTGCCTTATTTCCAGAGTCATGAAACCACTCTTTCTTATATTTTGTTTGTTTTTCTGGTTGTTTCAGGTACGAGAGTTAAGCCAGTCTATGTTATTCCTTCTTGGCCAGAAGAGGAAATCCCTCTTTACTTATATGTAATGTTCCACAAACAATAGCATGCTCTAAATACCCTCATTTCAGAGAGAAAGCAATGGAAGCCCAGGGCGTTGCTGTAATTCTTCAAATGAGCAGTCCCTGGCAGTGTCAAATTTTGAACCCAGGGGTTCTGGCAGTGGAGGCCAGAATCATAGGCATGTGCTCAATAGTGATTCTCACATCCTAATACGCTTTGGTTGCCGGGTGCGGTGGCTCACGCTTGTAATCCCAGCACTTTGGGAGGCCGAGGCGGGCGGATCACGAGGTCAGGAGATCGAGACCACAGTGAAACTCCGTCTCTACTAAAAAAAAATACAAAAAATTAGCCGGGCATGGTGGTGGGCGCCTGTAGTCCCAGCTACTCAGAGAGGCTGAGGCAGGAGAATGGCATGAACCTGGGAGGCGGAGCTTGCAGTGAGCCGAGATTGCGCCACTGCACTCCAGCCTGGGCGACAGAGCAAGACTCCGTCTCAAAAAAAAAAAAGAAAAAAAAATACGCTTTGGTCTTGACTGCTCCCATTGCCTTATTGACTAGACCTGTGAATCCCTTTGTGATTAAAAATGGGACCAACCTCTACAGAGGAAACTTGAGGATATATTTAGCCCATCATGTAGCTACCATGGGAAATCTTACCCTTGCTGTACTCCTAGTTTTAATTTAACCTTTAAATCAAGTCTTAGTCATTTCCAGAGCTCCATTTTCCCAGCTCTGTTTCATGAATCCAGAGCCTGAGAAACAGGATGTACTTCCTGCAATATTGGTAAGCGCAGACATCTCAAACACATATAGAAGGGCTCTGAGATCATCATGTGCTGCATCACCTTTGCCCTCAGGACTTCTCTTGGCATGGTTAAAACAGCTGTGGACTTCGGACCATGCCCTTCCTTCAGTATGGATTCTTAAAGTAGAAGACAGAATTCCTCCTTTATCTCAGTACCAGCAGAAGGAAGGCAGAGGAAAGTACCGACCTGGCCGAGATGGTGCCCAGAGTCCAGCTTGTTAATGATGAGGATGAAGTGGTTTGAATGATACTGATAAAGCCCGAGGATGCTGACAACGGCAAGGGATGAAATGATTTTGCAGGTGGATGAGAAAACCACTTGGGCAAAGAACAATTCAGTCTGTAATGCTGTAATTAATTTTGCATAAAATCAGCCATACTATATTGTCCTGAAAATTAGGTAGTAGTCTATCCTTCACTTGCTTTTATGAGTTTGCAGCAAGTCTCAGAAATCGAGGTAGGATTACAGGCATTTTGTGAATGCAACATTCCAGCGAATGTCCTCAGAAATCATACCCAGCCATTGCTGGTTCCATCCTCAAAACCAATATGCACATCTGCATTTATAGCTATAGTTTTGACATACACATATGGATATGACATACTCATATCCATAATAATAAATCACTAAGACATGATTAATGATCAACCTGAGAGCCCACCCATAAAAGTTTCATGTGCATAGTTTTGAGCGAATTTGCAACAACAAACTTTTGCCATTGACACTTCAAAGCATCACGGTTTAACCAACAGTTCATGACAATTCTACAGAGCACATCTTCTCTGGCGGTGTTGAGTAATTGGGATGGCAATGTGATAGAAACTAAGGGGGGTGCATTAAAGGCATTTGCGGGGTGAACACTATATGCATTTTGGTTTCTGAGGGTCTCTAGTCTATAGCAAAAGCTCTTTCTTCCAATTATTTTCAGGTTGCAAAGGAGTTAGATGCCAGTTGAGGCGGCCCATTGGTATGATTTTTCTTCCCTATCAGTTTGTTCCAAAGCAAAAATAACTTTCCCATTCACTTGCCATTTCAATAAAAAGGCAACACATTACTTTTTTATATAATAAAAGGAAACATGTTTGAGCAGGAATACCATTTGCAGCTAGAAAAGATAAGATACTGGCCATGGTGGAAGAAAAAGACCCTGAGAGCTTCATCAAGCACTCCTCTGTCTTCGTGACCTCTCTACACATGCTGAAGGTCAGGAGAAGAGCCAGAAAGCCCCTGCCCTGGCGATTCCAGCAGACCTGTGCATGAATTGGCTGAGCCGTTCTCAAAACCCAACAGGCTGCCTCTCACAATTGCTCCGGGCCACCTCTCAGTGGCCAGTCTAAGGTGGTGATGTAATCCCATGTCCAATTGCTAATAGACAGGGGGCATGAGCTAGCCAACTCTGGGATAGGTTCAGACACTGGGATCACCTACACACTTTGCTATATTGGCCGGCATTTGGGATGGATAGTGCCAGCCATGAGGCTGATGTTAAGCATTCAAACAGGAACAGCAGGTCCCTAATTGCATTTCATTTTTTGTTAGAGCATCTCCTTAATGCCACTTTGGATAGGGAACCGGGGCCTTCCCCGAATGACAAAGAGCAGCTTCCTATGGAAATGACAGGGAAAATGAATACATCATCTTAAGCCTTCATAAAGATGGTGCTATATGTGGTTGTGTGTGTATTACAGACACCCTATTAACATTTAAACTGGTCCTGCAGTTTGCTACCCTGGGTACTGAAGACATGGGAAGTCTTCACCTTTTGGTATCAGTGATAATAAGTTTGAGCAGCCAAACTGCCTGAGATGGGAGTCAGGGGACGAAGGTGAGGTGCCGAGGACAGCTCTGACTCATGGACAAATAATTGCAGTTTGGGAGAGAAAGAGCTGAAGGTTAGGTTGTTGGACAAGTAATTGCGGTTTTTGCCATTGAAAGTAATGGCAAAACTGCAATTACTTGTGCACCAACCTAAATAGTTGAGTGGACATCCAGCATGGTCACCTGAGTGGCAAGTTTTTCAAAAGGCTGGCGAACTATGAGGCCTCTTTAAAGAAAGCCTTATTTCCTGGCTCAACATGGCGGCATCCCATTCAAATGGAAACCATCTTCTATATCCAGAGAAGCTCTAAAAAATAATTCCACTGTTTCACCAGTGTCTCGAATAGGCACACGCTAGAACCTCTTAAGCTCATATTCCCCCAACTGGTCTCCTCACTATCTCTCCAGCATGTCAGATGTCCACAAACCCTCCTTCCACCCCACTTTCCCCAATCTCCCTTTCTCTCTCTCTCTCTCTCTCATTCTTCCTGCATCCTCCTTCCAATACTACTCCTTTTTTTTCCCCTAAGATAAATTCCTGGATCTTTAAAAAAAAAATTCTCCCAATCTTTCCTAAATTTTTCATGTTACATCTGAATTCATTATCCTTGCAGAGGCCAAGGGAAAACATTCGTTTTTGCTCTGAAGTTTTGCTGGAAAATCAACTCATGAAAGGCAAAATTAATTGGAGAAAAGTCAAACAAATTCACTATCCTGCACACAGGGAGCATCGTAGGGTGACTAATAGGGTGATTACCCAACCCCATGCCCCGGATGGAGTGCAGAAGCTTTCATACCATCTTGAGGTTGAAGAATGGAGGCTTGCATTGTGGCAACACAGGCTATGGGAGGAAGAGAAGAAGAGGCCAAGCTAGCGGAGGTGGTCTTGTCAAATAGATGAAACCTCCTGGGTAGCAGGCCTCAGAGAGAATAGATGGCGAATGTTTCTTTCAGACCTTTAAAGATGTCAGACTCTCTGTCCATCTTTCCTACAGTTAGGACGAGGGAGGATGGTCTCCGAGAAAGCCTGGCTGCATCCATACAGAATTTATCTGCAGATGCAAATCGCCCCATGCAAGACAGCTTTGCGGGGCTCCTCCTGTTTGCTGGGTTTCTGAACAGCCATCTCAAACTATATCATAGAAATACATTTTGAAGTAAAAGAGTTGTATTTTCTTCATCCTGATAAACATAACAGCTGCCTCCTAAGTTGACCAGGTGGATATGTTACAGGAAAGGGGTCCCGATCCAGACCCCAAGAGAGGGTTCTTAGATCTTGGGCAAGAAAATTTAGGGCAAGTCCACAGTGAAAAGTGAAAGCAAGTTTATTAAAAGAGTAAAGTGGTGAAAGTACAGCGACTCCATAGACAGAGTAGGGCATTCCAGAAAGTAAGAGAAGGAACACACCCACCCCTAGGTACAGTGCTTGTTTATATAGAGAATTAAAAAAGATCATGGGGAGATGTGCTCTGCTACAAGGGTTTGTGATAAAGGATTAATTTTCTTAATTACTATATTTTTCAAGAATCAACATTATTGTCTTTAAAGCAAAATTAGAAATGCTTCTGTTCTCAAGATATCAGGATATCAGGACACTCCCGATTCTGGGTCTGTTTAGTGAACGTTATCAATCTATTCCCTTAACTGTAAACATCTAGAGGCTAGGAACACCTAACTTTCTGAGAATGCCGACCAGCAAGTTCAAGCCTCATTTTCCTAGCCCTCACTCAAGATGGATCCACTCTGGTTCAAATGCCTCTGACAGATACAACACCCTTCTTGGAAAGGGAGGGAGGAAGGAAGGCCATGGAGAACCAGCAAGTTAGCATTCATTAGCATTTTTGCATTTATCAATAAATACAATCTCAAAGGAGAAGACCACACTCTCATTGTGTTCCATGGGAATCAACCACATCGCCATTACAGAAATGAAAAACACATGGCCTGATCTATAAACAATGAATTTTTGTTTTCTTTAGCTTTTTGCACCAGTTGGTTTTCTCCAAAGTGCATAAAGATATCAAAACCTCGTTCATTCAACTCCTCAAATTTTTCTTTGATTTAGACCCAATACACCAAAGGTGTGCTGGTCATGAAAGACATTTGGGATTATGAGTAAAATTACAATCATATATTATTTTCCTTATTTATAATTGTGTTTGCTTGGTGATGACCAAAATATAAAATGAATAGTTCTTTTACTGGAAAGGGGTCCAGATCCAGACCCCAAGAGAGGGTTCTTGGATCTCGCCAAGAAAGAATTCAGGTCGAGTCCATAAAGTGAAAGCAAGTTTATTAAGAAAGTAAAGGAATAAAAGAATGGCTACCCCAAGGGCTGCTGCTTGCCCATTTTATGGTTATTTCTTGACAATATGCTAAACAAGGGGTGGGTTATTTATGCCTCCCCTTTTTAGACCATATAGGGTAACTTTCTGACGTTGCCATGGCATTTGTAAACTGTCATGGCGCTGGTGGGAGTGTAGCAGTGAGGACCACCAGAGGTCACTCTTGTGGCCATCTTGGTTTTGGTGGGTTTTAGCCAGCTTCTTTACTGCAACCTGTTTTATCAGCAAGGTCTTTATGACCTGTATCTTGTGCCGACCTCCTATCTCATCCTGTGACTTAGAATGCCTTAACTCTCTGGGAATGCAGCGCAGTAGGTCTCAGCCTCATTTTACCCTGCTCCTATTCAAGATGCAGTTGCTCTGGTTCAAACGCCTCTGACAGTTCCACATGTGCTCGTGTTACTTCTGTTTTGGGGGAAAACATTGGGTGGGTTTGTACCGCTCATCAGGCTTTGGTGTGTATGCAGGTGGGCATGAGTAAAGTAGATCATATATAATATCCAATTCTAGGAAGAACTCTGAGAAATCTCAGCTGCCAGGAGAAAAGAAAGACTTGTTTTTTCTGCTGATGCACAGCAGGTAAAATGAAATCTATTCTCACTTCCCACAGTCCCACCAGCAAAGGCTGTTTTAACAGCAGGAAAACTGAAAGCAAGATTGCAACTGGAACATAGAACCAAGAACTTGCAATTTGCTCAGTCCCATTCCCCATTGCAGTGGGATGTGTGGCCTGAGAAGAGAAGTTTGACAATAAATAATATCTCAGGATGCTGCTGTCATGGGCTGTGAAATACACAGACTTTATGGTCATAACAGCCTTTAAAGCAAGGACCTCTGTTTATTCACTGGTTCCCTCACCCTTCCCGAAATAGAGTGAGTAGAAGGGCCTTTGAGGGGACCTAAAGAATGTGGTGCATTCGATATGTTTAATTTCAGAAAAAATGCTCTCCTGGCTACTCAGAAACTAATAGCATCTATGCAATAATATAACATGAAAATGTGTAAGTGCAATGCCTTAGGCTTCAACTCTATGTGCAATGGCAGCTAATAGTGGAGGGTTTCTGACAGTGGGGTGAAGCCCTGTGACTTTTCTTCAAAAAGAATGTTTGCTGTAAGGTCAACTCAAGAGCCAGGTTATCAATTAGGGGGTCACTGCAGAAATTGAAGCCCAAGGTGATGGTGCATGGGACCACAGCCATACCATGGCAGGTGGTGGAAAGTGCTGGATTCTCACAGATGGATATTGTACATGGAAACAATATCCTGGACCCCTGTGGAACTGGAGTCTCAAGGTCTGGGGTTGTGGCCAGCCAAACACCACGTCTTTGCTTGCATGAGAATTATTCTCAACATTGGCTCCAGTGTTCCTCTGCCCACAGTCTTGACCTCCCCACTGTCCAGCACCCAAAAAGATACTTCCTTCCAGTGCTCCATGAGCAGAGAAAAGACCCTCCTTACCCCTGCTCTCATCTCAATCACAGCATCCTGGCCTCCGTGGCATTAGGGTCACTGAACCTCGTGTGGGCTGGAGGTCATGGAGAAAGGTATAGACCACTCTCTAACACTGTATGAATTGTGAAGTTCAGGAAAGGTCTCAGATTGGCATATGATAAATATGGATCCCATTATTGAAATGGGTGGGGTGGGGAGGACTTTATCTTATGCTACTCAATCTCTTTTCCCGTCCCTACCCACCAAAGGTTATGACAGGCCTATGGGTGAGAGCGTCCCCAAGTGGCCCACGTGGGAGTCACAGTTTGGTAGTTAAAAAGTAGAGATTCTCATATGAACTTCCCCCATGACCTGAATACTGATTCTAGGTCTAAGGCTCAGAAAACAGTACCCCAAAATCAAAGCCTCAGAAAGTTCACCACACCTTAAACTCCTGGCCTCAAGCAATCCTCCCGCCTCAGCCTCTCAAGTAGCTAGGACTGCAGGTACATGCTACATACCAGGCTATTTTAAAAAAATTTTTTGCAGAGATGGCGTCTTGCAGTGTTACCCAGGCTGGTCTTGAACTCCTGAGCTCAAGCAATCCTTCTGAAAGAGCCTCAGAAGCAAAACTTTCTCTCTGAGCTTCTTCTGCCCTCCTGTCTCTGAGTCCCATTCTCCGTGGAGGCACTTTAGAAACTAGAATCCGTCTTCCCCATGATGGGTCCTAGAAACCAGAACCCCTTTTCCCCAAAGCCAGCCATAAAACCTAAAAATTAGACTCTAATTTTCCCTCTACCTTTCTGTGTAAAAACTGGCCATACAGAAATTATCTGGGTTGGGTGTGGTGGCTCAAATCTGTAATTTCAACACTTTGGGAGGCCAAGGCAGGAGGATTGCTTGAGCCCAGGAGTTTAAGACCAGCCTGGGTAACACTGAAAGACTCCATCTCTGCAAAAATTTTTAAAAATTAGTCTGGTATGTTGGCACGCACCTGTAGTCCTACCTACTTGAGAGGCTGAGACTGGCAGATTGCTTGAGTCCAGGAATTTGAGGCTGTGGTGAACCATGGATCAGGCCACTGCACTTCACCCTGGGTGACAGAATCAGACCCTGCCTCTTGAAAAGAGAAAACGAAAGAAATGATCTGTCCTACTTTGTTTGACTGTAGGTCCTAAGACCCCCATTCCAGAAATTTGGTTATTCATTGGTCTTCTCACTCTTCCTGAAATAGAGTGAATAGAGGGGCCTTTGAGGGGACCTAAGGAATATGGTGAATTTTTCCCACACCCAGAAGGAAGAAGCACTGCTCAGAGAGGCCAAGAAGAATCTAGACAGACAGGCCTGGCTGGGTTTCCACACTCAGTCCATTAGCGTTAGATCAGGCCCTTTTTGTCCAACCCTATTTCTACATGGCTGTCCATACTTTGTTGAACCTAGGCATAAAAATGGATGGTTTCCCCTGTATCTTTGCGTCTTCATTCTAAAGGCTCTCATGTCATATACAACTGTGATCAAATAAATATTTAAGCTTTTTCTCCTGTGAATCTTCCTTTTGTCAGTTGGTTATCAGCAAACCTTCAGAGGGTGAAGGGGAAGCTTTCCCTTGGCTCCTATACAGAAAAGAATTTGGAATGCCTTGTTTAATTTTTGCCTTCTCAGTACTAAGCGGAGTAGGAGTGAATTCGATATATTCCGTGTCATCCCAGAGAACAGAAATAAGACCAGGGAGTGAGTAAAAGTTATCCAAAGGCAGATTTTGATTTCACATTAGAAAACACTCTTAAAAAGTGATGTTAGTTATTATTGCAGTGTTGCAATTTGTTGAATCTTGACTTCCTGTTCCTGGCCATATTCTAAACTAACTAAAGGCTCCAGGTTGGGTTAAATGCCTTGAGGTTGCCTAAAATACTCCTCTGTTGTGCTTCATCCTGTTTCTAGAATTTTCTAGATAAGATTAATCTCTAATTTTTTGGCTGTCTTCCACACTAGTTTTCATCTTTTTAGGGACAGAGATTAATAATGTCTTACTCATCTTTGTATTTCTAGCATCTAATACAGTTTTGAATACATAAAGTTATTGAAAATATAACCCTTGAATTAGGAACTGGGGAGTGGTGGAGGTAATTGTGTTGACTGAGAGATAGTATTCGATTCATTTTAAAATCCTGCTACATTTGAAGATTCACCAAGTCTGCCCCTACCAAAAGATTCTATTGCTAATTCATCATTACCAAATTAGATGCTACGAATTGGCACCCTAGTAGATTGAGTGCATTCACTCCTACTTTCCAACCTCCAAATTCTTGGTTCATGTTGTGACCACACATTCGTGAAATTGATATGGACAGGAGACAGGGAAATACTGGGTAAAGAAGGCGGTTCCCCAGCAAAGGCCCCACCCTCAAGCCTGGAGACCCACGGCCCTAAGTGGGAAAAGTTGCCTTTTTGCCTGCCATGTCCCCCTATCCTGTACCCATATAAACCCCAAACCCCAGGCTCCAGAAGGAGATGAGGCGACAAGCAGACAAATGGCAGATGACACGGCAGAGAAAGAGAGAAGGGAAGGAACGTGTGAATGCCAGGAGTTAAACTGGGGGTGGTCAGAGGGGAGTTTGGCTGCTGGATGACCAAACTCCAGGGGAAGATCATCTTTTCACTCCATTCCCCCTTCCAGCTCCCCATCCATCCTGCTGAGAGTCACCCCCACCATTCAATAAAACCCCACATTCATCCTTCAAGCCTGTGTGTGTGACCCAATTCTTCTGGGACACTGGGCAAAAGCTGGGAATACAGAAAGCTGTCACACTGGCCCTCTGCCCTTGTGAAAAGGCAGAGGGTCTATTGAGCTGGTTAACACTTAAGCCATTTGCAGACAGCAAGACTAAAAGAGCATTGTAACACTTGGGCTGCAGGCACCCCCGCTCCCCAGACACTACTGCAGGGCTGGAGCCCAAAGCACTCACTCCAGCCCCTGCACCTGCCCATCTGTGTGCTCCATCTCCCATCAGGGGTTTGAGCGACCAAGCAAGCGGGCGAGCCACACGCCTATTGCACCTCCTGTGAGGTGGATCAGGGAACTCTCCTCTTTCAAAATGGCTAGTGGTAGATATGGAGCATAGATTAGAGCTTACATACCAGGGCCAGCACTCTGTTTTAATCAGTTTTAGCTCATCGGAGACACTCAGCAAAGCTGACAAAACACAACTTATTCCCATGACAAGAGATTCCCCAAATCAGTATTCCCAAATTACCACCTTTGCTGCAGAATCATAGCATGGAAAACCAACCTATGTTTGCTATTCTAATTATTTTTCTTCTAATTTCATCTCTGGTTGTTGGCCTATTCCCTTGAAGTTGATATTGGATTGATTAGATCCCAGATTCTAGGAGTAGAACTTTTTAAAAAGTCACTCAATTTTATTCCCTGGAAAACCAGTCCAAATCTCAGTCATCATTTTTCAGGACTGCTGAATGACATGTGTGATTTTCTATGCCAAGTCTCACCGAAAAAAGGAAGCTTTTGTTAGCACTGGGTCAGAGCATTCACTGTGGTATTATTTTTAACTTCCTGTGCCTACACACATCTTGAAAACTAATCAGGAGTAAGCCTTTTGAATTCTACTTTTATTTTATTCTTTAAGCATTTAATGGAATTAGTCATTGAATTCTATATCCTCTTGATAAATCAGTCTCCAATTATAGAAATGAAGAAAAAAATTAAGAGTGAACTTAATGCTATTCACATAGGGAGGAAATTACACCCCCCACCCCCACTACCATCAGACATTTCTATTTTATTTTCACAAATGATCTTTCTCCATATTGCTGAATGGATAATACTTTTAACAGAAGAAAATGCCTTTGAGATCAACAGAGGACATTACGTTTCTGATGAGTTAGGAGCAGGACTCCTGTAGAATAACTCTATACATCCAGGGGCAACCCATTTGCAGAGAGAAGAGAGTTCCACGGTGCACTCAGGTCTGAGTGGCATCATCTCTCGCCAACCTGTAACGTGTGCACCATCGACTTTGCACATTGGCACTTACATGTAGTCCGCTCACTGATGTGCTTCTGCAGATTTAAAGTCCTCTCAGTGAGAGAACGAGAGGATCCCTTTTCTTCCTAATCTAATCCCTTCCCATCACCCACCCTGCCTTGCTGGGATCAGCAGCTACTCTACCGATGACTCTGCTAAGCAGAATGAATACCTTTCATCTGAGTGTGCGGTAGTGACTCAGCAAAGAACTATCTCTATCCTTGTGGAGCCAAGGGGATCTCTGTAAAGAGAGAGCTATCAGGAACATGTGTCCAGGGGCTAAAGATATGAGGCTTTAGAAGAGAAATGCTTGTTAGTTTCCAAAGATAAAATCTCAGCAGCTTGCTAATAATATTTATGTAGCACCTAAGTGCCAAAAGCTCAAAGCTTTTTTCTCCTATAATCACATAACTGGGCTGGCATCAAAACATGTCTCCAGAATGGCTCAGGGGTATCTATTATCCCCATTTTCTCACAAAGGAAACCAAGATAAAAGGTTTAAATAGTTTTGCCCAGAGGGACAGAGGAGACATTAGAAGTAGGGTCAGAAATAGAAGAGAATCACTCAATTTTTACTCTAACAGTGTTATACAACTCTCTGAAATAAATAAATGCTTTGATGTGCATATTTATACACACAGATCATACACACTTCTATTCTCCAGCTGATACAGTTCCTTGATGTTGTAGTATTTATTTCAAAACATAAATGATCTCAGTGAAAATACCTTAATGCTAGTGCAAATGCTAACCTTGATATGAGCCACAGGTTCATAAATCAGACCATAGCAATCAAGTCTTTTCTATGGATGTTGTTTCCAGAAGGTAGGTTCCTACTCAGTTTCTTTTGAAATTGTGTTTAGTTTTCGAGCCCTTGAAGGATCCAAGAAATTGCTCTAGAGGAGGTTAAAGTGAATATGCTCTGATGAGGAAAGCCATGGATAGAAACCAAGGTGGGAGAGCAATGTATAAATGCTACCAGGCAGTTGCAGGGGTGCTGCCTGCTCCCCACACCCTTTCTCCCCCAGGCATTTTCATGTCTTCATGCTGATAGAAAGTCCCCTGGTAATGGCATGAGCATGGTGATGTGCATAAGTAGATGGCTTGTGACTGGAGGAAAGAATGGCAAAGGAGCTATGCTTTCATGAGGGAAGGAAGGAGGGAGGGAGAGAGGGAGGGAGCGAGGGAGGGAGGAAAGGAGGGGAGAAGGCAGGAAATGACAGAGTCAGCATACAGTACACTGTTGGGTATTTTCCATTACCAGACACGGTGTACAAATGCTGTTTGTCATCCTGCACCCTCTGTTACTATCTTAAATCTCTAAACGAAATCCAGAACCAAGTGGGCTACTTCCTAACTGATACCTATGATTTCATGGAGAGAAGATTCTGTTGTTTTGCAAGCAACAAAACTGGAGGGAAGTAATGATATCAGAAGATAGCTAGGCAGTTCATCTCACTGTCATGAGGACGTCCCCACTGTCTGCAATTAGCCTTGTCTCTCATGGGTTCTTAGAAACAAGAGGGAGAAATGTACTCGATATCTCTAAAATTTGGTTAATTAATAATCATGGTAGCAATCAAATCCAAAGGGCACATTTGCCCCAATCATTATCAACCCAAGATGTTTCTAATGAAGAGCCTTTAGAACCTGGGTTGACAGTAGTAATTGATAGTTGAATGGCCAAGTCTTGGCACTGGTTTTGTTGAAGACATTTAATCAGATCCCACTCCAGGTTCTCTGTCATAACAGTGCTCACCCTTTTGGATTGTGCTGTGCTGTATTGAATAAAGGAAAGGGTCAGAGTGAGAAACTGTCATCCTGTACCCAGGAGGGGATGCCAGGAAGACCGGGCTGGGCACATTGCCAGTGGGCTTCAGTCTTGGTTGCATGTTAAATGAGCTTGGGGAGATTCCAAACATCCTGATGTCCAGATCTCACCCCATAGCATTACATCAGAATCTTGGTGGTTGGGATTCAGCATGGGTATCTTTTAAAGTTCCCCAGGCAGTTCTGGTGGGTGGCTAAGTTTGAGAAACACTGCTGCAAGGACTTTACTCTGCTCTTTGTCTCTATGGGCATCTTTTGGATGAAGATTTATGGACATTGAATCACATGAGTCAAAAATTGTGTCTCCCATAAGAGGCTCTGCACATCTGCTGACAGACCAGTGTATCAAGTTTAAGACTTTTAAAGGGGCTGTTCATAACAATCTGCCCTTGGATTCAGAACTCTTGGTGCAGCATCCGCAGTGGTGCAGCATCCACAGTGGTGCAGTGTCCATAGTGAATGTGTAACATGGTGTGTGGCCAAGATGGTAGAGAGTCTTGGAAATCAAGCTCCGTGAAGAATGGATGAAGATGCAGAGAGTGTTGGGCTCTAGGGACAGAAGATTTGGGTAGAATGACTGTTCCAGGACATTGAAGTGATGCTTCATGAAACAGGGATGGATTAGCCTTCTCCTACACTAGATGTGAGCAATTTGAGGTGTTTTCTGATTGCTCTAAAAGTGCCAATGGGTCCTCACCAGATATGTCTTAAGTGACTATTCCAGGAAAGATTGCTGGGACGAATTGTGGCTGTGACAGTGTGTTGACTTGCATGAATGTTTACCCAGCCTTTTTGGTAGACACTGGGGAGGGAGGACAGCAAAGACAAAATTCAGTATGACTTTTTTCATTATTCCAAACATTGGAACCTTCATTCAATGACATATTAAAATTTGACCTTGGGACATCCCAAGACACAATTCTTCTAGCTTGAATTCTGCACCTCTAGAATGTTTTCTTTTTTTATTTAGATATAGTTTTCTTTCTTTTTTTTATTATACTTTAAGTTCTAGGGTACATGTGCACAACATCCAGGTTTGTTACATATGTATACATGTGCCATGTTGGTGTGCTGCACCCATTAACTCGTCATATATATTGTTTTCACTATTTACCCCAAATAAATTTCAAAGGACATGCAGCTTTCTCATATCTAGCTCCACTCCAAAAGTAGGTAACATCACCATACCAATGATGCTGCTAATAATAATAAAAAAAAAACCAGTGCTTTCTATGCTTACATTGGTCCTTCATCATAAAGTTCCTTGCTAGATTGATTTGTATTCCTCAGAATCTGTTTTATGCAATCTTTCCATTCTTTCTGTATGGCCACAGAATTAATTGGTCTTTTCTGAACACTGTTAAAATAACACCACCTTCATTGTACCCCAGATTAACTAGTAGATGATACATGTTTTCTTCAAACTACCTTAGCTTTTCTTTTGAATCAAAAACACTTTTTACCCTCCGAAGTATCTGCCTACCCTTCACTTCACTGCTTCCCTACTTTCCTAAAATCCTTAAAATTGTCTCATGTCCCTCATTACTTATGATCGTAACACTGTATTCCTTTGATTCATAGGAAGAATATAGCAACTAAAGAAAGTTCTCTAGAAGGCAACTTTGGAGACAGTTTGATGCCCAACATTTGCATAACATAAATATTTTCATTTCTGTCTGTAGTAGATATTTGTTGGCCATTCCAAGTGTTTTCTTTGACATTGCATTTTTCTAAAGGTGTTTATTTCATATGTGATAGAGATTATATTTTTCTTGATTAGGTCAGACATGACTTTATAAAAATCTTTGTCTTATTACTTTCAAGTACTCCTATTTCAGTGTCTACTTCTATCTCAACAATTCCATGAAACCACACATTAGAAAATGTAAATAGTTAAGTAGTAAATTTTATTTTTGCTTAACTGGTGTTTGACTACATTGTAAACCTCCCAACAAGCATTCAAGTAGTTTTAGTCCTTCTAAATTTTTTATACTTACTCCTCCAAATGCTATTTTCGATGTTTCATGACCACAATGTCAGATTATTTGGACAAAAACCTTCGAACGCAGGACTTTTCCTTAGGCAGAATGTATTTCTTGATTGTCGTCTTAAGGCATGGGTTTGGTTTATTTCATTTTAAAGCGTGGGTTATGGTAAAGAGAGAACGCCATTTGAATGACGTCTATGTCTATGTCCCCATTAGTTACTCTGGGCACAGAATTAGCAAGAAACACCCTTATAAGTAAAGCAGTTAGGGAAGCATTTTCCTACTTCCAGAGAAAAATCAGAGATTGAAAAATATTTCTTTGAATGCCAGTGACCTGGGCTATAGAGAAAGAATGTGCCCTGCCGTAGCCACCCTGGTGTTGACCACCAAGGAGCACCACCTGTTCCTGGGCGTTTATGTGTTGTGCAAAGATCATGCAAATATTAGTTGAACTAAATTTAAGTTGTGCCAACACTAAGGCAGTATCAGCTAAGATAAACACCTGACTTAGAGGTGATTCACCGACCTTAGGATTATATGGAAAACAGAGCGCATTAAAAAAATTTCTTTTGGCTGGGTGCGGTGGTTCATGCCTGTAATCCCAGCACTTTGGGAGGCCGAGGCAGGCGGATCACGAGGTCGGGAGATTGAGACCATCCTAGCTAACATGGTGAAACCCCGTCTCTACTAAAAATACAAAAAAATTAGCCAGGCGTGGTGGTGGGTGCCTATAGTCCCAGCTACTCCAGAGGCTGAGACAGGAGAATGGTGTGAACCCAGGAGGTGGAGCTTGCAGTGAGCCAAGATCGCGCCACTGCACTCCAGCCTGGGCAACAGAGCAAGACTCCGTCTCAAAAAAGAAAAAAAAATTTTGGGGGGGTTAGCATCCTTTGAAACTTCATCATCCATAATAAAGCCCTTGTGTACCTATTAGACTTTGGAATTTATGTAGTTTTCTTGGGGTTTCAAAGAATAAGATAATCATTAACGAATGATGAAAATCCCCACAATCCTTTTACATTAGGCAGCAGCATGATGACCTTCATTTAATAGAGGACAGAGATTAAAGGGCTAATCCTGAAGTCGGTCTGTGCCATCAGTCATGGAGCTGGCAGCAGGACTTGGACTTCTGTGCCTGTTTCGGTGCCAAATGATTTGCCTGCAAGGGAAATATGAGGAATGATTTAAGCTAAGCCCCCACTTGCAGTGCTCATATGGCTGGATCTGGTGAAATTATCAGGGGAGAGGTAGCAAAGTGGCATCTTCAGAGATGCCTCATCGCTCAATATAACTGAGTAGACAAAGGGAGTTCACTGAGCTATATTGTCCCAACACACCACTTGTGTCATGCACTCTGTGTGTGTGTCAGACACTGCTGGTGTTTTACTTATATTGCATCATTTAACCCTAACTGTGATGACTGGGGGGAAACCAGCTCAAGTTCCACATAGAACTGATATTTACAGGGTTTTTGAATAAACATAGAAATTGACCCATCTGGTCTTAAAACTTGAAACTTAACATTTGTCAGTCATCTGAGTTAGGAAACGGACCTTCAGGCAAGAGACTGAAACTCACCACATCACCATCAGACAATGAGACACCAGACTTCTCATTTATCATGATTGCTTCCTTACCCCTCCTTAATTGCTGTTTTCCCTGCAGATAGTTACCTCCCTTCCCAGCTATATAAACCCTCCAATTTTAGTTGGCTGGAGAGATGAATTTAAGACTGATCTCCCACCTCCTTGGCTGCAGCACCCAAATAAAGCCTTCTTCCCTGGCAATGCTCATTGTCTCAGTGGTTGGCTTTCTGTGCAGTGAGCAATGGGACCTAGACCCAACCCCTGGCGTTTCAGTAGCATGGGGAAACCAAGGCATGTTGTTATCTCACAGAGCCAGGATTTGAACCTCAGATTCTGGACCTAGTGTCTTCTTGCCTGGCCACTGTGCCATTGTCTATTTTTCTGCTTACTTGCTCCTTGAAGGTGATTCTGCATGTTAGAATCACCTTTTTCCAGTGGAAAGTCTCCCTTTCCACCTGTTCTTGTGTCAGTCTCATGTATAGGCTGTTCACTGTCATCAGGCTGAAATTCTTTAGCAGAGAGCAGTCACACCATGTTCTTGCTCCTGGACCCTTTGTGGCTTCTGATGAAATTCACACTGAATTTTGTAAAAGGCATTTAACCTCAGCCATGATTGAAACTAAACACTCATTCTAATACCTCATACAACTTCTTGTGAAATCAATGGCCAGCATTAGTGAAACATCACTGGTATTCAAAGATTGCCTTCTCTACCTAAACAACAGCAAAAAAAAAATCAACCCAATTTAAAAAAATAGGCAGAGGACCTGAATAAACATTTCTTCAAAGAAAATGTACAAATGGCCAGCAAGCATATAAAATATTGATCAATATCACTAATCATTAAGGAAATGAAAGTGTAAACCACAATAAAATTATACCTTATGCCAATTTAAATGGCTACTATCAAACACAAAGCAAAAACCCCAGAAAATAATAAGTGTTAATGAGACTGTGGAAAAATTGGAACCCTTGTGCACTATTCATAAGAGTTAAAATGGTGCAGCCACTATGAAAAAAACATTATGGTGGTTCCTCAGAAAACTAAAACTAGAGGTACTGTATGACTTGGCCATTCCACTCCTGGGTATAAACCCAAAATAATAGAAAGCAGAGACCCAAACAGATATTGGTACCTCAATGTTTATAGCAGCATTATTTACAATAGCCAAAAAGTGAAGGCAACCCAAGTGTCCATGGATAGATGAATGGATAAACAAAATGTGGTCTATCCATACAATGAAATATTATTCAGCCTTCAAAAGGAAAAAAATTCTCACATATGTTACAACATGGATGAACCTTGAGGACATTATGCTAAGTGAAATAAGCCAGTCACAAAAAGATACACAGTGTATGATCTTATTTATATAAGTCCCTAGAGCAGTCAAAATCATAGAGACACTGAAATAATGGTTACCCGGGGTGGGGAGGAGGAAGAATGAGGAGTTAGTGTTTCATGAATATGAATTTTCCCTGTTACAAGATGAAAAATACTCTCTGAAGATGGGTGGCGCTGATGGTTGTACAATGCAAATGTATTTCTGAACTGTGCACTTAAAAATTTTTAAGATGGGGTCAGGTGCAGTGGCTCATACCTGTAGTCCCAGCACTTTGGGGCTAAGGCAGGAGGATCATTTGAGTCCAGGAGTTCGAGACCAGCCTGGGCAACATAGGAAGATCTCGTCACTCCCAAAAATATAAAAATTAGCTGGGCGTGGTGGTATATGCTTGTGGTCCCAGCTACTCAGGAGGCTGAGGTACGAGGACTGCTTGAGCCCAGGAGGTGGAGGCTACAGTGAGCCATGATTGAGCTACTGCACTCCAGCCTGGGCAACAGAGCCAGACCCTGTCTCCAAAATAATAATAATAATAATAATAATAATAATAATAATAAGGCAAATTTTGATGTGTATTTTATAATACCACCGTTAAAAAATTAAAACTGCTCACCCTTGCCTCACTCCTGTACCTCTGCTCACTTTCACTCTTCCTGCTTCCATATCCTTGCTTTTAAATTCTACCAACTTTTAAAGGTCTAGTTCAATGTGACCTCCTCCATGAAATAGTCCTTCTTGCAAACTGTGGAATGGAACTCTACCTTCTCTGAACGGCCATCAGTTTACTTAGGTTTTAATAGCCCTTGACTCACAAGTCCATACTTAGCGCTGCTCCAGGCAGGTCACACCACCACCCCTAGCGGCCCCCACGAGACTGTGAGTTCCCTAGGGGTAGAAGTCATATTTCCCTCCTCTCTTCATCTGCCGACTGACTTATACGTACATAATAAGCATTCGAGTTAAATAATTTGATAGTTATTTTCCTTTTTGTCAGAACTTTAGGGAAGATACTGGAATTGTGTCCTGTGCTTCTAAGGCTTTGCATTCTTTCATCATTGGACTATATATGGTTTCTCATACAGCAATTTACATTTTGCAGAAAGACCTCAAACTGGCCTAAAGCTCTTTGAATGAATCCAGATAAGCTGCTTCCTAAAGAGAGAACCTCCTGACTTCCTAATACTCCTTTCATACCCTAATCTTTAAACAATGTTTCTAGCAATAATTCCATTTTCCACATATGTGGCAGAAGATATGAGTATCATCTAAATATAAAATCACTATTTTTCAAATTTTATTAGGTTTCTGCTTAATGGAGAATTATCACTGTCAGTACATCAGATCTAAACATATGGTCATTTAAAGGAATAAAAGGCGAACCTTTCATTATGATCTTTGTGTTGTAGTAAGTTGTATATGTTTGTATAGAAAATTTTGGGAAATGAGCAAAGTGTTTGGGTTGGATCAACTATTTCATATCAGTCTTTGTTTGGAAGCCACTTTATTGTTAAGGAGTCAGTCAGAACCACCCTTTTTGGTAATTTTACCTGGCTCATACTTGGCAGATCTGGCTGTGAGCAGGGTTTAAAGTTGGTTTACTATATGGAATTATTTTTAGGACACCTTCAATGCACTCTACACTGAGCTAAAACAAAAAAAATATGAGGCTTAGCTCCTGACTCTGGACAATCTAAATCTACATTTGCTACATCCAAAGTAAATAATTTCTGTTTATTTATTTATTATTACATAAGGAGTTCATTCTTATTATAAAAAGCATGAAGCCGGCAGGAGCGGTGGCTCACACCTGTAATCCCTTCACTTTGGGAAGCCAAGGCGGGTGGATCACTTGAGTCCAGGAGTTCAAAACCAGCCTCAACAACATGGTAAAACCCCATTCTACAAAAAATACAAAAATTAAGCGTGCATGGTGGTGTGTGCCTGTAGTCCCAGCTACTCAGGAGAGCGAGGTGGGAGGACTGCTTGAGCCTGGGAGGCACAGGTTGCAGTGAGCTGAGATTGCGCCACTGCACTCCAGCCTAGGCAACCGAGTGAGACCCTATCTCAAAAAATAAAAATAAAACCATGGAACCAACAGGACATCATTAAAATAATGTCACCAGTAATTTGCCCATCTGGAGGTCATCACTATCAAAACTGTGGATATTTTTGAAATTTTACTGAAGTTTTCAGCCTCCCCATAAATACTCTCTTCCCCAACCACAACGCTGTCCCCCTTTCAAAAAACTCAGCAGGTATGTGCTCATTGCCTGGGGCAGAGACATACAAAAGAATGGCATGAAGAGAAAAAAATTCTTTCCTTTTCTTTCTCAAAAGTCTAAAAGCAGCAGGAACCTGGACTGCTAATGGCATAAAAAGTATATTTTAGATCAAGGGACATGAAAATGGGAAAAATTAAAAGGATTTCTTGATCAAATAGGCACATATATTGTCTTCTAGCTTTTTATGGTTTCCCTTTAAGTGTTGTTTTATACTAACTATTGAATACTTGCAAAAATGATCAGGGAATCAGGACTCACAATACATTGGCCACCACACCCAACACCTTGGGTCACAGAATGTCATCAGCACATCCACAGCCCCAGTGTGCCGCCTCCTGAATTCCATCCTACTCACTCTACTGCCCACCATAAATGATCTCCCCAATTTTTTTGGTATAATTCTCTGGCTTTTCTTTATAGTTTTGCCCTCTATGAAAACAATATAGAGTCAGAATGTTGACCAAGCATACAACTTTATTATCCTCTCCCACCACCCATTTCAAACACTTGGAGAGATCGTCACACTCAAAAAAATAAGCTATCCTCCAGCCACTTTTGGTCATAAAACTGTTTCGTCTCAGGAATTGGAATATCCAGTCCCACATAATAGCCAATACTTCAAAACTGGCTTGACATTACGTCTTCTACGTATTTTCAGTTTCAGTTCAGTCCTCCCCACCTGAATATGTGGACAGAAAGGTCCCTCTGTGTCCCTAGGTAGCCTGCAGAGGGCAGAGGTTGCCTCCTTTTTCTCGGTGCTTTCCGGGGCTCCTTGGTGGTTTTCAGCTGAGCCCCTTCACAGGGGATGAGGGAGAGTGTCTGTATTCCCCTGGGTGCCTATAGTTCTGTCCTGTTCCCAGAATGTCCGGGACCACAAAGGAATTCCACTCCAGCTTCCCTCTGATGAGTTCCATCTAATTTAGGAAATGTGGATTGATCCCATTATGCAGCCCCTCCTGGCGCTGCCTCTCTTCTGCACACTACACTCCCCAGGTGAGTCAGAACCTAGTCCACAATCCAATTTAACTTTCCCAGAAATAGGTGAGACACCCCTTCTCCATGTCTTCCAACTGCAAGGATCACTTCAAAGCATTGTGAGGAGCTCCTTGAAGCTCACCCATTAGCAAGGAGCTCCTTGAAGCTCACCCATTAAGGACCAGTAATAACCCATTCTCCCCTCCAAAAGGTTGGGTTACTCACAGCATGGCAACAGATTTCTCCAAAGAAAGCTCCTCACCAGTATCAGATTTGATCTAGTTTTGATATTCTCAAAGTCAGTGAAAACATTTGCCAGTCTTGAAGCAAGTTTTAGAGTCCTCCAGTACATTGTCACCATTTCCCATTGAAAACCCACCATATGCGATTTTGCCCCCACACTTACCTTGGTAGCTGATATGGGCACCTCAGCTGATATTTCTAGATTTTTAAGTTTCTGCCAATCTGATGAGTATAAAACAATATCTATGTCTCATCTTCCTGATTATTAATGAGATTGAACATCTTTCCATATGATTTTGTGTTTCCTCTTTTACAAAGTCTTCATTCAGGTATTTTCTTTATTTTTTTCTGTTGGGTGGTTTATCTTTTTTATATTGATTTCTAGATGTTTTAAATGTAGTCTAGAGACTGAGCCATGGTGACTTACATGTTGCAAATATCATCTTTTATTTATGACTTAATTTTTTCTCTTTATGGCATTTTTTGACAAACTGAAATTTGTTGAATATAGTCAAGTTTGTGTCTCTTTTTATTTATGGCTATTGATTATTATTTTATTTGGTTTAAGAAATGCTTTCCTATCCATGGGACATGAGATTGTCCCCTAAATTGACTTGTGAAGTGTTATAGCTTTGACTTTGGCATTTAAATTTTTCAACCATCTGGATTTGATTTTTGTGTAGAGTATGAGATGTAGTTTCAGCTCTCCTTTTTTCTGTATGTATAAATAACCCCTTGTCCTAGTACCATTTATTTCGTATTTTCCCACACATCAGAAAATCTCTTTCTGTTATACATGAAAATTCAAGGGACTTAAGTCTGTTTCTCTGGTCTCGATTCTTTTCATTGGTCAATGCGTCTGTTCATGCCCCAAATGGCTCTTTATCTTTTGAATTGTCTAGTGTGTCTGTTCCAGTCCTAATTCTACATGGGTTTAACCACCAAAATTTTATATTAATTCTGAATAGAATAAGTTTTTCCATCTTCTTCTTTTTCGCAGAAGTATCTTGGTTATTTATGGCTCTTTGTTCTTTCATATATATTTTAGAATCAAATTTTCCCTAAAAATCTTCTTGGCATTTGACTGAAATTAAATCTATCTACAGATTGAATAGAGGAGTAGTGACTTCTTGAAAATGTTGTGCCTTCCTATTCAAGATTATGCTATAACTTGTCACTTATTTTTACTTTGTTATTTTTCAGTATTTCGATAATTTTTCAATAAAGTGTTTTTGAACCAGTTTTATTCTATTCAGTACTAATTCTTTATATTTTGTGGCTTTCATGAAAGCTATCTTCTAAAAATATATGTTCTAATTTTTGCCAGTATTAAGATATACAAGTGATATGAATATTTATGTTGTATCCAGCAATCATCAAAAACCCTCATTAATTCTAATAATGTATCTAAATATTCTTTGAGGTTTGAGGGTTTTTTTAGGTAGACAATGAATAAGCAAGCAATGATAACAGCTTTTTTCTTTGTAATATTTATATACTTTATTGTTTTCTTATTTTATTGAGCTAGAATTTTCCCCCAAGATGAAGCTTGATACAATTATTTAATATTATATTATATGCAATATAGTATAATCTTACTAACTTGATGTTAAATAGGAAAACTTTTACCTTTTCACAATTAAATATGATGTTTCAATTATGTTTCTTAAACTAGATATTATTTATCAGAGTAAGGGAGTTACTTTCTATTCCTAATTGCTAAGAATCTGTAAAAAAAAATCAGGAATAAATAGTGACCTTATTAAATGCTTTTTCTTCATCTGTTAACATGATCATTATAGGTTTTTCTGTGGTGATTAATGAGTTGGTCTTTCTAATTTTTTTTCTATTTTATTTATATTTGTTTCTATTTATATATTTTTATTTATATTTTATAAATGTATTTGTTTCTATTCATATTTGTTCCTATATTTAATAAAAATGTCTTTCCTTGGATGATTTGATTACTAAAGTTAACTAGTCTCATAAAATGAATTGGGGTAAATTTCTTATTTTTTCACTCCTTGGAGGAGTTACATTGGTTTGGTATTATTTGTGGATTGTTTGTGAGAATTAACACGTTAAACCAACTGGGTCTAGATTTTTCTTTGGTGGAAAGATTTTTAAACCACTGACTCAGTTTATGTTTGTTTGTTTGTTTTAGTTTATCTGTTTCTTCCTGAGTCAGTTATATTTTTCTAGGATTTTGAACATTTAAGTTTAAGTTTGTTGGTGTAGAGCTGTCAAGGCTATCATTTTTATCTCTATAGTATTTACATTTATGGGTTTTACAAATTCCAGTAGTGTGTTTTTGTTTCTCTCTCTCTCTCTCTTTTCCTCTCTCTCTTGCTCTCACTCTCTTTTTCTTTATCTCGCTTCTATTCAGTCTTGCTAGGGGTTTTTCAGTCTTAGTACTTTGTTCTTTCTACTTTACAGAGGTTTAATCCGTTGTTCCTTCCCTAGCTCCCTTTGGTGGATACGCAATGTCTGGATTCCTGCCCTATTTTCACCTCGAATCTCTACATTTAAGGCTTTAAATTTCCCACGAGGTACTGCCCTAATGGTATTCTCTTTTTAAAAAAATATTTAATACTATTATTGTTTACAAATATTTTCAGTTTCCATTACAGTTTCTTTTTTGACCATTGAGGGTTTTTTTTTAATTTTTTAATTATTATTATTATTTTTTAAATTTTCATAGGCTATTGGAGAACAGGTGGTGTTTGGTTACACAAGTAAGCTCCTTAGTGGTGCTTCGTGAGATTTTGGTGTACACATCACCCGAGCAGTATATACTGCACCCTATTTGAAGTGCAGCCCCTTGAGTTTTTAAAATGTGTGTTTTAAAATTTCATTTAAAATAGTCATCTGTGCTTTCTTGATTTCTAACCTAGTGCATATGGGAAAAAATGTGACGTCTATACACCAACCTGATGAAATTTATTGAAAACCTGCTTTATGAACTAATAAGTGGTCAATTTTCATTACTATTTTATGTACCTCATTGTATTGAAAGAATATTTTTTCTTCTCAGGCTGCAATGTTGTGATACTAACTTGAGATGTTTCTTCTTCTTATATTTCCTATTTTTAAATTTCCACCATGTAGGGAAGCTATTAAATCGCTGAGCAATGTTCAAAAATTCAAAGCTTTTTATAGAGTGTTTCATATATGCTTACATATGGCTATATAGGTGGCGTTAAAGACATAGTGATGAAAGTGACCAACACAGTCGCCCTGCTCCCATGGACTTATCTTAGTGTTTAGAGGGGAAAGAGAAGTACTCACATGGTGGTTTAGTTATCGTTGTGTGAAATGTTACAAAGCACAGTGTATGATGAGGGAGGTTACCTGAGATCAGGTACTATGGCGATTGCATGGCGCTTATCACTCCCTGTACCCAGAGGTCTGGACACAGACATAGAGAAAAGTCACCCAGGTATATGGATCATCAAAAAAAGTTCAAGTACAGAGACTGTCCCTCTACCGTGCTTAGTCTTTGATCCTCATTCCCCACCCTTTCCCTACCAGTTCCCAGCCTCTTTTCCCTCCTCTCCCTTTCTCCTACTTATTCATCTGTCTGCATTTTGGTTCTTTGCCGTAGTAGTCATCTTTCTCTGAAAACATATTCTTGGGCACTCAGGACAAAACTCCACAGGTCTGTGGGTGATCTGTTCATCAGAGACTATAATACCACTCACACTGAATAAATTCATTTTTCCAACCCCAAAGTTACATGGTTAATCAAATTTTATTCTTAATTGTGAATTTGCATAAATATCAAAGAATACTTTTTAGTAATTAGCATGTGCTCTCGATTATTCTAATGAAAACCATCACTCAAAGTGAGGTACAAATTGAGGTTACTTTCATTATGCTCAACACTACATTTATACTGCAATTGTTGGAAGTTATATGAGGTTGTTTTTTGTGGGTTTTTTTTTTTTTTTGGCTAGAGAAAGACTAAAGTCTCATACTGCCCTGACAGTCAATTGCCCTGATTATTTTTATTGTGTAGCCCCTCATCCCAGTCTCCCCTACTCGGTACTTGTGTAGCTGGTATATTTGAACAAGAGTAGTACTTTGCTGCTATCAATCTTCATCTTGTTAGTTTCAGTCCATTGATCTAGCCCAACAAGTCTCCTTTGAAGCTTGTTTCTTCATTTCTCTTTTCCATTCCTGGTTTCTTTTAGTCTCAATTGTGTCATACAAGGCATTATTATCTCGTCATCCCAGCTTCCCCAAATTGGCAGCCCTGATTCCCACACCATCCTTTTACTCATCCAAATCACTAGCTAAAATGGCCAACAGGAGACAGCCAGAGAGGGACCATAAGAAACACCCCTCCAGGCGGACATCCATCTCTTAATCCTCAGTGTCAATACTTGTAAGCTGATCTTAATTGTATCCTAACCAGGTCCACAAGACTATGATGAAAAAGCTTGTCAATTATTTTAGCTCCAAAGGAGATACAATCCTTCTAGTCTACTACATTTCTTGTACTTATCAGTCCCGTGAAATGAGTTTAGTCTGGCATGGCTTACTCAAAATGAGCCCATTCTGACTCAACGTGACCTCCACTTTCTGATTTAGGTACTCACCAATGATCCTTTAAAATAATCCATTTTCAAAGTATCCTCAGGGATGACATTAAGCTCATGTTCTCTCAAAGCTAAATTGCTTTCTCAGCAATCTCACCTAACTTCTAATCCCCAAACTCGGCGTCCTCTCTCAACTCCCTCTGCCTGACTTCTCTGTGGCAGGCATTTGACACTGCCCAACACCCCATCTTCTTGCTCTCACATTTGTGTGATTCATGTTCTTCTAATCTTTGAAAAATCAGAACATTTGTTCATTTTAATTTTCAGTTTTCTAGATGGAAATCCATACTATTTTATAAATGATTTCTCAACATTATCAATGATAAGTCCAGAAAAATTGTAAGCTTTTCACAAATTTAAGAAGCAGCGTATTCAGGCTGGAAAATATTTCTTTCACAACTTGGTTCTCTTGTAACTTCCTCATAGTTTTAGGATTTTAATGTTCTTCTATATTTTAACTTCACAATCACCTCTCTGCAGGTCATTCTGAAAGAGAAGAAGCAGGAAAATAAAAGTCCAGGAGATATTCTGTCTTGCTGTAGAAGAACTAGCAAATGGTTTTTACCATTATGTAGGTGATGGAACACCTAGAATTTGCAGTACTCCCTATATGACACCTTGATATTGTGAAGGACTATGATTATTTATAGCTATTTTCATTTTATGATTAATTTGGCTAGCCAAAGCTAGCATATATGACAAGTATTCTATAGAACATATAGAATTATAGTTACAAACAAATACACAACCCAGCCCTGCCCTCAAAACAAGTTGTTAAACGTATCCCATTGTGGGATTTTCTGCTAATAATTGTTGCATTTTGTTTATTTATTTATTTTTTTCAGTTAGTACTTCCAAACCAGCAAAGGCAGAGGATGTCAAACCATTAAGTAAGAGAATTATGGGAGGGGCCGGGTGCGGTGGTTCATGCCTGTAATCCCAGCAGTTTAGGAGGTTAAGGCGGGTGGATCACTTGAGGTCAGGAGTTTGAGAGCAGCCTGGCCAACGAGGTGAAACCCTGTCTCTACTAAAAATACAAAAAATTAGCTGGGTATGGTGGTGGGTACCTGTAATCCCAGCTACTTGGGAGGCTGAGGCAGGAGAATCACTTGAACTCAGGAGGTTTGAGGTTGCAGTGAGCCGAGATCACCCCATGGCACTCCACTCCAGCCTGGGCAGCAAGAGTGAAACTGCATCTCAAAAAATATATATATTTATATATATATATATAAATATATATATATATATATATATGAGGAAAAAATGGAAATTGACACTATTTTTTTATTCCAATGAATTTGGGTAGGTTGTGAAAAGACCACAGCCATTCCATAATTTTAGAAGCAAGGACCCAAAGAGATCTTGGTAGTGCACAGGGGACCTGACAAGCTATGTGTTGGAAGTTGGAAGGATTCCCACACATGCCCAACTTCTCAGACAAGCAGTTACCTGAGCACAGTAGTTCTCACCTATTGTTCTACCCTTTGATTAGCGGCCTTTTGGAAGGAAAAACTCAGTGAAATCCACTATTTGTTTCTCATGCTCCTCCCTCCGTATTGCACAAAAGAATTAAAAACAGTGTCAGCTTCACCTAAAGAAACACAAATGTCTGCAAAAGGGGAGCTGTGAAGTGCCCCAGGGCAGAGGAGAGGTAGTTAGATGCCTTTGGATGGGGAAAATGTTTTATATCCCAAGTTCATTACAGTGTATCTATTTGCCCGTATGGATTAGCACCTAAGTCCTCAAATAACTAAGCAGCAGTGTATACCTTTCCCCAGGAGTATTGTATTGGGAATCAGGAATGACTGTTAGTAGCTTGGCTTTGTGGGAAAGAAAAAAAGAGAACATCAAGATGGAAAAGACGGTGGTAGCTAGAAAGAACCAATAAGAACTGTTAAGTCTCTGGCCCTGAGGAAGAAAGGGCTTGAGAATAATCTTCAGAGAAGGACCTGTGAGCACCTCCCATATTTGGCTGATGCTGTAAGACCCAAGATGAGGTCTTTTCTCCTTGTTCTTCTAGCTGTAATATTAACTCAAAGCCCCTTTTGATGCCTTTCATATTTTTATTTTTATTTTTATTGTTTATTGTTTTTGAGACACAGTCCTGCTCTGTCACCGAGGCTGGAGGGCACTGGCATGCTCTCAGCTCACTGCAACCTCCACCTCCCAGACTCAAGTGATTCTCCCACCTCAGCCTCCCAGGTAGCTGGAACTACAGGCATGCACCACCACAACTGGCTAATTTTTGTATATTTTTTAGAGATGGGGTTTTGCCATGTTGCCCAGGCTGGTCTCGAACTCCTGGACTCAAGCAATCTTCATGTCTTGGTCTCTGAAAGTGCTGAAATTACAGGTGTGAGCCACCATGCCCGGCCTCCTTTCATATTTTTAGATCCCTTACCTCATTCTGGGATTAAGACTTCCTGATACTTTTTCTACACTTTTCTGCAAAGGCTTTCTATTTTTTGGTTGACTGTGCACTCTACCTTTCCTATTTGGTGCATGTACTTGTGATACCTAGGTTCATTTACAGGGTTTTTTTGTGGTCATGATAATTTCTGTTGAAATGTCAGCCTTCTTGTATTCATTAGGATGATTTGCCATTGTACTGTCAAATTTTCAGTTTTGAGAATTGCATGTCCATTCTCTGTTCTTGTTCCACATATAAATAAATGACTTCTTTATTATTTTGAGCTTAAAAAAAAAAGAAAGAAAGCCATGCCTCTTTGAAACTGAGATTCCTCATAACATTCTCATAAGTCTATGCAAAGATTTCAGATTCCTTCACAGTTTTGTGCCCTTCCTGTCATTTCTTGTCACATCTTCTTCCTTTCCATATTTTGACTTTTTTCCTATAGTATTTTCCCTTCTTTTTATGAGAGTACCTATGAGAGTACCTATACCTATACCTAACCTATACATACCTTGGATCCTCTATGTCATTATTTTGTCATCTCTTAGCACTTTTCCCCCCATCAGTTCTCTGTTATGACATGACATTGCTCACAGTTAGGAAGCAGTTTCTCTGCCTCAAAAGAAACTCTATTATGTTTTTTCGATAGGGTGAAAAAATTAACTCTTTTCTGCTCAGTAAACCAGCCTTGCCAAGCAGCTGCCGTTTGTCCTATCTCCTCTGTCACACCATGTTTGTAGCCTACATCTCACTATGTCTGAAAGTTTCCATGATCATTCCTGCTTTCCCTCATTCTTTTCTGCATTCTTCCCTTGAATCCCCACTTTGTCTTTTCAAGCAAAATTTTGCCTTAGGGGTTTTGCCACCAATTCTGGAGAACATATCAGAGGTGTTCTCCCTCTCTTAGTACCTCCCCTTCACACTGTTCAACTTTTATTTGGCTTGACAGTCTTTCTTCATAGATTGTGCTTTAGTATTTCTATGGTTCTTCACCTCATCAAAGACAGACTTTTATTTTATTTTATTTTGGAACAGGATCTTGCTTTGTCACCCAGGCTGGAATGCAGTAGTGCAATCATATAGCCCCCAACACCTGGGTTTAAGCAATCCTCCCACCTCAGCCTCCCAAGTAGCTGGGACTACAGATGCATGCCACTATGCCCAGCTATTTTTTCTGTTTTATGAAGAGACAGGGTCTCACAGTGTTCCCCAGGCTGGTGTCAAGCACCTGGCCTCAAGTTGTCCTCCCACCTCAGCCTCCCAAAGCACTGAGTTTGTTGACATGGGCCACTGTGCCTGGCCTAATTTTTTCCTTTTCTTCATTGTTTTCCATTGCTTTGGTCTGGAAACAGGAGATATCTGTAACAAAGCTCATCAATAGGAAGACATTATTTTTGTAGGTTTATTTCTGATGGACTCAATAGCAGTTAAAATTCTGAAATGTAAAAGAAATCTAATATTCCAATTTGTTCTGTCTTAATTGTCATACAATTTCATATGGATTTTGTATTGGCTTTCAATATTCTCCCTTAGATCCACATGCCCTACTGGACATCCCACTCCATGAAGATTCATTCCTCTAGCACATGTGGGGTGAGCTCAGTCCAAATGACTCAGTAAGAGAAATGGTGTTATGCTCTGTTCCTTTGATACAAAAATGTAGTAGTCCTTGGAGTGGAAGTAGCAACATAAATTTGAACATATTTATTTTTAACAATATTAGAAGATTAACAATATTAGTACAGTTAACATCATTGTATATAATTCTATGTGGCTATTTTCCCCCATTTTCAAAATGGGCTGTTATCAAATCCATGTATGAAGAGTCCGTGTCAGATTGCCTCTATCTGAATATAAAGAAGTGTGTGTCACATAATGTGTGTGGCTTTCCCAGAGTCTGAGAGGACTCTGGACTTCCTCTGTTTCACTTTTCATGGCACCCTTTCTTTAATACCATCTCCTATATTTTCACAAACCCCAGAGATACCTCAGTGGAAATGAACAGGCTCAGCCTTGGTTATAATTTGCTTCCTATTTTTGTTACATTTTGTTACAGTTTGTTATCTTTCTGTAAGTAATAATACCAGGGAACTTTGGGAAAAGAAATCATTCTAGAGACCATCAACTCCAGCTCCCTTATTTCACAGACCTAAGGATTCATCCAAGGTGCTAAGGGACATGCCCAGGTGTATTACTCAGGGTTCTCTAGAGGGACAGGACTAATAGGATAGATGTATATATAAAGGGGAGTTTATTAAGGAGTATTGACTCACATGATCACAAGGTGAGGTCCCACAATAGGCTGTCTACAAGCCAAGGAGCAAGGAAGCCAGTCTGAGTCCCAAAACGTCAAAAGTAGGGAAGCTGGCGATAGTGCAGCCTTCAGTCTGCGGCCGAATGCCCTAGAGCCCCTGACAAACCACTGGTATAGGTCCAAGAGTTCAAAAACTGAAGAACTTGGAGTCTGATGTGTTCAAGGGCATGAAGCATCCAGCATGGGAGAAAGATGGAGGCCAGAAGACTCATCCAATCTAGTTTTCCCATGTTCCTCTACCTGCTTTTATCCTAGCTGCATTGGCAGCTGATTGTGCCTACCCGGATTAAGGGTAGTAGGTCTGCCTCTCCCAGTTCGCTGACTCAAATGTTAATCTCCTTTGGCAACACCCTCACAGACACACCCAGGAACAGTACTTTGCATCCTTCAATTCAATCAAGTTGACACTCAATATTAACCATCACAACAAGTTCTTATGCTGTTGAGTGGTGGATCTCATTTCCCACAAATCAAGTCTCATGTTCTTCCTACACCCCACTGCCTTTGGCTCATTCTGCCTGAGGTCAAACGATATTAAGACACCCTGAAAATTCTCCTTTAAGAACATTGCCCATGTTCAGAACGTAGCTCTATTTTGAACTTGAACATCAGCTGAGTAGACAAGTACATCCGATGCAACTGCAATCATGTCCTTGGAAATTTATAGCATCGCTTTCAAGCTCAACAACTTGTTGGCAGCCACCCAAACTTCAGTTCTGTCTCTAAGTAAAAATAAAATAGAATACATGTCATTAGCATAACTATGACATTTAGGCAAACTCAGGGACATTTAGACCTCATGCATCTGGGTAATTAATTATATAATTTTTTCTTACGCATAGATGTCCTTTCTTTATGTTTGTTACAGTCTCAAATTCCTCCCCTCTCAGAAGATAAGCCAAATACTTTCACTTTGTCACTCACTTTTTAAATTTTCTTTTTTTTCCTGTTTTTCTTTAAAAATTTTTTCTTTCTTTTTTCCTTTTTATTTATTTTTCTTTTTTGTCACTTACTTTTTTCTATTCTAAATTATTCTCTTTAAGTTATCAAATAAATGGGGAAAATGATGGGACTTAGCAGGTTATCTAAGTGGTTATTTTTTTAAATTTTATTTTATTTTTTTTTTTTGAGACAAGGTCTCACTCTCTCACTCAGCTGGAGTGCAGTGGTGCAATCATAGCTCACAGTAGCCTCGACCTCCTGGACTCAAGTGATACTCCTGCCTCAGCCTCCCAAGACGCTGGAACAATAGGCACATGCCACCATGCCCAGCTAATTTTTACATTTTTTATAGAGACAGGGTCTCACTCTGTTGCCCAGGCTGGTTTTGAACTCCTGGGCTCAAGCAATCATCTTGTCTCAGTCTCCCAAAGAGCTGGATTTCAGGTGTGAGCCACTATACCCAATATTTTTTAAAAATTTTTTTAAAGACATCAAATAAATTAGGAAAATAATGGGCCTGAGCAGGTTGTCTAAACACTTGACTTTGGTGATCACAAACAAGGCATTTACTTGCTGAGTGGGCAAGAAAAAAAAAAATCTTAAAAGCAGACTCAAGTGCAAGTGATTGAGATACAAATATAGTATGTTTGTATTTGAATGGTCCGCTGGAGAGTAATGGTAAAAATGCACACAACCTCATCTGCGCGGGGCAGATAGAGAAGAACTTGCTTGGGGGCAAGCGTCCTGGCAAGCTAGGTATTGCAAAACCATAATGTCAAAAATTTGAAACAATTCCACAAGCCCAAAGCCTAACCTGGGAAGTGTAAGCATGCTCCCGTGGGAATGAATCAAGTGACAGAAGCAACTATCCGCACGCTCGTGCCCCGTGCAGAGAGGCAAAACACCCGCCAGTAGGCGCTTTCCACCTGGAGTCACCCGAAACCAGGACTCTGTAACAAATAAACATTTATGTTCTGACATTCTTTATATGCAGTGTCCACTAGCCTGGCACCACCTCACACACCCTCTCTCCAACCTGCTGGCTCTCCCTCTTTTGGAAGGTACCAATTCCCAGTTTTCTGACTTCGTTCCTTCAATAAGGGAAGCTCTGTCTGCAGTTCCCAGCCCATGCGGCATTGGCATTTCCAGCGAGATGCATTCCCCCCCTGCCTACCCTGTCCCCACCTTCTGAGGTGAGATCCAGTTGCTACCACTCCTCTCTGCAGCCTGGACAGCTTCTCTGTCATTCTGCTGGAGACATTGGAGGCAGTTAGAAGGGGAAAGTGGAAGAAGAGTCCAGCCAAAAAGAGTACTTTTTGGGGCAGGACAGGTGAATGAGGAAACTGGAACTTAATTTTCTGTTGATTCCTCGTTTTTTAGAACTTTCTATTTGGGGAAGTTGGTTCAAATAAGTGAATTTTTCTTAATTAGAGGCTACCCTGGGAATCCCAAGAAAAGACATGGCCCTTGATATTGATGTACCCCTAGACCTTTGGGATAGATGGGCAAGTAGACAGATGTGTTCAATGGAGGGATTTTACATGGCAAAGAGCAGTACACACAGACAGCCCAGAGCTCAGTATCTGAGGCATTCGGGTTAGGGAGGGGCCCTTGAAGAAGCAAAGACTCAAGGCAACCCCTGGAAGGGGCTCAGGATTTAGACTCCTGCATAAGCATTTCTCAGGAAGTTGGGAGATAACAGCCTTTGTGTGTGTGTGTGTGTGTGTGTGTGCACACCTGCACATGTAAACCTAGGGTGTTTGAATGTAGGGCGTGGGAGGGGAGTTCCTGTTGGTTTGGAGTTAGTAGATTATAAGGTGCGAGGTTGGGAGGGAAGGAAGTAATGCCAAAGAGGTGAGAAGGGACTAAGACACCAAAGTCCTCCTTCCCCTGCCTTCCCTGAGTCCTGGAGGAAGTCAGGAGGCTTTTCTGCTAGCTCCGAACATAACCACCACTAAAGGTGAGCAGCTTCTCCTTGTCAGTGCTCTACCTTATGTCAACTGGCTGAACAATCTCTATTTCAACCTATGACTTTTATTTTCTTAGCTCATGTCTCTTATTAACTCATACATGATTACTTGTCTGGTTTGTTGAAGCAATAAGACAACATTTGCCACAATAATTCCTGTCAAAGTGGCTGGCCATAAAACCTCCTGCACCACATTCATCTAAAAGGCACTTCCCATGAAGGCAACCAATTTTGCCATTGTCATGCACCTTGGAGTATTTCAGGACAGCCAGCTTAACCTTCTTTCTGTAATGCATATTCTTTTTGGCAATGGCGTAAGGCTTCTTCATTTTCTTAGCATCACCATGAAATCTCAACACATGATGAAGAGTGGACTCCTCTTGAATGTTGCAGTCAGACAAAGTACGTCCATCTTCCAGTTGCTTGACAGCAAAGATCAGTCTTTGCTGGTCAGGAGAAATTCCTTCCTTATCCTGGGTCTTGGCCTTTACATTTTCTATTGTATCCAATGGTTCAATGTTGAGAATGATGGTCTTCTCCATTTTTACAAAGATCTGCATTTTTAAAAATCCAAAAAGTATTTATTACATTCCCACTCTGAGGCAGGTGCTGTAACATTTGCTAGGAATACAAGGACCATCAAAACTAGATGGGTTCCTACCTCAGTGGTTAGTTAAATAATTATACAAATAAATGTGAATTTACAACTCTTCTAAGTGCAGTGAAGGATACAGATACATGAATATGTATACATTTATACATACAAATATGTATGCAAGTATATGTATCTTATAAGGGGATTTGACTCAGTCTTGAGGGAGAGCTGGTTCATTTGAAGAAGTGACATTCCAGTTGATATTTTGAAAGCGTTAACTAAGAGTTAACTAGGGAATACTTGGGTATGCATGTGGCAGGCCAGGCCTCACTAACAGCTGAGCAGGCAGGCCTCCGTAACAACTGTTTCAGCACTGACCGAGTGGTGAAGTTAAATATTAAAAGCTGAAAGAGCCAGTGTCCTTATACAAAGGCTGGAATGTAACAAAAGCCCACCAAGAGTTCTGCCCAGGCCTCTCCTGGGCCTTGAAGCATGATAAGATAATGAAGGAATTCTTAACAGGACCCTTTTAGGATTAAAGAGTTTTATTGGGGGTCTGAAGAAACTCCCCAGGCCTCCACAAACAGGTTTATTGGGGATCTGAAGAAACTCCCCAAACCTCCATTCTTTAGCAGGAGACAAGATAAGGGTAATCACCCCAGCACCTGGACCCATCTAGATTAAGTCAATTTACTGAGGCTCCAGAGGAAGGTCTCCAGGACTCAGACCTTAGTTATGGATTAGAAGTTAATCAGTTATAGCTTTAGATGAATACACACTTAGACGTAGACATATAGCTTAAAAGGCGTATAAGCTCTGGAAAAGTTTGTAATTTTGAGTTGGTCTAGTGATAATTTCTAGGTCTTCTCCCTGCACCTGGTTACAGAAATGAAAACTCTCTTCTCTCCCAGTTCATCTCCATCTCATTATTGGGCCACGAGAATAAGCAGCCTGACCATTGGTTTGGCCCGGGAATATGCATGTTTAGGGGCTGGGGATATAGGAGAGAGCCAAAGCCAGCCAGCCGAGGGAAGAGTGGGAGCACAAAAGAGATGAGACTGGAGGAGCCTGACCTCGCTGGGTTTCGAGAAATCAGGTGCACAGTTTTGTCTTTGAAAATCTGCCTTTTCGTGGTGGTTCCACTGCAGATGGCAGAGGAAAAAGGAAGAACACTATGCAGACCCACGAGGCTGCCCTAGGACTCTTTTCCCCTCTTCCTGCATTGTATCCTTACTTTTTCATAAAAATGCCACTGAGAATCAGTGTAGAATTGACTTTGAAATCAGAATGTTGGTGTTTTCAATGGCATGATTTTGGGAAAATAACACCTGAGAACCTCAGTTTTCTCAAAATTAGAATGGAGATCGTAATACCTATAAGATTAAATGAAATCACATATGACCAGACATAACAGGTGGTCAACAGATGGAAGCTTATTGCTATTCCCAAATGATTGGTGATTAACTGATGTTCTAGACCAGGGATCAACAAACATTTTCTGCAAAAGCCAGGTAGTAAATGTATTCCACTTTTTGGGCCATATGGTATCTGTCTCAATGGCTCAATTCTGCTGCTGCAGCAGGAAAACAGCCGTGGACAGTATGTCATGAATGGGCATGACTGTGTTTTAATAAAACTTTATTTATAAACATGAGCAGTGGGCCACATTTGGCCTATGAACATAGTTTGCCGACCCCCATTTAGAATATTTTCTGTGGGTCACGATATCCAATGTATGCTATTAAGCAGTCTGTCTTAGTTGCTGTCACATATATAACAATCCAGTAACCCTGCAAGGTAGGTATTACTGCCTCTCCTTTACAACTAAAGCTCAGTGATGTTAAGAAATTCATTTCCATTCACACAAGCAGCAGTTGCTGCAAAATGAACCCCCTAGTCTCTAATTTCCTTGAGCTTAAGCTGGTTTCCTTATTATCTTGGTGTTTAATGCTCCTTGGTTATCCTGATGTTCTTGGAGGAACATAGATGCCCATTATTCTTATGGCACAGATATTTCTAACCTAAACTCTTTCCTCAGGCCACCTCTAAGGCTGCTGGATTTTGCATTTTTCTTCCCAGGTTTTTTAGCATATGCTCCCTGGGCTTTCTCTCTGCTGCTCTGTCCACATCCATCACATCCCACCTACGTGAAGCTCACACATATAATTCTTCTTGGCTGGTGATTTCCAGTTTTTCAGGTTTCCCACATCAGAGGTGACTGCCCTGGAGCAGGCTTCTTAGCTTTTAATTTTATTTCGGCTGGATGGTAGATGAAACGGGGGGCGGGGGGGGTCTTGGCAGGCAGCTGGAGGGAGGGTTGCATGCAAACTTTTTTAATTTGCACGAAGCCATATAACAGGTCTGAGATTGGCTATGAAATTCTGCTTTGGGGATATTCGGATGCAGAAGAAAACACAACGTGAACCCAATTTATTTTCTTCTGACACCTCTAAAACTATATTTCATACTTGCTGCTTTTTATCACCTCTGAGCAGTGGATTGCATGGATGCCTGGGGCTGATGGCCCTCCAGGATGCGAGTTTCCCTGGAAGCCCGAGAGAGAGCAGACACTAAATTCAGAGTCAAACACAATGACAGAAATAGCAAAAATCAAAGGTTCATGTCAGACCCGAGCCCTGGGCAACTTCTTGAGTTTTCTACTTGGCGGTCAAGTTAAGCCTTTAGAATGCTTTCAAAGGTGTCCCTTCTTCAGGGTACAATTTATTACATTTCTATTAAAATACAGGGCCGCCTCTTTCAGACTTCTGTGGCCGAAGGGGGCGATTGTCATCTGCTGTGGTTTTTCACTGTAATGAAAGCATAACTGGGAAGAGCCAGCGCTGGGCCGCTGGGCTGTACAGGATTGGAGGTGGTAGGTGCACTGCACATGGAGTTCTCAGTGAACGTGAAAGGTCCCGCTGAGGGCGGTTTGTAGGGCTGTTACAGGAAAGGGGTCCGGATCCAGACCCCAAGAGAGGGTTCTTGGATCTCGCACAAGAAAGAATTCAGGGCAAATCTGCAGAGTAAATTGAAAGCGAGTTTATTAAGAAAGGAGAGGAATAAAAGAATGGCTATTCTAATCATAGACAGGTCAGCCCCGAGGGCTGCTGGTTGCCCATTTCTATGGTTATTTCTTGATGATATGCTAAACAAGGAGTGGATTATTCATGCCTCCCTTTTTTAGACCATATAGCATAACTTCCTAACGTTGCCATAGCATTTCTAAACTGGCATGGCGCTGGTGGGAGTGTATCAGTGAAGTCGACCAGAGGTCACTCTCTTCACCATCTTGG
The DNA here is from genome assembly GCF_006542625.1 of Nomascus leucogenys. Classification (NCBI taxonomy): domain Eukaryota; kingdom Metazoa; phylum Chordata; class Mammalia; order Primates; family Hylobatidae; genus Nomascus; species Nomascus leucogenys. The sequence goes on along the minus strand of NC_044406.1, from coordinate 5,450,516 downwards.
TTTTGGTGGGATTTGATTGGCTTCTTTACTGCAACCTGTTGCATCAGCAAGGTCTTTGTGACCTGTATGTTGTGCTGACCTCCTGTCTCACCCTGTGACTTAGGATGCCTTAACCGTCAGGGAATGCAGCCCGGTAGGTTTCAGCCTTATTTTACCCAGATCCTATTCAAGATGGAATTGCTCTGGTTCACATGCCTCTGACAGAACCACTGAGTTCTGTCACTCCAGGAAGGTGGGCACTGAGGATTATTACGGGGCAAGAGGCTGCCTCCAGATGGGCCGTGTGGTAGGCCAGGTCTCACTAATACAGGCCTCCATAACAACTGTTCCAGCACTGACTGAGTGGTGAAGTTAAATACTAAAAGCTGATAGAGCCAGTGCCCTCATACAAAGGCTGGAATGTAACAAAAGCCCATCAAGAGTTTTGCTCAGGCCTTTCCTGGGCCTTAAAGCATGAAGATTTTAACAAAGGAATTCTTAGCAGGACCCATTTAGGATTAAACAAGCTTTATTAGGGTTCTGAAGAAACTCCCTAAGTTTCCACAAACAAACTTTATTGGGGACTAAAGGAACTCCCCAAACCTCCATGACTTAGCAGGAGACAAAATAAGGGCAATCACCCCAGCACTTGGACCCATCTAGATTAAGTAAACTTACTGAGTCTCCAGAGGAAGGTCTTCAGGACTCAAATCTTAGTTACAGATTAAATGAAGTTAATCGCTTATGTCTTTAGATGAATGCACACTTTACACGTAGATGTATAGCTTAGAAGGTATAGAAGCTCTGGAAACCTTTGTAATTTTGAGTTGGTCTGGCGATAATTTCCAGGCCTTCTCCCTGTAACTGGCTGCAGAAGTAAAAACTCCCTTCTTTTCCAGTTCATCTGCATCTCATTCATTGGTCCTCTAGAATAAGCAGACTGACCCTCAGTTTGGTCTGGGAACAGCTGAGCTGTAGAACGATTTCTGAAGGCTTTTGACCAACCCAAAAGCACTTTTCCATAATAAAACTTGCAAAAATATCAAGTCCATTCATTTTTAAAAGTACCAGCCCCATAATGGCTCAGGCACTGATTTCTTGACTCTATGCTTTCAGTGGGCCAGTTGGTATTGAATCACCTAATTTTGGTTCAGGTGTTTCTGGCATTATATTTGCAAAGCACAGCCTCTGAGTGTACAAATAGTGTGAAACCCAAATTGTGTGAATCCTTAGATAAAATTCCGGTTCTGAAGGCAGGATTTTCCATGGATTCAGAGGCAGTTTCTCCTGCTTACACCCTGAATTTCCTGGAGTCACAAAGCATTTGAATGGTTTTTAAACCTGTGCTGATACAGTACAATCTAATTAATGTACCAGGAGGGTGGTGGCTGGCTCTGGGTGTGGCATTACTTGACTCCTGATTCAAGGAATCTTTTATGATTTACTAATTTATAGGAATTTAGGGAATGTTGGGAAGACATTGAACTAAAATTTAACCCACCCCCACTCCCTGATCTCCTCCCCATTTAATTTTTTTGTATAGCACTTATGGCACTCTATATTTTTCCTTAAAAAATAGAACAGCTATATTGAGATATCATTCACATACCACCCAATTCACCCATTTCATGTGTACAATTGAATGCCTCTTAGTATATTCACAGGTTTGGGCAAACATCAGCACAGTGTATTTTAGATCACTTTCATCACTGCCCAAAATAAACCCCATACTCATTAGCTCCTTCTTTTCCTTCCCCTCTCCAGTCTCTGGCAGCCAATAGTCTGTCTTTCTGTCTTGATGGATTTGCCTATTCTGGACACTTCAAATAAATGGAATCATACAACCTGTGACTGAAACCATCTTTGCAAAAATCATAACTGAGAAAATTATGACAGTGAAAGACATCAGACCTAGCTGATATCATCTTGTTTCTAACTGTCACCAGTGGAGGGTGTCCAGGTTCTTGGCATCTTGAACAAAAAATTGGACAAAATGCACACACAAAGCAAGGAAGGAATAAAGGGATTTATTGAAAATGAAAGTACACTCCACAGTGTGGAAGTGGGCCCGAGCGTAGGGGATCAAGGGTCATGTTACAGAATTTTGGGGAATTTAAATACCCTCTAGACGATTCCATTGGTTACTTGGGGTACGCCCTATGTAAATGAAGAGGATGAAGTAAAGTTACAAAGTTATTTACTTGGCCTACGCCCTATGGAGAGGATATTTCCGGTCATAGCTGAAGTGTGAATCAGCCTTCTGTTTCTTGCCTCCAGATTCTATTTTCTTGCCTCATAACCTCTAAACTGTCCTTATTCATTACTAGGCATAGGCTGAGCTGGCTTTGGGAAGGAATTTAATATATAGTTTAAATAATAGCCCTTCCCGAAAGGCTAAACTGTTCTTGTAAAACAAATGAAAGACCACCAGCCAACAAGTCAAGATGAAAGGGGCTGGAGTTCTAAATATTACCAGCCATTATTCCAGAGATCATAAAATTTGCAACTTCCCCAATTACTCTTGAAGGTAACATCACTATTGTGAGCCTAAGACCAACATTTTGAGATGTTTTTTTCATGTTTTTGCATTTCTAACAACCGGATGGCCCCACCTGGACCTGCCAACCAGTTCTGTGGCCCCCACCCAGGAACTGACTCAGCAGAAGAGAACAGCTTCGCTACCTATGATTTCATCCCCAAGCCAACCAATCAACACTCCCGATTCACTGTCCCCCTACCCACCAAATTATCCTTAAAAATTCTGATCCCCAAGTTCTTGGGGACACTGATTTGAGTAATAATAAAACTCCGTTCTCCCGCACAGCCAGCTTTGCGTGAATTACTCTCTCTCTATTGCAATTCCTCTGTCTTGATAAATCGGCTGTGTCTAGGCAGCGGGCAAGGTGAACCCTTTGGGCAGTTACATGACCTTTTGTGCCTGGCTTCTTTCACTGAACCTCGTGTTTTCAAGGTTCCGCCATGTTGCCAATGTATCAGAACATCATTCCTTTTTGTGGCTGGATCATATTCCATTGTATGGATGAACCACATTTTGTTTATCGTTTCGCCAGGCAATGGACATTTGTGTTGTTTCCACCTCTTGGCTATTATGAATAATACTACCTTTGCAAAAGTATGACAGTGAGAGAAATCTGACATGGCTTACTCTGTCCTGCTTGTAGCCTCACAGGTTGGCCATTTTTGCTCATTCCTGGGCATGGGCCAAGCTAACTTTGGGACAAATTTGGCTTATAGTTTAAATGATAATAGCCCTTCCCCCAAACTAAACTGTTTTTGGAAAACTGATGAAAAGCCACCAAGTTAGAAGGATGAGAGGGGCTTGAATTCCAAATAATTACCAGGCATCATTCTGGAGGTTGCAAGATTTGCAACTTCCCCAATTACTCCTGCAGATAACATCACTATGGCAGGACCTAAGATTGGCCTTTTGAGGTGTCTTTTCAGGTTTTTGCATTTCTGACAATCCGATGGCCCCACCTGGACCCGTGACTCAAGCGGTCTTGTAGCCCCCACCCAGAAGTGAACTCAGTGCATGAGAACCACTTACCACACCCCTATGATGGCATCCCCAACCAATAGCATGCCCCCTACACTAGTCCCTGCCCACCAAACTATCTTGGAAAAACCTCCAACCTCCAAGCCTTTGGGGATATTGATTTGAGTAATAACTCTGGCATGGCTGACCTCACGCCAGTTAGGCTCTTTCTTTACTGCAATGCCATGTCTGGGTGAGTTTATTTTATATTTGCAGTGGGCGGGAGGAACACATTAGGCAGTTACACTATGAACACCTGTGTACACGTGTGTGTGTGTGTGTGTGTGGCTCCGTAAGTTCTCATTTCTCTTGGGTATATGCTTGTGTGTATGTGTGTATTTGTGTGTGTGTGTATGTGTGTGTCTCCATAAGTTCTCATTTCTCTTGGGTATATGCATGCGTATATATGTGTGTGTATGTGTGTATGTATCCATAAGTTCTCATTTCTCTTGGGGGGGTGTGTGTGTGTGTGTGTGTCTGTAAGTCCTCATTTCTTTTGGGTGTAATCCTAGGAACAGAATTGCCAGTCACCATGAAGGCCTGGATTTTGGCTGCATTGTTTATTCTGCCCGGCATCTAGCAGATGTGCACCAAACTCTTGTAAAATGAATATATGAATTTTAAAATCCTAATCGGAAGGTCTGTGTCCAGTCCTTGCCTTTTTTCCAATTGACTCTACGATTTGGGGAAAGGCAAAAATGTTTCTTGACCTCAATTTTCACATCTCTAAAATTTTGGACTGGAATAGATGATTTCTAAAATGGCCCAAGAAGTAAAATATATGAAATGATGGGGCTGAGGTTACTTTTCCCTTAAAACATAGGGAAAATGAAAAAATAACTTTTAAATCAGGGTTGGGATTTATAGGTTAAAAAATGGCTTTGTAATTATTTCTAGCTCTTGGAACAGAAGGCATTTTTCAAGTGAGACTCTCTGATGAAACTTTTAATTTTTTTTATACTAACAATGGCACTAAAAATGCTGTGTCGGCTGATTCAAGAATATGGGAATAACCACGGTAAGAAGCGCTTATTAGTGGATAAGCTATAGCAATAAATATATAGAGAAAGTTTTATTAAACATCTGCCAATTTTAAAACATTGGGGTTTCTTCCTAACCTTTTTAAATCAAAAAACGGAAACATATACAACATAGAGAAAATAATGGCAATGAACATGATGTAACTCAGCTTCAACAGTTCTCAACTGCTGACCAATCTTGTTTCAATTACCCCCCACCAACTGGCTCATTTTGAAGTAATTCCCAGACATCACATCATCTTATCCGTCAATATTTCTGCGCCACGTAGGATTTGGGTGAAGATTTGAATTTAGCTGATGCTGAAGCTCAGCTTCAATCCAATTCAACATCAATTTATGGAGCCTTGAGCTTTTGTCGGTCTCATGCTGGGTTGTGTGGGTGATGTGGAGATGAGTATCACACAGCGTCTGTTTTTCATGCTTTCTCTAGTGGGAAATAAAGCACTGTGCAAAGGAGAGAGTGCAGTTTTCCCTTGGTATCTGTGGGGGATTGGCTCCAGGAACCCTGTGGATACCAAAATCCACAGATGTCCAAGTCCCTGTTATAAAATGTCGTGGTACTTGCATATAAACTACACAATCCTCCCATATACTTTAAATCATCTTTATATTACTTAGAATACCTCATACAATGTAAATAGTATGTAAATAGTTGCTATACTCTCTTGTTTACAGAATAATGACAAGAAAAAAAGGACATACGTGTTCAGTACAGACATAATCAGTCTTGTTTTTTTTTTTTTAATTTTCATCCATAGTTGGTTGAATCCTCAGATGCAAAACCCATGGATACAGAGGGCCGGCTGTAACACACCTTGAGCGCTGCGAAACTGATAATAGAACTACCATTGGAGGTGCTAATGGTCAACAACAAAGGAGGAAGTTAATATCGTAAAAGGAGGCCAGGCACTTTGGCTTATGCCAGTAATCTCAGCAATTTGGGAGGCTAAGGCGAGAGCATCTCTTGAGCCCAGGAGTTCAAGACCAGCCTGGGCAACAGAGCAAGACCTCTTCTCTACAAAATACTTAAAACATTAGCCAGGTATGGTGGCACATGCCTGCAGTCTCAGCTCCTGCAGAGGCTAAGGTGGAAGGATCACTTTAGCCTAGGAGGTTGAGGCTGCAGTGAGCCATGATTGTACCACTGCACTCTAGCCTTGGTGACAGAACAAGACCCTGTCTCAGAGAAAAGAGAAGAGAAGAGAAGAAGGAAGGAAGAAAGGAGGGAGGGAGGGGAGGGGAGAGGAAGGGAGGAGAGGAGAGGAGAGGAAAGAAAGGAAAGGAAGGAAGGAAAGAAAGAAGAAGAAAAGAGAAATGAGAAAAGAAAAGAAGAAAAACTACCTATCGGATACTATGCTCATGACCTGGGTTTGCAATGTACCCAAGTAACAAACCTGCACATGTACCCCCTCAATCTAAAATAAATCAGAAAATAAAGAAAAAATATAGTTTTTAAAAGCAGAAGCCAAAGTTCAACTATAGAAAAAAAATTTCATACTGATTATTATAGTTTTAATTCTAGAGCAACTATTTGCCTCTTTTTAAAGAATTGCTTTGACAATTTTTATCGATTCTTTCTCCTTTCTGCTTTTTTCAAGCTTTAAAATTTTATTTAAATATAATAAACATATTTCTTTAATTAATTAAAAAAAAACACTGGAAGCCAAGCTTTACTTAGTCCTCGCCCATCAGCAATGCCCTATTGGCTTTCTGCAGGGACCTAGCATCAATTGTCCGTCTCTGGAAAAGGCTTAGCAGGAACTGGGTGCCTGTTTCATTTTCCAATAAAATGATTCTATTATACATATCTTCCCCCTCATATCCCATTCCTTAAATATGCCTTTTGTGCCTATAGACCAACCATTCATTACCATTTTATGCTATTGTCTTTATTTCCAAAGTGGGAGCAGCTTATTTATCCATTTTATTTTTTATCTACAAGGATTTTGCGGAACAAACCTGCTCAGGATCTAGAACACTATAATTGGCAATTTCACTTGCTTTTTTTCACCAGTATGTTCATGGAGAGTATCTTTTTGAGTGTCCTTCAGATGTGTGTGGAGGAGGTGGTGGGGGACAGAGAGTGACCACCTATAATTCGAGGAGCTAAACAAAATAAAAGAAGATCCTGCATGGTATTTATTTTGAAATACTTTAATCATGGCATGTTAATGCGTGCTGTTGAATGCATGCTAATTTAGCTGTAAGGAGACACACTTTGGAGGGTACCACACTATTACATGACATAACAAATTATGACATTTTATGCATGATAACATTGTGTTATAGCATTATATAACATTAGGTATTAATTAACATAATTTTAATCTAGAAACAACCATCAGCCACCAGTCTTTGTTTCTTGCCCAAAAATGTTTTATCCTCTGCACGTGCTCCTTGATTTCTGCGTATATGGTGTCTGCTTTGAGTTGCTTGGGTTTTTTAAGATGCAAGGATTCCATTAGTGTTAGCAGTTGCTTTGAGGTCCACATCTGGATGTCCTGAGGCTGGTGAATGGACTTGGGAATGGAAAACGGAGCAGTTTTATCAAGAGACAAGAAAGCAAGATTGTAGAATACAATTTACACTTTCTGCTGCACCAACAGTCTTCCCATTTGCTTTTGGAAACTTCTCAGTATCGCGATCACTGACCATCCCTATCTGTAAAAATATTCATTGGCTAAGATGGCCCAGAATTGATTCTTGAAAGGTTTTTAAGTTATTCTTTTATTTTATTATGTCTTTTTTGTTTAAGTCTGAGATGACTGTTGTTCATTTTTTGTTACGTCATCTGTCTTTTATTATAAACATTTTTACCAACCTTTGACCTCATAGAGTCAACTGTTGCTCTTTTCTCATTCCTTAATGGTGAGTACAATCTGGACAACGATACACATGTATTAAAAACAAATTAAACTAAAATTAAACAAATAGCTACTTTTTTCCAAAAATGTTAACAGCACAGGGAAAAATGAATACAAATACTGTCTACATTGTAAATCCAAGTTGATCTCTCTCTCTCTCTCTCTCGTTTTTTAGAAAGAACATTACATGGCATTGCCTACTGAAGATGGGACTTAGCACAAAAACCATCATGGATTCCATCAAAGAGATTATTAACGTCTCAAAACGTCTCCAAGGATACATGATCTACAAAGGACCACAGAGTGCCCTGCAGAATTGGGTTGAAAAACTAAAGAAGGCAAATCGAGTTTATGGTAAGGTTCTGTGTTACTAGACTGCCCTTGAACCCATAGCCATGGAATTTGTTCAAATCCTAGGCATTGTTTAATTGGCATCTTCTGTGTGAGGAATCATCAGTGCCATCTACCACTTTATGATAACCTGGGACTCTGGTCCCAGACTCCAGTGTCCAGGCTAGCAGGGCTGGACCGTGTGAAGGACTTGTTTTGCAAGGACAGGAGGTAGCCAAGGCCTGGAACCCAAACAGGTTCCATGATGTTCTTGAACATCTTCCTGGCAAGTCCATGTTACAAAATGGCAGAGCACAGGCTCAGATTCAGACTGTGGAGCTAGCTCATGCATTGTCTATGCAAGTGCTGACTTTCTCTGCCATGGCGGAGCTTCCTATGGCCAGGCCAGATAAAGGTATCAGCATTTTAGCCTCAGCTGGTAGAGTCTCTTTCTCCTGGCTTTTGGTTTGCCAAGTCATTGTCCAAGTATCTGAGTAGCAACAACACATGGAGACCCAAGCAGAGGTCCCAGGTGGTGACTCCTGGGATGCTCTCACTTTAGTAATGTTGATTTCAGCTTTATATCACTTGCCTTTAATAGTCAAGGTGTCCAAAGTCACAAATTCAAACCCCAATGGAAGAAAATAATAATTTGTTCCACGGGTGCAAAAATACAGTCTGATGTCTCAAATTTATTCCATTGATTATTCTTTAAACTAGAAGAGGTACGTGTCAACACAGAAATGGTCTTTATTATGGAGAACAAATTCCTTGAAGGTGTATACTATTGATTCTAGGTCAACAATGTCATTTTCAGACTTGCAGGGCAGCAAAGTTTTGCTTAAAACTCCCTCTTAGATGATTCCAGCAGTCACCTTAGTGTCTACGTTCTGAAGGTGTCCTTGATACTACATTTTCTGCTCCTCTAAAGTAAGGGGGCAGTCTCTGGTCCCCGTGGTGAGATTGGGTTCTTCCTGCCTGTTCCTGGAGTGGCATGGAGAAAAGAGCATGGATTTGCAGAAGAGACACTTGAGAGGGAGGTAGGAAACTCTGTATTTATTTAAATGCAAGCTCAAATATTGCAAATTTAGTAAAACATGTGGGAAGAGTTCTTTTACAGAGCAATTTTCTGTTGCCTAGGATATAAATCCTTAGAGTCTTTCTGTGCAGTGATTGGCATTTACAAATAAGAACCTTCCCTGTTTTGCAAGGTTACATGTTAGTTAATGTTTGCAATGCCTCTTGAGTGGCTAATTATTTTGTTTATATTCCATGCTCAAAAAATCAGAGGGGAGGAGTTTCACCTCAGGCTTTGGCTCTGAGAACAGTACAGCAGAAGCTTTGATTTTTATCCACAGAAAGTAATAGGGGGTTGAAGTCTCCAAATGACCAGAGGTCAGATGCCCCTTGATGCTATGTTGTTCTTTAAGTGGAACCCACATTCAGAATTCTCTAAGGAAGGAGCTGGGACAGAGGTGCTAAACTTTGCCTCAAAAAAGATCTTCTTGGGTGGCTGGCAAGATGACTGAATAGGAACAGCTCCAGTCTGCAGCTCCCAGTGAGATCAACGCAAAAGGCAGGTGATTTCTGCATTTCCAATTGAGGTACCCAGCTCATCTCATTGGGACTGGTTAGACAGTGGGTGCAGCCCATGGAGGGTGAGCAGAAACAGGGTGGGGCATTGCCTCACCCAGGAAATGCAAGAGGTTGGGGAACTCCATCCTCTAGCCAAGGGAAGCTGTGAGGGAGTGTGCTGTGAGGAATGGTGCATTCTGGCCCAGATTCTATGCTTTTCCCATGGTCTTTGCAACCCGCAGACCAGGAGATTCCCTCAGGTTTCTCTACCACCAGGGCCCTGGGTTTCAAGCACAAAACTGGGCAGCCATTTGGGTAGACACCGAGCTAGCTGCGGGAGATTCTTTTTCATACCCCAGTGGCTCCTGGAATGCAAGCAAGACAGAACCGTTCACTCCACTGGAAAGAGGGCTGAAGCCAGGAAGCCAAGTGGCCTAGATCAGTGGATACCACCCCCATGGAGCCCAGCTAGTTAAGATCCACTGGCTTGAAATTCTCGCTGTTGGCACAGCAGTCTGAAGTCAACCTAGAACACTCGAACTTGGTTGGGAGAGGGGCATCCACCATTACTTAGGCTTGAGTAGGCAGTTTTCCCCTCACAGTGTAAACAAAGCTGCTGGGAAGTTCAGATGGGGCAGAGCTCACTGGCTGCAAAGATGCTGCAGCCAGACTGCCTCACTAGATTCCTCCTCTCTGGGCAGGGCATCTCTGAAAGAAAGGCAGCAGCTCAAGTCAGGGGCCTATATATAAAACTCCCATCTCCTTGAGACAGAGCACCTGGGGGAAGGGGCGGCTGTGGGCACAGCTTCAGCATTCCTGCCTGAACATAAATGAACATAAATGGCTCTGAAGAGAACAGTGGATCTTCCAGCACAGTGCTCAAGCTCTGCTAAGGGTCAGACTGCCTCCTCAAGTGGGTCCTTGACCCCCGTGCCTCCTGACTGGGAGACACCTCCCAGTAGGGGTCAACAGACACCTCATACAGGAGAGCTCTGGCTGGTGTCTGGCAGGTGCCCCTCTGGGATGAAGCTTCCAGAGGAAAGAACAGGCAGCAATCTTTGCTGTTCTGCAGCCTCCACCGGTGATACCCAGGCAAATAGGGTCTGGAGTGGACCTCCAGCAAACTCCAGGAGACCTGCAGCAGAGGGGCCTGACTGTTAGAAGAAAAACTAACAAACAGAAAGGAATAGCATCAACATCAACAAAAAGGATGTCCACACAAAAACCCCATCTGAAGGTCACCAACATCAAAGACCAAAGGTAGATAAATCCACAAAGATGAGGAAAAACCAGTGCAAAAAGGCTGAAAATTCCAAAAACCAGAATGCCTCTTCTCCAAAGGATCACAACTCCTCGCCAGCAAGGGAACCAAACTGGACGGAGAATGAATTTGATGAATTGACAGAAGTAGGCTTCAGAAAGTGGGTAATAACAAACTCCTCTGAGCTAAGGGAGCATGTTCTAACCCAATGGAAGGAAGCTAAGAACTCTGAAAAAAGGTTAAAGGAATTGCTAACTAGAATAACCAGTTTAGAGAAGAACATAAATGATCTGATGGAGCTGAAAAACACAGCATGAGAACTTCATGAAGCATAAACAAGTATCAATAGCTGAATCGATCAAGCAGAAGAAAGGATATCAGAGATTGAAGATCAACTTAATGAAATAGTGTGAAGACAAGATTAGAGAAAAAAGAATGAAAAGGAACGAAAAAGCCTCAAGAAATATGGGACTATGTGAAAAGACCTAACTTACATTTGATGGGTGTACCTGAAAATGACGAGGAAAATGGAACTAAGTTGGAAAACACTCTTCAGGTTATTATCCAGGAGAAATTCCCCAACCTAGCAAGACAGGCCAACATTAAAATTCAGGAAATGCAGAGAACACCACAAAGATACTCCTTGAGACGAGCAACAACCCCAAGACATATAATCATCAGATTCACCAAGGTTGAAATGAAGGAGAAAATGTTAAGGGCAGCCAGAGAGAAAGGTCGGGTTACCCACAAAGGGAAGCCCATCAGACTAACAGTGGATCTCTCTGCAGAAACACTACAAGCCAGAAGAGAGTGGGGGCCAATATTCAACATTCTTAAAGAAAAGAATTTTCAATCCAGAATTTCATATCCAGTCAAACTAAGCTTCATAAGTGAAGAAGAAATAAAATCCTTTACAGACAAGCAATTGCTGAGAGATTTTGTCACCACCAGGCCTGCCTTACAAGAGCTCTTGAAGGAAGCACTAAATATGGAAAGGAAAAACCGGTACCAGCCACTGCAAAAACATAGCAAATTGTAAAGACCATTGACACTACGAAGAAACTGCATCAACTACATCAACTAACTGGCAAAATAACCACCTGGCATCATAATGACAGGATCAAATTCACACATAACAATATTAACCTTATATGTAAATGGGCTAAATGTCCCAATAAAAAGACACAGACTGGCAAATTGGATAAAGAGGCAAGACCCATTAGTGTGCTGTATTCAGCATACCCATCTCACATGCAAAAACACACATACGCTCAAAATAAAGAGAGGAAGGAATATTTACCAAGCAAATGGAAAGGAGAAAACAGCAGGGGTTGCAATCCTAGTCTCTCATAAAACAGACTTTAAACCAACAAATCTCAAAAAGGACAAAGAAGGGCATTACATAATGATAAAGGGATCAATTCAACAAGAAGAGCTAACTATCCTAAATATATATGCACCCAATACAGGAGCACCCAGATTCATAAAGCAAGTTCTTAGAGACCTACAAAGACTTAGACTCCCACACAATAATAGTGGGAGACTTTAACACCCCACTGTCAATATTAGACAGATCAACAAGACAGAATATAAACAAGGATATTTAGGACTTGAACTCAGCCCTGGACCAAGCAGACCTGATAGACATCTACAAAACTGTCCACCCCAAATCAACAGAATATACATTCTTCTCAACACCACATTGCACTTATTCTAAAATTGACCATATAATTGGAAGTAAAACACTTCACAAATGCAAAAGAATGGAAATCATAACAAACAGTCTCTCAGACCACAGTGCAATCAAATTAGAACTCAAGATTAAGGAACTCACTCAAAACTGCACAACTACATGGAAACTAAGCAACTTACTTGTAAATGACTACTGGGTAAATAATGAAATTAAGGCAGAAATAAATAAGTTCTTTAAAACCAATGAGAACAAAGACACAACATACAAAAATCTATAGAACACAGCTAAAGCAGTGTTTCGAGGGAAATTTATAGCACTAAATGCCCACAGGAGAAAGTGGGAAAGATCTAAAATTGACACCCTAACATCACAATGAAAAGAACTAGAGAAGCAAGAGCAAACAAATTCAAAAGCTAGCAGAAGACAAGAAATAACTAAGATCAGAGCAGAACTGAAGGAGATAGAGACATGAAAAACCCTTTAAAAAATCAATGAATCCAGGAGCTGGTTTTTTGAAAAGATACACAAAATAGATAGACTGCCAGCCAGACTAATAAAGAAGAAAAGAGAGAAGAATCAAATAGACACAATAAAAAATTATAAAGAGGATATCACCACGGATCCCACAGAAATACAAACTACCATCAGAGAATACTATAAACACCTCTATGCAAATAATCTAGAAAATCTAGAAGAAATGGATAAATTCCTGGACACATACACCCTCCCAAGACTAAACCAGGAAGAAGTTGAATCCCTGAATAGGCCAATAACAAGTTCTGAAAATGAGGCAGTAATTAATAGCTTATCAACCAAAAACAGCCCAGGACCAGATAGATTCAGAGCTGAATTCTACCAGAGGTACAAAGAGGAGCTGGTACCATTCCTTCCAAAACTATTCCAAACAATAGAAAAAGAGGGACTCCTCCCTAACTCATTTTATGAGGCCAGCATCATCCTGATACCAAAACCTGGCAGAGACACAACTAAAAAAGAAAATTTCAGGCCAATGCCCCTGATGAACATTGATGTGAATATCCTCAATAAAATACTGGCAAACTGAATCCAGCAGCACACCAAAAAGCTCATCCACCGTTATCAAGTCGGCTTTATCCCTGGGATACAAGGCTGGTGCAACATACACAAATCAATAAACATAGTCCATCACATAAACAGAACCAATGACAAAAACCACATGATTATCTCAATAGATGCAGAAAAGGCCTTCAATAAAATTCAACACCTCTTCATGTTAAAACTCTCAATAAACTAGGTATTCATGGAACGTATGTCAAAATAATAAGAGCTATCTACGACAAACCCACAGCCAACATCATACTGAATGGGCAAAAGCTGGAAGCATTCCTTTTGAAAACCTGCACAAGACAAGGATGCCCTCTCTCACCACTCCTGTTCAACATAGTATTGGAAGTTCGGGCCAGGGCAATCAGGCAAGAGAAAGAAATAAAGGGTATTCAAATAGGAAGAGAGGAGGTCAATTGTCTGTTTGCAGATGACATGATTGTATATTTAGAAAACCCCATCATCTCAGCTCAAAATCTCCTTAAGCTGAGAAGCAACTTCAGCAAAGTCTCAGGATACAAAATCAACGTGCAAAAATCACAAGCATTCCTATACACCAATAATAGACAAACAGAGAGCCAAATCATGAGTGAACTCCCATTCACAATTGCTACAAAGAGAATAAAATACCTAGGAATCCAACTTACAAGGGATGCGAAGGACCTCTTCAAGGAGAACTACAAACCACTGCTTAAGGAAACAAGGGGACACAAACAAATGGAAAAACATTCCATGCTAATGGTTAGGAAGAATCAATATTGTGAAAATGGCCATACTGCCGAAAGTAATTTATAGATTCAATGCTATCCCCATCAAGCTACCACTGACTTTCTTCACAGAATTAGAAAAAACTACTTTAGACCAGGTGCAGTGGCTCACGCCTGTAATCCCAGTACTTTGGGAGGCCGAGGCGGGCAGATCATGAGGTCAAGAGATCAAGACCATCCCAGCTAACAAGGTGAAACCCTGTCTCTACTGAAAATACAAAAAAAAAAAAAAAAAAAAATTAGCCAGGCGTGGTGGCAGGCACCTGTAGTCCCAGCTACTTGGGAGGCCGAGGCAGGAGAATGGCATGAACCAGTGAGGCGGAGCTTGCAGTGAGCCGAGATCGCGCCACTGCACTCCAGCCTGGGTGACAGAGCGAGACTCTGTCTCAAAAAAAAAAAAAAAGAAAAAGAAAAAAGAAAAAACTACTTTAAATTTCATATGGAACCAAAACAGAGCCCATATAGCCAAGATAATCCTAAGCAAAAAGAACAAAGCTGGAGGCATCACGCTACCTGACTTCAAACTATACTACAAGGCTACAGTAACCAAAACAGCATGGTACTGGTATCAAACAGATATAGGCCAACGGAACAGAACAGAGGCCTCAGAAAAAAACATCAGGTCTGTATGTATAGATCTGTCAGGTGGTGCATGAACATGCAGCATCCTCTTGTCCATAGCAGGACCTTTACCTGTAGCCGGTATAAGACAGGGGCTGAAGCTATTCTGACGTCCTTTTTTTTTTGAGATGGAGTCTTGCTCTGTCACCCAGGCTGGAGTGCAGTGGTGTGATCTCCGCTCACTGCAACCTCCACCTCCCAGGTTCAAGCAATTCTCCTACCTCAGCCTCCTGAGTAGCTGGGATTACAGGCACCTGCCACCATGCCCAGTGAATTTTTGTATTTTTAGTAGAGATGGGGTTTCACTGTCAGGCTGGTCTTGAACTCCTAACCTCCCACCCACCTTAGCCTCCCAAAGTGCTGGAATTACAGGTGTGAGCCACCACACCCAGCTGTTCTGACATCTATTGACCTTATCCATCATACAAGCAGTCCTCTCTTTTCCTCCTCTTGTATAACTTTATGGATAAAAAGCTTGGCTGGCTAAGTTAATATTAATACATCTAAATGAGATCCCGAAAATCTGTGTTTGGAGCCACCTGGAGAGCAATCATTACTCTAGTCTTTGAAAAGATGAATAATTATTCTCTAGGGCAATTTTGTTTCAAAAAATGAATGCAAAGGGGCTCAATGCTTATGGCCAAATAGGAGTCCAGTCTATTCTGCGTACCGCCAGGTCCTACCCCAGATAGATCCTCCTAATCTTGAGTTTGCTCAAATCCATCATCCATCTGGCAACCCCCTACTGCCCACCTCCCTACCCATAAAGCACCACATAATTATTTTTTATGCCCAAAAGGAATAATTTATTTAAAAGGCCCTTTGCAGATAGTCATTGCATTCTAAAATGTTACACAACACAACACAAAATAATTATTGTATAAACATTTAGCTTGAAATAATACATACCTTCCAAAAAATTTTACAAAGCGATTTTCAAAATGGCTAAATGATTAACAAAGAATGACTCCGTTGCTAAATTGTGTTAATTCAAACTCAGACTTATTTATTTTATTATTGTTATATTTCTTTGGATCTTCATTCTGAAGCCTCCCGTGTGTACACATTAATTTGTGTGCCTTTTCTCCTATTTATCTGCCTTTTGTAAGTTTATTTTTCAGTGAAACTTCAGGGGACCCCATGGTCCCTATACCCCACACATTTTATGCCCAAAAGGAATAATTTATTTAAAACGCCCTTTGTAGGTATGTCATTGCATTCTAGAATGTTACACAACACAAAGCAATTACTGTATAAACTTTTAGCTTGAAATAATAGCATACTTTCCAAAAAATTTTACAAAGAGACTGGGTCTCGCTCTATGCAAGCTGGAGTGCAGTGGTGCAATCATAGCTCACTGCGGCCTTGCACTCCTGGGCTCAAAGAGTCCCCCCACTTCAGCTTCCCTAGTAGCTGGGACTACAGGTGTGCACCACCATGCCTGGCTAATTTCAAAAGAAAATTTCTTGTCAAGACTGGATCTTGCTATGTTGCTCAGGCTGGTCTCGAAATCCCAGCCTTAAGTGATCCTCCTGCCTCAGCCTCCCAAAGTGCTGAGATTACAAGCATGAGCCACTGCCCTGTGGGCCCAGATGTGCTTAGGGGAAAGTACTTTGTGTTTAGAAAATGTGATTAACCCTTCACAGTTTTCAGACACAATAGGTTGTGTCCTGCAGTTGTTATTAGTGTTTAAGGGATGATTAGGTTTTGCAAAGAGATTTGTTCTGAAAAACAGAAGAGATCTACCTTTATTCCTACAGCAGGGCCTGATGTGGGAACATTTCTTCACACCCCACCCCCTGGGTTGCTCCCTGAGACACAGTCTGCCTTGGTGTGGCAGCCAAGAAACGAGGATACCTATGGCTTGGGTGGAGGTGGAGCTCCAGGCTGTCGAGCAGTCTATGGACAATGAAATGCCGGCCCATGACTATTTTCAGAGCAGATAGATGTTTCTAGGGGAGTTCATGTGGGTAGCAAGGTTTGTCATAGGACATCTCAGCCTTAGGGTGGTTTGGGAGTCATTCACACCCACCGTGCTCACATACACTCTGTTGCCTTCTTTTCACAGATGGTTTAGAGAGGCTTGGCCCCCTGTCTATGGGGCCATGTCATGGCCATAAGGAAGGCAGTGAGTGCACAGGGGTAGCTGCTGGTCTCAGTAAATCCTGGAAGTGACTGAACAACATTGACCAACACTAGATCTATGGGAAGATACTGGCAACAATGAAGGCTAGGCCCTTGGAAACATAAGAGATGAAGAAGGGCCAGGTGCGGTGGCTCACGCCTGTAAACCCAGCACTTTGGGAGGCCGAGGTGGGCAGATCATTTGAGGCCAGGAGTTTGAGACCAGCCTGGCCAACGTGGTGAAACCCTGTCTCTACTAAAAATACAAAAATTAGCTGGGTGTGGTGGCACGTGCCTGTAGTCCCAGGTACTGGGGAGGCTGAGGCAGGAGAATCGCTTGAACCCAGGAGGTGGAGGTTGCAGTGAGCCGAGATTGTGCCACTGCACTCCAACCTAGGCAACAGAGAGACTCTGTCTCAAAAAAAAAAAGAGAGAGAGAGATGAAGAAGGTGGAAACTAATTACTCCAACCCCCTAAAACACAGACCCCTGCTCAGCCGGCACACTGCAGCTTTAAGAGATGATGGTGACACCAAACTTTCCCCCCCAGAGAGACGATTGGCCCCACCATCAGCTCTCCAGATCAGACTCTGAGCCACAGTGAAGACAGTGACTCACACCCTCCTGCCCCAGACCCACAGGGCCAAAGTTTTCACATTCATGATATTCCCAGATGGTTCACTTGCTCCTGAAACTGGGAAGGGCACGGACACATCCTTGTTAAACACAAACCTTCCCTTCCACTGATCCACCAGATAGAAATAGAATTTTGCATTTGCGTCTCTGCATCCCACCCTATTTCTATCCACTGTGTACTACACAGATGGTGGTATGTGCCTGTGTGCAAGTGTGTGGGGTGTAGGGGCCAAGGGGTCCCCTGAAGTTTCACTGGAAAATAAACTTACAAAAGGTAGATTAACAGGAGAAAAGGCACACAAATTAATGTGTACAAATAGGAGACTTCAGAATGAAGGCCCAAAGATACAGGGGAAACCGTCCATTTTTATGCTTAGGTTCAACAAAGCATGGACAGCATGTAGAAACAGGGTTGGACAAAAAGGGCCTCATCTAAAGCTAATGGACTGAGTGTGGAAACCCAGCCAGCCTGTCTGTGTAGATTCTTCTTGGCCTCGCTGAGCAGCGCTCTTTCCTTGTGGGTGTGAGGTGGGACCCTCTCTGGAATGGGGGTTTTAGGATCTACAGTCAAACAAGGTAGATCAGGGGATTTCTTTATGGCTAGTTTTTACATAGAAAGGCAGAGGGAAAGTTAAAGTCCTATTTTAGGTTTTATGGCTGGCTTTGGAGAGAAGGGTTCTGGTTTCTAGGAGCAGCCAAGGGAAGGAGGGCTTCTAGTTTCTCTGAGGCCTCCTGGAAGGATGGGACTGAGAGACAGGAGGGCAGGAGAAGGTCACAGAGAGAAGTTTGCTTCCAAGGCCACTGCTGAGACCTGCATTTTGGGGCATTGTTTTCTGAGCCCCAACATGGGGTAGTGAGGAGTTGGTGACTGCTCTGGTTCTTTTTTAATGAAGGTGGGGACATTTTCAGGGCATAGGTGCAAAGCTGCCACTCAAATGGACTTCTGGGTGAGGGAGAGCATCTGCTGCCACGCAGACCTGGATGGCAGAGCTGTATTCTCTTGGATCCTCTCAGAGCTCCAGAGGGTCAGAGGGATGAGGCTGCAGCCTGCCTAAGAGGAAGGAGAACAGAAAGAAGAAGCAGAGTTTTGATGTTTTCAGGCAAGAAAAACATGCTGGGGACACCAGCTAAGGGGTGAGGGCCAGGATGGAAAGAAAAGGGCCAGGCAGGAAGCCGGAGACAGGAGACAGCCAGGTCTGGCAGCATGGGGGAGGAACCGTGTAGGTCTGCACCAGAGAGAAGGCCAGGGCGGCTGCAGATGCCGCTGTCCTCCTGTGGCAGCTGCTCTCTGGGAAAGGAGTCCTACAGGACCAACTCCTGCTTCCTGAAAGGAGGAACGTGACCAATTACCAATGACCTTCAACCCCCGAGACACGGCCCCGTACACACCCTCCCTAGACACAGCCCGTCTCTTTCCAGTGCAGAGAGAAGGCAGTGGTGCACTTCCCTTACCTTCCTCCAACCGGGAATCAGCTTCCACCCTCAGCCACGCTGTGGGAGCAGCACACGTGAGGCCACCATCAGGGAACCTTGTTAAAACCAGCATCCCTGTTCCTCACCATCCTTAACATGCCTGAAGGTGGCTGGGCGGGTGCAGTGGCTCACGCCTGTAATCCCAGCACTTTGGGAGGCTGAGGCAGGAGGGTCACTTGAGGCCAAGAGTTCAAGACCAACCAGGGCAATATAGCAAGACCCTGTCTTCACAGAAAATACAAAAAATTAGCCAGCTGTGATGGCGCACACCTGTAGTCCCAACGACTCAGGAGGCTGAAGTGGGAAGATCTCTTGAGCCCAGGAGTTCAAGGTTGCAGCAAGCTATGATTGCACCACTGCACTCCAGCTTATGTGATAGAGTGAGACCCTGTCTCTAAAAAAACAAAAAAAAAATCTGAAGGCGATCCAGTCTAAAGGACTCAAACACAACTTTCAATATTTGGAATTTTATTGCCTATAACTCAAGAAGTTCATAAAGTGTTGGTGGAATGATTAAGAGAAATGGTGAGTGAGATAATCTTTTTGCTCAAATTGTACAATTCTTTGATGCACTCCATCATTTATTTATTTCCTATATAACAGGCATAGAACCAAGATTCACTCAATTTTAGTAATTTTAACTTTTACAGGTGGGTGCGTATGTGAAAAGGTACAATATGTATGATGTGGTATACAAAACAGCAAGCAAAATTGAACAACACTTACATGCAAACATGTCTACACAAAATAGATATTTTTATTTCCTATATTATATATAAAATATGTGTAATAATTGTAGAAAAATGTGCTTTAAAGGACAATGATCCATTTCCTAGAAGAGTACAGCCTCTAGGATTATCAGATTCTGATTCTGTGGGACCCAACTTACATCCTCATAAGTTGTAGATAACTGAGTGCAAAATCATTCCCGTCTATTCATATGCAAATTATGTCCTGTCTGGTACAGTTTCAATTATTTCCTTCCCAAACGGTGGAAGAAGGTAGTTTTATGTTCTCAGGTTTCAATATTCCTGATCTATAAATGTGTCTGTTTGGAGTCGACTTTGAACTGGTTGCAACATCTTACAACCAGTTTCCTAACTCAAGAGTTAAATAAAGTCTTCAATACAGTTTATTTTTATAGCTGCATAGGTTTTTATTTTTCCTGCTTATGAAAATGATTATTTAACAAGTAACATAGCATTAGATATCCGATTGACATAATCCCACAAATGAAGAGAGGATTGGGTTTTATATACTGTATGCCTAATTATTTTGTGTATAACTCCTGTTTAACAATAATCTTAGCACTCATCACTGCAGTTTTTTGAGTGTATACTATGCAGCTGGCTTTGCTCTTTAGCGTTTGTATACAGTATTGTGTTTAATTGTCACAATCTTTGAGGCAGGTAGTTTTGTATTATATGAGGCGACTGAGCTCAAAAACTTTGATTTGCAAACAAAATGGGCATAATCAATGCAAGGAAAGGCTCAAATTTGAATCCAGGTCTCTGTGATATTCTAAAGCCATCTATTCTTTTCTTTTATGTGTATTGTTTCATGGGTTATAACCATGTGCTTGGGGGTAAGAGAAACGTATCTTTTCCATGTCTGTTGAACCATTTTTCTAAATGTGTATTTATGAACAATTTTTCTCCTCTCCAGTGTGTTTAAAAAATATCCTAGAGTTGCGTTAAGCCTGTTTTCATGAGCCAGAGCCTCTGTGACCTTCGGCCGCTCACTATTTTAAAACAATACTTGGAAGAAAATAAATCGCTGCTCTCATGCAAGAGCATTGACGACAGGCTTGAGGGGATCATTATGCATTGGGAAGTCATTTTCCGAATGACACTTCAGTGACCCCAAAGAGCCTTA
Organism: Nomascus leucogenys; assembly: GCF_006542625.1. Taxonomy (NCBI): domain Eukaryota; kingdom Metazoa; phylum Chordata; class Mammalia; order Primates; family Hylobatidae; genus Nomascus; species Nomascus leucogenys. Next base: position 5,429,640 of record NC_044406.1, on the reverse strand, counting down.
AATCAAAGAAGAGAGCCTTGGCCTATGACTATTTCATGCAAAAACAGTTACTGAGTTCTGTTTGTTAAAATAATCGAGCAAATATCACACAGAGGACAGTGTTACCCAGCTTTTAATTCTTTGGATGATTGCCTGGGCTTAAGTAGATATCACTGTTTCCTTGGCTCTTATGAATTGAGATGGTACTAGGAGGGGGAAAAAACTTAAGAAAGGTGTTATTATCTGACATAGCAGTTGGGAATACCTAAATGAATTATTGTAAAGCTAGATTATACATTTCTTGGGGGAAAGGATCGTATCTTATTTGATCTTTAATCCATGGCGGCATGAACATCACCTCAAAGGAGCTCAACACTTTTTATTTATTTATTTATTCATTTATTGACTTTTTTACTTATTTATTTATTTTTTGAGACATAGTCTCGCTTCATCGCCCAGGCTGGAGTGCAGTGGCATAATCACTGCTCACTGCAGCCTCAACCTCTAGGGCTCGAGCAATCCTCCCACCTCAGCCTCCCAAGTAGTTAGGACCATAGTTGTGTGCCACTACGCCCAACTAATTTTTAAAATTTTTTGTAGAGATAGAGTCTCACTATGTTGCCCAAGCTGGTCTCAACCTCCCAGGCTCAAGCAGTCTGCCTTCCTCAGCCTCCCAAAGTACTGGGATTACAGGCATGAGCCACTGTGCCCAGCTCAATACCCATTTCTTGAATCAAATTGGTGTATCTTCCCAAAGTGGGGAATCGGATCTTTTAATCACTACTTGGTTTTCCTTTTGCTTCAATGGCTTAGTTCTCCCGAAAGCATATAGAATGTGCATTTCTCACCATTTCCTGTACATTTTCCAGAAAATAAGACATATGCTGATGCTATTTCAATTGAAAGAGGTTTTGACTACAAGTATTATGGCCATTTGAAAATAACTTGCTATTTGTATTATGCAAAAGACCTTGTCTAAAGCACTTTGTTTGTAAATAAAGCCCCGTGTTGCCTATAATAAAGATATGAACCCACATTTTACTTCCTAGAATGCTTCTAGAAAAAGTCCCTGAATAGGCGTGCTAATGCAAGCCACTTATCCCTGAGTGATTTGAACAATCGCATTCTTCTTGTTAGAAAATGTGACAAATGAAAAACCTGGCAAACACTCACCGAAGAGTCAATTCTTCCCACGAATATGGAGTCAGTTTTTTAAAGTGCTGGCTTTAGGAGCTGTATGTTTCTTTAGAACAGCTGCAAAATGTTGGGCATGAGGGATTAAAACCAATAGCCCAAATATTGTGCATATGATCTGAAGGATTGGCATGGTGGAAAATCACTTCTCACCTCTCACTTTGAGCACAGCATTTGGTGGCTAGCATCAAGGTCCCCACTGTTTGCTCTCAGACCACCTGGTCTCACCTTTAGAGGTTTCACAAACACACCCCTGCAGGATCTCTCAGTTGCAGCCTGCATATTTGTTTATGTGAAAAACAAGAAGTCTTTTTTCTCTTATGTCAGCCCCTACTCACTTCTGATGCCAGATGTATGTGGGTTTTTCCCCCATAAACCAAGCAATTCTCCAATGAATACCCACTAGGTGTCCTATAATTCAGTTCCATCCTGACACTCTCTGCCTGGAGTTAGAGTGGGACCCTGCAGGTTAAGGGCTCAATCCCACAGGGCATTCAGACAGTATTGACAGAGGGCTGAGGACTTGGCTCAGTCATGTCAGAGCCAGGCTTTTTCTTACCTGAAGGAGGTAATAAATGCTCTACAGGCATTCCCATTTCCAGCCTCCCTTTCTGTTAGCTGTGCCCATGTGACCACGTCCTCCCAGGAAGAAGCCAAGCAGAAATAAAGCCAGAACCTCCTTATAGAAGTACCCCACAGATTCCCCTGCTACTCCTTCTTCCAGCTGACTGTGATGGTGATGCCCACAGGGACCCTTGAAGACATGAGTTAAAAATCGTAGAAGCATGACAAGTTGGATACGTGAATGACTGTGTGGATCTGAGTTTCCCAGTGCCCTGCAGTACATGATCACATTGTTTATGAGACTGACTGTGTCTGAGCCAGAATCGATTGCATCTGTTTGATGCTGCAGCTTAGCCTGTGCTAAGACACTAGCTCTGGTAAAATAGTCTCAGAGCTTCATCTGCCAATTAGAGAAGATGATGGCACCAACATCTGTTCCACCAAAAATAAATTAAATAATGCATGTAAAATGCTTTCTAATGATAGTTTGTTATACCAACACCTATTGTTAGAATTAAGAGAGATGTGAGAAATAATTTCTTATCAGATATGTTTGAAACTCTAGATTTATTCACACAGAATGGTATTAGAAATGTAGTTTTTAGAGAATTTACAAAGAAATCAACAGCCATATAAAACCAATTTTAAACCATCTAAACTTTAGCATTGTATGGAACTCAAAAAACAGAAAGTAAAATCAAAATGTTTCTTTGCACATAAAGGAAACTTTTCTACTAACTGAATTTTATGGCATAAAAGTTTGCATTTTGAAGAGACTGTAATTACTTAGACATATGCTCCGGGACCCCTTTAACAAAATAAGACCTTTCCAAAGTGACTGTGTTATATAGAAAATGAGTTCATGTTGTAGAAATAATAGAGTCGAATCCAAACAAGGGACTTTCTGGAATTGTCTTTTATAAGGAAGATTGAAAACTAGACAGAATATAAGGAATTAATACCTACAATTGTGAGCTTCTTAAATTCATTGTCTGTAAATGTGTTTGTAGACTCAAACACCAGGATGTAGTATTTCAATCAAACAAATTCGATGGAATTAGGCAGCTTAATGAGAAAGTGTGTGCTATTTTATTTGGCTTTTATTTTTAACCTCAGAGGCAGACCATGCTAAATTAAAACAGTGATCCAACCACAGTGGCTGACATTTCTACCACTGGTTAAAATTATACTTACATAGCACAGGGAATGAATTTTGTATGCTCAACACTCTCAGGAATGTTGTGGATTCTCCATACATGGAAAATTATAATAATTGTTTCACTTGTTAGTTCTTTCAGATCACTAATTGATTTTCCTTTTCATATTTGAATTGTAGAGTACCCTTAAAATGTTTTATTAATTCGTACCATACTTCAGACTCCTTGAAAGCAGGTTTCCACTCTTCAGAAGCAGTTAGCTTGTTTTTTGCATTATTTATGAAGGGTATGTTTATTCTTTCTTAGCATAAAGAAGACTTCTTGCAAGTGCTGTGTTGCTATCACGGGTGAAGACCATGCACAGATATGGAATTCCAGAGCAGTGCAAGGATGAGGCTCTGGACTCAGACTCCTGAGTTCTGTTCTTGGGTCATGCATTGACCATCTATATAAACTTAGGGATGTAGCTTGAAGTCTCTGTGCCTCATTTGCCTCATTCATAAAATATAAATGGTAATCACAGTCTCCTTCCTAGAGTTTCTGGGAAGGTTAAGGAGAGTCATTAAACAGTTCTTTACTCCTTGTAAATGCTTAACCCATGTGGGTAATTTTTTGGTTAATATTTGCTTATTACCTGGTTTGTTCATCTTTCCATGAAACAGTTGTTTAGCCCTCTCTGTGTGCTAGAGACTGTGCTAGTTTCTTGCAAATACAGGGATGAATGCAAGCAAACTTTGGTGGATTTCATGCTTGAGAGGAGACACCAACACATGGGTAGTCTTTTTTTTTATTATTTTTATTTAGACAGGGTCTCACTCTGTCACCTAGGCTGGAGTGCAGTGTCATTATCACGGCTCACTGCCGTCTTGACATCCTGGGCTCAGGTGATTCTGTCACCTCAGTCTCCCAAGCAGCTGGGACTACAGGCATGGCTAATTTTTGTGTTTTTTGTAGAGATGCGGTTTCACCGTGTTGCCCAGGCTGGTCTTGAACTACTGGGTTCAAGCAATCCACCTACCTCATCCTCCCAAAGTGCTGGGATTACAGGTATGAGGCACCACACCTGGCCTACTTTGGGTGAGTCTTGAAGGATGAATAGGAGCTTGCCAGGTGGCATTTTGGTATAGGAAATAGTTATTAGAAAAAAATAAGGAGAGTATAATTAAAACGAGTTTTGTATGTGTGGAATCCAGATCCAGCCCACATCTTGTTTTTGTAAAAAAAAAAAAAAAAAAAGCTTCATTGCAACAAACCCATGCCCATTTATTTCCATATTGTGTATGGTTGCTCTCCCACTGTAGTGGCAAGATATGAGCGGCTGTTCCATGGATCATATGGTGCAAAACGCCTAAAATATTTACTGTCTGACCCATCACATACACAAAAAAAGCTGGCCAACCTGTGTTTTCTACTGTTGGTGGCAGCTGATTTCTAAAGCTACTGTCTCTGCATGACCTGATGTTCCATTTTTGCTTTTGTAGCTGTGGACACCTGTGTAATCAATTCCCTACATTCAATCTCCTCTGTGGAAATAGCTAGTGTGATTCCTGGTTTTCCGATTGGACCCTGTCATAGACTGATTTGTGCTGCTATAACAGAATACTAAAGTCTCAGTAATTTATAAAGAACAGAAATGTATTGGCTCACAATTCTGGAAGCTGGGAAGTCCAAGATTGGGGGTCCAGCATCCTGTGAGGGCCTTCGTGTTGTGTCATCTCATGGCAAAAAGTGAAAGGGCAAAGAGGGTAAGAGACAGAGCAAGAGCAGTAAGTTACAGAGCAAGACCCTGCCTCAAAGAGAGAGAGAAAGAGCAGGCGGAACTTGGCCTTATATAAGGAACTCACTCCTGTGATAATGACATTAATCCATTCATGAGGGCAGAGCCCTCAATGGTCTAATCACCTATTAAAGGTCCCGCCTATTAACACTATTGTAATACATTGAGAATTAGATTTCCAACACCTGAACTTTGGGGAGACAGTCAAACCACAGAATTCTGCCCAGGGCCCCCTGAATTTCTGTTCTTCTCACATGCAGAATACATTTATTACATCCCAATAGCCCCAAAGTCTTAACTCATTCCAGCACCAACTCAAAAGTCCAAAGTCTCATCTAAATCAGATACAGGTAAGAGTTAAAGCATGATTTCTTCTGAGGCAAATTTCTCTCACTTGTGAGCCTCTGAAATCAAACAAGATATCTACTTTCCAAATACAATGGTGGGACAGGCATAGGAGACACATTCTCTCAAAAGGAAGAAACAGGTATTTGTAAAGAACAGAAATGTATTGGACTTACAGAAATGTAGGTCCAAAGCTCAACAGGGTGAACAACATCAAATCTTAAGGCTCCAGAACAATATTTCTTGACTCTATATTCCACCTTGTGGACACACTGGGGTAGAAGTTGGGCCTTGAAGGCCCTAGGGGCCCAATCCCCACCATTTTACTGAAGAGCACACAGTTTCTCTGATGAGTTGGGGTCAGGTGCCTGTGGCTTACCGGGCTGGCGTTAAATGCTGGTAGCTCTGTAGTTCTGGGGTCTCAGGATTAGAGGGTTATTCTTCTCCCACAGCTCCACTAGGCATTGCCCTGGTGGAGACTGTCTGCAGCAGCTCCTCCTCTGTCACAGGCCTGTTTCTGGGTCCCCAGGTTGTCAATGACATCCTTTAAAATTTGGGTGGCGGAAGCCATGCCTGCACAGCGCTTGCATTCAGTATGCCTGCAGAATTAGCACCACGTGGACACCACCAAGGTTCATGACTTGTGCCTTCTGCAGTGGGGAGTCAAGCTGAACCTGGGCTCACTTGAGCCACAGCTGGGGCACCTGAGGAGCACTGCACTGGAATGTGGGAAGCAGACACTTCAGGTGGTGCAGGGCAGTGAGTACTGTGGTCCCATGGGCACCATGGGCCTCTCTTTTGACATATTTCCTTTCCCCAGACCTTGGCACTAGGGGCCTGTGATGGGAGAGGCAGAATTGCTAATCTCTGAAATACCTTCAGGATCATTCTCCCATTGTTCTGCTGAATAGCCTCTGGCTTGTTTTATCATGTTAATTTCCTTATCTCTTGGCCACACCCCTGTTTTCCTCTCTTGAAAATGCTCTTTCATTCTTGACCTCATAGCCAGGCTGAGAATCCTTCAAATCTCCAAGTTCTGTTTCCCTTTTAATTATAAATTCTGCATTTAAATCATTTCTCTCTTCTCACATTTTATTATATGCAATTAAGAGAAACCACACAGCATCCTGAATGTTCTGCTGAATTTCTTGCTCATCAATCTTAAGTTCTGCCTTATATAAAGTCTTAGGACATGGACAGAATTCAGCCAAATTCTGTGCCACTTGGTAAAAAGGATGGCCTTTCCTTCACTGTCCAATAAGTTGTTCCTCATTTCCATCTGAGACCTCATCAGGACCTTTACTCTTTTTTTTTTTTTTTTTTTTTTGAGATGGAGTTTCACTCTTGTTGCCCAAGAGTGCAATGTTGGCTGGAGTGCAATGGCGTGATATCAGCTCACTGCAACCTCCGCCTCCCAGGTTCAAGCGATTTTTCTGCCTCAGCCTCCAGAGTAGCTGGGATTACAGGCACCCACCACCATGTCTGCCTAATTTTTTGTATTTTTAGTAGAGACTGGGTTTCACCATTGTAAAAAGTAAAGTAGAGGTTCCTCTTCAAAGACTTTCCTCCCCATTTAATTAGGAATAAATAGTAACTTCTCTTAGAAGCAAAATTTTTTCAAAGGCCTGTGCTAACATTCTTAAATATCAGCTAGCCGTGATAAGGAAATCAATGTACTTTATGTTCTTAGCTCCCACAATTTAGCCTAAATATTTGCCCTGGCATGCTTATACTGGTCCAAGCAAGCATTAGGTCATAGCCTGTTCCTCTTCTTTATTTGAAGGTGTTTTTACCTTTCTCCGCATTCCACAAGTTACTTCCTCTTTCCTTTGTCCTCCTCTACCTTTGCCTCTTTTAAAAAGTTCTAAGTTGCTAGCCAGTTGGAACAAATACACAATATGAGGTCCCATTCCAGCCAATGGAAACCGGACACAGCAGTAGGGTGGACGTGTCTGTTTATAAATGACCCTATCTCCTTTGTTCGGTATACTCTGACAAAACTGCTGGAGAGTGTACCCTTTCTGCAGGAAGTAAAAATGGCCTTGCTAAGTAAATTAAATTTATGTTCAAGTGCTATTTCCTTGTGGCACTGGGGAACAAGCATTTCAAACAACCATGTTGGTCAAGCTGGTCTCGAGCTCCTGACCTCAGATGATCCACCCACCTTGGCCTCCCAAAGTGCTGGGATTACAGGCATGAGCCACCACGCCGACCTTCTTTACTCTTTTCTACCAGCATTGTGATCACCACCACTGAAGTAATCTTAATAAGTTCCGGACTTCCCTTACAACTCTCCTTTTCTGAGCCTTCATCAGAATTGCCCTTAACATTACATTTATGGCAATGTATACTTTTTCTAGCCTGCTTCTCCAAATTCTTTCAGCCTCTACCTATTACCTAGTTCCCAAGCCGCTGCCAAATTCTCAGGTATTTGTTAAAGAAGCAATCCCACTTCTAAGTACCAGTTTTCTGTCTTAGTCTTTTCTGTGCTGTTATAACAGAATACCACAGCCTGGATAATTTATAATGAAAGGGAATTCGTTGGCTCACAATTCTGGAGGTTGGGAAGTTCAAGACTGAGAGGCTGGCATCTGGTGAGAGACTCTGTACTGTGTTATCACATGGCAGAAGGCAGAAGAGCAAAGAGAAGGTGAGAGAGAGTGATAAAGAGAGCTGAATTTTTTTTTTTTTAATAAGAAACCCACTCCTGAGATAAACTCATTCCCATGATAAGGACATTAATCCATTCATAAGGGCAGAGCCTTCATGACCTAATCACCTCTTAAAAGTCCCTCCTCTTAAACCTGTTGCATCAGGGATTAACTTTCCAATGCCTGAACTTCCGGGGACACATGCAAACCATAGCCGACCTTGACTGATGGAACACTATCTAGCTCTCTTTAACCATATCTTCAACTCCTCCCCTGGGCTCAGGCTGCATGCATCAGCAGTTATTTGGGATAAGGCACAACACTGATACTTCCAGTAAAAGGATAGATGAGAATTTCCCATTACGGAAGTGGTTTTCTTTAAATTGTTTACGAAATTTTTCATCTGTCTTTCAATGTTTAGTCATGGCTTCATTGGACATGATGAGGTGAATCCATTCTCATTCTCATCTCATCTGAGAGATGTGTGGCCTTAGGCTCACATAGGTGGTGCTGTGTAGAAGATGCCAGGCAGTGGAAAGGAGGGGGCTTTTCAAAGCAGACCCAACAGAGTACAAAACACATAACTCGCCAGGAAGTGACTCCTGCCATTAAGAATGGAATCAGGACCCTTCTATGGTGGCTTTTGGTTGCAAAGTCCATGACAAACAGAGTTGTGCCTAGCTAGGCTGGGCCATAGTCAGAGGGAGAAAATTCAGTCTCAGTCAAGAAGTACTTAATGTTAGGCATTTTGTACACCATAACAGCAAAGCATACTTCTCTTTCTAAAAATATATTTATAAAGAATTTTCTTAAAATGAACACTTTACAGTTGCAGAGACAGAAGCTAAGAACATTCTGCAAACAGGGTCACCACCTCCAGCCCAGATAGTTCAGACTGATGTTTTTCAACATCTTTCCCGTGTTTTGGGCATTTTCCCCTCCCCACAAAATTTTAATACAGATATATTACATATCTGTTTATGTACTGCATGCATTTCTATACTGATAAAGACAGTTTGATTTTTTTTTTTTTGCCCTAAAAATCTATTTTTTCCCTTAAGGAGCAATGTTTGCCCCCACTGAAGATGCATACTTAACAAGAAATAGTAGTGGCCCGGTGTGGTGGCTCATGCCTGTAATCCTAGCGCTTTGGGAGGCAGAGGCCGGCGGATTGCCTGACAACACAGTGAAACCCCGTCTCTACTAAAATACAAAAAAATTAGCTGGGCATAGTGGCATGCGCCTGTAGTCCCAGCTACTTAGGAGGCTGAGGAAGGAGAATCACTTGAACCTGGGAGGTGGAGGTTGCAGTGAGCCGAGATCGCGCCACTGCACTCCAGCCTGGCGACAGAGCGAGACTTCATCTCCAAAAACAAACAAACAAACAAGAAATAGTAGCATTGAATGGGCAGAAAAGGAATTTAGACCAGATAGAAAAGAGATTTACCTTCATTATCACACTGGCTACAGAGTCTTATATGTTCCTGAGTTTCATGAGCGTCTGTGTGAAGAGACCACTAAACAGGCTTTGTGTGAGCAATAAAGCTTTTAATCACCTGGTTGCAGGTGGGCTGAGTCCGAAAAGAGAGTCAGCGAAGGGAGATGGGGTGGGGCCGTTTTATAGGCTTTGGGTAGGTAAAGGAAAAAGGGGGGTTGTTCTCTGGTGGGCAGGAGTGGGGGTCACAAGGTACTCAGTGGGGGAGCTTTTGAGCCAGGATGAGCCAGGAGAAGGAATTTCACAAGACAATGTCATCAGTTAAGGCAGGAACAGGCCATTTTCACTTCTTTTGTGGTGGAATGTCATCAGTTAAGGCAGGAACCGCCATCTGGATGTGTACATGCAGGACACAGGGGATATGATGGCTTAGCTTGGGCTCAGAGGCCTGACATTCCTGTCTTCTTATATTAATATGAAAAATAAAATGAAATAGTGGCAAAGTGTTGGGACGGCGAAAATTTTTGGGGATGGTATGGAGAGATAATGGGCAATGTTTCTTAGGGCTGCTTCCAGCGGGATTAGGGGCAGCGTGGGAACCTAGAGTGGAGAGATTAAGCTGAAGGAAGATTTTGTGGTAAGGGGTGATATTGTGGGGTTGTTAGAAGGAACATTTGTCATTTAGAATTCTTGATGATGGCCTGGATATGGTTTTGTATGAATTGAAAAACTAAATGGAATAAGAGAAGGAGAAAAACAGGTATAAAAGGTCTAAGAATTTGGGACGACTCAGGACATCTGATTAGAGAGTGCCTAAGGAGATTCAGCATAGTCCTGTCAGCAAAGATTATTTATTTACTTCAAGAGTTAAGAGTGGCAGTTTGGGGATAGCACTAGGAGATATCAGCTGTGATGGCTTGGAGAAACAGTGTAAATGGGCAGTGTAAACAAGAGCAGGGCATGTATGAGTAGTTAATGGTGAATAGGAGTATGACTAGACAGAAGATAATAGGGATGACAAGTTTTTTGGAGGCACAGTCTAAGTTGGTCTGGTGTCTGGAATGAGACTGGGGCCTAATAAAAAGGAGCGTCTATACAGGAGCTCAAATGGGCTATGCCTTGTAGCATTCTGAGGACAGGTCTGACTTCTGAGAAGGGAAAGTGGTAAAAGTATTGTCCAGTCCTTTTTAAGTTGGTGGGTGAGCTTGGTGAGGTGTGTTTTTAAAAGACCTTTAGTCCGTTCTATTTTTCTTGAAGACGGAGGACCATAAGGGATATAAAGGTTTCACTGAATACTAAGAGCCTGAAAAAATGATTAGCTGATTTGACTAATAAAGGCCGGTCTGCTATCGGACTGTATAGAGGTGGGAAGGCCAAACTGAGGAATTATGTCTGACAGAAGGGAAGAAATGACTGCGGTGGCCTTCTCAGACCCTGTAGGAAAGGCCTGTACCCATCCAGTGAAAGTGTCTACCTAGACTAAGAGGTATTTTAGTTTTCTGACAGGGGGCATGTTGAGTAAAGCTCATTTGCCAGTCCTGGGTGGGGGCAAATCCTCGAGCTTGATGTGTAGGGAAGGGAGGGGGCCTGAATAATCCCTGAGGAGTAGTAGAATAGCAGATGGAACACTGAGAAGTTATTTCCTTGAGGCTAGATTTCCACGATGGAAAGGAAATGAGAGGTTCTAAGAGGCGGGCTAGTGGCTTGTACTAGAGCATAGCCTGCCTTTGCTGGTGTGTGGCGATTAGGCCTGGTGGAACTGCCATAAATAAACTAAGTGTGATCAGGGCGAGGAACAGGAAAGAAGGAAATATGGGGAAATGGGGTGAATGTCAGGTGGATCAGAGAAATACAGTCATGGGGGTCAGGTGTGGTATCAGGAATAATGTGGGAGGTCGGATTGAAGTCCGGGCCAGGAACAATGGTAATTGTGGGCCTTAACAAAGAGTGAGTACAGCTAAAGGAGCCGGGGGAGCAGACAGTATATGCGTCAGGTGTGAGGAAGAAAACAGATTTTGGAAGTTATGAGAAATGTAGAGAGTGAGTTGAGCATAGTTTGTGACTTTTCGGGCCTCTAAAAGTATGAAAGCAGTGGCAGCCACTGCACGCAGACATGAGGGCTAGGCTAAAACAGTAAGGTCAAGTTGTTTGGACAGAAAGGCTACAGAGTGCGGTCCTGGCTTTTGTGTAAGAATTCTGACCACACTAACCATGCCTAGGAAGGAAAGGAGTTGTTGTTTTGTAAAGGATTGAGGTTTGGGAGACTAATCGGACACGATCAGCAGGGAGAGCACGTGTGTTTTTATGAGAATTATACTGAGATAGGTAACAGATGAGGAAGAAATTTGGGCTTGACTGAAGTAATGGGGGCTGTCTGTGAAGCCTGTGGCAGTACAGCCCAGGTAATTTGCTGAGCCTAATGGGTGTCAGGGTCAGCCTAAGTGAAAGCAAAGAGAGGCTGGGATGAAGGGTGCGAAGGAATAGTAAAGAAAGCATGTTTGAGATCCAGAACAGAATAATGGGTTGTAGAGGGAGGTAATGAGGATAGGAGAGTATATGGGTTTGGCACCACAGGGTGGATAGGCAAAACAATTTGGTTGATAAGGCGCAGATCCTGAACTAACCTGTAAGTCTTGTCTGGTTTTAGGACAGGTAAAATGGGGGAATTGTAAGGAGAGCTTATAGGCTTTAAAAGGCCATGCTGTAGCAGGCGAGTGATAGCAGACTTTAATCCTTTCAAAGCATGCTGTGAGATGGGATATTGGCATTGAGCGGGGTAAGGGTGATTAGGTTTTAATGAGATGGTAAGGGGTGCATGATCGGTCACCAAGGAGGGAGTAGAGGTATCTTATGCTTGTGGGTTAAGGTGGGGGAATACAAGAGGAGGACGCAAAGGAGGCTTTGGATTGGGAAGAAGGGCAGCAATGAGATGTAGCTGTAATCCAGGAGTAGTCAGGGCAGCAGATAGTTTAGTTAAAGTGTCTGGGCCTAATAAGGGAACTGGGCAGGTGGGGATAACTAAAAAGGAGTGCTTAAAAGAGTATTGTCTAAGTTCGCACCAGAGTTGGGGAGTTTTAAGAGATTTAGAAGCCTGGCCGTCAATACGCATAACAGTTATGGAGGCAAGGGAAACAGGCCTTTGAAAAGAAGGTAATGTGGAGTGAGTAGCCTCCATATTGATTAAGAAGGGGACGGACTTACCTTCCACTGTGAGAGTTACCTGAAGCTCAGCGTCCGTGATGGTCTAGGGGGCTTCCGAGGCAATCGGGCAGCGTCAGTCTTCAGCCGCCTAAGCCAAGAAGATCTGGGAAGGAGTCAGAGAGCCTTGGGCCAGAGTTCCAGGGGCTCTGGGAGTGGCTGCCAGGTGAGTTGAACAGTCCAATTTCCAGTGGGGTCCTGCACAGATGGGACGTGGCTTAGGAGGAATCCTAGGCTGCAGGCATTCCTTGGCCTGGTGGCCAGATTTCTGGCACTTGTAGCAAGCTCCTGGGGGAGGAGGTTCTGGAGGAACACCTGGCCTGTGTGGTTCAGGTGTTTGGAAGTTTTTGTGTGCTGGAGATGTGGCTGGGGTTTGTCTCACAGTGGACGCAAGGAATTGCAACCTTTTTCTATTATTGTACACCTTGAAGGTGAGGTTAATTAAATCCTGTTGTGGGGTTTGAGGGCCGGAATTTAACTTTTGGAGTTTTATTTAATGTTGGGAGCAGATTGGGTAATAAAATGTATATTGAGAATAAGACGGCCTTTTGACCTTTTAGGGTCTAGGCCTGTAAAGCGTCTCAGGGTTGCTGCCGAACGAGCCATGAACTGGGCTGGGTTTTTCATATTTGATGAAAGAGCCTAAATTCTCACTGATTTGGGAGAGGTCTGATAAAGAAAAAACAGCATTAACCTTGACTATGCTTTTAGCTTCAGCCACCTTTTTAAGAGGAAATTGCTGGGCAGGTGGGGGAGGGCTAGTCACGGAATGAAACTGTAAACCGGACCAGGTGTGAGGAGGGGAGGTGATAAAAGGATTACAGGGTGGAGGAGCAGAGGCTGAGGAAGAATTGGGACATAGCGGGCCTGGCGAGGAGCAGCCTGGCGAGGAGGGGAGAGGTCAGATGGGTCTGTAGAAAAGGAAGATTAGAAAGACTCAGCGATGCTTGGGGTTGGGACTGAGGGGACAGGTGGGAGGGAAAGAAGGAAGATTTGGGATGAGTTGCACTGGGCACAGAGACTAGGGAGGGACCGATGTGTAAAAGAATGCCTGGACGTCAGGCACCTCAGACCATTTGCCCATTTTACGACAAGAATTATTTAGATCTTGCAGGATGGAAAAATTGAAAGTGCTGTTTTCTGGCTATTTGGAACTACTGTCGAGTTTGTATTCGGGTAAAGCAGCATTGCAGAAGAAAATAAGATGCTTAGATTTTAGGTCAGGTGAGAGTTGAAGAGGTTTTAAGTTCTTAAAACACAGGCTAAGGGAGAAGAAGGAGGAATGGGGGGTGGAAGGTTGCCCATAGTGAAGGAGGCAAGCCTAGAGAAAAGAGAGAGTAGAGACACGGAGGGAAGGGGTTTGGGGGTTCTTACCTTCCAGAAAAGCGGAAAAGGGGTTGGGGCGCAGAGATATGAGGTCAGGGTGTGGAAATAAGGGATCAGGTTGCAGAGATAAGAGGTTGGGGCATGGAAATAAGGGATCGGGGTGCAGATATAAGAGGTTGGGGCGCAGAAACAAGGGATCAGGGCGCAGAGATATAAGAGGTCACGGCGCAGAAATAAGGGATCAGGGCGCAGAGATACGAGGTTGGGGTATTTGCTCCTCCCCGAGAAAAGCAGGACTTGCCACTAAGGGTGAAGGAGAAGGGGTTGGGCGTTTCTTGCCTCCCAGAAAGGTGGAGAAGGGGTAGAGACACAGAGAGAAGGGGTTGAGGTACTTGCCCCTCCTCCAGAAAAGCGGGACTTGCCACTAAGGGTGAAGGACCAAGGCAGGAGTCCCTGCGTGGTCTGACACCTCTGAGATGTGGGTGAATAATCAGAGAGGCGTCCCTGCAATGATTAAACACCAAGGGAAGGCTGCCTTCGCAGTCCGTGACCGGCGCCGGAGTTTTGGGTCCACGGATAAAACGTGTCTCCTTTGTCTCTACCAGAAAATGAAAGGAATTGAAATTAAGAGAAGGGAGAGATTGAAGAGTGGAAAGGAGAAAGTGGTTGAGGGATAGTGAGAGAGGCTGGAAAACAGAGTAAGAAGAGGCCGCTTACCCAATTTAAAATTGGTGAGATGTTCCTTGGGCTGGTGGGTTTGAGGCCCTGAGGTCGTAGGTGGATCTTTTTCACGGAGCAAAGAACAGGAGGACAGGGGATTGATCTCCCAAGGGAGGTCCCCAGATCCGAGTCACGGCACCAAGTTTCATGTGCATCTGTGTGAAGAGACCACTAAACAGGCTTTGTGTGAGCAATAAAGCTTTTAATCACCTGGGTGCAGGCGGGCTGAGTCTGAAAAGAGAGTCAGCGAAGGGAGATGGGGTGGGGCCGTTTTATAGGATTTGGGTAGGTAAAGGAAAAAGGAGGGTTGTTCTCTGGTGGGCAGGAGTGGGGGTCACAAGGTACTCAGTGGGGGAGCTTTTGAGCCAGGATGAGCCAGGAGAAGGAATTTCACAAGACAATGTCATCAGTTAAGGCAGGAACAGGCCATTTTCACTTCTTTTGTGGTGGAATGTCATCAGTTAAGGCAGGAACCGCCATCTGGATGTGTACGTGCAGGGCACAGGGGATATGATGGCTTAGCTTAGGCTCAGAGGCCTGACACTGAGTAACACAATGCACAAAATGTCCATATATCTACATAAGTAGCTAATTATTGTTTGCATATGTGTCGTGTATGTGTTTATATTGTTCAAGGGTAATATACAGGCACTATAGTTTAAACTGTATGTAGTTTAATTAATGAATGGAGTTTAAATTATTCTTAACGTATTTTTCTGTCATTTTTTACATAACTCAGAAATAAAAGCATAGGATCCTCTAAATATTATGTTATATAAGTGACTTACTGAGTGGACAAATTCTGGTGCTCATTGTGAGCAAAACTGTTTAAGCAATATGTTTTAGGGAAGAAAGCGTGATTAAAATCTGTTTTCCCATCCTAATTATAAAAGCAACAATTTCTGTCGAAAATATGGATATAGTAGAAAAGCATGAGAACTAAAAAAATTATCTGTGATCCTAGCACTGAGAGAAACATCATGGTCAATGTCTTGGTGTCTGCATACACAAATATAATCTGGTTATGTTAAGAAGGCATATAAAGAAGTAAAAGTCGACCAGCCTAAGCAACATAGCAAGACCCATCTCTACAAAAAATACAAAGAATAGCTGGGCTTGGTGGCATGCACCTGTAGTCCCAGCTACATGGAAGGCTAATGTAGAAGGATCATTTGATCCTAGGAGTTGGAGGCTGCAGTGAGTGATGATCATGCCACTGCACTCCAGCCTGGGCAACAGGGGAAGACCATGTCTCTAAAAGGAAAAAAAAAAAAGGAACTAAAAGTTAAAAGAGGACAAAGTTCTCCAAGATAGACAGAAGTACCTCACTAGTAAAGGATTTAATCTTGTTCAGAAAGAAATCTGCCCTGGGAGGTGACCCCAAGGCCTTTGGAATGTCAAGCCTGGTAGGATTGACTGCGTGATAGCCTTGGGTCACTGCATAGTTTACTAATGTGATGTCAGGTAGGGGGCTGGTCATGCCAGAGTCTATCAGTGGAATGTAGGGAAGGGGCTTTGACCCATGCAGCATCAGCTTGATCTCCTGAGGGGCTGGAGACGGAGATCTGCCCCATGGGCAATCATCAATACCCGTGTGATAGAGCCCCAGTGAAATCTCTGTACTCAATTCTCAGGTGGCCTTTCCAGGTTGGACATACTCCATGCATACTGTTACATAGCAATGCAGGGAAAGCAACACTGCCCATGACTCCACAGGGACAGGACATCTGGAAGCTCAACATTTGCAACTTTTCCCGACTCTTTTCTGTATGCCTTTTACCTGGGCTGACTTAAATCTGTCTCCTTTAGCTGTAATGAACCATAACCATATGCATAACACCTTTCAGTGACTCCTGTGAGTCCTTTTAGCAAATTATTAAAACAGGGCAGTTTTGTGAACCTACTTGAAATTGGAGTGATTGTGAGAAGCGAGCCAGCCTTGAGGACTGCCCCTCTAACCTTGCAGTTGGCTGACACAGACTGACACAAAGCCATCTATATGACAGTGAGCACAAGAGGGGTAAAAGCTGAGAGGAGGCAGTATGTGGTGAGAAGGATGCAGTGCATGGTTCCAGCCAGGATGCTGGAGAGCTCTCCTGGGGGTTTCTAGCACAGCATTGTCAATCAGGACTGGAAAGTTCATCCCCTCTACAGTATGGCACATGCATGGACTGCCCCTATTTAACAAACTGGGAAACAAAGGAGCCCAGAATATTATCAAGTGCCAAAGAATGTTAGAAACGATGTGTTCATTGTAAGAGGAACAGTTGTTGAGGGCTGTATTAGTCCATTCTCACACTACTAATAAAGACATACCAAGACTGGGTAATTTATAAAGGAAAAAGGTTTCATTGACTCACAGTTCCGCAGGGCAGGGGAGGCCTCAGGAAACTTACATTCATGGTAGAAGGGGAAGCAAACACATCCTTCTTCACATGGCAGCAGCAAGGAGAAGAGCAGAACAAAGGAGAGTGGGAAGCCCTTTATAAAACCATCAGATCTCGTGAGGACTCCCTCACTATCATTGAGAACAGCATGGAGATAACCACCCTCATGATTCAATTACCTCCCACCAGGTCCCTCCCATGACAAGTGGGGATTATGGGAACTACAATTCAAGATGAGATCTGGGTGGGGACACAGCCAAACCATATCAAGGGCATAGTGATCAACAAGAGCTTTCTGGAGGAGGTGGGCTTCAGCCAGGCTTGGAGGATAAGTGACATTTGGAGAAGCAACTTGGAGAATGGGGGCTATAGGGGTGAATGTGCAAGGCACTGCTGCTTAGGGAATGTTCTTGCTGCAGGGCACAGACCCTGGCATTTCTGTAGGAGTGTATCCATGCAGTAGAACTCCAGGAATCAAATTTGAAAAGTTTATGTTTGATCTTGAACCTCTGGCTAAACAATCTGGGTTCTATCCTACCTATTTTATGACTTCCTCTCTTTCCCTATGGCCTCAGGAAATTGGTTTCTTCATTTGAAAAAAAAGAAGTGGTGTATTAATATTTAACTTACATTTCTTATGAAATGTAAGTAGGAAATGTATATAAAATATTTAGTAGACTCCCTCATACCTTTTGAGATGCTCAAAATATGGGTTTTCTTTTATCCCAACCATGAACAGCCTCCAGGTTTAAGCAGGAGAGTTCTGTGAAAAATGTGATGTTTAATTTTTTTTCTAGACGAAAGAAAAGAACAAAGATGTAATTGCATTAGAAATAAATTGAAAGCAGAAAAAAGAAACTCAATTGAAATAAGATATAAATATAACACCAGATATTTTTAAATTAACATTTCTTTTAAATTTCACGGTCAAAACTAAACAACGAGTAACTAACAATGGGAAAACTTCACAGACACTGTCTTTACCAGGTGATCATGGCTAACATCATAATGATAAATCATGTGAACCCCTAATATGATATGATGAAAAGTGCTCCTCACCTCTAAGATCTTCTTACCCAAAATCTATAACTCTAGTTTAAACATCAGAAAATATCAGGCAAACCAAGATAGAGGGACTAAGACAAAGTATGTCTTAGTCCATTTGTGCTGCTATAACAAAATACCTTAGACTGGGTAATTTATAAACAACCAACATTTGTTGTTCACAGTTCTGGAGGCTGGGAAGTCCAAGATCAAGATGTGACAGTCTGTGTCTGGTGAAGACTCACTTCCTGGTTCATAAATGGTGCCTTCTTGCTGTGTCCTCACATGCTGGAAGGGCAAAAGGGGAGAACAGCACCTTAACACCTCTTTTATAAGATCATTAATCCCGTTCATGAGGGCTCTACCCTCATGATCTAATCACCTCCCAAATTTCTCACCTCCTAATACCACCACACTGGCAACTATGTTTCAACGTGTGAATGTTGGGAGAACATATTCAGACTATAGCAATATCAAGGTCACACAAAACAAGGAAATTCTGAGAAACTCTCACAGTATAGAAGAGACTAATGGTGACTAATTGTAACAATGTCCTGGATTCAATCCTAGAATAGAAAAGATCATTATTGGAAAAACTGTGGAAATCCTAATACAGCCTGTAATGCAGTTAGTAGTTCTGTACCAATGATGGTTTCATAGTTTTGACAAATGTGCTTTGGTTGTGTAAGATGTTAACATTAGGGGAAGCTAAGATATGTGGGGAATCTCTGTACTATCTTCATAACTTTTCTGTACATTTAAAATTATTTCAAAATAGAAATTTTATTTTAAAAAATTACTACCAAAGGAGAAAAGAGTCAAGGAAAGGAAAATTGTTCCTAATCCACTATGGACTGTACAAATATATGTAATGCCCATTGAATTCTTACTTTCTGTGATATTCCATTTTCTCAGTAATGGGCGTTTCCATATAGCAGGATTGGAGATGAGCTTATTGGGTCCCTAAATAAAATAGTGATCCAGGAATATTCTGGGATGACTTCAGTTGTAGCCCCTGTATATAACAGTTATCAAGAGTGAAATTGGCTACCCAGGTTTTAGTTTTAATATGTGTCTTCTCCCACAGGGCCCAAAATCCCATGAAGTTGTTGGTGCTCCAAACTCTTCTCCTCTAAGAAACCAAGGGCAACAAGCATTTCTTGTCATTGTTAGCTATCCCTGGCATTGACATTTTATTCTAAACATTTAGGATCTAATGAATAGATATTCTGAAAAAGTTCCAGCCAATTCAGAGTGTTCTGCAACCAAGGAAGGCATGCCGACTGCAGCACTATAACACATCAGCTGCAGTCATAAGCCAGGCACTGTGCACAGTAGCGGTTTGCAGCAAGTTGTAGAAATGGGCCATTTCCACTCAAGAGCATCAACCACCATTGCATTTATGCCTGGCTGAGCTGGGGAGGTTGTCATCATGCAGGCATCTTCTAAATGGTTTCAGGTGTCATTATCCCTCCACTGGTAGAGGCCATGGAGAATGTGACCATAGCATAAATAGAAGCTCCATTTCCCATTCCCTTGGAAAATATTTTCGTGAAGAGCAAAATATGGTGCTGGAGTCCTCTTGAGATGTCATGGAACTAGAACCATAGGATCCCTAGAGTAAAGAGTTGAGTAGAGTAAGGATTTATCAGTTATTGGAAGAATACAGAACAAAATATCCAGCATTTTGTTGGATGGCTCGATAGATAGATATGATGGATGGGTAGATAATGATGGATGGATGGATGGATAGATAGATAGATTAGATTAGATAGATATGATGGATGGATGGGTGGATGATGAGTAGATAGGTAGATAAATGTAGATAAATGAGATAGATTTTATATACATAATACATATATCTATATTTAGAGAGATAGAGATTTATTATAAGAAATTGGTTCATGCAGTTGTGGAGGCTGACAAGTTCTAAGATCTGCAGGGTGAGTACGGAAGCTGGGGATCCAGGAGCATCGATGATGTCGTTTCACTCCAAAGTCCTGAAGGCTTGAGACCCAGGAAGAGCCAGTGTTTCAGTTTGAGGCTGAAGGCAGGAAAAAAAAAAAAAACACACAACCAAGGTCTCAGAGGCTCAAAGCTAGTTAGGCAGAAGGAATTCTCTCTTACTGAAGGAAAGGTCAGTCTTTTTGCTCTACTCGGGCCTTCACCTGATTGGACGAGGTCCACCCACAGTAGAGTGGGCCATCTGCTTTACTAAGCCTACCTATTTATGGGATACTGTCATCCAAACCTATCTAAATATTAATCTTATTTTTAAAAAATGACTTCTAACCAATAGAAATGACTAACTGATAGCCGGGCGCAGTGGCTCACGCCTGTAATCGCAGCACTTTGGGAGGTCAAGGTGGGTGGATCACGAGGTCAGCAGATCAAGACCATCCTGGCTAACACGGTGAAACCCTGTCTCTACTAAAAATACAAAAAATTAGCCGGGCGTGGTGGCGGGCGCCTGTAGTCCCAGCTACTCGGGAGGCTGAGGCAGGAGAATGGCGTGAACCCAGGAGGTGGAGCTTGCAGTGAGCCGAGATCGCGCCACTGCACTCCAGACTGGGCGACAGAGCAAGACTCCATCTCAAAAAAACAATGACTAACTGATGAGAAATAAGTTATGTTATAAAACTATGACTCCATCTTTTTTTTTTTTTTTTTGAGACAGAGCTTTGCTCTGTCACCTAGGCTGGAGTGCAGTGGCACGATCAAGGCTTATTGCAACCTCCGCCTCCCGGGTTCAAGTGGTTCTCCTGCCTCAGCCTCCTGAGTACCTGGGACTACAGGCATGCACCACCACTCCCGGCTAATTTTTGTATTTTTAGTAGGGACAGGGTTTCACCATGTTGGCCAGTCTGGTCTTGAATTCCTGACCTCAAGTGATCTGCCTGCCTCAACTTCCCAAAGTGCTGAGATTACAGGTGTGAACCACCACACCCAGCCTGACTCCATCACTTTAGCAGACTCTTTCTATTGGAAGCGAGCAGCCATACTGGAGACATGGCAAGGTCCCATTTCCACATGGCCAGGAATTGAGGGTATCTTCAAGCCAATAGCCTACAAGGAATCACATCCTCCCAAGAGCCATGTGAGTTAGCTTGGAAGCAGATTCTTCCCCAGTGGAGCCTTCAGATGGATGAGATGAGATCCCAGCCCTGGCTGGCACCATGATCACTGCTTCATGAATGATCCAGAAGAAGAAGATACTTAGTGGGCTAAGCTGTGCCCAGATTCCAGACCCAGAGAAACCATAATACATGTGTGTTGTGTTAAAAAGATAAAATTTGGATGTAATTTTTTTTTCAGCAGTAGACAATTAATACAGGGAATTTTGACATTAACATTTAACATAAGGGTAATGAAAAGCAATATTTATAAATAGAAAAGGAAAGAACATTTTATTTAATAGAGTTATCTGCAGAAAGATTAAGCAGTTAGCAGTTGAGGGGTGAGAGATGAGCCTTAACTGATGTACAAGAGGAACAATGCATGGTTGCTGAATAGCCTCTTAAAGAAAAGCAGACCCTTTGGTTTTATGGAGCGTGGAGTTCAGTGGTGTATATGGGTTTAATGGCTGTGCTTCACTGGAAAGATACAGATCATCAAAGGAGGCAAAGGATAAGGAGGATGGAGAATAGGAACAAGAAGATAGTGAAAAGCACACAAGGTGATAAAGATCTGGAGGACTGAGTCAAACCCCTCCATCTCACTTGTGATACGTTTAATAAAGTTTTCATAACAAATCTCAAAGTGCTTAGTGGGAGCGGACTTCTCATGGAAAGCAAGGACAACAAATTTTGCATGCCATTTGTCTCAGGCCACTCGGATGAAGAGACCGCCTTCTTTCTGGGTTGTTGATATAGTGTATGTAGATGTCAAGGACCACCCAACTCCAGATATATGATTTCAGTAATACGATTTATGTTTATGTTCTGATATATCATGGTGCCATGGGTTGACCTAATGTGTCACCATCTCTGACTTCTGTGCAATGGCAAAGGATTGGCTTAGGAAACACCAACATCATGTGCCCCCATTGCGAACACAGCTCATCACCACTGTCCTTAAATTATATTTTAGTTCTGCCTCCTCGCTGAGCATGATACCAGTCTAGTTGTTGTTTAAATTTCCATGAAAGTGGACAGTTCCCTTATGCTCTACAGATGCTAGATTGAAAAACCCTGGAACATCCATGTCTTTACTGTTTTATCCATTTCAGAGGCATTCATTGTGTTGGAATGACCCAATCCACATTCTGGGATGGAAAATGATCCACAACACTGCCTTGAGTTGAACACATGATATGCAAACTGTGGAAAATGATCAAGTACAAGAAAATATTCTTGTTTTCTTTAGCATCATCTAAAACCTTAATATTCAGGCACAGTCTGGGACCAACAGCGTGGGCTTCACCTGGGAGCTTGCTGGAAATGTGGACCATTGGACCCCACCCCAGCTCTGCTGAATTAGAATCTACAATTTTAACAAAACTCCCCAGTGGATATGTGTGCACATTAATGTTTAAAAAGCTCTGTTCTCAAATATGAAACATGAAATATCAGCTGCCCCCACTGATAAAATGGGAAGCGAGCAAAAGAGACCAGAGTTGGTATTTAGGAGTCTGACCGCAGGGCTGGAAGGGCAGTTTCTCAATCTCTCAGCCTCTGCATGCTCTGAGAGTCTCAAAGGAGTAACGTAGAAGACAAGGTGTCGGTTTCACACCAAGGGCACTTATTTAAAGAGTGATTGAGAAAGGCACTCCTTTCTTCCCCTTTTCTAAAGCCTGCAAATAGCTGTCAGAACCAAAGAATAATTTTAGGTGAGTTCTCTCCTGAGTCAATATAAAAATAGTGCTTTTGTGTACTAGGAGAATGGGCCTCACTCTATCTAAAACTTCATTTGTTTTATCTGCAGCCACAAGTCATGGAGGCATGAAGGGCAGGGAATCATGTTAGATGTCTAATTTTCCTCCTTTTCGTTTTTCCTTTTAAGAGGCTGGCTGTGAAAGGTAGTATCATTTGAAGGCCCAAAGGACAATATTGTTGTTAGATGCTTGTTCTGTTTAAAGGAAAATGGAATTGCTCAAATTTTAGCATCTGTCTATAACTTTAACCACTGTCAAATTATGAATGATATGGTATATAATTTTCACTGGATTTACATGGAATTCAAACAGCTTTATTTTTTTATTTTTTTATTTATTTATTTTTGAGACGGAGTCTCGCTCTGTCGCCCAGGCTGGAGTGCAGTGGTGCAATCTCGGCTCACTGCAAGCTCCGCCTCCCGGGTTCACGCCATTCTCCTGCCTCAGCCTCTCCGAGTAGCTGGGACTACAGGCGCCCGCCACCACGCCCGGCTAATTTTTTGTATTTTTTTTTTTAGTAGAGACGGGGTTTCACCGTGGTCTCGATCTCCTGACCTCGTGATCCGCCCGCCTCGGCCTCCCAAAGTGCTGGGATTACAAGCGTGAGCCACCGCGCCCGGTCCAAACAGCTTTATTTTTATTTATTTATTTATTTATTTATTTATTTTTGAGACAGGATCTCACTATGTCTGGTGTGATCACAGTGCACTGTAGCCTTGAAATCCTGAGCTCAACTGATCCTCCCACTTCAGCCTTGCATGTAGCTGGGACCACAGGAATGTGCCACCATACCTGGCTAATTTTTAAATTTGTTGTAGAGATGGGTTCTCACTATGTTGCCCAGGCTGGCCTTGAATTCCTAGCCTCAAGGAATCCTCCTGCCTTGGCCTCTCAAAGCGTTGGGATTATAGGCGTAAGCCACTACACCCAGCCTCATACAGCTTAATATTTTTTAAAGCACATTTTATGTGGTTACTACTTCAATTAATAACTTTTGGGTCCACCTTAGTGATAAAATGTAAGCAATCTATGAATCTGTTCATTCCCAACTGCCATTTGTAATTGCACCCTCCCTCAATTATGCCATTTTTGTGTATTTGTTGAGACCAAGACAATATATAATGCAACTTTCAGCCAGGTGCAGTGACTCATGCCTGTAATCCCAGCACCTTGGGGGGCCAAGGCGGATGGATCACTTGAGGTTCACTTGAGGTCAGGAGTTCAAGACTAGCCTGGCCAACATGGTGAAACCGCATCTCTACAAAAATACAAAAAAATCAGCAGGGCGTGGTGGTGCGTGCCTGTAATCTTAGCTACTCGGGATGCTGAGGCAGGCGAATCACTTGAACCCAGGAGGCGGAGGTTGCAGTGAGCCAAGATGGCACCACTGCACTCCAGCCTGGGCAATAGAGTGAGACCCTGTCTCAATAAAAAAAAAAAAAAAAAAAGACAGTATGTAATTCAACTTTTAAAACAGCTTTTCTTTTTTGAGCATCAAATTAATCCATGTTTACACCTAGAAAATACCTATAAGCATAAAGAACACTGAAGACTAACAAAAAACCCACCACTGGAATGATTCATGTTTCATATATGTTTGTGTGACCTTCCATACTTTATTCAGTGTAGCAAAACTTTTAATGTTTTTCCACAGGACAGGATCATTATGTAATCACTGCTTTGTGATTTTTTTACATTTCAAATATGATTCACATCTTTCTGTACAATACACATAATTCTTTGAGATCATTGGTTTTGGGTACACATTACTCCATTTGAGAGCTTTGCACATTTTGCCTCCCCTGTCCCAGTATTGGGCAATAAAGTTGTTGTCAGTTCTGCTAAAACAACCTTGTAGCTAAATCATTCCTTATATTGTCTGTCAACTGAAGAAAACAAGGTTCATAAATTTGGAAGGAAGAGCTTTATTTCTTATAAAGGGTTGTAGCCTGTAGGGTGGCTGTTCTGACAGACTGGTAAGTGTAGCCTGTGGCCAGAAGCCAGAAACAGACACTTCGAGGGAGGGGCAAAGGGAACAGGAATTTATGCTGAGCAGGGCGGTTGAATATACATATTCAATAAGCTATAAGAGGTATCACAGATATTCATGAGAGAAGAAGCGTGTGTATTTGCAATGGAGCTTCATGCCCCTTCATGTGTCCCATGTACAAGGAATGGTGATGTTAGCATGATCCCAGGGTTGAGTTCTCAGCCTTCTGATGTCAGAAGGTGAAGCAGAGGACACTAACACCCTCATTGCACATTCTCCATAGACGAGCCAGAACCACTCCATGGTCAGGATCTCTTATCAGGAAGAAATACTGGTTGGTTGCTGTGCTGAAATCACAAAGGGTAGGGGCAGCATAGGGCGGTTGGTTGATATCAGCAGTGGAGTCTTTGGAAAGGGCTGATTTCTATTTAACCCTTAGGGAAGCAAGTCTAATGGTAGTTAGCGAGGGATGGGGTATAACGAGGTGTGTCTGACACCCCGTCTCGTCGTGGCCTTCAGTTTTCAAGGTTATTCTGGGGTCCCTTTGGCTAAGAGATGTTTCATTAAGTCAGTTGTGGGGCTTAGAATTTTATTTTTAGTTTACAATATTCATGTTTATCTCCTCAGGCTAAATTCTCAAAGTTTGAGTTTCCGAGTCCAAGTGTGTACACAACTTTATGATTTGCTTTTTTTTCTGTGTTTCTTTTTTTTTCAATTTATGCATCTTTCTGCAAGGCGTAAAAGTCCCCTTACTGGTGCTTTCCTGAAAACTCTTGGGAACCCTCTTAAAAACATTCTTGCAATTTTCATAAATTGAAAAGGAGTAATTTCATCTTTTTAATAAACATTTCTTTGATTTCTTTGTGTATATTGACCATTTAGATTTTATTCATCAATTGTTGCCTTACCTTCCTTGGCCACTTTTTCATTAATGTTTCCAAGTAGCTATAGTTTAAAGACAGACAAAATACAAACAGATTTTAAAGCATATACAGAAAAACATCTAAATATTTGTTTTTAATGAAAAAAAAGGGGAAAAAACATAGGTATGTTTGTGCACATTGGAAATCACTGCCTCCTAATTCCCAGGCTTCTTCTAAGTCTCTCCCTCAACTTTGCGGCTTGCTGATGTAACCAAGTTGGGTCTAGGAGCTTCTGGATCCTTCCACATCCAACACACTGTTGACATCAAACTGAACTAGGGTCCACTCACCCGATACCCCAAAGCCAAACACTGACATCACAATTGCAGTAAGAGGAAGTGAAGTATTTATTGAGGGCGGCAAGCAAGGAGAATCAGGCAGCTCAGGCTTAAGACCTGACCTCCCCCATGGCTTGCAGGTGGAGGTTTTAAAAGGCAGGGGGGCAGAGGTTACAGGCAAAGCCATAAGTTAATACATGGAGGCCATATGTTGGTTTTACCTAAAAAAGGTGAGACATCTCAATTTCAGGGGAGTGGCCTACAGGTCATAGATGGATTCAACGTTTCTGATTTGTGATCGGATAAGGGGGCAAAGTTTTGTCTAAAAATTTGGGATCAGCAGAAAGGAATGCTGAGCTCTGGTCCATGGGCATGACTTCCTCTAGGCCCCTCAGGAAGAAATTTAGAACAAAGAATTGCAGTCAGAGCTCAGTCCTCAGTTGCCTCTTGTCTGAGGTCTACATGCCAGTGGATCCATTTCTTTGGGGATCCAGGCTTCTGAAAAACAACTCAGGAACATATGCTAAGATGTTATCTTTAGTTTCTATGGGGACCCAAACAACTCTTGGCTATGAGCTTCCTTGGCTATTGTTTTAGGCTACTCTTCCCTTCTGGCTTATCAAGTTGCTCTTTTACTTCTCAGGGCCAGCTAGATGCCTGGAATTTCCCTTGAAGGAACTCTAGATTTTCCCTTATTTCCATGCTTGGGAACAGGGGATGGGTGGGGGGCGGGGCCCTAAGAGGGGTCCCTGATGTATCTCACTGTCAACATATATAGCATGTTTTTCAAATAATGTGGAATCATTCCATGTATTAGTTCATTTTCACACTGCTATAAAGATACTGCCCGAGACTGGGCAATTTATAAAGGAAAGAGGTGTAATTGACTGACAGTTCCACATGGCTGGGGAGGCCTCAGAAAACTTACAATCATGGCAGAAGGCAAAGGGGAAGCAAGCATCTTCTTCACAAGGTGGCAGGAGAGAGAGAACCCCAGGGGAAAGTGCCATTTATAAAATCATCAGATCTCGTGAGAACTCCCTCACTATCACGAGAACAGCATGGGGGAAACCACCCCCATGATCCAGTCACCTCCCACCAGGTCCCTCCCACAACACATGGGGACTACAATTCGAGGAGATTTGGGTGGAGACTCAGCCAAACCATATAATTCCACGTATTCTTTTGTGCGTAGATCTTAGATAGTTGGCTCCACAAAAATGACCAAATGGAAGGAATGAAATTTGGACTTCTTTCTAATTTTTTTTCTAACTCTGTTCATATAAAATGGTGTAGCCATGGCCTTAGGTTACAAATCCTTTCTAGTGCAGGAAAGTTGGGTTACAATATGATACTTAATATCTCATGGGTGTGTCTGTCAGTTGTTTCCGGTTTCTTGCTCTTATGTAAATGTCCCTTGCAAACAGGTCACTTCCTATGCATATAGAAGCAAGCTGAACCCACTAAACACAGAGCACAAGCAGAGACCACTGGCAGGGACTGGTTCCTGCCTCCAAGAACAACAGCCCCCATCTCTGACCTTGCCCAAAACTTTGGGGCTACCACTTCCTTTCCTGTGTCAACTGGGCGGAGCTGATGGGTTTGAATGCACACCAGGGATCTCTTATTTTTTGTTCTAGAGACTGTGAAAATTTCATTGGTAGGTAATGCTTTCCTGAAACACTTTGGATAAGCTAATTCCACACATTTGAGAAGGAGAGAAGATGGGATCAGCAAAATTGGAATTTGGGCAATAGTAAATGGTCGTGCAAAAAAAAAAAGGTGATGGATTCCCAGAGATTTGGGGATAGAAGAGACAGTGAGAATGAATGTACCATCCAGAATCCTCTTTATGGCATCTCTGAGCCCAAAATGTGGTAGGCCCCATGTCACTGTGGTATTAACTTAATTAATGCTAAGAAGTAAAACTTTCAGAAAAGGAGCAGGAGCCTAGAGTTGAAATAGAAGCTGGCTCCACAAAAATGACCAAATGGAAGGAATGAAATTTGAACTTCTTTCTTTTTAATTTTTTTTTCTAACTCTGTTCATATAAAATTGTGCAGCCACGGCCTTAGGTTACAAATCCTTGAACGGCAGAGAATGGATGTGTTTGACTGTTTTATTGAGAGGGAATAAAATATTCATGGCTGCCTCCAGTGGCAGTGTGTTCAATGCTTTGTGAAGTGTTGGAAATGCAGCACCATTTAGGAGGAAAGCAGAAAAGCAGCTTTTCTTTACTGGTGAAATGCCAACATCATACTCTTGAGTATTAGATATTGTGAGTACAGATAACACCTACTCGAATATTTCTGGTATTAATAAAAACATCATTTTCTAGAATGTCAGGGTTTTATTCCCAATATATCTGCCTAAATGTCTTGTATTTAGGGTAAATATTGCCTACTTTTTCAACATCTCACACTGGATCAAGTGTGGGAGCAAAATTTCCATTCAATTCCAAATTTCTGAACCATAATAACAAAAATTCAAATTAACGAAAAATCTGGGATAATAAATGAAATGGCTTTGCTTCTGAGCTAAAATACATCTTTGAGTCACAGCTCCCTGGCTTCAAAGAATTTCTACTGAGATGAAAGAAACTTTTAAAATATTTTCGATATTAAAGTAACTGCTGAAATGTTAATTGGCAAAGGAGGAAATGTTCTATTATTCTATTAAATATTTTAGAAGTACTAGTGATGAGGGCTCTCTGGGGATGTGTAGTTGGTAGCATAACTTGGAAATACACGTGAAAGTCTTGAATTGTACGTACCGTAGAAGGCCCCTCATGGTGTCCTGCTTATGTTAAGGCCTCCAGAATTCCTATATTGTACGTCATAGTTCTGAGGCACTGGGTACAGACTTTCACCATGCACAGAGATAAATGTGGCAGGTGATTACTAAAGGGAGTTGATGAGATGTTGCTTTGGGTGCATCGGTTTTATTTGGCTGCTGAAGCAAAGTACTGCAAACTAGGTGACTTACAGCAACGGAAATTTATTCTCTCACAGTTTAGAAGGCCATGTGTCCAAAAGTCAAGCTTGTCAGCAGGACCACGGTCCCTCAAAAGGCTCTAAGAAGGAGTGTTACCTTGCCTCTTCCAGCTGTGGCCAAGGTGGCCCCATCCTTGGCTCCTTGGCTTGGGGCTACCCCACGCCAGTATCTGCCCCCATCTTCATGTGGCTGTCTTCCCTGTGTGTGTTTCTCTGTGTCTTCCCCACTTCTTATGAGGACACCACTTACTGGATTTAGGGCTGACTCTAACTTCAGGATAATTGCATCTCGAGATCCTTGACTCATGAGATCTGCAAAAAGACTGCTTTCAAATAAGTTCACTTTCTGAGATTCCAAGTGGATATCACTTTTTAGGGGACACTATTCATCCTTAGGGTACCTAAAAGGTATTAGAATACACCACCCCAAAATACACCATTTGGCCCTAA
Source organism: Nomascus leucogenys (assembly GCF_006542625.1). Classification (NCBI taxonomy): domain Eukaryota; kingdom Metazoa; phylum Chordata; class Mammalia; order Primates; family Hylobatidae; genus Nomascus; species Nomascus leucogenys. Next base: position 5,400,356 of record NC_044406.1, on the reverse strand, counting down.
GAATTATTTTGACCTGAAGGCAATTAAGAAGCAGCAAATGCAGAAAGAGCAACTTATCCTTCCCTATCTGGACAGCCAGTTCTCTGATAGGTCTCAGATTATGTAAAGGAAGTCTCTCATCTTAAGATTGTAGGAAACTAGGGCCTGTGGTGGTCCCTAGTTTCATTTCTTGCAAATATAGCAAATTGTTACTTTTAAATATTAAAATTTTCAAATATATAATTCAGTATTAGAATAATTCAGTATTATGATATTGGACAATATACTTGAAATTTGCTAAGAGAGATCTTTATTTTATTTTTACTATTAATTTTTAAAATTTTTATAGATATAGTGGGTAAAAGCACAGATTTCTTACATGCATATATTGTGTATTGGTGAATTCCGGGCTTTTAGTGTATCTGTTGCCAGAATAGTAAACATGGTACCCAATAGGTAATTTTTTAACCCTCCCCTCGCCTCCCTCCTCCTGCCTTTTGGAGTCTCCGGTGTCTATTATTCCACATTCTGTGCCCATGTGTAGCCCTTGTTTAGTTCCCACTTATATAAGTGAGAACATGCAGTATTTGACTTTCTGTTTCTGAGTTGTTTCACTTAAGATAATGACCTGCATTTCCATCCATGTTGCTGAAAAAAACATTCTTTCTTTCTAGAGAGTAGATCTTAATTTTTCTCATACACACAGAGAAGCAGTAACTACATGAATTGATGGATATATTAATTAGCTTGATCATGGTAATTATTTCACAATGTATACGTATGTCAAACATCACATGTACACCTTAAATAAATACAGCATTTTTACTTTGTTATTTATGCCTCAATAAAGCTGGAACAAAACAAAGTTTTGTTCTTATTTTCCACAAGATGACTCAACCTTAGAAAATAGAAACCAGGCCAGGCATGGTGGCTCACACCTATAATCCCAGCACTTTGGGAGGCCAAGGTGGGAGGATTGCTTGACCTGAAGAGTTCAAGACTAGCCTGGGAAACAAAATGAGACCTTGTCTCTACAAAAAGTTTAAAAATCAGCCAGGCATGGTAGTGTGCACCTGTGGTCCCAACTGAGACAGGAGGATAGCTTGAGCCCAAGAGGTGGAGGCTGCAGTGAGCTGTAATTGTGTCACTGCACTCCAGCCTGGGTGACAGAGCAAGACCTTGTCAAAAAAAAAAAAAAAAAAAAAAGAAAAGAAAAAGAAAAAAGAAACTGGAAACAAATTAGCATCCTTGAACTTGACTAGTCTTTATTTTTTTAGAGGTTGAGTCAGCATGGGTTGAGGAGATTGGAATTTCCTTCCCCTAAGAGGTCAACCCTTACAATAAAAATCTCCATTGACCATGTCACATTAGGTACATAGTAGATATACAATCAACATTTATCTGTTGATTAAATAAGTGGATTGCAGAAGGAATACTATACTACACTCTATTGTAGCATTACAACATCTATGCTATGTCACCATCCAATGTTTGGAAGTTTGGGAAGAAAATGGGAAAGAGGGAGGGCCATTGCGACAAGATATAGTTTGCTTCACTTGGGCTTGGCCTCGTCATAAAATTGCTTTAAAATAATATATAAGGTTTTTGTCAATTTTTGCCAGCCTGAAATTGATCTTATCACTCAGTGAAAATTGAAATACATATCTAAATATCTGTTTTTTGCAGATTTTCATGTTTCTAAAAGACACACTTTGTACTTGGGACTCCAATGCACTTAGGAGTCAACAGTGGTGTGCAGGGACCTAGGAGTGGAAGTTTGTAAACAAGAGCACCCAGATAGTTTGTAAACAATGGTCCTTAGGAGGGCAGGGACTTGCTACTCTCGTGTCTGTTTCCTAATCCTGCAAGGAACATGACTCCCAGCAGGTACTCCATCATAGTTCTTAATCAGTGGGTGAGGAGTAAAAGAGTGATGAATTACAGGGCCAAAGTCTGGAGTTCTAGTCAGGCCTCCAACCTCACTATCTTCAAGAACAGCTGCAACATGAAAATCCCTCTGAATTTTGGTAAGCTGGAGTGAGTGCTTCTAATTGCTGGCTGTAACTTTGCCTAGTGATGAAGCAGAACAAGTTCATTCACTCTGGCCTGATGTTGCTGATTCCCATCAACACCTATAATTGCCTCAAACTAGGGGTCAGGCAGCGTTTTCTGTAAGTGTCCAGAAATTAAATAATTTTCTCTTTGTGGGCCATATGGTCCTTGTCGCCACTTCTCAATTCCATCCTTGTAGTGTGAAAGAAGCCATGTGCAATATGTAAGCAATGTCTGTGGCTGTGTTCCAATAAAACTTTATTCGCAAAGACAGGCAGAGAGCCAGGCTTGGCCAATGGGCCATAGTTGGCTATCCCCTACTATAAGCTATGAATGAAGCTGACCCTTAAAAAGAGTTTTTGAAGATTCTTATTTTACAGAGGAGAGGCTAAAGGTTATAGTCCCAATATTCCAGGTCAGTACCCTTATATCTCCCTCAGAATGTCTTTCATTTGTTGATTTCAGTTAACACAACTGTATAGAAGGAATGATGCCAACAGAAATAATGATACCAAGCACAAATGATCATATGCAAGCCTTTTCATTTTGAAAAGATATTTATGGGATTCCTTCTTTAACAGCTATCCAGAATATCCAGCATTCTTTTTCTTTTCTCTTCTTTTTCTTTTCTTTTTTTTTTTTTTTTTTGAGACAGGGTCTTGCTCTGTCACCCAGGCTGGAGTGCAGGCCTTGACCTCCTGGGCTTGAGTGATCCTCCCACCACAGCCTCCCTCATAGCTGGAATTACAGGTGCAGACCACCATGCCCACCTAATTTTTTGTATTTTTTGTAGAGACAGGGTTTCACCATGTTGCCCCAGACTGGTCTCAAACTCCTGAGCTCAAGTGATCCTCCAGCTTTGTACTACCAAAGTGCTGGAATTACAAGCATGAGCCACCACACCTGGCCTCAGAATTCTTGAGTTTTTTTCATAGAATAAGATTTCCGAGGTGTAATAATAAATATGTCTTTTTTATAAGCACTGGGAAATGTCTATTAAGATAATAGGTTATTTCATCTAATGCTATGGTTTTTGTGATGACTTTAAGGAATCACAAAATAATGTATTATAGATTAGATTAATATATATTAATAATGATATATAGTATTAAATATATTTACAATATAATATAGATATTAAATAATTATTAAATAGATGAATAATAAATCTAATAAATAATAAATCTAAAATAACATATTACTTTAATGCTATGGTTTTATGGTTTTTCTGACTCCTTTAAGGATTCTCACAGATAGTAACATATTTTCCTTCCACACTTTTTCAAGACTGTTGATAAAGATAAAAATCTATCTTGTCTAGATGGAAAAGCAATTGGATTTCCTCCACTTCCTTAAAGGTAAAAGTTTTCACCAGATCTCTTAAAATGAGGAATGCAACCTAGAGATAAAAAGCTGTGGTTTGCGTAAATCAGAAGAACCAAAGAGTTGAGAATGAGTTTGTAAAAAGATAATTTTTGGCATACATTATAATTGGTCCACCAGAATACTTATCCATTATCTGCTTTTTAAAGTTATTACCAATTTTCTGGGACATAATGGATAATTGTGCTTAGGAATTTGAAAGTAAAATGTGACATTTGCATAAAGGTGTCATGTTCACCTTCATACGTCTTAGCTTCTGCCAGGCTAGTATTGCAAAAAAAAAAAAAAAAAAGAAAGAAAAACAAAGAAAAGAAAAAGAAAAAAAATGTGCTTTAGGCAGGTGGTTCTTAAATTGGCATAATTCATGCGACTCCTGACCAAAAATAGGCAGTTTGTTCTCTTTCGTGAGATTTAGTCCTCACTTTAATCCTCCCAGCTACTAGATTCTTCAAGGATGAAGACATGGGAGTTACCAAGCACAATAGATGAACTATGCACTTTCAAAAAGGGGCCAGAAAAGAGAAAATCTGTGTGCTTCCACCTGTACGATTAGGAACTGCTGAAACACGCTCCTCACACATTTAATCACGGGAGGAGAAGCCCTCCCGGCAAGAACAATCCATCATCCATCAGACGCTTGATTGTAACAGATGACGGAGCACAGGTAAGCCCACCTCTGTCTGCTCCACATCAAGTCATCTGCCTGCCAGGAACGCTCGGCTTTGTAACTGTTAAAAAGCAGTTGCCAAGCCCAATACCAAAGACAGGCAGGGTTTTGTAAGTTTGCCTTACGAACTTATGTATGGTGCACACATAAACACACACACACACACATTTGTGCGTTTATTTATAAGTATTTAATTAAAGAAGCTACTTGCATAAGATATGTCCTGAGATAGGGGATGAATTAATTTTTACTGATTTGAAAGCATTTGGGTGTGAAGCAGCAAAAGAGTTAAACGTCTTTAAGTTAGCATTTCAAAACCTCATTAAAGAGGTTTTTTAAATAGTGAAGTCTTTTGTTGTTGTTGTTTGTTTTTTTAACCTACTCTCTGCAGCTAAGACTATAAGTAGAGTAGGGAAGAACCGAAAAGGGACATGACTGATCTTTTTTATCTTGGAATTGTGTCCTCCCGGTACTGCAGTCTGGATGTCGTCTGGGTCCTGTCCACAGGTGCAAGGGTTCATGGAGTCCTTGTCTTTCAGCTGAGCTTCTTTGAGTTTCAAGATTCCCACACAGGAGAGCTGCTCCTTACATTTTCTGATTTATACTGACTGGCTGGCTCTGCAGCAATTAGGAACGGACACAGAAATAGCAAATGCAATTATTTTATTGGCTACATACACTTCCCTCCTATGGAGTAGAACAAATCTACCTAATTATTTCCTTCGTGTTAGACGCTTTTGCTTTTAAATATAATGCGAAGCTGGGCACGGTGGCTTGTTCCTATAATCCCAGTGCTTTAGGAGGGCAAGGCAGAAGGATTGCTTGAGGTCAGGAGTTTGAGACCAGCCCGGGCAACATAGCAAGACCTTGTCTCTATAAAAAAGTTAAAAAAAATTCAATGAAATTGATGACATTCCAAGTCTGGCTCTTTTTTGAGCATTCTCTGTTGCTGTGACCAAGACCATCATCCATTCAGTTATATAAACCAGAAACGCAAGAATCTTCCAAATCAATAAACAATGACACCCAGGTCCTGGCGCTAATAATAATTCCAATCAATGCAGAGATGGAACTTGTGTGAGAGGCACAAGACATTTGAGGAATGGAACCAGAACCTTTCTCTTTCTTGGGACTACTACTGAGTTTAGAACATGACTTCTATCCTTCAGGTAACAGGATAACTGCAGCAGCCAAGCATCACACACCCGAATAAAAATACAGGGTACACAGTTAAATTTGAATGTCAGATAAACAACAACAAACTTTTTTTTTTTTTTTGTATAAGGATGTAACATGTTTTTTTGACATTCAAATTTAACTGGGTGCCCTCTATTTTGTTAAGAAACTTGAGGCAGGAGTGACCAGAAGTTCCAGGAGAAACAAACAAGAAAGCAAGGTCAGGAGATTTAGAGCTTAGACCTTGACCTAAAGGAATTGTTACTGGAGAGGGCTCCCAATTCAGACCCCTCGAGAAGGTTCTTAAATCTCACATGAGAAAGAACTGGGGGTGAGTCCACAGAGTAGAGTGAAAGCAAGTTTATTAAGAAAGAAAGGAACAAAAGAATGGCTACTCCATAGATAGAGCAGCCCCATGGGCTGCTGGTTGGCTATTTTTATGGTTATTTCTTCATCATTGCTGAATGAGGGGTGGATTATTCATGAGTTTTCTGGGAAAGGGGTGGGGATTTCCCAGAACTGAGAGTTCCTCCCCCTTTTAGACCATATGGGGTAACTTCGGGACATTGCCAAGGCATTCGTAAACTGTCATGGTGCTGTGGGAGTGTCTTTTAGCAACTAATGCATTTGAATTAGCATGTAATGAGCAGCGAGGACAACCAGAGGTCACTTTTGTCACTATATTGGTTTTGGTGGATTTGACCAGCTTCTTTACTGCATCCTGTCTTATCAGTAGGGTCTTTATGATCTGTCTCTGGTGAAACCAGTCCTGCTGACCTCCTGTCTCATCCTTTGGCTAAGAATGCCTAACCTCCTGGGAGTACAGCCCAGCAGGTCTCAACCTCATTTTACCCAGCCCTTGTTCAAGGTGGAGTCACTCTGGTTCAAATACCACTGACAAAGCAACCCTCCCCCCCCACCTTGTCTTTGTCTTCTCTCAGGTAGCCTAGGATCACCTTCATCCTGGAAGACCCTGGAAAGTCCTATCCTATTTTTCAACCACCTGCACCTGTGCTGCTTCCACCACCTCCTCTATACTCTTGGGGTACCACAAAATTCTCTTTTTAACCATGGCCTGGTGCAGAAGGAGATGTTTAGTAATGCAGTGAATTCTCAATAACGCAGCCCTATCATATGAAAGGATAAGCCCCATCACATCAAAGGAAAGAGGATTGAGACAGGACTGGGGGCAGGAAAAGCCCTAGGAGTCATAGAGTTTCTAGACAAAATACAGGGCATCCAGTTACATTTGAATATCACGTAAATATGGGGCATGCGTATAATAAAGTATTATTTGTTGTGTAAGCCAAAAATAAAATTCTAAGCCCCCTCAGCCATCTGAATGGACCCCTTCTCTTGACCAAGGGCATTCCGAAGTTAACCTGAAAAACTAGTTCCGGCCCTGTCAGAAAAAGGGAGCTGGATGTGCATCAAGATTCCGTCCTCCCTTTTGGAATTACCAGTAGAACTGGCTGCTTATGTCTGATAAGAAACATTTACAATCTATTCTCTCTGAATGAGAAAACCTTGGTCTCCACAACCCCTTGTCATAACCCAGGCATTCCTTTCTATTGATTCCAGGTCTTTAGACAATAACTCTTTCAACCAGTTGCCAACCAGAAAATCTTTAAAACCACCTATGACCTGGAAGCCCCTGCTTCTGGTTGTCCCATCTTTTTGGACCGAGCCAATGTACATCTTGTATTGACTGATGCCTTATGTTTCCCTAAATGTATAAAACCTAATTGTAGCCAGACCACCTTGGGCCATGTTCTCAGGATCTACTGAGGGCTGTGTCAGCCATTGGTCACTCACATTTAGCTCAGAATAAATCTTTTCAGATTTTTTACAGAGTTTGACTCTTTTCATTGACAGTTGTTTATCTGACATTCAAATTTAACTGCGTATCTCATATTTTTATTTGCTGAATCTGGGAATCTAGTAGAAAGTAACTCCCGTGTAATGTGGTATTGCCTTCTGGTTTCTGGTGTGTGCAGTACATGATGGATACCAATGAACAGGAATAACTATGTACATCTGATCATGTTTTCCTAGGACCATGCTTTGCAAAATGAGGTCCCTAACATATGTCAGAGAGTTCCAGAGCACACAAAGTGACAGGATAACTATGGCTCTGGGTTTTGTTTGTTTGTTTTTTGAGACAGGGTCTTGCTCTGTCACCCAGGCTGGAGTGCAGTGGTGGCACGATCTGGGCTTACTGCAACCTCCGCCTCCCCGGCTCAAGAGATCCTCCTGCCTCAGCCTCACTAGCAGCTGGGACCAGAGGCATGCAACACCACACCCGGCTAATTTTTTTTGTTTTATTTGTAGACACTGGGTCTCACCATGTTACCCAGGCTGGTCTCGAACTCCTGAGCTCAAGCAATTCACCCTCCTCGGCCTCTGTTTTTTGAAGTGTCAATATTAGGAAGTGGTAAGTCATTTATAGTACATCATTTTGAAGGTGGCCACTTAATTGTAATTTATAATTTTAATTTTATATTATACCCAATATTGGGATGTGATTATAAAGTGGAATGACAAATATTTCAATTTTCAAAAATGAAACATAAGATCTCAAGGAGATTTCACAAGCTATTCCTACTGTTGGAGCTCAGAAACCAAAAGCCCAAAATCTGGCGTTTTGACACGCTGAGCTGAAGAAGCCTCAAGGTCTCTCTGACCTCCTCCCCAAACCCCTGTCTCTCCCATTGAAACCGAAGTTCCCTTATCTGCCTAAAATCCAGACCCACCAAGGAGAACAGTGGTTTTTTTCTTTCCCTCCAAATTATCTCATTGTCTATAACAGAAAAGAAGACCAAGATGTGGCCAGGTGCGGTGATTCATACCTGTAATCCCAGCACTTTGGGAGGCCGGGGTGGTGGATCACTTGAGGCCAGGAGTTCAAGATCACCCTGGTCAACATGGTAAAACCCCATCTCTACTAAAAACACAAAATAAGCTGGCCTGGTGGTGTGCACCTGTAATCCCAGCCACTTGGGAGGCTGAGGCAGGAGAAACACTTGAAGTGAGCCGAGATCATGCCACTGCACTCCAGCCTGGATGACAGTCTGTCTCAAAAAAAAAAAAAAAAGAGAGAGAGAAGAAGACCAAGATGTGACCACACCTGCCTTTTCCAAGAATGATGAGTGTCTCCAAGGATCATTGAACTTCCAAAGAGAACTCTTTACAAGTTAATCTCTGTTCCTGATCCATTCCTTCTCTCTAGTAATCCCCTCCATAGAATTCTCTTCTCTCCCAGCCCACCACCTGTTTCACCCGGATCCAAGTCGCCATTCTTTCTGTAACCTCAGGATGGTGTATAAGCTTCTAGACCTGATTGGGGAGTTGGGCCTTCATTCTGAAGGCTCCTGTGTATATGCGTTAAATTAATCTGTATGCCTTTTCTCCTCTTAATCAGTCTGGCCTCATGTCAGTAATTTTTCAGTGAACCTTTAGGGGCTAAGGCTCCCTACACATCCCAAGAAGCTCTCTGTGCTATGGGCACGGCACCTGAGAAGAACTGGTCTGCAGGTGCCCACAAAGTGAGATGCAGTTAGAGCTGATGTGAACTGAGTTGATGTCTGCATAGGCATCTTAGCACTGGGACAACTGAGGATCTCAGCTATAAGTGTATCCACTTTCAACAGCATCCTTATCTGATAAGGAATATAAGAATGTTCTTTTCTTTAAAGGAGAGGAAATTACTTCCCAGAATTTTCAAAGTGGTGCACTAAACACCTAATTAAAAACACAGGGTAGCTTTTTGTAGATGTCTCATTCTATGCCTATAGCATAGTAATTTTAACTTTTTAGAGCTGGAGGCACTATAAAGAATTGTCTTCTTGGCCAGGTACCATGGCTTATGCCTATAATCCTAGCACTTTGGGAGGCCAAGGTGGGAGGATCGCTTGAGCTCAGGAATTCGAGACCAGCCTGGGTAACATATTAGGACATCATCTCTAATAAAAATTCAAAAAAAAAAATTAGCCAGGTGTGGTGGCACACACCCATAGTTCCAGCTACTCAGGAGGCTGAGGCAGGAGGATTGCTTGAGCCTAGGAGTCCGAGGCTGTGGTGACCCGTGATTGTGCCACTGCACTGCAGCCTGGGGGACAGAGTGAGACATAGTCTCAAAAAAAAAAAAAAAAAAAAAAAGGAATTGTCTCCTTGTGTCCGTTAGAGGTCATGGCTAAGAACATTTGTGGAAAAGACAAACAAAAAAACCAGGGTGCCAGTCACTTAAAAAAAATGATGGAGAATTCATTTATCCAAAGCAAATCAAGCTCACTGGTAGACTCCTCAAGAGTAAGTGGTAATGTCAGCTCATTCTATAGGAAGCATGGAAATGCTATTGGAACAATTCTAGTTTTATTTTTGGTAGCTCTGAATGCACAATAAAATGGTTTTGTAAAAGAACAGAGAGCAGTTAAGGAAGGACAGATATAGCTATCTTGCATTTTCAATAACTGTTTGTAGACTAAAGAACAGGATGGCATTAATTAAACTGAATTGGTGCGGAGCTGCCTCATTTTTCTCTTTTAAAGGGTTACATTCAGTTTTCATGGAATTAGCATCATTAGAAAAAGGAGAACAGCGCCTTCCAAGAAAAGAGCACGCTTTTCAGCCTCTAATTTAGGTTTTGCTGTTCCCATTTAAGTGTATCCGTAATTCGTGCCTCCTTTGTGTTTTGCATTGTGTGTTTATTCAGCCATAATTTTAGGTGCTCTAATTCCACAGTACACTCCTGTCTGACTGTCAGCGGAAGGCTGAGAGGCAGCTACGGGTGCGGGATTCGTGAGGGCTTCCTCTGACAAGGCTTTCTCAAGAGCATTTTCTTTGTCTTAACGCACAGTACCATCTTGGAAAAGAGCATGGTGTCCTAGGCAGGACCCTACCCAGTGTCAACTAAAAATAGAATCCTAAGTCTCCCACCAACTGAATGGATGCTGTCTTGGCCAAGGGGATCCCAGAGAAACCTGAAAAACTGAGTTCCCGGCCATGATGTGTTGGGGGATCAGACACACCTTATATCCTCTCCCTTTTGGGGCTTAGGCACAAGTGACCAGCATTCGTGTTAAAATACAGATCATAAGGCTGACAAAACAGACTCTTTGTGGCAATAAGATACCAAATTATCAACAGGACCTAAGGCTGTGCTGGGCAAAAGTTAAGTCACCCCTACAGGCCGTCATCCATCTTGCTACACAGCATCCTTATCTTAACAGAAAACATCCCTTTCTGTTCACTCCAGGTTTTAGGCAGAGCCTTACTCCTTTACCCAGCTGCAAATTAAAGCATCTCTGAATTCACCTACAAGCCTGTAAGCTCCCATTTCAAGATATCCCACCTTTATGGACTAAACCAATGTACACCTCCTCCCATGTATTGATTTATGTCTTTGCCTATAACTTCTGTCTCCTTAAAATGTATAAAACCAAATTGTAATCCGACGGCCTCGGGACCACTTGCTCAAGGCTTCGTGGGTTTGTGTTTTTCCTGGGCTGTGGTCACTGCTATTGGCTCAGAGTAGGCTTCTTTAAAATATTTTTCAGAGTTTGGTTTTTCCATTAACACCAGGGACCTTGAAGCATGAGGATCCACTGATGTTCCTGCTGCCCATTCCTTTTGCTCAAAAACCAAACCCTGTCACTGCAGATACAGTTCTCAGCATCTGCTTAATCATGAGACATCTGACTGAGTGGGGCACAGGGAGAGACCTGTTGCTTAAACAGGCTTTGAAGAGGGGAGACACAAATGAAGAAATGTAATCCCTGGCTTATGGCAGATCAAAATATGAGAGAAAGAGAAAAATCCTTACTGCAACCTCCACCTCCCAGGTTCAAGCGATTCTCCTGCCTCAGCCTCCTGAATAGCTGGGACCACAGGCGTGCACCACCACACCCAGCTAATTTTTGTATTTTTAGTAGAGACAAGGTTTTGCCATGTTGGCCTGGCTGTTCTTGAACTCCTGATTTCAAGTGATCTGCCTGCCTTGGCCTCCCATGGTGCTGGAGTTACAGGCATGAGCCACCATGCCTGGCCTTAAATTGTATTTATTTTAAGGCAAGATGTGCACCTTAGTTCTCCTTGGGCATCATGTTTACCAGCTGGTCTCATGCTCACACATAACAGCAGCTCGTCTTCCCAGGAGCATTCTGGCATCTGAGATGCGCATAGCCAAATCCCAATAATTGGGCCAAATGAGTATAATGCCCAAATGCTTACAAAGAACAACAAGTATATTCAGGCACATTGCATAGCTCTAGTTCATATTTAAATAACGTATTGTTTTTTAAGAAACGCAAATACAGGTTGAATATCCCTAATCCTCAAATCCAAAATTTGAAATGCTCCAAAGCTTTTTGAAGGACAAAATGACATCACAATTATAAAACTCCACATCTGACCTCCTGGGAGGAGTCACAGTCAAAATACAGCCACTCAACATATGGTGTATCCAGAGTCCCTCAAGGGAAAAATGAAATTAACTTCAGGCTCTGCATATAAGGTGTCTATGAAACATAAATGAATTTTATGTTTACACTCAAGGTCCCATCCCCAAGATATCTCATTATATGTATGCAAATATTACAAAATCCATAATCTGAAACACTTCTGGTCCCAAGCATTTCAGGTAAAGGATACTCGACCTTCAGCTCTAAAAAGCCAATAATGCAAACAGTCCTCTTTCAACCCCCGTTCTATTTCTCATTAGCAACTACCCTCAATTCTCCCAGCTATTTCCTTTGGTACTTAACAGATAGTTATAAAGCAACTCCTTGTCATAAGAGATACAATAGTGAACAAAACAAGTAAAAATGCATGTCATTCTGGGGCTCACTGTCTCAGGTGGGAGGTAGGTAACAGATGTAAGAAATACATAGAAGATACAGCATGTTAGATATGGATGGGTACTAAGAAGGACATATCAACAGAGAAGGGAGTATGGAGTGTCAGGGCTGGGATTGACACTTTGCACAACGTGTCTGGGAAGGGCTCCCTTAGATGGTGACTTTGCAGGAGGACGAAGGAATGGAAGGTGTGAGTCAGGTGGATGTTATCAGGATAACATCTCAGCCAGCAGCTAGAGAAGGTGGGAAGGCTCCATGGACATGGTATGAGTTTGGGGCTGGCAAGGGAGAAAAGGTGGCTGAACCGCAAAGGGGAGTGTGTGGTTGGCAAAGTGTGTGTCCCTGGGTTCATGAGGGACCAGATGGTGCATGACCTTGAGAGTCACAGTCAAGCCTTTGGCTTTTACCTTGAGGAGACATGGAGCCACTAGAAGGTGTAAGCTGAGATGGTTCACGATGTGTCTTTAACATTTTAGCGGGGTGACGAGATGAGAAGAGGCAGTTGATGGCAAGAGTAGAAGCAGAGACCACTCAGGAGACACTTGCAATAATTCAAGGAAGACATGGTGGTGGCCAAGACCAGGGCAATGTCAGGGGGTTCATGAGAAGTCACTTGATTCTGGATGCATCTTGATGGATTTCCCAAGAGACTAGATGAGGACTACAGGAGAAAGCACTGACCCAAGGATCACAAGCAGATTTGTGCCTGGGCACCTGGAAGAAACAAATGGAAAAGCACTAACAGAAGACTGCAGGAGTTGCTGGTTTGGGAATGAGACCAAGACCTTGGTTTTGGATATGTCTTCAACTTGACTATCAGATATCCATGTGCAGAGGTCACATAGGAAAGGAATTGGTTGTGTATTTTTGGAGTTTAGGGGAGGTGTCTGTCTGGAGTCATCAGTATATAGGTAGTATTTAAAACCGTGAGGCTGAATGAGACACTTACTAAGTGTAGGTAGAGAGAGAAGAGGCATGAGAACCGAGCACATGACATCCTGTTGAGAGGGATAGGAGGAAGCAGACAGAGAAAGGCCATCCAGAAATGCAGGAGGCGAATCAGGAGAGATAAAAGAAAAAACGTCAAGGAGGAAAAGCAGTCCACTGTATCAAATGCTTTTGTTAGGTCAAGTTAGATGAGGAGTGACAAATAACCATTGGATTTAACAATGTGGAGGTCACTGAGGACTTTGAGGACTGTGGTGGTGGGGAAGTGATTGGGGGTTGATTCAGGACAAATGGTAGAAAAGAAAGTGGCAACACAATTTTAGATAATTATTTCAAAGAGTTTTGTGGCAAGAAAAGAAGCATGTGATGTAGCTGGAGGATGAAGAGGGCTCAAGAGAGGGTTCTGTATTTATTTTGTTTAAGATGAAAGAAATAATAGCATTGTTGTTTGCTATTTAGAATGGATCCAGTAGAGAAGGAGAGAGAAGCTGGTATTTCCAGAGACAGAGATGACATTGCCAGAGCATGAAACCAAGTGGATGGAGAGAGGTGGTGAGATTCTTTGGACATTCTCTTCTGAATCTTTCCATTTCTTTCCGTGAAGTCAGAGCAGAAGTCAACATTGTAAGCTGAGAGTGAGGATGGGAATGGAGATGCTGAAAATTAAGGAGTAGGAAAGAGTCATTAAGAAAAGTGGGAAAACGTAAGGTCTAGATAAATTTAATGTGCTTACTGGCCGGCATTAAAAACTTACTTGGGATTAGTGATCCAAATTTAAAATGAAGCCATTCGGCATGATCTTGTTTGCCTATTTGTTTGCTTGTTTGTTTGTTTTTTAAATATCTATTTATTTTTTAATTTAAAAAATTTTTTGGGTATATAGTGGATGCATATATGTCGTACATGAGATGTTTTTATACTGGCATGAAATGTGAAATAAGCACATCATGGAGAATGGGGTGTCCATCTGCTCAAGCATTTATCCTCTGAGTTACAAACAATCCAATTACACCCTTTAAGTTATTTTAAAATGTACAGTCCAGTTATTATTGATTATAGTTACCCTAATGTGTTATCACATAGTAGGTCTTATTCATTTTTTCTATTTTTTTGTAGCTATTAACCATCCCCACTTGCCCCCCAGCATCCCCCTACCCTTCCCAGCTTCTAGTATCCATCCTTCTACTCTGTGTCCATGAGTTCAATTGTTTTGACTTTTAGATCCCACAAATAAGTGAGAATATGTGATGTTTGTCTTTCTGTGCCTGGCTTATTTGTTTTTTTCCAACCATATTCATCTGAGCCAATTCAAACATGGAGTAGGTGAACAGTACAATTTAAGTGTTTGGTTTGACAGATGAGCCCGGGGAAGTATGGAAGAGGAAAGAGAATTGAGGGCATAGGTCAGGAAACACACAACTGAAGGAAGAGAAGGAAGAAAAACAGTTCATGGGAGCCATGGGAAGCAATGAAAAGTGATAGGGCCAACGGAAGGAGGGTTCTCTTTGGGTAAATGATTGTTAACTTTGGAGTAGTCGGCAGAGAGGGTAGAAAAATTAGGAGGGATTTATCTAGGATGGGATATTTGAAACTGACTTTATGAAGAAGAAAAGAAATTGGTAATTATGGGGTCTAGGGTATGTCCATGGGAGAGAGTGGCCAAGATGTGTATAGGACAAGACCATTGAGGTACAGAGGTCACAGAACTGAGACATCATCAGTCATTAACAAGTCATCTAATTATACATGCATTAGAGTTAAGAATGCCATAGTTTTTAAGGAGTGACAGTGAATTAGAATAACAGGGAGTTGTTGAGTGTCAAAAGACACCAACAACAATGAGAGTTATGAGTGGTATTTTCTTTCTTTTTTTTGTTTCTTTGAGACAGGGTCCTGCTCTGTTGCCTAGGCTGGAGTGCAGTGGCATGATCATGGCTCCCTGCAGCCTCAACCTCCAAGGTCTCAAGCGACCCTCCTGCCTCAGCCTCCTGAGTACCTGGGGCCAGAGGTTTGTGCCACCATGCCTGGGTAATTTCTTGATTTTTTGTAGAAATAGGGTCTCACATGTTGCCCAGGCTGGTCCTGAACTCCTGAGCTCAGGTGATCCTCCCACCTCACCTCCCAAAGTACTGAGATTACAGGCGTGAGCCACAGCGCCTGGCCATGAATGGTATATTCTGATGACCTGCGACTCAAGCCAAGGACTTATTCAGGAGGTGGGAGAGATATACTACTGAGGAACAAGGAGGACACTCACCCCACTCTCAGGCCCAGTGGTACATGGGGTATATAAGAGAGTGATCACTACTTAGGGGGCTGCAGGGGAAGCTGTGTCCTAAGGATAGAGCTGGTTTCAAACAGAGGAGGAATGTTAGAGGAATTGTGAACCCCAAAATTTGAGACAGGTCTTAGTTAGTTTAGAAAGTTTATTTTGTCAAGGTTGAGGATGTGTGTCCATGACACAGCCTCAGGAAGTCCTGACGACGTGTGCCCAAGATGGTCGGGGCACAGTTTGGTTTTATACATTTTAAGGAGACAGAGACATCAATATATGTAAGAAGTACACTGGTTTTGTCCAGAAAGGTGGGGACAACTTGAAGCAGAGAGGAGGGCTTCCAAGTCACAGGTAGGTGAGAGACAGAAGGTTGCATTCTTTTACGTTTCTGATAAGCCTTTCCAAAGGAGGCAGTCAAAATATGCATCTACCTCAGTGAGCAGAGGGATGACTTTGAACAGACTGGGAGGCAAATTTGCCCTGAGCAATTCCTAGCTTGAATTTTCCTTTAGCTTAGAGATTTTGGGGGCCCAGGATAATTTTCCTTCCACAGAATGAACAGAAGAGTTGAGGATGAAAGGTATTTTGCATGAGATGGACCTAAAATTTCAGAAAGCTCAGACCAAGGATATCAAGAGATGAAGAGTGAGAGATGAGGATCAGAAAATGCAGTGTACAATGGGACTAGAACCTAGGTGATGACCAATGACCAAGAACCTAGGTGATGACCAAGGACCAAGGGCTCTGGACTTTTCAGAGTGACTCACAGAAGCAGAGATGAGGGATATGGTAATAGTAGAGCTGAAGGTTCCAAGGGGAAGACTGCTTGAAAGGGTACTATTATTGATATCAAGGGGGTGGGGTCTTTTCTTTCCAGGAGATGGTAACTTCTAAAGCCCCTTGCCCCATTGATTCTAGGAGAGGTAAACCTTGCCCTGAGCAGCCTCCTGAGCCATGGCCATGGTCTTCTGCAGAGGGAGGTTATACTCAGCTCTCTCTGGGATTCATCTTAATACATCTAAATCACATACCTATCCTGTTTCCTGTTTTATTCAATGCAAGCACGATCCATTGGTTTCCAGACATTCTTTTTTTTTTTTTTTTTTTTTTTTTTTGAGATGGAGTCTTGCTCTGTCACCCAGGCTGGAGTGCAATGGTGCAGTCTTGGCTCACTGCAACCTCTGCCTCCTGGGTTCAAGCAATTCTCCTGCCTCAGCCTCCCGTGCCCGGCTAACTTTTGTATTTTTAGTAGAGACGGGGTTTCACCCTGTTGGCCCAGCTGGTCCAGACATTCTTTCAAATACTCACCATCCCCTCAGTACAATCACAGTTTTGGCCACCTACTTTCTGAAGGTAGGGTTGGATCAGAAACCTACGGGTCTTTGCGCTTTTTTATGGATTCTCAAGTCGTTCTCCTGTTTTCAACCTGTGTCTCATCCTCAGCCTTTTACAGCTTTGAACCTCAAAGTCCAGAGGCTTTTCAGGGTTGACAGGATAAATTGACTTCTTTCCCTTCAGTGCTCCACTTGGCAAGCGCTTAGAGTTTGGAACTATGACGCCGAATAACAGCCCTCCAGGGCTTTTCATCTCTTGAATACCTGTTGAAAGATTCACTGTGGGTTTTTCTTGGTAAATTTATTTATGTTTTTCTTAATTCATTGTCATTCTAGTTCAATTTTGAGAAGATGAAAAAATGGATATTGGTGGTCAGTCCACCCTATTTAAGCCTGGCCGTATATTTGCATTTGAAAAAAGAAAAGAGTATAATGTATATGATAAATATTTCAAACTCTGTGAAGACTGTACTTGGGAGAAGGTCTGAATTCCACAAAACTTTTCGGACTGTCTTTATCCCTCTTTGTATTAAACATATCTAAAGCAAAAAAGAGGAGCCTCTATTTTTATGAGCCTCCTCTTGTAGATTTTCACTAGGGGTGGAAAGTTGTTCTCTCCTAATTCTGTGTTGCAGAATTAATGGAGACATGAAGGTGGATCAAACAGGTGGCAAACCAACAGAATTAAGTAGAAGTATCATTTTGTTTCTGAATTTGAATGATAAACGTATCCTTGTGTAAAGATTTTCTCTTACATTGTAGAATTGACTGAATATTTCTGCCCCCCAAATTTACATATTGAAATCCTGATCCCCAAAGTGATGATGCGAGATAGGGCCTTTGGGAGGTGATTGAGTTATGAGGGCAGAGCCCTCATGAATGACATTTGCACCTTTATGAAAGAGATCTCAAAGAGATCCCACTTCCACTACGTGAGGTTACAGTGAAAAGATGGCTGTCTGTGAACCAGGAAACAGACCTCACTAGACACTGAATCTGTCAGCACTTTGATGTTGGACTTCCTAGCCTCCAGAACTGTGAGCAATAAAGTTCTGTGATGGGTACCCAGTCACCCTGTCTGTGGTTTCTTTTTATAGCAGCCAGAACAGACATTAGCAGGATAAGCCTGTAGAGGCAGGAGATTTGAGAAGGCCGTGATGGTATAAATTATGTATGTTTTTTTTGTATTTCAAAGAAAAGCTCATGATAGATGATTTTCACTTGCATGCTGCAATGAGGATCAGCTTACACATAGTAGGGGTTCAGTGAATGCCCATGGAACTGGGGGACATTGAATTTTGTTTCTCTGAGACTGGTTTACAAATGCTGGTGTCATTCGAGGCTTAATGACTTCCTTTGAACAATAAAGGATCACAATATTTCTAATACTCTGATTTTGGATGTTGAAATTTCCCACTGAATATGCGTTTGTTGACTGCCTATATCCAAAGAACTGTGTGATGAAGTGTGGAAAAATCAAAGAAGAGTCAAGAGCAGATTAATAAGATCTGGTATCTCAGGCATCATACATAATTAATATGTCCCTTTTAGGCTTATGAAAAAGCAGGAAATGTTATGGAGGCAAGGTTTAGATTTGATGTTGGCTAGAGGTGAGATGGCACATGTCTTCACTGAAGAGCTGTGACTTTTCCTTTAGCAGTCATTCATTATGAACGCACGTGCTGGCTCAAAGGAGGAAGGACTCTGGTTTGGCGTTTCTTTGTTTGCCCCATGACGTCCAAATTACCCATCGCCACATTACCTCTTTATGTTCTCACGGACCTTTCTTTGGTGTGATTTGGCCTTTCTTTGCTGCAATTTCAGCAATGCATTAGAGTGGTCACACAGCAAGTGGCTCAGGTGACTTTTTATAATTGCAAAGTAACCCTATTCAAGAGTTCTTTAAGAGGAAGGTCATTAAGTTCTATTTTGTAATAATTCACATTTAGCCACTCATTTAAATGGTAATTACAAAGGCATGCATTGCATCTGAAGTAACAATGCATTAGCTTTGAATTAATAAGAATTATAACTCATAAATCCACAAAGCTTGTTTCATCATGTCTCGGCCCTATTTTATATTTAGATAATTTTTTCAACAATTTCTCCTGTTTTCTGACTTCACATCTTCAACTAGCATATTTAACCACAAGATGTATGAAGTTTTACATTTAAAATCAAAGTCCAAATGCAAGAAGAAAAATTTTAGTTTTGTTTGCCTCCTGCAAACAAACTTTTAAAGTATTTAAATTTTTTTTTTTTTAATTTTGAGTTAGGGTTTTCCTCTATTGCTTAGGCTGGAGTGCAGTTGTGCGATCATGGCTCACTGTACCCTCGACCTCCTGGGTTCAAGCAATCCTCCTGCCTCAGCCTCCCAAGTAGCTGGGACTGCAGATATGCACCACGATGCCTGGCTAATTTTTTAAAAATTTTCATGGGGATGGAGTTTCACTATGTTGCCCAGGCTGGTCTCAAACTCCTGGCCTTAAGCCATCCTCCTGCCTTGGCCTCCCAAAGTGCTAGGATTATAAGCATGAAGCACTGTGCATAGTGGAACTTTTAAGGTATTTTTAAGGCAGGTCTTCCATAAACATAAAAACAATGAAATGTCACATTTCCTTTCTGATGTACCCTGGATATTGTTTCTTTTTTTTCCCTGCATAGATACACATCAAATACAGGAATATCCGCATAGATATAGAAATGATAATTTTATTAATTGAAACCTTGTTTTATTAAATGCTTTTCAGTTCACATTGGAAGAGAACAATAGATAGCATTAATGCTGACCATTAAATGGAACCCACATGTTACAGTTTGTTCGATGTAGACAAGCTTCTAGGAATCAAAGACATCAAAATCAAGTCAAAATACTAGCTGAATTAGTGAAAAGGTTTATGGATTTTCAGGGTTAGTTTAGTCACCCCAGAATGGCATCAACAACACAAGCTTCACCTTATCTTCCTGCTCTGCCACCTTTACCATGTGGCTATTGACCTTATGTTCCCATGATAGCTGCTGCACTTCCAGGCATCACATCCATATTCAAAGGAAGAAGAAAAGGGCAAAGGAGTAAAGACGAGGGAAACATGCTGAGTCTGATTCTCTTAGTAAACTTAATAAGCTAGAGAATCAACCCATTAATTTTTATTTACCTCATTTATTACATCTTATTGGATAGATTGGTTCTGATGACTACTCGTAATTGCAAAAAAAAAAAATACGGGGATGCAAGAAAAGAAAGGAAGGAAAAAGGTAGAATGAGTGGTTTGGGGAGGCAGGACACAGTGTGTAGCATAATCAGGCTCAGCACAACTTACACAATCATGACATGGACTGTTTGATAGGCAAGACTTGAGTCCCCAAATTTACCAGTTCCCCAGGATGTGTGTGTGTGTGTGTGTGTGTGTGTGTGTGTGTGTGTGTCTAGAAAAAGCATGAGTTGGTGGGTGACTGGGTAGAAATGCATTTACATGAAGGAGATAACAGTACATGTGTATGTGTGCGGGGGAGCCTGTTAAAAACAATAACCAGTTTGGTGACTTGGAGGGACGATAGACACTGGGCATATAGCAAAACAGTGCTTTGCTATAAGTTAAATGCTAAATCCTACCCTAACAGCCACTTGCTGGATGACTTTGGCTGAGTTACTTAAAGTTTCTGTGCTACGGTTTCCTTCTCTATACAATGACAATCATATTTGCTGCCCCAGAGACTCCTTCTGTTCTGATATTAATATTCTAATATTAGTTTATACCATTAAGTGAGATCACATATTATAACACCTAGGGCAGTCGTTATTGAACAGATGTTATTGTGGACAAAGTATCAGATTTGAATTATCCATATTAGAAGATTTTAGATACTTTAAATGGATAAGTTGAAATACTCAAACACTTTAGTATCTTTTTTAGTTTTTAGGTAGGGTAAACAAAACATATAAGAAATGGACTCTGCTTTCAAGACCTTGAAATCTATTTAGTAGGCAAGACTGACACATGGAGAAGTGGGTGGGACATGGCACATAATCACAGGTCTATATACAAGGTCCACATAACTGTATTTGCTTGTAAGTAGACAGAGGCACTTTCTTTTTGCCTTCCTTTCAGTCTTTCTCCTTCTCTCCCCTCTCTTTGCTTCTCCTTCTCTTCTTTCTCCAAGGTTGTATAAGTGAGACCAGAGATACTGAGGCATCCCTCTAAGCAGGAGTATGTGTGAGGACAAGGGGATGGACATTTGTGAATTCATACATTCGTTCAAAATATCTTGTGCCTAAGGAGAAATCCATACACTTTCCTTGAAAATATGGGAAAACTGGAGGCAAAATAGCAATGAAAATATATAATTACTTTGTTTATATAATGACTGAAAACAAACAATGTATTTGTGAGTGGAACACATAAAGGCAGTTTTTAGAAAAACGTCTATGGGAAAATGAGTAGCTATTCAAAGCAGCCCTTCAAAAATAACTATTTAGAAATGGCAATGCAGAGATACAAAGGCTAATTCTCTACATTCGCTGAAAACAGAGTCTCAATATAGTTAAAGGGGTTTGTTTGAATGACATTTTTTAAAAATGTAATACTGGGAGCTTATGTTGCTATACATGGAAATTGAACACCAACATGCTTTATGGAATCATGTTCCATGTGCTTAGTAGTATGCTAACAATTTTTGAATATACCATTACTTTCAGATTAGAACAAGAGCAAAAAAGATTCCTTCTAGATTGTTAACAAATTGTAGAGGGTGGTTCACTTTATATCGACGCGAGAGCACAAAGTAAAGAATCGGGCGCTATTTCATTTAGTACCTCATCACTGTTGATTCTTTCGGTACCATAATAATGTGAGCTTGGGATGTGCTTGTGTTTATTCTTACAAAAATCAGTCACTGCCAAGGAAATGGAAAGGAAATATTGTAGGAGACACATAAACAAACAATTTTGCCTAGAAGCTTTTCTGAGCGGTGCTCCAGGTCCAGCATGCCTATTTGTAGACGGCCACCATGGTTCCTGCAGGGCCATTGCATGCAATTTGAATAAATTCGAGGATTCACCCGAACTGACTGACTTTTAAACACGCTAAAAATAAGATGTGCATGATGCTCTACAAGGCTCTTTAGAGACACCATGGAGAGTCCTTGTCAAAATACCGAGTTCTTCACAGACTGCCTCGCAAAAAGGAAATGAAGCACTTCCCAGGGTGAATCTATCTCATCCTTGTCAAAGGGTCTAGGTCCATGATTCTGTATGTGGGCAAGGGAAATTAATCACCGAAGCAGATGCAAGAAAACAGTGTGTCCATCTTCCTGTTTAACTTACTTTAGCTTGTTGGCCCTTTCTTCTCTATGTTCTGTGTCTATGTAACTGTGATTTTTCTTCTCTATATAACTTTGTCTATGTAACTGATTTTTTTTTTTTTTTTTTGAGACAGGGTCTCTCTCTGTTGCCCAGGCTGGAGTGCAGTGGCACAATCTCGGCTCATTGCAAGCTCCGCCTCCCGAGTTCACACCATTCTCCTGCCTCAGCCTCCCGAGTAGCTGGGACTACAGGTGCCCACCACCACGCCCGGCTAATTCTTTGTGTTTTTTGTAGAGACGGGGTTTCACCGTGTTAGCCAGGATGGTCTCAATCTCCTGACCGTAACTGTGATTTTATATTTAAAACTATATGCCAGTGGCAGGTGGGGGGGCACAGATCTTGAGAAACATTTTAAAACTCTTCATTTGTATAATATTTCTATACAAATTGGAAACCGGGGGAGGAAGTAAAACCGATAACACTAGGAATGTTTTCAGTCTCCCAAGTGAGAGAATTTGGAATAAGGGGTGCCCATTGCTTTTTGAAGTATTTTTTCTTTGAAGTTAGAGTGATGTGCTGCACATTGGGAATCTAAAACTTGAAATAACTTTGTGATAGAGTAGATGAATAGAGGTATTTTATGTATTTTTTAGACAAAATATTTTCAAGAAAGTTTTTGATGGAAGACTGGAGTGAGTAAAATGAAAAACAATGCTCTTTTGAAAGTTAGAAAAATCCATCTTTTGTACAAGAGATTTTAAGGATAACTATCTCACTAATCTTTTGATATGCTTGCAAAAAGATTATTATTACCATGCCTAGATTATGGTGAAATTAGGACTTGGAGTATCTCCCCAAAAAAGGTTCTTCAACATTTAAAACATTTTAAACAATGTTTTCTTTATGAATATTTCTAGGGTTTTCCACAGAGTCTTTTCATAAATTAGTAAGTTTTGTAGATCCAAAATATAATATATATTAAATGCATGTTATCTAATGCAGATGCTAATTTCTTCAATCCAAATTATTTACAGAGCAGCACATAGTTATTCCAAGGGTAAAAGGAGAGAGTCACTAATAATCTAAGTAAGACATAAATATATTGATGACTTTGACTCAGTAATTCCATTTGTAGAAATTCCACTTTAAGGAATTTTTCATGGTTTGTCTAAAAAATATAGGCCCTAGGATTTATAAGTGATATAAGTATCACTTATAAAAATGAAGGATGAGAAACAATTTATATGTGCAACCATAGTGGATTGACAAAATTGATTCTGCTATATTCATGTAATAAATTATGATATAGAAATGATATATTGACTTGGAAAAGTGTTTATGATATTCAGAGGGAAAAGCAGTATTTCAAACATATTTTGTAAAGTGTATTTGCAAACGTAGGCAGAGAAAATGATTTGGAATGATTTATATAAAACTGTGGACAGTAATTATTTCTGGGTGAGGGTATTAAGAGCATGTTAGATTTGTTTTCTTTTGGTTTATTTTTATATTCTAATTTCTCTAAAATGAAAATCTGTGATATTTTAGTAAGAAGCTTCCAGTCAAAATAGTTCGCTTTTCCTTTAGGCTCTTCCTTAGATCAAAACACATGGGAATAGTAACATGAAATCATAAAGAGAAAATGAACAGGACAAAACTACCTCACGCACAGGATCATCGTCCTGGCTGACCAGGAAGTGTGAGCAACTCAAGTTGGCTTTGCTAACATGCTAAAGATGGTAATTCTGAGGGAGAAATGTAGACTCAAGGAGAAAATGTGGGATGCCTTAAATAGCCAGGAAGAGGGAAAATATAAGCCTCTTGGCAAATTTAATGAACTAGCAGTTAAGGAAGAAAGAAAACACTGAATGAAAAGGTGTGATTCAATTCTAGTTAACATTATTGAGAGAGATTGGGTAGGATGCACACTGGTATGATAAAATCACACCAAGGCATTTTTCTTGTATGCAAGAAAGATGCTAACAGCAAAAAAAGAACAGGTGTATTAAATCTGTAGCTTCTGAATCAACAAAGGAAATCTTAAACCTACTGTGGAAAGCAATCAACCCAAAAGAAAGCAGGAAAGCAGAAAAATGAAAACCAGAAAAAGGCATAAGAGAAAATCAATACAAATACAGCAGTGTTTAAAAACAAAGACAGACCATTACTTAACATAAAAGGAACCGTCTAGGAAAATCTAAAACAATTAAGAAGCTTTGTCCATTTGACCCATAACTTCAAAAAGAAAAAAAGTGAAAAAGTAACAGAATTAAGGGAAACTTTTAAAATTGTAGGTTGTACTTCTAATATAATCTCAGAAAATGATTGATCCAGCAGAACAAAAAATACTAAGGTTATAGGAAATGTGAATGATAGGATAGTTTTATCCGGACAAACAACAGAGAATTCACGTTGTTTTCAAGGACACAAAAAACATTTATAAAAATTGCACATTAGTAGCTTATAAAATATCAAATAATTTCAAAGTATTGACATATTAGGCCTCTTTCTCTGCCCACATGGAAATTGAATTAGAAACTAAAAATAAAAAGACAAAACAAATAAATACTTGACAAATAAGAACACACTTCTAAAATAAATTTTCAGTTAATAAAAAAATTAAAAAGGCAATTCAAATATTAAAACCTTAATGACAAATTATGTAGTATACATTCAACATGAGGCATGGTAAGTAATGTAGAATTTTAAAACATGGCCTGAAACACATTTATTTAAAAAAAGAAAGAAAATCCAGTAAAGTTAATACAATTAAAGATGCAAAGAAAAGCTTAGTAGAATAAAACCAAAGAGGTCAGGCACAGTGGCTCATGCCTGCAATCCCAGCACTTTGGAAGGCCGACGTGGGCGGATCATTTGAGGTCAGGAGTTCGAGACCAGACTGGGCAACATGGTGAAACCCTGTCTCTACTAAAAGTACAAAAATTAGCCAGGTGTGGTGGTATGCGCCTGTAATCCCAGCTACTGGGAGGCTGAGGTAGGAGAATCGCTTGAACCCTGAGGCAGAGTTTGCAGTGAGCTGAGATCACGCCGTTGCACTCCAGCCTAGGCAATAGAGTGAGGCTCTGTCTCAAAAAAAAATCAAAGAAAAAATCAGAAAGTAAATATATATTAAAAAATGAAAGTGTATTATCTTTTATTCTAACAAAATTTAGGGAGAGAAAACTCTACCCAAAGCAAAGGGCAGAAGTATCTATGCACTGGGCAGGTGTGTGAGGTGGAATGTTCCACATGCATACATTTATCCATCCTTACTCTATTAAGCGAACTGAATGGATATTTCCTTGCTTTGCAGCCAGCTCTTACGAATGAGATTGTAAAAGAGGCTCCAGAGAGCTCCCTTGCCCCTTCCACCATGTCAGGATACACCAAGAAGTCACCATCTATGAACCAGGAAGCAGGGCCTCACCAGTTATTGTATTTGCCACATCTTGATCTTGAACGTTCCAGTCTCCAGAATTGTGAGCAATAAATTTATGCATAGGAATGGTGGGTCCTCGAACCCTGTGCTCTGTGATTTTTGCAGGTGTGCACCCCAAGCAACGCGTGGTTAAACCACTGTGCCTTTTCTTTGCTCACACAGTTTTATCCTCCAGAAACACTTCCGTTTTTTAGTCCTGTCTCCTTCCTCCTCCAGGGAGCCTTCAGCTGCATGATCAACAGTACAATACTGTTCATCTCTATTCCAGGACTCCTCAAACTTGGAGACACTTTCTTTCTCTGACATCAAGTCCTAGCTCCTTGCAGGATGGGTCTGTGTTCTGTATCCTATTCTGAGAGAGCCTGGACTTGTAAAAACTGAATATGTGCCCCTTGTCTGGTACATCTCACTCCTAGACACTATCCAGGTCTGCTTTCAGGTTGGTTGTTCTCAACTTTTTCAAAAGCTGCTGTTCATGACTCACTACTGCATGAAGGAGGTTGGAATAGTGTCTGATGAACAGGGCCAAGTTTAATCTGCTGAATGAAAAAGATGCTATCATACATGGGTTAAAACACATGTTTTCTCTCTGCAGTGCATTAATCCCAGGCTGAGCATTCTTATCACAGTTAAGGTTCTGCTCCCTGGGGCTACAGGGAAACTTCATCCACTAGGCTGTTCATCTTCTGTCTGATAAGCTCAGGGCACTTCCATGTTCCGTGCTGCAGGAAGGGAAGGTGAGTACAACCATAGCACGTGCATGGCCTAGCATAGCAGAAGCTGTTTCCATCATCTCCACTCTCTTCCCCATAGTGATGACTGAGTCCACATGGCCAAATTCAGCTGCAAAGACAGCTTGGAAACGTAGCCTTTGGCTAAGCCTCTCCTCGAAGACAACACCTACTCTGTTTCCACAGAAGAGGAGCGAGAAAAGGCTTTAGTAGGCAACTGGAAATCTCCCCCACAGAGTCTTAAATCAGAATCAAGTAATACTGAATAGGACTTGACACATTTTCCTATAACTAAAATCCATCAATCAGCTTGAATACTCTCACGGGGAGGGGGACGTGCCTTTGAGTGCAGGATTTCTGGAAGACAGTTTTCCACTTCTCAAAATCCACGCTGACTCCTATGCAAAGGCAGAGGATGACCAAGCCTTTAGACCAAGGTGTAGCTAACTTTTCCTGTAGAGAGACATACTTTGGGCTCTGTGGTCTGGGTGGTCTTTGTTTCAGTGACTCAACCTTGCATTTGTAGCCTGAAAGCAGCCACAGATAAGATGTGACGGAATGGACATGGCTATGTGCCAATAAAGCTGTATTTACAAAGACAGGCAGACAGCTTCAACCTGCAAGCCAAAGTTTGCCAACCCCTGCTTTAGACTAATGAAGAAAAAAGAAGGTGAAATGGATTTGGACAACCTTGCTTAAACTCCCAAGGACCCTAGTGATCTTGGGTGATTGTTGTTTGAAGAACTGAACATGCCATATGAATACTACCATACTCAAAGTACTACCACACTACCATAGTCAAAGCAGACAGGAAGAAATCTTTGTATTTCAAATTATGTTTCAGCTTTGTTCTTTTTTTTAATACCATATTATGAGCTGCAAACTATTCTTTTAATTATATGATTTTTTAAAGTTCCAAAAAAGAAAAAAGGCAGATAAAATATGTATATTTGAACTTCCTAAGACATTATTGCTTTCATTAAATACTGATTTTTATATGAGGATATTTAGATACCTGTATGCCTTCAGTCTAAAGCATGTGGGTCTCTTTCAATGAAAAGCATAGATCCAGGTATCTCTGGATCAGAGATACTGATACAAGTTGATCTCATATCTAGCTACTTAGTAGAGACTCCCAAGCTCTCATCTATGGACTAGGGCCTGGTCCAGGCACAAGAATCTCTTGGTGGTGTTCTTACAGCTATCGGCTTCTGGTATCTAGCCACGGAGGCTTGATTTTGTAGGTCATGAGTGGGAACAAGGAATCTCCCTAGATAATCCGATGAGATGATGGATTTGGAAAACCACAGGTCTGTATTAGTCCTTTTAGGCTGCTATAACAAAATACTATCAACTAAGTGGCTTATAAACAACAGAAATATATTACAGTTCCGCTAAGGCTTAGTCATGCTAAGCCTCTCTTTACTGCTACAGGTGTCCAACCAATTTTATATGATAGAGCTCTGAGGAAGACTCGACACCAAGGTTCAGGCGAGCTTCCCTGATTGTCATATTCCGTGACTATTTTCACACATCTATGTCAGAAAAGTAACACTGTTCAAGACTCCACAAGTTCAGGACCACTGGAAGTTCCACATTTGGAACTCTTCTGAATTCTGCCCTATGCTCTTTGTCCATTGACCGCTTTTTAATTCTCACCCCTTGCCTGTAATAAACCATAAGCATGAGTATTACAACTTTCAGTGAGCTTTGTGCATCTTTCTAGCAAATCATCAAACTTAAGGGTGCTCTTAGGGACCTTTGAGCTTGCAATTGGCATCAGAAAAGAGGGCAGCCTTGTCAACTGTTTCCTCCAATGCTTCATTTAAAACACAAATTCAGGACTGTAAAGACTAAAACAGAATAGTACGTGATATGTAGGAGTGCTCAGGCTTTATCAATCCCTGTCTCCTGGAAAGGCTAGTCTAGCTATTTGCAGTGTGTCAGCTCTCTCTCACTTTCAGAATTTCACCTTCTCTGGAATCCCCAAAGAAGCCCATGTGGGCATGCTATGGTTGTATTGTACTGGGTGGCCCTGATTTAGTGGCTGTTTGCCCCAAAGCTGGACCTCGCAGGTCGCTAGAGTCTGCAATGACATCCATTCATTCATCCAGTATCTTGTCCAGTATCTGATGAAGGTGAAGACCAAGCAGTCACTGGGGAGATGACAATGAGCAAATTAGTCAGAGTTCCTGCTCCCATGGAGTTTGGAAGTGAAATATTGGCAGCTCATGAAACATTCCATCCTTTTCTCACTTTTCTGTTTATGTTGCCCCCTTTGCCTTTTTCTCTTAGGAAGCGGGTACCCTCCACCCTCTTGCCCATCCTGGTCTCTTCAGTGAAGCTGGAGAGGGGTTTTCCTGCCTGACATCAACCAGCTCAATGTGCCAGGTCTAGACTTGTATTTCCATTTAGTTATCTGCTTTCTTTAATGAAAAACCCCAGAGTAGACCTTGCTTCAGGTCTAATTCATTCCTGCAATGACTTTATTGAGCTCTTACTTTGTGGGAGGTGCTCCTCCCTACTGGGTTGTAGTTGAAAACAAAACAGGGCTTTCTCCTCTGGAGCTTCCATGGAAACTGACATTAAATATGTATGTAGCATGCCTGGACATGCTAAGTGCTGTGGAGAAGATAAAACAGGTTAAGGGATAGAGAATGATGGACACATGTGGGGACAGACATGGAGAGCAGCTCATGAAGGAAACAATGTTTGAGTAGTGTATTAGTCCGTTCTTACGGTGCTATAAGGACACACCTGAGATTCGGTAATTTATAAAGGAAAGAGGTTTAATTGACTCACATTTCCACAGGGCTGTGGAGTCCTTAGGAAACTTACAATCATGTTGGAAGGGGAAGCAAACATGTCCTTCTTCACATGGTGGCAGCAAGGAGAAGTGCAGAGTGAACACAGGGAAAGCGCCTTATGAAACCATCAGATCTTGTGAGAACTCTCTCACTATTATGAGAATAGCAGCATGGGGGTAACTGCCCCCATCATTCAATTACCTCCCACCATCTCCCTCCCATTACATGTGGGATTATGGGAATTATGGTTCAAGATGAGATGTGGGTGAGGACACAGCCAAACCATATCGAATAGAGACCAGTAAACTGAGGGAGTGTGCCTAAGACTCAAGGAGAAAGTTTTAGCAGCAACAAAACCAAAACTGCTTAGCACATTCAAGAAAGGGCAAAGCAAATCCTAGTGCCTCAGGGGAAGCCAAGAAGCAGGAAGGAGCTGGACCATTTCCAGCCTTGTCTTCCACATCAGGGTTTGCATTTTCAGTGTGCTGGAAGCTGCCACAGGTGTCTCAGCTACAGTCTGATGTTCCCACATGTGCTAGGCGTGTGGTTCTCTCAGTCTGAAAACAAGCTGTCTGTTTTGTTTTGTTTTACTTTTCTCCCGATCTGAAATTGGACTGGGGTTGTCATACCCTCTCTGATGTTGCTGATGCCTCTCTGTGCTTTGGGGCCTCTTCCCCAGCAATTTCAGATAATTTACAGCTCTCATTCCTGCTTCAGTTTAGCTTCTTCATGCCCAGCATGTCTGTTTCCCGGGAGTGTCCAATAGCATCTTTGCTCTGCCAGTAGATGATTTTAGACAAGAAGCGCCTTCGTTCGAGGTCTCTGCACAGAGCACATCATTAAAATCTCACCATTTCTCTACACTCAATGCAATTTTCAGTGCAAACACGGTTGGGGGGCGAGGTCAGAGAGAATACATAATCATTTATTTATCTCCTCTTCTTGACTTCATATAGTTTCTCTCTTTTGCAACTCACTGTCCCTAGAGTCGTGTTTTAAATTTTTCCCTAAGTTATTGGAAACTTGTGCCTGTTGTTGTCAATTATTTCGCGTCTTATGGTATGAAGCTGAGAGGGCCACCAGGAGGAGAGTCAACATCCAGGTGCTTTCTGGATATCCAATTGCAGCAGTAAACAACAGATGTTTCCAAACTGGCGTATCTCTAGATGCAACACCTTGCCCCCCAGAGCCATGGCATGGGAACATCTCACATTGAGCTCTTTGAATAATGTCCTTGGGCATAAGGCCGCATGGAAGATAATGAAAAGGTTTTGATTTAAAGGTTTTAGGCATAGAATGCGTCAAGTTTGAGAACATGAAGATGACTTCCTGAGGAATGGAGAGGAGAAAACAATTCAACATAGTCAGAGGAAAAATTTCCAATGTTATTGGTAAAAATTGTTTCAAATTATTCTATCTTACCTTTGGCTTAGGGTGTAAGTGCATTAAAAATAACAAATATCATTACAATGTTTTTATTTTGCATTAAGATACCTCTTATATGTGATTCCCTCATGGAAATCATGAGGTTTTCTTCATGCCAACCATGAAAATAATACTTACTCTTTGCTATTCTGTACACTGAAGTCCCTGGGCTGATCGCTATATGTGTGCCATTTGATATGATTTGGCTGTGTCCCCACCCAAATCTCATCCTGAATTGTAATCCAATTGTAATCCTCACGTGTTGAGGGAGGGACCTAGTGGAAGGTGACTGGATCATGGGGCAGGATTTCCCTATGCTGTTCTTGGGGCAGTGAGTGAGCTCTCACAAGATCTTGTTGTTTCATAAGTATCTGGCACTTCCCTCTTCTCTCTCTGTCTCCTGCCACCTTGTGTCTCCTGCCACCTTGTGAAGACGTGCCTTGCTTTCTCTTTGCCTTGCACCATGATTGTAAGTTAATTAAGCTTCTTTCCTATATAGAGTATCCAGTCTCAGGTATTTCTTTATGGCGCTGTGAAGACGGACTAATACACCTTTGTATAATCTTCGTCATCTTCCTTTGTACTCGGTACTATGATCCTGATGTTGCCATTGAGTGCACCTCAGGGTTAAGGAACCTGTGATTACTCAACTGGGACACATATGAGCCTCAGAATCCAGTGAATGTCAGAGCACTGCCTCATATCCAAAACCTCTGACTTCAGATGCAACATTTTTCTAAGAAACAGAGTTGTAGGATTCAATATCCAAGTTATCACTGTTAAGATGATTAGACTCTTTTCTGCCATGTCAATACAACCTTCGAAAGAATGTAAGCAGCTGTGAGAAAGTGCACTACCAAGGAGATGGAGTAAAGAAGAGAGCCGTGGTTGGATTTTTTCAAGCAGTCAGGGATGGACAGGCATTGACCATGAGGATCTCAGAGCAGTGGACAGTGAGGGTTGGCATCCAGGAATCCGAAGCGAAGTAGCCTCAGGCATCAGATAAGTCAGCGCAATGCTAGAAAATTCAGTGTGCTTAGAGGGCTTGCGTGTGTGTCTGTCATTCTTGCCCTGCTCTCTCTCCCTGCTGGGCTGCCCCGCATGGACACCATCCACAGGGCTTCTGTACCACTGGTGTCCCGGAGAGTTTGGCCAATGGGGAGCCCCAGTTGGACAGTGAGCAGGGGAGAAGAATTGAATTATATATCTCTGCCCTTGGCTGCCTCCCTTCCAGGGCACCTTGAGCTTGGCTGAGCCTCTCAACCAAATGCCGCAGCTCCTCCCAGAATGGCTGAGAGTACAAACCTCTCCCCATTTCCAATACCAGTTAGGACTTCCTTCCCTCATCCTTCTGAGCCTGGTGGTGGAGACACTTTGGTAGCTACTGGCCTTGGGTTATTGCCAGCTCCCCCTTGTTCCTATAAACCACGGTTGCTCAACCTTGGCACCTGTTGACGTTTAGGGATGGATAACTCTTGTTTGTGTGTGGAGGGCTGTGCTGTGTGCATTGTAGGCTGTTTTGGAGCATCCCTGGTCTCTACCCACCAGATGCTACTATCACCTCCCTCCACAGCAGTGACAAACCCAAATGTCTCCTGACACTGACAACTCACTTTCTGTTGAGAACAGCTGTTCTACACCCACATTAAAAAAATTATTTTAGGGCCAGCCGTGGTGGCTCATGCCTGTAATCCCAGCACTTTGGGAGGCTGAGGCGGGTGGATCACCTGAGGCCAAGAGTTTGAGACTAGCCTGGTCAACATGGCAAAACCCCGTGTCTACTAAAAATACAACAATTAGCTGGGCACGGTGACGGGTGCCTGTAATTCCAGCTACTCGGGAGGCTGAGGCAGGAGAATCATTTGAACCCAGGAGGCAGAGGTTGCAGTGAGCCGAGATCGAGCCACTGCACTCCAGCCTGGGCGATGGAGTGAGACTCCATCTCAAAAATATATATATATATATTTTAAACTTGGGGGTACATGTGCATGTTTGTTACAGGAGTATATTCCATAGTGCTGAGGTTTGGGGTACAAATGACCTTGTTACTCAGGTAGCGAGCATAGTACACAACAGGTAATTTTTCAGCTCTTACCTCCCTCCTACCCTTCCCTCTTTCTGAGTCCCCAGTGTCTATTATTTCCATTTTTATATCCATGTGGACCCACTGTTTAGCTTCTATGTATAAGTGAGAACTGCAATATTTGATTTTCCATTTTAGAGTTAATTCCCTTAAGATAGATGGCCTTCTGCTGCATCCATGTTGCTGTAAAGGACATGAATTCATTCCTTTTTCTGCTGCATAGTATTCCATGGTGTATATGTGCCACATTTTCTTTATCTAGTCAGCCATTGATGGACGCTATGTTGGTTCTGTGACTTTGCTATTATGACTAGTGCTACAATGAACATACAAGTGCAGGTGTCTTTTTTATATAGTGATTTACTTTCCTTTGGGTAGATAACCAGTAGTGGGATTGCTGGGTCAAAGGTACACCCACATTTTTATAAATAGACCTTTTGTGACTACATCTGTCTCTCATTACCCTGTCTGTGGACCACTGAGACACTGACTGATTCAGTGAAAAAAGAGTAAAGCAAAGGAGATCATTAATTCTTTGGAAGGTGAAAGGTGATTTGAAAGTTTCTTATATAGAATCCCTGAAGAGGATACCTAAGGAATGGGTTGTAATAAAAGCTGAAATGGGATTATTTAGCTGTAAGAAGTTCATGCTCATTTGCCAATAGAACCTTTGTTTTCAGAAATGTGACATTGCTACATGTGGCATCATTGGGTTTAGAAGCATATTTTCAATATTATAGTCAAGATAGATCTAGAGCAGTGATTCTCAAGTGGGGAAATTTTGCCTCTTGGGGGACATTTATTAATGTTTAAATGTATTTTGGTGGGGAGGGGGACAGCTATTACTGACATTGTAACCGAATACCTTGTTTTTAAAGAAAAAAATGAATTTCCCCTTTTCCTTTTTCCCCCTCCTCCTACTTAGCTCTTTAGGAATGCAGTTGTAGCCTTTACCTTCTCTCCAGCAGACACTCCCTACATGGCAAGCTTTTGTAACTATGTGTTAACTTAGAAGTTCCAGAGAGCGAACGTCGAAGCAAACCAGGCCCCCCTGGAACTGTCTCTCACCAGGAGATTGTCTCAGTTTACAGGCTAGCCCTGCCAGTGATGGCACCAAATAGATAAGACATCCCAAGCAAGTCATGTAGACCCCACATCTCCTTGCCTTCTCCCTTGCATGCCATTTACGCCCAGTGCCCCTTTAAGAGCCCCTGCCCTCTGCCCCCAAATGCAAAGCAATACCCTTAAGGCAGGAGCCTCTACCTCTTCCCCTCAGCCAAGCTCTGGAATAAAGTCACTTTCTTTTTACCAGAACATGCTCTTGCTAACTGGTCTCTGCAATTGGTGAGCAACCGGACACGCATTTGGTTACAGTGTCTAACAGGTAGAAGCCAGGATGCCACTAACCATCCCACATAACAAAGGACAGCCACTTCCACCAGGAATTGCCCAGCCCAAAGTGTTAATAGTGCCAAGGTCAAGCCTGGTTGAGGGAAACGTAACTGAATTGGGAACACAGACTGGCTTCTAGTACTGTCTGGTCACAAGAGCTATGTGATTTTAGCATGTAATTTACCATTTGAGATTTCTGTTTACCAGTTATGAAACCCAAGTGTTGGAAAAGAGTATTTCTGGCTCCTGCCTATAATCCCAGAACTTTGGGAGGCTGAAGCAGGAGGACTGCTTGAGGACAGGAGTTTGAGACCAGCCTGGGCAATACAGTGAGACCCCCGCTCCCCACCATCTTTACAAAAAATGTTAAAATGAGCTAGGAATGATGGTGTGTGCCTATAGTCCCAGCTACTCAGGAGGCTGAGGGGGAAGAATCACTAGTGCCTGGGAGTTTTTGGCTACAGTGAGCTACGATCGCACCACTGCACTCCAGCCTGGGTGACAGAGCAAGACACTGTCTCAAAAAAAACAAGCAAACAAAAAAAGAGTATTTCTCATGATCTGCCCAGCTCTAGCTTTGCAAGAAACCAGTTACATTTTCCTGGAATTTAAAAAATTATAAAATCAAGTATTTGTATATTGCACATCTCTCCCTGCCCAGTGCAGGGTCTTTGTGGCAATACTGTTACCTCTTATATTTAGATATAGTTATTTAGATAGAGTGATGCATCGCACCCAGTGACTTTTAATTATAGTGTGACTATCTGGAAAATTGTTATCGCTATTTTTCAGATGAGTGGAGAATTCTTATTATCGACTGCATTATTCAACAGATTCAGCCAGGAGACAGGTCACGCCGCGCCCCACGGAGCAAGCATGTAAATAAGTGGAAAGGCTGGGTTTGTCCTTTAGGTAGAGACACAGTTTTAAATAACCACACAAACAAGATAGCAAGGTAAGGAGTATCCTGGCATCAGTGTTTGTTGACTCAGCGGCAGATGTCCTGCCCGTAAGAAACCTATCTTTGATCGTTGGCTGTAGATGTTTCATTGCTCTTTTGTTAGGCTTTCCAATATAGGAGGCATCTCCTTGAGTGTTTTTACAATTATGTTAAGAGAAATCTTGTTAAGAGTTTCCTAGGCGCAATTATATCTAGGATCAGATTTGTATTTGATCTGATCTTACATCGTCTCTGCAGCCATTTGTTCAGTGTCTATGAGACACAGACAGACTGTTCCAACTCCAGCAAAAAGTTGTCCAGCTGATGAGAAAGCTTATCTTTTCATTTTGGGTCAAGTCCTGTATTAGTCCCCATGGAGCAATTTCAAAATAATTGGTCGGCCGGGCGCGGTGGCTCACGCCTGTAATCTCAGCACTTTTGGAGGCCGAGGCGGGCGGATCACGAGGTCAAGAGATGGAGACCATCCTGGCCAACATGGTGAAACCTTGTCTCTACTAAAAATACAAAAATTAGCTGGGTGTGGTGGCACACGCCTGTAGTCCCAGCTACTCAGGAGGCTGAGGCAGGAGAATTGCTTGAACCTGGAAGACAGAAGTTGCAGTGAGCCGAGATCGCACCACTGCACTCCAGCCTGGGAACAGAGCTAGACACCATCTCAAAAAAAAAAAAAAAAAAAACAAACAAAAAAAAAATTGGTCATCTGGTATGCCCTTGTGTCCTCAGTGGTTGACTCCCTCTCTAAAAAGAAAGTACAGAGTCCCTTTTAGGCCATAGTGATTTAAAAGCAGTGATTTAATTTCCTGAAAAAGTTACTTAAAGGGAAGGAAATGCCTGTTAGCATTCTCTCTCTCTCTCTCTCTTTCTCTCTCCTTCCCTCTCTCTTTTACTACCTCACTTTCTTGCTCTTTTCTAAAACAGATTTCTCAACCTTGGTACTACATTGCCATTTGGAGACACATCATGTTTTAGTTGGAGGCGGGGAGCATCCTGTGCCTTGTAGGATGTTCAACAGCATCTCTGGCCTCTACCCACCAGATGCCAGTAGCAGCGCCCCACCCTCCAGTGGTGACAACCAAAAATGTCATCAGTCATTTCCTCCAGTTTTTTTAGGGGAAAAAAATAGCTCTATTTGTAAATGACTACTGTAAGGAAACAGATTCTTATTATTTTTTTTAGAGACAGAATCTTGCTCTCTTGCCCAGGCTGGAGTGCAGTGGCATAATCATAGCTCACTACAGCCTCAAACTCCTGGGATCAAGTGATCCTCCCACCTCAGCCTCCTGAGTAGCTGGGACTTCAGACATGCACCACCATGCTAGGCTATATTTTTTTATTTGTTGTAAAGACACGGTCTCACTATGTTGCCCAGGCTGGTCTTGAACTCCTGGCCTCAAGTGATCCCCCTATACTGGCCTCCCAAAGTGCTGGGATTACAGGTGTGAGCCACTGCACCTAATATCTTAAGATATTAAGATTTTAATATCTTAATTTTTCCAGTTAGGCCTGAAGTAGCAGTTTGAGAGGGATTCATATTTTGGGACTTTAAACATTTTTCATCCAGAAGGGGCATTTCCATCTGATATAGCCACAGTCAGCGTTAGTATGGAGGGATAGAGATTTCAAATTTACAAAGTTCATCAATCAACCAAAATTATCGTACATGGTTACAGTTCATCATCATCATCATCATCATCATCTCTGTCATAGATTCGTTTTACGAGCTAAAATCATTTAGGGTGTTTTAAATGTACCGTCTTTTTTTTAAATCCTTACAATAACAATCTTAAAAAAATTTTTTTGAGACAAAGTCTTGTTCTGTCACCCAGACTGGAGTGCAGTGGTGTGATCTCGGCTCACTGCAACCTCTGCCTCCTGGGTTCAAGCAATTCTTGTGCCTCAGCCTCCCGAGTAGCTGGGATTACAGGCATGGGTCATGCTAATTTTTGTATATTTTGTAGACACAGGGTTTTGCCATGTTGCCCAGGCTGGTCTCTAACTCCTGAGCTCAAGCAATTCTCCCTCGGCCTCCCAAAGTGCTGGGATGACAGGCATGAGCCAGTGCACCTGGCCCACAATAACAATCTTACCAAGTATGTATTATGATGATGATTGTATAGACAGGAAAACAAAGACTTGAAGTGACCAGTGAGAGCTGGAGATCAAACCCTGTTTGGCCCATCTTCAAAGCCGTTGCAGTTGTCTTTATAACGAGTGTGTCATACCCTGTGATTGACAGAAATTTATAAATATGACAGTAGCCTGTGTCACACCGAGCGATTGACAGATGTTTATAAATGTGGTTAAAGAGACTGGAGGGAGTTGGACAGGCCACACAGAACAAGTGGGTCTTCAGCCAGCCCTCTTAGGACTGGGCTTAAGTAGGTGCAAATGAAGGGGTAAGAAAGACCTTCTCTTGGGTAGGTTAGTGAGACAGAAATCTTAGAGACCCTGGACTCTTATACTGAAGAGAAGCGTGGATTCCATCACTTGGACAGTTATGGCCCAAAAGCTAAATCCAGCCCACCACCTCCTTTCAGTGTTCTTGCCTACAAGCTAAGAATGGTTGTTAGATTTTTAAATGATTGGCGAAAAAGAATCAAAAGAAGAATATTTCTTGACACACAAAAATTCTGTGAAATTAAAATTTCAGTGTCCAGAAAAAAAGCTTTATTGGTCTTCAGCTGCCCCATCCCTTTCTGTGTCGCCTGTGGCTGTTTTGCTGCTAAGCTGGCAGAGTGGAATACTTTGACACAGACCCTGTGGCCGACAGAGCCAAAAATAATTTTGCAATCTGGCCCTTGACAGAAAACATTTGCTGACCCCTGCTTTAGTTGTTTAAAAAGTAACCAGAGTCACCTCGTTGGATAAGCAGAAGGATGAACCCATGATCATACCCATTAATCAAATCTAGGCCTTCCAATAATAACTGGGGTTGTTTAAGGCAAGACCAGAAAATCAGCAATTGTGTTTGGCTTCTCTATGTGTTTGAAACCTTCTGATGTTGAAAAAATAAAAATGCATGAACTCGATGAATCTTGACATATCTTTTGCCGAAAGAAAAGCAGAGTTGAGTTGAAAGATGGCCAGGTGTTATTTCTGCATTTATGCAGCTGCCTTCAAAAGGTGTCTACTTCCATGACGGGGAGCTGAGGATGCTCAGAACATGGAGCAACCAGGAAGACCTGTGGACTCATGTGCTCCCTGGGCTCCATGGGGTTAGCCTCCCTTCCTCAGCCCTTTCACCTTCACATCTCACTGCAGGTGGCTGTGACAGCAGAAGGAAGACACAGGGTCTTCTCAAAGTGCCACTGCATGATACCCTGAATAATAATATTGGCTACCAGAGAGTGAGTGAGCACCTACTATGTGTGAAGTACTTCTCTCCATGCAGGGTTTACATATCTCATCTTCTATGTGAAACCTACAATGCCCCAGGTGCAAATATAATCCCTTTTTGCAGAGGAGATGCTATGCTCTGAGTGTCTGTGTCCCCTGCAAGTTTTTGATGTTGAAATCCTCACCCCTAAGGTGATAGTATCACGAAGTGGAGCGGTTGGAAGGTGATAAAGTCATGAGGACTCCCTTACACCTTCCACCATGCGAAGACACAGTGAGAAGGCGCCGCCTATGAATCAGAAAGTGGGGCCTCACCAGACATTGAATCTGCGGGCACTTTGATCTTGCACTTCCAGCCTCCAGAACCATGAGAAATAATGTCTGATGTTTATAAACTGCCTAGTGTATGGTATTTCATTATAGCAGCCTGAATAGACTAAGATGGGGAAACTGAGGCAGGGGGAGGTTAAATGACCTGCCCAAGGTCACAGACACTAGTTCATGATGGACTGAAATTCAACAGTCTGACTCGAGACACTCCGTGTTGAACCAAGACAAACTGCATCCTACAAGAGGAAAATGAATGTTGAATCATGTGAATCCTGTGACCATGGCTGCAAGGGGCTGCTGCAAGGAGTATTTTGATTTCTTCTATAAATGCTGAATAATATATAGAGATTTTGCAGTCTACTCCAATATCTATATGGCAGTGCACACACACACACAAATATAATTTTAAGAATCATATATACACTAAAGAAATCAAACACTATTATGTCATGTAGAAATCTTGGTTTTCTACAAAAGATGTTTAAATTACCTAGCAGTGAAGTAGCTTTCTCTCCCTATGATGTGCTGTCTCCCCTCTTTCTGACTTGCTGACTTCTACTCCTGACATCCTAAGAAAGGAGACCATAGCCATCTGAGGATTAGGGCAAGCAATGGGTCTGTCCCGAAGTTTTTACTACCTTATGAACATGACCAAAAACCCCAACACATCTAAACCACAAACTCTTATATTCACCAACTACATAGACCTGATGAAATATGTTATTTACGCCTGGCTTTAAAAAAAGGCTTATAAAATACTTAGCAGAAACTCCCAAACAATGGAATTGCAATAATTATACTCTTCAGAATTAAAACAAACAAACAAACAAACCCCAGAATGCGTTAGCAGTCTTCTGTCCTGCCACGTCTATCATCCCTAACAACTCTATAGAAGCAAAGGCCAGAACAGCCTGGAGACAGAAAGGTCTACATCTCCATGTACCAGGGTCACATTAATATTTAACTCCAAGTCCAGGACTCTCAAGACATCTTCTGTGAAGCAGAAAATAAAAAAAAAAAAAACTCACCTGTGTTATACTGCAGGAGGAAGGTGAAGGGAGCTCCTGGCTACCTCACATATGGGGACAAACCAGTTAACCACATTGCAGGGTGAAATTGCACATCCACCTTAGACAGTGGCCAGCATCCCTTGGTCCTTGAAATAGAGCTAGGGCATCCACCAGCATTCAAGTGCAGTGTATAGGCACTTTCATATTGCATTACCTGCCCTTCTGTGAGTGCTAAGATGCACAGGTAAAACAATCTAATGTTCAGGCAAAGGAAAACATTTACTTTTCCATTTAAACAATGTTAAGGAACTCAGCACTTTGTTACTACATTAGATGTTCAAATTCACTCTGCCTCAAGAGGGACTCATCTGAGACTGGAGATACGCTGAAGGGTCTTCTCCACGTGATTACTGCCCATTAAAGAGCAAGAAATGAAAGTGCAGATCAATGACAACAACTCAATGCATAACAACCCATTCAATAATCTGCTGCTAAAGAAAAAAAAATCAAGTTTC
The DNA here is from genome assembly GCF_006542625.1 of Nomascus leucogenys. Lineage (NCBI taxonomy): Eukaryota > Metazoa > Chordata > Mammalia > Primates > Hylobatidae > Nomascus > Nomascus leucogenys. The sequence continues at coordinate 5,360,357 of NC_044406.1, read as the reverse complement.
AGCCTATAATATAAACTGGAGTAGGATTCTAAACTCCTGCCTGTTGAGGTAGATTGTAGCGATTTCACAAATCCACTAATGAAAAGGTCCTTGCTATAATCTGAACATCTGTGTTCCCCCAAGTTCCTATATTGAAATCCTCACCCACAATGTTTTGGTATTAGAGGGTAGGGCTTTGGGGAGGTGATGCTATCATAAAGGTGGAGCCTCATGGATGGTATGAGTGCCCTTATAAAAGAGACCCCAGAGAGCTCCCTCGCCCCTTCCACCATGTGAGGACATAATGAGAAGGCGCTGTCTGTGAACTAGGAAGCGAGTCCCCACCAGACACTGAATCTGCCATGCCTAGATCTCGGACTCCCAGCCTCCAGAGCTGTGAGCAATAAACGTCCGTTGTCTTTAAGTTACCCAGTCTATGGTATTTTATTATAGCAGCCCAAATGGACTAAGGCAGTCTTATTAAGGAAAACTGTTTGATCTACTTTTTATTTTGATCTGCTTATTATCTGCTTAGATTTATCCCTTCACAGTGTTTATATGAGTTTAGAGTTTGGCAATTTGACTCATTCCTTGGGGACCAATAGCAGGCAGTTTTATTTTAGCTTATATATCAAGGTGGTAGGTGATTTTGAAATTTAAAAATGAATTTTAAATTGTCAGGCTTCTCTAGAGAAAAAAATGTAATAACATATTAGTATTATGTATAATTACTGTATTTCTAATATTTTACTAATAGTAATTAGTAAATTACTATTATTTGCTAATAATAGTAAATAACAAATAAATAGTAATAGTATAATAAATAAATAGTACTAAAAATACTAACACTAATCATAATTACTAATTAATTACTAATATTAGATATTATAGTAATATATAATAGTATATATAGTAATTATGTCCAATAAATTTATTATATTTGTTAATTATATAATATATAGTAGTTACATACAATAAATATGAAGAATATATAGTATATCTATTATATACAGCCTACACAATATTTGGTGGTAGTTGTGGGAAATTAAATATTCTACACTCTTGTTTTGTCTTCTGTCTTGCAAATATAAAATATTTTTAATCACTTTCCCAACTAACAGCCCACCTCCTCAGGACCAACAATCAGCCTATTCTGAGATTCCTGCACTTTCTGTCTTTGCACCCATGATCAGAACTAGCAGTCGGCTTTTCTGGTGGTCAGCATTTAGACAAGAAACTGTATCTGGCCTGTTGAGTAGTAACAGCAGCCTACTGGAGACCAAACACACCCTCTTTTTTGAAGTAATTCTTGAAATGTGCACTTTGGAAAGCATCATTTAATTTTGTACGCTATCTCAAGACTTCCCACATAAACAGATTTAGAAACAAAGAAAGAAACCCATGCATCCTTTCCAGGGTCGAACGACTGATTCCTTGGTTTGGGGTACATGTGAGTTCTGCCAAGTAGCCTCCGTAACAGATGGAACCTTTTGAGAGATCAAAACCAACTCCCCCACACCATCCTTGGCTCTGCTGTCCTGTTCCTATACCTTTATCAACCCGAGGACTAGCCTGGAGATCCACTTCACACGAATGATTGCAAACTGCTCCAGTGAGTCTTTTTTGGCTGTTTGTTCTCAGAAAATGGAGCTGATGTCAGACTTGTGATATAAAAATAGGACTTTGCATTGTCTCACAGATCTTACTCCAAGAGCTGAGGCAGATAAACTTTGCAAGTCTCCACTACAGAAACATCACTGAAAGAATTGAGAGCTGAAATCTTTGGAAGCTCTTGTTATGAAAGATTGTATTAGATGAGTTTCTTTGCTGTATTTGTGGAGGTGGTTGTGGTTAGGAGTAAAGCCAGCAGAGAAAAACCATTCCAAATATATGACAATACCTGCATCCCTTTACTGGGGATTTTGAGAGTTAATTGGTCCTAAGGCTCTAAATTTTTTTTTCCTTCAACTTTTATTTTACGTTCCATGGTACATGGGCAGGATGTGCAGGTTTGTTACATAGGTAAGCATGTGCCATGGTGGTGTACTGCACAGCATCATCCCATCACCCAGGTATTAAGCCCAGCATCCCTTAACTATTTTTCCTGATGCTCTCCCTCTCCCATCCCCCACTCCAACAGGCCCCAGTGTGTGTTGTTCCCCTCCACGTGTCCATGTGTTATCCATCAGCTCCCGCTTATAAGTGAGAACAAGCAGTCTTTGGCTTACTGTTTCTGTGTTAGTTTGCCAAAGATAATGGCTCCCAGCTTCATTCATGTCGCTGCAACGGACATGATCTTGTTCCTTTTTCTGGCTGAATAGTATTCCATGGTGTATATGTACCACATTTTCTTTATCCAGTCTATCATTGACAGGCATTTGGGTTGATTCCATGCCTTTGCTATTGTGAATAGTGTTGCAGTGAACATACATGTGCATGTATCTTTGTAATAGAATGATTTAGATTCCTTTGAGTATATACTCAGTAATGGGATTGCTGGGTCAAATGGTATTTCTGTAGGGCTCTAAATTTTTTAAATTTGCCTTTCTAACTAAGTTAATAATGGTTGCATAGGATAATGTTACCAATAGGAATTTTCATCCTAGGGAATCATCTTCACAGCATGCATAAACACTGCCATATAGTGATTAATTACTTCCATGCTTTTTTCTGACAAGTAAGTACTTTTTATTTCCCTGGCCCTTGCAGACATTTGCAGAAGGACTCATAATGGTCCCTTGTGACTAATTATATCAGGCTTTGTAATTCACAATCCATGAACACTTTTCTTGATATTTTAGGGGGAAAATGGTAAAAACAAACAATAACACATCAGTGACAGTGACGTGGAAGAGCAAGACATGAATGAATTCATGTGATCATTTCTACATTAGCTTCTCCAGGGCATTTGTTCACCTACTTTCCTTGACTCCTCTAAAAATCTGGTTCTCTCTTCCTCCAAAATCGGGTTCAAGGTCACGTCCTTGGCATCAGCATCAATTCATCTAACCTGACTTGGATCACATTTTGTGTCTCCTCAGCCATGATATTCACAGATCGCTTTCTATACATTTACCTTTGATAATAATTTCCTCACTAAGGTTTAAATCTTTTAATTGTGTATGCTTCCACTTCACAGTTAAGAAGCTAGAAATCTGCTACTTTTGTATTCCTTATAAAGTAGTTTTTTTCCCCAATGACATAGCAAAAATTAAAAACTTGTCAGTAGGTATATAACTCAGCACAGCCTGCCATAAAAAAATACCACAGACTGAGTGGCTTAAACAACAGATACTTGTTTTCTCACAGTTCTGGAAGCTGGAAGTCCAAGACCAAGGATCAGTAGAGTTGATTTCTGGTGAGGGCTCCCTTGCTGACTTGCAGATGGGCTATGTTCTTGCTGTGCCCTCTCACATGGTGGAAAGAGAGAGTTCTGCTTTCTCTTCCTCTTTTTGTAAGTGCACTAGTCCTATAGAATTAGAGTCCCATCCTTATGACTTCATTGAACCTTTATCGCTTTCTCATAGGCCCTATCTCCAAATGCAGCCACACTGAAGGTTAGGGCTCTGATATGGTTTGCCTGTGTCCCCATTCAAATCTTATCTTGAGTTGTAGCTTCCACAATTCACATGTGTTGTGGAAGGGACCTGGTGGGAGGTAACTGAATCATGGGGACGAGTCTTTCCTGTGTTGTTCTCATGATAGTGAATAAGTATCATGAGGGTTGTTGGTTTTATAAAGGGGAGTTTCCCTGCACAAGTCCTCTCCTGTCTGCTGCCATGTAAGATGTGCCTTTTGCCTTCCACCATGATTGTGAGGCCTCCCCAGCCACGTGGAACTGTGAGTCCATTAAACCTCTTTTTTCTTTATAAATTACCCAGTCTCGGGTATGATTTTATCAGCAGCATGAGAGCAGACTAATACAGGTTCCAACTTAAGAATTTTGTGGAGAGCACAACTCAGTCCATAGCAGTAGGGTTACCAGACTTGGCAAATGATATTATGGAACACCACATTTAATTTGAGTTTTATATGAACAACAAATCATTTTTAAGTACAAGTATCTCTCAAGCAATATTTGAGTTGACTAATTCTAAAAAAATGCATTTGTTGTTTATCTGAAAATGAAATATAAATGAGTATCTTATACTTTGTCCTGCAACCCTGATTGTAGGAAGTCTCAATTTGATGGAAACAGGAGCAAAGTTCAGTCAGCAACTGTGCTGAGTGCTGTGGACAATCCCAAGAAGCACAAAGAGGTTACCAGTTCTTCCCATAAAAAGTGCTTGGCCATGGGATCTGTCCAAATTGATGAGGAAGTTGACTTGGTTGAGAAAGTTGACTCGGTTAGTTTATTACATTAGTGCCTTGGACCATAGAACTTCTGAGAGTATGGGGATAAGGGAAAGTGGAAGGTAGGAACCATAGAGGTCTTCATGGAAGAGGTGCCCCTTCCACTGGACTCTGCAGATGGTGATACATCTCACTGGGTGGAAGGGAAGGTGGAGGACACTAAGAGCAGAAGTCAATGACTTGTCTGAGGCAGAAGGCAATGGCTTGTGGAAAGGCAGAGGGCAATGGCTTGTGCAAGGACAGAGAGCAATGACTTGTCCAAGGCAGAGGGCAATGGCTTGTGCAAGAACAGAGGGTAATGCCTTGTCCCGGCTGACAGAGAGGAGATAGAGTTGGGAGCTGGGGAGAACAGCTCCTATCAGATGGCAATGATTCAGCTATCAAATAGGTTCCAGGAAGGGAGAATTGCTTTGAGAATGGAAAGAAAGGGGAAGGCAGAGAGCCTGTGAATCGAGAATTGTAGAAACCACATGTTAGCTTGCAGGTGAAAGAAGGCATAGCAATGAAAGACAGGCTGCACCTTAGCAGAGGAGGTTGGGAAACAAATGCTGGGAAAATAGAGCACAGTTGATTCTTGTTATTCATGGAAGTGATGCTCTATATATCATCCTAAACACTGAATTAGCAAATATTGAATATTGCTCCTAGGGGAAGATACAGAGTTAGGTTCCTGGGAGCTTCTGGTTACATTTTCATCAACTGATCGATACATAACATTGTTTTATATGTATTTCTGTTGATTTATTTATTTACTTATTTATTGACACAGGTTCTTTCTGTGTCCCCAGGCTGTAGTGTAGTGGTGCAATCATAGCTCACTGCAGCTTCCAACTCCTGAGCTCAAGTGATCCTCCCACCTTGGCCTCCTGAGTAGCTAGGATACTACAGGTGTGTGCCACCATGCCCTGCTAATTTTTTTTTTTTTTTGGAGAGATGAGGCCTCATCATGTGCCCCAGGATGGTCTTGATCTTCTGGCTTCAAGTGATCTTCCCACCTCAGCCTGTCAAAGCGCTAGCATTACAGGCATTAGCCACCATGCCTGGACTGTATTTCCATTTAAAGACACCTTGTGGCATGTATATTGTTGATTTATTCACGTGGACTCCACAGCCGACAGCACTATGACTCATCCTGAACAAAGCGTCTCTAACATGTATTTTCGCTATACAGCACATCCCAGCCTTCTTGAACATGGGAACTCTAGACAGCACTGCAGCAGTCTACTCTTGGGAGCTGTTTCAAACAAGGAAAGTCACCAACAAAGAGCACAAAAATGTGGAAAATGTGCCACTATATTGACATAAAAAAGGATACTTGTTTTAGGTCTGAGGGCTGAAACAAGAAGGCAAAGTGTCTCCTTATTCAACCTCAGCTGGGGACCTGTGCATCAGGTGACTAGAATTTTTTACTGCTCTGCGTTTGCCAGCAAATGACCTCAAAACTGCTGTAGATATTGATTTGAGGTTCCAAATAAGTTTTACTAAGTAAGAGAGTTTGCAAAGACTCCATCAGAATCAGTAGTGTGTGAGTTTAGTTATAGGTTACTTAAGGTGATGGGAGAAGGCTAAATTCTAAATGTCCAGGGTATTTGAAGAGCAATAGTTCCACCAGTGAATAGTTAAAGGCTGAAAATTATAATGGAATCTTTACCTTGTGTATTCCTTCAAAGGCGATGCATACTTGGTCTGCCACAGTGGGGTCCTGGGTCAATGCCTGGCAGAATATGCCCTGTGGAATCTGGCATGTGGAAACCATACCTCTGACACACATGCCATATTTTCTGTTGTCTTCCCGGTTTCCAGCACTGATTAACCAAACTCCCATCTTAGCTTGCTACCCTAGTTAGTGCTTGTCTTACCTTTCATAACTGTGCTCACCTGTAGTATCTAGCTACCTCCTGTACTGCTTAGAAGTGACCTCCCAGCTCAGCAAATCATGTCTCAAATCCTGTCTGCCCACACTCCCCAGTTCTACCTGTTTCCTCACAGCCCGTGAGGATGACTCCTGCCCTTATTCTCTGTTGCCTGTAGTAGATCTTTGCACCCACCCATTCTGCTGATCGTAATGTCATGAAATGAGAATGGATGAGGCATCCAAAGATGGGAAAACATCCGAGTGATGAGTCTTAAGGATCGTCCAGAGATTACATAAAGGAAGTGGTAATTAAGCCAATACAGGTAAAACAAAGAAGACAGAAAGGAAGGAGAAGAATATGAAAAAAAGGGATAATTAATGACTTTATTCATTCATCAATCCAACAACTATTTATGGAGTATGCAAGGTACTGAGTTAGAGTCTATGAAACCAAAATGTTGCATGACAAGCCAGAAGAGAATTTCAAAGGCATAATGATCAATCCTATCAAATTCAATAGAAAGATAAAGGAAAATGTCTGCTGGGCTCAGTGGCTCATGCCTGTAATCCCAGCGCTTTGGGAGGCTGAGGTGGGAGGATGGCTTGAGCCTAGGAGTTCAAGACCAGCCTGGGCAACATGGCGAGAACTCATCGGTACCAAAAATAAAAATAAAATAAAAAGCAAGATAAAGGAAAATGTCAATCAATGTGGAGGGAGAGAGGGAAAATCAGAAAACATCACAAATATACAAGAACTAAGGGCACACTTATATTCCCTGTCACATTCATGCAGAGAGGAAAAAAATCCAGCAAGTAGTATGTTTGCCTCTGAAGACAGTAATATAATGAGTTAGAGTCACATCTACATCCGGCAATGCCTTGTACAGAGAATGCATCTTGTGTAATGATTCACAGTGTGTGTCCTGGGTAATTAGCTCAGTAAGTCATGTTTAATTTCTTCTTATATTTCCAAAACTCTGTTTTCTGAGCCAGTAGCCAAATCGTACATTTCCCTTGCCAGAATCCACGTGAACTCTCAGACCTGTCTTTTGTCCAGAATGCATTCAACGGTGTCTTCCTGTTGGTAGTGCAATATCTCGTCAGGGGCGATCTGGCCAGGAAATGATGGGGCGTTCTTAAAATTGAATTCGGAAGCACTGTTTCTGGAAGGACCTTTCTGCTTTACACACAGCCACAACATGAGGTTTCTGTCCTCTGCCATGTTCAGTCACTGGCATCTCTCTGAAGTCATTAATGAGGATGCCAGACACTGTCAACCACGACACCTCTTCTCGTGGATTCTATGCCTGTGAAACAAATTTCCTCTTTTTTTTTGTTTTTGTTTTGAGATGGAGTCTCACTCTGTCACCCAGGCTGGAGTGCAGTGGTAAAATCTCGGCTCATGGCAACCTCCACCTTCCAGGTTCAAGTGATTCTCCTGCCTCAGCCTCCTGAGTAGCTGGGACTACAGGCGTGCACCACCATGCCTGGCTAATTTTTTTGTATTTTTTTTTTTTTAGTAGAGATGGGATTTCGCCATGTTGGCCAGGCTGGTCTTGAACTCCTGACCTCAGGTGATCCACCCACCTTGGCCTTCCAGAGTGCTGGAATTACAGGTGTGAGCTACTGCACCTGACCCAAATTTCCTCTTGATAAAAAAATGTTCACCCACATGTGATCAATGACCTTTTCTGGGGCTACTTAAATGAGATTTAATGCTGTGTTCTTTCCCTACGAAACTGAAGGGAGGCAGTCAGCCGTTGTCACACAGCATTCCACGCTGCTAATCACACATATTAGCAGCGTGGCAACTTCCAGGAATTATTCTTAGGGTGGCCTCTAGAAATGAATTGTAATACACGGTCTTGATGTTCAAACTTTAGTCAAGTAACAATTACTAATATTTTGGAATGATTGTTCTCTGTCTCAAAAAGAGCACATTTCAGGTTAATGTGGCCACAGGTATGTTTTCCAGAGGACTGACTATAGATGGGTGTCAATCCCTAACTTCGTTCCTGTGGTTTGGGCGAGACTGTCTGCCCTGTCTCTGAGCTCAGCTTCTTACCCCGTCTTTTTGGCTTTTCAGAACCTGTTCCTATAAAATTCCAGGGTCTGTTTCCCAAAAGGCAAGCCCTCCTTCCACACTACCATATTACAGTTCTCAAATTTGGCAGAAAGCTGTCAAATGACTGACTTTGGCATGTTGCTAGGTACTTAGAAGTCTTGGCCATGGAGTGAAGGTGAAGATGTGGATTTCAAACAAATGGTTTTGAAGCTGTATTTATAACAAGGCATTGTTACTAAATGACTGATGCTCATTTGCTGAGGTCCTTTCTAGTGCAGCTGTCCCTTACTATATATTCTATTCATGGCCTTTAATTTTGATGGCTGTGATTTACTTCTGTCCAGGGTACTCTAACTTGACTGTTGGAACGTGAAAAAAAGCTCACGCCCGAGACCCATCCATAGACATTCAGGTGCACCTGGGTCAGGATGTGGCCTGGGCATCAGGATTTAAAAACCTCTCCAGGAGAGTCTTATGTTTCGCCAGTGTTGAGGGGTCCTGCCTTAATACGGCTCTCTTTCTACATCTTAATTTACCATGAAGCCATAAAGATATTTCTACCATTAAAAAAAAAAAAATCAACGAGGTTTCTTTCAAGGAATCAGTCCAAAAAATCTTTAAAACCTATACTAACAAGAGCTAAGAGCACATTTGGAAATGTACATATAAATAATATATCATAATTAATATATAATAGATATAATGTATACAATAATATATTTAATTATAATATATTAAATTATGATATATAATTATGATATATAATTATATCATATATAAGTATATATATAAGTATATAATATAATTATATCATATATAAGTATATATATAAGTATATAATTATATCATATATAAGTATATATATAAGTATATACTTATATATATAAGTAATTATATGATATATATAAGTGTATATATCATATAATTATATGATATACTTATATATACTTATATATACTTATGATATAAGTATATCATATAATTATATGATATATATACACTTATATATCATATAATTATATGATATATATACACTTATATATCATATGATATATTATACATTCATATATGATTTATCATATAAATATGGAATACATAATATATATTCATATATAATTTATCATATAGATATATAATATATGTAATCTATATCATATGCAATATCATATATATATAAATATTTGGAGCTGCATGTTTCTTTGACTATCCCTTGCCACTTTTAAGAAACTAAGATCCTCCTGGTACAACCATGATGCAGAAAATGTATTTCTAATTTCAAGAAATATCATCAACTTCATTTTTCTGGAATGCAAGGCTGTTTCTTAAAACACGTGCACTCCATCAGACAATAGTTTAGCTAAATGATATGATTCTGAGTACTCAATTTTTAATTATAAAAAAGACATAGGGATTTTGTAGTCCTTGTTCAACTCTTTGTTGAAGATACAGAGTGTCTATTAATTCCAGTCCCTGTACTGGGTGCTGGGCAGCTGCTCTCTCTATCTCCACAGAGATATCTTGGATTTATTAGTTCTGTTGTCCTTGTATTAACTCAGCACACTAGAAAGGGGTGCTTTTTGGTGAGTTAAAAAACTAGAATCCAAATCCCGTCCATCCAAAAATAAAGAGATAAACCTTACTCAGAGAAGTCTGTCAATTGTCAATGACAAGAATTTCTTGGACCATGAGTACCTGTTATAAATGCAGAGGGAAATAGTTTATATCCACACTTCCATGATGCTTTTGAAAATTTCCTTGAAAGAAAAATTAACCGTCTTTACTGTTATTTCCAAAGTAAACAGCTCATCTGATATCAAGACAGGTGGCATTATAATTAAACTCATTGCCTTTAGAACTTCAGTTATCAGCCTTGTGAAAAATTTTGTGTAAATTAGTAAAAGACCTGCCTCTTTTATGGATAAACCCATTTTAGAACAACTGCCATAATTGGAGTTTAAAATTATATACCCTTGGAATTTATTCTGGGAAATGATTCAGCTTAATGCAAATTATATCAGTAGAAGAATGTGCTCATATTTGCATAGGTACTTCTGGATAGCTGTTTATTTTACAGTTAGATGCAGATGGCCAGGGAACCGTGAGAGCAATACAACATAGACGATGTTTCTGTTTCTCCACTTCACAAGAAGGCCAAGACACAATAGAAATGTTTGTACAGCAGAAAAACAATTGGAATTTTAAGTGATCAATTATGCATTATAAAAAGCCATTCCACACATTCTTAGAAAGCAACTTGATAGCAAACTTAAAGAGAAGTGTAACTGTATCTCTGTATTCAGTTCCATTTGTTTGGTGTTGCAATATCACCTTACACCTACTATACCTGATGTATAGTTATGAGCCTTCGTTTCTTTTTTCTGCAATGTGTGCTGCTATTACATAAGTAGGAGTTGGCCAACTCTTTCTGTAAAGGGCCAGATAGTCAATATTGTTGGTTTAGCAGCTGTACAGCTGCTGTCTTAACTACTCACTGCCGATATAGTGTGGAAATAGCACAGACACTGTGCAAACCAATGAGTAAGGCTGGATTCCAGCAAAACTTGATGAGCAAAAACAGGTGGTGAACTGGCTTTGGCTTCTGAGCTGTTACAAACAGGGACCACTGGATGATCCCCCTTAAGGTTTATACTGGATAGGAGGAGAGGAAGCTTGTTGAGTTCCATGACTTGTTCTGATAACACCCTTTAGAAATAACCGGGAACTCTCTCCTCATGGGTACATCAAAGTCTAGACCTGTTTCAAACTGCTTTTCGGTAGATCCAAAACTCCACCACCAGAGGAGAAAGTTTTAATCTTCTTCTGTCTCATGCATTGTCACAGGTTGCAATTTGTAAAAAGTAACCTTGATTGTGTGTCTTCCAAAGGAGACTCCAGGCTCCATGGACATGGAGACAGCAGCTGCCCAGCACCTAGTACAGGGACTGGAGTTTAAAGATACTCAAACATTCATTGACTTGGACTCTAAGTTCTCAAAGTTTCTTTCCACTGCTTTAAAAAAGGAAAACAACTGCAACTGTCCCATCTCCCTTCTCTGTGAGCATTTCTATGGCATCTAAGGCACAGATGTTCTGCACTGATTTATCTATGTCAGCTTCTTCTCCATATTGCTAGAATCTCATTTTCATGCTATCACCAACTGACCACCTGGAAACTTTCCATCTCCTTCATCCTAGATTTTTGGTTTTGTGCTCACTTACTGCCATCTCAGTCTGATCTGGGAGCAGCAGATGGCACTATACAGAAACACTCACTGGGTTGGTCCAAGTCACGTCCCAGCACAGATGTTCATAAAACCCTTATTCCTTTCAAAGTGATCACTTTCGGAAACCAATACTGGATATTTAATCCAGAAACTTCTGCAGTGATAGGAAGTTGCATGTGACTTCTTTGTTGAAATTGATATCAGGGCTTGAACATGTCCGGTGCTTTTAGCATTGGAATGCCCACGTTTTACCTGTTTCTGGGCTTAGCGCTTTCGGTTGGAGAGCCGCAGGCAATAGTGTTGAATAGGGCAGGTCTCTCATGTTGGTGACTTTGTGTCCATTGTAACATTCTCCATGGTGATTGTCCTTCTTGGTGGATGAATTTGCTTTCTTGTATCACTCAAATAATTGCATCCAATTCTGGTGATAAAAATAGAGATTAATCTGGTTTTGCACAAAGATGTGAGCAGCATGGTCTTTTCTCTCATGAGGCTTACATCCTAGCCCGTTGCCCCAAAGTGGTGACAGTATGCACCTTGGAAATACTCTATGGGCTATTCTAATAGATCAACATTTGGGCACAGTGATTCCCTTCCAAAGGTGACTACTCTGAGGAGGATGTCCTCATTTTGAAACACTAGGTTTGGTATATTTCTTTTTTTTTTTTTTTTTTGAGACAGAGTCTCACTCTGTCACCCAGGTTGGAGTGCAGTGGCATGATCTCGGCTCACTGCAAGCTCCGCCTCCCGGGTTCACGCCATTCTCCTGCCTCAGCCTCTTCGAGTAGCTGGGACTACAGGCGCCCGCCACCACGCCCGGCTAATTTTTTGTATTTTTATTAGAGACGGGGTTTCACCGTGGTCTCGATCTCCTGACCTCGTGATCCGCCCGCCTCGGCCTCCCAAAGTGCTGGGATTACAAGCATGAGCCACCGCGCCCGGCCTAGGTTGGGTATATTTCTTAAAAGAAAGGAAAGATGGAATTATGCCGAGTGCCTTTCCCAAAACTCATTGTTTGAAAATGTCAACAGAAGCCCTCACAATAAGAGTAAAAAGGAAAGTGTGAAATGAAAATAAGAATGAACATTAAGGCCCCACGTGGTGGCTCACACCTGTAATCCCAGCACTTTGGGAGGCCAAGGAGGTCAGGAGATTGAGACCATCCTGGATAACATGGTGAAACCCCATCTCTACTAAAAATACAAAAAATTAGCCGGGAGTGGTAGCAGGCATCTGTAGTCTCAGCTACTTGGGAGGCTGAGGCAGGAGAATGGCGTGAGTTTGCAGTGAGCCGAGATTGTGCCACTGCACTCCAGCCTGGGCGACAGAGCAAGACTCCGCCTCAAATAAAAAAAAAAGAACGAACATTAAAAATGTGGACAAAATTGATTTACTAATACCTATGAATACTACCTCTATTACTCATAGGCATTAATAAAATAAGGAAAACTGAGCACAAGGAAGTAGAATACAAAACATAATAATTATTATGAGATAATTTTTCCACTTGTTCATTTTTACTTTATTAATTTAAAAAAATTTCTGAAAGTCCCTGCTTGTAGAATATTTAGTCACTAATCATTCCCTACGTCTTGTGTAATAGGATAAATGAGACAAATTTCTTACTTGGCATTTAGGCAGATTGTTTAAATTTTTTTTTTTTTGAGACAAGGTCTCACTCGTCTCCCAGGCTGGAGTGCAGTGGCTCGATCTTGGCTCACTGCAACCTCTGCCTCCCAGGTTCAAGTGATTCTCTTGTCTCAGCCTCCTAACTATCTGGGACTACAGGCAAGCGCCACCATGCCCAACAAATTTTTGTATTTTTAGTAGAGATGGGGTTTTGCCATGTTGGCCAGTCTCGTCTCAAACTCCTGACCTCAAGTGATCCACCTGCCTTGGCCCCTCAAAGTGTTGGGATTACAGGCTTCAGCCACTGTACCCAGCCTTATTTAAAATATGTTAAAGTCACCTTCTTTAAATAGGTACTCCCATGAAAATTGGAAAAAATTGGAAAAAGCGATTGATGCAGTCCATCAAAGAAGGGGAGGGAATTGATGTTTGCTGGGTGCCCACTTTGGGCCAGATGTGGGGACCAGTGCCTTTAAGAATGTGTGTGTCTCACAGTAATTCTGTGAAATTGGTATTATTCTCACAGCGATGGGAGAAACCGAGGCTTCCAGAAGGGAAGTCAGTGCCCACAGTCTTAGGCAGAGCCAGCCCTATCCTACCCCACAGCCTCTGTCCGTGGGATGAAATCCCACCTCCTTGGCTTGCCTGCTTTTCTTAGGTGGCCTCTCTTGCCTAGAATCCTGATGGATCCCCCTTCCCTGGACCCATCACCTCAGACATAGTGACCCAACCCAGCCTCAATGCAGCTGCAGGACTCTTGCCCCAGCTGCTCCTTCTGCTTCCATCGTCATCCCCCTGGATATTTGCACAACTAGATCCGTTCCATATTTCCATCTTTGTTCCCATCTCCACCCCAGGGATCCCTGATATAGTCGTTGTCTTTCCTGATACCCAGTTGGATTTTCTTTATTGCCTTAACCACCACTCATGACTACTCTTGATGTTATGATCCCACACTGCAAGGCTTAATTTCTTAATAAAAATAGAAAAGCCAAATTGTATTTGATAGGTTGAATCACATGAAATTACCTTTCTGTAGCCCCCCGAAAATGGTTGCATAACATCAGTTTCATATGGTTCTTCTCAAACACAGACAGCCATGACATTCAAAGGGGACTGCTAACCATTACATTTCTTAATCAATAGAATGGGAGCAGCTAGAATATCATTCTCCAGATTTTTGTGGTCATGGATCCCCACGATAAAACAATAACACTTTCCTGTGCTTATCTATTAGGTTGGTGCTAAAGTAATTGCAGTTTTCACCATTGAAAGTAATGGCAAAAACCGCAATTACTTTAGCACCGTCGTAATATTATTTGTAAATTACAAACACATCCAACTGCTATCGAATGTCTCACATGATACAAAATACAGGAGTGGTGAGAGTCCCCATCTCTACTAAAAATACAAAAATTAGCTGAGTGTGGTGGCGTGCGCCTATAGTCCCAGCTGCTTGGGAGGCTGAGGCAGGAGAATCGCTTGAACTCAGGAGGCAGAGGTTGTAGTGAGCCAAGATCGTGCCACTAGACTCCAGTCTGGTGACAGAGCAAGACTCCGTCTCAAAAAAAAAAGTAAAAAAAAAAGAGATTCCTCTATCATGATAGCAGATGCAGATCACTCCATTACATAGTCTTCCAGAAAATTCAGATTGTTGTTTGGAGTGGGAGCTAAGATTTTATCAGATTTTACTGGAGAGTCGTTGTCTTTCATTTGAAAATGCCCTGACAAGAGTTAGGTGATGCGTTGCCTCCTTTCGCTTGCATGATTCTTAGCAAATTCACTCTTGTTTTTTTGTAGGGGCTTTAAGTCACTCATCCATTTTGTGAGGATTAATATATTTAAACCCAGGTGGCATCACCAGTGAATTCTCTTAAGCAGGCACTTGTTAACAACGAAAGATTGCAATTTGCTGAAAATAAAAATGAGTGAAAACAAGTGAGGCACTCCTATCCCTACTGGGAAGCCCCATCACATCTTACATCTTGCATGAGGGAGGAAGCGTTAATCTGGACTTGAACTATTACTATTTACTATTCATGAGATACAAAGTGGAAATCCTCACATTTCCTCCCCACTCACCGAGGAATATCTCTGCAAACACCCTGAGCTTGGTGCATCCACTCTAGGAACCACTGGACCAGAGAATATTTATAATTCCAGTAAAAGATTATAAACAGAGAGACGGTTGGGAGCAAGGTGTTAAGTCTGAACTTGGCAAACTACAGTCTTTACTTATAAGATGCTTTTCCTAGGTTGCTGATGACCTGAAGTGAGCCTTGTTGTAGTTTAACGACATATGCCTGAAAACTGCTCATTATAAAAATTGCACTTGCTGTCTTAAGTTGTGGAGTGTGTTTATAATAGGAAATTCAATTTGCTTATGTAAGCTCTAAATGAGCCCACTGACCCTGAGATCGTTGACCATGTAACTCTGTATAGTGTGTGGATTCTCTGACTACTGAGAAAAGCCCAGATTTCTAGTTCAAGTTTGCATTTTGCAAATTGTGTCCTGGCAGACTCAGATCCAAACAAAAAGTAAAGTTTCATTCTCTAATAATACATTCTGGTTTGTTTACTTTTTATCTTTTTCTCTGCCAAACTACAAGATTCATGAGAGAAGAGTCTATGCTCTTCACAGGTATGTGCACAGAACTTCACCAGTGTCTGGTACAGGGTAGGTAGTTAATCTATATTTGTTAAATTATTGAATAAATAAACAGATGAATGAATGAATGATATAGTAGGTGGCAGAGCTAGGACTGTAATTCTAGTCTTCTGACAGTAAGAAATAACACAGTCCTGTGTTATTTTCCAATTCTCTGTAAGGCTCATTATTTGGAATAGGCATTGGCTTTAAAATTACTTCTTAAATGTTCATGTTCATACAGAAATCTCGTATTAAAAAGAATTATAGACTTGCAGAGTGCTCCATACCAGACATAGAGTAAGATTGGTAATTTAGTGCCAAGCTGCCTGGGAAATTAATAGTAAACAAGAAATAGTTAATTGTGTCAAAATATATTTTATAGTCCCTCTGTTTTTGTAAACTAAGGCAATAAGATTTGAAGGGAAGACATTTGGACAATCTTAAATTCTGGGCTGGACAATATTTTCAATAATAGGACAATGGCATTCACAGCAACCTGGTTGAAATTGGAGACCATTATTCTAAGTGAAGTAACTCAGGAATGGAAAACCAAACATCGTATGTTCTCACTCATAAGTGGGAGCTAAGCTATGAGGACTCAAAGTCACAAGAACGATACAATGGACTTTGGGGGCTCAGGGGAAATGCTGGGAGGGGGATGAGGGACAAAAGACTACACATTGGATACAGTGTACACTGCTCGGGTGATGGGTGCACCAAAATCTCAGAAATCACCGCTAAAGAACTTATGTAGTCAAACACCATCTGTTCCCCAAAAATCTATTGAAATTTTAAAAAAACCTTAACGATTCTTCTGTCATTCTAACTGAATTGTAATTCATCTGTTTCCACTGATGCAGGACAGTCCTTCGAGTAGTCTTGGTTCTCCCCTCTTTTTTTTCTTGTAGTTCTTAAGAATAACTGTAGAATGTGCTGGGAATGCAACATCTTGAGATAAGGGGGAGTTACCTAGAACAGTCCAGGCTCTGTTCCAGTCCCCTCACAGAAATAGGATGTCCTTCAATGCTTTAGCCCAGCAGGTCCCATGGCCCCAGGTATGAAACCCAGGGCAGGCTGATTTATGGGGTCTCTTAGCTTCAGTGCAACTTGGGCATGCACAGAAGAGACCCCCGTCTACCCAGGGCAGCTTTTCTGAGCCTTGGAAGAGTGGCCTGCTATGAAGTCCTGGCTTCTATTGCTTCTTGCTGCCTAGTTGAAAGTAACAAACCCACTTTACTTACTCTGTGCATGAGTGTTCTGTCTCACTGGATGCAGACAAGTAGGTCATCAGTGCACAGTGAACCTGCTTCACAAATGAGAAAACTGAGACCCAGAGGTATGGAATGACTTGCCCAAGATGCCATAGTGAGTGGTAGGATTCAAGCAAAGAACCCTAGAATATTGCTCTTACATTGGACTCAATGCATGTGATATACACGTGTGTGTGTGTGTGTGTGTGTAATTGTGCTGTCTGTTACATCTTCACTTCCAGACCACATGCTGAATGGCAGAGGGAGGAACAACAACAACAAAATTCAAGGCCATTCTGCAAAATCAACACGTATGATCCTGCTTTAATGCAAGCATAATCCAATCTTAGCACAGTAATATGGCTCACAGGCATTTCACCCAAAACACTGCAATGCAGAAGTCTTTTTGAGCATTATCCTCCTTGGCCTCTGCCTTTTTCCTTCATTGCATGCAGAACAGTAACCATGGGGTAACATGGTCCTGGGCCATGAGGAATGGATTTAGACCGTCTCCAGTGATTGAAGGTATATGTTACATGCTCTTAAGTTTTTATTTAGAAAAGCTGTTTTCCATCTAGGAGGCTATTCAATAGATACTTTGCACCATGAAACTGACCATGGAAAATTATTTTTCAAAGTCCTCATACCATTTTTTACTGATTCATGAGGTGTCCTGACAAGAGAGGAGGCTGAGATTGAGCCAGGAATCAGCCTTCTAAGCAATAGCTCTGATGCTTAGTGTATGGCCAGGCGTGCTTCTATGCAAAGTATTGCTTGGTCTTTAGTGCAAGGAGCTCATCAAGGCACACTGCACTGAAAGTAGAATAAACACTGTTGTCTGTACCCAACCAGCTATTGCCACTGTGGGAAACAGGTCTGCATTGCCATCTGTGTTACTGGATGTAAATTATATCTTATGAAATCTTAACTAATAACACAAAATTTCATCCAGCTGAAAACTTTGTAACATATACTATCAGGAAAAGTCATGAAGACCAGGTGTGGTGACTCACGCCTGTAATCCCAGCACTTTGGGAGGCCAAGGTGGGAGGATCACTTCAGGCCAGGAGTTTGAGACCAGCCTGGGCAACATAGTGAGATCTTGTCTCTATGAAACATTTTCAAAAATTAGCCAGGCAAAGTGGTGTGCACCTGTAATCCCAGCTACTCAAGAGGCTGAGGCAGGAGGATTGCTTGAGATCATTGCAATGAGCTATGATTGTGCCACTACACCCCAGCCTGGGTGACAGATTGAGATCTTTATTCTAAAAAAAAAAAAAAAAAAGCCAAGAAAACTAAGTAATGTTTTATGATATAGGATGGGTCACATGGTACTTCAGTGGCAGGAATTTCCTGTTATTCATGATAATTGAAGATGAGCAGATTCAGAGAGAAACCTAGTATTTATTCTACTACTTAACACAACAAAAGTTAACACTGCTCTTCGATTTAAACTTGAGCTAAACAAAGCAGACCCTTCTGGGAAAGGATAGTGGCCCAAAATAATACGTGAAAATCGTGTGTGCTTCCATTTTATAAGAGTGTGGAGGAGGCTCTCCAATACACCATGCCAATAGCTTTAAGTTGGAAATCTAAAAGTACAAGCCAGTTTTAGAAAATGTCTTTTTCCCCTGCAAGAATGCAACTCCAGTTTCTAACTAGAGAAAAATCACAAACTGGAGAAGGTTGTGTTCTTTGCTTTGCATGGGGTTTGCCTAACCTGAATTCCTGTCCCTTCACCTCCCCCATGGCATTGTCCACCTTCTCTACAGTAGCGACTCAGCCAGTTTTATCAGCATTACTTGAGAGATGGGGACAGGTTCTGTAGTCCAAGCCCAGGATCTTGAGAGTCGAGGCTTGAGACCTTTATTTTAAAAAGCTTCTCAAGAGATTTTGCTGTACATGAAACACTCAGCTGAGTAATTACTCATAACAAGCTTAGTCACAGTTTTGCAGCCATTGGGAAGTGCCTGCCTATCAGAGACATTGTGAGCTCTCTGATAGATGCCTGTGGATATTGCTTATTGAACTGGCTGAATCAATGACACTCATCGGCTGACTGCTGGGACTTCGTCGTTGACTCTCAGCACCATCCCCTCTCCACCCCAGACCTGCTGCGATTGCTTGTAAGGAAATCTAATCCTTCCTCGATAACACCATAGGAAAACTTCTCACGTTATGGTCCTCCTCTGCCCTGGCACCGCATGCTTCTCTGCCATATTGCAGATCCCGTAAGTCTAAGAGATGAGGTTCAGAGAGAATTTTTGGTGCTGTAGCCTTTCTATTTCTTTAAACACTGCTCCATATTCTTTTTTATGTTAGGATGAATAATTGATAGTGTTGTCCTCTGAAAGAGGACCCCAAAGTACAGGAGTTTAAATATACAGATGCTTGGCTGGGTATAGTGGCTTATGCTTATAATCTCAATGCTTGGGGAGGCTGAGGCCAAACAATCACTGGAGGCCAGGAGTTCAAGACCAGCCTGGTCAACATAGAAAGACCCCTCTCTCTTCAAAAAATTAAAAAATTAAAAAATTAGCCAGGCATGGTGGCACATGCCTATAGTCCCAGCTACTCGGGGGGATCACTTGAACCCAGGAGTTCCAGGCTACAGTGACCTATGATCACACCACTGCACTCCATCCTGGACCAGAGAGTAAGACCCTGCATCTAAAATGTTATGTATGTGTGTGTGAGTATACACACATATGAATGTATATATGTGTCTATATGGATAGACATGTATATATGTCTATATGTATATGTGTCTATATTTATATGTGTGTATACACATGTCTATATGTATATATGTCTATAGGTACACACATATCTATGTATAGACACATAAACATATGTATACATGCACATGTGCATCTATATGTATAGACATATATAATATAGACATATATGTACATATGTGTGTACACAAACACACACATACACACACACATAACATTTTAGATGCAGGGTATTGTTCTGTGGTCCAGGATGGAGTGCAGTGGTGTGACCATAGGTCACACACATGTATATGTATATATATGTTTATATGTATATGTGTGTATATATGTATATGTCTATATGTATATGTGTATATGTGTGTATATACATATATATGTGTGTGACTGTATACATATATGCATATACACACACACATGCACACACACAGATATTCCTCAACTTATGATGGGATTACAGCCTGCTAAACCCATTTTAGGTGGAGAATATCCTAAATTGAAATGCATTTAATACACCTAACCTGCTGAACATCATAGCTTAGCCCAGCTTGCCTTAAACATGTTCAGAACACTCACATTAGCCTACAATTGGGCAAAATCATCTAACACAGTCAGGTTTATAATAACATGTTATATATCTCATGTAATTCATTGAATATTGTATTAAAAGTGAAAAACAGAATGGTTGTATGGGCACTCAAAAGATAGTTTTTACTGAACGCATATTGCTTTCACACCATTATAAAGTCAGTATATCGTAAGTTGAACAATTGTTAAGTCAATGATCATCTGTATAATTGTGTCAGGACTTAACTTTATAACTATGCCTGCTTAAACATAATACAATTTGAAAGGCAGATGGATTAAAATGATCCCACATACTAGAAAAAATAACTATATAATAATAAAATACCATTGCTTTTCAAATAACAAACATGTTGGCAGGGAATAAGCCTGCATGTGGAGTAGTTTTGTGGGAAGCTGTGGTTAACTGACTGACTTGGCATGTATTCCACATCCTTCAAGTGTGTAGTCCAGTACTGCAAAGGATGGAAGGCTAACAATGCCGTTTACTGGACTCCCTTGCAGCTAGGGTTCCAGATGGGATTTAGCTCCACCAATCAGGCATTGTCTTAACACCTACCTGCATTAGTAGTTGAGGCAGGTGGAGAGAAAAGTGGTCATGCCAGGGAAGGTCTGGAAGGTGAAATAGGGCTCTGAATGAAGTTGTAGGGATAGCCTCCTAGTCTCCCACCTTTGGCAAAACCAGCAATTACCCTGGAGGGCTGTTTTTGTTAACATTTGGTCTGGGAGTCCTTCCTGGAGACCTAATCATGCTCTTCATTAATTCCTTTCTGTAGAAAACAGCTGGGGTGGTGCCTGAACAATCAAAAGTGTATGAATGTGTGCTCATGTGTGGGAGATGGGGGTGAGAGGTATAACTGATGAAAATCATTGCCCCATTTAATTTTTCTTTAAAAGTCCTTTGGGCCAGGTGCAGTGGCTCATGCCTCTAATGCCAGCACTTTGGGAGACTGAGGCTGGGAGTTCAAGACCAGCCTGGGCAACATAGTGAGACTTTGTCTTTACAAAAATTAGCCAGGCCTGTTGGCTCATACCTGTAGTCCCAGCTACTTGAGAGGCTAAGATGGGAGAATGGCTTAAAGCTGGGAGTTCAGTGCTGCAGTGAGCCATGATTATGCTGCTTCACTCCAGCCTGGATGACAGAGCAAAACCCTGTCTCTACAAAATAAAATAAAACAAAATAAATTTAAAAATAAATAAAATTTTAAAAAACATTTGATTTTGCAGTGCACAAGCACTCACGTAAATGAACATTAATTGCTGGAAAGTGTAAGAAATGCATTTAAAACCAATACATGTCTTGTTGTCTCAGGTTGTTTCTTTCTCTAAGACTTTGAGTCATCGTTGGACTGAAAATGGAGGGTAGTTTCAGATTTTGAAATTTAGGTTTTAATATCCAAATGAGCATCATTTCTCAGAGAAAAAATGTCTTCTGGAGGGAAACATTGCTTGAGTTTCCCAAAAGAAACATTAGTCAATAGTAACAGTATATTTATTTAATCCAAGGGAGAGAACACCGTGGGAAACAGCCACATGGCTAGCAACACGCTTGGTCAGAAGAGAGGATACACTTCTTGTTTTCACTTAACAGATTTGATTGGCATCTAGATGGATCAACTTCACCAGCATGGTACAACTTCACACTTCATTTGGCGTGTATAAACACAGCCTATAGTTTCCCAGTTTGAATTTTCTCCTGGGCAGCTGAATGCTACAGAGTGCAGTAATTGGACTGACATCTACACTGATAACAGAATTGTCTGCAGACAACTGCTCATCTTTTCAAAATGTTTACATCTCTATTGGTGGTCTGTTTCCTCTCTAC
Organism: Nomascus leucogenys; assembly: GCF_006542625.1. Lineage (NCBI taxonomy): Eukaryota > Metazoa > Chordata > Mammalia > Primates > Hylobatidae > Nomascus > Nomascus leucogenys. The sequence goes on along the minus strand of NC_044406.1, from coordinate 5,338,208 downwards.
TTGGTCTGAAACAATTTATGAGACATTTAAGAAACAATAATAAATGAACCCTATTAATATACTCAGATGGGGTTCTTGACTTCTATTTTCTCTGTGAAAGGATGTTTACTGCTAAATATTAAGGGGTTAGTTATGAAAGCAGCTTTCATATAAGGTGGATAAAGTATTTTTGTAATCTGTAATAGAATGAGACCCCCCCCCAAAAAAGGGGCAAAAAGGTAGAATGTACAGTCAGCATTTGTGATTCATGCTCAGGTTGGAAAAAAAAAATCCTTTCTTTTTTTTTTTTTTTTTTAAAGAGATGGGGTCTGTCTCTGGTGCCCAGGCTGGAGTGCAGTGTCATGATCTGAGGATCATCACTCACAGTAGCCTTGAACTCCTGGCCTTAAGCTATCCTCCCAACTCAGCCTCCCGAGTGGCTGCAATTACAGGCATGCACTACCACACCTGGCTAATTTTTATTTTAATTTTTTGTAGAGATGAGGTTTTGCCTTGTTGCCCAGGCTGAAAAATTATTTACCAGAGCATTTACTTGAATTCTGCTAGAAGTGTTTAAACCTTAATTTTTCTGATTAGTGTTTTTGCTTAATGGATAAACGACTATATGTTCCTAGGTTATGTCAGGATATAATGCAATTTTATGTAATGGCAACGTACAAGAATAAATTGGTTGCTCCATCAATCTGATTGACAACTAGTTTTTATAGTGCTTGTAAAAAGTGGGTAATTACCTATTGCTGATGGGGTTTGACAGATAATCTAATACCAGGTGAGTATAATATATAGTTGAGGTTTTTGTAGCTAGCATACTTTTAAAGTACATAGGATATGACATTATGTAATTGCCAATTCATTATTTTATCATAATACTGATCAATTTCATAGGCTTACTCTGCAAAAACAAAATCTATGAGCCATTTTAACATAGATTTAGTCAATCAAATCCTGTTCATGGTTTCAGGGCAAACTACTCAGTGTTTCATTATGAATGAATGGTTTTTAGACCAGGAGCATGTTACCATTTATTGAAGCAAATGTTTACTCAATGTGAATCTAGTAAACCAGAAGAAATAATTTTCTTTTAGAAAATATGTTATTGGCATTTGTCTTTGATTCGTAGTAACTTAGAACTGGAAGAGTAAATAGCAATTCCTTGCTACTCCTTTATTTGTCCAGTGAAGAACACTTAGATTCTGAGGATATTGGTCACATAGTCAAAGCTAGTTAATATTAAATACCAAAACCAGGAATGGATCCAAGAGCCCCCAAGTTAAAATTCAAAGCATTTTTACAAAAACAAAAAGTTTGATGACCAAAGCGCTTCGCCATTTCAGTCTTCCTGAGGCACATGGAGGGATTTCTCTCGTGCTTGGGAGCTCTTGATTTTCTGTTTCTTATGAACTTAGAATGTTTGTTCCCACCTGATGTGTTTATGTGTCTGCCTTGATTCAGACACCTCTGGAAGTAATTCACTTCACTAATTGGGTTGATTTGATTTTTTTTTTATTATAATTTAGGTTTTAGGGTACATGTGCACAATGTGCAGGTTTGTTACATATGTATCCATGTGCCATGTTGATTTCCTGCACCCATTAACTTGTCATTTAGCATTAGGTATATCTCCTAATGCTGTCCCTCCCCCCTCCCCCCACCCCACAACATTCCCCGGAGTGTGATGTTCCCCTTCCTGTGTCCATGAGTTCTCATTGTTCAATTCCCACCTATGAGTGAGAACATGCGGTGTTTGGTTTTTTGTCCTTGCGATAGTTTACTGAGAATGATGTTTTCCAGTTTCATCCATGTCCCTACAAAGGACACGAACTCATCATTTTTTATGGCTTCATAGTATTCCATGGTGTATATGTGCCACATTTTCTTAATCCAGTCTATCATTGTTGGACATCTGGGTTGGTTCCAAGTCTTTGCTATTGTGAATAGTGCCGCAATAAACATACGTGTGCATGTGTCTTTATAGCAGCATGATTTATAGTCCTTTGGGTATATACCCAGTAATGGGATGGCTGGATCAAATGGTATTTCTAGTTCTAGATCCCTGAGGAATCGCCACACTGACTTCCACAATGGTTGAACTAGTTACAGTCCCACCAACAGTGTAAAAGTGTTCCTATTTCTCCACATCCTCTCCAGCACCTGTTGTTTCCTGCTTTTTTAATGATGGCCATTCTAACTGGTGTGAGATGGTATCTCACTGTGGTTTTGATTTGCATTTCTCTGATGGCCAGTGATGATGAGCATTTCTTCATGTGTTTTTTGGCTGCATAAATGTCTTCTTTTGAGAAGTGTCTGTTCATGTCCTTTGCCCACTTTTTGATGGGGTTGTTTGTTTTTTTCTTGTAAATTTGTTTGAGTTCATTGTAGATTTTTAATGTAGCCATGTGTCACAGGATCTGCAAACTTCCAGGGGATACCTCAGACCGCTAGATCTTCCCCCTAATTTCTGCTCCCTGGCTTAGTTACCTGGTTAAAGCCTTTATGTATGGTTATGGATTGAATTTTACCTTCCCCCATCCCAAATAATATGTTGAAGTCTTAATCCCTAGTACCATGGAATGTGACCTTATATTTAGAGATGTGGTCTTTTTTTTTTTTTTTTTTTTTTTTTTTTTTAATGGAATCTTGCTCCTTTGCTTAGGCCTTAGTGCAGTGGTGCAATCTCAGCTCACTGAAACCTCCGCCTCCTGGGTTCAAGTGACTCTCCTGCCTCAGCCTCCCAAGTAGCTGGGATTACAGGCACCCACCACCATGCCCAGATAATTTTTGTATTTTTAGTAGAGACAGGGTTTCACCATGTTGCCCAGGCTGGTTTCCAACTCCTGACCTCAAGTGATCCACCCTCCTCAGCTTCCCAAAGTGTTGGAATTACAAGTGTGAGCCACTGTGCCTGGCCCCAGAGATGGGGTCTTTACAAAGGTAATCAAGTTAAAATGAGGTCATTAAGGTGGATCCTAATCGAATAACACTGGTGTCCTTATAAAAAGGGAAGATTTGGACACCAAGGTATGCATAAAGGCAAGGCACAATGAAGACTTGCTGGTAGAAGACAGCTGTGTGCAAGCCAAGGAGAGAGGCCTCATAGCCCTTAGAAGGAACCAACTCTGCAGCTATGGACTGAATGTTTGTGTCCACCCCCTGCAAATTCAGATACTGAAACCTAACCCCCAAGGTGATGATGTTAAGAGATGGGCCTTGGGGAAGTGATAAGGTCATAAAGATGGAGCCTCATGAATGGGATCTGTGCCCTTATGAAAGAGACCCCAGAAAGCTCCCTTTCCCCTTCCACCATGTGAGGACACAGCCAGAAGGCACTGTCTATGAACCAGGAAGCAGGTCCTCACCAGCTGCTGAATCTGCTGGTGCTTTAATTTTGGACTTTCAGCCTCCATAACTATGATAAATAAATGTAAGATTTTTTTAAAAAGCCATCAGTTCATGGTTTTTTGTTGTGGGAGCCCTAAGAATCTAACACATGCCTGGAGAGTGATTTTAACATGAGAGTGACAAAATCCCAGAGACAAATGCAAACTCCCCACAGGTGATCAAATTTATCCTGGTTTGTGTGGGAATCTCCTGGTTTTGACACTGAAAACCTCATATCCAAGGAAGCCTCTCAGTCCGGGGCAAATAAGGACAACTGGTCACCCTGGCTGGCACCTGGAAATTCAATAATGTTCCCTTTGGTCTTTGGGTGTTGAACACACTGTCTCCCTGAGTTGGTACCTTGGTTCTTAAGAACAACAGGTCAACAGGAAGAATGGCAGTCATTGTCTTTGAAGGAATATGGTTAAGTGATTAGGATAGGTCTTGTGAATAGCTGACATCCTTCAAAAGGAGTGATGAAAAGACTCCCTGTTTCAAAATATATTCCCCACAGCCCTGAAAAAATCTAAAATTCCACTGCCCTTTTGATTTTTTAATAGATTCCCAGCCTCACAGTCTGTTTTAGGTCAGATTCTCTAGAAGCAGTCTGAGATGAGGACGCATGGACCAGTGATTTATTGATGGAGGGCTCAGAGGAGAAACCCCTCAGGAAATGAGGGAAGCAGGAGTGGGTAGAGAGAGAAGGCAGTCAGAGATCTGATTATAGCTGAAGCCTCAGCTTGATTCCATGAAGAGATGTGGAGCAGAAATAGTGCTATAGATATGCCCTGCCTTGTGGTAAAGGGACTGGTCTCTAGTCCACTGCGGTGGCTTTAAAACACAGCAATTTCTTTGGGAGGCTGAGATGGGAAGACCACTTGAGACCAGAAGTTTGAGACCAGCTTGGGCAACATAGCAAGACCAGGTATCTATAAAAATTTAAAAATTAGCTAGACGTGGTCATGCCTGCCTGTAATCCCAGTTACCTGGGAGCCTGAGGCAAGAAGATCGCTTGAGCCCAGGAATTTGAGGCTGCAAACAGCTATGATTGCACCAGTGCACTCCAGCCTGGGAAACAGAGAAAGATTCTGTCTCTGTAAAAACAACCTCCACCCGAAAATAGCAGCAAATTTATGACACTCTTCCCATCAAGAGACAGGGTTTGCATCCCCTGCCCTTGAATATTGGCAGAAGACTGATTGCTTCCAACAACAGAATATGGTGAAAGTGACATGATGTGACATTTTAAAGTAATTTTTAATTGTTGTAAAATACACATAACATAAAATTTACCATCTTCACCATTTTTAAGTGTTCAATTGTATTAGTCCATTTTCATGCTGCTGATGAAGACATACCTGAGACTGGGCAATTTACAAAAGAAAGATTTAATCGACTTACAGTTCCATGTGGCTGGCGAGGCCTCACAATCATGACAGAAGGCAAGGAGGAGCAAGTCACATCTTACATGGATGGCAGCAGGCAAAGAGAAGAGAGCTTGTGCCAGGGAACTCCCCCTTATAAAATCACCATATCTCATGAGACTTACTCACCATTACAAGAACAGCATGGGAAAGACCTGCCCCCATGATTCAGTTACCTCCCACCAGTTCCCTTGCACAACATGTGGAAATTCAAGATGACATTTGGGTGGGGACACAGCAAAACCATATGAACAGTCAGTAGTGTTAAGTTTATGTTGTTGTATAATGACCACCACCTCCCATCTCCAGAACTCTGTGCACCTTGCAAAACTAAGACTCTGTATCCATTAAATAATAACTTGTCTTTTGTGACTAGCTTATTTCACTAAGCATGATGTCCTCCTGGTTCATCCAGGTTGTAACATGTGTCAGAATTTCCTTTTTTATTCTTTAAGCCTGAATAATATTCTACTGTATGGGTAGACCAAATTTTGTTTATTCATTTATCCATTGATGAACACTTGGGTTGCTTCCTCATTTTGGCCATTGTAAGTAGTGCTGCTATGAACATGAGTGTACAAATATGTTTTTGATACCCTGATTTCAGTTCTTTGGAGTATATATCCAAAAGTAGAATTGCTAGAGCATATCATAATCCTATTTTTAATTTTTAGAGGAATTTCAATATTGTTTTTCATAATAGCTACACCATTTTACACTCCCCAAATAGTACAAGGGTTTCAATTTTTCTACTTTCTCAGCAGTATTTGTTACTTTCTGGGTATTTTTTTTTTAATAGTAGTCATGCTAATGGGTGTGAAGTAGATCTCTTTGTTATATTTTGATTTACATTTTTAATATTTTGATTTGCATTTGTTATATTTTTATTTGCATTTTGTTATATTTTGATTTGCATTTTTGGTTTTGATTTGCATTTCCCTAATGATTAGTGATATTGAGGATCTTTGCATGTGCTTACTGGATACCATGTGACTTTTAAGGCTGGATTGTAAAAGGCCAAAGGAGCTCTCCCTTGTTTGCTGACACACTTGCTGCTGGAATTTCAATTCACCACAGTATAAGTCCAAGTAACCAGAGGCTGCCATGCTGTAAGGAAGTTCAAGCTACACAAAAAAGCAATCTGCAGGTGCTCTCAACAGCCCTGTCTGAGCCCAGATTTTGACTCTTGCCAGCCCAGGCGCAAGAAAGTGAGGGGAGAAATCTCCAGATAATTCCAGTTTCCAATTTTTCAGGTCACTCCCATTCACTGGAGTCTTCCCCATTGAGGCCGTAGACATCATGGAGCAGGACAAACTCTGCCCAATGTGCCCAGTCCAAATTCCCAACCCACCTAATTTATGAGCAAAGAAAATGATAGTTGTTTTATTCCACTAGGTGTGGGGTGGTTTGGTATGCAGCAATAGATTACTGGAGCACTGTCAGTCATGGGCTTTGGGACCTTCTGGGGAGGAATGTAAACTCCAGATATTTTCATTTGGCTGACAGCAGGTGGTGCAGCTCTGAGCTGCTAGCAGGCAGTATTCTTCTCAACTGGCCAATGGGTATCCTGAGGGATAAAATGCCAGCATGAACCTGAACAGGGCACCAACAGTCATTGCTACAGAGAACCTTTAGTAATTCTTCTCTGGGTTTGGAATTAATACTTTGCCAGGAAATTAGCACTGTCAAGTTGAAAGTAGATTAGAAAAGTAAATGAGGATTAAAACAAAGGCTGACAGGGAAGAGTGACTGAGATGCTCACCCCGTAATTTTTCCATTTCATGGCCTAACACCAGGCTGGTGGTTCCTCATTTAAAGACACATAAGAACAGCTAAATCAATAGTTAGGAAATTGCCAGAAAAAGTCTATTTTCTGCAGATGACAAATTTTGCAGAGATGTTCTCAAGAATATAAAGATGCCAGAATAAATAAAGTAGGCTTTCTACTTACAGCAAGTTCATAGGAACAGAAAGACTTTCTAGAAGCCTAAGAAAAAGACGTTTGAATAGAGAGACACAAAGTGGACTTTAGAATAAATGTTAAATGCTAATTTGAATCTTTTCCCCGGTTTAGAGTTTATGTGATGTGATGGAAAAAATTGTTATGAAAAATTCTCAAATGTTTATAGAGAAAATCAGATTATAGGAGAATCAGCTCATTCATATTTTGACCATAAGCTTTATAGGAGCTTAGTCTCTATTACTAATATTCTTGAACCTTTAGACCTGTTCAATACAATCTTAATCATGAATATGGAACACAAGGTGCCCTTGGTCAGGCCACTCAGCTTTGAGATCTTGGCTTAAATGTCACTGTGTCTGAGAGGTCTTTCTTGGCCATTTATTTGAAGTAGCAGCCCAGGTCCACTTCATTACGTTTTATATTTTCCACTTTCTCTTTAGTATATACCGCTGTTATTTTTCTATTACACTAATGTGCTTGTTTGTTGCCCAACTCCACAACCCCACTGCCACCTGCACTTTCACCTCTACCACCAACACTACCAACCTCACTGACACCACTATTGCTATGGTTTGAATGTGTTCCCCAAAGGTCATGTGTTGGAAACTGAAATCCCAATGCAACCAGTGCTGGAAGGTAGGGCCTAAGAAGAGGTGATTAGGTCATGTTGTCCTTATAAATGAGAGTTGGTTAGGTATCCTGAGAGTGGCTTTGTTATAAAGCAAGCTTCATCCCCTTGCTCTCACCCTCTCTTGCCCTTCTGCCCTCCATCATGGAATTATACTGTACAAAGTTCCTCACCAGATGCTGGTGTCATGCTGTTGGAATTTCTAGTCTCCAGAACCATAAGCCAAATGCATTTCTGTTTGTTGTAAATTACCCAGTCTGTGGTATTCTGTAATAGCAACACAAAATGGACTAAGACCACCATTGTCACTACCATAAACACTACCACCTCCACTTTCAGCACCACCACCACCATCATTATGACCACCATTACACCACATCATCAGTGTCCATCAACACCACCATTGCCACCAACATCACCATCACCAACAAGACCATCAACACTACCACTACCATCATCACCATCCACCATTATCACCAACCATCATCAACATCATCACCATCACCAACACCAAACCATCACCAACATCACCACTATCATCACTACCACCACCACCATCACCACTATTACCACTACTATCACTGCCATCATCATTACTATCACCACCACCACCACTACCACCACCATCACACTGGCTTCACTGTAACCCCCATGAAAGTGAGGGTGCTGTATTCCTTGCTTAGTGCTGAATCTGCCATGCCTGGAGCACTACCCAGCTCAAAGAAGACATTTAATAAACAAGCATTTGTTGTTGAACATAAAACAACAAGGATACAGCAGCTTTGGCAATAACTTTGAAAGGTAGGGGGCAATGTGTTCTCAGGGGAAGATTTGGTAGAGTGACATAGATGACCTAGATCTTATTTACAGAAGACTTCTTAGGGCTCTCAGCAATTGGAAAATGGAAAACTTGGTGGAAACATTCAGTATAGGCAGATATCTTGGAATACTACTAGTGCCTTCTGGAGAGCAATGAAAAGAATCTGAACACATTATGAGTATGGAGCCTTCCTCTGATCGAAATCATGATTGAAATCCATGCCCATCCTCTCAACGTGACCTTACGCCTACCCTCTGGGGCCTGATAGACTTCTTTTCCTCACCCCAATTCCAGCTGAAATTTTCATTCCCAGAGCAAGTTGGGTGATGTCCCACTCTCTGTGAGTTTCCGTGACATTTTATTTTTCTCCACCATAATGTGAGTCCCATAGAGCTGGGAATCTCATCTATCTTGTTAATTGCTGTGCCCCAGTACTCAAAGTGATGACCACTACAGTGAATGTTCTCAAACACAGTCGTCAAAAGAATCGACTGAATCTGTGACATGCCCTTCCCCTAGGACTGGATCTTCCCTGGTCTTCATCTTTGTGCCAGCGAACTTGATCTGCAGGTAGAGGCAGCACCAGCAATGCAGCCCTTAGGAGTCACAAGGAGGCACCATCTTCCTAAGGCAAATCTCAAATTGATGCCCCTCTCTCTCGCCCTGGCAGGCCAACATGCCCTCACTTGTTACAGGGCACAGCTTCCCCAGTTCCATGAGACAGCCCTGGAGCTAAATAAATACCAATGGGTGGAATGAATTCTCTTTATCTGATATTTAAAAACACACTTTTGCTCCGTGGCAAGGGTGCACTCCTTGTAGCAAACATTGAATTAAAAAACAAGTTTTGGGAATATTTGAATTTACTTTTCTATTTATGAATTTTTAAAAATTTAACAACCGTATACTATCTTGCATTCTGTGGTATAATGTAAATAATACAAAAAACCCCATAAATTTTAAATTAAAAAAAAAAAAAACTTTCAGCTGGGTATGGTGGCTCATGCCTGCAATCCCAGGACTTTGGGAGGCTGAGACGGGGATCACTTGAGGCCAGGAGTTCAAGACCAGCTTAGGCAACATAGCAAGACATTATCTCTACAAAAATAAAAAAATAGTCCTGCATGGTGGCACGTGCCTGTAATCACAGCTACTCAGGAAGCTAAAGTGGGAGGATTGCTTGAGACTGTGAGTTTGAGGCTGCAGTGAACTATGTTTGTGCCACTGTACTCTGGCCTGGGCAACAGAGAGAAACTGTTTCTTAAAAAAAATTTTTTTAACTTAAAAAATAGAAAAACAAACTTACATTTCCATTGCTGTGAGTACTTGTTTTGAAAGCAGATTTGATGTCCTATTTTACCGTGAGCTATAAATTTATTTCTAAACCCCGAAGAAAAATAAAATCTATGTTTTTTTTAGCTTAATCAACTCAGCATGCTTAGATGTGTCTATATTTTGACTTATGAGGTTTGTGTAAATTTGTTCCACTTTTTTTTGCATATCTGCCATGATATAGGCATCTGAGGGAATGCTCCATCAAATGGCAATTAGTTATTTTCTTTTGTCTAAAAAAAGTTACACTCATTTAAAATTCAATGACTTGTTCACATAATTTTAAGAAGGAATGTGCTCTTCTGAATGTGGAAGCTCTAGAGATGTTGCTAATGGTAAGAACATCTACTGTTGAATATGTGGTTCAGTTCCCAAAATTGACACATTTACCAAGTGACTAAAAGTGTTATATTTCTTGGCTTCACTTCTTCCATATGTCTTATGGGAAAAATCTTTCTGTAATCTGATGCAACAGTTGCAAGTCTCTGAATGAGAGAGAATTTAGAAAGATATGTTAGAAGGTATTTTTGATGGGAAGGTTGAGATGATTTTATGCAGATAGTTGCCTTTACAGAAAATCAGCTACTTATTTTAAAACTAAATATTTAAGACATACAATAATCACTTTAGTCCAGGCAAGAGCTGGGTTAACCCTAACCCTAGCCCTAACTATAATAACCCTAATCCTAACCCCTAAACTATAATAAGAGTGAAAAATAAATAGCAAGAATAGTTGTCAATAAATTAAAATATACCTGTACTCTGGAGGCAAACACTACTTTAGTTGGGCATTTCGTTTCAGAACATATGGCTTCAGCAAACACAGCAAACTTCCTAAATCCCTGCAGCTGCCAGAACCATACCCTTGCTAAAGTCCTTAACAAGAGGAGTTATCAGACCTCTCCCAATTCTGGTTTACAACCCAGACTAGTATAACTGATTGGACAGAGGACCACCCTTACAAACATTCTTTTCTGATAAGCAACCGTAGATCTTATGCCAATTTCAGCTAGCCTATAGAAGCTGTGCACAAATTGGATTTGGGTCTTATAGTTCACCTTTTCATGTGAAGAGCCAAATTCTAGCTCATTTTAATGGGAAAACCATGCCCCAAAATGAATATGAGACATAAGTTATGTATATGTTTACCCACTGCACATGCACTCACCCCCATTATAAATATGTATAGCTTTCCCCCCAAACCTGCTGAATATGTAACTCCACTGTGTAATACAGAACCTGTGAGGCATAAAGCCTAACCTGCCTCTTCCGTCTTTGAAGACAGAGCACTTTTGATCCACACCAGAGACTATCCTCCCCAGTTTACAATCTGATATCGCCAGTAAAGCTCTCCTTTCTACTATTTAGCCATCCTGGTCTTCTTTTGGACAACAGTCCAAATTGAGATGTGTTTTATGTGCAAAATACACACCAGATTTCAATGATTTAGTAGAAGAAAGAGAATGTAAAATATCTCGATAATTTATAAAACATTATTGACATATAGCCAGGCACTGTTGCACATGCCTATAGTCCTAGCTACTTGGGAGGTTGAGACAGGATAATCATTTGAGGCCAGGAGTTTGAGACTGTAGTATGCTATGATCATGCCCATGAATGCCACCGCAGTCCAGCCAGGGCAACATAGCAGACTCCTTCTCTAAAATAATGATAAAATTATTTACATAATGAAGTGATCATATTTTGGGTATATTGGCTTATATAAAAGTATCTTATTGAATTTAGCTTCACCTGTTCTTTTTACTTTTTAAAATGAGGTTACGGGAAAATTTTAAATCATGTGCATGGCTCCTGTTTGTGGCTTGTGTTATGTTTCTATTGGACGGTGCTAGTCTTGAATTAATATTGTAAGCGACCATCACCCCATCCACCATCCTTTGCAAATTAATAATCAGCCAACATTGGCAATGTTGGCCATAGAGTTTTAAAATTTCAAACTATAGATGTAATCATGGAAAGGACCTTCTGGAAATCATACCATGCTGTCTAAAATAGAGGAATGGCTGTGCTTCGTGCCTATATACTCTCCAAGTTAACCTTTGGGAAATTCTGATACGTGATTGTCTTCCTATAGAGAACTTACAGTGAGTTATTCAAATGGAATTAAGAAGATATAAAGACACCGTGGGAAAAACCCCGTCCCTTTTCGTGGTTCTTTTTAAATTTTTCACTTTAATGACTCATTTTATGTGCTTTAAAATGACATGAAAAAAAAAGTTGTTGGAAAAAAAGCATTTGCTTCTTCTTTCAGACTTCTGAATGTAAAATGAACATCTTTGGGAATTTCAGCAAATGATCTACTATTTGTCTGAACTGAATGTGTAGGAGACAGTGGTATTCATCAACTCATGCCTTCATTTAACAAAAGGATTGAGTGCTTTCTTGCCAGAACGGAAGACCTGACGTCTGTCCCTTACAGCCTTCTTATTTTTAGCAGGGGAAGCTCGGGGCCATAGACCAGTGGTCTTTCCAGTCTGGATGGTGCTAAGGAGGGCCCTTAAAAAGGACAGAATTTTGTTTGGCATTCTGAATCCTTAAAAAGGAGACCTCTAAATAAATGTATCAAGGATTACTTTCAGCACCGTCACTTAAGCTCCATCTGTGGAAGGTGCCTGGATGCTCCACCCACATTCCCTTGACCGTTCTCAGTTCGCTAGCAGGTGCACTAGAGGTTCACAGCAAGCTGACAGCCTCTCACTCAAGCATGTCTGGCTTCCTTCTTTTCAGCTCAGGGCTGGCTCTGTCCCTAGGAAACTTAGCGGCACGTGGGTCAAAACCCCTAAGACAGCCCTCAGACACCGGAAAAGGGAGTCGGAGGTCAAATGCCTCCTTCCCTGGGGTGGGGGTGTGTTTCCAAGACCACACCTTCCTTCCCAGGGGTGAGAGTGACTAAGCCCCTACTTATTAACACATTCTCTTTACTTCTTCTCTCACTCCCCACTTCCCCAGTGGGCTTCTTGGATAAGCTCTTGCATAAGCTACTGCATAAATAAGGCCACTACACTCAACTCCTGGTATCGGGGTTGACTTGTGGGAGAACTCAGACTAATATATCTGTAAGAACAATCTACGGCAAGATTTTCAAGCTGATCTTGGCAGAATTTCAAAACTGGCATATTTTCTCAAATTGTGCTATGTGCGCACTTCAAATATCACAATTTCATTTTTAATATTGCATAACATTAACGACACATGGAATTATGACATATTAAGCATTGCAGTGTCATGTGATGGAATTTCTTTAGAAAGCATTAGGGGAAAGGTGATGGGGAGAAACCATGAGTCCCATACACAGTTAAAAACCTCCCTTTAATATACGTATTGGAAAGCCTCCTCATCTTGCAGTGTTTCAAACTTTGGAGCATGCATCTTGCTTTTTATGGAATGGGAGTATATCAGAGACTCTAGTCATTGAGCCCACGGATAGCCTTGGGGACTTTAATCCCTAAATCTCCTGGGGTCAGATCAAAAGACTGGCTCCTCCACAGAGATGTAAATTATGCAGGAGCTGGAAGAGAAGTAGAGGGTATCACTTGATGAAACTTTCATCAGATCCTTCTAAAGTCAATATGGATGGGATTTCCAAAGCTTTTATCATGTTGGAAAATGTCTGCATATGCAAATATGACTCCTGGGATCATCACAGCTATATTTCTTCCTCTATAAAATACCAGATAAATTACTTAGATTTACAACAATAAAGATATACCTGTGGTTGTGACTATTTCTTTTATTATAGTGTCATGTGCATTTTTGTTTACTTATCTCTCTTCCAAGGGTTGAACATTTTTAACCCTTCTATTATGATTAAAATCATGATATGTCATTAATATATCTTCCTTGAGTTTGGATAACACATTAGCTTTTCATTAGGAAGCAGAACATGAGAGTGTTAAGAACATGGGCTGGCTGGGCGCAGTGGCTCACGCCTGTAATCCCAGCACTTTGGGAGGCCAAGGAGGGCGGATTACCTGAGGTCAGGAGTTCAAGACCATCTTGGCCCACATGGTGAAACCCTGTCTCTACTAAAAATACAAAAATTAGCCAGGTGTGGTGGCACATGCCTGTAATCCCAGCTACTCGGGAGGCTGAGGCAAGAGAATTGCTTGAGCCTGGGAGGCAGGAGGTTGCAGTGAGCCAAGATCGTGCCACTGCACTCCAGCCTGGCCAACAGAGTGAGACTCTGTCTCAAGAAAAACAAACAAAAAAAAGAAACAAACAAACCAAAAAAACACAAAAAAACATGGGCTTGGAGGCACAGTGGCTCACGCTTGTAATCTTAGCAATTTGGGAGGCCAAGACAGGAGGATCAGAAGTTTCAGATGACCCTGGGAAACATAGTGAAACCCTGTCTCTTAAAAAAATTAAAATAAAAATAATAAAGAGAAAAAATAGGGGTCAAGCACAATGACTCACACCTGTTATCCCAAGATTTTGGGAGGCCAGTGAGGGAGAATTGCTTGAGCTCAGGAGTTTGAGATCAGCCTGGGCAACATAGCAAGACTCTGTATCTATAATTGTAATAATAATAAAAGAACATGGGCTTGAAACTGAGCTACATGGGTCCAAAACCTGGCTCAACCACTCTCTGACCTTGAGCTGGTTATTTATTCTGTGCCTCAGTTTCTGCATCTGCAAAACAGGATTTATAACAATATCTACCTCTATAATTGCTTGATGAGTTCTTCCTGCCCATTGCACAGACAAAATCAATTCACTGAGACATGGCATTGCAGTAGAGAGAGAGTTTAATTGATGTGAGGCCAACCCATAAAGGAGAAACAGAGTTATCACTCAAGTCAGTGTCCCTTGGAGGATAGTATTTTTATGGACAATTTGGTGGGCAGGGGATTAGGGAATGGGTGCTGCTTATTGTCTGTGGGTAAAATCATACAGCCAATCAGCAGGGGTATGGAAAATGGTCCTCATACATTGAGTCCACCTCTGGGTGGGGCCATAGGACCAGCTAGGTCATGAGTCATGAGTCCTGCTGTGGTCAGTCTGAAAAACAACTCAGAAAAAAACAATTTAAGGTTCTACAATAGTGATGTTATCTATGGGAGCAATTGCAGAGGTCACAGTTCTTCACAGTTCTCGTGACCTCTGGCCACATGACCCCTGAGCAGTAAGGAATTATAAAATCTATGCCTAAATCTTAGCACAGTATAAGCCCTTCCCATAATCCTATTCTTGTGGCCTTTCAAAGGTGGTTTAGTTTTGGGGAAGAGCTATAATCATTCTTGCTTTAATGTCAAACGACAACCTAAATTTCTCCTAAAGTTAGCTTGACTTATGTCCAGGAATGACCAAAGGAACTTGGAGATCAGAAGCAAGATGGAGTCAACTATGTCAGGTTTCTCCTACTGTTATAATTTTGCAAAGGCAGTTTCACCTCCAATGGTAATGGGAGTATGTGTAACCGGGGTGTTGTATTAGTCTGTTCTCATGCTGCTAATAAAGACATACCCAAGGCTGGGTAATTTATAAAGGAAAAGGGTTTAATTGACTCACAGTTCTGCATGGCTGAGGAGGCCTCACAATCATGGCAGAAGGTGAAGAAGGAGAAAAGGCATGTCTTACATGGCAGCAGGCAACAGAGTGTGTGCAGGGGAACTCTCCTTTATAAAACCATCAGATCTCCTGAGACTTATTCACTATCATGAGAACAGCACAAGAAAGACCTGCCACCATGATTCAATAACCTCCCACTGGCATGTGGAAATTATGCAAGCTACAATTCACGATGAGATATGGGTGGGAACACAGCCAAGTCATATCAGGTGTTATTCTGTTGGAACCCCAAATGAGTGTACTGCCATTCAGCGTTCATGCTAATCATCCAGAGTTAGCTCAGACCCCACATGTTAAAGGATTTAATCCTCAAGAAGACTTCCCATACCATGGGCACCAGCCACACTCTGTTGGTATCCAGGCCACCCGCACTTTGTACCAACTTACTATAAATTCAGGGGTTCCTGTGAATCCCTCAAGTTTTGTAATTCACTAGAACTCACTAAATCAGGAAGTACTATACTTAACAATTATAGTTTTATTACAAAGGATACACATAGGCTGGGTGCTGGGGCTCACATCTGTAATCCTAGCACTTTGGAAAGCCAAGGTGAGAGGCCAGGAGTTTAGTATATCTAATTCATAATGGCAGCCAGATCAGAATCATCTAACTAGCCATGGTTACTTTAAAACAGTTTAATACAAGGTATATACAAATTTCAATTTAATTTGAATATACGTATGGATGCTAGAACATCTGTCTTCTTAATTGGCTTACTTAAGTCAAAGTGGCAGAAATCAGGTATGAAATCAATGGACTGGATGAGGGATACCCACACTGGGGAGGACGATCTGCTTTCCTCAGCCTCCCAATTCAAATGTTAATCTCATCCTGAAACACCCTCACAAAATAACATTTAATCAATTGTTAGGGCATCCTGTGGGCCCGTCAAGTTGACGCATAAAATGAGTCATCACAGGTAGAGAGGTGCCTGACATGCAAGGTGTCAGAACCCCAGCATCAGAAAGTGGTTTGTGACAGTGTAGGTTTGAAAAAGGAAAATTTTATTAGAAAGAAAACTCAGCAAAAGCGTGCAGCTGGGTGCCTCAGCAAGAGAGGACTGTGTGCCGAGGTGCATTTTCCTTAGGAGCAGTTATGGACCTTAAAGCAGGAAGTGAAAGGTAATTTGCATGATAAATGATTGCATTTGTAGGCATTTTGGTGCCCTAATGTCAGCAAGGGTTGCACGATGAATTTTGGCATGCATGCATTCCAGAAATGTATAGAAATTCTACTCACTTATAAATTGTAAGTTGAAAAGAAGCCTGGAAACACGTGCTCACTGCAGATAATAGGGGAGTCTAATTACTTCTAAATCCCTCTGATAAGGAGTTTTTGTCTTTGGATGGTCACCTGCTTGGTGGTCACCACGTGATCTTTGCTTTCCTGAGGGTCCAGTTACCTCCATCCCTTCTTTGAACAGAGCAGCTTTCTTTTCCTATTGCGCCTCTCCAACATTGGTAATGCCTGCAGAGTTCACATGCATGTAAGAGCAATATTAGAAAGTAGACAGGTTTATCTTCAGTTCCTCCGATCTCAAAGCCACAGGGCTTCCTAGAAGCCTGGTTAATGTCTGCATGTCCCCTTCCGAGCTCAATTCCCCTTAGCTCACCCCCCAACTGCTAGCCACATTTGCTCCTAGACATATTTTTCATTCTAAGGTATAAATATCTGGCAAGAACCGAGAGAATCATTTCCACGGCCTGCACTGAGGAACCTTAGCTATGGGAGAGGGTTGTTGAAGCAAGGTTCCTGAGACTAAATAAAACCAAGAAATGTTCTAATGTCTACCCCTATCATAGAACACTAGTATACTCAAGATATGCAAATCAGGAAATCTTGGCGGTAAGACACTGGTTGAAGCTTGTTTTAATTCAGAATTTTTAGACTTATTGCATCACAATACTTCCTCCCCTATCCCCAATCCTAGCATCTGTTAGTGTCTTTCGAAACAATTGTTCCCCTGACTACATTTTTTTAAATGCTGGTCAAAAGTGTTGTGGCCACTCAAAGTGATGTTTGCATTGAATATAGACGGAGGATTCAAACTAAAGACTCAGTATCTAATGGGGATTGGGGGCTTGTAGGACATAGCATGGATAAACATCTAAGACAGGGAAGGGAAGGCTACCAGCTCTATGAGGGCATCGAGGGAAACCCAGCAAATTGTAGAGGTTAGGGACATCAACACCTGTGTAGTCAAAAATTCAAGTATAACTTTTGGCTCCTTAAAAACTTAAACTAGTAACAGCCCACTGCTGACCAGAAGCCTTACTGATAAGATAAATGGCCAATTAAAATATGGGATTTATAAATTATATGTATTATATACTGCATTATTGCAATGCATAAGCTAGAGAAAAGAAAATGTTATTAAGAAAGTCATAAAGAAGAGAAAATACATTTACTATTCGTTAAGTGGAAGTGGATCATCATAAAGGTGTTCATCCTCCTTATTCTCTCTTTGAGGAGGCTGAAGAAGAGGAGGAAGAGGAGGGGTTAGTCTTGCTGTCACAGGGGTGCAGAGGTGGAAGGAAGTCCACTGATACGTGGATCCTCACAGCTTAAACTCATTGTTCAAGAGTCTACTGTAACTCATTTAAAAAACTAAGTCTCATGAAATTATACCAAGGTGTCAATTTTAGTTTTGCAAACTAGAGAGTTGAACTTGAAATAGACAATGCACATTTATCTTCTTTAACTTTCTTTAACCTTATTGAACAAGAAGTTTGAGGATCCACTTATCAGTGGACTTCCTTCCACCTCTGCACCCCTGCAACAGCAGGACTAACCCCTCCTCTTCCTCCTCCTCTTCAGCCTCTTCAACGTGAGAACAAGGAGGATGAAGACCTTTATGATGATCCACTTCCATCAAATGAATAGTAAATATAGTTTCTCTTTCTTGTAACGTTCTTAATAACATTTTATTTTCCCTAGATTATTTCATTGCAATAATACAGTATATAATACATAAAACATATGTTAATTGGCCATTAACATGGCTTCTGGTCAACAGTAAGCTGTTAGTAGTTAAGTTTTTGGGGAGCCAAAAGTTATACTTGAATTTTTGACTAAACAGAGAATTGGTGCCCCTAACCTCTGCAATGTTCAAGGGTCAGGTCTATTTAGAAAGGGCTTAGCACTGGATTGAAAAAGTGGATTTCAATTTTGAAATTCGACAAAAATTACACAGACCAATCTTTGTAACCTGAGATGACTGGTAGTAAGTAGTTCCACATTTCTAGCAGATTTTTTTTTCTTTTTTTCTGATTCTGAATGTTTTGAAAGTTGGAGTCCTAATTTCTTTAAAGTGTGTATGCATCACAATTTCTCTGGGATAAAAAGTAGTCTATGAGTCAGAGTGTTAAAAAAGAAAAACTGCATGTGAAAGTAGAGTGGTCTTTATTTGATATACACATTATAGAAGATTAAAAACTAAAGGAGATGGACTATTGTTCAGTTATAAAAAGGAAGGAAGTACTGATATGTGATACAACATGGATGGACCTCAAAAACATGCTCTGTAAGGCCGGGTGTGGTTCCTCACACCTGTAATCCCAGCATATTAGTAGGCTGAGATGGGCAGATCATTTGAGGCCAGGAATTCAAGACCAGCTTGGGCAACATGACAAAACCCCATCTCTACTAAAAATACAAAAATTAGCTGGGTGTGGTGGTACACGCCTGTAGTCCCAGCCACTTGGGAGGCTGAGGCAGGAGAATCACTTGAGCCCCAGAAGGGGAGGTTGCAATGAGCCAAGACTGCGCCATTGCACTCCAGCCTGGGAAACGAGAGAAACATTGCCTTAAAAAAAAAAAATTTTTAAACACGCTCTGTAAAAGAAGCCAGACACAAAAGGCCACATATTGTATGATTTCATTTATATGAAATATCTATAATTGACAAATCTACAGAGATGGAAAGGAGTTTGGTGGTCCTCGGGAACGAGGGGCTGGGAGAATGGGGATTGACCATTTAGTGGTATGAGTTTTCCTTTTCAGGTGACAAAAATGTTCTGGAAGTAGATAGTGGTGATGGTTGCATAACAGTGAATGCACTAAATGCCATGGAATTAATTGCACACTTTAAATTGTTAATTTCATGTTATGTGAGCTTAATCCCAATTTAAAAAAACACACACACAAAAGGAGGGAATATTTTCAGAACTGACAAGACCACTTACTGTTCATGGATACCAGTGACTTTGGACATGGGAGCTATGGGAGGAAATTTTTAACATGAGCCCGGAATTCTCACCAAGTTGCCATAATGACTATGTTCCACGTAAGAGAGGAGAAAGAAAAACACCCTGTCAGGCAGGCAGTTAAGGTGGGTCTTCCGTTGAGTTCTTTCAAACGAAAGAACAGCCTGCAGACATAGATAAGGGAACTTGCACAGGGGGGCTTGCCTAAGACATGCCGACAGCTGCACAGATAACCAAGTCTACACAGGTGACTTGCCCAGACGTGCCTACAATGGAAAATTCTGTCCCCTGACACATGAGCAATAAGAGGAGCAAAGCAATGTGGAGTCTAAGGGCTTGCATGTGCATTAGGAGGATGTGGTGGAGCTACTAGAAATTTGTGCCTTATGCAAATGAGATGCCTTGCCCTCATCAGTTTCCTATAAAAGCCGTTGCATTCAATTGTAAAAGTGGTAACCCTTTTCCGGATCCCCTCTCTGCAGCAGAGAGCTTTCTTCTTTCACCTATTAAACTTTTGCTCCAACCTCATCCTTTGTGTCCATGCTCCTCAATTCTCTTGGTTGTGAGACAAAGAACTCCAGGTGATACCTCACAATGAGAGACTGCTACATTGTGGTACATTGGTGAGACTGTAACACATGGGTGATACATTAAATATATTAGTCTCTTTATAAAAAATATTAAAAATAGTCTTTACAAATATTAAAGATATTAGTCTCTTTATTTTAAAAATCTCTTTTGTTTTCTCTCTTTCTGAATAAAATGACGTGAGCTTAATGAATGGTTTTCACAATTATTGTTTGAGAATGAATTTGCAATCATTTAGTGAAGTTGGCTGTTTTACAAAACTTAAGCACTTTTTTAAGCTATAAACAGATCCTAAGGAGCATGAGGATCATGGAGCTGGATGGCTTTATCCTTTTCCTGGTGGGCCCTACACCCAAGTGCTGTAGGGTGGCTGCAGAGCAGACAAAACCTCTGCCAGCCTGCAAATACCATCAGCAGCTCTGGCTGCTGGGACCCAGCAAAGGGACGCTGAGTATGCATCAGCCCGATTGGCCCTGCAAAGTTGATCTTACCCTGACAGGAACGTATTACATTCTAATTTTGGGGGTGTACTGAGTGAATTCTGCCTGACACCAGTATGCCCTTCCAATGTCTTGCAGGTAGAGCTGGACTTGTGGGTGGAGACCATGCTGTGTCTCTCTCATTTCTGCTGTTTCTCCCGTAGCCATGCACAGAGTAGGTGCTCCTGGAATTATGCAAGCCTGCTAGTCAAATGCATCTGTACAGGTTGTTACTTTCTTCTGCATGAATTCCTCAGCTGTCAGTAGAAAAAGACCAGAGGCTTTATTTGACATATAGAAATGAAGACATTGTCATATGCCTTACCACATGTTCCAAATTCATTCTTCAGAAACACCCTTGGAGCTGTTGGAAACAGTCAAAATTAGTTGGTATTAAGGCACCGTACACTTGGAAAAGGTTTCTGGGGATGATGTGGTATCACTCCATCATTGCATGGACAAAGGAACTGGTGAGTCGGCCAAGGTTTTTTGCTATTGGGAGTGGAGCAAGAGTTGGACTCTGTGTCCCTGACTCCACAGTTGGTGGTGCCTGTGTTAAGGTGATATGCATATTGCTTTCTGGTTTTCAGTGCCCATGGGACAGCTGTGGTGTGACATTCTTATGGTAGCCTTCTTTTGTGTCCACATCACAAAAGATACGTATGATAGAGTTTATCATTGTGTGTTACATGCTAAAATGGTTTAAAATGCCCTGTAACTATAGTAACTAGGAAATAACATTTCAAAATAATGCAATTAATAAGGTTTATTTTATACGCATAGCATCTAATTCCTCACTCCCTTCTTCTCTCTCTCTCCCTTTCTCTCCATCTTCCTCTCTTCCATCCCACCCCACCAAGGAAAAATTATAATAAGATTCTGTTCTACCCCACTTTATTTTAACAATGACAAAGTGCCACCTGCAAGATGTATATCATAACCAACGTGTCTGCAATCTTTGGTAATGAGATTCTGAACAGAAGAAATGAAGGATAACGTCTAATTGCCTTCACTTCTCTAGAGATCTTCAGACAAATTTTAACATCTGGCATTGTATCATTGCTTGAAAAGTGATTGGATTTTCTGAGAGCAGCCCTTTCCTGATTTTGCAAACTCTCCTCCCTCTTCAAAGATGCTTCAGAATTCAAGAAGGGAAATAATGATCTTTTCATGTAAACGTGATTTTTCTTTGATAGATTCTAGGAGGTGTCTTCTCTTAAAGAATGGTAATTTTCCAGGGGAAGAGATTTCAGATATATATTTATATATCTGTATGATTGCAAAGCCTACAAATAAGTTAGATGCCTGGGAGATGTGATTAAAAATGAATTTTTCAAAATATTCAATGGATTTTTCCCTTTATCTTTTTCCCTAAGGAGGCTACACTATTACTGTCAGATGAACAATCATATGACTGTGTATTTTATTTTTCTATATAGTACATCATGTCTACATTGGGTTGTTGGGTTAACCTCAGATTAATGTTTCTGTATACGTCTCCAGAGGGTGACTCTACCAGGTGTCAGCTATTTTCATTTAAATGTGTGTATTTGGCAACAGCAAATGTGCATGGCTATACATCTTTGGAGAAGCCCCAAAGAATACTCCTAATTTTTCACTCCTTCGGGGATTATGAGCAAATATATTATAAGACTCCAAAGTATTAGACTGCAAAATTTAGAATAATGTTGTTTATAAGGTAAATTTCTAATACCACCAGTATTCCCATTTATTTTTCTTTCTTGTGTGAATTTTCTGCTCATAGGTGCTGCTTGCGCAGTTGAGATTCATAGGCAATTTATCATTTAGATTAATTAAATACTCTGATTCTGTGGATTTCTTTAGGATCTGTGACAAATTGGTGTTGGCTAGATTTTCAATTTTCAGTTTAAAAACAGTAATCCTTTATCCTAGGACGTTGTCTGTAACAACCACCACCCGTGTCTCCAACCTTGCATCTTATCAATCCTATTTTTTAAAATAAATGTAGCTGCAGCAAAGCTTCCTTGCCCATTGGATATTAAGTTCCTGAACAACTGACATGCGCTTTATTTTTCTGTCCAGGGACTCGGAGTGGAGTGTGATGACCACAGCATGTAGTGAAAGTGTTTGTGGAAACCTGCACAGTCATGTAAATTTTGAGGAAGTTGGTGGTTTTCAAATGCTTATTCTTTTAGAATTCCAATCTTCTTCTTTTTTTTTTTTTTTTAACTTATGTCTTGCCCCTTCTGGAACCACAGGAGTGTGCCTGAAGAAGATAAATGTCATCTTGATCAGGAATTTAGAGAAACTCATGTATATTTTAAGAAAGGTGAAGCAAAAGCCTTCTAAAACTTCCAACACTTTTCTGCTTTGATTTACAACTTTAGAAATAGAATGCTATGTTTGGAATGGAAGCAGTTTGGGAATGTGTAGTACTGTAAGGAATGATGTAAGCTCAGAGCCAGGAAACTGGATTGGTTTTTTTACTGTGCTATGGATATAACTACTTAGCATTTTAGAGTTTGTCCTATATGCATTGAGCTTACAGAAATCTCATTCTTCATATTTCCTAATCAGCACATCCATCCGCTTCCTCCTTTCTATGGTAGGTTCATAGTAGATTTTACCTGGATCAGTTAGGAGACAGTGCCTGGAATCTAAGAAAATTATAATTGGCTTTTTTGGGCACATGGGGGCAGGGCTCTGTATTTATGCAAGAGATGATTAAATGTATCTGTATAACATTTTACTCTTTTTAAGATATGCTCATCCATTACTCTATTTAAGCCTCCAACCAACTTGTAAGTTTGGCCAGGTCAATATGATCTAGGGTACCAAAAAGGAAACAGAGAGCTTGAGTCTCTTGCCCAGGTCCTACCACTCAAGTGTGAAGAATCCAGAGTGTCCACGTAGAGGTCTTTCTACTCTCATGCCAGATTTGCACAAGTTGAGGCTTTCCAAAGATGCACCAAGCTGGATTGAAAAAACTCATATTCATTAAATGATGCTCATCTGTTAAGATCATTCAAGTCAAGGTACAAATTATTGGGTGGTGAACGTTGGGGGAACCCCGAGAGACTTGCTCCCATGACCCACTTTCCCTTCTCAGGTCTGAGCTAGGCGCCTGATGTAGTCTTCCCTACATCTCACCTTCAGGGAGCGGCATCACGCTCTCAGAGGGCTTCCAGTAGAGCTCACGTTCTTCACACTGATGTGCAGGATTACCACCCCACACACTTCCCAGCTCCAGGGAAATGGGAATCACACTCTGTAACTTCCCCAAAGGAATGTGCCTTCCACGGTTTGATCCATTTTCACATCCTTGAGCTGGAGAAGGGATTTGAGAGTTAGGGAATACTTCCTTTCTAAATTCTGCATTCCCATCTGTGTTAGGCCATTTTTGCATTACTCTAAAGGAATACCTGAGGCTGAGTAATTTATAAAGAAAGCCGGTTTAATTGGCTCATGGTTCTGTGGGTTCTACAAGCATGGCTCCAGCATCTGCTTCTGATGAGGCCTCAGGAAGCTGGCATATCAAATGGTGAGAGTGGGAGTAAGAGAGTAGGGGGAAGTCCCAGACTCTTTTAAACAACCAGATCTCACGTGAACTCATTGAGAACGTCCTTATCACCAAAGGGATGGCTAAGTCATCCAAGACGGATCCACCCCCATGATTCAATCACCTCTCACCAAGCCCCACCTCCGACATTGGGAATCACATTTCAACATGAGATTTAGAGGGGAGAAACATCCAAATCACATCATTGTCTCACCTCATTTTTGTTTGCAGCATCTGTTACATTCTGGTGTTGCCACAGTACAGCTTCAATGTTCACATTCTCTCCATCTGTAATGTCTACAAAATTTTCAATAAGTAAGCCAGATAAAATCCATAATATTAGTTCCATATAACAGAGGTAAAATGGCCTCTTGACAAACAAAATTGCAGACTTTGGAGTCCCACAGACCTGTTTTCAAATTACTAGTTGCCTGACGGTGGATAACTTGTTAAATTATTTCAGCCTTGATGTAATTGACTGATTGCACAAACTGCCCTGTTGAACGGCCACCATATAGCCACACCCTTTGCAGCTGGCTACCTACAGTTCAGATCTTCAAAGGGCTTTGTGAAAAGTGCTTCTCTGTCTGCTTCCTGTAGTGCATATTTATAAATTTGATCAGCAGGACAACAGCCACTTTCTTGACTCTAAACTAGGTAAGGATTAATTGTAATTATTTAGTGAAGATGTACACAGGATCCCTTGGTGTAAATTTCATGTGGCAAGGTAGAAAGCACATGCACTGGATTCAGACCTGACTCCTAAACCAGCCCAGGACTCAGTTGTGTTGCAGTTTCTCTTATTCCTGATCCTGGACTTAGTCTTGTAACTTGCTTTGGCCACTATCACATACGCAGAGGTTTCACAAAGCACTTTTTCCCTTCTACTTCCTTTCTTTGACCCAATCACTACTATGAAAACAAGCCCAGACTAGCCTGAATGCAGGATCAAGCCCACCCAAGACCAATAAGCTCATTCTAGATCAGAAATGCTTCTGATTCTGATGCCAGCTGATTTACAGAGATATGTGAGGAATAATAAATGGCTGTTGTTTTAAGCCACTAGGTCTTGGAACCATTTGTTATACACCAATAACTAACCAATACACTTATTTTATTCATTTGTGAAATACTGGATATTGAGAGAAGTCAATGAGATCCTGATCATAAAGAGTTTTGTTATTGTCTGGGACACACAAAATATCCAAGTGGCAGATATGATTTTAAGGTTGATAATGTATGAAGGTTGGGATCTTTTTGTGCCACTTAAAAGTAAGATTGTGTTGGCTCAGACAAGGGAGAAAAATAAAGTAAGATTATGATTAAACAGATTTTTAACAGGAGACAAGAATTCTTATTTTCTCTTTGTCCAAACTGTATTGAAATTTTAGATTTCATGGTAATTCTAAAAGAGTTTGAGTTTAGGCAAATTTTTTTTTCTTTAAATTCCTTTTTTTGGGGGTGGGTAGTGGCAGTATACAACTCTAAAATCATTTCTGTTTTGGATCTTTCTACTGTAATTTAGTCTTAAAAAATAGATTTGCATAATCAAATACCAATTCCTGACAACCTGCCTTTGAGAAAGGGAAGGTATATAAGTGACATTTTCATGATTCTGCAAGAGCCACAGAGTTTTCATCAAAATTTATATCCTATTTAAATTATGCCTTTAAAGTCATTCATTTTACTGGTTAGCAAAAAACCTTTGCAATTAGCTACTTAGAATTCAGATCTTTAAAGAGTTTTATGAAAAGTGACCACAGAGCTTCCTGTAGAGCATTTTTTATAGTTTTAGGTCAGCATGGCTGGACTTTAGATGGATTATGGCCCCGAACTAGGAAAAGATTAAATTATAATTATTTGGCGAAACTAGGCATGATCCCTGGGTATAAATTATGACAGAGCACAGAAGGAACATGCACTGGTCCCAAACCAGCTCAGGCATACTGCCTATAGACTCCCTTTCCTTGTCTGTAAGGTGATTCACTTCCCTCATGGCTATTGTAAGGGTAAAAGACAATATATTAATATATAAAATACTTGGTAGCTGTTAGAACAAAGTAGCTCATCAGTAAGTACTCATTTTTTCTTAATACAAGTTAGAATTTTGAGGACATGCCTTTTTTGAATCTGAAGTTTAAGTGCATAGTTTAAGATAGCAAAGCTAGGGTCAAAGACTGATGACAAGAGCAATGGAAGGTCCAGTAGGGTTTGGTGGCGGATTAAATGCAAAGGGTGGGGCAGTAGAGATCCCAGGGAGGCCAAGTGAGAGCAGAGAGGAGAGGGAGTCTCATGGCCAATGCCCCTGTGTCTACCTGAGTTACCACACTGGAGAGATGAAAAACATCCAAAAGTGACACCTTTCAAAAAAAATTTCCAATGTTTCCAAAACCAATGTTTACAATGTTTACAGTACAGTTTTATAAATAAAAACAAATTTTGAGAAGGAAGAAATAAAGAGACCTACAAATACAAGCTCATATTTTTACTATTAGATTCAAGAGCTATATAATTAATAAAGTGCTGTACACATTTTAAAATGCTTACTCTCCATTTCTTTACTTAACGCATTGCAGATTGGTAATGACTTGGGAATAGCAGCCATCCACAGACCCCACTTTGGGTAGCAACATCCTAAAAGGCACCCCAGCAAGACTTCCTCACAATGCAGCCCTCCCTTCTATAGTATTTCTCATAGTTTTCATATCATCATTAAGGGACTGAATATTTCTAGGGAAGGACTACTTGCTATTTCACAAGATGTTTTCTTCTACTTTTGAAAGCTTCAATCTATCCTTTCAAGATACCAGCGAGTGTAAAGAAAAGAGAGGAAGCCATAGCTGAGTTAAGGGAACACAATCCTTTATGCTGGGAATGCTCTAAAAGGAAATTCAGGCAAATCCAAGGACTTGGACTGGGATGGTTTTATCAGGTACTAAGAGACTGGGATTGAAGGATGTTATTCCAGCCCTTATAAGGACTTGAAACATTGGTCTGCAAATTAAAGCATGCAATTAGGGATGGAAAAGTTGCAATTTTTGGAATGGACTGCAAGGTTGATTGTCATATAGCAAAGCAACAAAAAAAACAGCTTGTTATTGGAATTAAGGCACAGGGTAACTGGTCTTCTTGCCCCCAGCTTCTTCCTCTTTTGGTCAGAGAGATTGTTTCCACATGCAGGTCTAAGCATGTCCTGCCCCAGCTTCACGCTTCTCAATACCCCTATTTATTTTTACACAAGGACTCCAAGGAACCTTCCTTGTAGATCTTATATTCCATATACCTTTACCTGGAGCTCAATACCTTCCCATCCGCATTCATTTGTGTAATGGTTCATTGTAAGTGTCAACTTGACTAGGCTAAAAGAGGCCCAGAGAGTTGGTAAAACATTGATTCCGGTGTATCTGTGAGAGTGTTTCCGGAAGAGATTAGCATTTGAATCAGTAGACTAAGTAAAGAAGATCCACCCTCACCAATGTGGGCAGGCATTCTCAAATCCACTGGGAGCCCAAATAAAACAAAAAGGCAGAAGAAGGGTGAATTTGCTTTCTCTTCTTGAGCTGGGACATTCATCTTCTTCCTTTGGACATCCCAGCTTCTGGTTCTCAGGCCTTCAGACTCTGGGACTAGTGGTCCTCCCTGATCTGAGGAATTTGGCCTCATACTAGGAGTTACCCATCCATTCCCCTGGTTCTTAGCCTTTCGAACTTGGACTGAATTATACTGCTGGCTTTCCTGGTTCTCCAGCTTGAATATGGCATCATTGTGGGACTTCTTGTCCTCATAATTGTATGAGCCAACTTGCGTAATAAATCCCATCTTGTATATCTCTATATCTATATCTGCATTTATATCTATACCTATATATCCTATTGGTTCTGTTTATCTGGAGAATCCTAATACAATTTGGCATCAGTCTACTTGTTCTTTAAGACTTAGCTCAAATGCTACCTCCTTGAGGAGACTTATCCAGCTAATGTCTCCGACTCATGACTTCTATGTTCTTATTGGACTATATGGTTGAAATATTTGGTTGCACATCTTTTTCCCCTTTAGAATTGGAGACCCAAGATGGCAGGGTAAATCTTTTATTTACTGTTGTATCTCTGGAAAAAGTAAGCTATCTGTAGCTGGCAGCATAATGGTTGCCCAAAGATGCCCACGACCAAATTGCCAAAACCTGTGAATATGTTATATGTTGCATGGCAAGGAGGAATTAAGGCTGCAGATGGAATTAAAGTTGTTAATCAATTGCTGAACTTAAAATGAGGAGATGATTCTGGAGTATCCAGATGGACCCAGTGTAATCACAAGGGTCGTTATATATGGGAAAGGTGGATTCATAAGAGAGAACCAAATAGGTTCAAGGTGAGAAAGACTCAATCAGCCATTTCTGGCATTGAAGATAGAAGGGATCCCTGAGCCAAGGAAAGCAGGCAGCCTCTAGGATCTGGAAAATACAATCAATGGGTTCTCCCCTAGGATTTCCAGAAAGGAATTTAGCCCTACTGATACCTGAATTATAATCCAGTAAGATCCTCTCTGGACTTAAAACCTTTGGAACTGTAAGGTTAAAATTTTATGTAGTTTTTGTGGTCATTTGTTACAGCTGCAATTGGCAACCAACACAGTGTCATAAATATTCAATGCTTCCTAAATATTTGTTTGGACAGGTAAATTGAAGTTTCACTCAGAGGAGAGCAGGAAGACTGCACTGATGGTTAGTTAGCAAAACTATGATGCAGAATTTCCTTGGACGGGATTGGAGCTTGATTTCAGGACCATGTTGAATCTGGAGGGGCATGGTTCCCATAGGGTGGAGATTTCCAAGTCAGAGTGGCATGCTGATCTTTTGGGACTGCACCTTCCATCGCTCATTGACATGCTGTTGATTAACCTTTTTCTCAACACTCCCATGACATTTTTTAATATAGACAGAACACTGCTTATTTTTGTGTATGTGTGTGTGGCTTAGTTCCTCTTATTACTACCCTATTAATTGAACAATAGGACCTAGGGTAGCATTCACAATACTCCCTTTCTTTGTTTATGGGATATTTGTGTCTTGTTTCTCATTAACACCCTCCAATGGGGCCACTGAACCAGCTGAAGGGTTTTCTGACAGTTCTCAGGCTGAGTTTTCAGTTATCAGGGTGACGGGAGCCCAAAGTGGTGTTTAATTCATGGGAACACTGCCATTTCAAGGGCTCAGGAGACGCAGAATTATGTCCTACATTCCCAAGGGCTCCAGGAGGATAAAGTGTGTTCATTAGAGCCAGGGTGCCCGTGTTTAGCCTGTTCTTAGTCATTTTGAGCTTTGCCTTTGGTCCATTGGAGCTTCTGGACACCACAGGTGAAAGAAGATGGCTGTATTAGTTATCTTTCACTGCGTAATACATTATCTCAAAACTCAGTGGTTTAGAATGACCTCCCCAAAAAGCTCACACACTTTTTGTCTTTCCATTTCTGTAGGGTCAGAAAATTCTGGAGCAGCTCAATAGGGTGATTGTGATTCAAGGTCTCCCACGAGGTTTTAAATCATTTGACACGGGAATAAAAGCAGAGGACATTTTAAAGAGCTTAGACCCATTGTAACACTCTCTGGATAAGTTGGCAAACTTGACATGACCTTTAATTGATGGTCCGAAGCCAATGAGACTAAAAACTATTGGAAGAGGGGTGCTCATAAAGCTGTAACCAGCAGATAGTGAAGTCATTTTATATTGCTTAGTTAAACACTAGCTATTAAGAAATGCCAGTGTTCGGTACTTTTGTTCTATTTCGGTTGTATTAATGTACAGATATCTTAGTGGATATATTTTCACAATATATGTAATAGTCCACATACAAGTTTTGAATTTACTTTTCCTATCTAAGTCTATTGTTTGGAGGCAATGCCGCAGATAGGACTGTGTAATTGTCAATATACATACATTTAACATTTGCATTATTTTAGTTTTTTTCTTTTGCAGTTATAGAAATTCTATTAAATACTGCTAAGACACAGAACCACTCTTTGTGCCTTGGGTCTTGTTTTTAATAATCTAAATAGGTACAATTTGGTAATACCCAGTGTCAATATTAGGTTTACCATTGCAGATAGAGTGTCAGCAGTAAAGCCACAGTGGATTTTTCCTACACAACAATATAAATAAATGTGAGGGTTTTAAAAGAGATTAAATGAATGCCTGAGACTGACAAGGAGACATTTTATATTTAAGTATACGTATAAATACATATGTAAGTGTATGTTACATTTTTCATAATAGTAACATACATTTGGAAAGTATGTCTCAAAAATGAAAATTAAACTGGCTGAAAATCTCATTTATCAGCTTTCTCCAAATCGGTCTTAGCAAGAGGAATATGAGATTTTGAGAGCTATTATGAGCTATTCACATTGAAACAAATGTCCTATCGTGTCTCTTCCAAGATTCTTTCATTGAAGAAGCTTGCAAATTGAATGTACACAGCATATACACCATTCAACATACACAGCACACACATGCAACAACACACACATGCACTCCCCACATAGCACACACAACACACATAATACATAAAACATACACACACATAACCCCCCCACACACAAACACACAGAATTGGCATGTGTGACTATTTCTTTTAGTTAATCAGGGTTTTCTCAATACTGCAGGCAGAACAAGATAAAGAAAGAAAGTTGATTCTGGGCAACACAGTCAGATCCCATCTCTAAAAAAGAAAAAAACAAATAAAGAAATTTGACCCGGAAGTTGATAAGACTGCAAGTCATCGTTAACTGTGGATTTCCAGCATTTATGCACATCTCAATAACTCTGTTGATCTGGTTCATTGAACTTACATTAAATAAATATTATGTGTTAATTTCTATAAATAAAATGCATTTTTTTTTGAGAGAGAGGGAGAGGATCTCACTCTCATCCAAGCTGGAGTGCAGTGGCATGAACATGGCTCACTGTAGACTTGACCTCCTGGGCTCAAGCAATCCTTCCACCTCAGCCTTCAGAGTAGCTGGGACTATGGGACTACAGGCACGCACCACCACACCCAGCTAATTTTTGTATTTTTTTGTAGAGTTAGAGTTTTGCCGTGTTGTCCAGGCTGGTCTTGAACTCCTGGGCTCAAGCCATCCACCCGCCTCAGCCTCTCAAAGTGCTGGGATTATAGGCATGAGCCAGCACACCTGGCCAAAATACTTTATTAAAATGCATTTTTTTTTTTTTTTGAGGCAGAATTTGCTCTGTCACCCAGGCTGGAGTGCAGTGGCGCAATCTCAGCTCACTGCAACCTCTGCCTCCTGGGTTCAAGCAATTCTCCTTCCTCAGCCTCCCAAGCAGCTGGGATTACAGGCGTGCGCCACCATGTCCAGCTAATTTTTGTATTTTTAGTAGAGACAGAGTTTCACAATATTGGCCGGGCTGGTTTCAAACTCCTGACCTTGTGATCCACCCACCTCGGCCTCCCAAAGTGCTGGGATTACAGGCGTGAGCCTCCGCGCCCAACCTAAAATGCATTTTTTAAATGTTTTTTAGAGTCAGATTTTTAGAGTCAGATTACCTTTTTTTAAAAAGACTTTATTTTTTAGAAATCTTTTATGTTCACAGCAAAATTGAGAGGAAGGTACAGAGAGTTTCCATATACTTCCTATCCCCACACATGCACAACCCCCACATCCCCACTACCAACACCCCCCACCTGAGCAGTACATTTTTTACAATTGATGAGCCTACGAGGACACATCATTGTCACCCAGAGTCCAAAGTTTACATCAGGGTTCACTCCTGGTGTTGTACGTTCTATGGGTTTGGCAGATGGATAATGGCATGGATCCACCATTATAGGATCATACAGAGTAATTTCCCTGCCCTAAAAGTCCTCTGTGCTCCACATATGCATCCTTTTCTCCCCACTAACTCCTGGAATACACCAATATATTTTTACTGTTGCTATAGTTTTGCCTTTCCCAGAATGTCCCGTAGTTGAAATCATATAGTATGTAGCCTTCTCAGACTGGTTTATTTCATTTAGTAATATGTATTTAAGTTTCCTTCATGTCTTTTCATGCTTGATAGCTCATTTCTTTTTAGTGCTGAATAATATTTCATTGCTGGATATACCACTGTTTATTTATCCATTTACCTACTGTATTAGTCCATTCTCATGCTGCTGATAAAGACATACCAGAGACTGGGTAATTTATAAAGAGAAAGAGGTTTAATGGACTCACAGTTCCACGTGGCTGGGGAGGCCTCACAATCATGGCAGAAGGCGAAAGTCACGTCTTACATGGCAGCAGGCAAGACAGAATGAGAGCAAAGCAAAAGGGGAAAACCTCATATAAAGCCATCAGATCTCGTGAGAGTTATTCACTACCATGAGAACAGTATGGAGGAACCACCTTCATGATTCAATTATCTCCCACCAGGTCCCTCCCACAACACATGGGAATTGTGGGAGCTACAATTAAAGATGAGATTTGGGTGGAGACACAGCCAAACCATATCACCTACTAAAGGATATCTCGGTTGCTTCCAAGATTTGGCAATTATAAATAAATGTACTAAAAAATCTAGGTGCAATTTTTTTTGTATGTATGGGGGGGCATACATTTTTAACTCCTTTGGGTAAATACCAAAGAGTGCGATTGCTGGATAGTATAGTAAGAGTATGGATAGTTTTGTAAGACACTGCCAAACCGTCTTCCAAAGGGCTGTACCATTTTGCATTCCCTCCACCAATGAATAAGCATTCCTGTTGCTCCACATCCTCACCAGCATTTGATGTTGTCAGTTTTCGGATTTTGGCATTCTAATAGGTGTATAGTGGTCTCTCATTGTTTTAAGTTGCATTCTTCTCATGACGTATTATGTGAAGCATCACATAAGTTTTCATTTGAATGGTAAATAATTTTAGCCCTAATGTGAAAAACCCATTGGTTTAGGGTATGTGAGCAAAACAACTTTCATTGACTCACAAAGAATGGTCCAAGGTAAGAAATTTATCATGGTGGAGGGAGTGGTGGTGCTCAGGGACATTATTGGGACAATTATTTCCTTCCACACCCCAAACTTCTAACGATTGCTCCTCTTTTAGCAAAGACAGCTTTTGGGCAGCACCTACAGATGATCTAGAAAGTCCAAAAATATAGGAAAAAGGAAAATCAGACATGAGGGACCTAATCCTAGAAACCAGATCAAATTTGTGATCCCTGAAGAAACAGAAACGGGAGATATTACAGAGTCCTAGGCCCAGAGGAAATAACTCTGTTAATCAGTTTGCCACACTCCCTACTACTAATTGCCTCAAAAGGCAATGAAAAAAATGTGCAATAAACACTGAAAGCTGCATTGACTTAGGGTTTAATCAGACTGGATGAGATCATCAATGTGTATTCCTTAGAAAGCTGTTACCTGTGTGTACTTACCTATGATGCAGAAGATAAAAACATGGTTGTGTTTATTCTCTGAACCAATTTGTCAGAAAGACTTGACATAGATGGCATGGCTATGGCTGAAAGAAAGGAAGTCTGTGCTATTTCAAGAATGTTTAAGGAAGAAACTTTCTCTTGTGGACCCCAAGAGCCCAGCTGAGGCCCTTTAGACATGCATGACTTGATGGAGCACAGTCACTTTCAAGTTCAAAAGAAAGTTCACTTTCTTATTCTACTAGCAAAGAAATACTGAAGTCCAGAGAAGGTAGAAGTTTTGATAAGGACATTTTGCAGACAAAATAACAAACAACAAAAGACAGACAATCCCCAGATAGCTAACTTCCCATTTTAATGCTCCTTCCATGACAAAATTTTCCCCCTTCTCTAGCCAGCTCATGTTATTCATCCAGCTGGACCTCCTGTATCAATTTCGTGATAATCTGAGTTAATTGCCAATGAGTGGCAATAAGTTGTTGAGTATTTTGAATGCTGCGGTTCTGTAATTAAGCCCAAAGAGTTTGGATGGGGGAGTTGAAGGTTTTAGAAGCACGTAGAAAATTATTCAAAAATACGTATCATACCCACACCCATCTGCCATGGGCAACTTGAAATGTCATCAATGCAAAGTTCTTGCTACCTTGACCCTAGCCTAAGTCTCTCAGAAATTTTTGCTCTGAGCTATCTGCATGACAATTTTAATTCTAAGAGACAGATGGCAGTGAGTGGACACCTCCATCCACCTGCCTTACTTTGGGCATTCATTCAAGCTCGATTTGCAGAGGGAAATGAGTTAACTTGTCTGGATTTTAAAATCATATTCTGAAGAGAAAGAATACAAATTATCTGAGGATTTTCTCCTTGACCATATAGCACTTTCTTTCCAAATAATTAAAAGGTTCTGGAAAGAATATTGTATGTAGCTAACACATCCTCACTGGCGAGGGGGATAAGAAAACAGACAGAACAGATCATGTCCATCCTTACCTGCTCTGATTCACATGGATCTCTGGCAACAGGGTAGCGGATGAAAATTATTTTGTCTTTATTTTTCTAGAAAAGCATGATTTAATGAGAACCTGAGTACATCATTTACATTCTGATTATACATTGATATTTCTATTGTGTTGAGATAATTACAAGTTATGGCACTCCTTGAGTTATTTACTTATTTTTTTTTTTGGTAGAAATAGGTATTATATCCCATCTGTTGTTTTATGTGTCCTGGGATGGCTGATTCCCTTGATGGAGAGAGATTAACCAAAGAGTCATCATAGGGTCATGAAGGCCAATTTCTAGCCACAGAAAGGGCTGGGGCATTTTCCAATGAGAACCACAGATGGGTTGCCCATCAGTGTACATAGTTGTTCAACATGTGTGTGTTTCTAGAATTCCAGATTCCAGAGCTGGAAATGAAAAAGGCCTTCTGACCACGACAGTAACTTCCCACCTAAACACGTGGAATGTGGGGCCGGGGGAAGAAAACCAAGGCCAGAAGGTAGACATTGGAGCCAGGGTGAGGTTGCTGGAATTCTAACTCCCTTCCAGGGTGTGTGTGCTTGTGTTTGTGTGTGTGCCTATGCACATGCTGATGAGCACAATTTGCTAACAGTAGGCCATTCTCTGAGATTTCCCAAGTGTGACAAAACTCGCCTGACATCAGGAGAGAAAGCTCCGTCATGCCATTATGGCAGGGCTATTCTGCCCCTTCCATCGCAGCTTTGCGCTGGCGATTATGTGGAGAAATCTGCCTTCTCATTGTGCACACTGTCTGATGTGATGGCAGATCCTTTCAGGGTACCAAGGAAATATTTTCTCCTCCTCAATCCATGAGATGTATTATTTGTTCTTGCCTGGAGGTGAATGATGTACTCAAAGACAGGGAGGATCATCATGGCAACCTTTTAGGAAGCCTTAAATTCACTTTCTGTGTTTCACAGACTACTGACTTGACTCAATTCCATATTCCCTTACGCATGTTCCTGTTGAAACAAGGACACTGAAACTACATTTGTGACATGGATTGTACAATTTACATGAGCTCATTGGTGCCCAAATACACATGTAGCAGTTCTGTTTGAATATTGACTTGACCAATGCATACTACCCCACTATTTCCTTTTCTTGCTTTTCCTCAGTTTTTTTCACAAATGGCATGGACAGAAAATAGAAATTTGGGCTTTCATGTCTTCTCTGAGCCTCCAGTAGAGACCAATCACAGTTGAATTTATAAGCAAGTCATTAAGTGCCTGCTTTCTGCCCACTTTAGACTGTAGGGAAGCTGTTTGTATTCTACTCCCCAGAACTTATGAATGTTTTCTTACACGAGAAAAAGAACTTTGTAGTTGTGATTAAATTAAGAGTCTTGATGTGTGGAGGCTATAAGGGATTAGCCAAGTGTGTCCAAACTAATCACATGAGTTTTTAAAATTGGAAAGCCTTTCCCAGCTGTGGTGAGAGGGAGATGTGACTATAGAAGAATGGTCGGAAAGATACAATATTGCTGACTTTGAAGATTGGCAGAATTGATTCCTTGCAGTTCTGTAAGTCAGAAATCTGACACAACATTGTTGTGTTCTCTGCTCAGCATCTTACCAAACCATGAGGCAACGAATGCAAGGAACCTCTAGAAGATGGAAAAGTCAGAAAACAAATGCCTTCCTCCAGCCTCTAGAAGAAACACAACCCTGACAACACCTTGATTTTAAACCAGTGAGACCCATGTCAGCATTCGGACTTACAGAACTATAACACGATAAATTGGTATTACTTTAAGTGACCGAGGTTTTGGTAATTCATTACAACAGGGATAGAAAATTAATACAGGCAGCGAACTGGGGTGAGATGGAGGGGAAGTTCAAAAGGAAATTACGAATCTGTAATAATATTTACAGGTTTTCTGACATAAATATGCATGTGCATATTAAATATAAAAAACAAAAGAACGTATGCATAAAATGCAAATTTTAAAATAGTGTTATTAGAACACATAACTTATTATATTACAGGTAATATAATATGATTAAAATAATGTTATAGTGTTATTACTAAATGCATAAGTGGTGATGGCCAGGTGTAGTGGCTCACATCTGTAATCCCAGCACTTTGGGAGGCCGAAGCAGGTGGATCACTTAAGGTCAGGAGTTCTAGACCAGCCAGGCCAACACGGTGAAACCCTTGTTTCTACTAAAAGTAAAAATAAAAAAAAATAGCTGGTGGCGGTGCACACCTGTAATCCCAGCTACTCAGCAGGAGAATCACATGAACTTGGGAGGTGAAGTTTGCAGTGAGCTGAGATCGCACCACTGTACTTCAGCCTGGGCAACAGAGCCAGACTCCGTCTTAAAAAAACAAAAAACAACGTAACAATGTATAAGTGGTAAAATTAGCAGTCTCTCCTACAAAATTGGGAGAGACAAGGGAATCTTTCTTTCTTCCTGGGAAGAGTAAATGATGATCTTTTATTCTCTTAGGAAAGAGTCAGATTTCTCAGGAAATAGTCTTTTCATTGTTGTTTATTATATTTTTACTAGATTTCTGTATGCATTCTTGCTTATAGATATGCTATATTTTAATACATTCCATTACTGTTTTAGTTTTCTGTTGTGACCTTAACAAATTCCCATATATATGGGAGCTTAAAACAATGCAAAGTGATTATTTCACAGTTCTGCAGGTCAGAAGTTGGCTATGACATTGCTGTGTCCTCTGCTTGGGGTCTCGTCGGGCTAAAATCAAGGTGTCCACCAGGCTGAGCTCTAATCCGGAGGCTTTGGGACAGCATCCACTTTAAAGCTCATTTGAGTTATCATCAGAAATCGGCTCCTGGTAATCATCAGAGTGGGGTCACTGTTTCTATGCTGGCTATCATCTGGAGTTGTTCTCAGCTTCTAGAGGCCCCCCAGTTTCTTCAGCTCTGGCTGCCTTTCTTCATCTTCAAAGTTGGCAAAGATGGGCAGAATTCTTCTCATGCTTCAGATTTCTCTGGTCTCCCCTCAAACAACCTCTCTACTTTGTCTTCTGCCTCTGCTTCTAAGGGCTCACGGTATTACATGGAGCCCACCCAAACCATCCAGAACCACCTTTTGCTATGGTTTGAATGCGTCCCCCAAAAAGCATGTGTCGGAAACTTAATTCCCAATGTGACCTTGTTGGGAGGTGGGGCCTAATGGGAGGTGTTTGGGTCCTAGAGGCTGCACCCTCATGAGTGGATTAATGTTGATTACAAATGGGCCTGGTGCTGCAAGTTTGATCTCTTGCACTCTCTCACCCTCTCTTTGCCCTTTCCCCATGGGATGATGTAACAGGAAGGCCCTTGGCAGATGCTAGCTCATTGATTTTGGACTTCCAGCCTTCAGGACCTTGAGTCAATTCATTTCTGTTATTATAAATTACCTAGTCTGTTGTATTCTGTTATAGGAGCACAAAATGCACAAAAACACTTTCCTATCTGAAGGTCAATGAATTAATAACTTTAATGATATCTGCAAAGTCCTTCTGGCCATGTAAGGTGACATATTTCACAGATCTGGGAATTCAGGCATGGAATTTCTTGGGGACCACAATTACATTATATAACAATGTAATGATATTAATATTATGAAATAAAGTATGGAGACCTGATGAACCAAACCAGAGGCTAGGCAAAATTTAACTGTCACCTAAATCCTGCCTGGTGACTTAGGAACCAGGTCCTCAGGGCTGTCCACAGACAAGGCAGAGGAGGTGCACATTAAAATGATCTGAATGATTAGAGAACATGAATAAAGCAATAAAGTCAGCACTAAATAAGGTAATGCTTGAGACATTTCATGCAGTATGGTAATTGCATCTCCATTCAGAAAAGAGCACATATTATTTCACTCATATTGGGTCACTTTGATAGATTAAAAATTAAACTCTCACTTTTCCTCTTTGTTTCCTTTCCTGCCCTTACCTTATAGACAAAAAGATCATGTAGATCTGTTCACGGTCTAACTCTCTGTGTATCTGTTTTTATTCCTTTAAGGAGTACAGTTATATAATACTCTTGGTCATCCTAGTTTTTCTTAAAATGTAATGTACAATTATAGGACACAGATATTTTCAGTTTGGGATTTGATTTTCATTTGCCCCCAAATAGTACAAAATTTAGTGCTGCTTATTTTTAAAGAATGTCTTTTTGAGGTAATGTAATTTTAAATTGGAAGGAAACCATCAATTTTTTAACAACTCTTACGGGTCAGGCTCATGGAAAATAATAGCTATTTGATCTTTGCAAGAAGTAGACTGAATATATGTTATTATTCCTGCTGTACAGATGAGGAACTAAAGCTCAGAGAAGTTATGTCATCTGTCCCAGATCGCAGAGCTGTAAATGTTAGATTCTTTTTGATGAGTGAGTTCAAAGACCAACCTATCCAAATAGCTGTCAGTCAGACTATCCATGTATCTATTTCTATAAACTTTTCTCTGTCCATCCATTCATCCATACATCCGTCCATCCAACCATTCATCCATTCACCCACACAGCCTCACGTCTATCTACCTATTCATCTATTACTTTGTCCATCCATCCAGCCAGCCATTTAGCTATCTATCCACCTATTCATTCATTCATTTGTGCCTTCCTTCATCCATTATCTATTCATCTACCTTCCATTTATTTGTCCATCTATTTATCCATCCATCCATTTATCCACCCATCCATCCATTTATTCACTCAAACATCTATTTACCCACCCATCTTCCCATCTATCCACCTACTTATTCATTCATTTGTCCATCAATCCATCCCATCCATCCATTCATCCTTTCTTCATCCATCCATCTACCTACCTACAATTGTAAATAAATGTGTACATTAGACATAAACTATATAAGTATATGTGTTCATTAGAAATAAACTTTTTAAATAAAATTGGTACAGTGAAAATGTAGTCTTGCGTTTCTTTTTACCCTAACTTACTATTTATAACATTTTTTAACATGCTTGTGAGTGGCCATTTTTAATAGCTTGTTATCTAAATACGAAGCTAAGGCTTGATCATGTTTAGTTAACTGGGTGAAGTGTGTGTGTGTGTATGTCAGAGAGAGGGAGAGAGACATGAGGAGGCAGTCTGAGATGACAGTACATTATTTATTCTAAGGCAGATCTTGATTCAGCTCTGGTTTGTGCTAGAATTAACCATTAGGAATGTGCAGAAGGGCCTCCACAGTATATTCAGAATTTGGGCAGCAGCTGAGTAGTACAATTCTAGGCAGCTGAGGGGCAGAAGGACAAGCATTTTGCCCCAAGGCAGAACCCTATGGGTTCCATGCCTAGCTAAGTAGGCAGTGTATCTTGGCTTCTCCGGGCAGATACTCCCTGGAAGGGCTTAGCTTCTCTATTGGGTTGTTGTTCTGCTATAATCCTACAGCTCTGAAAATAGCTTCAAATATATCTGTCCTCATCTCTTTCACAGTCAGCTCTTGTGCTTCAAGATTCAGGAATTCCCAGCCATCCCATCCTTCTCCTTTACCCCAAATGGAAGACTCTGAGATTGCTGTTAACATGCCAGTTTAGAGAAAAATTGCAAGTAGTGGTAGTGGCCAACTTTTTGTTTTTTGTTTACCACATTGCCTTGGCATCCCACTCATAGGGAGACTTTCCCACTTCTTGTGAACTGTCCCCAACCTTGTCCTTTGTAGGTCCAAATTAGAGGATGCTATTTCAGTTTTCCAGATTATCTTCCATTTGCTTTCTTCAAAATTACACCCATCTTTCAAAAGGAGGAGTTGTTGAGCTGCTTCTGGGTGACCTCTTTAATTTGGGCCAATTTGCTCTAAACAGAATTCCTTTGGTGTTATGTTGGTTGCATTTCTTGGTGCCATTTGCCAGTCTGAGGACGGCAATTGTTTTTCTTCCCTCTTTTCTCTTTTCCTTGATTTTTTTTTTCCAGTTTCTATAGGTTTTGTTAAGTAGGAGCAGAGGGGATAAAGAGCAGTTTTTGGCCTGTTATTTTCCTCCAAATATTTGTATTTGTTTTTGTTGGTTTTCTTTTTAGCACATTTTGAGAGTCTTTGTCTGTTTAGGTGGGAGTTTAACCTTTTCCTATTCCAACATAATAAAATATATGATTGGCTTCACTTCTGTCTCCTTGCCTAATGAGTGATTTTAAAGCTGCCTTGCTAGTTCCTTTATTTTCTGTCGTTTGCCATATGATTATGTCTTGCTTGTTTGGGTCTTTTCCAAAGATTAGAAGGCAGATTCTGCTTTGTAAAATGTACTTGTTGTTCTCTTTTACTATTTCAAGAAGGTTATTGAATCCATATTGCAAATCTACAGGTAAAATGCTGAAAATGACTGGCACCTAGTAACTGTTCAATACACATTGGTTATTTTCATTATTATTAACATCTAAATTGTTCAATATGATGAATGACGTGGTATCTTTTAATTCTCACTATATGCAGTGAGGATAATTTGTCTTTTATTAACTTGTATTTTTCCAAATAGAGTATTGAAACTGTCTTTGCAAAAATTATAACTGAGAAAATTATGACAGTGAAAGGGATCTGACCTAACTGACTCCATCTTGCTTCTAACCTCCAAGCTGTCCTCGTTCATTCCTGCACATAAGCCAGACTAACTTTGGGAGGAACTTGGTTTATAGTTTAACTTTGAAACAAAGTCAGTCACAGCTTTTGCCTAAGACAAACCCCTTTCTTACCTGGGGACTAGACTGCCTTTTCAAGGCTAACAAATTAGCCACAAAATTAGAAATTATGGTTTAGGAGTCATACAGCTGGAAGCTGCAAGATTCTGAACCTCCCCAAATTGCTTCTAGGAATAACATCACTATTGTCAAACCTAAGATCAGTGCTTGAGATATTTTGCAGACCCTGCACTTGATAGATCAGCTGGAACCACCCAGATCAATAAGCTGGCTCATTTGATCTTGTGGCCCCCACCCAGGAACTGACTCAGCACAAGAAGACAGCTTCGACTCACTATGATTTCACCTCAGACCTGACCAATTAGCACTTCCCACTTTCCAACCCCCTACCCACCAAATTACCCATAAAAGCCTTGATTCCCAATTTTTTAGGGAGACTGATTTGAATAATAATAAAACTCCAGTCTCCTGTGCAGCCAGCTCTGTGTGAATTAAACTCTTGCTCTATTGCAATTCCCCTGTCTTGATAAATTGGCTCTTATCTAGGCAGCGGGCAAGGAGAAGCCATTGGGTGGTTGCAGTATGGGATTTTAAACTTAAAGTATGTTTTATTTAGTTAAGTTACAATATTTACACTCTCTTTCAACAATTTTTGGCATCTACTTTATTTTGATAACTACACTTAAAATTCTTTTTTGTGCAAAACACTGTGCTAATTTGGCTACAGTAGTAACCCCTAGGCTTCGTGTCTCTTAACCTTTGCATTCTTAAATTTTTCTTTGTGTTTCTCCTCTTGATGAATTGAGATAGATTTTATTTTTGAGAAGTCTGTTTGGTTATAAAAAATGAATCCTTAGATATTCGATAATGGGTTTCCTCTTGCTTCTACTTATGATAGACTTCTCGGTTGGGCATAAAATTCCTTTGTCACTAACTTTTCTACTTTAAAAGAAAGAAGACATTTCAAATTCAGGATTCTGTATGAGATATATGAGTACCACATAATTCTGACTTCTTGCAGTTAACATGTTTTTCTTCTTCTCACTTTTTTTTCCTGCCTGAATGCTTGAAGGATTTTTTTTTCCCTTTATCATTTTACTTCAGAAAACGAAAAATTCCGATTACATCTTGGTGTGAGAGAGTCCTTCTCAGCCTCCAGGTTGATGTTGTATTCCCTTGTTTTTACTTTCTTCTTTTCCTAGATCTGTGTTGCTTTTTCACTTTTTTTCTTTATCATTTGAATAAATAGAGATTTATCTAGGCCTGATCTGTGCCAAGAGACCGGGCATGTGGCTTTGTCTTAGCTCTTCTTTCTGCTTGTTGGAGTGGAGGTTTTTTAGATTCACACTCAGGGGTGTATTTTCTGGTACTGACAGGCATTCCCTCATGCAGGGCTGCAGCTTTCTGTGAAAGCTCTTCTTATCCCATTACTAGATTATTTTTCATTTAACGTTCTGGATTAATGTGGTGAATCCCTCAGCTCCCCAGTTGCATGAACACTGGAGTACTGCCTCCCTCAACCCAGCCAGCAGCCGAGATCCTGAACTCACCTCCTAGGACCTTGTGAGCTACCAAAAGCCTCCCTTGTACCTCTTACTCAGTGGCTTACCTGAGAGTTGCCATCTCTGAATGTAGAGGAGCTAGGGGTGGGAGGTGGAAAGGATCAATACTCTGTCTTAAAAAGCAACAATATCTTGACTTTAAAATGGGCTCAAGGTCATAACAGACACTTCACCAAGGAAGATATGTAGATGGCAAATAAGCCTATGAAAAGATACTCTATATAACAGGTTGTCAGGAAAGTGCGAATTAAAACAACAGGAGACCACTACATACCACACTTGCTAGAATGGGCAAAATGCAGAACACCAACAGTACCAAATGCTAGTGAGGATGTGGAGCAACAGGAACTTTCATTCATTGATGGTGGGAATGCAAAATGGAACGGCCAGTTTGGAACACAATTTCTTATAAAACTAAACATACTCTTATAAAAATAAATATACTCTTATCCTACGATCCAGCAATCACAATTTCAATGGTATTTATCCAAAGGAGTTGAAACTTATATCCACACAAAAATCTACACATGGATGTTTGTGGCAGATTTATTCATAATTCTAAGAAGTAGAAGCAACCAAGATGTCTTTCAGTAAGTGTCTTAATCCATTCAAGCTGATATACCAATGACAAAACTCATAGATTTGGTGGCATTTAAACAACATAAATTTATTGCTCACAGTCCTGGAGGCTGGAAGTCCAAGATCAAGTCATGGCACATTCTGCATCTGGTGAGGGCGCTTCCTGGTTCATAGACGGCGCCTTCTTGTTGCATCTAAGTGCATGAATCTCTTTCATGAGGTTCCACCCTCATGACCTCATCACCTCCCCAAAACTCCAACCTCCTAACATCATCCCTTGGGGGTTAGATTTTGACACAGGAATTTTTAGAGGGATACTAACATTCAGTCCATATCAGTAGGTGAATATGTAAATAAACTGTGATACAACCAAAAATGAAATATTGTTCAACACTAAAAAAAAAATAAGCAATCAAGCCATGAAAAAACATGGAGCAAACTTAAATACATATGACTAAGTGAATGAGCCAATTGGAAAAGCTTACATAGTATATGAGCCCAGCTGTATGACACTTTGGACAGGGCAAAACTATGGAGAGAGTAAAAAGAGCTGTAGTTAGGGGGAGGGATGAATATGTAGAGAACAGAGGATGTTTAGGGCAGTGAATCTACTCTGTATTATACTCCAATGGTGGATCCATGTCATGATACATTTGCCCAAACCTATAGAATGTACATCATTAAAAGTGAACCCTCGTGTAAACTGTGGAGTCTGGGTAGTAATGATGTGTCCATGGAAGGTCATTGATTACAACAAATGCACCACTGTCCTGGAGGATGTTGACAGTGGAGGAGGCTGTGCATGTGTGGGTGCTGGGGGGAGGTGAGAATTCTCTGTACTTTCATCTGAATTTTACCGTGAATCTAAAAGTTTTCTAAAGTATGTGTACACACACACACACACACACACACACATATAGCAACAATGTCATAAGTTTGTGTGTGTGTGGGGGGAAGTTAAGTTATCCATTTTCTGTTCCATGTGAATCCTGAATCAGTAGACAAACAAGTATGCAATGTGCATGGATCTCACTTATTTTAGCTGGCATCTTTGTTCTAGTATATATTGTAAACTAGGTGTTGGCTATGAAAAGGTGTTGCAAAAAGGACTCATCACAGATATACACGAATATGTATTTATGAGCTGTAAAATACTAGTTCCCCAAAGATGCCTGTAGCATCTTTCCTGTGGCAGCAGCAGGAAACTAATGCATGTGTATATGCCTATTGATGGAAAACCCTGTTAGTGCATACATTTTTAAAGCACAGAGCTGAAAGTCGAAACATTCTCCTCCCTGACTTAAAATGGTGCCTGATCCCCATGCTGATACAGTATAAAATGCATGTGTTACTCACAGTAATAATGAAAGAGAACTTCATTTAGTCCTGCAAAAATCCAGTATGAATTGTAGATAAACTGCTCGAAGTGTGTATTTTCCTTTGAGCTGTGCATCAGATTGCAGATGAACCTGCAAGTGACAATATACAGGCTCTTCTGTGTTTAAGCTACTCAACAAGGATGCAGAAGTTGACAGAATATGGTGGCTTCAGAGTGTAGGGTGGATGGCAGTGCTTCTCAATGGGACTTTTCTTTGCTCCCGTCCCTTGCTTGGAAAGCACATTTGTTGACAAAATTCTGCACAAATGTGGATTTGCTCTAGTTACAAAAGAGGTAGAATTTT
Source organism: Nomascus leucogenys (assembly GCF_006542625.1). Classification (NCBI taxonomy): domain Eukaryota; kingdom Metazoa; phylum Chordata; class Mammalia; order Primates; family Hylobatidae; genus Nomascus; species Nomascus leucogenys. The sequence goes on along the minus strand of NC_044406.1, from coordinate 5,293,367 downwards.
TGCTGTGCACTTTTAAGGCAGGAAAATAGGGTCTGGAGCCAGAGAACATAAGGCCAATTGACACTTCAGCTATGACAGGAAAGAACCTCTCCATAGGGCAAACTCCAAGTAAATGACTTTGTAAATTTATTCATCCTCTCCATTTACATACGGCATACACCAAATAACCAATAGAATCTTCTAGAGGGTATTTAAACTCCCAAAATTATGTGAAACAGCCCTTGAGCCCCTATGCTCGGGCCCGCTCCCACACTGTGGAGTGTACTTTCATTTTCAATAAATCCCTTCATTCCTTCCTTGCTTTGTTTTTGCATTTTGTCCAATTCTTTGTTCAAGACGCCAAGAACCTGGACACCCTCCACCGGTAACACCTTCCTTTTCATAATAATGAGCTTGGGTCACCAATCCAGAAGGATTTACACTAACAACACTGAGGTTTATGTAAGGAAGTAATTGGACAATGTGGGATCCAAACGCAACCTCAGCCCAGCCACATTCTTGTTTGAGAGTAGAAGGTAGAGTCGCCACTTAGGCATCCCTGAAAAAGAGCTGAGCATCCAGCTGTCTGGAGAGCTGTGTCCATGACAATCCCTAACAATCACTGCTTCTATGACACCTACAGTGTGCTGGCCTCTGTCTTAAGTCCTTGCTGCTGAACAGTCTCAGAGGGGTGAGATTCCTGCCCTCCTAGAGCCCACAGACAGTTAAAGGGACTTCACCCTAGTTTCTCCAGGAGTTTATGGTTAATCTGTGGTTTTCCTTTTACATGGAAATTTACAAGAAGACAGAGGATACCTTAGAGAGGATCTTGTCTAACAAAAGGAAAATCAAGAATGAGTGATGTACCTGCATTTCTGAATTAGTGGTAAGACTTTATATATTTTCTTAGATATTAAAACCTAGGACCTATAACTTGTTGCTGAATTAGCATGGATATCAAAGGTTCTTGACATTTTCTTCTTTTTTTGCTACATTGTACATCCACATAAATTTATGCTACTACATCTATGTAAGTTTACTGTGGACATTCATGTGAGTTTGTGCTACTATATATTTTCATATATGTTTATACTACTATGTCTATGTATGTAAGTTTTCAGCTACTATTAAATAAGAGCATTCCCTGTACCTCCTTGTCTTTCAGTTGTCCCTACCTGGTGTTCTGATCAAAGGGTAAAGACTTTGGAGAATGACTAAGTTAAGGACCTTCTTAAATAATGAGACATTGAATCCCTCTGTAAGGATTTAGTTAAGCTTATAAGTTAAAAAATGAATGTGGCACTTGCTGTTTTATACAAATTGTACATTTGTTACAGTTATGCAAGTTGCATGTAGGTATTATTTTATGGTATATTAGAATTAGAAAAATAGACTTGCCATTTAAAAATACTTAGAAAATTTCTTAAAGCTCCAGCTCAGATTTGAGAAATGAGAGGAGTATGGGGGAAGGGGACTTAAAAAATCTAGCATAATACTTCTGATTATCTTAAAAGTATTTGCAAAAGTGGTACTATGTGTTTTGACTTAGAATTTATATGAGATCAGAGACAATTTTGCAAAGACAATGAGAATTGTCCCTATGAGTTTTTGTTAAAAAAAAATTCTTAGTATTAATTTAACTTTGTTTTCCTAAGTCAGATCAAATCAGTGAGTCAATTTTGGTTATATGCATACCCCAGCCTTGTTGCCGCCTGCTTCTTTGGAGTGGGTCTTAGGTATAAACCAATCTATAAGAAATAACCCCTGTTTCTGACATGTGGGTCTGCTGGAGAAGGAACCCTGAGGGATAGATCTATTCTCTTGCACAGCAGCTGGGGTGGGGCTCAGCTTGCATTCAGGATGGGAGAGACAAGAAGGGAATTCTCTGGGAAGTTCCATAGCTCCTGCACCCTGCTCACAGACTGGCTGGTATCCTTAATTCCTCTTGTTTCAATGCTGCTAGAAACCCCACATTCAGCTTCCTATGGCTCTCCTCTCTCCATTCCAAGCTGGAGACTTAGAGGTGGGAGTCAAGGCCCCCTACATCATATTCCAGGAGGAGCCAGAAACACCATGTCCATCACCTTTCACCAAGCTCCCAAGGAGCAGAATACATGGTTTTTGATAGTATACCACCTGCCAGGGGACTTCCTTTCCTTTTCACTACATCTAACACATTTTCTTTTTGCAAGTGCCTGGGGCAGAGAGCTCAGTGCGATCAGACCACGCGGGTGGGCAGGGAATGACCCGGTGCTAAGCTGTTTCTTTCTGCCCCAATTCTCCTCGTTCATTTGGCAGCTGTTTTGCCGCAGAGTGATGTGTGATTCTCGTTTCTCTGTCATAGGCAAGGTCTGATGTGTGTTTCCTAGTGCTGCTCTGAACCATCTTCTGGGACAAGTTGCCCAGGGATATATTTTTTTCACCCTATATGATCCTGAAACGTTATGTGCAGTAACAATATTTAGTCCCTCCACGTGCTCTTGTAGGATCCCATTTCTCATGGCTGAATCCCTTGCTCCATGGCTCCTTCAGTAAATGTCTTAATACTTTCAGGCTGCCATGACAACAACAACAACAGAATCCCATAGACTTGGTGGCTTTTAAACAACGTAAATTTAAGTTTTGGCTGGAAGTCCAAGATCAAGTCCAAGAGCACCTCTCCCTTAATTTCAGTAAACAACAAACCGTCTTCCACTTGGGTCCTCTTTGAAGTTATAGGAGAGTTGCTTTCCTAAACGTGTTTATTTTTATTTAGTGAATTTTAAAAATGCAACATTTTAAATTTGATTTTTTATTATATATGCCCAAGTGGGGGCCATTGCCTTTGGCTCCCTGGAAGTTCACTGAAAAACAACTGACATGAGGCAGATTGATTAATAGGAGAAATGGCATACAAATGTATTTAACGTATATACACGGGAGCATTTAGAATGAAGACCCAACCCAACAATAAGGTACAGAAGCTGATATACCAGCTTCAGGTCATGGAAAGAATGCAGACTGAAGCATAGCCAAAAGTAGGTTATGTTGGTCAACCAGGTTTAGTGTCCAGACAGGTTATGGTGTCAGAGGCCTTTGAACCAGAGTGACTCCATCTTGAGTATGGGCTGAGTAAAATAAGACTGAGACCTATGAGACTGCATTCCCAGGAGGTTAGACATTCTAAGTCACAGGATGAGATAGGAGGTCAGCACAAGATACAGGTTGTATTAGTCTGTTCTCATGCTGCTAATACAGACATAGCCGAAACTGGGTAATTTATAAAGGAAAGAGTTTTCATTGACTCACAGTTAAGCATGACTGGGGAGGCCTCAGGAAACTTACAATCATGGTGGAAAAGGAAGCAAAAACATCCTTCTTCACATAGTGGCAGCAAGGAGAAGTGTCGAGCAAAAGGAGGGAAAGCCCCTTATGCAATCCGCAGATGTCATGAGAACTCACTCACTATCACAAGAACAGCAGCATAGGGGTAACTGCCCCCATGATTCAATTACCTCCAAATGGGTCCCTCCCACAACATGTGAGGATTATAGAAACTACTATTCAAGATGAGATTTATGTGGAGACACAGCCAAACTATATCACAGGTCGTAAAGACCTTGCTGATAAAACAGGTAAAGAAGCTGGCCAAAACCCACCAAAACCAAGATGGTGATGAGAGTGACCTCCAGTCCTCCTCATGGCTGATTATATGCTAATTATAATGCATTAGCATGCTAAAATGCACTCCCATCAGTGCCATGACAGTTTACAAATGCCATGGCAATGTCCTGAAGTTACCCTATATGGTCTAAAAAGGGGAGGAACCCTCCATTCCAGGAATTGCCCACCCCTTTCCTGGAAGACTTATGAGTAATCCACCCCTTATTTAGCATATTATCAGGAAATAAGCATAAAAATGGGCAACCAGCAGCCCTTGGGGCTGCTCTGCCTATGGAGTATCCATTGTTTATTACTTTACTTTCTTAATAAACTTGCTTTCGCTTTACTCTATGGGCTTGCCCTGAATTCTTTCTTGTGTGAGATCCAAAAACCCTCTCTTGGTGTCTGGATCAGGATCCCTTTCCAGTAACAATGGGAGCGAGAAAGAAAGAGGACTGGCTAGCAAAGCAGACTTTGTTGTGTAGGTGAAGCCTAATAGGTCATCATTCTCAGAGAGAAGAGATGGTAAATATTTCTTTTCAGACTTAAATGTAAAGGTGTCAGACTCTCAAGCTCTCCTAGATCCTGGAAAGGCATGGAAAAGGCCTGGATACATTCATGGTGATTCTCTGTAGATGCAAATATCCCCCCACAATAGACAGCCTTGCAAGGATACATCTGTTTACTGACCCTGTGACAGCTATTTCAAAATATGTCAAAGAAATATCTATCGAGGTAAAAGATATTTTTTTCCTCAACCCACTACATAGACAGTTTTATTTATTTATTTATTTATTTTAAGACAAGGTCTTACTTTGTCACCCGGGCTGAAGTGCAATGGCAAGAACATGGCTCACTGCAACCTCGACCTCCCTGGGCTACAGTTTTTGTTTTTGTGTTTGCTTTTTAATGTCTAAAAGTAATTGCACATGTAGGAGTAAAGAAATACCTTTTCTTCCCATCTTATACGCATGCCTGAGGCCCCTTAAAAGAAAAGACAGATTAACTTGGGGAAAGCAAGCACATTTGTTTAATGTTAGTTTTTATATCACACAGGAGCTTTCATGAAGAAATGAAAACTTAAAAAAACAGGGAACTGGGGTCTACTTGAGAGTGGAGGGTGAGAGAAAGCAAAGGAGCAGAAAAGATAACTATTGGGTACTGGGCTTAATACTGGGGTGATGAAATAATCTGTACAGAAAACCCCCATGACACAGATTTGCCTATGTAACAAACCATCACGTGTACCCCAAAACCTAAAATAAAAGTTAAAAAAAAAAAACCAACAACACTTTGGGAGGCCGAGGCGGGCGGATCACAAGGTCAGGAGATAGAGACCATCCTAGCCAATATGGCGAAACCCCGTCTCTACTAAAAATACAAAAATTAGCCAGGCATGGTAGCACGTGCCTGTAATCCCAGCTACTCGGGAGGCTGAGGCAGAAGAATAGCTTGAACCCGGGAGGCGGAGCTTGCAGTGAGCCGAAATCGCGCCACTGCACTCCAGCCTGGCGACAGAGCGAGATTCCGTCTCAAAAAAACAAACAGGGAAACTTGCAAGTTTTCATGCTTGTTTAGGTTTGATGAAGAGGGGGGTAGTCATGGAGAAGTATGATTGGAGGACGAGAGGCTGTGACCTCATGGAAACAAACTTGGGGGAACTTTAACAAGACCTGTTTTCAGATTCTTCATCTTCGGAGACATAGATATTCCTTTACCCAGGTACGAGGACGGCGCCTCTTGAATGAAGGCCTTAGTGAAGTGGCATTGTTGTCTGGGGTAAAACCTGAAGTTTGTTGTCCCATGGCCATGGAAAACTAGGACGCGGACACACTAGAGTGAGGTTAAGAGTGGAAGTTTAGTAGGCAAAAGAAAGAGAAAAGCTCTTTCTGCTGCAGAGTGGGGTCCTGGAGAAAATGGGTTGCCAGTTCCGTGGTGAAATGCAAGAAGTTTTATAGATGAGCTTGAGGAGGTAAAGTCTGATTTACATAGGGCACAAAAAATTGGTTGGACTAGGTGTGCCATTTACACAGTACACAAAGAAGCTGACTGCCCCACCTTAACCTTTTATTATGCAGATGGGTCCTCTACCTGGTCAGTGCCATATTGCCTGGTCCTTACTGTACACTTGGTGAAAAGAAAAGGGAAGATGGAGGCTCCATGCTGAACACTCCTGGCTTCCAGGTAGCCCTGCTGTATTGGCACAGCTGCCGGCATTCACCCATGCAAACTTCCAGCTTGCTTGTCTATGTCTGCAGCTCGATTTTTCAGGCTGCTCTTTGTGAGAAAAGAAATTATGTGGGGCTGCTTTTATTAAAAGGGAAGCCTTACCGAGGACTCCTTTTATCCTATCTGCCCAAATAATTTCTTTCTAGTTCCTGTATCATTAGGACCTGCTTTGGGGAAGGTCAGAAAATCCTCCCTAGATTTCATGGCCTGCTTTGGAGGAGAAGGATGAGGGGAAGGTGAGCGTGGGTTTCCTGCTCTGCCTGTTTTCGCAAATGCCAATAAGTGAGTGCTGGGGTTCAGGATATGCCACCCTGAGCCCCAAAACTCACACACTTTCCAAGCACTCTCTATTCTTGATCCTCTTTGAAACAGGGCAGTCTCACCCCTTTTCTCCTTACCCCACCATCATCAGACAATTCGACCTGTGCCTTGAGCCCCACGCACAGGCTGTGGGTGTCTCTCCTGTTCCTGTCTTCACTCATAGAGTCCCGCCCTTTGTGAGGATGCAGACTTACACCTCGTGTGGAGCCAGTTCTATGTGACCTACATCAAGGTGTCTTGCTGCTTTGTAGGGTGAATCTGTCTCCCATGGCCGCCCAGTCTCAGTGCTTTAAAATTATCCCGTGGGTGGAAGTTCCAACCCTTGGCAGCTTCCACATGGCATTGAGCTTGCAGGTACACAAAAGTCAAGAATTGAGGTTTGGGAACCTCCACCTAGATTTCAGAAGATGTGTGGAAATGCCTGGATACCCAGGCAAAAGTTTGCTGCAGGGGCAGGGCCCTCATGGAGAGCCTCTGCTAGGGTAGTGCAGAAGGCAAATGTGGGGTAGGAGCCCCCACACAGAGTCCCTATGGGGCACTGCCTAGAGGAGCTGTGAGAAGTGGGCCACCGTCCTCTAGACCCCAGAATGGTAGATCCACTGACAGCTTGCATCATGCGCCTGGAAAAGCCACAGACACTCAATGCCAGCCGATGAAATCAGCTGAGAGGGAGGCTGTACCCAGCAGAGCCACAGGGGTGAAGCTGCCCAAGACCATAGGAACCCACCTCTTATATCGGTGTGACTTGGACGTGAGACCTGGAGTCAAAGGAGATCATTTTGGAGCTTTAAAATTTGACTGCCCTGCTGGATTTTGGACTTGCATGGGCCCTATAACCCCTTTGCTTTGGCCAACTTCTCCCGTTTGGAACAGCTGTATTTACCCAATACCTCTACCCCCATGGTATCTAGGAAGTAACTAGTTTGCTTTTGATTTTACAGGCTCGTAGGCAGAAAGGACTTGCCTTGTCTCAGATGAGACTTTGGACTGTGGACTTTTGAGTTAATGCTGAAATGAATTAAGACTTTCGGGGAACTGTTGGGAAGGCATGAGTCATTTTGAAATGTGAGGACATCAGATTTGGAGGACTCAGGGGCAAGATGATAGGGTTTGGCTGTGTCCCCACCCAAATCTCAACTTGAATTTTATCTCCCAGAATTCCCATGTATTGTGGGAGGGACCCATAGGGAGGTAATTGAATCATGGGGGCCAGTCTTTTTCCCGTGCTATTCTCGTGATAGTGAATAAGTCTCATGAGATCTAATGGGTTTATCAGGGCTTTCTACTTTTGCTTCCTCCTCATTTTCTCTTGCTGCCACCATGCAAGAAGTGCCTTTTGCCTCCTGCCATGATTCTGAGGCCTCCCCAGCCATGTGGAACTGTAAGTCCAATTAAACCTGTTTTTCTTCCCAGTCAAAAAAAAAAAAAAAAAGAAAAATTTATGGCAAAAAATAATAAATTTTATGTCTGGATGGTAGATTTGTGGATATCTATTATGTTATTATCTGTACATTTCTGCACACTTGACGTATTTTCTAATAAACATACAAAATACAATTGTAAAATTATCCCCTGTGTGTTCTCTCTTCCACTCTCAAAATATTATGCAGCTGGTAAAGACACCATGGGGCAAACTGCACCTCATCTGCAGCTCAACTGCACCTCATCTGCAGCTCACCTCAAACTACACCTCATCCGCAGCTCAATATCAGTGGCAAATGGAAAATTCTTTTATAAAAATGAAGAGACTGCAAAGTCCCCTGTCAGATCCCTACGATTATGAATGGAGACAAAGTATTACAAGTGAAAACCTAGTTTAAAAAACATACCATGGATCCATGAAGATGTGTTTCAAATATGATTTTGAGTGAATCCGTTCTTCCATCACTTCCTCCCTTCTATGGAGATAAAAGGGGGAACTTTCAAATTTCATTTAGTAGCACTCAAATATTTGCAATATATGGTGCTCCAAAGGAGCGTATGTCATATCTCCAAGGACTATTTTGTATTGCAGAGGAGAAATGAGTATTGAATCCATGAATTAGCAAGTGTGGAATTGTACCATATCTTCTTGAGTGAATAGTACATCTAAAATTCAGGATAGAGGGAGTGTGTGTATGTGTGCTTCTGTTTGTGTGCCTGTGTAAAATATTACTAAGGCTCAGGGTGAGGGGACAAATAATTGTAAGAAGAAAGCTTTCATGGAAAGCAATTTTCAGAACTCTCTTCTCTTGAACAGAAGACCCAGTCTTTGTGTTGTTGGCTTATGCCATAATGATGCCCAAATCCCACCCCAGTCTTTAATATATTGCTGGGATTTTCATTCTTTATCCACATTTAAGTGGTGTCACTTGAGTATTAAAATTCTGGGGGCCTCAGTTACATTTTACCAAGTTTTTCCAGTAAGAAAGATATCTTTCTGGAAGGAATTTTCTAGTGAGCTCTAGAAACAGCAAGAAGGAAGAGAATGAACAACTTTTATATACTGTTTGTTCTTTGTTTCTTCAACATTTTGAACTATCATCATCTTTAATATTCCTAGTATTAAAATTTGTTAAATCATGGGAAAGCAGGCTTAGGAAGAATCAATGATTTATACACACTTCTGAAGTGGTTTAATTAAATTCAGGTGTATAATCAAATCTGTATAAATCCAAAACACATGATGTTTTCATCCAGCTACAGGGATATTATATTTTACCTGTGGCAGGTGATAGAAGGCAAAGGAAGCAAGCCAGCCTGGATTTGCTTGATCGTAAATGCTGGCTGTGTTCTGAGCTTATTCCCAAGATGCATTCATTATATAGACACCCAAGGTAAGTCCAGTATGGACTTCACAATAAAGATGTCAATGACAGTGGTTTGCATTTCCATTCTGAGGAAAGAAGGAGGATTGACTGACTTGGTGTACATTTTGAATACATGAAATCTTATATGGATAAAATTGGAAATTTAGAGAGTTTATTTGTCCTATTAGCTTCAGAATTTGCACCGTCATAAATATGCATCTTTACAAATTCATTTACTTTAAGTTGGGAAGCTATGGCTGACAGGTGTATCCATGTATTAAATCTTGAATGCGATGTTTGGCACGACTATTACAATGGCAGCCCCTCTGTGACACAAAACAGACCAATAAAACTAAAAATAAAACCCTTTAGCCAATTCTAAATGTAAGATCATCTTTATAGACTTTCCTCAGCTCTGCTGAGAGCTGCTCAGCATGTGCACTTCAAACTGCTGGGATTTGGAAGAAGAGCTCAAAATAACCTAAAGGATACTACTCAGGTGTGTGTGTGGTACTGTGACTTTCTGTGTGTGTCTAAACATCAAGGATTTTGGAGAACAAAGCTTTCCCAGCTTGAGCAATGAGACTTCATATAGAATGTGGGTTTTGAGACATCCAGCATAAACAAGAAAAGAAAGTAGTTGGAGGGTGGAAATCGCGACACACACTTACACAGGCAGCCTGCTTATCTAAGTTGCTGCTTGTGGACTTATGTGAAAAATATCCTAAATTTTGGGGGAAGATTCAAATAACATTTTCTAAAATAAAACAAAAAAACAGGGACTTGGGGGAAATGAAGAGACATAAAGGCATCCCTTTTGGTTTTATTTTTGAATAAGATATGAGAAGAGCCATGGCTAAATGTCTAAGTCCAAGTAAGGGCTAGTGCAGAGTATGAAGAAATGCAGACCTGGGCTTCCTGTTGGAGAGATGATTAAGGAAAGTGTGGACCTGGAGAAAAGGAAAACTCAGAGCCACGTGTGTGGTAGGCGGCCTTCAAAAATGTATCCAATCATCCCTGCCTGCTGAAATTGGTGCTCTTGAGGATTCGTTTGCACTGGTGTGTCGGCAGGACTTAGTGATTCTTTCCCATTGACTAGAATATTTGTAGCCTATAAGAGATCTTCTTGAAATGGAGAACCCAGATGACCACATCCAGACCCTCAATTTGCAGAAACCTCAAGGAATGCTTTTGTTTTGGGTCACAAACTTGGAGATATTTTGATAATTGGTTAGATAGTGACAGATAATTAATACAACAAGGTAGCTCTTTTCAAATACTTGAAAGGCTTAAGGCGGGGCATGGTGGCTGGTGCCTGTAATCCCAGCACTTTGGGAGGCCAAGACAAAAGGATCACTTGAGGCCAGGAGTTTTGAGACTAGCCTGGGCAACACAGTGATACCCTGTCTCTGAAAAAATAAAATTATCTGGGCATGGTGGCATGAACCTGTATTCCCAGCTACTCAGAAGGCTGAGGCAAGAGGATCGCTTGAGTGCAGGAGGTAGAAACTGCAGTGAGCTATGATCACACCACTGCACTCCAGCCTGGGAGACAGAGTGAGATCCTATCTCAAAAAAAATATATATATATACACATAGTATATACTATATATATATAGTATATCCTATATATATACTATAAGTGTATATATTGTATATACTATATAGTATATCCTATATGTGTATATATAGTGTATATACTATATAGTATATCCTATATGTGTATATATATTGCATATACTATATAGTATATACTATATGTGTATATATATTGTATATACTATATAGTATATATAGTGTTTATATGCTATATGGTATATATATACTATATGGTGTATATAGTGTATATAAACTATATAAATATAGTATGTCTAGTATATGTATAGTATACATACATATAGTATGTATGGTGTATAGTGTACATATAGTATATGTGTATATAATATGCATACTATATACATATAGTATATGTGTGTATATACTATAGTATAGTATAGATGTATACATATATGTATACTATATAGTATAGTATATATGTACTATATATAGTATATATGGTATAGTACAGTACATATGTATCGTATAGTGTAGTATAGCATATATACTACATATACTATTTATAGTATATAGTATATGTACTATATGTATATATAAAAATACATATGTATCACATAGTACATATATGTATACTATATGTACTATACATATAGTGTATATACATATATACTATACATGTAATATATATACACTACATATACTATACTATGCATATAGTGTATATATATATATATATATATAGCTAATTCTAAATGTAAGATCATCTTTATAGACTTTCTTTTTCTCTTAGCTATTCCTTTGTATTGTTTGTGTTTATGTTTATTCGTGTTTATGTTTAAGCCTCTCAGCAGATTGTAAGTATATATGCATAGTGTATATGTAGTATATATGTATGTATATACTATATATAATAGCTATATACTGTCTCAAAAATATATAGTATATACATTACATGTATAATGTATATACTATATATAATATAGTGTGTATATATGCATATATATAAAACTCCATATATATGGGTTTAAATGGTGAGGAAGGTTTAGATTTGCTCTGTTGATTCTCCAAGAGCAAATAAGTGACAATGAGTAAAAGTTATAGGAGGATTTTGTATCGTTTATTTAAAACAGTAAGTATATTTCAGTGATTTGAGGTTTCTGAAAATAGAATAAAATTCTGTGAAAGGCAGTGAGTTTTTAGTTAGGGGATTTCAAGCAGAGACCAAATGGCCATCTCTCAGAAATGCCACAAGTCTATCCACATGTTTTATGGAGGCTGGGCTGTAGTCTAGGTTCTCACACCTGGACACACATCAGAGTTCTGTGGGGAAATTTTAGAGATTGCCCAGTTCTAGGCCTCACCCTCAGAGATTCTGATTTGGCAAGGTATCCAAGAGGCCCTGAATTGCTTTTTTGATGTTTTTTTGACAAATTCTTTATCTCTCTTTGATAAATCAAATTAAAGGACTGATATTTGAAATTCTCTGGACTGGCAAAAGTCTAAATAACCTTTTAATTTGAGGTTTTCAGTTTAAATGACTATAACTGATGTAGTTGGTATCTGTTGTTTCCAGTTTTTTCCTCATAGACATACCTTTACTTTTTCTTTATTATGTATGCTTTTTTTCCCTTGTTTACAGCAAAGTGGACTGGGAGAAGAGTTGGAATCAGAATGTCTTTTCCAGAGAAGAATGTGGCATATTTGGGGCATGTTATTTTCATCACTTTGCCAAATGGACAGGCTGGGTTTGTTTCATTTTTTTTTTCATTTTCAATAAGTTATCATTTAGGTATCCTTTCTGACAATCTGATTTTTCCCCCAAGTATTGGTCAGGAAAATGAGAGAAGAAGTGTCTGTACATTCACTTAATAAACATGCAGCCATGGTGTTGTCACTGAAACAATCATGAATAGCAACAAGAAAAAGTGTCTATATCCAGGGAACCTAGAGTTTAAAAGAGACACAGAAACATTCTGACATGACAGAAGAAGTCCAAACTGCTATGGAAACAGGCAAAGAGGTCCCTAATCCCAACTCCAGGAGAGAAAGAGATGAGGAGAAATGGAAACACCCATTAAGCTCTAGTGGAGCATCTTTATTTTAAGGGCATTTTTGGTTGTGCTGAAAATTTTTAAAAAGAGGAGTAACATAATCACATTTCAAAAGATCCCATTAGCTTTGGTTCTCAAAGATTAGGAAGCAGGATGTTGTGTTTAATTTTATCTGAAAAATTACACACGTCAGAATTAAACGTCAGATCTCATTTTAAAAAGGCTTATAGCAAAAAAAACACATTTTCTTATCCCAGCTTTCTCATTTTTTATTTAATTGCTTTCCCACAGGCCATCAGACTTTTTATTGTTTCTTCTGAAATTTAGAGGGGTATATTTGCCCACTGGTTAGTTTGGAGGTGGACCTTTTATTATTAACATTAAAACAAATTTAAAACAATCATGAAAATAAACAGAACCCCCACCCCTCCTAACTCACTGTACCTCATCTCAATATCTGATAATATTTGGTGGCAGTCGTGGCGATTTGGGAGATGGGGATGGGTAATCGTTGAAAGAATTTTCTGAAAAACTGAGAGTTTTTTTCAGAACAAGTAGAAAAATGAGTCTTGCATGAAAAGACGGCTTGCATTTCATTGTAAGAGAGAAGAAAAAGATTTGTAGGGTTTCAGATAAAATGTTGAACTAGGTGCCAGAATAGTTCACAAATGAGGAAGTCATTGGGACGTTCAGTAAAAAAAAAACCTGGTGCCACGTGGCTTAAAGGGACAATGTGGGCTGATGTTCTCAGGTTAAGTCCTATGTGTCTGGACCAACCAGGGTGAGAACCCAGGATCAAGAGGAGAGGGAACAGTGTTAGGGGAAATGTGTGTCTTGGAGCTGTCCGTGGTGCTGCCTCACCTTCCAGGTTTCTCCTGCAATGGCAGCCGAGGGTGAGCTAATGCGTTTCACTCCTGCCTTTGATGAGCCTGAAGCCCAGATATGACTCCTTCACGTGAATCCCCTTGGAAGTACTACAAAGTCTAGCATAGGGATGGCCACTTGAATCTTTCAGTTAATCTTATTTTCAATATGACTCGACCAATCCCTGACAATTGCCAAGTCATGAATCTCCTGACAGTTGTGCTGGGCTGAATCTGCTGAATACACAACAAAAGTTACACCCAAACCAAACACCCACCCCCAACATCTGATCTGTGACCTACTATAGCAATATGAGAGTGATAGCTGAATAGGGATGCTGAGAGGATGCGGACTGGCTGCTGGAAAAACCAGAAGCGGGAGATTCAGGCATTAGTCTCAAGTGTCACCAGATTCCATTTTTCTGTTTTCCAATTTTTTCTATGCCCTACAGGGGGAAAGGAGAGAGTAAGACCATTTTTCTCCTCTTACACATTTTATTAGACTGGCTGCTGGGTGGGTTGCAGGAGAGAATTCTTTGGAAGGAAGTCTCTATTCCAAAGAAGATGTTTGAAAGAAAAACTATTTTTCTTCCAAGCGTTAACCAAGAGGGCCCTGAGCTGTTTATCTTGAAGTCTTTGGAAGAGTTACAAAGCTCTTCAGGATTTTTTAAAAAAGCCATAGTTGAATCTTTTTCTCTTAGCTATTCCCTTGTATTGTTTGTGTTTATGTTTATTTATATTTATGTTTAAGCCTCTCAGCAGATTGTAAGGACCAAGTCCCCTCCCTCCCTCCTTCTTTTCTTTTCTCTTCTTTCTTTCTTTCTTTCTTTCTTCTTTCTCTTTCTTTTCTTCTCCTTCTCCTTCTCCTTCTTCTTCTTCTTTTCTCTCTCTCTCTCTTTCTTGCTTTTGAGACAATGTCTCTATCTGTTGCCCAGGCTGGAGTATGTTAGTGTGATTATAGCTTACTGCAACCTTGACCTTCTGGGCTCAAGCAAACCTCCCACTTGAGCCTCCTGAAGTGCTGGGACCACAGGCATGTGTCACCATACCCAGATAATTTTTTATTTTTTTGTAGAGACTGGGTCTTGCTATGTTGCCCAGGCAGGTCTCGAATTCCTGAGCTCAAGTGATCCTCACACTTTGGTCTCCCAAAGTGCTGGGATTACAGGCATAAGCCATCACATGCAGCCTTTATTTATTTCTTAAAGCTGAGATCAGTTCTTTAAAAAGCAAAGATACTCCATTTTTGTTTATTGGGCTATCTTTCAAAGTTGAAGTTGCTGGGTCTTGGGGTAGGGAAAAACACAGGGTGTTGTTTTGTTGATTGTTATCAAAACTTGATGGCAGAACTTGAAACCCTATCATAGTTTTCTATTTCCCACATGTAAGGAAAAGCTAAGGTCTCTCATACATAAAATATCACATTAAAATAGTTTCTTTGAGTAATGTCTCTTTAAACTTTCTTATTGAAGACATCATTTTTAAACTTTATATCCTTCCCCGCCTCCACTGCCCAAGGCATGGAGAAACTACCTGAGAACCACAGTAACAGGTAAATAGATGTCTTGGGGGAAGGTAATTTGCATAACAATGGAAAAGTGCAATTCCACTTGTTTTAAAGAAAAGATTACTGGAATTTTCAAGTCACTTAAGATTTGAAGGGTTTGACAGAATTGTCAAAACTCCTATTCATCATCCTTGCAAGATGAGTTTTGCAGAGTTACCTGTCTGGCATCACTCCCCAGCTCTTTGCAGTGTTTGTTGAGACATCTCACCCTCCTTGTGCTTTGAGTCTGAAGATGGTGGATCAGAGACTGTCTGTGCACACGTTTCTCACTGTAATTTACAGTCTCGATACTCACCTGGAGATGCAAATCCTTGTCTTGAGAAGATGCTATGGTGAGATTGCAGGGCTACTGTGCTGTTTTGCTCCTGACTTTGTTCCAACCATGTTGAATTATCTCAATGTTGATGTCTCATGCTGCCTTAGTCACCATTCTTTCTCATATCCCCTGGCACCTTCTATTTTCTCTTTCCCTCGGAATGACCTCTTTTCCTGGGGGCCAGTCCCTTCTTTCTTTCTACATCTGAATTGCATGTTACGGCAGCCCCTTTGGGGCCCAGCATATATTTGCACTTAAAATGGAGATGGACTCTCTGGGTTAGAGCCTCCTCCCTCTCACAAGAATGAGCTGCAAGCGTTAACAGATAAAAATAACAGGCCAGGTGTCGTGGCTTACTCCTGTAATCACAGCACTTTGGGAGGCCAAGCCAGGAGGATCACTTGAGCTCAGGAGTTTGAGAACCAGCTAGGGAAATACAGTGAGACCCTGACGCTAGTTTTTAAAAAATAAGAAAAAAAATAATTAAAAAAAAAAAAAAAGGCCAGGCATGATGGCTCACACCTGTCACACCTGTAATCCCAGCACTTTGGGAGGCCTAGGCAGGCAGATCAGTTGAGGTCAGGAGTTTGAGACCAGCCTGGACAATATGGTGAAACCCCATCTCTGGTAAAAATACAAAAATTAGCTGGGCATGGTGGCATGCACCTGTAGTCCCAGCTACCAGGGAGGCTGAGGCATGAGAATCGCTTGAACCTGGAAAGTGGAGGTTGCAGTGAGCCGAGGTCGCACCATTGCACTCCAGCGTGGGTGACAGAGTGATACTCTGTCTCAAAATAATATTAATAATAATAAATAAAGCCCACAGAGAATGGCGCTGGTGGGAGAACATACCTGTTTGCCTAATGCTCCATCTCTGTTCACAAGATCAGTCAGTCCTCCCCAAATGTTAAAGACATGGAAAGAAATAAGAACTTCATCAGTGCAAGTGTATCAATGCTATCTGAACCATTTATAGGTTAAACCTGTATACACTCCTGTTTTTGAGAATCGAAGCCTGACTTTTTGACTATGAGTAAGAGCAGCAAGGGGTTCTTAGTGTTGCTGGGCTATGCTTCAGGACAAAGGAATGTCTTCGAGTTGCATGACTCTTTTCTCCATGTTTGGCTTGGTCCACCTCCCTAGCAAGGCATAAATTACATACAGCCTGTTGCCAAAAAGCAATCATGTGATGAGCGAGGAATGACTAACGTTATCTAAAAACCCACTCTCCATGTGGGTGGTGGAAAGGACCTGGGGCTGTAGTGGGCAGAGTTGGGGACAGCAATAGTAGTTCAATAGCTGTCTCAGTTTGGGCTCAATATCTAATTCTTGAGCTTCACCTGGTAGCTGTCATATTTCATTTTCCTTCTTTCTGCCTTCCTTCTACATACTCTCTGATTGCTCATCCCCTCAGAAGGCAGTAGTTTCTCAGTTCAATCAGGAGCTAATCTTATCATTGACTTCCAGGACTTATAATTCTGAATGGAGATGGTGTTGCCCTCTATGGAGCATTTTGGGAATTCATAGGGCCATTTTTTCATACGGAGTCTGAGAATTGCAAAAAGTGAGGTAAGACTGTACTTTGTTTTGTTTAGAATTTTTCCAAATGTTGAGCCCTGCTTTGGAAAATTATGTCAGTGAAATGCACTCCACTCACCATATTGGAGGCATCGTAACACATGGTGGAGTTTCCAAATAGGGCTATGTTTTCTGTGATCGTTTGTTACAACCTGTTTCATGTCATAGCCCAGGAAGTACCTCTGACACTACACTTATAAATAAGAGCAGCCCAAGCTCATGTGCGGAAATCTCGTGCTTTCTTTCCTTGGACAGTCTGCAATTTGTCTTGGCGTGTTATCCCTACTTTATTTGCAATCACTTCCTTTCTTTTTTCTTTTACTACTATCAATGAAATCTTGTTTGTTGGTCCTCATCTTAGTACTAGTTGTTATTCTAGTGCCATCTGCATCCTGATTTTTCATGTCCTGCATTTTCTCTTAGGAACATTTTCTGATCTCCTTATGTTTTTGTTTTTGTTTTTGAGACAGGGTCTCTGTTCTTCAGGTTGGAGTGCAGTGGCATCACCACGACTCACTGTAGCCTGGAACTCCTGGGTTCTAGTGATCTTCCCACCTTAGCATCCCAAGTAGCTGGGACCACAGGTGCATGCCAGCAAACTTATGTCTGGCTAATTATTTTTTTATTTTTTGTAGAGATTGGGTCTTGCTATGTTGCTCAGGCTCTGATGTCCTCTTAAACCCAGGCTTATGCATCCTAAGGAGGTGTAGGGATGTGTGTCTCATGATGTCTTGTGCAACTGTGCCTGACCACTTACATATTGGAATATATGTTATTTTATAAGAACTACCTTCCTTGGTTTTATCATTTATATCGTGGTTTGCATATTATCTTGACTCATTTTCAAATTATGACTGTGGTAAGTTCTCTGATACATGAATTTTATTTCAAGATATAAATAAGGCATTACATTTGGTATATTTTAAAAAGGCATATAGGGCTGTGGCTCACACCTGTAATCCCAACACTTTGGGAGGCTGAGGGAGGAGGATTGCTTGAGTTCAGGAGTTCAAGACCAGCCCTGGGCAACAAAGGGAGACCCTATTGCTACAAAAAAAAAAAAAAATCAATAAATTAGTCGGGTGTGATGGTGTGTGCCTGTAGTCCCAGCTATTGGGGAGCAAACTCCTATGCTCCCTTGAGCATAGGACTTTGAGGCTGTAGTGAGCTATGGTCGCACCACTGTACTCCAGTGTGGGCACCAGAGCAAGACCCCATATCTTAAAATTTTTAAAAAGCATATTGATGGTGACCATGTTGAGAACCCCTGGGATGTATGAATGAAAGAAATGTGAGGTGATGCCCCTGTGGTCTCTCTTCTCCACTAAGAAGGGACATTTTTCTGTGGCAACTTGAAGACATGCCAAGGCCCTGGCTAACAAAAATAAATAAATAAATAAAAGAATTCAGCTTGAGAGTAGGGAAGGAGCAGTCAGCCAGCATTTGATTGGGCTTGACCACATGCTATGGGATCATGTGCAAATCTGATGCCTTCAATTCTCTTCACATCCTTATCCCCAAACACATGTGTCCAGCCCGTGAGCAGATTTTCTACTCAACATACAAGGACTTGTTCTCATGCCACTGCCTCTGGGAGGGTTAGTTCTTTTCACTGATTTGCTTCCAGGTATATCCCTGCAAGGCAACCGTTTCCTCTTTGAGAATAGGGACTATTTTTTGTTCCTCTTTTTGTCCTTGGACATGAGTACTGAAAAATACAAGGCACTTCAAACATGCTGTGGGCTCACTATTTAAATTTTGTTTTTATCCCAAGGGTGGGTCAGGTTACATCTATATTTTAAGATCTTTCTTTCACTGTGTGCAGATAACTTCACTAATTTTGATAAGCCAGGAGAACCATTGTCATACTTAACTAAAATAATGAACGTAAACCTGCTTGGGAGCCACTGTAGTCATTATTATTCTCCCTTATTCTGACCATGGTAATTCAAGGAGAAGGGAAATGGGAAGGGAATTCTGTCAAGCAAAGGGTGGCTTTATCCTTCCTATCCAGACATCAAAATCAGACCATAAATGTGATACAGCTTTATGCATATAAAGGGTCATTTCCTGGAGGCACACATCATAACCACAGAATAAAATTTACATTCCTGCAGGCTCTAATTTCATAGTTATGAATTTTTTATAGGTTTTCTAATAGAGACGAAGCCTAAAGTTTTGCCAAGGTGTGAAAAATATTTTATAGAGAATGGATGGGAACGTGGATATTCTTAAGACATGAGAGCAAAAATACAAGTTGTTGAAATGTTTTCCAAGGAAAGACTAACGTATTCTGCACATGAATCATATGCCATGCATGCCATTAGGAACTTAGATATGTATCACTCTATGTAATGCTCATCATTTTTTTTTTTAATATAAGAAGGCTGGGACCCAGAGATATGGTCATGCTACTAATAAACAATGGGTATGTTGGAGGCTAGGTTTGCCTGACTCTAAAATCATTTTATCTGCTAGGTTCTGCTCCTCATTTAGATGCTGCCCTTCTTTTGTCTTTAGATATTTTTTCAGACTTCCTTTTCCTAAATGGAACTGGTACCCTCATTTTGGCTATTCACTCCATGAACATATTTTCTACAGTCAAATTTAGCCACTTTCACTTGTCTATCCTCGTTAACAAATGCTTCCTGGTATCTATAATAGAGATGCATTTTATTTCCATCTATCTGCATATGGCAAAGGGAGATTTCAGCCAACTGGAGTATCATTCTGAATATCTGTCCTCATACATAGAGATGAGGGCAAACGTCGATCACAGTCTAGTGACAGCCAGCCTTGGGAGACACCTTTGATCTTTGGGCCAGCAGCTGGGCTTCCTCCAGGATGGGGCTGACTTGCTTCAGCTGTCCTGAAAAGAGACATCATGTGCTGTCTTCATCACCACCCTCCGACGGCAAGCCAGGTCCTTGCACACCATGCCTTCTCTACCAGTATCACACATGCTGAAAACTCACCAATATCCAAACGTCTGCTTCCATTGCGACACCTGGAGAAGCAGGGACATAGTTACACTTGCAAATGCAAGTAGAGAGACTCCGCAACAGACCATTAATAGTATGAGGGGGGAAGCTAAATTTGGACTCACAAATAATGCAGTCAGCAATTTAATTTAGGTCAGTACTTTGGTTATCAGGGAAAGAGAGTAAAATGTTGGCAATAGTTCTTTTATGTTGCAGCTACCTAATGGCTGAGAAAGGAATTACAAAGAGCCAGCGCAGGGTAAGACATCTGTACAGGTCCCTGGATATCGGATTACTCCACCTGTGCACTGTTAAACATTCATGGAGTGACCTCCGTGAGGAATGACAAAGGCAGCAAAAGGAATGAAAGCAACCCAAAAGCAAACAAACAGTCAAAAAATAACAACAACCTTCTTTAACGGCTCTTAAGTGAACACATTTTGTGAACATGGCTGTATAAAGGTTCTCTAGATTGATGAAGGAGAAAAATAAAAACTTCCAATAGGCAACTTTTCAGAGGGCTCATTTCCTGCTCTTCCTCCTCCACCTGTCCAGTAGGTAGTGGAGTTTCCTCCACCTGCCTCTGTGTTTCCTGGTTGCATTCTGTGACCTTCATACCCTCTGTGTGCTAATGGAATTCTATATTCATATCTCTCTTGAGAATTCCAGATTTCTACATTTTATTGCCTCACTAGCACAGCTATTTTGATGCCTTAGTGGAATTTCAGTCCTAACTGTTGCCAACCATAATTCCTGGGCTTCTCTCCTCTCAGGATGCATTGCTCCAACATGAGCCTTCCGCATGTTCTCTCTCAGGAAATACAGGGTCATGGATCTAGCACTCATGCTTCCTGGAAGTCAGTCTTCATACCCTTTTCTCTCTAACTGCTCCCCTTCCAACCTAAAAGCCATCATAAAATCTCACCTAGGCCATGCATGGTGGCACACACCTGTAATCCCAGCACTTTGGAAGGCTGAGGCAGGCACATTGCTTGAGTTCAGGAGTTGGGAGACCAGCCTGGGCAACATGGTGAGACTCTGTCTCTACAAAAAATAAAAAATAAAAATTAGCCAGATGTGGTGATGTGCACCTGTAGTCCCAGCTACTTGGGCTGAGGTGGAAGGATCAGTTGAGCCAGGGGGTTCAAGACTACGGTGTGCTATGATAATGCCACTGCACTCCAGCCTAGGTGACAGAGAAGACATTGTCTCGATAAATACATTAATAAATAAAATAATAAATTTCACCAAGTCTACTCTCAGAAGGCCCCCCAGTTTTGGATTGAAGATGTTGCTGGAAGATGCTTAGGAAAGGTAAAAAAAATTAAAATGATCACCAAATAAATGGCACAATGTCAATTGTAAGTTCATGAGAAGCAAGTACCTGGAAGTGTTAAAAAAGCAAATCACACCTTTGGGAAGAGATGGCCACACTTGCCAGAGCGTTAGTAGACGTCTCTCTGTCTTATCTCTGTCCATTCCCACTGCTTGTGCTGTACTGCAAAGTGCCAATTTGTCTCACCATTTTTACTACAGAAACCTTCCTATTGGAGCTTTCTGCTTCCATTATTTTCCCTTCACAATCTGCGTGTTAATCGGCATTCCAAATGATCATTTAAATGTGCCTGTTGGTCATGAAATTCCTCTGCTCAAACTTCACCCTTGGTCCACCGTGGCACTTGAAATGAAATACAAAATTCACAACATGATTTATCTTGCTGTGCAAAACTCCTCTCCCAGACTGGGCACAGTGATTCAGGCCTGTAATTCCAGTACTTTGGGAGGCCAAGGTGGGAGGATTGCCTGAGCCCAGGAGTTTGAGACCAACCTGGGCAACATAGCAAGCCCCATCTCTAAAAAAAAAAAAAAAAATTAGCCCCGTGTAGTGGTGCACACTTATGGTCCCAGCTACTGGGGAGGCTGAGGTGAGAGGATTAGTTGTGCCTGGAAGGTCAAGGCTGCAGTGAGCCATGATCACGCCACTCCAGCCTGAATGACAGACTGAGACTCTGTCTCCAAAAGAAAAAAAAACCTTTTGGTTTTGGCTCCCAACGTCCTTTCCAGCTTCATCTTATGCCCTTCCCCTCTTTGTACTCTGGGCCTCAGGCACTTTGATGCTTTTTCACCATATGACATGTGGGTCTCTCTGCCCTTAGGACCCTCAAGCGGACTGTCTTCTGGCTAGACCTAGCCCCTCACCTCTTCTTCTTCAGGAACTTCTACCTACCCTTCAATAATCTACTATCATTTCCTCAAGAGCTCTTTGTATTTTTTATTTTTATTTTTTTAAGAGACAGGGTCTTGCTGTATCACTCAGGCTGGAGTGCAGTGGCATAATCACAGCTCACTGCAGCCTCGACCTCCCAGGCTCAAGCCATCCTCCTGCCTCAGCCTCCAGAGTAGCTGGAACTACAGGTGCATGCCACCACATCTGCTAATTTTTTTGATATTTTTTGTAGAGATGAGGTCTCGCCATGTTGCCCAGGCTGGTCTGGAGCTCCTGGCCTCAAGCAATCCTCCTGCCTCAACCTCCTAAAGTGCTGGAATTACAGGCATGAGCCCCCGTGCCCAGCCTTCCTTGGAAAAGTTTTTTCACCAGCCATGAGACCCCTCTCAATTTTTCCCCATAGTATCCTATACTTAGGTCCACAGACCTTACACTAATTTGCCATGAATAAAAACCTCTGCAATTCTTTAGTTTGATGCCCTTCTCCTCTCTGGACTGCGAGGACAGAAACAAAATTGGTTCGGTTCGGCTCTGTCTACTCAGCCTCTAACAGTACTGCATGCACAGGAGAAATTCTGAATTGAATGAGTGAAGGAGGCTGTGGCTGGGAGAGATCAACAGCCATGCAGAGGCCAAGCATCCTTTAAAGAAGAGGATCTCTCTGGGAATCCAGGAGGAAGCGTAGACCTGCACAGACTCCACATCTCCGAGCTTCCTGCAAATTAAGACACTTAAGACAATCCCCTCTACACAACACCATAAAGAATGCAGAATCAAGACCTTGAGGATCTCCAGCACTTTTTGTTAGACTGTCAGTGAGATTCTTCCGTTTCCAAAGCACATTTTTTTTCACCATTCAATAGACACTATAAATTTGGAGACTCAGAAAGGATGATTGATACTTCATAGATAAGGAAATTCAGCTACTGTGAAGTTAAGTATCTTTTCAAAGACCTCAAAGCCCTCAAAGCAAAACACAGAGTAGAACTGTATCTACAAGTTTCAGGTTTGTGCTCCCTCTACTAGAAGCTGCCAAAGTCCTTCCAGCTATGAGAGGGCATCAACCAGAGTGGAGATGGGAATCAAAGGGGTTATGGTTCTGCAGGCAGCGTCGGATGACCAGGATTCTTCAGTTAATTTCCAGCGTGGGTGGAGATACATGCATGTGCCTGGTGCCTGCGGGTGTGCATTTCTCTCTGCTCACAGAATTGCTTTATGCTCTTTTCTCCGATATGCCATTAATTTTGGAGCCTTTGAGATCTCATCATCTCAAACAATACCATGCTTTTCTAAATGTCTATATGTCCTGCATATAACATCAAAACAATCAATGAAAAATCAATGAGAAAATACGAACTTTAATATTAAACTAATAGAAACACCCCCCCACCTCGAATTAAATTACCATATGTTGGCATAGGAATAAAATTCTTGCAACTATAATTAAAATAGCACAAAAGAAAAGGCATCAATATTCTTTACCTTGAAGCTATACAAAGTGACATGAGGGGTTGTGCAATGATCTGGAGAACTGATCGATGCAGACTGTTAATCCGTGAGTTTCACACACCCTGGCCCATTTTTCTTATCTTTTAGTGTTGTAAATTCCTCAGTGGTGTAAAATAGGATTGTGCCATTTTCTTCACTACTGAGGAAATGCGTCGAACTCGGAGATATGTAAATCACTTATCAAAATTTTAGGAATTACCACATTCATAAGAGACAAAATTTGAGATAAGGTTGAATCCCTGTAAGGCAGTCCTTTTTTTGGACACTTTTTTCTTCTGCAGTCACTAAAGTATCTTTCTTTTCATGCTAAAACTACCTTTCATGCAAAGGGCATGTTTTAGAAGTGGTGATGGGCTTGGAGGGGTGATGCATTTATTGGCTAAATGCTGAAAAATGTATTTCATCTCAGTTTTGTCTTAGTCCCTATTTTTCACTTGTTTTTTTGAAGGATTTCTTAAGCACTTCCACTGCAATTGGATGTAAATATCTCACCAACCTGTCTCCTCTTCCAATGTAGCTTTCCTCATTGATTGCCTGATTATTGTTGCTGTGTGATACTTACGGTTACAAAGGTAGATTCTGATTAGCATCAAGAATGTTGCATGGGTTTCCATTGGCTGAAGAACAAAATGCAAGGGTCTCATCGTGGCCTCTGATGCTGTCATGGCTCCTGCCTGGGGCTCTCCAGCTCTAGTTATTTTATTTTATTTTATTTTATTTTATTTTATTTTATTTTATTTTATTTTATGTTATTTTATTTTTGAGACAAAAAGTCTCGCTCTTGTTGCCCAGTCTGGAGTGCAGTGGCACCGTCTTGGCTCACTGCAACCTCCGCCTCCCAGGTTCAAGTGATTCTCCCACCTCAGCCTCTGGATTAGCTGGGATTACAGGTACCTGCCACCAGGCCTGGCTAATTTTTTGTATTTTTAGTAGAGACAGGGTTTCACCATGTGGCCCAGGCTGGCCTTGAACTCCTGACCTCAGGAGATCTCCCCACCTTGGCTTCCCAGAGTGCTGGGATTACAGGTGTGAGCCACCGCACCCAGCCCTCCAGCTCTAGTTATGTTACCATTTTCCCACAGACTTTACCCTCTCATCTATTCTCTCTCCTAGGATCTACTTCCATTGACTCTACGATGGATGTTAGCAGTTTAGAGGCTAGAGCCAAATTACATGTACTGCACCACTTATACAGTCTGGAGCAATTTTCTTAGATGCTCCATAGCTCAGTTTTCCTATCTGCAAAATGGGGATGATCATCTTTCCCATTGGCCGGCATTATGATGCTCATGTTACAGAGGAGGAAATTGAAGCAGAATGAGGTTCAAAGATCTGATCTCAGGTTGGGGCTCATTCCTCCCTCCCTCTTCATGATCTTAGGAGGGTGTGGCTATTCACCCATCCTCTTCGAGCCTCGGTTTTCCTCCTGTAAAATGGGAATGGGATAATTTACCTTCTTTATAAGATCGCCCTAAGGCTCAAGTCAGATAGTGGAAGCAATCGAGCTTTGTAAAATGAAGCCTATGAACCACAGGCTAATTCCTATTGTTACAGCAATAAATGTTACTTTTGGAGTAAATATACACCCATAAGAACCATCCTGGTGGAAGAACTCATTTCTGGTCTTTTGCTCATCATAGGAACTCAGGAAAAGGAAAAAAAAAAAATACTGCGTTGGTAACACTCAGTGTTGCCTTCACTCACCGTAAAACTTTCCATTTATTCCTGTATTTGTTTCCTTTTATGTCATGCTGTCTGACAGGCAGCCAACACATCTTCACTCATCGCTCTCTTTGAAGCCAAATTTACCACCGGAGGCACGCACTGTCACCTACTAACAGGGCTTACCTTAGCTACGAGTGCACAGAAAAGGGCCTTTGCATATTTAAAATTAATTACGAAGAGACACATGTTAACCAGCAATGGGGAATTTTTCCGACTGGGGTTTCTTCTTTTTAGAAAAGAGTCCCTTTGGCAAGATTCAGAACGCTGGCGGCCACAGGAATACAAGCTAGACCTTAAAAAGAAAATCACTTATTGTAATGCACTTGGGCACATGGAAGGTGTGTGTGTGTGTGTGTTGGGGGTGGGGGGGACTGACCTCTGACTGGTTATATTATTGTGTTTTGAAAATAAAAGCAATTTAAATGAACAATGACACGTTCTACCCTGCCAGCACTGGCCTTTTCTCCCCTCACCTTCTCCATTTTTTCCAAACACTACTCCTTTGCTCAGTCGGCGGCCATTGGTTCTGTAAGTGACAGAGCAACACTGTATTTCACTTAGTTTAGGAGGGTGTTTCTTTGCATTGTTTTCTATACAGAAATGTCAGCTGTGATGACTTGCCCATCTTCCAGGAGAAACTGGGGTCTGCCACATAACACAGGGGTGTGGGTTTTTAAACCCTTGGCACAGGTAGTATTTGGCCCCAAAGTTATTGGATGGATCACTCTTTGTGGCCAACTGGAAGGAAACAAAATTATGTGGGCTTTTAATATCCTTTTCTTTTTCTTTTTAAGTAGCTGCAGAGCAGTATTACATTAAATTAGGCTCTGTGTACTTAATTCTCCTGGGGCTTCATCAAACAAGGCTTGTGTCCCTGGGATCAAACAGCAAATCTTTGCAGGCTCTGTCAGCAGGCTGAGTCCTCCATCCATCAGACTCAAAGCTGGAAGGCACCAGTGACGTTTGAGGTGGTGGCAGGGAGAATCCTTTTCCCCTCTGGCAGTTCTTGTAGCCAGCGAAGATGGAGAGGAAGGGATTGAGAGATGCGATTTGTATGCAGCTGGTGGACTCAGCGGGCAAGTCGGGAGCAAACTGCGATTTTAGGCAAGTCTAGGTTGTTAACAAGAATGGGACCCTCTATTTTACTCAGAAGCCCAAGAAATTGACCACTAGAATGGCTTGAGTTGTGAATATCGATCAGTGACAGTGAGAGGAGATGTTCACCATCACTCGTGCTGGGAGGCCTAATTAAGAGAGGCTTGCTTGCTGAATTAGATAAAATGTAGTGTCCACTGAAATTAATGCGATGTTGTCCCAGCATCCTTCACCTAACAGTGGAAAATCAAGTTTAAGTGGTTGGAAGTGGGAGTGCCGGTGAGAACCGAAACATTGCAGAGAACAAAAGAAGTGGATTTTAAAACAGTTTGCAGGGGCCAATCAGAGGAACAAACACTTTGGATTTCTATCTAGGGCCAATAGCCCCTTTTTAAGTGCAATAACTAATTGTCGTCTGAAGGAACTAATATTAAGAACTGTTGGTGGTGGGTATCATTTTCTTTCATTTTCTCATCTAATGAGAATGGAGCGATTTCTTCTATTAGATAAAGATAGCAGGGGATACAGATTTATGGCAATTTGGTCGCATGAGGGAGATAAGAATTTGAAATTCCTTATTTAATATTTTGAAAGGCGAGACTGAGGAGGACTATATCAAAGTCTCAATGTGGACTGGAATCTGAAAGAGGAAAATGTAATCCATTATCTGGCGATTTCAATTGCCAGACCAGTTTTTGCATCTGCGATGTGTGTAAAATACAATTCTTCCTATTGTATTCTAATTTATCACTGATGCAACATTTTAGTTAAGTAGCTCAGGTCTGTTAGGATTTTGGAGATTTCAGTGAAGAAAACCTGGTCTTCCGTTACAGTACTTGCTAAAATAGATACTAATTTCATCTTTCCTGAGAAACTAACTAGAAGAAAAAAGAGTTTTATACTGGGTTAGTTACCAAAGTCATAGTAACAGGATGGTCTAGATGCAATTTGTGGATCACAGTGTTAAAGCCCAATATGTTATTTTTATTTTTATTTTTTTTGAGACGGAGTTTCACTCTTGTTGCCCAGGCTGGAGTGCAATGGCGCGGTCTTGGCTCACCGCAACCTCTGCCTCCTGGGTTCGAGTGTTTCTCCTGCCTCAGCCTCCTGGTAGCTGGGATTACAGGCATGCATCACCACATCTGGCTAATTTTGTATTTTTAGTAGAGACTGGGTTTCTCCATGTTGGTCAGGCTGGTCTCGAACTCCTGACCTCAGGTGATCTGCCCGCCTCAGCTTTTGAACTTTGATAGAGTAGTGATAAGGTTTTGTTTTTTACTAATGTATATTCAACTTTTATTTCTCTCTTCCCATTAAGGTTTTCAAAAAATAAATAGTCTTGCTCTGCTTTTCCCAGCCCTGGATTGATAGCTAAAAATGCTGTTTATCTTTCAGTTTGGTAATATGTTTGAATATATAGAAATAAAGAACTTTTTAAAGCCCTCCAAACTGTGTTTTAAATATTGAGATTTAATCTTAAAATACCTTTCTTTATGTACTTGTTTTGCAAGTTTAGCCAAGAGTATTTTAAATTCCTTCTAAAATACTTTAGTTTTTCGGTGAAAAACAGAGACTTCCAGCTAACAGCTACATAAGTGAGTCATGGGTCCACACTTCCTCTAAATCCTTCAGGTAAATTAGAATCAAATGCCATAGTAAAGAAAAAATTCTACTACATCATTGGGAACTTAAGAACTCATTTTAAAGGATGAAGGTTAAAGTTTAGCAGTTAACCATATATCATGTCTCATCCATTTTGCATCTTATTTTAGTCACATGAAGAGATTACATGGGCTAAGCATGGTGGCTCATGCCTGTAACCCTAGAGCTTTGGGGGGCTGAGGTGGGAGGATTACTTGAGACCAGGAGTTCCAGGCCAGCCTGGGAGCATAGCAAGACTTTGTCTCTACAAAAAAATAAAATATTAGCTGGTCATGGTGGTGTGAACCTACAGTTACAGCTACCTGGGAGGCTGAGGTGGGAGGATTGCTTGAGCCCAGGGGTTTTAGGCTGCAGTGAGCTCTGATCATGCTACTGCATTCCAGCCTGGGCAACAGAGTGAGACCCTGTCTTTAAAAAAAATATCACTTGGAGATTGCTCCACAATTATGCTGAGACGATTTATTATTTTAAATGCTTGCAAGATATTTGATTGAAAACATAATTTACTTAACCATTATTCTACTAGTGGACACAAGTTCTTTCTAATTTTTTCTGCTTTATTATAAAGAGTTATATATCAGATATTCTTATACTCCATGAGACAGAACCAAACTGTTTTAATTAGAATAGCTTTAAAATATACTTTAATATCTGTGGGGCATCATTTTCCCCCTTAATTACCTTTCTTTTACCCTTTTTTCCAAATGTGAACATGGGCATCTGAGAATGATGAAAAAACAAAACTGTTTTATACTGCACTACTTTCATTTGGAAGAGATTATGCATTGTAACATGATATGGTTTGGCTGTGTCCCCACCCAAATCTCACCTTGAATTGTAATAATCCCCATGTGTCAAGGGTGCGGCCAGGTGGATATAATTGTATCATGGGGGCAGTTTCCCCCATACTATTCTCATAGTAGTGAATAAGTCTCATGAGATCTGATGGTTTTACAAACAGGAGTTTTCCTGCACAAGCTCTGTTGCTTGCCACCATGTAAGATGTGCCTTTGCTTCTCCTATGCCTTCCATCATGGCAGTGAGGCCTCCCCAGCCATGTGGAACTGTGAGACCATTAAATCTCTTTCCTTTATAAATTACCCACTCTTGGGTATGTGTTTATTAGCAGCAATGAGAACAGACTAACACATAACACATTGCCTATAATATTTTGGAAGAATGGGATTGTGCCAACTGTTGAGTTTCCTATACATAATCATTAAAGTAGTTTAGTTATTAAAGTAGTCAGGTCAACATTATTGATACCAATTTCATTGATATCAATGTTAAACGATGTTGAAATTTTTCACCTCAGCCATCATCATCATAATTTCATCTTGTTCCCAATGTGAAAGATGGCATTGGGGATTATATTAGTTATCTAATGCTGTGGAATGCAGCAACTCAAAATGTAATGGCTTACAACAACACACATTTCTTTTCTCACATTTTCTGTGACTCAGCAATCCTGGAGTGGCTGAGCTTGGTATTTCTGGCTCAGGCATCTCATGAGATCGCAGTGAAGATGTCATCTGGAGCTGATATCATTTGAAGGCTTGACCAGGGCAGGAGGAACCACTTGTAAGATGGATCACTTATGTAGCTGTTAGCTGGAGATCTCAGTTTTTCACTGTCTATTGGAAGAAGACCTCAGTTCCTCACCATGTAGCCTTCTCCATAGAGCTGCTTAAGTGTCCTTAAAAGATGGCTGCCAGCTTTCTTCAGGATGAATGACCCAAGAGAGAGAGCAAGACAGAAACCATAATCTCTTTTATGACCTAGCTGCGGGAGTCATGCACCATTACTATGCAAACAATAATATTTTATTGATCCAATAAACCAACCCTGATGCAATGTAGGAGAGGACTATATGAGGACATGCATAGCAAGGGTCAGGGACTGTTGGGGGGCATTTTAGAGCCAGCTATGATAATGATTAAAAGCTGATGCTCTCAGTTCTTGTGCTGGAGACAAAGACAGATCATTTTTATTCAAATTTTCAATTCCATGTGGCCTAATGATTTTCTTCCATAATTTGATACCACTGCCAACATGAGCAATTCAATGTTCTATGGTGATCATAGTTACACAGGTACCCTAACAGCAGCCTCTTAATTTATCAGTTTCTTTTTTTCCAACATAGTTCTTTTTTAAATTTAACAATTTATTTTTTTCTCTTCTATTGTTAATTCCTCACTTAGGTTGAAAATTATTTCTCTAAACCAGTAGACTTCAAATTGTTTCTGTCAGAGGCATCAGAAATTATACCATCTGGCATGTACTCAACAGAGACTACAATGATGAACATTTCCGGCAATCTGGATACATACTTTTTATTTTCAGGCCCCATCTCATCCATTTATAAGTGCTCTATTTTGTTCTTAAAACTCAGATGAGGTAAATAATGTTAAAAAATGATCAAGTGATATGGCTTCTTGTCCTGTTTTTTATTAACATACACGTCTCTCTCTTAGCCTTCTCTTTCTGTTTCTCACTCTTTCTTTCTCTTTCTCTCTCTTATTGTATTTTAGATTACAAACATATACAAATATACACACACATGAGTATATAATCTAGAAAGAATTGGACTATCCGGTGATTCTAGCAGATATAAACTAAAAAATATAATTTGTTTCAAAGTGAATTCTTTACCAAATTATATATGCCATCAGTAGGGATGTTGAGATAATAGTTTTGTGGAAGTATTCAATGGAGGAAACACTTCAGGATGTTTGTGCTTTACCTTACTGGCCAGGAAACTTTGATCTTTCCTTTTATGCATGCTTCCTCAGCCATAATTTGATTTCCTTTAAGCAATAACTTCAGCCCCAAATAATCAGTCATAATAAAGGGGCTTGCCGACAAACACTTGCTCATAAAGACCTGTACTCACATGCTCAGAACCCAATTAAAGCAAACTATTACCAGTTTCCATCCTTCGTGCATCGCTAGTGATATGCAAGGTGTCACATATGATAGGCATAGTCAATCATGGCTGTCCACTTGGGGCCTTCTTATGGTCCAGAAAACAGACACTAGTGCAGTGAATAAGACATGGGTTTGGGATTGCTAATGGTTTTGAATCACTGCGCTTCACTTGTTTTCAGGGAGGTTATGGTCGCAGTTAAGTTCACAATTCACATGGCCAAGACAATTCATAATGGAAAGCTGCTAAGTTGTCCCAAGATCAATTTTCTTTTGGGATTGCTCTGGAAAGCTCTAAACTCACAGTGAAATCTGCCGATGTGCATAGCTACAGGCCTAATTTCAAGGAAGGAGAGTCACCCATGAGGAGTTTCTCACCCTGTTCTCTGAGAGGACTGAGAATCATTATATCACAGCTTTTGACATGGTATGGGCTTGATTGGTTATACCTCTAAGTCATTTTCTCATTTATTCAAAGAGTCCAATAGAGTAGATATAAGGAAGCAGTTTTTCCTGTATCTCTTGCGTTTCTGCCTGTATTGCAACCAGAGGTGCTAACAGCCTGTATTGTGCACATCCTTTTCAAGCATGTGTGTTTATGTAAAAGCCTTGGAAGATAGAAATGGTGTCTTCCTTTAAGCCAAATGGTAGGTTTCCTTATTCACCAGTTCAATAAATATCTCCCCCTAGAGAAGAGGCCATGTAGGCTTACTGGTCATGATAAGTATTCAGGTCAGGTCCCTAAGCACAGGGTTCATCTCCTGTAATGCAATCTACTGTAGGCAGGCATCATCCAGCCCTCTACACAGCGCCCATGATGGTGGGTGGGAGGAACTGCAGTTCAGGAAAGCAGCACAAACACGGCTACTCTGTCTACTGCTATTACTGTGTGTAGAAACCGTCTTTTGTCTCTGACCCAGAGGATTTGTGTCTTCTGCCATCATCAGTGAAGCTCTAGCAGGCTAACTTGTTAGCCTGAAACTAGGATGAAATTTCAGATCCTTCACAGTACTTTACAAAGGATCCCAACTAAAGAGCAAAATGAAATACAATTACAGTCACGAGCCACATCACGACATTCTGTCGGTGACAGACCACATATACGATGCAGATCCCCTAAGATTATAATAGAGCTGAAAAATTCCTGTCATCTAGTGACAATCCCAACCCTTTGTAGGCCTAGACAAAGTTGTGTGTTTGTGTTTTAGGTTTTTTGTTTTTAAAGTTTAAAAAGTAAAAAAAATTAAAGATAGAAAAAGCTTATAGAATAAAGATATAAAAAAGATTTTCACACATCTGAATGATGTGATTGTGTTTCAAGCTATGTTTTTATAAAAGAGTCAAAAGCTAAAAAAAACAAAACCTAAAAAGTTTATGAAGTAAAAAAATTGCAGAAAGGTAAGGTTATTTTATTATTAAAGAAAGAGGTCGGGTGTGGTGGCTCACACCTGTAATCCCAGCACTTTGGGATGCCGAG
The DNA here is from genome assembly GCF_006542625.1 of Nomascus leucogenys. Lineage (NCBI taxonomy): Eukaryota > Metazoa > Chordata > Mammalia > Primates > Hylobatidae > Nomascus > Nomascus leucogenys. The sequence continues at coordinate 5,260,874 of NC_044406.1, read as the reverse complement.
GGGGCAGATCACCTGAGGTCAGCAGTTTGAGACCTGCCTGGCCAACATGGCGAAACTCTGTCTCTACTAAAAACACAAAAATTAGCTGGATGTGGTGGTTGGTAGGTGCCTGTAATTCCAGCTACTCGGGAGGCTGAGGCTTGAGCCCAGGAGGCAGAGGTTGCAGTGACCCAAGATTGCGCCACTGCACTCCAGCCTGGGCTTCAGAGTGAGACTCCATCTCCAAACAAAACAAACAAAAAAAAAAAATTAAAGAAAGAAAAGTGTTTTTTAAATAAATTAAATGTAACCTGAGTGTACAGCGTTTATAAAGTCTGTAGTAGTTCACAGTAGTGTCCTAGGCCTTCACATTCACTCATTACTCGCTGACTCACCCAGAATAACTTCCAGTCCTGCGAGCTCCATTCATGGCAAATGCCCTATATAGGGGAACCATTTTTTATCTTTCTTACCATATTTTTACTGTACCTTTTCTATGTTTAGACATGTTTAGATACATAAATACTATTGTGTTACAATTGCCTGCAGTGTTCAGTACAGTAACATATTGTAGAGGTTTGTAGCCTAGGAGAAATAAACTAATTGCACATAACCTCGGTGTGTTGTAGGTTATCACATCCAGGTTTGCATCCTAATGATGCATTTCTCAGAATGTGTCCCCATCGTTAAGCAACACATGACTGTATTATGAATCCTATATGAATATACATATGCTTTTTAAGCCAGCTTCTGTAGAGAAAGAAACATTTCCTCTAACAGCTAGGTTTTTGCTGGTTGTAGCTAATACCTCCAGTATTCCATAGTCTTTTCCATTGATAGCCCCAAGTTCACTGGTGGAGGGAGAGAGATGGGAGTAGGGAGGATAATAGGTAATAGGAAATCAGGAGAAGGAGAGGAAGCACATACACAGTGGGGTCCCATTACATCAAATGATATATTTAACGTCCAGCCAATTTCAAGTCTTTTCTTAAATACTTTTGAGGTTTCCAGGGTTTAAGACTGCCCCCACCCTATCCTTTCCTATCAACTTGGTTTCTATTCCTCATAACAATCTTTACCACCTTTTCTTGCCTCACTCTGAACAGGCATTAGCCATGGCTGGGGTTAAGAGCTTTGGGAATGGGCATCCAAGCAGCAAGCTGCCTCTACTGCAGATGGTGGTCCCTCCAAGCAGGGATGCAGGCAAAGTGACAAGGACATGAAACGACATTCTGTAGTGCTCAGCTTTGCTTGACCAAGGTTGATTGAAAGAAGCATCATGTCATTGGGACTCTTTAATCCTTTTATGTGTACTTTAAATGCATTCCATCATGACTCCTGCTATGGTTTGAATTTTTGTGCCTTTCCAAGATTAATGCTGGAACTTAATTCCCAATTAACGTTCAGTTAATTCCCAATTAGTGACACTATTAAGCAATAGTATTAAGAGATGGGGGCCTTTAGGAGGTGATTAGGTCATGTGAGCTCCATCCTCATGGAGGGGATTAGAACCCTTGTTATGGGGCTTGAGAGAGCAAGCTTATCCGTTTTCTCCCATCCTGTCCCGTCTGCGATGTGAGGACATATTAGGTTGGTGCAAAAGCAATTGCGATTTTTGTCACTACTTTCAATGACAGAAACCGCAATTAATTTTGCACCAACCTAATAGTCTGTCTCCTCTGGAGGACACAGCTACAGGGCACCATTTAGGGAACAGAGAGCAGCCCTCACCAGACACCAAGTCTGCTGGCTACTTAATCTTGGTCTTCCAGCCTCCAAAATTGTGAGCAATAAATTTCTACTCTTTATAACTTACCCAGTCCAGAGTGAGTGCTATAGCTGCACGAACAGACTGAGACAGTTACATTCCTGCCAAATGGGCCTGTGCCCCTCAACTTTCTCCCCAGGCTGTTGCCACTGGCAATGCTAAGTTAACCACGTGTAATTCTAAGTCCTATTTTCACATCCGTGTGTGTAAGAGAGAAAAGACTTTTCACCCATTGCAAGGTTCATGGCTGAGGCACTTATAACAAAAATCAGATTAGCAAGAAAAAATCAGACAGATCTATTTAATGTAAGTTTTACATGACATGGGAACCTTCAGAAACAAAGCCCCAAAGAAACAGGAAACGCTGTCCATTTTAATGCTTAGGTTTGATAAGCGGGAACAGTTGTACAGAAGTATAATTGGACAAAGGCGGTCGGATCTAATAGGAGTAAACCAGGAGGAAATGTAGGAAAGCCTGTTTGTTGACATTCATCTTGTCCTCCCTGTGTCTTCAGAGAGGACATTTCTTTACTCTGGGTATAGGGAGGACCCCTTTGGAATGAGTCATGACCTCTTTTCAGAGGAAGGTCAACTAGGTTTTATGGCCCACTTCAGGCAACTTTTGAGGAGGGGCAGGGGAAGTTTTTTCTAGTATCTATGGCCGGCTTCTGCTGTTTTCCCAAATGCCAAGGTTCCATATTTTGGGGAAGTGTGTCCTGAACCCTGTCTCATTATAAAAATAGAATTAGCATGGATGGTGAGGGCATTCTGCTGCCTGGGAACTTGGGTGGGGGGTACATGCGTTTCAGCTTCAGTGGGATCCTCTGTTCCCTTGCTGTAACTCCAACCATGTGCTTGGCCAACCTCACTCTATTGGTCTTAAGAATGTGCACATTATTTTCCCCCTCCTTGTTATTTTGTTCTATCTCACCAAAAGGTCTTGGACCCATGTATACCTTTCTCTGAATTTGCTGACTTCACATAGGCTTGAAATCAGCCTGCTGACTCTTCTCCTTCATCCAATACAGTAGGAGACCTCTGTGCACAACCCTGGCCACCTACCTACCACAGCATGACATTCTCTCCATTATTTATTTGACGACTTGAGTCTTGCTCCCACTCAAATGTTTTTCTCAACATTTTGTTATAAAAATTTTCAAATATCCAGAAAAGTTGAAAAAATTGTCCACCAAACAGCTATGTACCTGTCTCCTGAATTCTACTGTTAGCGTTCATTAGATGTGTTAGTTTCTCATTGCTGCTGTCTTGGGTTACCACAAACTTTGGGGTTAAACAATACACATCTATTAACTTACAGTCCTGGAAGTCTGAATTCTGGTACAGCTCTAGCAGGGCTCTGTGTTCCTTTTTGGAGACTCAAGGAAGAATCTATTTCCTTGCTTTTCTAGCTTCTAGAAGTAGCCCGCATTCCTTGACTTACTGCTCCTTCCTCCACCTTAAAGCCCACAAAGCAGAAAATTTGATAGAGTCCGACCCTCAATTCCTCTCCCATCTCCCTCTTCCACTTTAGTGACCCTGTGATTACATTGGATAATCCAAGATAATCTTTTCATCTCAAGGTCAGATGACTAGCAATTTCCATTTCTTTCATAACCTTGGTTACTCTTTGCAGTATAACCTAACATATTCACAGGTCTGTGGATTCAGAGTTGGGCATCTTTAAGGGACCATTATTCTGCCTAGCACATTACACTTTTTCACATATATATTATTTTTTTCTTTTCCTCGCTCTGTCACCCAGACTACTCAACCTCCCTGGCTCAAGCACGCTTCCCATCCCAGCCTCCCAAGTAGCTGGGACTACAAATGTGTGCCATCATGCCCAGTCAATTTTTTGTTTTTTGTAGATACAGGGTCTCACCATGTTGCCCAGGCTGTTCTTAAACTCCTGGAAACAAGCAATCTTTCCACTTTGGCCTCCCAAAGTGCTGGAATTAAAGGCGTGTGCCACCACGCCTGGCCAACAAATATATTCTTGTGTCAATCCTCCACAACTTTATCTATTGACCATCATTAAGATATTTCAAGTTAAATTGCAAGTACCTGTAAATCTCCCCCCAAAATTTCCACCTAGCTTATATTTAACTAGAATTTTACATTTGTTTACAGGTTTTTTTGTGTGTAAATTTACATACAATGTAATGCAGAAAGCTCAAGTCTACATCTGCTAAACAAATGCTCACATGTGTGTAACTCAGGTCCCTATGGAGATGTAGACCATGAAAAGCACCCTAGAAAGGTCCCTCATGCCGTCTCTTAGTCAATCATTGTGCCCCACCCGTTATGTGAACATTGTTTAACTATTTTCCACCATGAGTTAGCACATAAGTGGAGTTATACACTTTATTTGAAGGAGTGTCAGATAAAATACACTATGTGCAGTTAAATGTGGATTTCAGATAATCAATACATATTTTTAGTATAAGTCTGATCCAGGGAATATTTAGAACATACGTTGAAATGTATGTATTACCTGTCTAAAATCCAAATTACTCAGGTGCCCTGAATTTTTGTTTACTAAATCTGGCCATCCTATGTGTAAGACTTCTTTGTCTGAGCATAAGATGATTGAGATTAACTCATATTGTTATGCATACCAGTAGTTTCTAATTTTTATTTTTTGCATAATATTCTGTTCTAGGATTGACACACATTTTATTTGATCGTTCTCCAATTGATGGATACCTGGACTGTTTGCAATTTAGGATTATTATACTTGTAAAGTCGATGTAAACATTTTTGTACAAATTCCTCTGAGTGTATTTTGAGGTGAAATATTTTTATTTCCTTCTCCATCTACATATCATATCCATCATTCTATCCATCTATGTATGTTTGTATGTCATTATCTGTCTATTATCTATCATCTATCTTCCTTCTCTACCTATCTACATCTGTATATATCTATCATCTATCTTCTTTCTCTATGATCTACCTATCATCTGTCTATATATCTTCTGTCTCTATTTACTGATATATATCTATCTTCTATCTGTCAATCATCTACCTTTTTTCTCTACCTATCTCTATGATCTATCTTCTCTATCTATCTCTATGATCTATTTATCTATCTATCTCTTTCTATGTTCTGTCTTCTCTATATATCTATCTATCATCTATCTATCATCTGTCTATGTATCTTCTGTCTGTATTTGCTGATATGTCTATCATCTATCTATCAATCGTCTTTTTTCTCTATCATCTATCTATCTATCTCTATGATCTATTCTATCTATAGCTATCTACTTATCTTTCTGTCTATCTAGCTATCTATCTATCTATCGATCAATCGATTGATCTATCTATCTACCTACCTACCTACCTATCTATCTGCCTACCTAGGTATCTTAAATAAAAAAACTTCTATCCAACCTCCTTGATTTTTCCTCCTTCTTTCCTTCCCTTCACATCCTATATCCTGTTGATGCTCAGGTTGTGCTGCCCTACCTATTTTCTCCCTAGCTAACCATCAGCACTCCAGTTTGGGGGCCCTGCTAACCATCAGCACTCCAGTTTGGGGGCCCTGAGCTCTTATTCCTGGCCTGTCTCTCACTGCTTCCACTCATCCTCCCTTCTTTATTTGTTCACACTGCAGACTCAGTCACTTTTGGCAATAAGAAACACCTGCTTTTAAAAAACCCTCCAACAGCTTCCCATTAAACTTGGGACACAATGCAAATTCCTTCTTAAGACCCCAGGGTCCCAAGTGACCCACATTCCCTGCCTATGGCTTGAATCTCATCGGTTTCTACTCTTCTTGCTCACTAGCCTTGGACTGCACTGTTGCTTCTATTTATTTATTTATTTATTTTTCTTTTTTTCTTTTTTTTATTATTGTACTTTAAGTTTTAGGGTACATGTGCACAATGTGCAGGTTTGTTACATATGTATCCATGTGCCATGTTGGTGTGCTGCACCCATTAACTCATCATTTAGCATTAGGTGTATCTCCTAATGCTATCCCTCCCCCCTCCCCCTGCCCCACAACAGTCCCTGGAGTGTGGTGTTCCCCTTCCTGTGTCCATGTGTTCTCATTGTTCAATTCCCACCTATGAGTGAGAACATGTGGTGTTTGGTTTTCTGTCCTTGCGATAGTTTACTGAGAATGATGATTTCCAGTTTCATCCATGTCCCTACAAAGGGCATGAACTCATCATTTTTTATGGCTGCATAGTATTCCATGGTGTATATGTGCCACATTTTCTTAATCCAGTCTATCGTTGTTGGACATTTGGGTTGGTTCCAAGTCTTTGCTATTGTGAATAGTGCTGCAATAAACATACGTGTGCATGTGTCTTTATAGCAGCGTGATTTATAGTCCTTTGAGTATATACCCAGTAATGGGATGGCTGGGTCAAATGATATTTCTAGTTCTAGATCCCTGAGGAATCGCCACACTGACTTCCACAATGGTTGAACTAGTTTACAGTCCCACCAACAGTATAAAATTGTTCCTATTTCTCCACATCCTCTCCAGCACCTGTTGTTTCCTGACTTTTTAATGATGGCCATTCTAACTGGTGTGAGATGGTATCTCATTGTGGTTTTGATTTGCATTTCTCTGATGGCCAGTGATGATGAGCATTTTTTCATGTGTTTTTTGGCTGCATAAATGTCTTCTTTTGAGAAGTGTCTGTTCATGTCCTTCGCCCACTTTTTGATGGGGTTGTTTGTTTTTTTCTTGTAAATGTGTTTGAGTTCATTGTAGATTCTGGATATTAGCCCTTTGTCAGAAGAGTAGGTTGTGAAAATTTTCTCCCATTCTGTAGGTTGCCTGTTCACTCTGATGGTAGTTTCTTTTGCTGTGCAGAAGCTCTTTAGTTTAATTAGATCCCATTTGTCAATTTTGGCTTTTGTTGCCATTGCTTTTGGTGTTTTAGACATGAAGTCCTTGCCCACACCTATGTCCTGAATGGTATTGCCTAGGTTTTCTTCTAGGGTTTTTATGGTTTTAGGTCTAACATGTAAGTCTTTAATCCATCTTGAATTAATTTTTGTATAAGGTGTAAGGAAGGGATCCAGTTTCAGCTTTCTACATATGGCTAGCCAGTTTTCCCAGCACCATTTATTAAATAGGGAATCCTTTCCCCATTTCTTGTTTTTGTCAGGTTTGTCAAAGATCAGATAGTTGTAGATATGCGGCATTATTTCTGAGGGCTCTGTTCTGTTCCATTGATCTATATCTCTGTTTTGGTACCAGTACCATGCTGTTTTGGTTATTGTAGCCTTGTAGTATAGTTTGAAGTCAGGTAACGTGATGCCTCCAGCTTTGTTCTTTTGGGTTAGGATTGACTTGGTGATGCCACAATTTTTATTTATTTATTTAGAGACAGAGTCTTGCTCTGTTGCCCAGGCTGGAATGCAGTTGTGCAACGTCGGCTCACTGCAACCTCTATCTCCTGGGTTCAAGCGATTCTCCTGCCTCAGCCTCCCTAGTAGCTGGGATTGCAGGTGCCTGCCACTACACCCCGCTAATTTTTGTGTTTTTAGTAGAGATGGGGTTTTGCCATGTTGGCCAGACTGGTCTCAAACTCCTGACCTCAAGTGATCTGCCTGCCTCAGCTTCCTAATGTGCTGGGATTACAGGCATGAGCCATTGCGCCTGGTCTCTTCTGTTTAATTAACTGACAAATCCACCTTCTCTGCATCTGCATGGCTCTTCCTCTATTCAGATGGTTTAGGTATCATCTCTCCAAAGAAACTTTCCCTGAGCATTTGTCGAGAGTATACCCTCCACCTTTTTCTCCTTACTCACTGTGACCCTTTATTTCATTTTGTGGATTTATATTCCCCATCAAGAGAAATAGCAAAGTGATAGAATTAACTTTTAAAAATATACCTATTTACTTGTTTTTTGTCTTCTTCTGCTTCAATGTACAGATGCTCCTCAACTTATTTTTATTTTATTTTTTGAGACAGGGTCTGGCACTGTTGCCCAGGCTGGAGTGCAGTGGCACGATCTTGGCTCACTGCAACCTCTGCCTCCCGGGCTCAAGTAATCCTCCAGCCTCAGCCTCCCAAGTAGCTGGGGCTACAGGTGCATGCCACCACGCCTGGCTACTTTTTTTGTATTTTTTGTAGAGATGGGGTCTTGTCACGTTGCCCAGGCTGGTCTGGAACTCCTAGGCTCAAGGGATCTGCCCACCTCGGCCTCCAGAAGTACTGGGATTATAGGTGTGAGCCACTACACCCAGCCCCTCCTCAACTTATGAAGGGGTTATATCGTGTCATCATCAGTGGAAAATATCATGAGTCGAGACTGCATTGGATCCATCTAACCTACCAAACATTGCTCAGCCTAGCTGACTTTAAACTTGCTCAGAAGACTTACATTTGCCTACAGTTGTACATAATCATCTAGCACAAAGCTTATTTTATAATAAAGTGTTGAATATTTTATGTAACTTATTGAATACTGTCCTGAAAGTGAAAAACAGATTGGTTGCATGGGTGCTCGAGGTATGGTTTCTACTGAATGCATCTTGCTTTTGCACAACAGTAACGTTGAAAATTTGTTAAGTCAAACCATAGTAATTTGGGGGTCTCATAAGAGAGAGACTTTATCTATCATTTCCATTGTCTTCTCCCCCCCACACTTTGAACAATTATCAGTGGAAATCTTTTGTTATGAAATAGAAGAACATAAAATTTGTGGTTATATATTAATTAGTATTTTTCTTTAATAAGCAGAGGCTTTGGGAACAAAATTACAGCCAAAGTGTCAGAAATTATATTGGTCTGCTTTAGCAGTCATGAATGTATATTTTTCCAAGCTTTTGGCAGTGACTACAAAGATAATCCTTGAGTTCAAAGCTTAAAATAAAAGCAAACAATTTACCCATATGTATATAATAAGTTCAAGTATAAAAGTCAGTTAGTATTTAAAAGAAAGTAATTAATGACCACAGTGTCTCATCCTCAACAGATAAGAAATTATGTTCCAAATTTTGGTCCCAAGTAATTGTGCTATAAAACACCAGGAAATTGTGGAAATGTGCCAGGGAAAGATAATTACCTACAGTTACATTAAGGATTGTATCAATTGGATTGGATTCAGCAGTAATGTCACCGAATTTTTTAAAAATGATATTCTACAGCACAGAAAGCACAAAAGCAAAACACAATGTGACAAGAGACGGAGAAATGTGAAAATTGTCTTCAGCAATGGCATAGCAATGACCCTCTTCGTTGGGTATCTGCCTAAATAGAGATTGGCATGCAATGCATTTTGCTAGGTGATCTGTACCAATGCACACAGCTACCAACAGCAGAGACACAGATGTTTCAGCTTCTATTTAGCAGCTAGCCCAAGGTCTAAAGGGTACATGTTTTGAGGCTAGTAGAAGCAAGGAATTTTACGTTCTCTTGTCATAATTGATATTGTGGGGGTTTTTTTAGGCTATTCAAGATTCTGACTATTCCTTGGTTAATTTTTAATGGATTTTTGAGTGGCCCTTAAATCATTTTGGAGCTCTGTCTACTGAGATGAAATCACAGACTTCATGAACTGTGGGAAATCTAACCAGTGACATGCTGGTGAGCCGTTGTTAAAAATCTTCCAATGTATTAATAAATCAACTGGAGACAGAGACAAAGGTCGGGGGGTGGGGGGAGAGAGAGAGCGTGAGAGAGAGAAGAGAAAGAGAAGTTCAAGACTGAACATGAAGGATCGAAGGATGTCTGGAAATGCCTCCCAGAGCAGTAAATAGGAAAATATTGAAAAAACAAACAAACAATCATGGGTTTTGAAAGAAATAGAAAAAGTTTCCATTGACTTTTTAAGATGTAGAATGTGGTGATGGAATAGTTTATAAGATACTGTGGAACAAATACCAGGGGTATGATGGATGTAATTCAACGCCAGCTATAAGCAAAAAGAGGCAGTAAAGGTAACATGGATGGGTGAATGAGAGATACCCAAATTTTCAAGCAGATTGGATAGTTTAATCTGATGCTCAGAAGAGTGAAATGTGCACTCCTAAACTTTTGAAAGTTTGAAAATACAAAGACTCAAGGTAGCATAGAATGTTTGAAATATCTGACATCTGAGCTAAGACGTGTTACCAACACAATGCCCCAAAAGAGTGGATGCTATTGCAGAGAAAAGGGATTCTATACAAAATAACAGACAACATTCATTCAGAGGGTTTCTTTTTCTTCTTTTCTTCTTGTTTTATTTTTATTTTTTTGAGAAACTGCTGAAAATTTCACTCAGAGGGCTGTGATCTGTGTAAGACAGGTCTCTTGAACTGAGATACTACTATTCTTCATGTGGGACTCATGATACTGAAAAAACAGATACCCTGTGGGTTTCTCTGCTAAGGTCTTATTCTGCTTCACGGTTTGTAAATCCAAGACCCAGGACTGAGTATGTCTATCCCACTTCTGTGTTCCTGGTGCCAGGCATTCTGTTGGGCACCTAGTGGATGATTCATAGTTATTGAAGAAGTGAATGAAGAGTGAAATGGCATTGAGTTGACTATTAAATGAGTCCACAAGTGACCTATAGAGTCAATGCCATGAGGTTTTAGAAGGAGAGAGAACAGCACATTGAGTATTACTGGAGGTGGTTGGGCTTGGTGGAGACCTTACATAATAGTTGAAATTTAGAGAGAAATGACCTGAGTCATTTCTCAGACAAAAATGAGCATGGCATGTTCAGGTTCCATCATACAGGACCTCAATGCAAGTGGAAGAGAAAGCCTCTCATTAACTTGAAAAAGAAAAGCATACATTGGGCAAGAATCCAGGGCCCTACAAATGCCTTGCCATCAAACCCATATCTGTTTATAACAGATGCTGCCCAATTTGTCTTTACATGTCAAATGGCTTCCTTAGAAAGCTGCTGGGATTTTTTTGGTAGTGGTGATAGGGATAGAGAAGATATGAGTGACATATTATATATGTTTGCCATACTGCTCTTTTCTTGTTGGAACATATTTAGGAGAGTTAACATATTTAGGAAAAATGAAGTTAAACACCAGTTTATAAAAAAGGGAATTAAAGTGTTTTTTTTTCTTACAGTAAACTTACCTTATGATTATGTTTTAATGGGAAGAAATAGAAAACCTGCAAAATATGTGTAAGATTGGAATGCCATCCAGGGAGATAACACAATTAAGGTGCAAGAAGTGTCAATTTCTATGAAAATGAAAACCATTAAAAAAGAAATATAATTTGAAGAAGAATGTTCAAACATTGAAATGGGAAATCTCTTGGAAACGAATCCCTGGGTAGTAAGGAAATTAGCTAATGGATTTTCTTACCTGTATGGAAAGCATTTGCAGAATAGAAGAATCTTAAAAACAAGATAAAATCACAGGTAATGCAATGTAGTTTGACTCAGTAAATTTAAGTAGGCAGCTCTGTAGAAAGAACTACTTCCAAAACCAGCTGGTGGTGACTATAAGACACAACACACTTTAGGGAATTACAGAATCAAATCGAATCAGAAATAATGAATTACTTATTGATGTGTTCAAAGGATGACAATCAATGTGATCACATGCGTCTCTGAGAGGGGAATTAAATTTAGTTATTCATGGAAATCATGTAAAAGATAACGTCGTGGGAAGATTCAGGGTTCTGGTTAGGGCTTGCTGAAGACACTGTGTAGCGATTGCACTGGGTTATGTGGGGGTGGGGATTTTGAGTTTTGCCTTTAATTCTTTCCCTGAATTTGTCTTCATGTTCCTTGCCCATCCTTGCATGTGCATTATGGTATATGCAATTGCTACCCTACAAAGACCTTCTTAGGTATTTATGATCCTGTTGAAAATGAAAGGCTTGTCTACACAGGTTGCACATTCATTTTCACTCCGCAGCTTGCGAAGATTAATCATTGATCTGACAAAAACAGTGTTCCAAGGAGTCAGGGTAACTAGGACAATGTTTGGATAGATAATACATTAAGGAGGATTTTGACAACCCGTCAGAAGCAAGTCTGTATTACTGTTGACTAAGAAATAGCATTCTCAAGTCAAAGAGACTAAAGAAATGGCTATACCTCTCAGATGCTGAGTGAGACAGAATTTGTAGGACAATGAAGATGAAGAGGTAATTCCTGCACCTTGGGTAAAGACTGCTGATGGTGCGAATGCTTCAAAGCTGGTTTCCCTTCCGTAGACTCTCCACCCTCTCAGATCTAGTAAATCAGTTTCCTGACATGTTCCAGGAGTAAGACCTAATTCTGGAGGGATGCCAGCCCTGACATCCAGGATCTATGTTGCTGAGAATGAATATGTGTCCAATAATGTCTGTTTGTATAATCCAATGCATACAACCAAGCAGCATAAAGCACAAACAACATTTGCACCCTGCTTCCAAAGATAAGAAATGAACAACAAGCCTCAATTAGAATCGAATGATGTGTACATGATCCAGTGACCAGAAGATGTTGATGTGAAAGCATTTGTAAAACTTCTGCTAGAGGGCATCTAAACTAAAAAACAGAGACAATTCGCATGGTGGTTAGTTTTATGTGTTAACTTGACTGGGCTAAGAGATGCCCAGACAGCTGGCGAAATGTATTTTGGGGTGTGCCTGCACTTCCAGAAGAGATTAGCATTTAAATCAAGAGAATGAAGAAAGAAGATCCATCCTCACTTATGTAGATGGGCATCATTCAATCTATTGAGGGCCCATGTGGAATAGAAAAGCTGAAGAAGAATAAATCTGCTCATGCTTCTTGAGCTGAGACACCCATTTTCTCGTGCCCAGGGACACTGGCACCCTTCATTCTCAGGCCTTCGAACTTGGGCTGAATCATACCATTGGCTTTTCTGCTTCTTCAGCTTGCAGATGGCGAATTTTGAGACTTCTTGGCCTCTACAACTGCATGAGCCAAATTCTGTAATAAATCTCTTCTTATATATCTCTCTCTTTATAAATAGGTTATTAGTTCTGTTTTCTCTGGAGAACCCTGACTAATACAATCCACTTCTGAGTCCTAATGGGAAAAGCACAGTTATCTCCAATATTCCACAAATTAAAAGTCCACTCATGACTTAATTTTTCACAAATTGAAAACATCACCCCTCGTGTTCATTGCCTAATTATTGACTGGTGATTAGTGTGTACTCCTTCCTGGGGCTCACGAAATCCAGTGGTCACTAAATCCTTCCGTTACAGGAAAGAGGTCTCGATCCAGACCCCAAGAGAGGGTCGTTGAACGTCACACAAGAAAGAATCCAGGGTGAGTCCAGAGTGCAAAGCAAAAGCAAGTTTATTAAGAAAGTAAAGTGGTGAAAGTACAGCTACTCCACAGACAGAGTAGGGAGTTCCCGAAAGCGAGAGGAGGAACGCATCCACCGCTAGGTACAAAACTTGTTTATACGTAAAATAAAAAAAAAAAGATCATGGGGAAGTGTGCTCTGCTACAAGGGTTTGAGATAAAGGATTAATTTTCTTTATTACTATATTCTGCAAGAAGCAATATTATTATCTTTAAAGCAAAATTAGGAGTGCTTCTGTTCTCAAGATACAGAGATATTGGACACTCCCAATTCTGGGTCTGTTTACTAAATATTATCAATCTATTCCCTTAACTGTAAACATCTAGAGGCTAGGAACACCTAACTTTCTGGGAATGCAACCCAGGAAGTTCCAGCCTCATTTTCCTAGCCCTCACTCAAGATGGAGCCGCTCTGGTTTGCTGCGTGAGGGTGGGGGTGTGATAATATGTGCAGGACCTTGGGCCAATCTGTTTGTAAAAGATGCCAATGTTCTTTGCAGCAGGAGAGAAATCATGGAGAAATGATCTCATTCTCATAAGGCAAACTCAGATTTCCTGGTGAACCAACTGTATCTCTTCCTTTGAAAATGCTAGCTCACTTCATTGCACGCAAAGCAGAGAAAATAATTAAAGTTCCTACAAGTGATACTTTTCAGACATTTTTAAAGATGTCTAGGTGACTGACATCTTCTAGACAGGCTGTTGGGTTTTGGAAGATTGGACACCAGGGGAGACCAATCGTATGGTGGAGGCCATTGCTCCATGTGCCCAGAGTATTGTCAGAAATCGTAGATGTGTTTATTTTATTTTATTTTATTTTATATTTTATATTTTATTTTATATTTTATATTTTATTTTATTTTATTTTGAGACGGAGTCTTGCTCTGTAGCCCAGGCTGGAGTGCAGTGGTGCAATTTCTGCTTGCTGCAACCTCCACCTCCTGGCTTCAAGTGATTCTCCTGCCTCAGCCTCCTGAGTAGCTGGGATTACAGGCACCTGCCACCACGCCCAGCTAATTTTTATATTTTTAATAGAGATGGGATTTCACTATGTTGGCCAGGCTGGTCTCAAATTCCTGACCTCAGGTGATCAACCCACCTCGGCCTCCCAAAGTGCTGGGATTACAGACGTGAGCCACTGTGTCCGGCAATTAGATGTGTTTTAAAATGTATCCAGGGATGGAGCTGTACTGTTCACAGGCAGGGTTTGTATTTAGAAAGGAAAAGGGAGAATCAACTACTAAGGCACCGGAATTTCCTGGCCTGGCATGAACCCAGGAGCACCCAATACTATCCGTGTTTCCAGGAGTTATGTCCACATTTCTAGCACTCTCTGATTTAAGCCCATGAGCCTAAATTATGCCTTAGGCAGTGTAGACACGATGTGGTTTTATAGGCTCTTAAACGTTCGTATGGATAATTCAGAAAAAAAAATCCTCTTGAGAACAGGACTCTGAAAAGCGTTTCTCTTCACCAGGTTTGGCAAATCCAGGCAACACTGTGTCAGGTATGACCCAACCTGCTCAAGTATATAACCACCAAAAGAACAGAGTTTCTTAGCCTTGGCATTAGTAATACATTAGGCTGCATAATTCTCTGTTGTGTGCATTGTAAGATATTTAGCAGCATCCCTGAATCAATCCTCCAATAATCCAACAATTCTGAAAGTCCTAAAGTATTCCCAGGCATTGCTAAGGATCCCTTCTCTGAGAACCACTTCCCTGGTGGAATTATTTCCCCTGGAACTTTACAAAGGAGGCAAAGGATTTACTGAGGCTCATTAAAGCACTCCCCAGAAAGAGACTTCTATGGAGTCCATGACATGCAGTTTCTGTTCTGAAAACAAAATCAAAAGCCAAATCAGGATTTCAGGTGTAGGCAGCTCAAAAACATACCTTTGATCCTTCAGAGGATTCTGAGAGGCAGGAACCTACCTGTTCCTTATTTGTCCATGAATTACTTTCATCTCTGGGTCCAAAATTGGGAGGGAAAAAGCATTTTGGAGAAGTTGCATGTAACTTTATCCCAAGAAGTCATCATGTGACATAGATTCATCATGTCAGAATGATCATAAAAAAAAGAGTGCCGTAATGGGTGACCCATGGTCTTTTAGATGCGTATCCCTTGAGAATGAACCAAATTTGTATTACCTGGATGTATTGGAATATCAGACCCATAAAAGTTTGATGAATGAATATCTTTTACCAACAAGTCATGCCATGGTGTGATATGTGATTGCTGGTGTGATATGTGATTGCTGTTGCTGTTGTTATTGTTGTTGTGTGTGTGTGTGCATGTGTATGTGTGTAGCTTGGCCAATGAATAGTATTTCATCCTAATAGGTAATATTATAATGCTGTCCTCCCTCTTACTTGCATTTTTGTTGTTTTTGTTTTTGTTTCTTTTGAGACAGAGTCTCGCTCTGTCACCCAGGCTGGAGTGCAGTGGTGCCACCTCCTAGGCTCAAACGATTCTCCTGCCTCAGCCTCCTGAGTAGCTGGGATTACAGGTGTGTGCCACCACACCTGGCTAATTTTTGCATTTTTAGTAGAGACGAGGTTTCACCATGTTGGCTAGGCTGGTCTCGAACTCCTGGCCTCAAGTGATCTGCCTGCCTCAGCCCCCCAAAGTGCTGGGATTCTAGGCATGAGCCACTGCACCCGGCCTGTTGTTTTTGGTGGTGGTGGTGGTGGTGGTGGTGTGTGTGTGTGTACATGTTTATCCAGCCAGCCTCTCATCCTGAGATGAGATAATTGGGGAATTCATTTGCCATCATTCATCTAATGAGTTCCTGCTGCTACCCACCTTAAAGCCTAGGATGAGGACTCACTCAGGTGCAAAGCATCTCAGTTGCAAATCAACTTTTTGGCTGTTCTGAGGGATGATCACTTGTCTCTTCCATGCAAGCCATAAAGTCTGTATTGGACCAGCCTATCCCTGCCTTCTTTATTTGGTGAGAATCCATGGAGCTATTTTTAGTGATACAGTGTCTTGACTGACTAAAATGTTTATATCTATATCTAAATATATGTGTATACACTTAAACACTCTGTAGTTTAAGTCTGTGAGCCTAAATTATGTCTTAAGTAGTGTAGACATGGTGTGGTTTGATGGGATCTTAAAAGTTCAAATGGATAATTCAGAAGAATTTTATATATAATATAGACTATATATACAGTCTTTTGTGTGTGTGTATGTGTATATACACATACACACACACATATTCATAGATATATATGTGATGCTGATCAAGAATATGTGTGTGTATGTGTATATATGTGTGTATATATACATATATACACAAACAAAGGATTTTTTTCCTTTGCTTTTCTGAATATGCCTAATATTTTTGAGGTTTTAAAGAGAAGAATGTGTCTATCTATATTTGTTTCTTTTTAATGGCATTTTCGATACAAATACAAGAACATGCTATACAGCTTCAAGAGGGAGAGTTTTCTTTCCCTTGACTTTATTTTTATTTTTTAATTTTTTGAGATAGGGTCTCTCTCTGTTGCCCAGGCTAGAGTGCAGTGGCATGAACATAGCTCACTGCAGCCTCAGACTCCTGGGCTCAAGTGAACTTCTGCCTCAGCCTCCCAAGAAGCTGCGACTATATGCATGCCACCACACCCAGCTAATTTTTTTTTTTTTTTTTTTTTGGTAAAGGCTGGATCTCACTATGTTGCACAGGCTGGTCTTGAACTCCTGGGCTCAAGAGATCCACCCACTTGGTCCTCCCAAAGTGCTGGGATTAAAGGCATGAGCCACTGCACCCTACCTTTTTCTTGACAATAGAGTAGCACCATGGTCATGCCTTAAGCTACAATGCCCTTATGTCAAGTGGGGAAACCTAATGTAATCTACCTGTCAATAAGCCTGGTCCAAGGGCAGTTGAAACGCTTGGAATCTGAGTTTTAGATTAGGATTGGAAGTCCAGGAATGGAGAAGTGAGTCAATGCAACCACAGAAAATGACCATCTCACCTGGTCGACAGGCTCAGTGGGTGCCCACTTAGAAAAGACCCTCTGTCTTTATTGGGACCTTCTGTTCTGTTTCTCTCTGGGGCACAGCAAAGCTTTGCTTTCACACTGCTTTGCTTTCATACCCTCGGCACAGCACAGGTCTTCTTTTGTGGCATGCTCAGAACTGCAGACATTCCTAACATTCATAAGGAGGATGAATGAAAAATTATTGAGTTTAAAAATAAAGGCCATTCTAGAGCATGGGAAGTGGACACGGACCGAGGTCTGTGAACCCCCGGCGGCGTTCTGAATGAACCCTGTTGTTGGATTGCCACATTCCCCTCCCCCTGCTATTTGCTTTCTCAATGCCTGTGCTAAAAATAGCAAATAATTAGCAGTGGTCACAATGCTTGCTCTTATGCGCACCTAGTATATTTTAATCCTGCTGGAGCCCTTGTGCCATGCCCTGGTTCGAATTGGCTTTCCCATTTGGTATCCAGAGAGCTAATTCATTTTGTGGCCGCACTCCTGCATTCTTGATCAGCCTTTGACAACGAACACTGTCTGCATAACAAATGTGTCTTTCTCAGGCTGCAGCAACTACAAGAGTGATTAACATGAAATAAAAGCTCCAGCCGGCACGCTCTCCCCGTTCTTCCACGGATACCACTGTTTTTATTTAACCCTGCATTTGTCAGCTCTGTGGGAAATGGTCTTTCTCTCTCTATCTCTCTTTCTCCCCCCATGCTGAGTTCAAAACTAAACAGGGGTCCCCGGCCTCCTCGGAAGCCTCAGCTTCTGTGGGCTCCCTCTTGGAGAGCTGCCTGCAGCACTCTGGATGCAAATGATTATTCACTCTCTGGCTCCCTGACATTTCCTCAAGCACTGCATCAAAAGGGGCTGAATCACACATCATGTCTCTTGCAGGGAGCCCCAAGTCACCATGTTTCTCCCAGGCTGCAGGTGACGTGCAGGTGAACTTGGGGAGTGTTAATTCCCTGGAAATCAAAGAGGGCAAAGCAGCAGTGCTCAGGGTGGCTGGCCTTGGGAGCTTGGGACAAGGTTGCAAATAGATTTGCAAGCCTCGTCATCCTGGCTTTTCAGCTCAGTTTCTTCGTTGGGGATGTATAGATACCCTATTCTTCACCAGAGTGTGGGTAGGCCCTGTTCCAGATACAGGGTGTTTCCAAGTCTTCCCTTTCGGGACTGCCCGCTTAGCAAGTCCTACCTTTGAAACTTTGGAGAGAGAATATTTCAGGGATGTAAGGGGGCCAGCGTGACTATAAAAAGGCATAGAAGCTTCCTTCTGCTCTGATGAGCAGTCTGTCAAGCTGTTTCCACAGCCCCCTTCTCATTTTATCTCATTAAAACATGCCAACAGCTTCTCTTATCTGCCTCGGAATAGCCTTTTCAAAATGCATCTTTATTGGAAAAAAGAGTACTTGTAGCATGGGTTCGTGGCGGGGGGACAGTTATCTTTCAAAGCTATTAAAGCAGCGCTATAGTAGACTATTGCTATTGGCACCTCTCAAAGTCTACAAATTTTCCTAATTCAGACAAAACCGAGGCTTTTTACAGTCAACTGGTGAAAATGGATAGCCTTACCTGTTTCCGGGTAGGTGTCATAGTTTCCATTTAAATAGTTTCCATGTAAATATAGACCTTGCTATAAAGGTTCAGAAAGGAAGAGGAAGTATCAAATAGATCCTACAGTGTGCTACTGTATCTATCTGCTTGCTTGTTGATTTGTTTTTCTGTTTCTCTATTGCCTCTTCCCCAAAAAGGATTTGAGGCAAGCTCTGTAAAGATGGATGCAATGGAATCGGCACATGGCTTAAAATAAAAAGGGAAATAGAAAATAAGCCAGAAATATACTATTTACAAATTCTACCTAAGGTGAACCAACTCCCAGAAATTTAAGGAGTGCATTCATACAGTTGCAAAATATGCATATGTGAATAGTAAAGCTTCTGCGGATCCCTAAAGAATTCAGAGCAAATAATACAGCTTAGGTCAGGCCAATGAAAGCCACGGCTCAAAGCAAATGAGGATATTTCTATTGGGGGAGTCCTCTGGGAGTGAACTTTTCAAAGCACTAAGCCTAGTTATAAAAATATCTCACATGTTGTATTGTGCTCGGCAGTTACAAAGGGCTTTCTGCACAAGTTCTATCATTATTATCTATACCACTAAGTAGGTAGGGTATTTTTACCCTTAAGGTGTAGGTACAGAAACTGAGGACTGATAAATTAAAAAGCTGGACAAAGCATCATAAATAGCAAGGAAGCAGTGAGACTGGAAATATATAGCATCTATTTCTCCTGGTTTGAGAGAAAAATTAACCCAGAATTGGTGATCCAGCAATATTTGCAATAGAATAAAAATAGCCAATAACCCATATTGTCTTCCTTGTTTGTGATGAATGAAAGTATTGGTTTTCCCTCCACAGAAAGAGCTCAGATCCAATGAAGTGGCCAACACAGCATAAAGATAAAAATGTCTAAACTCTATAATTTGGTAATTATGATTCTGAATTTAACTCAAGGAAATATTCCGAGATGTGTGGAAATATTTATTGTCAAGAGTATTCATGGAGTATTATTTATATTTCATAAAAAATGGGAAAAATCAAATGGCCCCAGATATAATGATTAAGTGTATAGTGGGCTTGTTTTATATTAAAAGATTACAAGTAGATGTTAAATTATGATTTCAAATAATAGTACAGGATGTGGGAAAGTGCATATTATATAGGGTGAAGTGAAACTATTGCACATTATAAAATTATATATGGAGCATCAGTTCTCAAACTTTAGAATCCCCTGGAGGGCTTGATAAAATAGGTAGTGACCACCCTCTGCCTCCAGAGTTTCTGATTCAGTCAGTCCAGTGTGGGGACCAAGAAACTGTGGCTTTTTTTTTTTTTTTTTTTTGAGATGGAGTCTTGCTCTGTCACCCAGGCTGGAGTGCAGTGGTGCAATCTCGGCTCACTGCAACCTCCGCATCCCGGGTTCAAGCAATTCTCCTGTCTCAGCCTCCCAAGTAGCTGGGACTACAGGTTCCCACCACATGCCCGGCTAATTTTTGTATTTTTAGTGGAGATCAGGTTTTGCCATGTTGACAAGACTGGTCTCAAACTCCTGCCCTCAAGTGATTTGCTCACCTCGGCCTCCCAAGGTGCTTGGTTAACAGGCGTGAGCCACCACGCCAGACCTAGAAACTGTGTTTCTAATAATTTCCTAGGTAATGTTGATGCTATTGGTTCAGGCACCCCATTGAATTAAATACATGTGTATTAAGTGTGTGAACAAGGCCATCCTTGCTTGCAGGCTAGTGCTGTCCACACTGGCTGGTGATCGCACTCAATGGGGAACCTTTAGAAAGGTATAAATGTCCAGTGACATTCTCCAGTGAGAATGTAAAGTGGCACAGCCACCGTGGAAAAGGGTTTGTCATTTCCACAGTAAGGTGAAAATGGAGTTGCCATATGTCTTAGTCCTTTCTGGCTGCCATAACAAAATGACATAGGCTGGGTGGCTTATAAACAATAGACATTTCCATCTCACAGTTCTGGAGGCTCAAAGATCAAGGCACCAGCAGATCCAGTGCCTGGTGAGAACCCGCTTCCTGGTTCATAGACGGGGCCTTCTCGCTGTGTGGTGGAGAAGGCACATGGTGGAAGAGGTGAGGGAGCTCTCTGGGGCCTTTTTCATAAGGACACTAATGCCATTCATAAGGGCTCCACCCTCCTCACCGCTCATCACCTCCACCCTCATCACCTAGATCATGTCCCAAAGACCTAAATCACCTTTTATAGCTCCATCTTGGGGGTTGAGATCTCAACGTATGTATGACTTTTCGGAGGACAGAGACATTCAGTCTATGGTACCATATGAACCAGCAATTACACTCCTAGGCATATTTTATATACATATATGTGTGTGTGTGTGTATGTGTATGTATATGTGTATATATATATATACACACATATCCACACACATATCTATATATCTATCCATCCATGCCCCAAAAGATTAAAAACAGGTATCCAAAGACATGTAAATGAATGTTAATAGCAGGGCTCTTAACAATAATCACACTTGGAAATAAACCAAATGTATATCAACAGATTAATGGATAAACAAATGTGGTATATCTATACAGCTGAATAGTATTCAGCCATAAAGAGAAATAAACTACTAGTGTATACTACAATATAGATTAGAAAAATTAGACTAAGTGAAATAAGCTAGACACAAAAGACCACATATTGTATCACTATTAATATGAAATATTCAGAATAAGAAAAGCCATAGACACAGAAAGCAAATTAGTGACTGCTGGGGTCTGAGGATGGGAGCAGGGAATGAGGAATGACTGCTAACAGGTACTGGGTTTCCTTTTGGGATAAAGAAAAAAGTGGTGATGGTTGCACAACACTGTGAAAGTACTAGAAGCCATTGAATTGCACACTCTAAAACAGTTAATTGAATGTTATGTACATTTTGTCTCAATTTTTTAAAATGCCCAGACAGCACCCTCAAGAGATTCTGATATCACAGTTTTGAGAACAGGCATTCATCTTTTTAAAAAGCCTCCCAAATGATGCTAATGTGCAGCTGGGCTTGACTTAAAACCCCAGATCTGGTGGGATTTCAGACAATAGTCGCAAAGGCTGGGTAACACTGAGTGTTTATTTGGTGTGGTTCAATGAAGCACAAGGGAGCTTGGAAAGATGGAAGGATCAGTTGCAATGGGTGGATTCTTAGCACTTTGCTAACTTTGTGTCCATGAACCAGCCACATCAACCCTACCTGGGAGCTTGTCAGAAACAGAGACTCTCCTTGACCTCGTAACTCAGACCTGCCTTTTCATAAGATCCCTGTGGTTGACACAGGCATCAAAGCTTCAGAAGCACTGGAGAGGTTGTGTAGCCTTTCCATCATTGTGTTTTAGGAAACATTGATGTTGCCGAGGTACTATTGCACACCCTGACACAAATGGCTTGTATTGTCCAAGTGGTTTAGAAAATCTTGGTTGGAAGAAAGTTAAACATAGTCATATCTTTCAGGATTACTCTGCGTCTTTGAGAAGTTCCCATGATGCAGGGCAGGCAAGCCACAAAGTGGGGTTTAATCCCTGAGGGTTCTTGGCTATGTCTAGGAGATAACTGAAGGGCAAGCTGGAGGTAGAACAAAACAGCTTTATTGAAGAAGCAATGTTACAGCTCCAGCTGTGTTACAGCTCTGTGACTTGTCCTGCAGAACAGGATAACACTGTAGGCAGGGAGTGTCACATTTATGCCCACTTTTTTTGCTGTGGTTTCTGAAATGGAGTCTCCCACTCTGGCCCAAGCTGGAGTGCAGTGGTAGTCTCAGCTCACTGCCAACTCCTCATCCTTGGTTCAAGTGATTCTCCTGCCCCAGCCTGCCGAGTAGCTGGGATTACAGGTGCCCACCACCACATCCGGCTAATTTTTGTATTTTTAGTAGAGACGGGGTTTCACCATGTTGGCCAGGCTGGTCTCAAATTCCTGACCTCAAGTGATCTGCACGCCTTGACCTCCCAAAGTGCCGGGATTACAGGTGTGAGCCACAGTGCCTGGCATATACCCACTTTTAATTTCCTGCAGATTAAGGGGCAGTTTGTGCAGAAATTTCTAGGGAAGGGGTAGTAACTTTTGGGTCATCGGGTCATTGCCATGGAAAGGGGTGGAAACTCCTGGGTGTTGCCGTGACAATGGTAACTGACATGGCACACTGGTGGGCATGTCTGATGGAAACCTGCTTCTGCCTCGGCCCTGTTTTAGCTACTCCTCAACTTGGTCCCATGACCAAGCTTTGCCTCTGGTGTTGAGTTCTGTTTCCTACCCGACCTGGACCCAGCAACTCTCCACTGAGTATTGTCTGGTTTGCTGTGCAATCACATCCCAAACTATTTGAAAAAGGAAACTCCTTTTAAAGGACCACCTCATGACCCTGAGGGACCCTAGTGATCTGCAAAGTATCATCTGGGAAATGCAGCTCCAGAGATGGAATGTGAAGCAGTGGATTTCACTGAAACCTGTATCACAAAACAAGAGAAAATGTGGAAAAGAGGCAGAGTCCCCTGACAGCATGGCTGTTTTTCATTGTAGACCAAGAAGATTTTGAAGTTTCATCCTCAGAGTCAGGGTAACCTGAAAAGCCGAGACGGCACAACCAACATGGAGCATGTTCCTGAGAAATTCCCAACTTTCCACTCATCTCCAAACACCTTGAACTTTTCCATCAAAATTTTCCAGGTAACATTTGTCTCAACTATTGTCTGAGAAAACCTTTAAGATGTGATTTTCAAATATATCCTGAGATGACTTAACTACTGTACTAAATAAAACTATCCAGATGAAAAAGAAAGCTTGTAAACTTGTGGAAAAAAAAAGTCAACTATCGCCCTTCTAATCAGATCAACAGACTTGTCTTTTTTTGATTTTTGGTTTTCTTGAGACAGGGTCCCACTCTTTCACCCTGGCTGGAGTGCAGTGGCCTGATCTTAGCTCACTACAACCTTGATGTCCTGGGGTTTTTTGTTGTTGTTGTTTGTTTGTTTGTTTGTTTGTTTTAATTTTCTGCTGTAGAGATGGGGTCTCATTATATTGCCCAGGCAGGTCTTGAACTCCTTGGCTCAAGTGATCTACCCACCTCGGCCTCCCAAAGCACTGGGAATACAGGCATGAGCCACTGTGCCTGGCCTTCATTTTTTTTTTTTTCCTTGTCTGTATTTCTCTGAAAGTCAGATAATCCATACTGAAATTTGTTTTTCTGGAAATGGCTGGAAATATCAACATAATTCTTAAACTGGTGCAATGTATTCAAAAAGTTAGGTGGATGGGGACCTCAGAGTTGAAAAATGAGTATGGTTATAGTGTTGAGGTGATGGAGAATGATTTTCTCTGTTCTGTGTCTCAATCGGTTAATATGAGTTTATAGATGAGATGCTGACTCTGCTTGTAGCCCCTTAAACCAAAGGTGCCCTTAGCTTTCACATCTGCTGAAGACTCAGGAATTGATCAACATAATTATTTTAGAAAACTGAGGAAAAATTTATTTCATTGTAATATAGGAAAAAAAAAAGAATTCCCAGCCCAAGCCCACATTTCTGAATTCAGTTAATTTCCCTAGATTTAACTGTTACATAAAACAAGTGATTCACAAACAAATTGTGCTAATAAATGAGGAGACAAAAGCAAATGAATGCAAGAGGAATGATGTGCACTGTGATTAGGATACAAGGCATTGCACCAAACATTTTTTAAAAGGATTTTACTGAGGGAGAAAAATAACATCTGTGGTTTTAATTCCTGAATAGAAAACAAATGTCAAGGTAGTTTCCATCCATATTTCACTTGGTTCTGCATCACCAGGATGGTGCAGGATCTTCTTGTTGAGGGTTTGGAGGGACTAGAAAACTACAACCTGAGGGCCAAATCCAACCTATACCACTTGGTTTTATAAATAAAGTTTTATTGACACACAGCTACACCCATTCATTTACAGATTGTCTGCGGCTCCCTTCACGCTACAATGGCAGAGTTGAACGTTTGCAACAGAGACCAGAAAGGCGTAAAATACCTGGGTCTTTGCAGAAAAGTCTGCCAATCCCTGGCCTTGAGCAATTCTGTGTATTAAGTCATTTATGTACACATTTCATGATCCGGAGAGTTTAATGCCAAAGAAGAACAATATCAGATCCATGTGTGATGTCAATAAACATAAGCCAACAAGTAACTATTGAGTTTTCTTAAGTCTTAGAACCCAATTCTGAGAATCTATTATGTGGAAGGCAAGGTGAGGGTTAGGAAGATGAGGAAAACTGTTCTTGCCTTTAAAATGGTCTAATGGGTGAGAGGCAAATGACTACTAATTTGAGTTGCAGACGTGCTCCAAAAGAGATATTCACGAAGTTCTATATCGGGTGATGGATTAAAGAGGAATATAACCGAAAGCAGTCCGGTAGGTGCACAAGACTTCCTAAGGGCAGTGGTGTTTGGGGGTAGTCTTCAAAAATGAAATGCATAAAAAGGAGGTAATTCCAGTGTCCAAAGAAAGGAAGCTGGTCAGAAGGCCGTGGACGTGCAGGAGGTGTTGAAGTAGATCTATTAAATGGGTTTCTGGAGCAGAACAAGATTTCTAGGTGGCACGTTTCTTTCCATGGGGTCATCTCTCTGTGCATTTCCTGTGACTGTGCAATTCCTCAGGGCTCTGAGCCTGGGATGTGTGTCAGAGAGGGGTGGGAAATAAGGCAGATAGGAATGAACTTGAATGGGGGCAGATTTTACATTCCTGACTGGCGAGTTTGCATAGAACTCAGAGGAAGAGTTTCAGAGAGTGAAGCAACAACCTATTTGGAATGATTTAACTTTTCTATATGACTGAGTTGGATTAGAAGGGGGAGAGGTTGACTTCTTCCTCTGTCAGGGAAATTTTCCATCTCATGATGATTTCTGTCATGAGATGATAGGGTGTCATCATCTTTTCCTCATCATTTGAAACGTAATGAGAGATATTTGCTTTCAGATGGGTCTTCTCTTCAAATTCACCAGGCAGCCCAGCATTGCATATCCGTTGGTCAGGTTCTGAATGATTTAGAGGTTGGCTTTCTATTCTTAATGCAGATGGGCACCATGTGGATGAATTGGTGGTGTGAAACACTGTTCGGGAGGAAACAGCCCCAGCTCAAAGCCAGCAATCCTATGTATCTCCTTTCTTGCTGGCCTATATAGGACAGATATGTTTCTTACAGGTTAGTTTGCATTAGAGAATGTGCGGCTGTGTGATGTGTGCTGACTTTCTGTAGATACCCAGGCAGCAGGTCATGGATCCATCACAAAGCCATAAAAAAAAACAAAAAACAAAAAACAAACAAAAAAACCAAGGCTTCTGGCTCCATCACTATCTGCTTGCATGGTTTTGACAAATTATCTTACCCCATTGGTCTGTGGTTTCTTAACTCTGAAACAAGGGGTCAGCAAAATATTTTCTGCAAAGGGCCAGATAATAAGTGGGTTCAGCTTTTTAGGCCACGGCGTCTCTGTTGCATCTACTCAACTCTGCCGTTGTAGAAGAAAAGCAGCCACAGACAGGCATGCAAATGAATGCATGTGGCCAGATTTGGCCAGCACAATGCAGTGCATCCACCCCTAGACTAACTCCTCCGGCTCCAAGAAGATTGTATGATGGGAAGTCAAGAGTAGAAAGAAACACAGAATGTGCTTGAGCTTTTCATTTTCTGTAATGGGAGAGAGCTCCTTTTTGTAGAGGGAAAGGCTCTGAATGGGGCCAGAAACGAAATGAAAATGGAACTCCATTGTGGGAAGGAGTTCATTTAAGTCACCCCAGTCACCTGTCCTTGAAGCTTGTCATGACTGAAACAGACTGTAGGGCTTTGCAGACCATCTGCAGAACAGACTGCTTGCAATTTATCCCCCGTTTAGGTCATTCAGACCCCACAGTGCAAACAGACCCCAGCACATGACTGGAAACAGTTTCTTTATATTAATATTTTCTCGCCATCAAAATTGCTATTTATTTAAGTACGACTGAGAGCCCAGGCACTAGGCTCACCCAGAATCCAGTCCAACAGACTTGATAAGCTTGTGATTGTGCTATAAAGCAGCTCTCTAAGCAATAGGAAGATGCAGCAATGATAACGTACCTTTGCAATTTTCTCAGATACAGCAAAGCTTCAAAGCACGAAAAAGATGAACTCAAAACACCAGTGACCAGAGGAACCATGACAACACAAACAAGAAGGAAACAAGAAAGAAAAGCATAATCCTGGTTTTTGTGTTCTGAATTGTGGATTTGAAATTGAGGCTCCCGTGGCTGCTGACAGCCTGCCTTGATGCTGCTGATGTCTGGGTGATGAACAGTCATGGGTTTCCTCCCACCTGCCTCTGTGGATTAATGAAGAGCAAGGCAGGAATGGCAGACCCGCCATCTGGAATGACCTTACCTGATAAGATTGTTCTGCCTTCCCCGCCAAAGGTGAGGAGGGCTTTCAGGATGCAGGAGACTGTTTTCCCCACAACTTAATGAGAAAAATTGACCTGTTTATTCACCAGCTGTCTTCTTTGTTTCTAATCCAAGCAATTGCTGCAAAATCTTTTTCACTTCTTCCATGTTGAAATTGAGCAGAAAGCCCCTCGAGTGTGGCTTATCTTTGGCAAACAACAAGGAATCAGGTTGGAGGATTCACACAGACTCGCTGGGAGACACATGGAATGGGAGACCAGCAAATATTTACACACTGTGTTCAAGATCCATTCTTAGAAGTGCGAGCATAATTTATGTGACATTTTGAGCACTGTGCCAGTGAGCGCCTTCTCTATGTACAAAATGTGCTACTTTAGTCATGGCTGTATCACTTTTGGTGGAGTGCAGCCTTTGTGAGTTTCAATGGTATGGCGGCCATTTCTCTGGGGCAAGAGTAGACACCACCAAGGAAAGCCATTGTTTTCCTGTGTGAGCTAGTGTTTTCTCTATAAAGCTTGTAAAAGGGTGTTCTACCTGTTGTGAACTTCTTGCTGAAAACTGTTTACTTTTGGAATATGCATATATGTTCATAAAAAGGGAATGAAATCTATTGGGGCCGCCAAACAATGACAGAAATCAGAATGTTAAAATAACTCCAGCAATCTAGATATTTCCTGTAAGTTTTCTGTGAATTCTGGATCTTGCAATTTTTAAAAGACTTTAATTTTTTTTTCTTTTCAAATCTCCCTCTTCACAGAATGGATCTTGCAATTTTTAATGTCTAAAAGAATTCTATAGATAATAACAGCCAACATCAATAGCCTCCACAGTATTCAAAGGGCATGATATGTATTTACTTACTTAATTTTCCCTACAATCCTGAGTCAGAAATAATCATTATAACCATTGTAGCTAACATACCCAAGCACACACAGAAATTCAGTGGTAAAGCCATTGAGTTCAGGCACTGGACTTCAACTGAATGTTCTTAAATCCTATGCTACATTTGGCAGAACTATGGTTTGTCCACCTTGGCACCGGTGACATTTGAGGATGGATGAATCCTTGTTGTCTAGGGCTGTCCCGTGCATTGTAGGATATTCAGCAGCATCCCTGGCCTCAACCCATCAACTGCCAGTGCCACCCCCACAACCCCTCACTGTAACAACCCCAAATGGCTCTAGAATGGCCAGATGTCCCCAGGGAGAACAAAATCGCCCCTGGTTGAGAACCGCTGGGTTGAGCTGCATAAAATTCCAACATTGGATTATTCTTAACCTGCAAAAGTGGCAATTTCAATTGAACTTGGTCCAATTGAAGTCTGTTCCTGGTCAAGCTTCCCTGATAGACTAGTTTTTCAGATGGGTTCAGAAGGGTGTTGAGTACGTGGGAAACGAGAGATCTGGAAGGGCTTTGCAAACCCCAAACTCCAGTATGTGCAGCAGTCACAGAGACACCCCAGATTCGGAATAGACTGAGATGAGAACCAAGGAACTGATGGAGTTTGAAATTACTTCGCTTTAAAGCACATGTGCAGGTTAATTGCTGACAAAGAAAGTTGCAGGTGGGCATGGAAAGCTGGAGAGGGGCTCAATGCAAAGTTTCTTAAAGGCTTAAACCAATAAAACTCGAATCCCATTCCTCACTCTCCAAGGAGCCCACTCCATTATGAAAAAGAACTTCAAGCAAATTTGAATCTTTCTTCACTGAGTTCTAACGTACTCCAGACCTGTATTGTGGAAGCTCTTCCTAAAGTCCATTTGTGCTTCCTGGCTAAGTGTGGAATGACTGCGCTGCTATATCCCATCATGGGCAAAGGGTACCTGCTATGAAGGGCGAACTGGCATCAGCCTAAGTCTTCATTAAGAACAAGGTAAGACCATTAAAATGTGTTTTTATTTCTGTATGGCCATGTATTCCACATTCACCAGCGACTAATGAGGAAGATAAAAGAGAAAGCAGCTCCCCTCCTGTGAGGTGTCCATTCAGGACATTGCAGGGCCTCATTAATGAACTAGTGCCATAATAAAGCAGAAATATACAAATGGCAGCACTGACACCCATAAGCCCTTCCTCTGGCGGGTGCTTTACAAACAATAAGGGAACTGGCTCTCCTTTTTTTAACAATGGACCCAAATGCATGCCATGGTTGACCAGATTCTTTGTTTATCATTAGCTTAGCTACGTTAAGTAATTCCACTGCCTTACAGGGCTGGGCCAATTCAATGCATTAAGGTACAATTTTTCTAGTTATGAATGTCACCTTTTAAAGTATGGAAAATACAAAGTTAAGAAAAACCTTGCAAATTCTTGATCAACTTGCCATCACCTCTTACAGTTTAAAAAGTTGGTATGGACCATTTTAATTAATGTGACGTGTGTTTGTCCATCTCATTAAAGGTCCTTTTTGGGTTGCTGTTGTTGCTGGTAGCTTTATTCTTTTTTATTTTAATTAAACATTTTATTTTGAGATAATTATAGTCATGTAGTTGTAAGAAAGAATGCAGAGGGATCCTGTGTATTTTAGTATACATTTACATGATGTTCTTGAAATGGCAATACTATAGAATCGGAGAACAAATTAGTGCATGCTGAAAATTAACGAGAGGAGGGCAGGAGGAAAGTGAGTATGGCTTTAAAAGGACAACATGAGAGATCTTTGCGTGGATAGAAATATCCTATATCATGATTACATCAATGACAGTATCTTGGTTGTACTAAAATTTTATAAAATGGTACTATTCCTATTTTGGATATCTACAGTGTTTTAGTTTATGTCTTTGTGTAACCTTCCTTAGTAATTTCTCTAGGTGCTATATGATATATTCATAACTCTCACAGTCTACTGATGTCACCATTTTACCACTTTTAGTGAATGTAAAAACATCACTTCCCTTTACCTTCCCCCATTTATAATTATCTTAAGTATTTTTCCAGCAGATACATAGAACCACATCAAACAAATGTCTTAATTTTTGGTTCAGCCCTCAAATATGGTTTAGAGTATCCCAGATGAGAAGGAGAGCATATTTATTTATCCATAGTTTTGCATGTTGATTTTCCTTCCTGGCACTCCAAGATTTATTCTGTTATCATTTTCCTCTATTTAAAGAACTTCTTTAAACCATTTATTCTAGGATAGGTCTGCTGTTGACAAATTCTCTTAGATTTTCTTCATTGGAGAATGCCCTTTCATTCCTAAAGGATATTTTTACTGGATATAAAGTTCTGGGTTGACAGTTTTCTTTTTTAAGCATCTGAAAAATATTGTGCCACTTCCATCTGTCCTCCATCAATTCTGGTAATGAATTTGCTATTACTTGAATAATATTTTTCCCTAGAGGTAAAGTGTTGCTTTCTGCGGCTGCTTTCAAAATTTTTTTGTGTGTTTGGTTTTCAGGGGTTTCATTAAGAAGTGTCTTGGCATGGATTTCTTGAGATTTACCCTGTTTGGCCTTCACTCAGTTTTTTGAATCTGTTTGTTTATGTCTCTTGGCAAACTTGGGAATTTTTTAGCTACCCTTTCCTTGAGTACTTTCTCAGCCCCACCCTCTTTCTCTTCTTTTTCAGGCATTTAGCTAGTTGTTTTATCCCTAATTGTTAATTACAGCTCACATTGCATGCCCAAAGAGGGAGGCTGGGGCTGGGTGGACTTTCTATGATCCTTCTGTCTAAAATATTTTGCTATCATGTCTCAGTCATTTCTCACAAATATTTTTAAGGCTTATTGATAACATTGCTTATTAATGATTTCAGAGGAATTTTAGAAAGAAAATCTGACAAGTTCCTGAAAATATTTACTAAAGTTTTTAATTGTCATTGTAGAAATCGACATGATAGTATGAAAAATGGACATAATTAAAATATTTGTAGTTTGAATCCTGCGACATGATTTGTTTATCCTGTTTATGCAAGTCTAATTTTCTATTGCTCAGTTTCAAGCAGTTTAACTTAAGGCTCTAAGATTTTCTAGGCAGGTTTTACATATTTCTTGTTAAGGTTAGTTCTAGGTATTTTCAGGGCTTTCTTTTTGTTGTTGTTGGTGGTGGTTTGTTTGTTTGTTTGTTTTTTGAGACAGGGTCTGTCTCTGTTGTCCAGGCTGGAGTGTAGTGGCGTGATGTCAGCTCACTGCAACCTTTGCCTCCTGGGCTCAAGCCATCCTCTTGCCTCAGCCTCCCAAGTAGCTGGGACTACAGGTGCACACTACCACACCCAGATAATTTTTGTAAATTTTTTTTTTTTGGTAGAGATGCAGTTTCACCACGTTGCCCAGGCTGGTGTCAAACTCCTGGGCTCAAGTGATCCTCGTGCCTCGGCCTCCCAAATTGCTGGGATTACAGACGTGAGCCACCACACCTACCCATATTTTCAGCTTTAATTGATATTGGGATAGGTTCTTTTCAGATAATATTTTAAAACTAGTTTTATTGTGTGTATGGAAATCCTGTTGCTTTATTATATTTATTTTACATTTAGCCATTTATTAAAATTTGTAATTAATTGCTAGTTGTTTTTCAGTAGTATTCAGTATTTTTTCAATATGTTCCTTGTGGATTTCTTACCTCCTACCACAGATGCCCAAATTTTAGCCACAAAACACATTCAGGCACATTCTGAAATATGCCTAATAAATAAACTTGCCCATAGTCAATAATTTTGATAAATGTTACATTTAAATTCGTCACCTGCTGATTCACATTCATCATATCACACTAAAGGCTTTGAGAAGTCCTGCATTTAAGGGCCCAACTAGCCTTGTTTAACCCACTGTTCCTGACATGCAAGCCATACATATCAAAAACCCATGGAAAATACATAGAAACCCTACATACGTTGCACTTGTAGACAAGTGTTTATATTCTTAAAATGTAAAGAAATCTTACAAAGCAGGACCAACATGACAAATTCCCACAATAGAAAGATGGGAAACTGACAGAAGAAACCCACATGGCCAATAAGCCATTTTCACTCAGCAAATTCATCAGACCACAATTATGTCCAAGGTGGCCTTTGTTTCTGATATTCCATTTCAACAGCTGCCTTGCACTGAAATTTGAATTCTTTATAACCCGGGCTGCCAAGACCACGATGGGGTGTCGTCTGCTTTGCCTCCTGCTTTGCAAAGCAGTTAGCCCCATCAATCCGATTCTCTGTCGACTTAGCAGGGATCTCTCTGCCTTTACCATCCTCTTTCGTGATGCCAGCATGGTTTGATTACTTTCTGAAGGTCAAACAAACCAAGGGGTTATTTTTCTGGTTAAAATCCCTACTGGATATGAAGATGAAAAATTTGCTGCACTCTAGATGAGTGAGACAAATAGATATGGATTATTTTCTAGCTACCAATACTTTGATAAAGAGTTGAAAGAATTCTAGAAAGAGAAAGACACCAGCCAATAATTTTTAGTTGTTTGTTGGTTGAAAACATAAATCTCTATGTAGGAAAACATTATGGTGCCAGTTCAGAACCCCTGGTTCTTGTAAACACCCTTGCTGCTGGAACAAGGTATCTATGTCTTTTCTGCTTTTCTAAAGGATAATACATCCAGAGGTATAAAAATGTCCATGACCTTTGATCCATAGTTGATTACTTAGGAAAATATTCACAGATGTCAACCACAATTTAGGTCAAGAACATTCACAACAATGTTATTTAAAACAGCAAAAACAACAAAAACCCCATGGTGCTCAATGATAGGGAAGCATTTAACCAAGTTTTGATATAAACAGAAGTGATGTTGTTACATAGTCTGGGGGTCAGGAAACTCTTTCTGTGAGAGGCCAAATAGTGAATATTTTAGGTTTTGAGGGACTGATGTTCTCTCTCACAATTACTCAGTTCTGCTCTTGTTTCTCAAAAGCAGCAACAGTCAATAATATGTAAAGAAATAGGTGTGGTTGTGTTCTAATAAAATTTCCTTTAAATTTGAATTTCATAATTTTAAGGTGTTATGAATTTCTTTTTTTTGACAGTCTCACTCCGTCACCCAGGCTGTAGTGCAGTGGCACAATCTTTGCTCACTGCAACCTCCGCCTCCCGGGTTCAAGTGAGTCTCCTACCTCAGCCTCCCAAGTAGCTGGGACCACAGGCGCACATCACTACACCTGGCTAATTTTTGTATTTTTAGTAGAGACGGAGTTTTGCCATGTTGGCCAGACTGGCCTCGAACAACTGGCCTCAATTGATCCACCCACCTCAGCCTCCCAAAGGGTGGCTGGGATTACAGGCAGGAGGCATCGTGCCTCCCTGAAATATTATTTTTTATTTTTATTTTTAAAAGCTATTTCAACATGTAAAAGCCATACTTAGCTCATGGGCAGGGGGACACTGTTTGGCTATGGGCTGTGGTTTGTTAATACTGGCATAGCTACTAAAATGATATTTTCAAACTCTATTTCACATGGTAATATGCTCACAATATAATATTGAATGAAAAAAAGTAGAACCTAAAATTATTTTTAGAGGATGCCCTCATTTTAAAAGAAGAATGGAATATAAGAAGAACTAGAAAGAAATATCCAAAAGCATCAAAATGTTTTTCTCTCCAGGGTGGCCTCTGAATGATTTTTACTCCCTCTGTGTGCTTTCCTGTGTTTGCTAAATGCTTTACAAGGAGTATTATTTTTACAATAAGAAACATTACTTTAAAACATACTGTTCTTTAAAAAATCATTCTCAAGCTGGTTCATTCTCCTGCTATTTTAAGGATTCATTTTCCTTATTTTGAAATTTACTTCTTCTGCCTGTCATCTGTTTCCTTCCTTCAGAGATGTTTGTCATTTATTTTGAGAAATCCTTCACTCATTTCCTCACTCATTCTTTCTCTTTTCTCCTCTGCCTCGAACAATCTTTGTCATGTATGACATTTTTCAAAGTTCTATTCTGAGCCAACAGGAGAAAAAATATTAAACATATTCATTATACTGAAAATGAAGGTAGAAAAGTGTACTTTCCTTTCAAAGCCACTGATAGTAATTTTAACATCTTGGGCATCAAGCAATCCCTCAATGTTGTAACTATGATGTTTTCAACAGAAAACTGAACCAGACTGAAGACAATTAAAAATAGGTTTATCTTTAACATACACTGAATTCTATATAGACCATTGGGTCAAGATTCTCTCATCATAGGCGCAGGAAGTATGGCTTTATTTTATTTTATTTTGAGACAAGATCTGCTCTGTGGCCCAAGCTGGAGTGCACTGGTAGGATCTCGGCTTACTGCAGCTTCGACCTCCCTGACTCAATCCATCCTCCCGCCTCAGCCCCTGGAGCAACTGGGACTACAGGCGTATGCCATGTCACCCAGCTGATTGTTGTATTTTTTGGAGAGATGGGGTTTTGCCATGTTGCCCAGGCTGATTTCAAACTCCTGGCCTCAAAGCCATCCACCCTTCTCAGCATCCCACACCTGTGCTGGGATTACAGGCATGAGCCACTGCGCCTGGCCAGGTGCAGGAAGAATGCTTTAAGTGGCTTGCCTTTTCTGGACGATATTCTCATTTGACTCATAAAGAGCATACAAAGACTCCCCTTACATCCCAGGTATTCTCATTAATGTAATCGTTCCTCTTCTGCTGCAGATGCCCGACCGTCACCACAGCCATGAAGAGAAGGCGATGCAGCTGCTATGCTGGGTGGCTTGCTTTTATTTCAAACCCACCAGCATCTCAATCCTGTTCCCCAAGAAAAATCCTATTAGGATTCTTTTTTTTAACATTCTGTATCTATTGATTTGTGTGGCTGCTCTTCACTGAGTGTCTATTTTGCAAAGGGCACTGTTTTAAAGACTAGAAATGACAAGGTGGCAGCCCTATGTGAGCAAATGAGCTATAATTAATGAAGGAAGATAGGGCTTCAAGCCAGGGAAGCAATAGTACTGTCAGCATTAAGCATTGGGGTGTGGCCATGTGTAAAGGAAATAGGCCAAGTGTTCACAAAGGGGTCAGAAAATAGTGTCAAGGAGGTTGCAAATGAGGAAGAATGCCAGGGTCCTATTCTTAGTGGAGCCAGGTAACTAACTGCTAGATGCTTGGCACATTCCTTGTCATGAAAACCATGCAGGGTAGATCCTCTACAGAGTGTAAGTCCCTTGTCTTTTATGCCATGCGGGGAGAGATTATGAAGGAAGAGGAAATAAGACCGTACAGGAATAATGCTAATTCCACAGGGCTTATACAAATCCATCCCATACCGTGTGCCATCCCAGGCACTTGACATGCCCTATATCATTGAATCATCTAAACAACGATATGGGGTTAGAACTGGCTCTAACGTGATCTTGAGATGAAGGAACTGGGTCCTGGAAAAAACATACAAACAAACAAACAAACACTAACTTTCTTTGATCATACAGCTAGTTAGTGGTGGAACCAGTACCCAAGTCTACTATAGCTGTTCTCATCCATACACAGTAAGAATTATGTAGTCCACGACCTTACAATATGAATCAAACACAGCTTCAATCTTATTATTCCGTTAAAATGTATGTAAGTCTGATCTGCTAATGATCCTAAATCATTACCGTATGACAAGTGTGGACAGTAGTGATGCTTACTAATTTGATGCTAATTTTAAAAGGAAATATTCCACAGGTAGAAAAATCTCCATGTTAAAAATAAGGGGGAATAAGTTTAAGAAGAAAAAAGAATAAGAATATCATTTTGTCCGTGAAGTGTGCCTGACTCAAGGAAGAAACTTACCAGATTTTGAAAATTGGGACTGATTTTCGACCTGTGGCTTTGCAGAAGGTGTCTTTCCTGACTTTGGGTAGTTAATTGAGAAAAAATAATAAACAGGAATGCATGATTGCTTGAATGTAAAACTACCACCTGAGTACAGATGGGATGCATTCTGTATCTGCAAAAGTAGATTCCCATGAACCCCACCCTGAGGAATGTGAGCAGAGTGTCTACTTTAACCAGAGCAATATCTTCACCAGCTTTTTGGCAATCTGGTAACATGTGATCCTGCCTTGCCAAAGGGCTGAGGTTTGCTTTTCACAACATCATATTCAGGCCATAAAACTACAGTGGGCTGAGGCTAGACAGAACCTCCAGGGCTCAAAAGAAAAATCAAATATTGATGCTCAACCCAGAGAATGGCTGACAGATGGGAGTGGGACAAATTCACTCCCAGTTGAGAAAAGAGGGACAGCTGAACAAATTTCAGCACTCTCCCTTCATACATACAAGTTAACTGACATGGGGGCTGTCTTGACTCTGCTCCTGAATACTTTGTAGAAATATAGCATTGCCTTGCAGTTGGATCTGCCAACCTCCAGTAATTCACATTAAAGAAAAAAAACCTAAATAAATAATAGATCAATAAAGAAAATTCAGCAACACACAGGGAGGAAGTGGGAAGGTTCTGTCAACATGGCAGTGTGCTTTTGGCCACTTCCCTCTGAATTGACAGCTAGGGTGCCATGATAGATACCAAGGGCATGCAGACTGTTGCAGACCGCTAGCGAGCACTGCTCCATGTGCTGTGGCAAATGAGAAGCGGCCACAATGCCACAGAGCTTCTTGGCAGCATCGTTGTAAACAAACACGATAAGGCCAGTACTTTTGCCAACAGAATTCATGAGAGTATGTTGCATATTCATCTCTCCTAGAGCTAGGGAACACGTCCTGAGGCAAAGGAAAAGATCAGAATAAAACCATGAAAGCAACCGAGAAAATTACGTACACACTAAAGTGCCAACATACTCAATGCCAGAGCTTCCCAACCAAGGGTGATTTTGCCTTCTGGGGGACGTCTGACCCTACCTGGAATCATTTTTGGTTTTCACTACTTGGGGAGAGGTGCTACTGGCATCTGGTAGGTAGAGGTCAAGGTGCTGCTAAACATCTTAACAATGCACAGGACAGCTCCCTACAGCCAAAGATTATATGGGCCCAAATGTCACCAGTGTTGAAGTTGAAAAACATGCTCTCTGCAGAGAACCTTTCAAGAGAACCAGCTGTAAGAAGCTTGATGTTAGAATATACTTTCTATAAATTCATGGCATAATGGATGAAGCACAAAAAAACTTGACTGGGGAAAGTGTCAACAAGAAAACAAATGAAAAATAAAGGAAAATGTCACACTTGTGTCAACTCCCACTACAGTTCCTAAAGGTGCTGAAAAATGTAATGCAGCTGATTGCACAGAAATCAGATTGATGACCCAGGAAAACAAGGGAACAGCTGACTCTTGGGCCTCCCATGAAATGACAAGATGTATGTATTTCTAAAATTTCCTTTTATAATATGGAATGCTATGTTTGTCAGAGACTGTCTAAGTAGGGAAGCTCACAGCCAAGAATCAGGCTGTCATTTCATAGGATCTGTCCTCTGATTAGCAGGGGTGAACACCACCTTTTGCAGGGCCAGGGACTAGTTGTGGTTTCATCCCTCCACCCAGAATCTCTGTGTGATGCTTCTTTTTGGAACCAGCCACTTGGCCAGTGATCATAGCTTACATGTGCAGCAATTTTATCACTCTGGCCGAAGGCTGTGCCACACGGCTGGATTCTGCATTTCATCATGTCTTTCTGCTTGCCTTCCGCACGTTGATGAGGCAGGTCTCTTCAACTTCGCACAGAGCGACTGTAGTGATTTGGCTGCCATCTTGCCCATGATTTGTCTGATTCAGAGCCAGTTGATTCTGAGGGCTCTGCCTTAATACAGGTGGATGGACACTACTCTAGAATTGTATCTGTTAAGTCTCCCTTTTCTGTACTAGGATTGACTAGAAAGATGGTAGAAAATCCATGTCAGGTCTTTGTCTCATAATCACACGGCCCATCATCTAATATTACCTTGGTTGCATTAAGAATGTTTTGCAAAATGTCTGTTCTGGCTGCTAACTGAGCCAAGGATGAGCTTCTTTTCAGTGCTTACTTTCACTTTTTTGTTTGTTTTGAGACAGAGTCTCGCTCTGTCACCTAGGCTGGAGTGCAGTGATGCCATCGCAGCTCACTGAAGCCTCAACCTCCTGGGCTCAAACGATCTTCCCATTTCAGTCTCCCAAATATCAGGGACCAGAGGTGCATGCCACCATGCCCAGCTAATTAAAAAAAAAATTTTGTAGAGACTGGGTATCACCTTGTTGCCCAGGCTGGTCTTGAACTCCTGGGCTCAAGTGATTCTCCTGCCTCAGCCTCCCAAAGTGCTGTGATTACAGGAATGAGCCACTGCACCCAGCCTACTTTTATTTCATTACTGCTTAACCAAGGTAGCTTGACACTGATATATTTTTTTGAAGATATTTCTCTGAGAAGTGAGTATATTGTCCCAACCATCTTTAAATTTACACGATTATTTTCCACAACGGTTCATGGGAAATGTGTCTCTCAGTGCATCCCCATAGAAAATAACTCTTAATGATCCACATCAAAACGATGTCCATTTGAGGGAATTGACAACATCTCATGTCACTAAGACAAATCACACATTGAAGCATCGGGTCTCACTGGAAAGTGATTAGACTGAGTTGAATGCTAGTATACAGAACTTACAGAAAAGGTGGTAGCACAGATTTACTGTTCAAAACAAGATCTGCCTACCAACATTTCACGACATATTGCTTAGTGAAAACTGAAATGCATAATTTCGGCATTAAGAGACATATGTAAATCAACTTCCATTGTTTTCCTGCCCAATGACATCTCTCTCTATTGTTCACATTCAAATGAATGTGTCTGAATTTAAGGGCCTACCATTTTCTGCATAACCTTTCTGCATAACCTTGTTCAGACTTTTTAATTCATAAATCAAAATGAAAAATATATAGCCCATTGCATCTCTTGCGAAAACACTTATCACACTCATCATTTCTCCTTGAGTTTTCTTCCAGGGGAAAAAAATAATTTATCTCT
Source organism: Nomascus leucogenys (assembly GCF_006542625.1). NCBI lineage: Eukaryota > Metazoa > Chordata > Mammalia > Primates > Hylobatidae > Nomascus > Nomascus leucogenys. The sequence goes on along the minus strand of NC_044406.1, from coordinate 5,222,035 downwards.
GTTGTTGATAAAATTTGACCTTATCAATATATCTAGTTCCCGATGGTTTCCCCCATCCAAGTCGGCCTTGCTACTTATTTCAACCTCCCACTCCCACACCCGTGAAAACTATCTTCCTTTCTTTCCATTTTTCATCCAAAGTTTTCCATTTCAGCTTTCTTCTCCCTAGCACTATGGATTCCCTTAACCCTCATTTCTCTGTTTCCTCTGCCCCATAAATTTCTTGACCCTGGCTGAAAATATGTTGACTATATTAATTAGCTTCTCAGACTCTAACTGCTCAGTGTTTGTAGAGGTCTTGGATCATCCGGCTTTATCTAATTCTAATTTACATGAACCCAATGCCATCAGCAATCCTGCCCACAATGATCCACTTTTGTGTTCCTTGGGGTAGTAATTCTAAATCCTCATCACTTTGCTCAAGGCATTCTCACCTCCTCCGTCTTCTCTCTGTTCTGCTCTCAGGATAATCTATTCTCTACTTTGGAGGGAGCATAGGATCTATGTGGTGTGAGGACACTTCGTGTTTTGCTACTTGCTATACCTTGTCCATATCCCGTGATCTACAAATCTTCCCACTTGAACTCCTTCCTTCTGATCTCATGGATGAAATATTGTTCCTGTAGCCTAAGAGAAATATCCCTCTGCTGTTAAGATCTTATTTGTTCCCTCGTTTATTTTCTCAGTCTTTCTTGCCGTATCTTCTGAATTTTCCCCTCTGATTATATAATTATGTATATCTCATTCCAAAATAAAAACAACCAAATAAAACCACAGGAAACAAAATCATTTTTTAAAGGAATCTGTCTCTTCATCTGTTACATATCTTCATCTAGCTACTGCTATGACATCTCCTCTTCACGGTCAGCCATCTAGAGTCATAATAATAATGTATATTTTCCCCACCTTTTAAAAATGACAACTGTATTGAAATATGAACCACATATCATTAATCCATTTAAAGCGTGCGATTCAGTGGCTTTTATTCACAAAGTTGTGCAATGATCCCCACTATCTACTTCCAGAATATTTTCAGCATTCCCAAAAGAAGGCCTGTGCCCACTGGCATTCATTCGACCCTGTGCCCATTAACATTCATTCAACCATTTGTATGGCTGAACAGTATTCCATTGCATGTATTGACCACATTTAATTTATCCATTTATCAGTTGATGGACACTTAGGTTGTTTCACTTTTAAGCTACTATAAGTAGTGCTACTATGAACATCCATGTACTTTTTTTTTTTGTACAGGTATGTTTTCATTTCTATTGAGTATAGACCTAGGAGTGGAATTGCTGGGTCCTATGGGAACTCTATGTTTAAGCTTTTCAGGAACTACTAGACTGTTTTCTGAAACTCTTTTCCCCACCTTTTTTCCCTCCATATGCAGTCTGCTTCAACCTGTGGTCTTACTTCCTAGTTTATGGGGAATCTCTTTCTCTTGGGTTACCAGTAACTTCCATGTTGCCAAATCCACTAAGGGCTTTACAATACTTCTTTAACTTTGATCTCTGTGACTTTGACCTTCCTAACCTCTTCTCATAAAAAGCTCTGTTCCCCTTTGGTTTTCAGGACAACATTCTCATCTCCTGGGAAAGCTCTCTTTAGTCTTAACTCATTTTTTTTTTGTTCCTTTAATCCCACTTGGATGCCTCTCTCGTGTTACCATCAACTTTATCTTCTCACTGAGCACACTCCTCCCAGATATTCGGTGCACAAATGACTCAAAATCTGTAACATCACCCCAGATCTCACTTCTGAGCTATAGGATGAAGTTCCCTACACAGATGCTCCATATACATTTTACCCTCAAGAAAACAGTGCTGTGCCTATCACCTCCTCTGACTCATTTCTCCATGAATGCGACCAACATCCACCCTGTTAGCTATTTTCATCCAACTGAATGAGAATAGCTGTATATGGTGAAAGATTGAAATATATTATTGATGAGAGTGTGTTGTAAATACAAGGTATGGAGACTTCTTAAAAATTCGGAAATCACTTTATTATAGTATGAATACATTGAGAGAAGAAAACATGACTATTTTTTTTTAAATCTCTGTTTCCCTAGTAACTGGCAAGGTGTCTGAAATATAGACATTCAGTGATTGTTGGTTGAATTAATTTATGTTATATAAATGTCTATAATTTGTATATACAGTTGACTCTCATTGTTTGTGGTCATTACAGTATGTTCTATAAAGTCACCAAAAACACTGGATTAGCTAAACCATTGGCTAGGTTCTTATGAGCCCCCTGGTTACAACATTTTTGTCAGCTGATGAATATGTGACCTTGTTTTCTGTGTGTTTCTGTATAGAGACAGCTAACTTCATACATATTGTTGATTCATTCACCTTGAATTCATGGCCAACAGCACTCTAACTCATGCCTGAATGAAGCTTCTCTAATACACATATTATCTCCAGAAGGGACATCAAGTGTCCCTGCTTGTGCTTAGGGACACAAGACAGCACTCCAGTACTGTGATTTGGGGCCATTTTCACAGCAAAACCAACAAGAAAAAACACAAACATGCAAAAAACATGATATGAAATTGACTGCTCAAAGGACACACGTTTACAGGATGAACTGAACCAAGAATTCACAGTGTAACCTTGTTCATCCTCAGCTGAGAATGTGTCCGTTAGGTGATTTAGATGTTTCCCCACACTGCACATGTCTGTAAATGACTGTGAACACACCCCAAGCATTGATGCTGCAGTTAGAAGTACATTTTAGGGAGTAGGCAGACAGGTAAATACAGAATCTTCATATGATGGGGATCCACTATATATAATTCATATATCTATATAATGTGCTAAATTATCTATAAAGTTATAATAAATATAATAGATATATAATATTTTATAAACTATGTTGTAAGATTATACAATTTCAATATCATAATTTCTAATATTTTATAATAGTCTGTGATTTTATATGTGGTAAATATATAATGATATAATTTATAATGTTTGACATATATGAGTTATATATGTTATAGTATATAAGCAGATCTCACCAATTTACATATAATTATTTACATTGTATTAGTCCGTTCTCATGCTGCTAATAAAGGCATACCTAAGACTGGATAATTTATAAAGAAAAAGAGGCCTAATGGACTTACAGTTCCACATGGCTGGGGAGGCCTCACAATCATGGTGGGAGGCAAAGGACGAGCAAAGGCACATCTTACAAGGCAGCAGACAAGAGAAGTGCACAGTGAAGTTGAGGAAAAGCCATTTATAAAACCATCAGCTGTCATGAGAACTCACTCACTATCATAAGAATAGCATGGAGGTAACCGCCCCCATGATTCAATTACCTCCTTTGGGTCCTTCCTATGACATGTGGGGATTATGGGAACTACAGTTCAAAATGAGATGTGGACCTGAAACTATAAAAATTCTAGAATATAATGTTGGAAAAACCCTTCTAGACATTGGCTTAGGCAAGGATTTTATGGCCAAGAACTCAAAAGCACATTCAATAAAAACAAAGATAAATTGCTGGGACTTAATTAAACTAAAGAGCTTTTACACAACAAAAAGAACAGCCAGTAGAGTAAACAGACAACCCACAGAGTGGGAAAAAAATCTTCACAGTCTATACATCTGACAAAGGATTAATATCTAGAATCTACAATGGACTCAAACAAATCAACAAGAAAAAAAACGAACAATTCCATCAAAAAGTAGGCTAAGGACATGAATAGACAATTCTCAAAAGAAGATATACAAATGGCCAACAAACATATGAAAAAATGCTCAACGTCACTAATGATGAGGGAAATGTAAATCAAAACCACAATGCGATACCACCTTACTCCTGCAAGGATGGCCACAATCAAAAAGACAAAAAATAGTAGATGTTGGCATGGATGCAGTGAAAAGGGAGCACTTCTACACTGCTGGTGGGAATGTAAACTAGTGCAATCACTGTGGAAAACAGTGTGGAGATTCCTTAAAGAACTAAAAGTAGAACTACTATTTGATCAAGCAGTCCCACGATTGGGTATCCACCCAGAGGAAAATAAATCATTATATGAAAAAGATACTTGCACACATATGTTTATAGCAGCACAATTTGCAATTGCAAAACTGTAGAAGCAACTCAAATGCCCATCACTCAATGACTGGATAAAGAAACTGTGGTGTATGTATATGATGGAATACTACTCAGCCATAAAAAGGATTGAATTAATAGCATTTGCAGTGACCTGGATGAAATTAGAAACTATTATTCTAAGTGAAGTAACTCAGGAATGGAAAACCAAACCATATGTTCTCACTCATAAGTGGGAGGCAAGCTATGAGGATGCAAAGGCATAAGAATGACACAATCGACTTTGGGGACTCAGGGGGAAAGGGTGGGAAGGGTGTGAGAGATAAAAGACCACAAATAGGGTGCAGCATATACTGCTTGGGTAATGGAGGCATCAAAATCTCACAAATCACCACTAAAGAGGTAATAAATGTCTAGGCACTTAAAAAAAATTTGGGTGGGGACACAGCCAAACCATATCAGTTAAAAATTTTGTGTATATAAATTATATTTCTATCTATATGCATATATTTAACTAATTACACATATATATGTTTATATGTACACATCTAAGGGATAATCACATATTCCTGAGAAAATAAAATGCATGGCTCCTGTATTAGGTGACCAACCATATGATTAGATCACCTTGATTGCTTAATAATATCTTCTCCCTCTTCTTCCTAGTTTCTCCTTCAGTTTCTTACCTCAGTAAATGGCACCGTCATCATCCAGGCAGAATCCAGGAAACATTCCGATCCTTCCCTCCTTCTTATCTCTTATATCCAAAGCATCATTGAGGGCTTCTTGATTTTGCCTTCCTGACATCACTCTGTTCGATAAACTCCTTCCTGTACTGCCACAGCCTTAGTGCCACCTTTACTTCATTTGTATTAAGGAAAATATTCTTCAAATTGCTTTATCCTGTCTCTACAGTTTCCTAGTTATTAATAAATCTTCCACTCTGAACACAGTGTGGCTTTTTAAAAAGGACAGCCTGGATCAGACCACCTTTGCATAGAATATTTCAGTGGCTTTTCATGATCCCTACCTTCAGGTGAAAGTCCGCCCCTTCCATAGGACATGCAATCTGTGCAGTGAGTTGTCAGATGAAAATTCAGGAATGGCCAGGTATGTGCAAAGAGTCTAACTCAGAACCTTTGGGGATGCCACCTCCTGGTTGATCAGAAAAAGGAGGAATGATTAAATGGATCAAGACCAAGAAGAAGCAATCTAGTGAAGTTTAGGAAACCAGGAAGAAAGTGCTGTCAGAGGCCCAAGGAGAGAGAATTTGAAGTGATACGGGGTTTAAATGCTTTCAAAGGAGGTCAGAATGAATGAGGATTTGTAGTCCCCTGGGTGTAGCAGGTGGGAGGTCTCTTGGGGAAACAATTTGAGAAGAATAAAGCACGACCTGCCTGCTAGGGACTGAAGAAGGGGAATTTAGGAAATGATGAGATGAAATATAGATTATCCCACCGGGACTCCTGATGGAAGAGAGAGAACAAAGTGGCCAGGGAGGATTCAGGACAGAGAGGGGTTATAAGAAGCACAGGTGATGCTGCCTCATAATTCTGACTTCTCAAAACTCCAGTGAAGCTGCAAAAACACCAATCATTCTTCTGCTTAAGTGCTCGGCTAAATTCCTCCTGCTGTAAAAATATCTTGCATAATTTATAGCTTTTTGCACTTAAAATATCATTCATACAAATATGAGGATTTCTGAGGTGAGAAGTGAGAAGAAATATTTACCTAAGCATGGCCGATAATGAGTTTTATATTTCTGATGTCTCTTAAAGTGAGATGAAAGGTTGCACTTTTTACCTTGAAAAATGATCTCAAAGCTCCTTCCAAGAGATTCTCCTTACCTAATAGGATTGTGGCTACCTGCTATTTTATTTCTTTTTCTTCTCTTTTTAAAGGAAATATCTGGTATTTTTCATTGCTCAAGTATTGATGAACAGGGTGTTTACTAAATAAATTCATAGAACATAGAACTGGAAGAGGCAATTGTGAAAACTTGACTTAGTGCCAAAATGTCCCTCCATTTCCAGCTACTGTGATTTCTTTATTGAAAACCAGAGACTTTGCAAAGGGAATTGTCAAGCAAGTTACCTAAGGGAATCCATCTATAGCAATGATGAAGAACACCAGAATTGGCATCTGATCTTTCCTTTTCCGTTCAACATATAAAGAACGTAGTATTCTTTTTGAGGTCACAATTGCAACCATCATGACACAGTTGCAATCTTTCTTTCTTTCTTTCTTTCTTTCTTTCTTTCTTTCTTTCTTTCTTTCTTTCCTTTTTTTTAGACGGATTCTTGCTCTGTCACCCAGGCTGGAGTGCAGTGGTACAATCTTGGCTCACTGCAAGCTCCACCTCCCGGGTTCATGCCATTCTCCTGCCTCAGCCTCCCGAGTAGCTGGGACTACAAGCACCCGCCATCACACCCGGATAATTTCTTTTTGTATTTTTAGTAGAGACGGGGTTTTACCGTGTTAGCCAGGATGGTCTCCATCTCCTGACCTTGTGATCTGCCCACCTCAGCCTCCCAAAGTGCTGGGATTGGAGGCGTGAGCCACCACGCCCGGCCGCAATAGTATTTCTGAACTAGAAATTTCCTGGATATTCTTGATAGTGTCCAGTGTTCAGAGATCATCTTTGTATGTCCTTCAGGTCTTCCGGTTGAAGTAGTTACTGGGTTAATAACCAAACTGCCATTGATGGAAACAAGTGTTTTTGTGAAGCCGATAGTGCATCTTATAGTTGGAATTAAGCTCTTAAATGAGGCCTTTGGAATTTTTACTGAAATTATTTCTTTGAGGGAAATGCAACCCCCCAACCATTTTCAACAAAGCATACCAGGGGTCAAAGTTTCCAGCAGAAAACCCCATCTACCTGAAGTTAGCCAAGTCAGCAACATACACCCAGCATCTGAAGTGAGAAAATCTTTAAGCAGTGTTCGTTTATGTAACGGTAACAGTGAACTGCCTCTTCAGGGGTTTACTGTCTTCGTTTGGGAGTAATGCACGCACACACACACACAGACACACACACACACACACACACACACACAATTCATCCAAAGTCCTATTTCCAAAGGTACCAATCAACAAGCACAAATCAATGTAGTAAAAACAAAATGCTACTAGGTGCTGAGTGAAAATGGCAGGGGGTGGCCCAAGACTCCAGTGGCCTGCAATTGCTGAAACCATTTCAATCTGATGAAATCATTCATATAAATCTGTGAGATTTTATATATTTGAAATGCAGATCCAGCCTCTTGAACATGAACGGCTCCACACTCTGAAACGACACCTGTAATAGTTCCCTGGGTGTAGCCTTGACTGTGTCATCTCTTAATGCAAGAAGCTGAATAGCAAACGTTCAACGAATGTGTACCATCCATCCCCTTATTGTATTCTCATCTCCCCAAATAGGTTCCATTTAACTTCAGTTATTTTATACTCGACTCTTTGGTTTCTGTCATCCTCCAGCGCTGTTAGTCAATAGTCATTTCATAATCAAATCTCATGCCTTCGGGCAAAAATCATTGCTGGAAGGAAAGGGAGGAGAAAAAATTAATGCACTCCATCTCTGTGGTTCATGGGCAGATTTTAAGGGCCATTGTCATGGTCGCATGAGAGGACACCAATGTAAGAGAGGTTGTTAGTGACTCAATGTGTTCATTTCCTTCAGGTTGCAGGAGACTGATTTTTAAGTGGCTAGTTGGGAAAAATGAGATCTGTGGTTACAGAAACATCTTGTATAAATGATCATTTCCCGTATCTTAGGCAAAGGCATCATGGAAACAAAATATTTAATGTGCACCTAACATTCAGCAGCAAATGTGAAACTCATCCTGCCAAGATTCATTTCTGAAGTCTCCATTGCAAATCATTTAGTAAGTGTCTTCCCTGACATAGGCATAGTTCTTTCTCTCTGGATAATTTTCCATCCACCCTGCAATTCAGCTTCAGTTACCATCCTCTCCTATCCAGACAATTGCAATCTAAACACAACAGCCACCTCCTTTCCTTCTTCTTCTTTCTTCAAATCAGCTCAGTCCCACCAACCACTAATCCCAGATCAATCGAACCATATACTCCCTCTGTTACTATCACCAGGCACATCCAACAGTGAAAATTCATGACTTTACTGCTCTCTGAGCACCAAAATTAACTGGTGTTGTGCACAATCCCGATGCTGCTGCCTGATAAAAGTCCCTCTCCCATTTCTCACACTGGCTTTTGCCAACATACTCCAATTCGTCTCAAGTCCTCCACTTCACCCCTCACTTTCAGCACACAATCTTTCTTTCTAATGTACAGAGAAACAGACATTATCAGGAATAACCTTCGTTGGTGTTTTGCATCTCCTGCAAAATGATCTATACCTGCATTCTTTCTTCACTGCCACCTCTGGGGTGCATAGGATCTGAGATAAGAATCTCCCTCTCTGCTCTGTAAATTCTGTCTCATCCACATGATGGTCCCCATCATTCATCTCCTTTCTCTTCTTTATCGCCAACCTTTCTAAGAATGGCACATCTGCAGATGAATTAGATCTCTATGGTTCTCAACATACTTGCCAAATGTCATCCATCAGTATGTTTCCAATTTTAGCACGTCCATTGCTGGGCAAACATTCACAAATTTGTCCACACATACTGTCACAACTTTTTCACTTCCTATTTATTCTACTTTCAGAATTTACTACTCTTCAGAAATAGGTATCTTCAAGGTCACTCGTCAATGACCTCCTAAATGCAACCTTAATCTCTTCTTTTAGTTCATATTCTTGCATGGTCTCTGCATGTGTTAAGATTTAAAAAGTGGTGTTCGTTATTTTTTTTAAGGGATTGTCTTAATGTTTTCAAAGGAGTAGAAAGTGTTAAACTGAACCTGAGTTGTTCAAACAGCATGCTCTGCTCCTAGAATTTTTGCATTTATTTAAGCTTTGGCTGAACAGCCAATTCAGGTCTTTGAGACATACTGAACAACAAGTCTATTCAGTGATGTTTACTACAATGCTGCCTGCACCGTATTTGAGAAATGAGTACGTTGGATCTGACTGATTTTGATGGAAGGAATGATTTCATCAACAATAATGTGACCATGGTTCTGCAATAAGAATTTGTGTTAAATCTTTATGGTTGAACATAAAAGAAGCCTGCAGGAACCCCAGCAATTATTCAGACTCAGGGCCTGAGGGCTCTGTATTTCAAAGACAACTAAAAATGGATCTGGTACAGGTGTGGTGATTTGGACTCCCTGATTCAACACACATTTGCACAGTTTCTACCAGGTCATGACCCATGAATGGCATCTTTATTCTGCAATGAAGATGACAGGGTTTATGTATGTCTGTATCCTATTACTGATGAGACCTCCAGGTATCAAATAAACAAGTCCTGATATGGAAAGACAATTTGCTCTTATACAAAACAGAGGAGACTTATTTTTCCCCTCCAAGGTTTTTCTCTTCTTTTTTGGTGTGATGAACTGAAGGACATCAGTTAGATGTAACTTAGAATGATTTTCATAGACCGTCTTCACACACATTTTTCTCTTACGTTCTCTGCTGCTAGTTCTGCAGACTTCAAGATGTGAGTCTAAAAATAAAGACACAGGAAGATTCAATCACTACTATTCTTTTATTTAAAGCTCTGGACAATTACTGAGAAAAAACCCCTAGGGGATAAAAAATAGATTAGAAAAATTGAATAAGAAAGTCATTATGTATGATACATCACTTGGTATATGGTGCTTTGCGATTTTGAATTTTAATAATGAGTCAGAGACTAGTTAGAATTTTTACCAAGTATTATGATCCAGCAAAATTATTCCCACTGGGGCATTTTCATAAGGATTTCAAAGATTAAGCTGATATTTAAATATACCTTTCCAAAGCAATATGGGATATTGTTTCCTGTATTTCCAAAAATGATTATGTTGTCTAATTAACATTAGCCAATGATCAATATACTCATTACTAATTGCAAAATTCTCTAAAATTATATGTATAGTTAATTGGGCAGCAACATAGGAATGTCCATCCAAATTGAGAGAATTTTTAATATTGACAAGGGTCTCATGCATATGTATATACCTGAAAAGGTCAAGATGAGTCATAGGATGGCATTGTACCTTTTGAGAATAAGGTTGAAAAACCATGGCTTGTGTGCTGCCCAGCTCATGAAATCGGGACAAGTTCAAGCACAGACACTGCCCATGTACTGAAACCAGAGGGGAAACATAATGTCTTCCTTTGGGCATCAATAATTCATGTATTTATTCACTTATACCTTTGCAAAAGTATGTATTGACTAGTGTACTCTACTTAAAAATGGCCAATCATGCCCATCAAAATGGCAATTATTAAAAAGTCAAGAAACAATAGATGTTGATGAGGTTGTGGAAAAGTAGGAACACTTTAACACTCTTGGTGGGAATGTAAATTAGTTCAACCATTGTGGAAGACAGTGTGGCGATTCCTTAAAGATCTAGAACTAGTAATATCTTTGACCCAGCAATCCCATTGCTAGGTATGTACCCAAAGGAATATAAATCATTCTGTTACAAAGATACATGTACATGTATGTTCACTGCAGCACTATTCACAATAGCAAAGACATGGAATCAACCCAAATGCCCATCAATGATAGACTGGGTACAGAAAATGTGGTACATATACACCATGGAATACTACGTAGCCATAAAAAGGAATGAGATCATGACTTTTGTAGGGACATGAATGCAGCTGGAAGCCATTATCCTCAGCAAACTAATGGAGGAACAGAAAACCAAACACCACATGTTCTCACTTATAAGTGGGAGCTGAACAATGAGAACACATGGACACAGGGAAAGGAACAACACACACTGGGGCCTGTTGGGGGATGGGGTCGGGAGAGAGAGAGGATTAGGAAACATAGCTAATGCATGCTAGGCTTAATACCTAGGTGATGGGTTGACAGGTACAGCAAACCACCATGGCACACGTTTACTTATGTAACAAACCTGCACAACTTCCACATGTGCCCCAGAACTAAAAATAAAAATAAAGAATGTTGTGTAAAAAAGAAAATGGCAAATCAAATATAGTGCCCAGTCTCTGGTCACTTAAGGTCTCACAGGGGAGATAGAAAAATAAGTTTGTGGCACAAGTAAAAATAAGAGAAATTTCTCAAGGGAGGCACTGACAGAGAGTTCTTCATGTTCACAAGCATTAACCATTGATTCTGATTTGAGAGCTGGGCTGGGTAAGGTCGGAGTTGGAGGTTATTGAAGATGATGCTGTTGGACTTGCATAGGAAGAACATATAGTCACAGGGAAGTGCTATGTGTTCTTCCAATTTCAACAGCCGATAAGATAGAGCACTTCTTGTTGAAATTTCTTTAAGCAAGAAATTTCGGTTGTTTAAATTCCTAACCCACAGCCCCAGGAGGGCTTTGTGATCAGTGGATCTTGCCCCTCTCTATGGAAAAGTTCTGAGGAGTCAAGATTGGGTCAATAAAAGAGGACATGGGAGCCAGGGGCAGTGACTCATGCCTGTAATTTCAGCATTTTAGGAGGCCAGACCAGGAGGATTGCCTGAGCCCAGGAGCTTGTGACCAGTCTGGGGAACATAGCAAGATCCCATCTCTACAAAAATTAATAAAATTAGCCAGGCATGGCAGCACATGCCTGTAGTTCCAGCTACTTGGGAAGCTGAGGTGGGAAGATTGCTCATGCCCAGGAATTCCAGGCTGCAGTGAGCTATGATTGTGCCACTGCACTCCAGCCTGGGTAACAGAGCAAGACCCCATCTCTCTACAAAAACAAACGAACAAACAAACAAACAAACAGCATGTGACATCCAGGATACTGTTGTAAAACATGTTTTGAAAAAAACCCACTGGCCACTTTCAGAAAAGAGGATCCTGTGTCCAATTTTCATTTAGAGGTAGTACTGGTCTTGAACGCTGCATAATAATGAGTTTCTGTGGTGTGATCTTTGCTGTTTACTCCAAGCTTTCTCGTGGCACTTTGATTCATTTCCATTGGGAGCAATGGTCACAGTGCAGTGACCAAGACTACTAAACAATTTGCCTCAAAGAAAGAACTGGAATGGGACTATCATGAAATGGAATCAAGATTCCTGCATGCATTCTGCAGACAGAAGACCCCATATGTGAGCTAAGAGAGTTTGTTTATTCGTGGAAGTCTCTATAATCGGCGGTGAGGAGGAAGTAAAGTATCAGTGCCAGAGAGAATTCAGTTAGTGCGCAGCTGCATGGTAGAGTTTTAATTTCACCCAAGTACAATCACATTTGTACTTATGGCCCCATTCAACTCATCCTCTTTACAGAGTGTTGACACAGTCCTTGATACTGCCATCATGCTGCAATTTTCGAGCAGGACTATGTAAACAGGCAAAAAGCAGAGAAAGGGATATAAAAATATATGCACCAAGGATTGTCACAGTAGTTGCTGACTGGTGGCAGAAACTGGTTTTTATTTTCTTGATTCTTTTCGCCAATCTAACTCATTGATGATATTGTCTTTTAACTATTTATTATTATGATGATTAATATTTAGTTTAATATTTTTCTGTTGAGATTGTTTTTATTGTTATTGTTGCTTCCATCTATCTAGGTCTTAAAATATTGCACCAATGATATAATATGAATAATTTTGCATCGTGCATATGGCCTCAAGAGATACTATTGTGTCATGCATATTGCCTGAAGAAGTAGTCTTGACTAGTGGGTCATCGCATAGCTGTTAGGGTCAGTGATGACTTTCGCCCCCCCTGGGAAATACCTGTGAGACCTCAGACAGGATTCTTATCTCCTCCCTGCCCCAGTTTTGTCAGGTGTAACACAATAGCTTTAATAGTATATTAGGGCTATAATAAATATTTAAATAAAGTAATCCATTACAGTGCCTGATCTAAGATACAGATTCAATGATTATCAGAATTATAAGAAATGTTTTACCAGGGTAATATATACACTTTCCAACATAATTTTAAATAGTTGCAAAAGGTTCCATCAAGCATACCTTCCATTGTAGCCATAACACTTCTTCTATCTTTGAATCTATTGGGTCCAGTTTTATGCTGTTATATATCATTCAATTATGAAGATTTTTGTGCATAAAGAATTCTGCACATTGAAGATTCCATCCCTAGGCATAAAAACTCAGAAACAGAATTACCTGTAAAGCATCCAACATTTTTAACATTCTTGCTCTATCTTGCCAATTTGCTTTTTTGGAAATAATATGAAGTAGAAAACACTTTTTAGGAATGTTTTAAGGGGCACAGCAGTGTTTGTATAATTGACAAAATTGTCCTCCTTCAAACCTTGTGGGTTACTAATTCTTCCAAAAAGCATGTAGACAAATACCTGACACCAAGTCTAGACCTCATTCCCCTCAAGCCATTCAATTGCTGGATGTGTGACCAGCAACTTTTGACCTCCATGGGGTAGCTAAAAGATGCCACTGGGTGAGGTTCCCTAAAATGCCTTAGGATATTACATCATGAAGACACTGTGGTCGTTCCCATTACTACATAGATGTGGTCATTATAAATGACACCAAAAAATAAGGTGGGAATTATGAATTCAAGATTCTAGATCATTTTACTTCCCCTTATTATGACTCCCCTGTATGCCAAATAACAAATTGGCATTTTGGAACTTGGGGGTACTCCAGCTTTGCTGGCGCCCTGTCATGGCACATCTGGGGAAACTGTGGTTTGTGTTTGGATGATTTAAGTCATATGGCAAATGTGTGGTGTAGCTGACATTGACAGACCTGGAAATCTGGACTCCTGGGCATCCTGTTACAG